>NC_073637.1:35962500-37195000 GCF_029407905.1 Bubalus kerabau
ACTTTTACAGTATACAAGATTACTTGTATACTATATAAAATTACTTGTACACTATACAAGTATCTGGGATACTTTTGCACTATACAAGATTAACAAGAAAAAGAAAAACAAACTCCATGTAAGCTGCTTGTTCAGTTTAGAGGCAAATGGTGTTTACATTAAAAGGAAAGAAAACTTTGAGCAGACTTTCTTAAATCATCAAAAAAGAAAGAGAGGAAGAGCTGGGAAACAAAGGAGGCAGCTTTTTAGAAAATTTCAGGGATGACATTAAGGTAATCCCATTTTTGCCTAGAAGACTTGTAAAACATGCATATTTAATGACTACTTTAATAAGCTATGAAAGAAAAACTTAAGATCACACAGGAAAAAGCTGTACATTATCCTTCTGGGTCTTGAAAGAAATAGGAGATGTGAGGTTCAAGCACCACGAAGACTGGGTAGTTGTTTTTAGAGAACTCTGGTGGGAGATGGGGAGAGTCATTTTGAATGTTAACCTTGATGTAAGCACTTAACTTTTATCAATAATTCAACTATTAACCGAATATGACATGCACACAAATATTAATGTTTATGACACAGCATGCTTGTTTCTTAAGATTGACATTAAACAACAAATCAATACAAAGAAAATGAAGAGCTAGTCCACTGTGGTTTCTGTAAGGCACTTCTGAAGAATTATCAATTCATTAAAGATTTGGTGTAATATTGAAAGTGGAAGTGTTAGTCGCTTAGTCGTGTCCAACTCTCTACGACCCCATGGACTGTAGCCTGCCAGGCTCCTCTGTCCATGAGATTTCCCAGGCAAGAATACTGGAGTGGGTAGCCATTCCCTTCTCCAGAGGATCTTCCCTACCCTGGCATCAAACCCGGGTCCTCCTGTATTGCAGGCAGATTCTTTGCCATCTGAGCCACCAGGGAAGCCTTTATTTTTCTAAAGTCATAGAAGGTCTGTAACACTTAAAAGGATATACATCTGTCAACATTTTGTATCTATCAGTTTGTCTAAGCAGACTCAAGCATATGCACATGCACCTGTGTTTACAGACACGGACGTAAACACAAACACGTGTACGTGCTTATGCACACGACTGGCGCTCTGCGTGTGCCCACCTAGTCTGGTTATTCTTAAAGTAAGACCTGTGCTCGGAGACAGGGTAGTGGCTGAGCTGAGAGCTGGGAAGATACTGCATTGGATCTGGGGACTCCTGATGAGCCCCAGCTGCCCTTGCGGGTTTCCTAGCATCCCCTGGTTAGCCAGGTTCATCTGGGATCTACACAAAGAGCTGTGACTCCGGACAGTGAGGGGACCCTGGGAAGAAAGGAGTGGTGGAAGGTAGTGGGGGTCTAGGTCCCATACCGTAGTTTGGAGGGAATGGAAACTGCTGCGCATTTGCCTGGGGGATCCGGGGGTTGCTCATGGTTGCTGGCACGCCACTGGGAGCCACCACGCTGGGCGTCATGTTCAGCCCCTGCCCTCGCATCATCAGGGTTCGCTGCTGAACCTGCTGCTGCTGATGATGCATCTGTCTTTGTCGAAGATGTTGGTTCAGGATTTCCCTCTGTCTCTGGGCCAGCATCTGGGCGTTAATAGGTGCCTGGAATGGGGGCGGGCAATACACGGAGGAAGACGTGGGGGTGGGCACAGATCGAAAAAGAAACCACATGTTAGAAACAGGATAACAGAGGGTACAGGCTCATGCAACATTATTTGGAAAATAAAGAGAGAACATTTTAGAGCTGAACAACTGGCAGTGGAGAATGTGAGCCCTGAGTTCTGTACACACAGTGAGGATTCGGAACCTTTGCAATGACTGATGTGGGTCAGTTCAGAGTGACTATCAATAAACTGGAGACTCACTGCGAGAGGACACCATTAACTACGGGACCCCAAGATAACATCAGTCCTGTCTGTAAGAAGACTCTGTACAGAAACCTTGAAGATGGCAGTTTAGAGGCTCATTAAGGGACATTCAAGTCTAAAGGGACACCAAGTCACTTTGCTGAAAGGTGGCTCTGAAGCACTTGAGAAAAGGCTGAACGGAGGCAGAAAGAAAGGGAGTTGCGTAAGGAAAGGAAGGTGACAGAGGCCAGGATGGAGGGTGGATGGAAGGATGGATGAGGGAAGGGGTACCGTGCTTACTGTCAGTGAGGGGGACAGGCTGGTTATGGATCTTGGCTGTACACAGCTGACTTCATTATTCATGGATTCCGTACTGGCGAGCTGGCCTACCCGCTAACATGTACTTGTCACCCCAGAACCAATACTCACAGCATCATCATCATTTATGGATACATGTGGAACAGCAGAAAATGTGAGAAGCCCGACATGCACATTCCTACCCATGGCTGAAATGAGGTGACATCAGTTCCTGTTTCAGCTCTCACACTGCAGACAAGCGTCCTTCTTGTGGACTACTTAGTTCCATGTTTTTCACACTGCTGTGCTTTTCATCAGTGACTCTGCTGTTTAAAATGGTTCCTGCGACTAGTGCTCAAGGGCTATCTAGTGTCCTAAACAAGTCCAGGAGGCTGATGTGCCTTGTGGGGGAAACTGTGTGAGTTAGACGAGCTTCATTCAGGCGTGAGTTATGGTGCTGTTGGCTTTGAGTTTGATGTTAATGAATCAACAATATATATTACAAAAGGTGTCCTCAAACAGAAACACACATGGACTGACTGATGAAAATGTGACAAGAGGCTCAAAGAAACCGAACACTTTATTTTTCCTAGAAGCAACGGTTCACTATTTGCCAATTCAGTGTTGGCAGGAACTTGGCTTGCTTGCTTAGTCAATCCAACTCTTTGTGACCCTGGGGATTGTATCCCAGGCTCCTTTGTCCATGTGATTCTCCAGGTAAGAATACTGGAGTGTCTTGCCATTTCCTCCTCCAGGGGATCTTCCCGACCCAGGGACTGAACCTGCATCCCCTGTGGTCTCCTGCATTGCAGGCAGGTTCTTTACTCACTGAGCCATCAGGGAAACCCAGTACTGAACAGAGTGTGAATAATGGTAACTGACCGTATGTGGCAATAAAAACGGCAGTGATGGGGAGGGAACCACAAAGGCAACAGACTAGACCAATAAGCAAATGGCGTGACCTCCATCATGTGGATCTAGATCAATGTGTGGCCTTCTAAGTCACTTTACATAGGATATCAAGGAGGGAAATGATGAGACAGGTTAAGTGGATACTGACAGCTTGTCTGCCCCTTACCTGTGTGGGTACTCCAGGCCTCAGAGTCAAGTTCACATTTGAAACATTGCTGATTTGATTCATAAGTGGCTGGCGATTCTAAATGCATATACATGGCAATCAGTACACTTTTAAACAGAATATATTTTACTTCAAATTCCCACCTCAAGAAACCTTCCCCAGCCCCAAACCTAACATCCACATGCTGCTGGATATGGTAACCACATGGTGTGTGGCTGGATACCCTTGTAAGCTAGTTATCAAGTGATGCGTCCCATTGCTTGTAGCTGAGAAGTTATTTTGGACTGTTTGGAAAGTACACTGTTTGCAAGGGAAAAAAGAGTAGAATGATCAGAAGAGGAGGCCAAGAGGAAGATTAAGGAAAAAAGCAGAGGGAAAAAAATGCGGGGAGATTTTTAAAGTCCACAATACTGTTATTTACTATATGACAGAAATCTGTCCAGGCTTGTTTCAGTGAGAACATACTTTCTTGAGCAAAAGAGCTACTCCTTAACGCACCACCCCTCTGCCACCATTCTGCTAAAAGCCATGATTTTGATCACAAGAGAGGACTCATGGCAGGAGCTCCCGGTGTCCTGGGTACTCACTTGGGGCCAGAAACTGTGCTGGGTCCTGTCAACCCATACATAGAGCCCTAGCCTGTTAACAGCCCCATTTTATAGATGGAAACACTGAGGCTTGGAGAACTCAAGGTTAGCCCATCAGTAAATCACTGAGCTAGGAAATCAGAGGAGAGCTGCTCTAGCTGGAGCAGAGTCAGCAGAGGAGCAAGAAAGAAGGGAAAGAAGAAAGCAGAAATGAGCATGAAAGCTGTACAATCATGGCAACATCTTCACTGTCTTAGGACAGAATGAGACTTAAGCCCCCAAAAGGACCCCCTGTTCTCGTGCCATCTCACATTCACCTTCACTGTGTCCCCCCACCCCGACTTTCTGGGCAGTGGCCAGGAACACACCTGCTGTGCTTGGAGGCGATGCTGCAGTTGAAGCCTCAGCTGGTTGGGCTGGCTCTGCACAAGGCCCGTGGGCCTGAGGCCAGGCCGGGGCTGCATGCGGAGGGTGGCGTAACTGGGCCGCTGTCCCATGGTGTGGAAGTTTGGATCCTGCATGGGCGTGTAGCTGCCCTGGGCCATCTGCGCCTGAGACGCATACTGCTGTGGGAACACGGGGGTCTTCTGCTCTAGCATGAGGCTGGAATCCTGACTGGAGAACTGCTCCGGGTCCACACCTTGGCTCTGAAGAGAAAGCCCCCAGATGACCAACACATAAATAAAACCAGCAGAGACCGCAAAGTGATCATAAGACCTTCCTCTCACTGCCCTCGCTGAAGCTTCTGCCGCTGTACTGATGGCACAAAGGTACCTCTCCCCGACCCTCCTTGTCTTCGTAGAAAACGCCTCTTTGTCCAAAAGATCCAGTTACTTGAGGCAAGAAGCAGGGCTCAGGCCTGACTCCCAGCAACCCTTCTTCCCAGGGAAGGGGGAAGCGGTCATAAGTATAGAAAGCCTCCTACTCACATCACCAATCTGACTGACCCGAACCTGATGCACATGTCTTCCAGATGTGTTCAGTGTTCTGACTGCTTATTCACTTCAAGTAGACAACTGCCTTGATACCTGGCTGGGGTCTGCAGTGTTGGGGTGCCCACCGCTATTATTCCCATTTTGCAGATAGTTAAACTGAGACTTGGAGATGGGTGGTAAACTGCAGCAAGCCTGTCTGGCAGGTAAGGAGTCGGTTCCAGTCGAGTCTGTGATTTAAGACCTGAGCTGCTCACCAATGTGACACGCTGCCGTATCTGACTGCTTTCTGTGGTCATCAGAATTCCCTACACGGTCCACATTCTGCCACCATCTTATTTCCTTTTTTTTTTTTTTCTTTGGCTGTGTTGGGTCTTTGTTGTAGTGCAGGGGCTTCGCTAGGTGTGGCACAAAGGGTTAGTTGCCCTGTGGCATGTGAGATCTTAGGTTCCTGACCCAGGATCAAACCCACGTCCCCCTGCATTGGAAAGTGGATTCTTAACTGCTGGACCCCCAGGGAAGTCCCACCATCTTATTTCCAACTAGATGTATCTAATGTGTTTGTCCTTCTTGACTTCTTAGAGCTGCTCCATCTATCTGGCTCAGAATGGAGTGGGTACAGAAAATCCAGAATTTCCCAGGGGCAACAACTTCAGGTCAGGTGGCCCTAAAATGACTGCAAATCTGGAGGGTGCACTTGGCTCATTCTTTTTTCCTTCTGCTATGAACCTCCCAACAGAGAGGAGGGAAGGACCCAACTGTAAAGTCATCTCTCAGGTATGCTTTAACCACAGTAACATCCTCGGTTTTCCTTAAGCTAGTCTATCCAAGTGAGAGCAGGCCTGGGGCCACCCAGAATCCTGCCCTCAGATCAAGTTTAACCATGAGAACTGGGCCCATCTTCTTGTGCATAATAGTTTTAAAAAATGTGGAGCCCACTCATGGGAACCATTCACTGTTGAATTACTGCTCTAAGTATATCCACAAAACCATCTCAGATCTTGAAGTACTGGCCCATCTTTAGAAGAGAGAAAGTTTAAGTAATTTCCATTTTTAAAGAAAACACATAACTCTGATGACTATAAATAAAGCCCATTTGTGTTCTACATTTCCCCAACTTCACCTAATAATCACTATTTCTATAATTCAGGTAATATGACATTATAAGGATGGATTTGATGAGACAACATAGAAACACAAATTAAAAAAAAAAAGAAGACTGAAGATATTCAATGATGAAATGACACCAGTTTTGATAAAAACAATGCTTGAGTCATGCAGCAACCCCAAGAATCACATCTTTAAATGTCACTTAGACGAAACTCAGGGATAACAATGCTGAATGCTAAATTCTCACCAGCACTAAAGGCAAAGCAAACCAGCCACACAGGAAATATTTCAACTCCATTTTCCTCTCTTGATTTATTCAGGTTATGTCATGCAACCTCAAGTCATCTCTTTCCATTCTGTTGTTCTCAGTATGAATCGACAAGTCTTAACTCCCACTTCTGTCTGCTGAATGTGGGGATTATGACAAGACTAGTTTTAATGCTTCAGAGAAAGTCTCCCATGACTCGGCACCACCCTTCTCACAGACCCTCACAACACCTCATACGTCCAGGAAGCAGATCAAACTCTGGAAGGTACTTCTTAGCACTAAGAAATAAAGATGATTCATGATGAGAAAAGAAGAAGACGGCAGCGAGCCTGTGATCTTTCTACGGGAAAACAGGATGCCTGCTTCACATCAATTGGGCTGCGTAGCCAGATTGAGAAAAGTCCTCCAAGTTATTTCATGAGACTCTGTTAGGTTATTATATTGTTGCTATCAAGTACTCTTAAATGACTTTATGTCACCAACTAAATCAACTATACAGGCTTCCCTGGGGGCTCAGACGATAAAGAATCTGCCTGTAATGGAGATCTAGGTTCGATCCCCGGGTTGGGAAGATCCCCTGGAGAAGGGAACGGGGGCATGGGGAGCAGGGGAAGCAATGGAAGCCCACGGAGATTGGCTAACTTCACCTTCAAAGTGACTTCTGCTAACTTATGTGCAACCTGTTTTAGCACAAGTAGCTTCCTATCACTAGCTCACAGATATAAGATGAAGGATGCTGTTTTTGAGATGGAAGGTTCTAGATCGCTGAGACAGCAGTGGTCTGTTCCTGGCCTCTCTGCTCCTTGTATGTTCCTCTCTGCCATAGTCAAGTGACCTGAACTTGAGTTTATGCCTTTTGGGCAAATAAATCCAAATTACAGGTAAAATTCATTCTTGGTTGTTTCCATTCTGGGGCAAAAGTTGATGTGGGAGTAACAAGGAGAGGGGGTGACAGGAAACAGGGCTCCTGGTTACAAGGGAAGAGCACGTTCTAAAAAGCTGACTGCCGTTTACGGGCAAGCAGAAGAAAACAGACGTCTACGTGGCCCTGCGAGCTTGGCCTCCGCCAGCCTCGTGGTGTGCCCACCTGGCTGACGAGCTCGGGTATCCCCAGGGCTCTGTCGATCTCCTCCAGGCCATCGAAGTTCCTCAAGGCCATGTACAGTTGGTCCAGAAGAGCGCCTTCATCACTCGGAGACTCTGCTGCGGGATGTGGACACAGCAAGTCGTCGGGAGAGCTGCCGAACGGCTGCCTGTAAAGAGACAAACTTCATCTCGTGCCCGCGGAAAAGTGAGTTGATTAGAGAATATTTTTTTCCCTCCTTAATAACAAAAGTAGTAAAATACAGTACCAGTCAGACACAAACAACAACCCCACATAATAGATACACATTATTTAGTGCCTAACACAGATAGGGGGCTTCCCTGGTGGCTTGGTGGTTAAGAATCCACCTGCCAATGCAGGAGGAGATCTGGGTTTGATGCCTAGGTGGGGAAGATACCCTGGAGAGGAAATGGCAACCCATTCCAGTATTCTCTTGCTTAGAGAATCCCTAAGGACATAACTCACCAGGAGCCTGGTGAGTTACAGCTCATGGGGTTGCAAGAGAGTCAGATACAACTGAGCGATTAAACAACAACAACAACAACAACAACAGAGGTAGGTGAGACACATGTTAAGGCACTGGATGTTATGATCATTGTTTTTATTGCTCCTGCTCTAAAACTGGCAAAGCTGAGGCTTGGAGGGCTTGTCAGACTCTCTGGTGGAGAACAGACAGGCAACACTACAAAGTGGGGATTCACCACTGGCCGGGGTGACCACCGTGTTCCCACAAATCCACAATGACTCTTCTAGCATATATACTCATATATTTGCTTTGCCCTGAAGTAGTCTGTCTAGTCAAGGCTATGGTTTGTCCAGTGGTCGTGTATGGATGTGAGAGTTGGACTGTGAAGAAAGCTGAGCGCTGAAGAATTGATGCTTTTGAACTGTGGTGTTGGAGAAGACTCTTGAGAGTCCCTTGGACTGCAAAGAGATCCAACCAGTCCATTCTGAAGGAAATCAGCCCTGGGATTTCTTTGGAAGGAATAATGCTAAAGCTGAAATTCCAGTACTTTGGCCACCTCATGCGAAGAGTTGACTCATTGTAAAAGACTCTGATGCTGGGAGGGATTGGGGGCAGGAGGAGAAGGGGACGACAGAGGATGAGATGGCTGGATGGCATCACTGACTCGATGGACATGAGTCTGAGTGAACTCCGGGAGTTGGTGATGGACAGGGAGGCCTGGCGTGCTGCGATTCATGGGGTCACAAAGAATCAGACACGACTGAGTGACTGAACTGAAGTAGTCCAAGGAGTTTCCAGGATTTTAGTAGGAAAGACTAATTGATTACATTGTTTCATTTCTCACCAGGCTTGAATGACCCATCTGAGGGACACAGTGAGCATGAAAGCTTCATTACTTTTTTTGAACTCAGCTGCCATTAGACTGCACTTGGCTGGACTAATGGGATATTTCTCCGTCATGCATAAGTGGGATTTGCAAACATTTATGAAAATCCTCAAGAAGTGTGGCTGTCAGGCTACCAAATTAGTCACAAAAAGTCGACCATGAACATGCAGATTATGTCTGTTGTATATTTTAGGCGATAAAACTGTAACACTACACTCCAAATTCAATGGTATAATAAAGTCCTGTGATTTACATTAACTGACAACCTTGGGAGTGGAAAAGAGTTTCTGAGTTACTCAAAAATTAAAGGGGAAATGATCCTCTAATTTGTCCTCTTAGAGGTACTACATGATGTTTTGTAGAGAATGAAGTTTACAAGTAAGCACCCTCATTCTTAGGGCTTCCCTGGTAGCTCAGCTGGTAAAGAATCTGCCTGCAATGCAGAAGACCCCAGTTTGATTCCTGGGTAGGGAAGATCCCCTGGAGAAGGAATAGGCCACCCACTCCAGTATTCATGGCCTTCCCTGGTGACTCAGATGGTAAAGAATCCACCTGCAATACAGGAGACCTGGATTCGATCCCTGGGTTGGGAAGATCCCCTGGAGGAGGGAATGGCTACCACTCCAGTATTCTTGCTTTGAGAATCCCCATGGACAGGGGAGCCTGGCGGGCTACGGTCCATTGGGTCGCAGAGCGGGAAACGACTGAACGACTAAGCACAGCACCCTCATTCTTAAGTGATGACAGATTCACATCGGGATAACAGGCCATGTTTCCTAAAGCTAGTTCTGTGCCATTTTGGCCTAGAATCCTGAAATGCTGAGGATTTACGCCAATAGTTAGTTTCAAACAGTTCTAACCCAGTGCACTTAGAAATAATCTACCCTCTTCATTAGCCCCAGTCATTTGCGAAGAAAATCACCCATTGAGTGTACCCTTCACTAAACTGTGTCCTGTAGTCCTTGGCTCTCCGAGCTCACATCCCATGACCTGAGAGGTACCATAAGAGGCGTTGCCACCAGGGCCTCAGTTCTCAGGAAGACATCAAGCAGCCAAATAGACTGGACCCTTCCTGTTTCCACATGCTCCCAGAATTAAGTTTCTAAACGCAACTGTGATCAGATTACTCTACACTTAGGGAGTGGGAGGAAGGAGCAGATCAGAACTCTGGCAACAAGGAGGAGAAAAACCACAGCACTGCATGTCACGGAAGCAAAGAGCAGAGGAAATTCCCCAGAGAGGAATGACCAACATTCAGATGTGGTACATTTTATGAAAAAAGAGCTCAAGTCAGCCGACAGTGGATGCTATTTATCACCTTCTCTTAGGCTTGAGACCTCATTCCCCAAAGATGCTAGTTAATATTTTCTTTCTCGAGCTTTACTTTATAATTTTCAACTTGTTTCTTCACAAGCTTTAAATCCCCACACAGCCAGAGCCCCCACGCCAGATCTCTACTATGAACTCGGGTCCCTCTTAAGTGGAGTGAGGCTGCAGGAGCTCTGTGGGAAGGCAGGTGCCCTGTGCGCATCTGCCGGCATCAGCTGGAAGAGGAAACCCTGTCCGGTACTATGGGAGACAGCTCCACTCCAGGGAGGGCACATCCCAATACAGGGAAAAAAAAGTACTGCAAACGTTCATTGGCATCTAAGTGATTTCCTACATAATAACCTATTTTTTGGTCTCATGATTTCCTTTTCTTTTTCTAATTAAAAAAGTTAAGCTAATGCATGACCTCGATTCCTACTTTGGTCAAAGCCCTCTTCAACTTGAGCTGGGGCCTTGGGGATACCTGCTTACAGTCTCTCTCTAATTCTCCTGATACGATGTTGCCAGGTTCCTGTTCCCATTACTGAGCTGACTCACAAAATCCCAGGCCCTGGGACAGGGTGCTGGTGGTGGTGGACACACACACTTCGGTAAAGCCTAACCTGTCCCAGTATAGAGTAGAGCCTATGGCTTCCCTGTGGGTCCCAGCTGCCCAGGGCAACCGGCCTTTTCCTAGAAGATGCTGTATGCCCACCATAATGCCAAGACTTCCCATTCCATGTTTCCCACCCTCTTCTGCATCCGTGATCCTTCCCCTCCAGGCTCAGCGTGTCTCCTCCAGTCACCCCTGGCCACGCCCACTCTGCTCTCGACTCCAGGACCACTCACTGTGCTGTGCTGACCTGATGCTGGCATTTACTTACAAACCTCAACTGTGCCTGGTGAGCACTTTCAGTCTCTTTGTTGGCTTGGTATCCGAACTGTGTTAAGTTCAGCAAGTTCCCATTGGTGAAAATAAAAGGTTCTTGATCTAGCCAGGTTATCATACCTTATGCTCAGAAAAATACATTCTTATGTTCATAAAAATATATTGCATTGTGGCTTGGTATCATAAATTTGGGCATACCATGAGTTACAACACTTCTTTGAGAAACATCATAATAACGTTTGGCTTATAGAAAAAATAGTGATCTGGACTTTCAATTCCACCTTTATAAATGACTGCCAATATGATGGAAGACAATTTTTTCTTACATTTTGGGCAATTATAAATACAGTTACAATCTAGATGGTGGCTGACAAACATAGTATTAAGACAAGGATGAAATTCAGAGGAATAAATGGAAGAACACACAGAAGCCCCAGGTTGGCAAAGCAGTAAGGAATGAACTGGCAGAAGACAGGTCCATTGTCAATAAAAATCTTTCTTTTTTAAAAAAATTAAAAAAAAATTTATATTCTATTTGAGTATAGCCTATTAATGACATTGTAATAATTTCAGGTGGACAGGAAAGAGACTCAGCCATACATATATATGTATTCATCTCCCTCAAACCCCCCTCCCATCTAGGATGCCACATAACATTGAGCAGAGTTCCCTGTGTAGGTACTTGTTGGTTATCCATTTTAAATATATACATGTCCATCCCAAACTCCCTAACTATCCTTCCCCCCCCAACAACCATAAGTTTGTTCTCTAAGTCTGTGAGTCTCTTTCTGTTTTTTAAATAAATTTATTTGTATCATGTCTTTTTAGATTCCACATGTAAGGGATATCATATGATAAAAAACCTTATTTATTGAAATCTATACTTGTATTTATTTATAGACTACCAGGACATTAAAGATGGTGATAAGGGGAAAAAGACAAATTCTGAGCTATTGTTTGAGAAATTGGAACATTACCATCACTTTTTACTTGTATTTTCAAAATTTTGCAAAAAAGTAGCAGCTACTATATGATAAATTAATGGTCAACCAAGAAAACTTTACTCTTAGGCACATTACAAACAAAAGAACACCAAATTACCTCAGAAATTCTGAACTTAATGTGAAAGAAAGTCTTTCATGAAAGGCAGCTACTGTTCACTTTTACATACATCCAACAGAAATTATAAAAAAATCATCTATACATTTGGGGCTATATTTTAAATATCTCTTTTACCTACCAGATGAATAAAAGAAAAAAAAAACCACAATGAAATGACAGCCAATGGAAATAAAATTATAAATAAATGAGGATGTAAATATGTTAGAAATTTAAGGGCTAAACTACTCTCTTTTTGAAATGTGTATATATAACTAATGCTGGGCTCATGAAACATAAAAAAATCTACTTCTAAATAGGTAGGCAGTAAAAATATAAAATATTAATGGTGATATTAATGCTTACAAAGGGGATTTTAAAAAATCACTGCTTTTATTTAAAAAGAGAGACGTGGTTAGAACCCTTGTTGTCCATCATCTCTGGATTTCTAGGACAATAAGACTACCATAAATTTGGTCATAAATTTCTTCTAACTGAATTATTTAAAATAAAAGAAGAGGAGTTAAGAGGCTAGAAAAGCTGAAATAACTTTAAAAATAGTAAAAATGTTCGGTTCTGTCCACAGAGTTCTTATACAAAGAAAACTGACAGTAACACCAACAACATGAGAACAGGGTCAGAGCAGAGCCACAGAAAAGCCCCGGCACGCTGAGCAGCCGACTCGCACTGGCTTCAACATATACTCTGCATTTCTCCTCCTTTGTTTTTTAGTTGTTGCTGTTGTTTGGCCTCTCTGTGTGGCTTGTGGGATCTTAGTTCCCTGACCAGGGATTGAACCCATGCCCCCCTGCCATGGAAACGCAGAGTCCTAACCACTTGACTGCCAGGAAGTCCCCATTTTTGTTTTAAAAGAACCCTCCTCGACTTGGGCAACAGTGAAAATCCTAACTTTGGGCCTAGTTTTCCCCTAGAAACTATTCTTAGATATTTCATCCAAAACGTTTTCTACTGTGTGCAAGTTTCCATGGACATGGGTATGTTTTTAACAAACCAAATAAACATATTTAGAAAATGCACATACTCACTGACACCATGCAATCAGACTTAAAGAGCTGGAAGGACCCTGAGAAAGTACCACCTCTAAGGATGACTACAGTGGTTATTTATATGATGCTCTATTCCCAAGCAAACCAGTGATGCAGGCCACACAGCGCCCTTGGTACCCAGTCCAGGAAGAGCCACTCTGACTGGTTCTTCTGATGTTCTCCCCTGAGAAGTACAGTGGAGGAGCAGCGGTGCTAGCATCACTTGGGGCTTGTCAGGGACGTAGAATCCTGGACTCCACTCAGAACTGCCGTCCAATGAGACCCCGGAAGTGGTGCACAGGCACCGGGGGTCTGAACACACTAGTTTCTCCTACTAAGTGAACGGAATACAGCTGGTGAGCACCTTCTCTTATCTCCCTAAACAGCTGTTAAGCAGTTGCCCTGGTCTTTTCTTTCAGTGAAATAACTAGTCTCCAGCTTTTTCTCACCCAGCCTATTGTTAAGCTCATATTCATCTTATGCTATTTTTTTTTTAAAAACTTCACTGAGTGCCCTGAATCCTGCATCATTCTCTTAAGATACAGAAGGAAAACAGGCTCCACAACACAATTCTGAGCTACACAAAAGCATTTCATCCCAGGGTAGGAGTCATTTTAAAACCTGTTTGTTTGTTTTTTTAAAAACAAGAAGCTCTGGAAATATTCTACCCTTATGAAATTTCAGAAACTCTGCTTTTATTATTAGTGAATTTGATAAAAGTACTTTATAATTTTAGATTTGAACAACCTCCAAAGGACAAAATAGTTCAGTCTGTAGCGAGGTCCTCGCTAGCCTCCAACCTGAACTCTTCACATGAGAGCCTCAAGACCAAATTCCTCCAGTTGTTTCCTAATGTTTACTTCCCAGAACACACTGCCTGCATCCTTTATGTTCCCATGCTGACTCGTGCTTAGTATGTGAATTATCTCCCTCCCTTGGGGCTCTGTGCCCACACAACTGGCTGAGCAGCACCACGATACAGGCCTCAGGGTCACCTGCGAGACTCCTGCTTCTGGTGCTTTGCTAACCCTGAGATTAGCATATAACACAACTGTGATGCCGTCCTTCCAGGGATTAATGGAACAATCACCTTCGAGCTAAAACTTGAGCAACACCTAAGCCCTCGGGGACAGGTGGATTTTATCCTGAAGAGTCGGGGCTTGCTGGGCCACAGCCACAAGAAAAAGCTGATGGTGTGTGTGTCGGGGGGCTGGGCTGCTCTGAGCAGACTGGTGAGCGGAACCCTCACCCCTGCAGAGACCAACACAAATTCTCTCCTAAGAAAAAGTATCCTCAGTTTTAACCCCAGTGTTTCATTGGCCAAGAGTAACTAGAACTCCCAATGAAAGACTGCCATAATACTCAGGGAATGGGCCACCAGAAGCAAGAGTAAGTCACTGATTTACAACTGCAAGGAATCCAGATACTGGAACTCCGAAATCAAGAAATGTAGAAACAAAGGATGAACGTCATGTTTAAAGACATAAAGGTGGAGTCAAAAATAAGCAATCCATAAGAAACCATGAAAAATAATAAGGCAAATAGAACTTTTAGAAATGAAGAATGTAACTGGATCAAACATAGCTAAAGAGATAATTAATGAAATATACATATGAATAAATTATCCTCAATGTAGTACAGAGAGACAAGAAGATGGAAAATGGAAGATGGATAAAGAAATAAGGAGGGTATGAGTTCTAAAAAAATCTAATGTAGAAAGTTAACGTGTCTTGCCAGAATCCCAGAAAGAATAAAGGAAATGGAGGTGTGGCAGTATAGACAGATAACGCCTAAATTTCTAGAACTGATGAGACACACAAATTGACAGATTTAAAAAACAAGCACAAGATATACCAAACACCAAGCAGTATAAATAAATCAATTCACACCTAGACACACTACAATAAAACTACAGTATAGCAGTTACAGAAATATTTCAAAAGCAATTAGAAAAGATTGCCTACACAGAAACAAAAATGATGAAACTAATAATCAGAATCAAAAAACTCAATCAAATTTGATCATATATACCACTTTCTTTTTCAAAAAACGTCAACAGCTTAAAGAAAAAAGGCCAAATTCTTCAGTTTGCAATTTAAGACCCTCTATAAATCTGTTCCTTTATTAATCTACTCTTCCAGTTAAATCTTCTGATACTGTTTTTTTAATGTGGTAAAGTATATGAAGCATAAAACTAGATGATTCTGTTACCCTAAACATATTGTGTGGCTTCTGTAACCTCTAAGCCTCTGATTATACTGCTTTTGCCAGATGAACTGGATTCCTGCCATCTCTGCCCACTGAAATGATACCTTTCTTTTACATTTTTTAAAATCTCTTGGTCGCACTGCGTGCCATGTGGGATCTTAGTTCCCTGACCAGGGATTGAACTTGTGCCCTCTGCATTGGAAGTATGGAGTCTTAACCACTGGACCCCCAGGGAAGTCCCAGTGATACCACTTCTCATCAACTCTGAAGCTTTCCCCAATCACCCCAATTGAATGATCACCCCATTTATAGTACATGCTAGCTCATATTAGTTATTAGTCTACATATTTTATTTTCCAACTAAACTGCAGCATCTTTGAAGGCATATGCTCAGTTAAACTGATTTTTGGATTCCCCTCCCTCCCTTACCTCCTGCACTCCCAGACCAGTAAGTGATATAGTTTGAATACATGAAAACGGGTCAGGCACCAAGTGTTTAAAAGGATAAGATTAACTTCTGGCCTAGGGCTGAGATAACTCCTGGCACTCGTGAACTCTGCTCTCTGGGACCTCCCGAGTGCTCACCTGTTCTGGCTGGCAAACGGTGCCTGGTCTATTGGCAGAATGCTCTCAGGCCAGGGGGCGGTCTGATTTGGAGGTGCTTGTTGTTGGCTATACTGAGGTCCCCCCATGTTCATCTCCAGTTCAGATGGCCCTGAAAAGGGAGAAGAAAACAACTCCTGAATCTTATAACTTGTAATCAGCGAAGTGTCTGTTTCAGCTATGGAATAGAAAGAGAAATACCTGGCTGATAGAAAAGACAGAAATAATAATAATTAGGTGGAAATAATAAGACAGAATTTTTGTTCTGAAATAGAACAAAAGGGCAATAAATATCAAGGCTAATCACCCACTTAGAGACTCTAGATGAGCAGTTCCAAACTCCTTGTACTTAGGAGTTTTTATGCTAAGTCACTTCAGTTGTGTCCGACTCTGTGCAACCCCATGGACTGTAGCCTGCCAGGCTCCTCTGTCCATGGGATTCTCCAGGTAAGAATACTGGAGTGGGTTGCCATGGCCTTCTCCAAGGAGTCTTTATATTCTTATTAACGTACAGGCTTTTGTGTAAGTGGGATATATCTTACTGCTGTTTACTGTATTGAAAATTAAAACTGGAAAATAGAAAAAAATGATTCTTAATTCATTTAAAAATCATCATAATAAATCCACTATGTTATAAACAAGACTTTTCTTCCAGTAGTATTGAGATATAATTGACACACAGCATTATGTGAGTTTAAGGTGTACAGCACTATGATTTGAGTTACATACATCATGAAATAATTATCACATTAAATTTAGTGAACATCCATCATCTCAAATAGATACAAATGAAAAAAAAGAAAAAAATTCTTTTCCTTGTGATGAGAACTCTCAAGAGGATTTACTCTAACAACTTTCATATATAACATACAGCAGTGTTAGCTATATTGATCATGTTATACATTACGTCCCTAGAACTTATATTGGAAATCTGTGCCTTTAAACCACCTCCAACCAGCTTGCCTTTCCCTGCCCTCCCCTCCCCTCTGGTAATCACAAATCTGACCTATTTTTCTATGAGTTGTTCGTTTGCAACACAGATAAGATTTTTTTTTTAAGCCAACTCTGTTGTGCATCCATGAGAGAATAATAATATCTTTATATTATTATGAGAATAGTTTTGGCCTTGCAGATCCCCTAAAAGGGCATCAAGGTCCTGGACATAATTTTGCAAAGTGCTTAGTAAGACAGGAGTAGAAAGGAGGCTCAGACAACTCAGACATGCTCTTTCTTAGGAATTCTTTGTAGAGGTTTAAAGCTAATGCACAATATGAGCTCTTTAATGATTATATTATCACTGTCTGTGGACCTGTCTTCCATTACAATAGATACTTTTCTGTTGAGTTCACAGCTTTTATGAGTTTATTAAAAATCAGAGCAATTCAGCTACACAATGAAGCTCACAGAGCCATTTTTCAAGCTCAAAAGCTATGTGTCATTCATGAAGAAAGACTGAGGATAAATGAAATTTCTGGACAGAAAGGATTTACTATGATGATTTTTAAATGAATGAATTAAGTATTTTAGAAATTTCCCAGTGTATTTCTGCATGGAAATCTGGCCATTTTTAGTATTTTTCATGCATGTCTCAAATTATGTAAATTTACACTCGGGAATCGTGCATTATTAATTGGAAGTACACTCTCCATAGAAAGGCAACATGAATGTCATCTCAGAAACAATAAGCCAAAATGTGCTGAGCAATTAAACAACTAGAAAAGAAAATCGATGCCAGGGCGGGATGACCATTCTGCATTATTATGTCAAAACCATCCTGGCATCTTTCTGGTAATGACTTAGCGTTTACTCATCCTGCACTGGGCTTCCCCAGTTGCTCAGTGGTAAAAAAAACTTGCCTGCCAATAATGCAAGAGATCCAGGTTCCATCCCCGAGTCGGGAAGATCCCCTGGAGGAGGAAATGGCAACACACTCCAGTATGCTTGCCTGGGAAATCCCATGGATGAGGAGCCTGGCGGGCTACAGTCCATGGGGTGGCAAAGAGTTGGACACAGCTTAGTGACTAAATAATAACAACATCCTGCACTATCTAAGTATATGAAAAAGTACATAAACATCACCTTATCTGAATTATGGTAACAGACAACTGGAAGGTTAGTATGTCAATATTAAGAAACAAGAATGAGCTACATTAAGTTTTTTAAAAAAAAATAATCGTTTATTGAGATATAATTGACATACTATATACTTAGCTCACTTAAACTGTATGATTCAGTGTCTATGAGTGTAGTTGCAGAGCTGTACAACCATCACAATGATCAATTTTAGGATGTTTTCATCCTCCCACCCCCAAAAAACCTCATAATGTAATTAGGAGTAACTCTCCATTCTCCCCACAAAGCCCCAGCCCTAGGAATCCACTAATCTTACTTTATCTACAGATTTGCCTGTTTTGGACATTTCATATAAATGGTATCAAACAATGTGTCTGATCATTAATTTTAATAACATGTGAACTGTATCCAAACAGAATTCTAGTGATCCTTGTATTTTCTGAGTTGCTCTGTAAGACCCTGCTCTTTCAGTGAAGACCTGGGAGAGTCTTGTGTAACAGTCTAGGGTAAAATGTGCTGTGCTTAGTCGGGTCTGACTCTTTGTGACCCCATGGACTATAGCCCGCCAGGCTCCTCTGTCCGTGGGATTTTCCAGGCAAGAATACTGGAGTGGACTGCCATTTCCTTCTCAAGGGGATCTTCCTGACCCAGGGATTGAACTCGCTTCTCTTACATCTCCTGCATTGGCAGTGGATTCTTTACCACTGTGCCCACCTAGTCTAGGGTAGTGCTCAGAAATCTGCATTTTAAGGTCCTGATGGCCATGCCGAGTTAGGGACACTGCTGTACCATTGAAATGCTTCCTTAAAATATCATCTATATGATATTTCTAGTGTTACAGTGTAATCCACTCCCTGTAAAAGTTGAAATCGGATAGTTTCAAGCAAAAACGAAACATCATAAAGGTAGTGAGTTATCTTATTTTACTGGAAAACCTGCAATTCTATGACCTGTGCAGAGATCTTCAGCAAAATCCCACATTTAATAGCTTGACACGGGGTGGTGGGGGGTGGTGGTGGGGGGTAGTGGTGGGGCGGGGGGTATTCCCTAAACCACAAATGACAAGCCTGACAGAACTTAAGGAGCTGTTCCTCTCTCCTTCTAAGAATGCATCAAACTGAAAAGCAAAGAGTACAGGAACCACCTTACCCATATTCATGACCTGAGGTTGAAGCATCTGTCTTTGGCCAGGCTGGCTGTTGGGTCTCATGGGGATGCTGGCTGTTGGGTTCCGAATCATACCTCCTTGGATCGGCCGGTTCATGGCATTGCTGGTAGCAGCACAGGTGACCCTCACGGCAGGACTCTGGGGCGCCCACTCCCCAGATGGCATGGTGGGCCGGGCAGCATTGCTGCCAATCATGCCTACAGGCAAGGCAGAGAAGACAGAGATGCGGTGACCGGAAACATAGTCAACACGCAGGAACACTAGACGCTCTTACTCTACACGAGACAGACAGTTGTTCTTAATACACAGTTAACCCGACAGCTCACGCCCTCGCCGGGCCAGATGTGGGCCTTGGGTAAGAAACACAAGCTGGCAATTACTATGAAGTTTTTCACAATAGACTTGCCACTCTTTACAGTTCGGAAAAGCTGTTACAGTTGTTCCCATATGTACTTAAGAGACAGGTGCTGTGGCGTGTGGATAACCCCAACTTCCTTCCTCAGGAAGTGAATCACATTAGCTGATATACACGTCAATGCTTTACTTTCCAAAAGGGAGGCGAGGCCAAGAGAAACAAGGTAAAAACTGATAATCAATATTCTAATTCTAAACCCAAATCACAGAGACTATCCCGTGAAGCCTTGGCCAGACTTTAAATTCTCAAATCCCTTTCTGAGCATTACAATTGGTTAAGCTTCAAAGCTGATTGAGACAGCCTTGGAAACCGGGGGAATGAGAGCATCTTTCCACTCTGGTTCTTTGTGGTCACGGCAAGGAAGCGCCCGCCGCCTCGGTGTGCCTGGACCACCTCGTTGCTGGTGATGTAGATCTAGACTGGGTAGGGACAGATTTGTAAAAATCCTCTTATGCTTGAGATAGTAACAGCTGTGCAACCACACACACCAGCGAGAAGAGCACACACTGCCGGCAGATCACGTGCTTGCTCTCTCTGGCCCCAGGATGCTGGCGATGGCCAGACACGGGCTAAAACTTGGTATCCTAAAGGGGAAGAACCCCAAGTGAGGACCCTTTGTTCTGAAGTGTTTAATAAAGGATGTGCAACAGTTCTGCTTTCAAAGATGTGACTTGCATTGACTTTAATTATGATAAATAATTAAAAACAGGGTATATTTCAGAAATGGGGAGAGCATGTATTGTGGGTGGTTTTTCACTGGTGAAATGAGAATGTACCTCATCAGGACGATGAAGAGTTAAGTGTAATTAGACTGAACAAGTTAGGACAATATTATACTAGTACATATTTTAAAAACCATTTGAAGACTAGACTTGAATGATATAAAGATATGGGAGAAAAGACATTTTCTTTTTCAAAAAATCTATTATCTAATCAATATAACAAGATTACATAAAGTCTAGAAAGCAGAAGGGAAAATAATCCATAATTTGAAATATTAATGTAATTATAACCAGGGTTGTTCCTTTCATGTTTTCTTCTTTTTTTTTTAAAGCAAAGCACCGACACTGCTTGATCTTTATAGTCTGGATGCCAGTCATCTCCAGGCTGCCTAGATTTGAATATAGGTATGTCCCCAAATTCCTAATGTTTCTCCAAGAACCCAGACGTTGCATTTCACTGATAAGGAGCCACCTTTAATAAACTATTGGCTCCTTTTCTCTGACAGAATTTCATGTGAGTCAACATTTTACTTATATAAATCAATACTTTATCTTAAAAATAATATAAGATCAATATGGCATTGTTTCTGCAAATAAATAAATTAGTGATGTAGTCAGTGTCTGGCACATCTAGTAGGCACCCAGTAAATATCTGTTGAATGAATAAACTATTTTAACACAACATAGCTCACATTTCCCATGTGAACTGCTTACCAACAACAGAAAGTTAAAAGGAAAAAAAAAAACACCCATCTTTTTTTCTTTCAACTGAACTCTTATTTTTACTTATCTGAATGGAAATGTGATTACAGGGATGACACACCAAGCTAAAAAAAATGCCAAGAATTAAAACCTATGACTATAAGTTCTTTTTTATAACATGTTTCTTTCAATGCCTTTGTCTCCAGTTCTAAACAGTGAGCAGGACTTCATTAGAAAGCTCATTATCCTAAGGGTGCAGGATGCCCAGAGGGTACAGGACACGGTGGTTATAGCCATCAATGCTGCTGCAGTGATTCCTAGCCTGAACCGGAAGGAGGTTTGGGAGTACGGCAGCTGCTATGGGGATGACTACCACTTAGGAATATGCGTGGGAAACTTGGCAGACACCTTAAGCCACAGCAGGTCAAGGGTCAAACCAGATCACAGGCAACCTTATACATTTTAAAAAATGGAGTTCTTGGATCAGCTACTATTAGGTTAACCACACTACCACTTAAAATTCATTTTCTTAATTAATATTTTTCAGAATGAGAACTGCTATTGTTACAAGTATAAAAGGTTGGTGGAATTTTATACTTTCATTCTGAAATTCATGAAACACAAATCATCAATTAATAGGGAGTTTTGGGGTTATCCTGGGTTGGAAAGATCTTCTAGAGAAGGGAATAGCTACCCTCTCCAGTATTCTTGTCTGGAGAATTCCATGGACAGAGGAGCTTGGAAGGCTATAGTCCATGGGGTTGCAAAGAGTTGGACACGACTGAGCGATTAACACTAACACACTTTTGGGGTTGTCAGCAGATTATCACAAAAAGATAGCAAATTATTCTACATAAAGCACTACAAGGTCTAAAATAGTAACTGGAATAGTAGTGAAATAAGTCTTTACTGTAGGATTAGCGAGCAACTAGAACCCTTGTAAAAACAATGATCACAGCATAAAAAGGTCAGCCTACTGGGAGGCTTTCCAATTCTTCATATACCACGCTCACAGTGAAAATCTGCAGAATTTTCTTACATTCAAATGTGTTTCTAGCATAAAAAATTTCACACGAAAAATTCTACTACTTGGATGTGGAGGAATACAGCATTAAGTTGAATAACCCACCAATAAAAAGTTAACAGCGCATTTGAGCCCTTACCTGTGCTACTGTTCCCTAAATTTCCTTGGTTTCCTATCATCCCTTGATTACCCATCATTCCTGGCTGAGGTATCACTGAGTAGGGACTACTGTTTCTGATTGGTGGGAAAGGTCCAGCACCCGTTGGGCTTTGCAATGTGATGTCAAGTGGGAAATTCTGGTTTGGCAATAACCTGCCCAGTTGCCCTGGTCGTGGGTTATTAAAAGCTAGGGAGAAAACAAATGAAAATTGAAGGTTAATAGAGGATAATGGAAAATAGTAACAGAAGCAGTGTTCAGGGGAAATGTCGGTTGTAAAATCACAAAGGTATGCATGTCTGGGACCAGCTGCTTACGTAAAGACAAATTCACAGACAAAAAAAACATGGGGTGTCCAAACACAGACTTGCAATCTAATCAACAGGTCTCTTATTTACTTCTTGACAACCTCACAGAGCAATAAAGCAAAGGAAAAAAAAAGGAGAACATGTCTATTATTTACTATATATTTTTCTCCCCAATATCAACTTTTAATATTCAATTGTATTTGCTAAGTAAACTACAAATACGTTTTTCATATATTATTTGAATTTAGAAATACTGTTTTGT
This sequence comes from Bubalus kerabau, assembly GCF_029407905.1. Classification (NCBI taxonomy): domain Eukaryota; kingdom Metazoa; phylum Chordata; class Mammalia; order Artiodactyla; family Bovidae; genus Bubalus; species Bubalus kerabau. The sequence continues at coordinate 35,985,053 of NC_073637.1, forward strand.
CACAGCTGTGAAGCCATAAATATCTCCAAATGCACCAAACTTGTGGACACATGTGGTTTGGACTGAGACTGTCATATTTTAACTGGATTTTCCTAGGAAGAGAATTAGGCTAAAAATGTCTATTCTCATTGAAAGTTAGAAGTCTTTAAGTGTGAACTCTGGTACCGAAAGTCAGTATTAAAGCTCTCAGGCCCTGTTAAATCTTCTAAAGGCCTGTTAAATCTTCTAAATACATATTCCTTAAATTCCAGATTTATTTATATTTGAAATGGATTCTATGATTAGTTTATAAGAGTTTATTGTGTAGTAAGCACTACATCAATGCACTATACTATCACACAGACAACCAGTTATTTGCTAAGTGTTTTTACAACAACAAAGATATTGTAGATTACAATTCATAGAGCAAATATATAAAATAATATCAAGCAGTTTATTTTCTCTGAATTATATAAACAGCATGAAACAGAACATTTAAAACATACTAACGTCCTTAACAATCAGTAAGAGAAATAAACTATTTAGAAGAATTATCATTTGGAATGAAAATTATGGATATGCTTAATCTGACTTTCTCAGGTTTAGCTACTTGGATGCTATTCAATAGTCTGAACAACACCAGGAGGTACAGAAAGGGGAGAACCCATGAGTTTCCACACAGCCCTTCAGTAACTCCTCTGGGTCTTAAGCATAAGCTTGGTAGAATGTTTCTTATTCACATCTCAACTCTCTGACTTTGTGATCTCTCACGGGCCATAAGCAACCTTCCATTCCCAAACAAACTGGCAGGTCTAACACATAACCAGCATAAACTCTGTTTTGTTTTACCCTTTTCAGAAAGACCAGGAATCACTTTAAGAAAAGATCTATTAATCAAATATACGTTGTAATTTGGTTGATGGTTGCCATTTCTGATTTGAGAACAGATGCTAAGCTTTGTGGAGAAGGCAATGGCAACCCACTCCAGTACTCTTGCCTGAAGAATCCCATGGACGGAGGAGCCTGGTAGGCTGCAGTCCATGGGGTCGCAGAGAGTCAGACACGACTGAGCGACTTCACTTTCACTTTTCACTTTCATGCATTGGAGAAGGAAATGGGAACCCACTTCAGTGTTCTTGCCTGGACAATCCCAGGGATGGCGGAGCCTGGTGGGCTGCCATCTATGGGGTTGCACAGAGTCGGTCACGACTGAAGCAACTTAGCAGCAGCAGCAGCTAAGCTTTGGGTCAAACTGTATTTGAAGAGGGAAAAATTATTATGTTCATCATCTGAGCACTAAAGAGGTTCTCTGTCTTTCTACAAGATATAGCCCTTGTTCAGGAAAGATATTTCCTTCTCCTAAAAGCTACTGGATAACTTAAGGGAATTATGAAGTTTGTAAACCAAGTAAGTGTTCACACACTTCACTAAGTGAAGAAACACTTCATCTTAAACCTACAAAAACATAAAATAAAAGGGAATTCCCTGGTGGCCTGGTGTTTAGGAAAGGGGTTTTCACTGCTATGGCCAGGATTCAACCTCTGGTTGGGAAACTGAGATCCTGCAAGCTGCGAAGGATGGAAAAAAAGAAAAAGCGATACAGACTGTATCTTATAAAATAGTCTAAGGTCTTCTAGCTTTATATCACACAAATTAAGATGCATTTAGAAATCATTTCTGTGATAAATTTCCATGTAAAACTGATATTTATATGAGGATTCCAAAGAGATAGGACAAGATATTTTTAATGTGTATAGCCCTTTCATGTATAAAGATTTACAATTCTGGTTAAGAAATTTTTATGAGTGAGTGTATTATTCCTAAAAAGTCAGCATAACTTTCTAAGTGTTTAGTCCTGTATTAAAACACATAAAATCTATTTTAAACTCCATTTCTGAAGGCAGTAACCGAAATGAAGAGAAGTATGACAATCATCCAAAGAACTTTTATCTACGCAGGCCAGTCTCACTCTGTGCTGACTCTATCAACCACAAGCTCCTGCAGAAAGGCCACGTTGACTAGAATCCACTCTGACTACTGTTTTGAAGGGCTGGGACAGTAGATGGTGCTATTTGACCGTTGAAACTGTGAAGTGACTAAGCTGTTTGCATCAGATTTCAGTAATCCCTGTTTCTGATGGTGATTACATGGGAATTTCTTGGCATAACCGTCAACACCCCATACTCACTGCTCTGTGGGATTCGCATTGCTGTTTTCTGGGCTCCGACAGGTGTCACGGGACTGCTTTCAGCTGTGAGTTGCATGAGGTCATTGATGATGGCTTGCTTGTCAACTGATCCAGCAGGGGCGCCTGGCCGCGTGTCCGGGAAAAGCTGCGGTAATTGACTATTCTGCAAATCATCCAAAATCTCCTCCAAGTTGTCCAGCTCACTGCCAGGCTGCAGTTAACAAACAGAAGAGTTTATCCAGTCCTACACTAAGAGTGGGCGCCGCAGGCCCACGTGCAATTGCAGCCCTAAAGGGTACAAGGAACCAGAGCCAAATGAGATGCGGACACATGCGAACCTTGGGCCTCACTGTTTATTGATAATCTTTAACAACAACAACAAAAAATTAAATTGACAAAGGCCAAATAATTTAATCTCCTGCCCCTTAATTTCCTCCTTGGTAAAAAGAGAAGACTGAATTAGAAAGAAAGCTCTCTTCCAGCACTGGGATTCATTGGCAATTTATAAATTCCCCTTTATTTTATGCTAATAATTCAATTAATCATGAGTATGAGTATTTCTAATTAACCACGTGTGTACTAGGATTTACAGTCTAGGCCCAGGTTTAGTGGTTAACTCGCTTGAAGAAATAACAACAACAAAAAACGGGTGGAAAATATGATCCAAGTTTACACGAAATCAGTATTTAGTAAATGGTCATTTCCCTTTAGAACTTTGTTTTTCTTTCCTTTTTCTTTTTTTTTTTTAAGACCAAGAGGTAAAAGGCACAATGAGCTTGAAGTAACCCTGAACCGCTCAGCCCCGTCTTTTCCATTTGAGTGGTGTTATTTTTTTTACTGCTTACACTTTCAGTTTCAAATGACACTGGTTTTCTCAGTCCTCATCAGCTTAGGGCACAAATGCAGGGAGGCAGGAGGTCATTTCCAATCACTGCATCTATTAATTTGACTTTACAGAAGCTGTAAACATGTTTCTTATGACTTTTCCCTTTACTGAAATAATTTCAATTATCAACATTAAAATAATATGGTATGCAGCACCACTATTTCACAGCTAGTGCTTTTCTTCCCGAGACCTCAACTGAATTTATGTTCTTTCAAGTAGAACCTATCTGGGTGCCAAGTATTTAAAATCAGATGGTGCCAACCATGCAAGAAAATGGCTAAGTTAAACCCCAAGATTATTTCCTAGTGAAGAGAGTGGTAAGAATGATTTTCCTGATGTGTAGGTGGAAAAACACAAGTTAGGTAACTTCCCCAAAGTCACTGATGGACTTTCAATCCTCGACCATGACTAACCCTTTTGTCTAACACTAGCAATTCAAATGATATAATTTACTTAAAGCGGAATGGCTTATAGTTTTATTCTACACATGAGAAGCTGGACCAAGTTTTTTGCAATTTATGGCAAATGTAATATATATCTAGGAAGTCTTTTTACTGGACACAATTTCTCAAGTTAAGAAAGGATACAATGAAGTGATTTTTTATTGGACTCTGTTTCAGAGTCAACTAGCTTAGCAAGAACTTGGTGATCCATTTTCCAGGAAATTTCTAATGTACTGTTAGAGCAATTATAAGACCATTTTCTAGTTAGTTTGGCCATCTGTTTCTTACAAAAGAGGCAGGGATCAAATTTGGGAGAGCTACATCTTAGGTAAGGGTTAGGTTCTAAAGTTAGAATGCTATAGTATGGGCAGACACAGACAAAGTGATCCTCAGAGCTGCTCAGGAAGGAAGCATACTGTATGTCCCCCTCCATGGGCAACACGGCCAGTGAGTGACAGCGCACACTGCCTCTCTGGCTTTACTCCGAACTGCTGAAGTCCACGAGGGAACCATTCTGCGCTGGAAAAGCCTGTAGCTGCATTTTCACACCATCGGCCCTTCAAGGGAACCAAAACCAAACCAAACTAAAACAGAGTCAAGTCTGTTGAATGGTGGGCAAAACTGCTCACACAACTTAAGCATTTAATAGATACCCATTCTTTTTTTTCCTGAATCTGTATGGACAATTCTGCGAAAGTTAAATGTATGTGTAAAGTGACTCTGTTGGAAAGCCACCTTTATCATGTTTTGCTGAACATGTAAGGTACAAACAGGAGTACAGTATCAACATCTAATGCCCTCTGAGGACAGTGCCCGGAACACAGCAATGGACACTCAGCCAACACGGTTCCCTCAGCCATTTAAACCTGTAATTAAAAAACTTCCCAGAATCAACTCAATTTCTCACAAAATTCCTATAATTTCTCAGAAAAAAAGTTTTATAAAAATTGACAAATATCCTTATAGTTGGTCTTGAAAATAGCTATGGATGTAAGAAAGAGGTTCTAATAAACTGAAGTTTATTAGAGTTTCCCTACTACAGTCTGATTTGTATGGAGTATTTTAAAATTGTGGGTGGAGCAGTGAGAGGGTGGGTCATTAGAAGTAATAAGTAATTTCTTGAGAAATCTTTGCAGATGCCTTGAATGAGAAACACTCAATACAGATTTATACAAATGATGATAAAAATACAATATATTAATTTCCTCAATGAATGCCCTTATATTTGCTCCCAATCCCAGATGTGTGTAAAAGAAAGCTTTTACAATACTGATTGATAGTCTGGATCTAGACTCCTACCTTTCTTTTTTACCTTTACTCTTTTCACTCAGATAAAATGACACTTTAAACCACTTGAATAGAAAAATAACTATCATAGTTTCAAAGAGTTCTAATGACAGGACTTGTGGTTTTTCATTGTGATTTAGTCTTGGGTTTAATATAAATAATGAGTTGAAAATAAGGCTAAAATTAATCTCTTTCTCCACACACACATACATTAAAATACATTTGGATGGTTTCAACCAAGTTTTTGGTTCTTTATTTCAAATAATCTGCTAATTTTTATTCAGCTCACCATAAGAAAAATGCATTATGAAAATTTCCCTACTAGAGTTAATATTGCTTTGCTTATGTTTATTTCTTCTCTATTTTTGGAGTACACATTTAAATTAATCTGTTTTAAATTTACTTCAAGAAATTTTCTTCTTCAAGGAGAGTATCTATATGCCTTTGGCTGCCTAGCAATAAACTTTGACAACTATAGGCATTTTCTTCTGCAGTCATGGAAGTTCTAGAAGGGGTAGATTTGATCACGCTAAGTTTCTGATCAAACATTTCTTCCCTCAAGTTTTTGTAAGCTTTATTTCTCATCAAAAGTTCTTCTAGTTCCTTTCTTAGGCATGATTTCCTCACAAGACAAAAAGATTAATGCCTTCCTTTAAAACGCTTTGCCAAGATACTTCAAAGTTTTGCTTAGGCATCTCTTCGAACGCTCAAATTAGCCACATCAATTTGAAGAGCTGGTTTAAACTATTTCAGGCAGAAAATGAGTCAGAAAGATTTTTGTAAAAGTTCTACAAAATGAAAATTGGACTTGATTTCTGTAATTTTTCATTTTCCTGGTTTTATGAATTTTTCATGTGTCAAATCAATTTGTTCCCTGAAGGAAATATAAAGAACATATGTATTTTAATGACGTGTATTCTAATAAACTACAAAACAATGTTTCAAAAAAATTTTTAAAAACTAGCAATTTTACGTTTGCCTAACAGAAAATTGCTTTAAAAAATGGTAACACAGTTCTACCATGTTTGGAGGGAAATTTTCAGGCCACTACCAGTTTAAAACATGGTTTGCTCTTCTAATGGAGCCAAACAGCAAGAAGAAATTCTCTACAGACTATTTCTAAACCCTCATCATAAGTGGCCCAGAAGCATTAAGAAAGCCTAAGAGTACCATTTAGTTAGTATCCTTTACACATGCTCCCTTGTGTAAATAAGTATATAACTTAAGTCAGTGAACATATTGGAAATTTCTCTGTCATTGTTTCCTGTTGGTTATGAAACACTGTAGAAACAAACGTTGTTTAAATACTCAACCCAGTGAAGAATGCTATTTTCAGTATAACAGTGCCATTGAAGTACTTCCTGCCCTTAATAAGTTAGTGATAGGTTAAACACACACTCGATAATAGTTTTTTTCTGAGTCAAAATAACAAGAAAGTTAACTGTGCAGTTCAGGCTCGCTAGCAGTTTATCTTACTAAATAAAAATGTGTTGTGTTCCCTTGAAATGAAAGAAAAGTCTTAGATAAATGTGCCTAGAAGTCAACGGGAGATAGACTCAATCTGTATTTGGGAAAAGTGAAGGAGGGAGGGGAGTGAAAGAATCCCTGTTTCTTTTTTTTCCCTTAAAGTCAGTCATTCTAACTTTGATCTAAATTTAGGTAATGCATACTTCCTGTGGTAACCTTTCTTTTCAAGCTGCAACGTTTTTGATGTTAAAATTGCTCTGAAGCAGTATTTTTGGGGTGGAGTTTTAAATGGGAATGGATAGAAGGTAAAACCAGGAACTGGGTTTCATTAAGAAAAAAATACCATGTGTATGTCTGTGTGTATGCCTGTATGTGTCCATTCAAAATGACAGATTTGTGCAGATAATACTCTGTGCTTTAAATTCCCAAAGTGAGACAGTTTTGATTTTAAAAACGTTCTTATAAATACCAATTAGAAACTGCAAGTGACTCAAGGACTTAAAAAAAACCTTCTCCTTTGTTAGTTTCTTGTATGAAGCTAATGTAATCACACAGCTAAATATAAAATTGCCAAACAGCGCCCCCCTTTCCATACCCTTTAAGTCCTTAGGGCCTCAGTCTAGGGATAGAAATAAACTGTTCCGGGAGGGAGGGACCAACCACTTAGCCACTAAGCCAAGGTGGACCTCGTGAGTCACCATCTTGCCTCTAGCGTGTGTCAAGAAGCCTGAGTGACAGTATCTGTGCCTGCCACTCTGAACTGCCACTAGCCCTGTGTATTCTAATCTAGTAAACCTCAAAAGATTAAAACGTCTGCAGCTGTCAGTGTGGTTTTACACGACACTGTATTCAAGATATGGTTATTAAGTTTCTGCTGAGTCCCCATGTAATGATCTCACAGCATCACAGAGTAGCCGGTGTTGAGAACTCCGCACCAACAGCTAAGTTTAAGGATTCATCACCAAAGGTGTTTACACCATGACGCTGTTTCCCTCCTGAAGGGCACAAAGCCCTCACAGAATGGTAGTAGTGGGCCAGACATCAGGGTGGAAGACGGACAGAAAGCTTGTGCTCAGGACGCAGGAGGAGCCGGCTGTCAGAGGATGTGTGCCCCAGCCCTGCGCCGGGGCCCATCAGGCCTCTCCACCCTAGCACGGCCCCCAGGCTCAGCCTCCACCTAGGAGGTCCCCAGGTGGTCAGGGGTGCTAACCGCTCTTCTTCCCATGAACACCTGAAACAGCGACACCTGAAGTGTCCACTTGCAAAACAAGTTCCAAGGCCAAGTCAGTGAACCACTTTAAGTCAAGAGGTTCGGGCAGCTTCTTCACTTCGCACCCACCACGACTGAAGGCAGTGCTCCTGACATCGTGAACCCAGCCAGTTGCTGATTCCCCAGAAAGCCCCTTATGCCCAGCCATTATTGTCAGTAATGACTCATTTTTTTAACATAAACAAAAATATTAGACTGTTAGCGTTTTCCTTGTGATGTCACTACCTCAGCGTGTCATCAAGGATGACTTCGAATATTATTTTAGCTATCCTGGATTTTTTTTTTCAGGGAATTCATTTTTCAAGTAAGAACAACAGATAGCATCACCTATTATTTCAGTTTTGCACTTATGTTTGATATTTGGTGGCTCAATTATACCAAGACCCAGGCCAATTCTACCTCTCCTCTCCTCTTTATTTCCCCTTAAATAAGTTTTTACTGATGGCCTAAGAAATTCTTCAGCATCAAGCATAAGTCCTGGCTGAGAATAAAGAGAGGCAGAATGACTTTCATTAAGTTTGAAAACCAGCCAGACTCTGATCTTAAAAAGAGAGAAAGGTAAGTAAGAAATCATTTACTAAAGTCTACTCTGACCAAACCCACTTTCGAGGAAATGATTGTTTCCAAGTGAGGTGTCTTCTGATATCAGGGGTTGGTAAAGCCCAGCTGCCCTGTGTGTGAAAAGCTACCTGTTTCTGTATGGCCCATGAGCTAAGAAGGGATTGACAGTTATTAATAACTGAAAAAAATTTCAAAAGAAGAATATCTTGTGACACATGAAAATTGTGTAAAATTCAAGCATCAGTGCCTGTCGATAAACTTCGATTGAAACACAGCAGGCTTACTTGTTCCCCTAGCATCTAGGATTGCTTTTGTAGCCCTCCAGTGGCAGAGCTGAATAGCTGTGTTACAGAGTGTGTGGCAAGAAATATCACCATTTGGCCCTTCACAAAATAAAAGTCAGCATCTGCTCTATTCTCTGCCAGCAAAGGTCCATATAGTCAAAGCTATGGGTTTTCCAGTAGTCACGTATGGATGTGAGAGGTGGACCATAAAGAGGAACCACCAAAGAATTGATGCTTTTGAATTATGGTGCTGGAGAACTCTTGAAGAGTCTCTTGGACTGCAAGGAGATCAAACCAGTCAATCCTAAGGGAAATCAACCCCATATATTAACTGGAAGGACTGATGCTGAAGCTAAAGCTCCAAGACTTTGGCCACCTGATGGGAAGAGCTGACTCATTGGAAAGACTCTGATGCTGGGAAAGATTGAGGGCAGGAGGAGAAGGGGGCAGAAGAGGATGAGATGGTTGGATGGCATCATGACTCAATGGAGATGAGTTTGAGAAAACTCTGGGAGATAGTGAAGGACAGGGAAGCCTGGCGTGCTGCAGTCCGTGGGGTCTCAAAGCACTGGACATGACTTTTAGCGACTGAACAACAACGACTCCATTCTTTGTTAGGCAAGAGTGTTTGGAATTTGCGACCTCAGTGAGAATTACCTCTATCTCAAAGCAAGGACCACCAAGGAGGAGGCTTATTTTCATCAGGTCCCCTGAGGCCTCAGCAGGCCCCTTGTGGAGAAATCCTTGATGGCTATGAATTAGTACCCTTGGGAGAACACTCAACAAACCTTACCTGGTCACTGGGCTCGAAGCTCATCTCCTCCTTCTCAGTTTTCATAGCTATTAATTTCGTGTTGCTGGCAGGGTCGGTCTTACTGTCCAGTCGCTCAAGTTTGGGGGTGATTTCTGGTAAACCGATATCTTTAGTATCGTCTTTATCGAGCAGATAGCGAAGTAGTGCATTCTCTTTCTTCTTGGGGCTCACTGGCTCCTGCTTGATGGTCGCCTCGGACCCAGGAGCTGTGCTGCTGGCCTCCTGGCTCAGCTCCTTGCCCGTGGCTTCCGCTGTCAGCTTTGCCAAGTCCACAGGGGAGCTGCTGTCCTGCAGGAGTCTGTGCAAAATCTTATGCTTCTCCTTGAGCGAAGTCCCATGTGTCGACCCGGGGCCGGGCAAGCTGCCTGTGGAGTCCTTGTTGGTGTCTGACAGAGAGCTGGGTAGCGGCGAGGGCTCTATCTGGTCGGATTTGGTGGTCAGCAGCTGCAGGAGTTTGGTCTGCCCCTTGCTGTCGAGGAGCCGGCTCTGCCCGTCGGGTCTCTCAGTGCTCCCGGCTGGAGGCAGGCCGGCCTCGCTGGGACCCTTAGGCTCCCCAGGGTGGCAGCTGCTCTCCGCTGGCCCTGCTGGCCCTTCTGGAGGCTCCCCGTAGAGTCCAAAACAGTCCTTGGAGTCTAAGCTCCCCATCTTGCTGAGCTGGGGGGGATTCATATTCACTGGGGAGTTTTGCAGATTGCCCATTTTGAGGTCTGGGGAGGCCAACGATGACCCCAACGAGACCCCGTGCCCCTCGCTGAGGGCCTGCAGCGCGTTGAGGGAACTGTTGGTGTAGCTATGGCTATTTCCTGTGCTGCTGCAAACTCCCACGGGGGAATGCAAGCTTCCTGCGGGGGAGAACTGACTGGGAGGGATTCGAGGGCTTCCGGCCACCCCGGGGCTCATGCGATGCCTTGGTGAGAGCATGGAGCTGGGCTGTCCCGGATTCAGGCCCGGGCTGCTTTGTGAGGGGCTGTTCATTTTGAGTGCATAGTTACTACCCTGAGGAGTGGTTGCTTGCATGCTCGACACGTGGTTCATTCCCCCGGAACCACCGAACCTGCCCATGGGCATGCCCATCTGTTCTTTTGGGCCGTTCATGGGGAAGTTTATATTGCTACTGAGGGTCATATCCTGACCAGGGTTCCCACTGCACATGGCCGGGTGGGCAGGGCTGCTAGAGCTAATTGGATTCAGTGGCTTCCCCATTGCTTGTCCAGTCAGATCCGGATTCATTACACATACATTCTGCTCTCTGTAAGATGAGGAAAGACATATAAGATAAAAGGGAAGATACTGAGCAAGTTGTTATTAATTTTCAAAGATGAGATTGCTTCATTTCTTTAAAAGAACGGATGACATGGAAGGAAAAGAAAGATAATACTTTGATGAAACCATCTGCAATTATGGGCAAGATTGAACATGCAGCATTTAGGACCAAGAGGGATGTTTTCCAGTCCATTCATTAAGACGTCTGTGGTTTTACGGAGGGAGTTTGTGTTTAAATTTGACTACTACCATGTTGACATCGTATTTGCTAGACAAGACATTAGCAGGGCTCCAGTTACATACTATGCCTTGCTCATTAACTGGTATGTTATCATGAATAACTGAGAGCTTGTACTGTCTGAAAGAAATGACCCAAGCAAGCATAGCTGTCTTCAATTATTTGCCAGAGATTACAATTCCTAACAAGAGACCCATCTGTGAGCCTGGAGCTTGATGTGGGCTACTTGGCTCCAGATGAATAGTAAACCTTAAGAGGAAAAAAAAACCCGCCACAACTATTCGAAACTCTCCAAGTTTTCGAGCCAACAAAGTTACCCAAAGTGTTGGGAATTCGGTTACCTGTCTAACAAGTCCCCTGCCTGGGTTCCCCTAGAAGGCCAAGTGAGCGCCTCTCAGACCATATGCGAGGAGCTGCAGATCACCCTTACTCTGGGATCTTAGACCCTAACTCGCAGGCCACCCTACTCCACTCCTCCACTCAGGGCAGCTTTCTAAGCTGGACGATTTTCCAAGCCCTGTGAGCTTTAATTTACAGCTTGGCAGTCACTCGTGAGTTACCAAATGCATTCACAAATCCAAACAAAACAGGTTTCACAAGTTATCAAACATCAGCTTTCAGTTAGGGGGGAGCAATCTGGCCCATCTGTAATCACTTTCAGATTGTTTCACTTTGAGGTCGGATTTATTAAGAGTTGGCAAACAGGGCCGCTTGATTTTAATTTCTAAATAACAAAATACATAATTGAGAAGTATAATAAAAGGGAACTCTAGAGCAACTTTATATCTGCTGATAGTAACTCATAAAGTTTTATACAGCACACACATAAATATTTACATAACTTGAAATGCAATCATTTCCCTAAATTTGTGCTCTAAAACAAGATGGTTTATGATATTTACTTTAAAAATCAACATTCAATTTTCCTCACTTTTATTTTTTGGGGAAATGTTTACTACCTTTCAATTTAAAGTCTAATGCAAAAGGTTAATTTAAAGCTGAGAATAACAATCTAAAATACGTCTTTCTAAGTATATGTATATTTGAAAGTTTCAAATCTAAACACATGGGAGCAGAAGTCATTCTGAATTCCTGCCCAGCATGTGTCACTGCTGGGAGGTGATCTATTTTCCTCCTCTGATGTGACAGGCAGTCATTAAGTGTGAGCTTGTGTCCTTCTAGTTAGGTTTTAAAATTCTCTAGTATTGGGAATTCCCTGGTGGTCCAGTCGTTAGAACTCCCAAGTATTCACTGGTGAGGGCCTAGGTTCAATCCGTGGTCAGGGAACTAAGATCCCACAAGCTGCATGGCTCGGCCAAGAAAATTAAATGAATAAAAAAATAAAATAAAATGTATTAGTCTTAAGGCTAAAGTTCAAAGTGTAGCCTTAATTTGAATTTCAGTATCAGAAGTTGTCTTCTTTTAGCCAACAGTTTATTTTTCTCTTTCTTTTTTTTTTTTGATGTGAACCATTTTAAAAGTCTTTATTGGATTTGCTACAACATTACTTCTGCTTCTGTTTTGGTTTTTCAGCCATGAGGCATGGGGGATCTTAGTTTCCTAAACAGGGACTGAACTATCCATACCTCTTGCACTGGAAGTCTTAAACCACTGGACTACCAGGGAAGTCCCAATAACAAATCAATTTATATTTACATGACTGGGGTTGGTCAACAGAAATGTCTACCCAAGCAGACAAGCTCTGGGATAAAATCTGCTTTCGGAACTTGGCCTCCTGAGCTGGGCGGGGGAGATGGTGTGTCAGAACGAGGCTTACCTGTGCAGCACATGCAAAGATATCACGAGCTGAGGTTCGTTAGTAGTCTGAGATCGGATGAGCTTGCTCTTCGTTTGCGCGGCCACAAGGGTGCCGTCGGACAAGGAAAAACGGTAGATCTGACTGAATGCCAATCCCTGTCTCAGCACTGCAGGCGAGCAAGGAAGCAGAATGCATGGTTAGAAACAAAACTGGGGGTGGGGGTGGGACCAGACATGATAACAGTAATCAACTTGGTTAAGTTTAATATTTTCCTCCCAGCAGGCTGAAGAGAGTTGTAAGTAATACTTTATGACAGAACATTATCCATTATCCATTTTTAAAAGCATATTTATTTTCCTCTCAAGATGCCAATAATTTCAGTATACTGGGATTTCTTCCCTCGAAATGAAGTTTTGATTCCCCAACCATATTCTTTTAAAAATCTTCAGTATCATGGTGAGATCGAGTATAAACAATTTATTAGCTCAAAAGAAGTTTTGCAATGATTTGTCTGAAACGTTAGGAAGTAATATGATGTTATAAACAGGATTACCTCTAAAGGGTACAATGTGCCTTTAATTTCTCTTTAATACAATAGTAAATATTATGTAAAACTTATGACACTGAATATATCCTCTGAATATTCATCTTGAAGTTACAAACTATTTAATCCATTATATCATAGTACCATTTTCCAATTTTGTTTCTCAGTGTGTAAGATATATTATTTCTGTGGTCAGGGCAACAGGAAGTAAAACATAAACAACCAGAGGGATCTTTTCAGAGAAAAAAGAAGGCTAAATAGAAAACGGAAATAATAAAAGCACAACTCTGAGTGACATGGAATTGGTTTAACATCTGGATAATGACATCAGTTATTTCCATTTTCAGGACTACAGCAGAAAATATAACACTAGGCTAAAATAATTTCTCTCGAAATTTCAGATTTATCTTTAAAACAACTGCATTTTAAAGCTGTCAAATACTGCATATTAAAAAAAAAGAACATTTGATTCAGCCACATGGTTTAGTTACCTTACCTCCTAAACCATTTTAAGACGACTGCCATTTTTTACCACATAATCCTCAGCACAAATTTTGTGGGTGGAACAGTCAGTCCCAAAGTGACCAAGTACATTCATCATTCCACAAAATTACCAAAAGACACACACACACACACGAGCAGGTACTGACATACAATGAAGATTCAGACTTTTTGGTAAAATTTCACTTTGAGCAATTTCCCTGGTAAAGCGCCTCCGCAGTTCCAGGTAGGGACACACAGGATTTAGGCATCGCTTTCTACTACCAACTGTTGCATGATTCCTCTGAGGCGGCAGTACTGGAAACAAATGACTGTACATATGTGCATCTGGCTTTCCATACTCAGTGTGCCAGCCAACGGCAGCAGGAATACCATTTTTATAATAGGACTCGTATTTCCAGTGGCTTATAATTTCAGAATTTTATCCGACCTTGGCAGTGATCCTTTGAGATTTTCCATTACCATTTGTCTACATCAAGAACTTCCACTGAGCAGATTTGTGTCAGCAAGCCCCTGAACGCATTCAGGAAGCTCCTCCATGTAAACAAAGTCTTCTGGTAGATTTTTATTCAATACTAATGATTACCTGCAATCCGACTTATTTCATACACTTGGATGAAATGCATTTTATACATGGTAGAGTTTCCTTTCAGTGGGTCCCCTCTGTTTAAACCTAGCGCTGTGCCTAGTACATATGTGTAAACCCTTGTGTAAGGAGTCAGGAAGCCACAGGATTAAACATGGGGCATTGCTACTCAGAGCCCAAGGACCCTGAACACGGTTGCTGGGGGATTTCTTATTCTTTGTTACTGTTTTTTTTATTTTAAGCCAGATCTAGTGAAATGGCAGGTAAGTTATTTATTTCTGTCAAATGTGGCATCTTTATTTCCTCTTTTTCTTTTGCACTTAAAGAAAAATACTGGAAGACACAAATGGTTGGATTTAGTACTTATTTCTAAGAAATGTGGATGAAGAAGATAAAAAGGATAAACAGGATGAAAAAAAAAATAAAGGTTATTTACCATGACTTGTATTTTTTCATAAGCAATCTTAAAAGCATAAACTTTTTAACATACAAACACTATTGAAAAATGCCAAAGTTTCAAACTGTGGTGCTGGAGAAGACTCTTGAGAGTCCCTCGGACTGCAAGGAGATTCAACCAGTCAATCCTAAAGGAAATCAGTCCTGAATATTCACTGGAAGGACTGATGCTGAAGCTGAAGCTCCAAAACTTTTTGGCCACCTGATGCATAGAGCTGACTCATTAGAAAAGACCCTGATGCTGGGAAAGATTGAGGGCAGGAGGAGAAAGGAGTGACAGAGGATGAGATGGCTGGATGGCATCACTGACTCAACAGACAAGAGTTTGAGCAAGCTCAAGGAGATAGTGTAGGACAGGGAAGGCTAGTGTACTGTTGTTCGTGAGATCTCAAAGAGTCGGACATGACTTAGCAAGTGAATAGCAACAACAGCCATGGATGCACCTTAAATGGAAGATGACAAACTAAAATTGCATTTTCAATACTGAGTTGTAAAATTTTCTGCAAATCTGGAGACAATTTGCCAAACCCAGTTACAAAGCACAGGGCCCCATACCTCAAAGGCAGCGTGGCTCTGATGGAATCCATGCTGGTAACCAAGTGCCCCAACCAGGACACGTGGGGCCCATGAGAGAAGGGTCAGAAGACTGGAAGTGAAAAGTATCTCCTTCCACAATGGAGTCCTTAATAAGCACTAAAGAAAGGATTTTTTTTCTTTGTTCTCGCCAATTTAGCAAAAGACCAGAATGCACCTGAGAAAAAGTGATGCTGCAGAACAGCAGTGGGAGTAGTGAGGTGGAGCGATGGCCAGGACGACCCTCAGGTCCCTCCAGGGCTCACACTTTCTAATCAAAGGCTCCTGGGTCCGTGTCACCTGCATCAGTTCCCCATCGACAGCGTGGGAGGCAAACACCCACGTCCCTGGGTGGACCGTGGGGATCAAGCGGCCCACAGGAAGGGGGCCAATGCCAGGGCAGAGGCCAGGTGCTCAGAGAGGGCTGCTGTTATTACTGAAAGACGACTGACATTGTGGGCTGAGCTCCAGGTGTCCTATTAACCAACTGTATGACCCCAGACAAGTGACTTCATCTCTTTCTAGAAGCGACGTCTCTTTCTAGACTTCATCTGGAAGGTGGTGGCGGCGGAGGGCCTCAGGATCCCACTGTGACCTCTACCAGGAATTCACCTGTTCTTGCAAATTTCCTTTCATTCTTATTTTCACAGTATCCTTATGATTCAGGTGGTTTTTTCTTTTTGGCTATTAGAGGGGACCCGAGAGCACCGTCTTACATGTCTAAAAGCCAGAGCATTGAAGAAAATGATCTCATTCCCTTTCATTTGCCTTTGTGAGAGGTTATCATCTTCAATTTGACTTCCTTCCTCACGCTCTTAACCCTACAGTTCCTCCTATTCAATTTCCCTTCAGATGGCGGCAGTCCTGGCCAAGAGTCACCAGATCTAAGCCCCCAGGGTGGGTTCAGGAATCACTGTTGCAGAGAGTGCTCATCAGCAAGATGAACTTCAAGAAGAGTATCACTGAGAGATTGTTACCTTCGTGATGATGCCTCTTTGCGTAAGACACAGACTCCCCCTCGTGCTGTGCGTGGAACTTCTGGATGCACCTCCTCACCAGGTCCTCCCAGCCTGGCTTCATGGCTGCCCGCATGGTGCTAGTGTCCAGGGACGTGATCTTGCCTAGTAAACAACAGTGAGCATTTGACCTACACGCTGATCTATTCTTTAGAGAAATAGTTAAATCTTAAAAAGATAAAAATTGATTTCTTTAGGAATAGGTAGCGTAAGTGCATGGACCAGGAGGGTGGAAGGTGAGAAGAAGCGTCCCCCCACCACCCCACCTCCAGCTTCTGCCCCAGCAGCAGCTGCTATGCTCAGCTTCTTCATCAGCTTCTAGACCCATTCTTTGTGTTGACAAACACCTAAGTATTCTAGAATGATTTCTTTGCCCTTCTCTGCTGAGAAAATTTACCTTGGAGATCTTGGCGAGTAGTGAAACTTTCTGATGAGGGAAGAGCTGGTCTCTCCTTCATGGGAACTCTTCTAGCCACACAAATCAAGCAGGACTGCAAATCTTCAATCACATACATTGATGGTTATCATAGGAGCCTTTTGTAGTGTTTCAAACAAAATCAAATGCACTTATGACAGCACAACCTTGTAGGTCAGTAAGGGAGAGAGCAACGAGACACTATGTACCTCTGGTCCTCACCTGGAGTGCGAAGCAGCTGGGGGAGGCTGAGATATGGGGAGCTGAGGATAAACTGCTGAAGCCACACGACACATGATGAATGCGCATCTGCCATACTACAGGTGACCATCCGAAAGCATCTCCCCAATGGTGGAAATGAATGGAACCCTTTCTTATTAACTGGCTGATATTAACAACCAGCTGAATTCTTAATAAAGCCTACAAATGATGACAACTGAAACTGTCAAGGGTTTTCTCTTTGAGTTTTAGGTTCATTAAGATATAGGAAAACTAGATATACATTCTCCTGAACTATGTTGATGCTCCTAACAATGGCAATATGCAATTTAAAACAAAGTATATAAACAGAGTCTAGACTCAGATTCAGAGAACAAATCCTAGAAAATGCAGTGTGTCTCAAGTTTAGTTTCTTGGCCATGGCTAGGATCTCACACAACTGATGCTAAGCATTTATTCCTTACCCTACTTCAACTGTTTTATGTGTCTGTGTTCACTTCTGGAGATCAGGGAGGATGTGTTTTATCTTGTAACATGCAGAGCACACTGCAAGCCCTTTCAATTTCAAAAGTGCTGGATAAAAGGTTGATTAAAAAAAAGTCTCTTCATATCTTATGTCACTGATGTATGATTTTAAATTTGGGAAAGAATGTCTTTAAACATATCCAATAATAGTATCACAAACATAAATGTAATCCTCATCTTCAACATAATAAAAGCTAAATTTTTGAGCACTTACTATGAGATAGACATCTTTCTAGCTGCTTTATAGGCTACTGATTCATTTAATCCTCTTAACAACTCTATGAGGCAGGCACTGGCATTATTTCCACTTAACAGAGGAGAAGCCAAAGCATGAAGTTTCAGTAACTTACCCAACATCACATAAAATTTTGGGGAAGCGAGGATTTGAACATGAGTGCACCATGGCTCAGAAACCCTACTCTTATGCTATACTATGTAAACATTCAGAATCAGATTTTAAACAGACAAACATGTTGACATATACAGCACAAAACCATAAATTAGCTCAGCTATAGAATATGGCTTTAGATTATTACAGATGAATTAGCAGCACTTACTCTGTTGCATACAGGAGAATAAAACAGCTTGACATTCCATCTCTACGTAAAAATTTAATTTTGAAAACTATGTATCATCTGTGACAGCTCAATTACTTCCTTTCCAATAAAATTTAAATTAAAAATTACTTACATATTTTTTGAAAAGAGGATTAAATATCTATGCCAATCATGGTACAGGCATGCTCATTTAATCCTTATTACACTGTGATACGGGAATTGTTGATTTCACTGGTTAAGAGAATACGTGGGTGTTCAGAGAGGTTGAGAAGCTTGCCCACAGTCAGCGCTGATATGCAGTTGATGTAGGAGCTGGCCTGTCTGATTATAAAGCCCGCAAAGTTTCTACTGACTGATGGGCCTCAGCTCTTTCCCTTCTGCTACACACACAGGAGGCCATATTCAGCATTGTCCCATATCATAGACAGTGACAGTCTCAGAGGTGTAGCGCAACCTCCTCAGAAGGCATAGGGGTGGACACTATATCAGTATCTCTTTAAAAGGAAGCGCCTAAGAGCTTACGGTTTGGAACTCGTCTCCCACTCCCATTCCCATCTCCATCCTCTCTTATTCTGGATGCAGCATCCAGAGACAAACCACACAAAATTCATTAATCCCTTGGAAGTGTACCAAAGATGTTCTTTGTACCGTGGGTGTTTTCCAAGGTGTGGCCTGAACCTTGCTGCAGATGTTCAGAGACGCCTAGGATCCCTGAGAGGTTCAATACTAGTGGAACTGCTCTGGCAGGGTAGCTACTAGCCACACAGGGGTATTTAAATGAAGACTTAACAAAATAGACAAGTTGGTCCCCAGGTGCATTGCCGACGTTTCAGATCCTCAACAGCGGCCTGTGGTAGCGGTGGCTGTGCTGGGCGCCGCACGCGCGGCACCGCCTGCGCCACAGGAAACCCTATTGGATGGTGCAGCTTCAAGACTTGATGATTAAGCTGAGCACAACAATTGCTGAGTAGCTGAAAAGAACAAAGGAACTGCCTCTATATTTTCCTTTGTGTGGCCTCTAGTTTCAGATTATTAAGTGTGAAAGAAGTAGCACAGGAATACATGACACTAACATAGGAGAAGTGGCCCCTACCTTCTCCTTCTTCTTTGATGGACTTTGGTTGAGAGACAGCAAAGCACTGCATAGTTTCGTATTTCTGATGTGCTTCCTGGTTATCATGACCTTCCTCTTCTGACTCAGGTAAAGGTTTTACCAGCATCCGACAGTTGAAAGTATGGCTGTTCCGCCTGGGAGGTTCGCCGGACCAAGCTCCCCCGTTCACTGAGCAAAAGGCAAAAGCAACCCAACAGGGTAAAGAGACTAGTGTCAGACTGGCTTCTGCCAAGTTATCAAAATGGCATAGGAAACACACAGTGGTTTTCCTTTCATGTGGTGTTTACACTTTTCTAAGTAACTTCGAAATCTATAGGGGGAAGAATGACTGGGTGAATTCTTGGGAAACTTGGTGGGAATCTCAAATGTCTATCACACTGGTTACTCTTCACCCGGACCCATTCCCTCCGAGCTCAGGCCCTGATTTCTCACCAGCCCCCTCTTACCCATCCAGCTGGATCTTTCATGTTGCTGAGCACAAGACCTGCCCCCGTCACTGTCCATCCCCGGTCCCACATGCACATCTCTGCACCTGCTACCTCGTCTAAAAGGCCAGGACTTCTCCATGTCTCCTACCCCCATGTACTCCTGCCCCAAGGCTTGAGGTCCTGTTGCTTCTTACTGACCCCTCTTTCCTAAAACTTCACCAAAATTTGAAGTGTATAATCTGTAATTGGGCTGTATTTTTTTTCTTCATGTATGTTTCTTCATTAAGACTGAAATATCTTGAGAATACACTGCTAATGTCATTTATTCCCTTTCAGTGAAATACTACTATACTATGTCTTCTATTTTCTTATCAATACCAATTTAATACCAATTATTTAATACCAATATATTAAACTTATATATTAATTCAAGAAAAAGGTGATGTAAGAGAAGAAAGACATTTTTTTTGAGATGCATTAGAGAAACCAAAAAGAGAAATTAAAATGGGCCAGTCATAAGACAGGCAAAGCACTCTCAAAAGTCACTAGCTAGAAAACATTTGAAAGACCAATTAGGTCCCACAATGCTAACCCCACAGACACTGGGCTGCAGAGGCGGAAAGAAGGAAACAAATCCTAGAGAGAAAAAGGAAATATCAAGTTAACTGCAAGAAACTGTTTTACTGAAGGAACCACAGCTAGCTTTATATAGACATCTGAAAAGTTTATTTTACCATCAATATTCTTAAAAGCTTATTTACATAAAGGAGACTACATAGAGTAATCAAAGGAAAAAAGACCTTTTATTAACTCAGGTTAATAAGTAATTTGAAAGTATAAAAAATACAATATAATGTAAGGCAGAGAGCTATTTAGACAAGTGAATAAATAATAATATTGAATTAACAAGTACAGGTCCTTTGAGGACGTCATAAAATTACTGAAGAGATTTGAAAATACTAGTTATTTGAAACAAGAAATCCCATTTTCTTGTTCATTTACCAGAGGATATAATAGAAGGATCTCACATTTTGTATTACTGTTGCAGCCACTTTAAACAAAGGGTTACCCTATTAAAAGAAGAGCCAGCCATAATGGACGTGAAAGGCCTCTTCCTATTTACTGGGGTGACAATGAGACCAGCGAGTATAAACAGTTTTAAGAAAAGGAACAAAAACATTTGCTAACTCAGGACTTGACTTTATTCTCTACTAAAACATGCACTTCTTTTTAGCCATGAAGATGTTCTTAGCATCATCAGCTTATGTGAGAATATTAAAAAAGAGCATTTAGTGAGTGGGAACAGTTATGCTCCCCAAGCAGCCACTGAGGTGGGCCCATGCAGTGAATCACCCACTTTAAAACATGGCCCTTTATAATCACGGACACTTTTGGACAGCATCTCCAGGTCTAGATGAGGAGGGCAGGAAGGGGCAGCAGTGGGTGGGGAAGGAGGCAGTACATGGCCATGTCACCTGCAGAGCCTCTGAAGAGTCTGTGAAGCCAAAGAGCCCATTTCGGGCTCCCAGGCTGAGAGCATCCGAACCGCGACACACCACTTGTTCCTTCACATTTTATTTTTAGAACGTCGTATACACCCACATCATACTCTTCACAAGCTGGGACTCAAAATAAACTCAATCTCAAGCTTCTCGTGACCTTCTACTTCTTAAGTGGTCATGGAGAAAAAGGACAAACAGAGTCGGCTGGCACTGGATAGGGTGGGAGGCAATTGGGCACTGTCTTGAAAAAAAAAAAATCACCAAACAAACCCCATGAAAATAGTTGCCATATGACTGCTTTCCATCTGAAGTCCTTTCACTTACTTTAAACATAGGGTCAAAACGATCATTCATAGACCAATATCTACAGATGGGCTTTTCTCCATGACTTCTAAGCTTAAAACATTTAACACAAGCATCTCTTAAAACACTCCCCAGTTACTGTTATCCCTGACTGACATAAAAGAGTCTGTTTCACCTCCCGCTGGCCAAGATGATGTATGTGGGGGTGGGGTGGCGTGGGGTGGTGAGCAGAGACCCGGAGGACATTCATTTACCTATGGACTTTGGCAGCAGGTTTTTGACGAATTCAGTGTGGTCCCCAACGTGCAGAATGCTATAGACACTTTTGTTCATCAGCTCTTCCTGGTTATACCTTAGGTACTGTGTCACATTCTCTGAAACAAACACAACGTTGCCTTCCAGGTTCACTACAAAGAAGAACCCATCAAGGGCCTACGGGAAGAGGCACAAACTGTGTTAGAAAGACTGCAGCGGAAGGTCACATGCAACTGTTATGAAGGGAACGGTCCTTTTAAGGGAAACATGATTCACTCATGGAGAAGAGATCTCTCTCCCACCTCTCCTCGCATTCAGAAACAACAAACACATTTTTCTTGGTGAGATGATTCCATCTTATAAAATGGGACAGAGCCTACATCAGGGTTTCTTGTCATAAACTAAATGACAAACACTCATTCTGTTACTTTATCAGGAGATAATTACTGCCACGTTAAGAGTATGCAGGCATTTATTTGTTATTTTCCGAATGAGATGGATGTACTCCGCAAGGCGGAGAACAACTCGTATGCTACTGATCCAGTTCAGAGCTATTACTTTTCCTTGGTGTAGTTCCTTATGGAATACAATGCGAGGGAGAAGTCACTGGTAATTTCCCACAGTTTTAGGATAAATGCCAAGGAAAAAAAAAATCAGAAAATTTTGCCAAGCTGCCAAGTCTTAAATGAAAAGAACTGAAAATGATCTCAGATCTTTTTAAGCAACGCCAATCCTTGATTGTCTGGTGTCAGGGGGGTAAGGTTCTGGGAAGTGTGTGTCTGATGTGACAAACCCATCTTCCTGAGGACCTCAGGCTGAGACTGCACAGGGCCTTGGGGTTTAGGTTTCTAACCCCGAGGGAAAGAAAGTTAACTAACTGTGCCTGGCTGTATTTCTTTATTCTCCAAGTTGTTAAGATGTAGGTTCCTAAATCACCCGGAGAGCAAGAGCATTTTTCCTGTGATGGGTGCGTGGTTCACTTTGCTATCATTATATCGACACATTTAATGAGCCTTAAACACATCATGTCATTTTATTTTTATTTATTTATTTTTTTGGCTGTGCTGTGCAGCTTGTGGGATTTCAGTTCCCTGACCAGGGGTGGAACCCAGGGCCCTCAGCAGTGAGCGCGCAGGATCCCTAACCATTGGATTGCAAGGGAATTTCCCACTGTGTCATTTTAACATTTACAATTCTGGAAGGAATGTTTTCCCTTTGTCAATTTACAGAAGAAGGAAAAATTGAGACTCAAAGAGGGTAAGTGATTTGCCCAAGCTCTTGCAACCAGAGCTGGGATACAAATCCGGGTGGACTGCCTCCAAAGCTTGTGCTTTGATTCCCAGGTGGCAGAGTTCTCCCCAGTGTTGACCTAGAGTGCCATCTTGTCACGGCTGCTTGGACAATGCAAAGTCTGGGCGCTCAGTGAGTTTTTCTTAGTTCTGCCTCCTTTCCCTTTTTGATCCTCATTTGCCAGAGCTGTTTTACGGATCAGGGAGCGATTAGGACTGGATGAGGCTTGATAGTGACCAGGCATTCCCTGGATCAGGGCCAAGGGGTCCACCCAGTTTATGCCAGTTTCTTCAGGCTGTGTATTTACTGGTTTTTCACATGGATGTTTCATGGAAACACCAGTATAACAGTGTGCATGACTGGGGCATAGTGTTTTACTTTTTCCTCTAGTTTGCTTTTTCCTTAAGTTATTATTTAACAGGCTCTTATTCTGTGAGCTTTCTTTGAAATATTTCACCTTTAATTCTATTTTCATGACAAAACTACACACTCTCTCAAATTAGAACCAACCACAAGGCACCAATAAAAAGCTCTTAAAATATATACATATGTGTATGTATGTATATGTGTACATATATGTATATATATATGTATGTATATGTATACACACATACACACATATACAAACACCATTTTGTTTCAAGCTCTTCTTAAATGTTCACTGTGCTGTTCCCATTGGTGTAAACAACGTGCAAGCCAAAGCAAGACTGTGTAAATAGCTTTCCATGATAGGCTGGCATCAACTGTTGGAAACCTTGTGTGAGTGTGTGCGCATGTGTATATGGGGTATGTGGGGAGGGAGGTCAGGAAGTCAGTCAGTTGATTAGTTATGTACTAAGTGTTCTTTTAAACTCACAGCTTTAAATGTACCTTCAACAGGGATTGTCATGATAATATTATCTACGGGTCACTTTTGGAAGTACACGTGGCTTCCTACTGCTTTATACAATGGTAAAGATATAGTGGAAAGATGAAATTCTTTCACCTTATAAAACTATTTGTTTTCTTAAAGCTTACTATGATATGCTCTCATGAAAAAAACCTGACATTTAGTTTTGTTGCCTAGCAACTACTATGCTATGATGTAAGCATGAGTGTGCATCTATGCCTAGAACGGCTCAATGACAGCAAGTTTTCTCTGTTTAAATTATTACATGTTAACAGGGAAAAGATGCAAATTCAAACCTTAAGTCTCTAGATTCAAAGCATTATCTCTCACATGTTTAGCACTGAAGTCCTGCTACACAGGTGTTTTGCTCAATGCACTGAATTCTCAGCAGACTATTTTGCAACAGTGAAAATGTGGATTTGATCTTATGAGATAAGACCCGCTGACATCTAGCAATCTGATTTCTGCAATTAATGAGCTTGCTCTCAAAGAGCTTGAGTCATAGCCTTGTGGTTACAGCCAGCATCTCTTTTTAGAAGCCTTGAAAATCTTCCCAAGAGTTTCCACTCTACTTTAAGTCACCCCCAATGTAAGTAATAAACACAGGTATACCGGATTTTCCTAACTGTAATATTTAAAATTCCCCAACATTTCCAAATGAATTTTGTTTCCAGTTCTTTCATCGAATTCTAAGAGTCCACCTAGTTAAGGGTTTTCTCAGCTGCTTCTAAGAACCAAGTAGGAAGCAGCACTCTCTGGCCTTCCAGTGCCTTGTCAACTCTGGAAAATCAGGTTAAGCGTGTTTTCACTTTTTCTCTAAAAATTGTCATTACGTGTTTTCAAGCCAGTGATGAAAGAGAAATAAGCAGGGCCCAACATAGGGTCCTTTGAAGTCTTTTGGTCAGCAGGGTAGTCCCAAGGGCTGAATTTTGTCATCTCTAAAAATAAAGACTGGGTCAGACAATCTTTACATTTTTTTCTGTGTCTCCCTAGCCCCATTATACAGTAGATTTTCACAGAATTAGACTTTCTAAAAATAAAAATCATCTTATGCGCCAACTGGTTATCTTTGCTTTAAAAATCCTAATTTCTTCTATATGTGCAGTGGCTGCCAGTGAAGCAATTCTACAATGGCAATGCTGCAGACCTTCTGGCCATTTGATAATTTTCAATCTCATCATATCATCAGCAGAGTAAATTATCCTGAGAACTGACATAATTTATGTCTCAGGGCTCCTCTGCTTCTTGTTATATATTCACTGAAATTTTTTTCCCCTCATCTTACCATAGCCTACATCCTGAATTTTAATTTTGGAATAGGTATAGCAAAGAATCTGATGCTTAATACTGTACTGGGTTAATAAAATAAGAAAAGTGGGACTTAACAAATTCTAGATACTAGTCTGGTCATGAAAACTCCTAAAGTTAATAAAGAAATGGCAGTTAATCAAGAAGGAGGAGATATATGTACACTCACAGCTGATTCACACTGTTGTACAGCACAAACTAATACAACATTGTAAAACAATTACATATTATACTCCAATTAAAAAAAAGTTGGTCCTCCCAAAAAGAAATGGCAGTTAAGATCACCCATTGCAGTGATGCTTATCTTAAAAGTTCTGAATATTACTTCAATTTTTGTCTTTGTGAAATCAATAATCTAGATTCATGTAGCATAAATAAAAAGTGTAAACCTCCATTTGGTCCTCAAATTTTAGCCTGTATACATAATTATTTGTACTTGCACAGGTGAAAATCTAAGAATTCTGACAGCATTTCAAAACACAATATATCACAGAATTTAACAGGACGTGTGAACATGAGTGCTTGTGAAATGAATGCTCAAGCATTCATTTTTTAATGAACTTTAAGCACTTAAAGTTGGTCAAATTTATATTCTAATCTAGTTAATTTAATTCTACATTATCAATCTGAAAGGTATGTAAGCTGGAAACAGGAGTAAATTTTAGATACATGTTAGTAAGCTCAAGAGGTCAGCAATACTTCCATCTTAAGAGTGAAAAATAAATGTGGATTAGCCTTAAATTATATTCACTTAAAAATGAATTTTGTTTTTTTTTTTAAACTTTTTATTTGAGATTGGAGTTTAGCTAATTAACAGTGCTGTGATAGTTTCAGGTGGACAGCCAAGGGACTCAGCCATAAGTATACATGTATCTGTTCTCTCCCTCAAACTCCCCTCCCTTCCAGGCTGTCACATAACATTGAGTAGAGTTCCCTGTGCTATATAGTAGGACCTTCTTGGTGGTCCCATTTTAAATACAGCAGCATTCACTGAAAGACTAAACGGAATACTGGGAAGATCAACAGCAGGGTGAAATACCTCCAGCATCATCGGCCCCAGTGCGTCCTTGTCAATGACCCCCTGCCCGGTAGACGATACGTCTGACTTCTGCACTTCATCGATGTTGGCAGCTGCTGCTTTCTCTGCAACAAACACGAGTGTGAATTAACTGGTGTGCTATTTCAAGGACAGAGGGACACAAGAACATTTTTATTGTTATGACTTCAAAAAAAATCTTCAGCAGGATCAGATCAGACTGTAAAAGAGTTAGAGAACATCCCCGCTGCCATGGCATGGGAGAAACTGCTGGAAGCGGGAGCCAGAACATTAACTTTTCACCTCCAGGACCTGTGGCTCAGAGCCCCTTTCAGGCTGCCGATAAAATGAGTTTAGAGGTTTCGTGCCAGTCCCCAACAAGCATTTTTTTTGTTTTTTTAAAAGACTGCAAAACTATTATATACTGCAGCACAATTAGGGCTTTCTGCAGACTCCCCAGGCAGGGATGCCTGACTGGGAGTCTGTAGTTCAGACTTCCGGAGAGAAATCAGAGATGTGTCTGAAGGAATAAAAACGAGTCCTGACCACTGTTGCTGCTTCCACGGGACACTCCTGTGGCTTTTGGACTGTCCTATCTCTTGTCACCTTCACATTTAGAATAACCAGAAAGACTGGCCCCTCCCTGGAGGGAGGTGCTTAACGACATGAGGCAGAGAGCAAGACACCCTATCAAGCACTCGGAGAATTTCGATGGCAGCCCTTTCATCTAGTTCAGAGATGCATGGTCTGGGCTCCTGGACTCAAATGGGCGAAGCAACTTCCCTCCAGGCCTGGGAAGACATTCCGTCATGGAAAAGGCTTATGGAAGAAACAGATGCACAGTCATCAACGTATGTGCAAATGGGTTATTTCGAGAACACCAAGAAAAGTTTAAAGCGTAACAAGGATACATCTCAACAATTTGTTAGAAAACAACACAACACAATGTGCCAATTATTTGTCCTGGAATAAATTATAGCCTTGTTTACACTGCATGTTATCTCTGTAATTAAATGCAAGTTAAGAAAACTGTGAGGAAGAGATGGTTGGATGGCATCACTGACTCAATAGACATGACTTTGAGCAGACCCTGGGAGACAGTGAAGGACATGAAGGACAGGGAAGCCTGGTGTGCTGCAGTCCATGGGGTCACAAAGAGTTGGACATGACTGAGAGACTGAACCACAGAGAAAACTGTAAATCAATTCAGTACTCAGAATCAACTTGCTTTCATGAACTTAGCAGACTCTGCTTCTTTTTTTTTTTTTGTAACAGAAGATTTTACACAGTATTTGTGAAAACCTATAAAGGTTAATTTGTACCTGGGAGCCTACAGAAAATAATTAGGAATTATGCAGGCCCTCCAGATCTTGATGGAAATCATCCACATGCATATGTATCAGTGGGAAAGGGAAGAGGGCCTGTGAAGTTCAAGTCTCAGCTCAGCCACTTAGTACAAGTCAGAGCATGTCACTTCAACTTTTGGAGGCCTTAGTTCCTGCCTTCTTGCTTCATGTGCTGTGACAGGAGTAAATGGGATATGTAAAACACACTTTAAAAACCAGAAAGTAAGGGCCTTCCCTAGCGTTCCAGTGTTTAAGACTCTGGGCCTCCCATTCAGGGGGTATGGGTTCAGTCCCTGGCTGGGGAATTAAGATCCCACGTGTTGTGCAGCACAGCTAAAAACAAGGAAAAACAACAACAACCCGTAAACTAACTTAGAAATATAACTTACTACTAGCATATCTGTCTTTATTAGCTCTTCCTGACTGAGTTCCAAAGGCAGAGGTCAGAAGCAGGGAGTATCTGTTTTCTCAGTGACTCTGCGACATTCCTGATTCACCTGCTTAGATCTGAATAATTGTGACTGGCTATAAATAGAGCTGTGGCTTGTCTAATAGCCTTTATAACTCAGCATGTGAGGATGTGCTAGTCCTCCCTTCATCTTTCCTTGCTGCCCTCCCCAGCTCTCGACTGTAGGTCCCTCGCCCTAGCTGCTGGCTTGGTCTTAGCCCAGCTTTTGAGTCATTCTCACCTGGGGCAGGCGGGATCTCAGGTACTCCTCTTCCCCCCTCCCCATTTTTCCTGGAAATTTTTTCATTGCCAAATAACTCCCAAATAAATACATATTGGGGCATACTACCCCCAGCCGCCGTTCACTCTGTGAAGCTGTATATTTCTCTTCAGTTTCTGCTCCCTTCCCCACATCAGTCCAGGGACAGGACCGGCACCATCAGCTGCTGCTTCATCTACTTTTCCTCTAATTTAACAACCCTGCCCTGTGAGGTCTCTGCAGGTTTAGGCCTAAAGGATCCCTGAGTTTTATGACTACTGAATCGCAAAAGTCATGTAATAGGTATTATAAATGTCTCTGTAGTCCCTTTTATTTACTTTTTGTCTTCAGTGTGGTGGCATTCAGGGTGCAGGAGTGTTTAAACTGTGCAGACCGAGTAATCCTCAGCCTCATTTTAGGGCAAAATAATACAAAATGACACTGTTTCTGATAATCCATTTCCAAGTCCTTTGGTAAAAAAACCTGAAGAACAGTTGATATACAATATTAAATCAGTTTCTGGTGTGCAATAAAGTGATTCAACATTTTTATACATCATAGTCCACTTCAAGTTGTTATGCTAAAACATTGCCAATAATCCTTGAATTATATGTTACCTCTGTGTATCTTATTTCCCAAGTCTTTCAGAGACAATCAATATATTTTGTGAGATATTTACATTTTGAGGATCTGATTATCATGCTGAAGACCCCAAAGTTTCCTCAATCCATTCAACATTTTGTGGAATTAAAAAATTCAAACTTGGAAAAACTCAATCATGCAGGTTCCTAAACAGTGACAGACTTTCAGACTGGGGTATCCCAAATGTTCTAGCAATGTGTTCAGGTGCTGAATTTTTGATGCTTATCAGAAAATACAGAGCATGAGATTATCATTTTCTTTCATCTTTAGGAATCTACAGATCATAATTTAGGTTAAGGGCCTAAAATTTAATGTAAGAGATGATTCAGAGGGGGCAAAACATTTTTTGGGGGCTCTACTGGAAAGCCTGGATAAAAATAATTATCATGCTGAAAGACTGCAATGATCAACCATGTCATTTTTTTCCCTCTTTCTAACATTCAACTGATAAATTTTTGAAAGGAGAAAGCAGCAGCTAACAGGCACTCGCAGAGAATGCAGGGCTGGCATGAGGAAAGAGGCCAGAACCCTGTCCATGTGTCTCAGTGTCCTGCTGTGTGTTCCGGTCATGCTTGTGGTACAGGTGGAACGAAGGATCCTTGTGGGATGAGAGGATACATCTTGCTGGGGGCAGGGGGTAGGGGGCATCTACTGAGTCAAACGAGAACTTAGGGCTGTACAGTGAGGAACTATAAATTCAAAGAAGAGATTTTTTTTTTTTTTTAAAAAGGCTGGACAGAGCTGTAAATACTTCACATCCCCTGTAGTGGCGTTGGATTCTGTGGGATACGTGAGTGCATGGCAAAAGCGACGGCTGTGTGGCGTCTGTTTCTGGGGAAGTCTCAGCCTGGCCTCTGAAACCAGTGTTCAGGAATAATGGCCAACAATTTGTCTAAGCTGGAATTTTAGGAATCCTGGACTCAGAATAAAAACAACAAAAATTTTCCCAAGGTCAATCTCAAATTATGTTAGTGTGCTGGCAAAGAAAATTCCAGATGAGGCCACTGAGTATCTGCAAGAGAACTTTTAAAATGTTCAGTGTTCACACAATGCTATTCATATATTTATTCAGAGAATGGGAACTGTTCACTACTCACAGAGTAAATAAATAAGAAAAAAGGGTAAAGAATTTAGGGACCTTCATGCCTGTCCTCACTGAAGAGCTATACATATTTATTTTTATTTACTTTTTGTTAACTTGTCATCTATTCAATTCTGTATTAGATTTGTGCTTTGGCTACTTCTCAATATTAAAATCTCAATAGTATGAAGTGATAGGAAATACATAGAAATATGGCTTTACCAAGGTAATCTGAATCTAAATTAAACTGGCCATGAATTTATGTTATTTGGGTACTTTTCATGAAGTAATTACTACCTCCGTACAAAGTTCATTTGGGCTTTAGAGTCAAATAGGAGGAAGAAAAAACTCCTTTGAGATATCTTGTCATGTTACCCGGACATACATTGGTATTTTGTGGGAGCATTTCAAGAATGAGTATGCTATTTTTATGTCCCAGATATAAATAAGCTTAAATCCTTAGATATATTTATACTTCTGTAAGAACAGCCATTACTATACTAAAACATACTATTTAATATTTTTAAATTAGGCAGTTTTCTCAGTGGTCACAAATTATATTTACTTTTCTATATTTTGCATCCATTAACCATAAAAATATATTCTGTTACAAAAATATCCCTCAGTAAACTCCACAGTTTATTGAAAGATCATCCCAGATCTTTTCAAATGATCAAAACCTTATGAAATCTCATTATTACAGGTGGAACTCTTACACTGAAAAACGAGATGATAAAACTGAACTTTCAGAGCCTACAAAAAGCTTTCTGCTCCGTGCCCTGCTTTCCAGTTCTTCTGCACTTTGACTATTAAGGTTGTTCTTTTTAGGTAAAGAATATGACCTGAGAGAGTGACAGTGAAAACAGTAAGCCTGTCCTTTTCTTCCTCACCCCCTAAAGACAAAAATGCCATGAAATAGCTCTAGGTCTTTGTAATAGCCCAGCGTTACAAATGCAAAGCTCTGATTAAAGAGACTGTCCAAGGATGCGGCCGTCATCTTTCTGCTACTGACCCTCCCTCCTGGGTGGCCGCTCCAAGAGCAAGCCCATCCTTCCTCCATTCACCGGCACTCCAGAAATCCAATATCAATTAATTAGATTTCCAGTTTCAAAGCAAAGAACAAACCCCATCTCTTTAGGGACTGTGTTAAGATGAGTCATACCACAAACTGGGAGAAAATCATTAATGTTATATTCCATACGCTTTTCTTCATAAGTAATTATTACTTACGCTTTCTGTCAGAACAAAAGGAAAGGTGAGTAGGGAAGCGTTTAATCTCTAGATATTTAAGTGATTTACAAATACAAAGTAAAAATTTAAATTTCCTGGTGAGAACAGAAACACACAGAAACTGTGATTCTAGCAAAAAAAATTATATATCCTTGGGAAAAAAAGCATATATAGCTATTTTTAAAGTATGAAGTGATGTGTGTATGTTTCTTAAAGACCTTTACATATTCTGAGAGAACATCATTCATTGATTTTTGGTAACCTAGTGAATCTTATAATATTAGAAGGTCTCATCTACTTGTTAATTAGGCAACTGAACTGAGAACATGCATTCCCAGGGCCTTTCTGAAAAATACGGCCAGAACAGATTCCTGCCTCTCACAGGGACGGCAGCCATGGCCCAGGGGACAGCCACATAATTGCTCTAATTCCAGCAGCAGCAGCAGCGGCGACAACCACGGATGACTTAGAAACCTAAGTGCTATTTAATGTCTGCCCATTAGAGGGACATGGTGATATGGCCATTATTTAAGAGGTTTATGCTCTTCTTCTCTCCCCAAAAAAGTCATCTGAATACGGGACTTCCCTGGTGGTCCAGTGCTTAAGACTCCACGATTCCAATGCAGGGTATGTGGGTTCTATCCCTGGTCAGGGAACTAAGATTCCATGTGTCATAAATACATAAAAAAATTAAAAAAAAAAAAAAAAAAACCATCTGAAGAAGCCATGGAAAACTTGTGGAAATTATCTTTAAAAAGTCAGAATCGAAACAAGTATCGGTGATTCACTCTCAAAAATATATAACCTGAAAAATAACCCATGGTGTATTTTTACATACAGAGAATATGTGAACATTGCCTATGTTTGGATGCCCTGACATGCAACAAGAGTTGAAAAGTTGTTCCCAAGTTTGGTCAAGTATGAGGAGAGCTGCTTTTACAGAAGTGGTGCTATTTAAGGTATCAGCACCTTCAACTAAAAGGGAACCCGATACTTTATGCAGGTTTTGTAATTAATTCCACTGCTCCAAAATGAGTACAATCGCTCACCCAGATACCTATCAATTTTTCAGCAGACTGACGTCAAAGATGAGTCTAATTACCTCCACAACAAATTTTAACACTCGAGTAGGAATACATCCACAATTCCACCTTTTCCTGCATTGAGGATTTCAGGTGAAGCAACAGTCCAACCCAGCAGTGCTGGGACCCACGCCGAGAGTGAGCAGAAGGCATTGGGACGATGACAGGCAGTTTCTGGCCAAGCACTACAGATAAAATATTACAGGGAAAGTGATGTAGCATCTCAAAGGTTCTAGAAGGTAAAACCAGAGAATTATGCATCTGCACCCAACTAAAATTAGAAAAGCTGCCATCTGGCTCCGTGAAGCCAGCAGCACATTCTTATTCATTAGGAAGCATTCTGCTAACATAAAAACACAAGGCCCTTCCTGTGCTCTCCAAATGTGTTTATCTTTTCAACATTAATGCACTATATATCATCGGGCTGCTGAAATCTCCTGCCGTGCATATTAAAAACGCACAGCTGCACTTTCTTTGGGAGTGGGAGGAACTTCGGCTCCAAGTCACCTCCCTATTTTTCTGACTCGGGAGTTTGGTGTTACTGCATCACGCTTTCCCTTTGGCGTGAACAAACGGTAAACTGAACCCATCTGAAGGCTACCTTCCCCAGCCCCCAGCAAAGCCCCCTGGCTCTCTTGCTTCAAGAGAAAGCAACAAGCTTGGTTTCATTTCCATCAATGGAAAAGTGTGGCCGCTGACACGGAACCAACCATCATGCCATAAGTTTGAAGTATGCACGTCCTACTTTGTAAATGAATGTACCACACGGATCAGGAAGAGAAAATGGTAGCCAGAAAAGATTCTGGGTAT
The DNA here is from genome assembly GCF_029407905.1 of Bubalus kerabau. Taxonomy (NCBI): domain Eukaryota; kingdom Metazoa; phylum Chordata; class Mammalia; order Artiodactyla; family Bovidae; genus Bubalus; species Bubalus kerabau. The sequence continues at coordinate 36,017,907 of NC_073637.1, forward strand.
AACTGGCTAGAGAACGCTTTTGCTTGCAAGAACTATCACTGAATCTGCTATCACCAATGTATCATTTTTTTTGGCACCCCACTTCAATATTACCTATCAATACTGAATGTACTGATAGGTAAAATTGACAGTGGATAACCTTTCATAGTACACCATGCATATATATGACTATTTGTCCAGAATCTTTCTTTTAGATAATCTATACATGTCTATGAGGTAGGACCTTAAATTTAAAGACAGATCCTGAAAGGCAAAGAACAACAAAAAAAAATCCGACACAAAGTCAACCACATTGGCAGAGAAAAGAAAATTGTTTAAATTTGCGGCAACACAGCTTCAGAAGCACTGCAGGTAGATCAACTCAAAGGCAACAAGTACACGTCATTAAACCCAGGCTGTCAGGATTCATTCATTCTCCATTGCGAGAATGTCGGTCTCTGCCTGCATCTTCTCCAGCAATGGAGTATTAAGAGGTGAGGGCAAAACAAAATCCGAGAATTGCTTGGTTCTAGTTAAGTCGAATTCATAGGGCACTGACAGCTAAGGCTTTAGGAGTTATCTGAATAAGGAATGGAGGAATCAGAATTTGCTTAGAAGGTTGAAAGGTGAGATGGAGATCACACAAAGGAAAAAAAAAATCAGTAGGTATGAAAGAGGTGAGAAGTGAGGTGAAGTTTGAATTCAGCACTCATTCAGGATATTTAACGGCAGTCTCTCAAAGGACAAAACTATTAAAAAAAAAGTTTCACTTTTCCCAAACACATATGTTAACTCAAGCAATGCCAACAAAATGATACCACAGGAGCATGCAAAGCTTCTCATAAACGGGTTAAAATACAGGAATTACATGAAAAGTTGTTTCTAACGTCCTTAAGAGGACTTTAGCCTAAGTAGTAGAAATATTCTATCATTATTCTGTTAATTAGCACAGCATAACTCATCTAATTGTCCTACCTTGAATGCGTGTGTGCTCAGTCACTTCAGTCATGTCCAACCCTTTGCAATTCCATGGGCTGTTCTCCAGGCAAGAATACTGGAGTGGGTTGCCATGCTCTTCTCCAGGGGATCTTCCCAACCCAGGGATCAAACCTATGTCTCTTACGTCTCCTTGTATTGCAGGCAGGTTCTTTACCCACTAAGCCACCTGGGAAGCCCCAGTCCTACCTTACACCCTAGCAATATTTATTATCTCCCTCCCCAGTGGCATGATCCTGTTTGAAGGTTTCAGGTACTTTCTGACTCTTCCATCAGCACCAGATGCCCTTCCACCTGTTCTCTTTGAAGACCAATCATTGTTCCGGAAGCTCACAACAATCAAGCTAACCCCTTCCTCTGCTCCTGCAAGGCCTGGTGCCTAACCAGCCCCAACCCCGGGGCTGTGAGATGACTGATCTGTTCCCACAGCTGTCCCTTTCACAGCATTGCTGGCTGTTTGACAATAGGAGAAGTCTTTTACTCCCTGGCTGGCACACAGTGGGTGCTCAATCATGTGTTATTGAACAGTTTTACCGCTGGAGCTAAAATTCAGGATATGCAGAATCTAAAACTCACAAGTACCTCTCTTTAGAAAGAGCTGTTCTGAAGGGCTTCACTGCGTACTTAACATAAGCAGGGGGCTAAGGTTCTGATTTTTGTAGTCCAAGTATGAAGTAGAAATAGGATGAGACAGAAGTGAGACTGTTGGTGTTAAGGGCATCAGGACTATCCTGGTGGAGAATGGGGCAGCATTAGGTGGGGTGCTTTATATTTCTTTCCAGACTCCAGGGATTTTATTAACAAAAACAACAATATAGCACCTTCTCACTGACCAAAGCACCATCTCTTTCCACACTTTAGAGATGAAGAAAAATAAACAGACCAACTTTATTCATCTAGGTAATCTATTATTTAGGAAGTTGCAAGTTGCTCCATTAAAAAAAGGGTAGCTTAGGTATCATGGGAGTTTTTAATCTGATTCAGGGATTTTCCTAGCCATGCTTAGCTCTTAAGAAATTATGAGGCAAGCCAGGTAGATGTCTACAAACCACCCGTTTGCTGGGGACCCAGGATGGAAGAGTGCTTCATCAGATTTCTTGGTCTTCCCACACAGTGGGCTGGGAGAAGCCCTGGCCTCCAAGGAGAAGTTCCCTGAGTTACACAAATCATCTGGAAAGTGAGGCTGGGCAGAGGAGGGCTGACATCCCTGGAGAGGCTGGCAAGGATCTTGTCTTATTTAACTTTGGATACTCAGTGACTAACATGAAACTTACCACTTCAATGGTGTCTGATAAAAGCACAGGGTAGAAAAGGGGGTGTGGAGGGGGAGAGGCTAGGAAACAAAGAAGGACTGGTCTCTTGACATCCGCTTACCCTTCTCACCAATTCCACCACAAGTTCCCACTTCATTCAGGGTTCACAGGGCTCCGATTGCAAGACTCCCTTTCCCTTAGCAGTGGATCTTCAGAGGCATGCCTCTTGTGAGACTGAACACCGGCCTAGGACTCGACCTTCCTTTTCCCTGGGGCCATTCTTCCATGTCCACCCTCGTGCTCCCACTCGCCTGTCACTGACATGCCTCCTGCTCTGATTCACTTTAGGTTCCGCCTGTCAGACCAGCTAGCCGGTCCTCTCCTCACGATTCTCTCCCCTCTGGATATTTTTTCCTTTCAGTTTTTCTCTGCGGACACAAGACCTGATGCCTGTCTCCTGAAGAGACTGGTACAGTGAGTTGTGCAGACCTGCCTCTCCTTTGCCCACTGAGACCCCAACAATCTCACAGGGAGGAACCCACTTCCAGGGGGTTCTGTCTTGCCTGCCACCCCTGGAACCCCGGGCACTCACTTGTGCCTTAGCTTGAGTAGTCATAGGGGAACTTTCAAGCAGCCTTTTTAAAAAGCAGGTGTTCCCAATTTCAAGCACCTAATGCAGGAAGCTGATAATAGAACATAGAATCATCCAATTTAGAGTCCTGAAACATTAAATTATGTTAAATCATATCACCCTAGTAGAGAAAGCACAGCATTGATAACAATTTGGGAACCTTGCATAAATACATGGAGTGGCATGGCTGTGGTTAATCACGGAAGGCAGGCTAGAGGAGGGCATATTAGCAAGGGGTCGAGCCAACTGGATTTCAAAGTGACTGTAAGGTGAGGGCAGTGTCCCTGGTGAGAGGTCTCCAGGGTCAGGGACCAGAGCTAGGGCTAGGGCCCCCAGCATCTACTCCTTGGGTCACAGGGCACATACTGGGCCCATTGTCAGAGGTGGGCTCCAGAAAATCATACTGTCTGCAACCACCAAAATCTCCTGTGGACAAAAAAATCTCTAAAAACTGAAATTTCATTTAGATCCATTCGGCAGATTAATGACTAAGACATAAACAAATCCCAGGTAATTTCTATGTGAATGTTTAGGGAGGAGAAGGAACAACTATTAAGACAATAGATCTAGTCAAGTCCATTTCAGACACTTCGAACAATTACTACAAGTAAAGTGCATCATTTCTGGTGACCGTGAAGCCATCATGCTTGGTTGTTTCTTGTTAGTCCACAAAAATAGAACTTTTGTGATTTTTTTGATCATAAAAATGATACAGCAAGTATCACTTTTATATCACACAGAAACAGAAGTTTAATCTCTTCAAATGTTTGAAACAGCATTTTGATTTGAACTCCTATTTTTACATACCAAAATGTCGGTAGCCCTTGGCCCCCAACTAATCTCCAAGAGGTCCTGGACTTTACGAACTTGGGCTCTGGGGAGAGGGCATAGTGATTAGTGCTGACCATGCAGAGCGACAGAGTTGTTATGAATGATTCGTCTCCTGCACAAAGAGCTGTCACCTTAGGACGGCATCTGAATTGCCCAGACCAAATGTGAAGTAAAGCCGGGTAAAAGAAAGGATCTGACTTGTCTTGAAGGCCAAATGTATGCCACTACAGAATATTTTACAGCAAGGTTTGCCCACACAACAAAGAGAAACTGGATCTGAATTTGCAGATTCCAACACATGTATGCAAAACTTTGATTGTGGAGAACAATCACTGTACCTTCAGTAAGAGATTGAAAGTAAAAGTGCTAGTCGCTCAGTCGTGTCTAACTCTGCGACCCCATGGACTGTAGCCCTCCAGGCTCCTCTGTCTTGCCTCCAGGCAAGAATACTAGAGTGGGTTGCCATTCCCTTCTCCAGGGGATCTTCTGAACCCAGGGATTGAACCCAGGTATCTTGCACTGCAGGCAGACTCTTAACCATCTGAGCCACCAGGGAAGCCCAGTAAGAGATTAGGTGAAAAGAAAAGGACTGGAACGAATTTGGGAAGTAAGTAGATCTTCCTAATTTTCCAAAATAGGAGGTTTCCTTATCATTATCACAGTAACCTAAGTTTAAAAGACATCCTAGAAAAAACCAATATTCACTGTTTCATAATGACGATAGCAAAAGATTTAAATTTGTCTTTAAAGTAACCCTTTAAATACTGTGTGGCATAAAATCTCTCCAATTTAAGCAGGAGTGGCACTGAGTTGTCAACCAGCCTTCCACAACTATTCACGGCAGCAGGCAATTAAATGGAAGACAGGGGTCAGCTTCACGCAGAAACTCATAGGCCTCACCAGGCAGCAGGCGCACAGTGAGGGGCTTAGGAACTGTGGTACCTGCACGTGTGAAAGCCCAGCAAAAGCGTGCACAAGGGGTGACCACAGTTTGCACGATGAAGTTAAAGTCAAATGAACAAAGGTTGACATTTACAGAGATTCCTAAATTTGGTATCCTGACTACCTTTGCCACAATGAAATTCTCTCCTTTCTTTGTATATGGTCTTACGATTCTCCAGTAAATTTTGTATTCTACAGAAAAAAATTTTGTGATGCCGCTGGTAACTGAGCAATTCTCTTGGGTATTATATGTTATGTCCTCTCAAATACAAAGACTATTTAAAGCAGTCAAATCTACTTGCAAGACATTTTAAAAGGCATCTGAAGTCTGACAGGGAATTCCTTGGCAGTCCAGTGCTTAAGACTTGGCACTTTCACTGTGGGGGGGCCCAGGTTTGATCCTCAGTTGGGGAACTAAGACCCTGCAAGCCACATGTGACATGGTGCCCCACCCCCTCAACCCCCCCAAAGTCTGACAATTGTGTTCTCTAACAAAGCTTATGGAAAAGTTTGAGCTACAACTGAAAGATATACACACAGCGAGTGCCATGGCTATTCCCATGGGGAAGAAAAATCCTGGAGAGGTTAATCATGATCGTCTGTGCAGGCCATGGCATATATAAAAGTTAACTAATTATAAATATGAAGAACACATAATAGGAATTAACTTACTCTCTATCAAATTTACTGGTTTAAATTAGCTTCAAATTAATTTTTGTTTTACATGTATTAGCTGTGAGAAAGAACTTTTCCTTACCACTCTACAACCCTTCAAATGATGAAATAAAAGCTTCATTAGATGTACTCATCCTATTTTCACTTTTAATTACCCTGCTTACACTTTTAAATGCTGGGTGATTTAGTATGATACTGTCATCAAGACTTCAGTAAAGTTCTACCCAATGGCATTTGGAAATAGGTTTTACTGTCAACACAGATGAACACTTTGAATCCCAGAAACCTGGTTTTGGAAATCTTGCCTGCCAGGTGACAGCTAACAGTGAGGCGGAGAGAGTGGCTGATTAATGACACACGTGATAACTGGGCAGGTCCGGTGTTGAGAGCTGCAGCGAGAGCAGACCTCGCCTTTCTTCTGTAGACTGAAAGCCTGGACCAGAAGGTGAGCTGTTCTCATGCCAACTGTAATCCACCTGCCTCTGAACTGGCAGAGGCAATATACTGTCTTTGATGTGCATTTTCAAAAAAAAATTTTAACAGCATCAATGGACAGTGGGTTTCCCAGAGACTCGAATGGTGGCAGTTATTAGGGCTGTATTGCCAAGGAAAATATTTGGCTGCATGTGGGGTTTCCTGAGAACAAGTTAGTACATGACCTCAATCTTTTTCCCAGCTTATCATAATGCTGTGAGGCAGTGCTGATTCAGCAAAGCAATCCATAATCGCTTGCAAAATGCCCCTGCCTCCCAGGGATGTTATGAGGCTTAATAAGATAATGTATGTGAAGCATTCTGAGTGCCACAGAAGAAAGGCGCTAAGTAATAATATTATTCTGCATTTATAATTACAAGCAGTCTTACAAAAGCAAGAATCCAATAAACCTGTTTACAAATTACAAATAAAGACGTTAAATAACAGAATATAAAGGACTGTATAACAAAGAAAAATGTGAAATCAGGCATGTGTAAGAAAGGAAACGGACAGACTTCATCAGGCTAAGTCAAGTGAAAACGAACAGGAATAGACAAGTTTGTACTAAAAGAAAATTACACCCCTTTGTGATAAAATAGAAATTGAATCAGAAACTTACAAGAAGGTATTTTATTGAAGTTATCTTGAGACATGGCTTATTAACGAATTAAATTTAGTATCATTTCTATAGCTTTTCTACCAATAAATTTAAATTAAAAAAAATGTCAGTATTAAGAGTAATAAAACTCTTCAGTTATCTATGGTAAAACCAAAACATAAATTTTCACTCTCACTGGGAGAAAACATGAGTGAGTACTCTACCAAATGTAAATTTCCTTCCTTTTCAAATATTGAAATAAGATGCCTTCTCTGCCCCCACCCCTACCCCAACAGCATTAGTCTCTTAGAATGAAAACATTTGTTTTCTGTCTTTCTGGACCAGCCCAAGCAAGGGAACATGACACATGAAAATCCACTTTGAGGCCTTCTTGATCCTGGATCCCAGTTGTCATTTACTCCACGTAATCTTCCTGGAATCTCAGGGGAGCCAATTTTTGTTTTTACACTCTGTTCCTCCAAAACACAGCCATAATATCACTTACTATTCCATATGGAAATCATCTGACTTGACGTGGATCGCCTCATAATTCTCCTGAGGCTGTGGAGTCCTTGAGCCGGGGGCTGTATTTTACATTTTTGTATTCCCATCACTTTGCACAGTCCATGCTAACCCATGCAGACACTCAGTAAGTTTACCTGATTCATGCTCTGGAGAAAGCAATGCAAGGAGAGCTCAGGTGGTCTGGGCAGGTTTGAGGGATCAGCTCCAAGCACACAGATGGTATAAGCCATTTTAGTTTTTAATTTTTCTTTGTAATTTTGTTTTCAAGAAAGCGGTGTTTCATGTTTTTAAGAGAAACATAAGCACGGTCTTAGATGGTGAGGATGCAAAGGTAAAAAAGAGAAGCCTTGTGCTGCTGTGCATGCTTGAGGCACTGCCATGGTGTAGCCGAGGGCCGAAATGGGGTGAGCAGATTGTCTCTCTAAAGTGTTGTGGATTTAGGCAATAAAAGAAAAGTGAAATTTATAAATTTGTCAGTATAAGGAGGTTTTCTTATTTACTAAGCTAGAAGACTAAGCTTATTTGGAGAGTAAAGTTTAGGATACAGCATTGATCCAGATGCTGAAGGAAGAGAAACTAATTATTGAAGATGTTACTAAGATGCCTCCATCACAGACTGAGCGTGGCAAGAGCTGCTGCAATTAACTCAGAATAAACCTCCATCAACATGCCAGGAACAGTCCGCACCTCAGGATGCTAGCAGGGCCTGATTAGCTCTCTGAAGTGTAGCAACCCAAAAGAATTTTGGAAAATAAAAATGTGAACGTTAATGATATTATCCTCCCAGGATAAACCCAATTGCCAAGGAAATTACACTTACAGGTCTCAAAAATACAAGCCGAGAGCATACGCCACAGGAATAAAAATAAAGCTTTCAAAATTTCCAAGTAAACCTACTGGGTGAACTTGAAAAACCTACAATTACCTGATTACAAAGTGAAGTCCATCTATAAGATGGGTTAGGTATCTGTCCTTCTTAAGAAAAGCACGGGTCACTGGTTAGAAGCGTAGCTAAAACACACCAATGTCTGGATCTTTCCTCTTACCCTAATATGAAAACCAGGAGCTCGATTTGAAAACCTCAATTCCCAAAGAGGAGGATTAAGTATAGTACATGGAAAGAACCACAGGGGCTCCTCAGATCAGTATATGAAAGAGAAGCAATGTTAAAGAAATTAGCATAATCAACTTGCATATATAGTATTGTGACTCTGCACAAGAATATCTAATATCAGGTCTTTATAGATCCTGACACCGGATTCATGATCTTTCAGGTTCACCTCCCCCATCCCTACCCTGAGGGTCAATTTGAAAAAAAATTAACTGCTCATAATTTGTAATTTTTTAAAATATGAAAATAGCTTCATTGTGTCCCGTAGGCAACAAATAGGCAGTGAGTGTAGTCTTACAGTTCTAAGTAACTACAGTATTGAGAGGGGCTTCCCAGGTGGCTCTTGTGGTTTCCCACGTGGCTCAACAGGTAAAGAATCCACCTGGAGACCTGGGTTTGATCCCTGGGCTGGGAGGGTCCCCTGGAGAAGAAAATGGCAACCCATTCCAGTATTTTTGCTTGGGAAATCTCATAAACAGAGGAGCCTGGCAGGCTACAGTCCACAGGGTTGCAAAGAGTTGGGACATGACCTAGACACTAAATAACAACTGTATTGAGAAGATGCTTATTGAAGATAAAAGTGTTATGGCTTTGAAGCCACTAAGTAGAGACTAAAGCTGCAGCTGTCTACATGTTTAGCTGGGTAATGTCAATCTATCAATAATACTTCAGTACTCACCTCTGCAAGTGCACAGGGGGCTTCACCCCCATTTCTTACCACCTCCATTTAGAATATTTCCTCTGAAATACTGACGAGCCATACTTCAATTCTTCGTGTAACTTAAGATTCACTATTTATCTATGCAGTCTCTGTCTCGTTAAATAGAATTTAAGAGAAGGGAAAGAAGAGAGAAGAACAGACAGATACAAGTGGAATGGTATGGAAGATCGGGGGACCCACAAGTACCTCCTGTGAGATCGAAAGAGATAAATTTAGGGTTTTTCTAAAGATAAGATGAAATTGGGAAGAGAGACAAAGCTTGAAATAGAGCTTCATGTATATTTCAGAGAACATCTGGAGCACAATTTATTATGAGTTTTAAAGACTTCCTGAAAGTTTGTGACTTCTCCTTTGCTATTTTCACTTTATCTGTTTCGCTAGCTAAATAATTCCAGAACTGAACATTTGCTTCAAAGGCAAGAATTGCACATGAAGACCTGAATTTTGTGCTGTGGTAGATCAAGGGAGAAGGGAAAAAAAAAAAAAAAAAAAAATCCCAGGAGAAACAAACAGAGTGGTTAAAAGAAGACAATGGAATGGGAAGCAGGTGAAAAAAAGGAAAGAAAGATAACCTTGGCCCAGAGCCTCTGGTTTACTCTGCCAGCGTGAGCTCCTGGCTTTCAGGCTTACACACCCTCATGTCACCCTCCCCATCACCATGGTCTTGCCCTTCTGGAACTCGCTCCTCTCACAGGAGTCTTGGCATGTGGCAGCCTGGAAGGGGAGGAGTCCAGGAGACCCTACCAGGGCAGAAAGGAAGGAAGGAGCAACCCTGCTCCAGGCCTCTGGAAATCCAGGATCCTCCCAGGGAATACATGCATGTGTTGACTGATTTGCCACTAGAGTACCCTTCAGTTTGTAAAGAACACCGGGCTTACCAGGTGGCACAGTGGTAAAGATGCTGCCTGCCAACGCAGGAGACATGGTTTTGACCCCCTGGAATACGAAATGGCAACCCACTCCAATATTCTTGCGTGGAAAATGTCATGGACTCCCCAGAGGAGCCTGGCAGGCTACAGTCCATGGGGTCGCAAAGAGTGGGATACGACTGAGCAACTGAGCGCGTGTGCGCGCACACACACACACAGACACACACACACACACACAGACACACACACACACACAGAGTGGTTCCCACCTTTTGTGGTAAGAGGGGGTCATTTTTTTTATCAACAGTAATGTCCATGGAGTCTCACTGGACGGTTATCTATACTTAAAATGACATATAACAGAAAGAAAAGGTTACAAAAAATTTAGTAATACTTCTAGAAGAAACTGCATCCTATTTATCACTACAACATCCCTACAAACCTCATCTACTGAAACATGGCTCTTTATATTAAGAACTATCCTAGTTAGAAGCAATAGGTTATACCAGGCTTTATGGAACTGGTCCATGAATCTCTTCACCAAAACTGTATTGTTTTGATGGAAAAATATCCTCCATTCCAAGCAATTAACTTACAAATAAACCTTGGGTGGGGGGATGGTTTTTAAAGTTGAAAATTCTCTGTCTTTCTTAAGAAACCATGGCAAGAAGGGAAAAAAAAAAAAGGACTCATTCAATCACAAGGTAAATACGTTCATATAACAAAAGACAAACGTTATTTCTTTCACTTCTGACAATCTTGGTTCTCTAACAATATTCCAAATAAAATATACTATATGTTATTTTTTTCTCTAATCTGACATAAAGGATCTATAAATCGAAGATAGTCTATCAAAAGGAAAAAAGTTCTTAAGAGAAGGTGAACTTGGTTTTGGGGGTGGCAGAGAACACTCAGGTCTAGTCCAATAGGGTTTGCTTTTCTGTTTTCCCTTTCCCTTTTCTCCTTCTATCACTGTAATAAGACATATAAAAACTTTGAATCTGACAAAATGGTGGAATGCATATACCTGTCTGATGTATACAGTCTTAAATAAAAAGGATCATCAGTCTACTGAGAAGTACTTTAGGTCTCAAGAAATAGAAGCTACAGATTCCCCCAGACAGCTCAGGAATTCTGCCCTGCCCTCCATGTGGCTCTAATGGGAGTGGAAGGTATCTCAGTTATGAACTTAGGTGAAGAAGCACCACGCTGAATGTCAACGTTATTTATTTCACTTTTCTTCCAAAAGACTGGATGCCTTATTTCCAAGACTGACAGGCCCAAAAGGAACCTAACTCTATTACAGGTGATCATGGTTCTAGCATTCTTAAGAGCTGGATGCAACTCCATTTTAATGAACAATTTTCGTCTTCTGGGTACAATTTTCTGTGACCATGTTTGAAATGGGGCTTTCTTTTGCTCGAAATGACAGGAATGAGAAACATAAGGCAAAAGTACCCTTTCAAACAGCTCTGGATATCTAAAATGCTGTCTAAATATCAGAAACCTAATAAAACCCATTTTCCAGGGGAAAGGCGGCACCGTGCATTCCTCCTTTTCAGAACCCAAGTTAAAACACTTCTATGTAGTCTTGTATACAGCGAGGTTCCCAGGTGAAACACAGCCTTCATAGCCAGTTTCTTCATATTACTCTCGGTCAGTAACAAGGTGAGTATGGGGGTGGTCTGAACGACTGTCAGTAAAATCTGTTTTGTTCCCAATATACTCCCTGAAATGGGAGCGGACAGCTGAACAAGTCAAAAGTGCTGTTCTCTAGAGATTTTTTCTTGTTTACTTGCTGAATTGTGTCCAACTCTTTTGTGACCCCATGGACTGTAGTCCACCAGGCTCCTCTGTCCACGGCCTTCTCCAGGCAAGAATACTGGAGTGGATTGCCATGCCCTCCTCAAGGGGATCTTCCCAACCCAGGGATTGAACTTGCATCTCCTGAGGTTCCTGCATTGGCAGGCAGATCTCTAGAGGTTACACTGTACAAACAAGATAAACAGAGAAAACGAGGAACATTCTCTCTGACACAATAATTCCTCATCTGCTCACATCAGGGTACAAAATGAATGCTTAAAAAAAAAAAAAGCTTGATATCCAATTTTCTGGCTGAATACCAAGAAGTCTTTTTTGGCCTAGACAGCAATTTTCTATTTTCTTGGGATCTTTTATCAATTTTTTTTTCCTGACAAGAAAAGCAGAGCTGCCTTGAATGTGTATATCATCTTCTGAAATAGGAATCTGCAAAAAGTATTCTTCCTAGGAGCTAAGCCCCAGTCTCTCAGTATATCTTAAGTTCAACGGATGACATGCTTACCCAATTCTCTCGTAACAACTCCTTCCAAACAGAAGAAAGCGAGTAACAGTGGGGTAGCAAGTTTATTCTATTTGGCTCCACTGGGGATACTGCGTGTGAAACTCAGTAGAGATCTGGATTTCAGTTCGAGTCAAAACACTTGCACTTAAACTCTAGGTTCCCCTTCTATAAAATGGAGTTAATGATAAACCCACCCTACAGGGTGCTGCATGGATGAACTGGGATGATGATGTGAGTAAACGACTGCCCAGCACAGTCAGCACCCCACATGACATGTGTAAGCTCTCATTTTCACTATGGACACTGACCCTTTTGCTTTTGACCTAGTAGAGATTATAAACTTTGCTAGTACCTAGAGAAAGATCTGTTTTGTAGGGCCCGAAGCTGATACAATTAGAGGGAAGAGACTCTCTTTAAGAATACAAAATTAGGGGACTTCCTTGGTGGCTCAGAGGATAGGAACTGGCCTGCCAATGCAGGAGACATGGGTTTGATCCCTGGTCTGGGCAGATTCCACATGGCCTGGAGCAACTAAGCCCGTGCGCCACGACTACTGAAGTCCGCACGCCCTAGAGCCTAGAATCTCAACAAGAGAAACCACCGGGGTGAGAAGCCTGTGTACCACAACCAAGGGTAGCCCCCGAAAACCGGCACAGCAACGAAGGCCCAGCACAGCCAAAATGAAGCCAAAGAATACAAAATTAAGTATGATTCTCATTCTTTGTTATAGAGAATGAGAAGAGAAACAGCAGATGCTAGAGGTCTGCAGAAGATTCAGACTTCTTTGGGCATCTCTTTAGGTGATTATCTGAAGTACTTAGGAAAAAGCTCTTCCTTAAGCAAATGCAGTTTCCCCATCGAGAACCTCACCTCATGGGGATCAGTGCAGGAAGAGGCCCTGAACCTTAAGCTTCATTAGCTTAGTGGTAATTTTGCCTTTGAAAGTAAACAATGTAAATTCACAACATATTTCCTATACATAAATTTTAAAATGCATTTATTTTGTTGCTCTGTGCAGTATGTGGGATCCTAGTTCTTGGACCAGGGATCGAACCTGTGCCGCCTGCAGTGGAAGCATAGAGTCTTAATCACTGGACCACCAGCGAAATCCCAATATTTCCTACAATTTTTATGTCATTCATCTGCCTCTTGGAAAAATGTGAATTCTCTGAATACACAGCAATAGTATTCAGAAAGTTTTCATGCCTATGCGAAATTCTTTTCATGGGTCAACAACATCTTAGCATCTTTTTCTTTGCATCCTTTGATACTGAGATATAACAATATAGAAAATGACAATATAGAAGTAAGTTATTTATCAGCAATTAAAGAAGCCTGGTTAGAAACGCACAATGTTTAAACATACAGGAACCTGGAGTGGAGGCACTTACAACCTAGACTGGCTGTTTATTGTTACAGTTCCTCAGTTTACATGCCTCATAGCCCTTGACTGCAGTCCCCGTAAGATTTAAGATATTTAACAAAATCACACCTATTCCCCAATCATCAAAATTTCTTCTGTGAATAATTCATGATAAAACTGCCCTGAAAGATCCAGCAGCATCTATGACAAATCTTCATTTTGGCTTTTAGAGTGTTGCTTTTGGAGTTTCTCTGTAGATCAACATTTCCTCTCATAATAAACAAAGGCAAAGTTGAAGACCTGCCCACCATTCTCAGAGTGAGGTATGGGACACAGTATGTATGGATATATTTATACAACATGCTTTTAACACTGCTCAAGAAAAAAATATAGTAGCTTTTTATTATTTCCCGCATGGCAGACGTCAATATACTCTTGGAGATCAAAAGTTCTATTTCTTACCTTCTCTGTTTATCCCAGTCTCTCTTACATCTATATTCACCCATCTATCACAGCACTTTCTGACTAGCTATAATCATTTCTTCTTTTTTTTTTTTTTTTTAAATAATCACTTCTTCTTTTGCTTAGATCCAAATGCCAGCTTTATCATGTAATAAATGTAGGCACTGCTCTCACTCTAGGCTGAATTCCTAAATCAGGGAGAAGGAATACATTTGCTGAGGACAAGGTACTCTAAAAAGGCCTGAATAATTTCTTATTCTGAACGAGTCCCTAGATGGTGGGGACAGCATTGTGCTTCTCTTTCTACCTCTGATGACTTGCGCAGCATGTGGCATGTAGAAGGCATCCAGATATGATTACTGAGTTAATAAGAGTTCATCAGGTGTAAGTACAGTTGTGGCATGGTCCCTGGTCATCTCCAAACTACACCACTGGGATTTACTTCATGTGATGCTATTTCAAACAGTCATAGTAGTTTAATGATGAAGGTCCTGACTTGCCTTCTTTTCTTCCCTCCACTAGTCTACTCATACTTTCTTGAATCATATGAAGAAAATCTGAATTTCTTGTTGCTTTCACATATTTTCTAAACCCTAGTTTTTGTCAATTATTAATATAAAAACTTGTTAAATATCCTTACTTGCAAGAATATAAAAACGAACAAGCTGAGAATTCCCTGGTGGTCCAGTGGTTAGGACTTGGTGCTTTCACTGTTGAGGACCTGGGTTTGATCCTTGGTTGGAGAACTAAGATCCCACAAGCTGTGCTACCAGGCCAGGGGAAAAAAAAAAAAAAAAATCACTCCCCCTGCCCCAACCAAAACAATAACAAAAACCTAAACAAGCTCTGGTTCTTCCATCAAAAAGTTTACACTACACGGTCATAGGGACTTTTTTTATTTTTATTTTTTTTAAAGTTTAAATGATTGTATTACATGCCAAAATGAAATAAATATCTGCAGGAAATCAGCATTGGTACCAATGGGGATGGAATCATAGAAGACAGACAGACAGAGATGAGTTAAGGTGAGAAAAGATAAATGAGTTGCTCTAATAAATTTATTAGAATAAAAATGGGGAAACTGAGGGGTAGAGGTGTCATGGGACATGGTGAGGACCTAACAGAGACGACGGGCTGCATATGGTGAGCAGGGAGAGGGGAAGGCCAATACAACCAGGACCCAGGTGTCTAGCCTAGGGTGAGCACAAAACAGGCAATGACGACATGCCCTGGCACTGAGCACAGATCAGACACACCGTTCTAATAAGGAGACAGAGAGGAAAGCAGTTGTTTGAAATCTGGGGCACCCAGGGGTGATGCCTGGCAGGAAGCTGAGAAGCTGGATGATGGGGGACTGAATGGCAGACTGTGGGGAGTGGGGACTGGCCGAGACCCTCAGTGGGCATCTGCGCAATGACAGGTGTGGCAAGGTCTAAGACGGACAGCGGACAGGATGCAGCAGATGTCAGGCTGAAGGATGCAAGTAAGTAAAACTGATGAAGGAAGGGGTTCAGTTGGGAACAGAAAGAAGGCCAAGGGTTAGATGAGGAAGAAAAGCCAGGGAATAAGCATGAATAAGAGTACAGACCCAAAGTAGAAGTGTTTTCAGGACAGCTGGTCAACAGTGAGACAGCTATTGAGGAGCACATTTAAAGGTAAAAATTTTATGTTATGTATGAAAGTGTTAGTTGCTCAGTTGTGTCTGACTGTTTGCGACCTTATGGACTGTAGCCATCAGGCTCTTTTGTCCATGGGATTTCTCGGGGAAGAATACTGGAACAGGTTGTCATTTCCTTTTCTAGGGGATCTTCCTGACTCAGGGATCAAACCCACGTCTCTTGCATCTCCTGCACTGGCAGGCAGATTCTTTATCACTGTGCCACCTGAGAAGCCATTAATCATCAGGGAAATGTAATTCAAAATCACAGTGAGATGCTATCTCACACCCAGTAGCATAGGTACTATCGAAAAACCGGAAAATAGCAACTCTTGGTGAGGATGTGGAGAAACTGGAATGCTTCTTCACTGTTGGGATGATTATAAAATGGTGCAGACACTATGGAAAAGATTATTATGGGTCCTCAGAAAATTAAAAACAGAAATACTGTATGACACAGCAACCCCACTGCTGGATATATATTCAAAAGTATCAAAAATAAGGTCTTGATGAGTTATTTGCATACCCATGTTCAAGGCAGCATTATTCACAATGGCCAAGATGTGGAAGGAAACTTAATGTTCAATGATGGATGAATGGGTAAAAAAATGTGGTAAATACACACAATGGAGTATTATTCGGCCTTTTCAAAGATTATCATATGCTACAGCATGGATGAACCTTGAGGATATTATGCTAGGTTCGACAAGTCAATCACAAAGAGACCAACACTACATGATTCCACTTATATGTGGCATCTAATCAAAGTTAGAGAAACAGAAAGTAGAAGGTGGTTGCCAGAAGTTGCAGGGAGGGGAAATGGTGAGCAGATCAATGGAAAAGCATTTCCATCACGCAAGATGAAAAATGTCTAGGTCTGTTGTACAACAATGTATATACAATTTAAAATACAATAATGTATACTTGAACTGTTAAGAGGGTAAAATTATGATGTATATATAGTTTTTGCCACAGTTAAAAACTCACCAAACCAGAATATAAGTCTTCTTGGGAGGACCAATTAAAATAGTTGCCTGTAGAATAATTTATTACTGGATAATTCATCTCAGTCTGAAAACTAGCTGAACCTGTAGTACACAAAGACTGTCACATCTCCCTCTTTCTCGTTCTACCAGTACAACAGGTTGGGAAAACAAACCAAAACCAAAACACAAAAAACCTCAGAAAAATCGTTAAAGCCTAAACCAACCAGAGAATGACAACAATAAAAAGAACAGCCAAACAGTGGCATTTATGCTATTTTTAATCTATTCCTATATTAAAACCATTTTTAATTTAACTTATATGCAGAGTACATCATGCAAAATGCCAGGCTGGATGAAGCACATGCTGGAATCAAGATTGCCAGGAGAAATATCAATAACCTCAGATATGCAGATGATACCACCTTCACAGCAGAAAGTGAAGAACTAAAGAGCCTCGTGATAAAAGTGAAAGAGGAGAGTGAAAAAGTTGGCTTAAAACTCAACATTCAGAAAACTAAGATCCAGTCCCATCAATTCATGGCAAAAAGATGGAGAAACAATGAAAACAGTGAGAGACTTTATTTTCTTGGGCTTCAAAATCATTGCAGATGGTGACTGCAGCCATGAAATGACGCTTGCTCCTTGAAAGAAAACCTAACGCCAACCTAGACAGCGTATTAAAAAGCAGAGACATTATTTTGCCAACAAAGGTTGGTCTAGTCAAAGCTATGGTTTTTCCAGTAGTCATGTATGGATGTGAGAGTTGGACATAAAGAAAGCTGAGCGCTGAAGAACTGATGCTTTTGAACTGTGGGTGTTGGAGAAGACTCTTGAGAGTCCCTTGGATTGCAAGGAGATCCAACCAGTTGATCCTAAAGGAAATCAGTCCTGGATATTTATTGGAAGGACTGATGCTGAAGCTGACACTCCAATACTTTGGCCACCTGATGCAAAGAAAAGACTCTGATGCTGGGAAAGATTGAAGGCCAGAGGGGAAGGGGACAACAGAGGATGGCATCACCGACTTGATGGATATGAGTTTGAGCAAGCTCCAGGAGTTGGTGATGGACAGGGAAGCCTGGCGTGCTGCAGTCCGTGGGATCGCAAAGAGTCGGACATGAATGAACAACTGAACTGAAAATCACTACACATAAATTAAATTGGGGAAGAAAAAGAAAGGCCCACAAGAAGCCTCATTGGAATAAGATGAGATAGAACAAGAGATGATATGAGATTCAAATCTATACTGGCCGGGAATTAAGAAGTTCTTCGTAAGACATGGGCCCTGAAGAATGAAAACAGTAGGATTCTAATGGGAGTAGACACCAACAGGGAAAAGGAGGCAGTCCAGAAAGGGAGGAGAGTTTGAATGATACAAATGCAAAAAAACAACTACAAAAAACCCAACAAAAAAACCCCCACCAAGGATGCGCTAGCAACAGTCAGCACTCTAGGGAAGGCATCTTAGGGAGGACTTACTGATGACAGGGAAGGCAGGAGTGTGGCCCTGGACAAGAGCAGTCAGACGTGGATACTGGTGAAGGGGCCATTGGATATCCTCTCACTCCTCCTTGCTGTGCTCTACCCACCCTACCCCAGTGGCCTATCAAGGTGGGCAGTGGGCAATTGGCCGACAAGGAAGAGGGGGAGAAGCGTTCCAGGCAGGAGACATAGAGGCCACGAAACACGGGCATTGGTGGAGCCAGCACACGTCTTCTAGAAGGGGATGCAAATTCAGGCGGTTGTGGGATGGAGCACAGAAGCGTACAACTTGGTGCGGACAGATCACGGTGCGGGACCTGGGTGTGGTGGTGAGGGTCTTCCTTTGGATTCTGTCATAGTCTCCTGGCAGCTGTTAAAGTTGTGACAGGAGGTTCAAGCTGGTGTCCCTTCAGGGTGGTGGGGGTTCAGCGAGTATCTTTAGCTGATTCTCGTGGAGGAAAGGCTGGGTATTGCTCCCTCAGGCACAGTGGGAGATACCACTGCTCCCAAGCCCTGCGGTACCAGGGCTAGGGGCGATGTGCTGATGCACCTCCTATGGGCCAGTCAGGGGAAGGCTGACATGGGGGTCAGGGGGCTGACGCTCAGCCTAAGGGTCCTTACCTATGTGCCCACAGCTTCTGAATGACGCTGTGCCTTTAGGCCATCAAGGGCAATGCGATAAGAAACTATAACATTTTATATTTAAAAATGTCTCGGACTTCTCTGGTGGCTCAGTGGTAAAGAATCCGATGCAGGGGACTTTGATCCTATGCAATGCAATAACTTTGAGCCTATCCGAACCCAATGCAGTGAGTTTGATCCCCGGTCCAGGAAGATCCCTCATGCTGTGAGGCAACTAAGCCGGTTGCCACAAGTACTGGGCCAGCACTCTAAAACCTGTGCTGCACAACCAGAGAAACCAGAGCAATGAGAAGCCTATGCTCTGCAACTAGAGTAGCCCTGCTTCCCACAACTGGAGAATGGCCACATGCAGCAACAAAGACCCAGCACAGCCGTCGACACATCTTAAAAAAAGAACAAGTCTCCACCTTTGTGTCCGAACCTGCACATCTGAGTTTCTGATTGTGTTTACTATCATGCTCTGTCTGCCAGGCTCTCTGCTGGTGTTTGTGGGTCTCTCTTGCTGCCTTTCTATCTGTTATTTTCTGCCTGTCACTTCCTTCTGGCTCTTTCTAGGTCCCCTCCACAACTTATAAAAATATATGAAAGGCTTTTTAAAAAAAATGTTGTTTCTTGTTACACACGAATGAGACATTTTATAGTTCTCATGTTTTCACTTAGTTTTTATTCTTGTTGTTGTTTTATTAATTATGAGCTTTCTACACCCCACCCACTGGAATCAGCAGCATTCAAAAAAATGAAAGAAAAAAAAAAAAATAGGGACTTCCTTGAGAGTCCAGTGGTTAAGACTTTGCTTTCCAACGCAGGGGGTGCGAGTTCGATCCCTGGTCAGGGAACTAGTCTACATGCCTCAAGATCAAAAAACCAAAACATAAAACAGAAGCAATATTGTAACAAATTTAACAAAAACTTTAAAAATATGTTTAACCATGTTAAAGAAAAGCTTCTCTTCCTAAAACAGGGTATCTCTAGTGTCTGAAGACCACAGTAGGCGACATCAACAGAATTCTGCTGGAGTTGGTTAGAAATTTCTCATTTTATGTCACTTTCTCCAAATTATAAAATTGCTTCTGGTCCTGGGCTGACTGTCCCATTTGGCCCTGACCTGCCCTTTTCAGCCTCAAAGCCAATCAAATGCTTTAATCCATCTTTCTGTAGGCAAACAGTCCAACATTGCACACACCTGCTGCCACACAGGGCTTCGAGCATGTCTTTGCTCTGCTCCCTGTTGGAAAGCCTCTCTCCTTTCCTCATTCCCACTCTCTCGTCTATTACATCTTACAGAGAGGCCCATGTCTACTTTGCTGTCCTCCTTGAAGCCTCCACCCGTGTCAGTGCACACAACTAACTCCTGCTGTGCCTTTGTGGCCCGCAGCTGCTTGTGTACAAGCTGATTTCCCTCCAAACGAGTGAAAGACCCAAGGAAAAGAACCAGGTACTTATCGACTGTCGGATTCCCCATTAATGAATAACATTATATAATGCATATAGTATTTACTCAGTAAAAATTTTATGGAATAGATGTTTGTTCTGGAATGAAATCAACACAGTATAGTGTCAGAATTTCTCTTCCTAACAGCGCAAGGTGAGCAAGAAAACAAGAGACGCCTGTCTTCTATTAGTGTGTGGAAGCCAGTTTAAGTCTTGAAATGAGAGCTCATGTCATAAATTGTTAAAATCCTAAAGCATTAGAGCACACTGAATTATTTAAATCCTTTTCATCTGAAAGCTGTTAAATATAAAAAAAAACTTCCATATACTTAGGGGGGAGAAAAAAAAAAACCCAAACCAAGGAGCTCCTATGAGGAATGAAAGCAAGAATTCCAGTCAGCTCACTAATTTTAAGGATTTCACTCATAGTATGAGCCATTAATCCACATGAAATTCTGAAAGTGAATTATATGCAGATCAGTGGAAAAATCCCTGGAGGAGGAAATGGCAACTCACTCCAGTATTCTTGCCCAGAGAATCCCAGAGATGGAGGAGACTGGTGGGCTACAGTCCACAGGGTCGAAAAAGTCAGACACAACTGAAGCAACTTAGCACGCACAGTGGAAAAATATTTTATCTTCATTAAGGAACTGTAATATCAAGGATATATTGTTGATCCTAGGGGTATTCTCAAACAAGGAAATAAAATTCCTTCCTTTCTGGATGCATGGAGACCTGTTAACAGTTTCAAGTCTTCAAGAGTAAGTTAGGGCTGGATTTGTTCCTGTGTTGAAGTAAATAAGGAGGAAATGAACTCTGCTAAGACTCTTGCCCTCTTTAGTTCTCCTTAAAACAAGATGCTTGAAACTGCCACTCAGGTAACAGGGATAGGAGGGGAGCCCACATGGTGCCGCGGGGGCAACAGAGCCTGGGAAGGGGTGCAGACAGGGTCACAGCAAGCACTAGATTTTGTTTTTCTTTTTTTTTTTTCGGGCAGGTTGCAGAGCTTGTGGGATCTTAACAAGGGATGGAACCTGGGCCCTGGCAGTGAGAACATGGAATCCTCACCACTAGACCACCAGGGAATCCCCAAGTATCATATCTCTGAGCTTTGTCTCGGAATAGATAGCTTCGAAAGGTCTGTTTAAAGTATCTGTGATAAAACAAAAAGCACCAACGTTGTCAGTAATAGTATGAAGGCTTAAATCTGTAGTAGAGAAAACATCCGAAAACAACTTGCGTCCTTATCAATACTGAATCCTTAGCAAGAAAGCCAAGATTCATTTGGATGAGGATGCCAAGTCCAGTCCATGGAATTCTCCAGGCCACAATACTGGAGTGGGTAGCCTTTCCCTTCTCCAGGTGAGAAGAGTAGTAACTACTGTTGAGGAAATCTCTCTATCTGCCAAGCACGAGATTAGATCCTTTATAAACACACTGAACAGACTTCATAAGACTGATGTACAGTGGACATTATCATCCCCTTTTTACAGATTAAGTAAAGGCCCAGGGATGTTAGGGAATTTAGATATAGTTCTACAGTGGTAAAGAGGGAGACTGGGTTCATCTGATTTTAAGTACACCTCAAGCTGTTAATGAGCTTATTATATTGATGAACTTATTCTACCAGCTGGATTGGTGCTCGCCCTGGACTATGACACAGTCTACTCTGTTGGCCCACTTTTATGTCTGTCTGTCTGGCTTTGGCCATTTAATCATTAGCAGCATTTTTAGAAGAAATAGGATAAAAAAAAGTTGACAGTTGAAATTTAAACTATATGTAGTGTATAAGGGGCCACCATTTTTTTTTTAACTTAGAAGATACATGTTTTTTAAGTCTAGGTCTCCTATTCATTCTCTAACTGATCAAAGATTAGCACCATCATCAATCCTTGCCTGGCAATCCACAACACTGATTTCAGTAGGATGGAATATACGAGGGCACGCCCAAGGGACGCGGAGTTCACTCACCTATCTTTCCAGGGCAGCGGGTGACTCTACCGTCACCCTAGGGTTTCATCACAGGGAACATAAGCAATGCCTGGGAGCACCACCCCAAAGTCTGATTCACAGATATCCCAGCCCTGGCAGGGATCTTATATCAGAGCCCTTCTGCTTACTCTGCTTGGTGACAGCTATTAGTTCACACCTAGGCGTCAGCTCTGAATAATTAAATTTCCATCACAAGGTCTTCATGTATTTAACATGGGGAAAAAGAAGACTGAAAGGGAACATATAACTTCAATAGGCTCTACATTTTACTTTTACATGCTAGAATTAGGCTGTTTCTATTACTATTTCCTTGAATTTTTATATAATGAGCTTACGAATTTGACTCACCTACATTTAGAATACAACCTGCACACCCCTACACCCACCAGTGGTACACTGGGAAATGCTTAAAAACCAGCTCCTTGGGAGGAAAATAGTAAGCATCAAAATGTTTATTATGAATTTTACTAGTACAAAGGATGTGGAGTATATAATTTACAAGTGATAATAAAATATATGACACCCTCTGTTGCAAATTCCATAGAGCCAAATGATTCTAACAGAATGTTTGTTGACTTTTGCCAAACTCTTGTGTTATAGCTATCTTATGATTACCACTGATGAATGAATAGAGTTCTGACACAAATGTTGCTTGAAATTTTCACTTAGGTTAAAGAATAAGACAAAAGTGAAATCATGAAAATACACGGTCAAGATATTAAACACAGAAATCCAATTGTTTGTCAGTCTGTGACTTTTCCGATGAGCTGGACAATATTTTTATGTATATTTAATGTCAAAATATTAGATGCTAATTAGAGATTTGCAGTGACCACCGTCTGGTATTATATTTCTATCATGTGTCTTATCACATAAGACAAGGGCCTCTAGAGAAGAGGTAATAGTAAAATGTAGTACAATAATTAGGAAATGAGTTTTAATCTTACTTACCTTTTTTTTAATATGTAATTTAATTGTTAAGTCTAAACAATTTTCAATAATGGTTGTGTTTATTAACTGGTTGATAAAATTCTTAAAATTTAACAACTGGCTCTTGATGGTTGACACCAGTTGACTTCAGCACACCACTACCCCTCACTCTCTCTTAAAATACTCATTTTTTATGCTGTGCTCAATTGTAGGGGATGTTTACATGTATGAAGCAATCCATAATCCCAATGCTCTCATACTATAATCAAAATTAAATCATTAGAATAATCACAGTGAGAAACCAGAATGATCTTTTAACAGGTTGCCTGATTCAACAGGGAATTTGCCCCCCAAACTAAGCCTGTACAAATGGAAATTTTTGAAATATACTTTTTCATTTTTATTGCTATCTACATTCAGAACTGTGGTGTTGGAGAAGATTCTTGAGAGTCCCTTGGACTGCAAGGAGATCCAACCAGTCCATTCTGAAGGAGATCAGCCCTGGGATTTCTTTGGAAGGAATGATGCTAAAGCTGAAACTCCAGTACTTTGGCCACCTCATGCGAAGAGTTGACTCATTGGAAAAGACTCTGATGCTGGGAGGGATTGGGGGCAGGAGGAGAAGGGGATGACAGAGGATGAGATGGCTGGATGGCATCACTGACTCGATGGATGTGAGTCTCAGCGAACTCCGGGAGTTGGTGATGGACAGGGAGGCCTGGCATGCTGCGATTCATAGGGCTGCAAAGAGTCGGACACGACTGAGCGACTGAACTGAACTGACATTCAGAAAAATAATAAAAGGGTAAAACAAGTTTCTCCACTGACTGATAAATGTAATGTATCACATCCTATATTCAAATATATGCACTAAAATGGCTTTAAATAAAAGGACAAATGTCTTCCAAATAATACAATTTAGATTATTTTAGAAAAATAAGAAAAAATGTGGCTATGTAGGAGTAATAGAGGAGATATTACCTTAAAAGCCCTTCCCTGATGGCTCAGACTGCAATGCAGAATTCTCCTGCAATGCAGGACACCCAGGTTTGATCCCTGGCTCAGGAAGACTCCCTGGAGGAGGGAACGGCTACCCACTCCAGTATTCTTGCCTGGAGAATTCCATGGATAGAGGAGCCCAGCAGGCTAGAATCCATGAGGTCACAAAGAGCTGGACTCGACTGAGTGACGTTCACTTCACTTAAAGAGGGCAGTGGAAATGTATCAATTATTAGAACTCCCCTCCTGTTTTGGTCACTTTATGCTTCAATTCTACTTTTTTAAGAGTACATGAGTCACTGAGTATTTTCCATAGAAAATTTTAAATTTAAGTTTCTAGCAAAGGAGTGCGAAATTGGACCTAGTCATCCAAAATGAAATCATTTGTATTTTTCTGTGAAATAGAAGCAGTATTAGTCTTCCCAGTTAGGGAAAAAAGATAACTTACTACTTATGACTATTCTTTGTAATTTATGGCCACAGATTTTCACCATTTACTGGTATACCACCTAGAAAGAAATATCCCGCTTCAGTATTCAAAAGCAGGGGTCATGGTTCAAGTGCAGACTCTGTGTGTGCTTGGTCTGCAGCTATGAGGTCCACGGCTGCATGATGCTCTTGTAGAGCTAGCGTCTACCAAACCTGGGGCTCAGAAAGCGCTTCAGACAAGGGAGGATAACTTATTTAGGTAGCTGGTAACCTCCCCTCCAAATCCCCATCCTTTGGGCCATTTAAAATTATCTTTCATTCTTTGCCTTTATTCCCAAGCCTATGGAATGGGGAGGAGCAGCTGATGGCCGAGCAGACTTGAGTGAAAGCCCCTACCCGGCCGGGCCGAGCTGCCTAAGCTTTGGACCAGAGTGGGTTCCTTTTATGGGAGCCCGCCTTCCAGACTGTGTAGCCTTGAGTGTGGGTCTCATGCAACCTGGCTTAACCCCTCAGAACAGCGAGGGTTTTATTCATGCTACCACCTGTGGCAGGAATACAAATAAAGTCTGGATGATGCGGTAAAGATGACGGTTGGAGTCTATTCACACTGACTGGTAGCTGGGCGGGTGGAAACGCACAGAGAGAAGGAAGGGTTCCACGCTGTCCTTCGTGCTGCTTTTGAACATTCGCTGGCCGCCAGCTCCTGAGAAAAATCCAGGTGGTGGCACAGAGCCACACAGAGTGTCCGCCTCTGGCCGGCGGAGGCTATGCTGAGTTCTCTGGCCCCAGAAAAAGGTGACTTTCTTCAAATGACCCTGTAGGGGAGAGTAGGCACAACCATGTCCCCACCTTTTCCCTCCTCCTTCCATCTGAAAAGGAAGAGCTCACTGTATGAGATTTGAGCATAGATGAAGGAAAAAAGGGGTTTCCCAGGTGACGCTAGTGGTAAAGAACCTGCCTGCTAATGCAGGAGACATAAGAGATGTGGGTTCGACCCCTGGGTTGGGAAGATCCTCTGGAGAAGGAAATGGCTACCCACTCCAGTATTCATGCCTAAAGAATCCCATGGACAGAGAAGCCTGATGGGTTACAGTCCAGGGTGGCAAAGAGTTGGACACAACTGAGTGCCTCAGCACGCAGCACACACGAAGGAAAAAAGATGCCTTTCTTCTGAATGTGGGAAAGATGTCTACTGAATATGTACTAAATACCATGACAAGTACTTGCTGGGAATGTTTACACAGCTCCTTATTTCTTCAACAACCGTGCAACCTAGAGGCTGTGATCCCCAAATTCTATATGAGGAAACTGAGTCGCAGAGAGTGAAAATAATTTGCTCAGGTTCAAAAAGTTTGTACGAGACAGAACCAGGATTCATGCCTAGCTTCCACCTGGTTTGATTCTAAGGTCCTTGCTCTTTCTAAAAAACAATTTATTAAACTAGTAATAGTCTTAAAATATCAGACTGGTCGAGAAGTGAAAAGTATGCCTGGACTTTTCGTTGGGGTTTTAACTTCTGCTTTTCCTTTTCAAAACACGTTACTTTTCAAATTAATGGGAACATTATTATAAGAGGAGACGTGACAGGGCGTTTATTGTTGCTGCTTCTTGGGTGGTTGTGGTATGCGGCCTTATGATTACACCCACAGTGAAAGTATGGCAGAGTCCCAGCGTGACACATCTGAACGTGTTTTATGGTTTGAAGGGGGGAATACCAAGGTTTTGCAAAACTGTAAAACCTTGTGCAAGACCTTGATAGTAAAACACATACATATGTAACTGTTTTAAAGTGTGGAAGTTTTACCTAAAAATCTGATGTTCGTAAAAATGAACCATTCAAAATCTCCAGAAACATAAAACAAGAAGCTTAGTGATTTCTCCACTGGGATGATATCAGCACCTAGAAATGTGGCAACTTCAGAGCACTGTAACCTAGAACCAGTTATTTCTACTAGAAAATTTTGGGACTATGATTTTATCCATTTGCTCGTACCAAACTGAGATGAAACTGAGTTGTTGATAACTAGTGAATCTTAAAAGAAAAAGAAGAAGAAAGAAATTAAGGCGACTAAGGCAGGCATTGAATAGCCTCTCTGTGAAAGCTGAACATTACGATGATATAATTTTGATGAGAAACTGGGAAATATTCATTTTTAGAGTGGGCTGGTATCAGAATCTGTCTTGTGGATGCTATGTGTATATGTTTCAGTTCTTAGAAGACAGAACTATACTTGTAAAATTACATATATAATTTATATATATAAAACTTAGCTCAATATTATCTGTATGAAAATGGAAAATGTTATGATGAAAATATGCAAACAGTTAGGATTTTATGATGGAGGGCAGCAGGCAAAGCTGCAAGCTCACATGTAGAAACATTATTTTTCTAAAATCTGCCTCTTTTAAATGTTATATAAAAAGCAGATTAAAAAAACAACCCAATATGAACTCCAAGAGGATGCATTCAAAAACAGATGACAGGAGGTAACAATCTCTCTGGCCCCAAAGGAAGGCAGTGCATGAACACTTCGTGAACATATATTGGCCCTGGGCACTAAGACGCTGTTCATACTTGCCTAATACAATTTTTTTTGGCACTACAAAGCCCGATGTGATTTTTAAAATACTATCTTCTTGAATTTTTTTCTACAGGCAAAAATATCAAAGGAAAGAGGCAGAAAATGAGCTCGGGGGAAAAAAAAAAAGAAAGACAAGAAAAGCCCAGGAAGAAAGCTGTCATGTTCTGTGTTTCAACTTCACAAAAGAGTTCTGTCTCAAGGTTGAGCCTTTCAAATCTCTTGTCATTCGGGATATGAAACTCTAATTTAGTGGCGTGGCCAGTTGAGGTTCAGACTTAAACATGCTGACGAGCTGAAACAAGAGGTGGCTCACTTTCTTACTTCTGGTTTCCATCCTTGCCTGGCTCCTCACTTGCAAATTCTGACAGTCACTCGCTCTGTGAGCTATGAAAATACCAAGGTGGCGTGGGATCAGTGGGCACCTAATTGAGTTTTACTAGATGAAAAGTTACATCACCCTGCCTCACCTTGGCCCCCTCCACCTTTAGGGGATTGCTGAAGTTTATACAGAGGCTATTTATAAACCACTGCAAGTGATACCTGCATTCATCTTGCACTGTGACATCATCTTCTCATCAATAATTTAAGCCTAAGAAATGGATTAAAGGGACTCTGAAGGGATTTCTCACACATGGAGAAACAGAAAGCAACTCAACTCTCCAAAGGATTCATTTGGCCCTCTTACCTTGTTCTTTGATCTGACGAATTTGCTTCACAGTTTCTTTTAAGATTGCACATTTGTCAGGTTTGAAGTTAAAGTTGTCTATGTCATTAAAATTAGCAAAAATCAGCTCTGCAAGTTCTTCGATATATTTATTTTCCTGTTCACGGTTACGTTTCTCGGTGCTCCTTTTGGGGCTATTATGAAAAAGATAAGAATGTTAACTATATCCAAATACAGACAGCAAACAAAAGTTAAATCCTGAATTTTCCCCAGATGTTGCATTTTTCTTTGTTTGTCTTCAAGTCAACCTTGTCCCAATTGGTAATTACAAATTCCCTTATGCAATCATTTGTTCAATGTGTTTAATGTCTCCCACTTGACTGTATGCTTCATAATGACAAGGATGATCTGCCCAACACCGTGCTTAAAGCGACACTTGGTACAAACAGGCATCAAATCTATTATTAAATAAATAAGAGTTTTAGAAATGGAAAGGAGCTCATGCTTATAAAAAATTTAAGATTAAGAAAGGGAAGTTAAACTAGTTATAACAGGAGTAAATAAACTTCACGGCAAAATAATGAAAATAAATCTTCATCATTTCATACACTTCTTTAGGATGTTAATAATTAAACCCAACGGTCTTTTAAAATAATGTTTAAAAAACCACAGTGCAGCTAGAAACAAAAGTGAAACTGACCCAGGGTCTCTGTTAACTGTTCAGCTGAATGACATGCAAAAAGTAAACAAATGGTCCAAGTTCAACTTGAGTTTTAAAACGTTAATGGAAGGGAGGGAAAAATAAAAGCTGGCAAGATCTTCTCATCTGAATTTGATGAAAGAGCAAACTTAGAAGTTCCCTTTGATAATTACAGGGTGTTATTTTTTTTCCTCAAATACAGCACAGAGTCCACTGGATGACATTCTAACAATACAATAAATAAGAAAAGTACACTGTTCAGAGTAGCAGCTTGCTATGTTCTTAATATATAATTATTTGTATGTAATACCAATCTATAAAATTTTGTAATTTGTAATAGAGATTCATATGCTTGCATTTACATATTAGCATTATTTTCATGAACTAATAAACCTAAGACAGAACACAGTTTCTCTATTTTATAGTGATTGCATGATTTGTCCAAGATCACTCAGTGCCCAGAACTGGGTTTTGCTAAGTCTCATTTTCACTCCTGGCTTCTATTTTCTTAAGTCTGGAGAAAGGAAGGCCATGGCTGCCATGCACTAAAGAGCCAAATTCCAATTCTGGATCCTTCTACCCCTTCCACCTCCCTCCATCACCCCAGCCCCCAAGGATACCAACTAAATGACACACGTGTGAGAAGGGGGAACAGGGGTGGTGGGAGCCGTGCACACCCCTAGAACCAGCAGAACACTGGAAGAGAAGAGGCTCTATTTACCACCCGCCTCCTTGGCCAGGACCGTGGGCTGTGAAGGCAGTTTGGCAGACAGGCTGAAGCTGGCCAGGGAGGACCACGGAATCCAGAGGGTGCACACAGGAGCTGGGGACGGGCTGTAGTGTGGTCAGTGGCCATTCAATCTGCTTATTTTGCTTGGCAACTAGATGGGGAAAAGGCTTTCTGTTCTTTCTTCTGCTCCCAGTGCTCTTCCCTGGTATTCCTCACCCAGTCTTTCTATTGGCCATTGAATACAAGTGGCTGTTTAAATGTTAAAAGCATTTACATGATTTAAATCATCAAAAGAGTGAAGTCTCTCTTCTACCTCTGTTCCCTAGTCCTTATTCCCCCCAATAGGTAACAACTCTTGTGTCTCCTAACTACCCTAAAACCATACGGATTCTTATTTTCTTTTTCTATAGAAATGGCAGGATACTATACACATTTTTCTGAATCTTGCTTTTCCTCTGTAACAATATTCTTAAGAAACTGCTAAATATCAACCCATAAAGAGCGTGCTCACTCTTTTTCAGAGCTATACTGTGTGTGGATGTGTCACAGTTATTTACATAGCTCCCTACAAATGTTTACGGTTTTCCTAATCTTTTGTGTTTATAATCTGTGTTGCAATGAGCAACCTCATATATAAGTCATTTTGCATGTGTCAACATATATCATTGGAAAATTCCTAGAAATGGAACTGCAAGTTCAAAGAGGATATGCATTTATAATTTTAACAGATACTGTGATATTACCCCATATAGAGGTCATAACAACCCATACTTCCACCCATAATATATAACATGAAACTTGTTTTAAAAAATTATTTGTTTTATTCACTGAAGATCCTCAGTCTTTGTAATGAACTCAAAAGCAACAGGATTTAACATTTCATTTCTTGCTCTTAGAAGGAAAGAAAGAGAAAAGGAAGAAAAAAAAAAAAGCTGGTACTTCTTAGCAGCAAACCTTTTTACTATGGGATCTCTTGTCTTTTTGACATTCTAAAAGCAAAAAGGAGTAAAAATGTGAAACATTCAAGATTATGTAGAATAAACTGGTTTTAAGAGTCAGAGTACACAGGGAACCTAGAGGAAGTATGGAGCTTGCCTCTACTTGTAAGAATACAATCTGCAACCGATCAGCATATCTAAAATACAAGTTAAATCATATGTATCCAAAGGCTTGACAGTTAAGGAGAAAAACCAAAGAGAGCATGTGAATCAAGTGTGAAACAGATACGATAAAACCTCAAATCCAAGGCTCAGGTGTGCGTGGTGAGAGTCTCACCTGGGTCCGAGCTGGTCAGGACATTCCTTGCGCTTCCGCGTCTCTGCCCTGGATGGGTCAGGGGTGTTTTCTCCCATCCCGCTCATCTTGAACACATATCAGCAACTGAAACAGAAAACACAGAAAAAGCAAGTGAGGAGAGCTGATGGTCAATTCCTAATGAGAAGACTTTTTTTTTAAGTAACCCTGCTTAAGTTAAACAAATGTCAAGGTGAACAATTAGAAAACAAACAAGCCTATCTCAGTGGGCCCACTCCTGCAACAGGAGCTGTATGTCAACAGCACCTGAACTACGATCTGCTGGCCAGTGTGTCTGCCGCCAGCCTCCAGTTTCAGGAGGAATGGTGCCCCACGTGAGAACTACAGGTGCTGTCAGGGGCTCCTCCCAGTCTCTGTTTGGGGTTGGCCAACATCACATCTGTACTGCAATCACTCACTCGTGACAAACAGCCCCGGGAAAAGGCAGTGCCTCGCCACAAAGCTGTGCTTCCAAATCTGACCAGGTTGCTTTGACACCCCTGTCCTGGCGAGCAACGTCCCTCAAACAGGATCTCCCCCGCTCCCCACCAGGCCTTCCTCTCCCAGTGGCTCCCTCCCTTAGTAGTGACTTCTCACATTCTGCCACCCAGACTCTACCTCCTTCCCTGATTCTAGCTGCTATCACCGAAGGTCTTAAGATGCACTCAAAAGATCAGGAACATTATTGACCTTAGTGGGGGAGGCCATTTATTGGCCCACTTGCTGTATTCCTTTCCCTAAGAAAATAAAAGGATATATAGTAAGAGAATCAGTGTGTTCACATGGGTCATCATGAACACCATCAAAATAACAATTTATATCTGCAAATAACAAGAGCGACAGAGATTTACGTTTCAAAAGAACTATGCAAAAGGACTGGCAAAGATTTTGAGGAAATGGAAGATGGTTATTACTCAAGGTGTTTAATAATTGCTCAGCAGAGAAAAAACCGCAGCCCGAAAAGTTTAACTTAGCATTTAGCAATCTCTCCTTGAGTTCCAATTCTATGCCACTTCCTCCTGCCTTTTGTCCCCCAGGCTTTGAAAACCAACTTCGCCCTCCTTCACTTCCTGCAGTGGCTTCTCATCCTATCCAGCCTGGAAAAATCAGAGGGAAGGGCGAGTTGGGAGAAGGTCAGGGGCTTACAGATGATGCTGGAAGAATGACAGGTCCATTGAGAGCAAGGACAAGGAGGCAGGTGGGCTAGGAGGGCCAGGCAGGCCCGAGGGCGAGAGCACCGTCACACACCCATCCAACTGCCCGGCTGTGCCCAGGCTAGGATCTGGGTGCTCCAGTCAGCACTCTCATGTCTTCTGGCCTCAACTCTGATCCAAGGGGGGAGGGGAATTTTATATATATATATATATATATATTTTTTTTTTTTTTTTTTTTTTTGAGGAATCACATGTAAGGAGAACTAACAGACACTGGATCAGTTGAGGGAGGTGGCGCCAATTACATTCTATTCCAGAGGCTGCATCAGGAGGGGACGATTCTGGAAGCCAGTGTGGGAGGTTCCTGATGCTGGGAGTGACGTAACTAAGCGTCAAGGCCCCATGGTGCACTCACAGGTTTGGGCTGATAAGTACAATCTGTGTTTAGTTACTGTTCATTTAGCATTTATTCTGCACCAAGAAATTGCCAGATATAATTTAATCAGCAAAAACAGACTATGAGAAGCTGGAGAGCAAAGTGGCAGGAACCATACCCAAGCTTCACCACGTTAGTTACGGTACCTTAAGAAGTTATCTCTCATGCCTCGATTACCTTTTCTGTAAAATGGGGATAATCATTATCATCCATAGCACAAGGCCATGGAGCGGCCCAGCAAAGGGTGGAAGTGGGGCTGACATACAGCTCGACATATTCTACTCTTTGCTACAAAGCTACGGTAAGGGGGTGCTTCATCAAAGTAGCCGTTCTTCCTCGAATCACGAGCCACAGGTCAGGTGCGAGAAGCACCAAGATCTGGACTGCCTGGCTCCCACGCTCCAATCCCTACCCCTTCCCTAAATATCATTCATTCATTCCTTCAAACCCTGCCTGCCCGCTGCTGTGACTCAGGCTTGGCGTGTGAGGGCCATGAGAAGGGATGTCTCTCTCTAGAAGAAGATGGGGGAGAGGAGAGAAATCCATGTAGGAGATTTATATAGGAAAAGCTCCACTGAAGAGAAGCAGGTGTCCTTTGTACTGAGACACTCTGCTCGTGGGAAGGAAGCAGGGTCTGAGCTGGGCTGTGAGCACGTGTGGCAGTTGCTAGGGCATTGCAGGAGGTATAAAAGATGGGGGGCTTCCCTCGTGGACCAGTGGTTAAGAACCCACCTTGCAATGCAGGGGACACCAGTTCGATCCCGAATCTGGGAAGATCCCACATCTGTGGGGCAACTAGACCCCTGTGCCACCACTATCGAGCCTGCACTCTAGAGCCCAGGAACTACAACCAGTGGGCCCACCGGCAGCAACTACTGAAGCCTACCTGTCCGAGAGCTGGTGCTCTGTAGCAAGAGAAGCCACCTCAATGAGAAGCCCGCGCGCTGCAACTAGAGAAAGCCCATCCACAGCAACAAAGACCAAGCACAGCCCCAAACAAAAATAAATAAATAAATATTTAGAAGGACAGACGGGGAAGCAAAACCACCAGAACCCAGCTCTGATGACACCTTCCAAACATTCCCTTTCAGTATTTCTCCAGAACCACAATTCCCATGGCTTCACTCACGAGCACGTAAAAAAAAAACAACCCCAAACCATTACTCAACCAATCTGACTGAGCTCTCAACAAGTGACCTAGGGGATTTCCACTCTGGAAATAGCTTTCTATGAATCAAAAAACATTTTTATCATCAAAATAGAATCCCCAATCTGTAACAAAATACCCCATATAGAAGGTATATGTGATAAGTTTGTTGATAAAAAAGCCACCACCCCCCAAAAGTATTTAATAGTAATACTATCAGAATGATCAAAAAGCTTCTCAACATTTAGCTAAATTAAGAGACTGATTTACTTAAAAGTCGTATATACTCAGTTTGGGGATTTAACATTAGTGTCAGCATCATCTACTTTTACTTTTCCTCAAATATATATCAAATAATTCTAACTCTGCATGAAGGGGCAGCACTGATGCATTTCAACAAAGCACTGGAGAGAAGGGAGGTGTGAAGCCAGGAGCACAGGGTTCTGGTCTAAGTACAATAAAACCGTTTGAGCAGAGTTGTAAAGAACCTGCCTGCCAATGCAGGAGACATAAGAAATTTGAGCTCTCCCTGGGCTGGGAAGATCACCTGGAGGAGGGTGTGTCAACTCACTCCAGCATTCTTGCCTGGAGAATCCCATGGACAGAGGAGCCGAGCAGGCTACAGTCCTCGGGGTTGCAAAGAGTCGAACATGACTGAAATGACCTGGAGTGCGCGCATGTTTAATATTTCACTTGAGCTACCAGTGGTAGCTCAAACGGTAAAGTTGTCTGCCTGCAATGTGGGAGACCTCAGTTCGATTCCTGGGTCAGGAAGATCCCCTGGAGAAGGAAATGGCAACCCCCTCCAGTATTCTTGCATGGAAAAACACCATGGATGGAGGAGCCTGGTAGGCTACAGTCCATGGGATTGCAAACAGTTGGACACGACTGAGCAACTTTACTGGTTCACTGGTACCTACCCAAGGCTGGCTCACAAACCACTCTATTTGTAGCTTTAAAACGTCACTCATTTTCTCTTTAAGTTATTTAAATGCCAACTTTCCCCTTTTATTATTATGCGATGGCACCTTAACCCAGCTCCCCTGGAGGCTCAGATGGTAAAGAATCCACCTGCCAATGCAGGAGATGGTTCGATCCCTGGGTCGGGAAGATCACCTAAGAAGGGAATGGCCACCCACTGTAGTGTTCTTGCCTGGGAAATCCATGGAAAGAGGAGCCTGGTGGGCTACAGACCTTGGGGTCGCAAAGAGCCAGACACAACTTAGCAACTAGACAACCTTCAACTCATTTCTTCAAAACCTAAAAATTTCAGCTTTTCCAATTTCTTGTTTTTCTGCGTCTGCCCCATATGTCGTCTTTTTCGAGCAACTTCCCTGGGCTATCTGTGTGTGTCCAGGACACATTGCCCGCCAACCTTTAAACCAGCAGAGGGAAGGAAAAGGACAGGGGTGTGTGTAGTCACTGGCCAAGTTGGGGACAGGCGGATGCACTCTGCCAGCTACAGTAATCAGGCTGAGATGCCCCGATTGAATCACTGCTCATCTATGGGGAAAAACACTCTCAGATGGGAAAAAAAGGAAAGAGTGAATTGAGTACTGGAGCAGGGAGAGGAGGGTGGGGAAGGTGATGACAGGAGCAGACGGCTCCTGCTTGCCTCTCTCCTGCCTGCCACAGGGCCAGAAGCAGACGGAACCCCACAGCACACATGCGGATTTCCGCTCTGCTCCTCAGCTGGGGAAACGACAGTGACAGGACCCTCATCACACAGAAGAACCAAAGGGCTCTGACCTCAACCTTTCTAACTGATGCTCTGAACCGCCTGTCAAGCCTCAGCTGGCAGCAAGCGCTAGTACTGCATGACAGAACACAGGTGTGCAAGTGTGTGTGCACACGCGTCTAGGTGAGTTAGTTTTTTTGCCACCCAAATAAGAGATAAAACCCAAAGACAGACAGGTCTATGGCTTCGAGTATGCATGCGTGCGTGCTCAGTCGCTTCAGTCATATCTCACTCTATGCATAGCTTGCCATGGGATTCTCCAGGCAAGAACACTGGAGTGGGTTGCCATGCCCTCCTCCAGGGGATCTTCCCGATCCTCGTCTCTCACGTCTCCTGCACTGGTAGGGGGGTTCTTTACCACTAGTGCCTGGGAAGCCCTCCAGTCTGCATGCACACAAAGAAAAATCACTGAAAATAAACTGCCAGGCATAAATTGGGAAATTGGGACCGACATATACACAATACTATATGTAAAGCAGGTAATGTATAAGAACCTACTGTATAGAACACGGAACTATACTCAATACTCTGTAATGACCCAAATGGGAAAAGAATCTAAAGAGTGGCTATATGTATATGCATAACTGATTCACTTTGCTGGGCATCTGAAACTTAACACTGTTCAAATCAACTATACTGCAATGAAAATGTATTAGAAAATAAATTGTATACACAGATGAGTTTTAATGAAATTTTGTAGATCAAAGTTAAATATTAATTTCCAACAAAGGGAAGGAGATGGAGAATACAGAAGGGCAGCATTGAAGCTTTAGACATTTTATTTTGTGAGCAGGTTTAAACTAACAGTTTCTTAAACGGTCTACATGTTTTCAACATTCACATGAAATTAACGTTCTTGAGCATTTCTTTCTGGATTCTGAAATGTTCAGTATAAATCATAAAAACTGAAAATGTCACAAGTAAACTCCTGGGTCGTACCTGAAGGAAATTACAGTCATTGAGAATAAGCCAGTTTCTACCAAATACTGGGGGCGGGGGGGAGGGGGGGTGCGTGTGTGAAAGGACGAGACTGGAAAAGAAGTTTCAGTTTGTCCATTCTTGCTATCTAGAGCAAAACAACAGCCCTGCTGCTACTGATAGCACATCTTCGCTTACATCCTCTGATGTCAGCCTGTACAAACTAGACAGTAGAGCTAAGAACCAATGTTTGATTTTCTTAAAGTAACAATACTTCGGGCAGGGGCGTGTGAGTAAACAGTGTCAGTTTAATGCTTAGCATAATATGATGAAAGCAAAATAATATGTTAACCCTCAACATAGCTTAAAAAAAAAAAGCACTCTTTTTGCATGAAATTCATCAATGCAGCTTACAAGGTAACAAAGCAGGTGTTCACAATATAACCTCATGCCATTAAAACCAGTTAATCATCCAGAATTCATGTAAACGGTAATGTGTATTTTATCTTTTATCGGTACTGGCCATCTTCCAAACAGGGACTGTAAAACTGTCAGATTTATTACATGCTGAACAAATTCAGTTAAAGAATAAATAAGGATAATACTACTGCTGAAATCCAAATATAATAAGTGATCAAACATCAGATCTCTATTGCCATTTTCAAGAAATAGTTATAAAACATTAGCCTGCTATGAAATTCCTACTTGCAGATGAAATTTATAATGAAAGGATACACAGCGCTGTTGAAACAACTTTTCTTATCAACACCTAACGTGGGGAGGAGCTGGCCGATAAATCACCCAGCTCTTGATACGAGACCAGAAAGGCTTCTATGCCTCCCAAGGCCTTCTGGCTCTTCTAAAATGCTCTCTACAAGATGCTGCTGCTGCTAAGTCACTTCAGTCGTGTCCGACTCTGTGCGACCCCATAGATGGCAGCCCACCAGGCTCCCCCGTCCCTGGGATTCTCCAGGCAAGAACACTCGAGTGGGTTGCCATTTCCTTCTCCAATGCATGAAAGTGAAAAGTGAAAGTGAAGTCGCTCAGTCGTGTCCGACTCTTCGCGACCACATGGACTGCAGCCCACCAGGCTCCTCCATCCACGGGATTTTCCAGGCAAGAGTACTGGCGTGGGTGCCATTGCCTTCTCCGCTACAAGATCAGGTGACACTACTGTGTATCTGTGGTCTGATTCTTCATAAACTTAGTAAGACAAAGAAACACTCAAGTAATACTAAAAGTGTACATACTTCTGTTTGTTTAAACACTTTTCCATTTCTATCCTATTGAATTCATCATGAGACGACAGTCTTTGAGGGCCCTCCTCAGCTCAGAAGTCCATGTCAAAAGTTAGATGTAGGCATTGTTTCTCTATCGCAAGTAAAAAACATTTGTTCATTCTAAACGGTAAACAATTTTTTCCTCAGAGTATACTGTGTTCCAGGAGGGTCTTGGTTTTACAAAAGCGAATTTTCTGGGTCAGACTCTGAAGAAGTCTAAAAAAACACAGCATCTAATGTTGAAATATACATAATGTGCCTTAAGGATGTAGAGGCTTGAGAAAGGCAGAAAATCAAGTGGGCCAACCCTTAGATGTCAGTTAGATGATACAGCAGTGAAGACAGGGGAGGGGGAAGAAATCACTTTCTAAACAGTGTCAACTAAACAAAATTACCCAAAGCAAACAATATTTTGGCAAGACCCCAACTCTTGGCAGGAGTTAACAAATTTTCCATGCAGTACATACATAGGTTGTATGAAAGGATATATTGTTGGTTCATTCAAACAAGCAGACAAAGAAGCAACACACATACAAATACAACAGAAGCAGGACTATGAACATTTACTGAAGGCAGGGCTGAAAGGACAGAGAAAAAGACCAAACTTTTCCTTCCCACTGGCAAAACAAGTAATGCATTAGCACAGTGACAGAAGATGCTATTCAACATTTCAAAACTAAATTTTAGTTAGTAAAATGGTCTATGATTTCCCCCAAAGTGTTATTTTTTACTAGATCTTAAGAACAGTTTTAACTTCATCTTTACCCGACAGTATTTTGTTTCTTGCTTTTCATACAATAAAGTTTTAGTTTACCCCATACATTACAGTGTGTATTTACAGAATGAGACTCACAAAAGTGCACATTAATTCATGGAGTGACAACAGTCAGGTTGCTGCGTTTTAGGAAACTCCCTTCATATAAATCCAGAAGACAGGGCATCTGATAGGAAACAAACTCTCAGTTTAACTTCACTACCTTTGAGCAACTTACTCTACACTTGCCTTTTTTAAAGTTAACTGCAATAAGCCAAACACATACTATTACTATTATGAGATGATTTTTCAAAGATAAAACACTAACAGTCTCCAGTTGGACACAGGAGTCAAAAAAATACCACAGGCTACAACTACAGCTCTTCTCCAAGTCAAACGGCTTCACTACCTACCTTGTCTTACGCTGTTTCTTACTCCACGGGAACAGTAATAACTGTGCATAAACAAATGTTCAAGCTACAAGTTCCTTCCTTCTCAGTGTGCTGCATTCGTACATTTACTTTTGTATAATGGCCTTAGAGTGGTATATTAGACAGTAACTAGAAGACATATTCCATTTTCTGACTGAAAGCCAATAATCCTCATGAATTTTTTAGCTGAGAGACACTTCAAGATGCCATTGGGAAGACGGTGAGAAACACATTAGGCTGCAAATGTGCGGCAGCAGCTTTTTAACACAGGCTGCAATAATCAAGTAAGTGGCTAAATTCATGTTTGCTGGTTACACAAATATTTTGCTGTAACATTTCCATCATTTCCATCTCTCCAAAAGAGGGGAAAAATATCCTCTCTGAAAGTCTTCTCTTAGCAAAATTCAGTGCAGAATGTGTCAGGATGAGAGAGCTTTCTAAGGTGAGTGTGTGTGGGGAGGGAGGTAGATCTCGTCTGACGATAGTGGCATAGGACAGTTTCCACTTTCTCAGTTCTCACAGGCCAAGGTCCTTAATCGCTGGTAGTGCAGACGGTAAAGAATTTGCTTGCAACGCAGGAGACCCGGATTCAGTCCCTGGGCTGGGAAGATCCCCTGAAATAGCAACTCACTCCAGTATTATTGCTGAAGAATTCCATGGACAGTCCATGGGGTTGCAAAGAGCCGGACACACACAAGGCCCTTAGTACTGCTGCTATACCCGACTATGTCAGCCGGTGCTAACACCGACAGCCAGGAATAGCAAGACCGGGTTTTAACAAGGCCTCGGATGAGGAAACACCCAGGGAATAAGCTTCATTCCTTGCATAATGTAAGCACTTCAAGCACGGTGTACTCAGTCCATATTTAATACTTGGAAAACCAGTTCTCACTGAAGGCTTGGTATTCTGGAAAGAAGTCATCAGACTAAGAACCACAATGTAACACTTGTGTTTTGAGTTTCATAACTTGTCCAGATTAAAATTCAATTCTCTTTCTTTATTCTGAAACCCATTTTAGACTTTGAGATAAAAAAAAAACACCTTTCTAATTTATGAGAAAAACTTACTGAAATGGTTAAGAGAAAGACAGCCTCTACCCACATAAAAAGTATTTATTATTCAGTTGTAAAACATTTTAAAATAAATGGCAATATTCTCCCACAGTGTAATATGTTGATTGCTTTATTATTATTTGGGGGAGGCGGCTAACATTTATTGAGTACTTACAAGAGTTAAGCACTTTTCTTAAAAACCCATTTTGTTTTTTCTGTATGTGCAAGTACACATACACAGAGACTAATCTCTTACGGACTATCTAACCTCTCTGACCTGTTTCCATAAGTAATTTGTTCAAATTACACAGATAATAAAGGACAGGTCAGGAGTCAGACTCCGGTGTAATTATAACAGCTATCATTTACTGAGTGCTTATCACCTAGGCAGGTATTCTCTAAGCACTTTATATATAGGTAACACCTTTACTTCCTGTAACTATGATTATCACCATTTTACAGATGAGGAAACGGAGGTATAAACAAGCTACAGTAAGCTGGTCAAGGCCATATCATTAGAAGTTTCTTAGAGTTCATTCGTGAATCCAAACAGCTTCGCAGTTCTTAATCACTACAACATGAGCACCAAGGCTCCTATCCTTTAATACTTTCACTGAAGAGAGAGACAGACTTATGTAAATTATAGAAAGCAGTATATTTTAATTCAATTTGATAAATGCTAAATATGTAATTTAAAAGTACCCTTTTTTTGGCTAAAAATATAGCAGTATCATTGCAAAATGAAAATACTGTAAAAAATGTGTAGATTTTTTCTTCTATTCATTCAATAAATAATTAATGCAGCAGGCGATGTTGTAGGCATGGAGATAGAACCTGGAAAAAAACAGGCAAGAGCCCTTGTCCTGTTCAAGCTCACATTCTAGGGTAGAAAAGAAATCTCGCATCGGCTCATAAGCAATTATACCCTGAAGAAAAAAGAAGTATTAGTTATTAGTGAATTTATTATGAAGTACTGAAATAATAAAACCAGCTAGGAATTTTCTCTGGTGTACCAGGAATTCTGAGTTTCATTCAAGGTAGAAAAGGCCTTCTTTTCCTACAGAATCAGCAGTATTAATTGGTTAATTTTAAAAAGGCAGTTATCAAGAGCAATTATAGAAAATGATACCTACTACTTAAATCATTTCATTTCAACTTTAAACATAATACATTTGAGTATCAGTCTCCACTGGGGTTTCATATTGTCTTTCTTGCATAAATCAGACCTATCATTAAGGCATTGTCTACTACTTTCAATTTCTGTTTATTTAAAATATAATTAGAACTCATAGACACTTAGAGTTCTTATAAGTGCTCATGAGGTATAGCTTTCATTATTTTTGCCAGTCTTTTATAAATGCAGACACATACTTGGGAGCAATTTTGATCCATCTGACTGAGTCTTTTCAAAGTATTTTCGTTTTTATAGAAACATATGTATCTTTTCACACAAACACTTAAATCAGTTACATAATATTTATGTGCTTACAATAACAAGCACAACTAGCATAAAGCAGTATGGACTAGAAGTTGGCCTTTTGGTACGCATGCAATGTCGCTACAGTGCAGAAGTATGGGGTGTTCTGTTTTGCCCACCAGCCTGGGGTACTCAGAGCCTAGCATTCTTGGGATTTACAGAGGGAAACACAGATCTCATGGTCCTTTCAGCCTATCAGTCCCAACGGAACTTGATTATGAAAATCAGAATTTATGCAACACTAACTTGAGAGTCCCTTGGACTGCAAGGAGATCCAACCAGTCCATTCTGAAGGAGATCAGCCCTGGGATTTCTTTGGAAGGAATGATGCTAAAGCTGAAACTCCAGTACTTTGGCCCCCTCATGCGAAGAGTTAGTTGACTCATTGGAAAAGACCCTGATGCTGGGAAAGATTGATGGCAGGAGGAGAAGGCGACAACAGAGGATGAGATGGTTGGATGACATCACTGACTCGATGGACATGAGTTTGAGCAGGCTCTGGGAGTTGGTGAAGGACAGGGAGGCCTGGCGTGCTGCGATTCATGGGGTTGCAAAGAGCTGGACACGACTGAGCGACTGAACTGAACTGAAATGCTTATGAAACAATCTAAGTTGATGGTGAACTACAGTTAGAGAGAAAAACTAATTTACAGAAAAAAAAATTAGAGGAAACTTCACCAAAATATTAGCAGCTAAGTCTTGCCTGGAAAATCCATGGACGGAGGAACCTGGTAGGCTGCAGTCCATGGGGTCGACTTCACTTTCACACATTGGAGAAGGAAATGGCAACCCACTCCAGTATTCTTGCCTGGAGAATCCCAGGGACAGAGGAGCCTAATGGGCTGCCGTCTATGGGGTCGCACAGAGTCGGACATGACTGAAGTGACTTAGCAGCAGCAGCAGCAGCATGGGTATAATTTAATTTTTGTATTTTTCCAATTTTTTTTCATTACATCAGATTTTGATGAGTTTATCAAAAGGAAAAAAGGAGGGAGGAGGAAGACCAGGCTGTGTCACTGGAAAAAAAACAAGTAAAACAGATTCTTTTAAATGATCAGCTCTCCAGAATGCAAATCATAAACATACAAACATACAAAACATACAGTACATGCTATTTTTTAGGAAAAATAGGGCATAAAATGAGGTCAAGCTACTCTTTGGTAAGAGGTATGAAAAATGCCTAAAGTGAATGAAATAAGAAATTGGACCTCATTTTACCATTAAGTATCAGCAGTGAAATTTAAAGTATAAATTCTTTCCTTTTACCAAAGGACATTCTCTAATAGTATTCTGTAATTACTAAAACTCAATTACAACCAAATTGTTATATTTTCCAAATTCACCCCAAGTTCTTCTAAATGAGAAAGATGGAGGCTTTTGGTTCTTTCGGACTCATTACTGTTAGTCTTTTTGAACAGTCTCATGTTTTCTCTCTCCCATGGATTCAAGTCTTTTAAAGCAAGAACAATGTCCAAGATGTCCAACAATGCCCACCAGAGCTTTCCAGCAAAGGTTACTCAAATTGCTCTTCCTCCTCAGGAAAATCTCCTCTTTCAAGTTCAGCTGGAAAGCCATCCTCTTTACGTGGGCCTCATAGATTTCACTAGGAAGAAGTAAAGGTTCCCTTCTACTGAATGTTCCCTGGCCCATTACTGTGCTCAGTTGCATCTGATTCTGCGACCCCATGGACTGTAGCACGCCAGGATCCTCTGTCCAAGGGATTTTCCAGGCAGGAATACAGGAGTGGGCTGCCATTTCGTCCTCCAGGGGATCTCCCTGACCCAGGGATTGAACCTGCATCCCCTGAGTCTCTTGCATTGGCAGGCAGATTCTTTACCACTGAGCCACCTGGGATGCCCCTCCGTGGTTCACAGGACAAACAACTAGGATAACGCTTCTTTCTCCTGCATCGTTAGTTGCTTGCTTCCCAGTGAGGGTCCAGGCCACTGTCCTGGCACCCACACACCGCTGCCTCTTGCTCCAGGTTCTGGGTGCCAGAGAGGTAGCACACTCGCTTTACTTTTCTCATTCATGCTCATTTAACGCCAAGCAGTCCTATGAGTTCTTTATCTCCAGTCAAACAGGAACACGAAGCAAAGGCAAGACATGTCCCGGGGACAGAGTATAGAGCCCAAACAAAATGTCTGCGGTTACAGAAGGAAAAAGTATGTAGTTATATAGCTCCTTTGGGCGGTTTAAATTATGTTTCCCGTATAAGAAGTCTTTTTCTGGAATACTCTTTTTTATGTTCTTTCTCTAACCTCTGCCACAAAAGTGGAAAGTGAGCAAGGAGGAAAAACTTGGTTTGGTGGGAGGACCGCTGATTCATTTTTTCACCATACAAATTCCGACAAACTTTCTTTTGGTCAGATCGTTACAATAACTCCAAACAGCATTTGCTACAAGGCAAGGCTGCCATCAAAAACAGAAGGCAGCGCTGGGTCAACAGCACCCCCTCCCCCAGCCCAATTTGGTCTTACAAAAATAAGCCAAATTAAGCATTTTTATTTGCAAATAACACATACCTACAGAAGGGCTTACTGAGAATTACTAGACTTCAGAAAAGTTATTTACATGAATTATTTGAAAAGACTTTAAAAATTACTTTGGCACCTGAACATATAAGCCAAAACACTTCCTTTCACCATTTTCTTGTCTCCCACACATTGGTAATCATCAAAACTAACCACACTTTAGGGGCTTCTCTGGTGGCTCAGATCATACAGAATTTGCTTGCAGTGCAGGAGACTGGGGTTCGGTCCCTGAATCGGGAAGAACCCCTGGAGAAGGGAATGACTACCCATTCCAGTATTCTCGCCTGGAGAATTCCATGGACAGGGGAGCCTGGCAGGCTACAGTCCATGGAGTCTCAAAGAGCTGGACACGACTGAGTGGCTTTCATTTTTCAACCATACTTTAGCTTATGAGAGATCTGCACTTCAGTTTAAGTTTCAAACTTGGGACTCACAGCTTTTAGTGGAAGTAATCACATCATTAGTATCATGATATACAGGGGAACCCAATTCTCTGACCTCAGGATCAGAGTGGGTGGGGTGGGGTGGGGGTAGGGTGGTTAGAGAACTTTCTAGATGTGACAGATTGACAGCAATACTGTTCTGGAGAGCAGTCTGTGGACAGCTTTCTCCTCTTTCCAGCTCCAGACACAGAGTTACCGCATTTTGGGAAACTAAAAATATATACTGGACTCAAGAATGGAGCTTCTAATTACCCTTTTGGCAGTTAATACCAACTTAAACCCAAATGAGTTGACAGTGTGTTACAAATAATAATTTAATGGATTATGTAAGGGTGGTCTAGAATAGGCATTGAAATGATTAAAACAAATTCCTCCTGTTGTAGAATGTGCCATTCTATATTTTATATATATAATTTTGTTTATTTATTTTTGGCTGTGTTGGCTGTTTGTTCCTGTGTGGGGTGGAGTGTTCGCTAGTTGTGGGGCGAGGGCTTCTCGTTGCAGTGGCTTCCTTGTTGTGGAGAACAGGCTCTAGGGCTTCTAGGCTCTAGGGCACAGCTCAGTCGGTGGGGTATACGGGCTTTAGCTGCTCTGCGGCATGAAGGATATCTTCCCGAATCAGGGCACGAACCCGTGTCTCCTGCACTGGCAGGTGGATTCTTTACCACTGAGCCACCAGGGAAGCCCTTGGTTCTGTACTATTTATTTCAATTAGTCCTAAAAATGTGTTTGCACTGAGAGAGTAAAATATCATTGTTTTTGTAAAACCTACACCTATGGATAAAGATCTGTAAGTCCACTGTACCTTATTTAACCATAACTGGCAAGTAATCAGCATGAAATGAAAACTTGAAGAAAATTAAGATAATTGCTTGACACATCAGAGACACATAACTACATCATATTCCTTTTTCCTAGTAT
This sequence comes from Bubalus kerabau, assembly GCF_029407905.1. Classification (NCBI taxonomy): domain Eukaryota; kingdom Metazoa; phylum Chordata; class Mammalia; order Artiodactyla; family Bovidae; genus Bubalus; species Bubalus kerabau. The sequence continues at coordinate 36,062,463 of NC_073637.1, forward strand.
TGGGGCAAAAAGAGAAAGAATTCATTAAGCTGAAATTCAAACTCTGGTTTCAGTTAAGCCAGATGATGTGGAGAAAACTAAGCTTTCGGAGAAATCACAACACATTATATATATAAGTCCACAACACAGGCATATGATTTCTTTAGCTTAGTGTTCTAAGGCAGTATTTCAACATCAAGAGTCACAACTATTAGGGCAAAAACACATTTGGGCCCTGGACAATTTAATTTTATATAAGGTTAAGTTTCTAATTAATACAGGTCTCTTTTTGGTATTAAACATATAACCTAAATTAAAGGGTTTTAATTTAAAAATCTACTTGCATTTCTTTCCTTCTGATGTTCAACTGTGCTGATAATTATTAAGTAGCTGCTTGAGGGCAAATTCCTGGGCTCTCTGGACACTGTAATGTCATCCCTGAGTAAAAAACAGAGCTTAGCCTCAAGAAGTCAAAGATTTAGGAAGAAGAGACAAGAAGGCAGTAAACTAACAAGGGACACAACACACAGGAAAAATACCAGGTGCTGGAGAGGAGAATCTCTTCTTGTCAGGGTGGGGGAGCCTTGGCGAAGGTCTGATGAACGGCTGAATTGGGTTTTAGAGAAGGAGTATTACATTTTAAAGGGAAGCTGGGATGGTGGGAGGGTGTCTGAGGACCAGAGATGCTGGGGGACTGCGTGGCCATGTGATTTGACAGTTGGGGGTGGGGGTCTGGGTCGCTCCAACAAGCCTGAACCTCGAGGCCTGCTAAGCGTCACCAACCGCCACCATCAACTTCAGGGGGCCAGTTTTTCGCCCCATCAGTGGCCTGAAATCTGACTAACTCAAGAGCAACAGTCTGAGAAAGAAGGAAAGAGAGAGAGAAGGCAGAATCCACTTTATTCACTGAACCCATTTCCTCACCACTCAGTGAGTGTCTACTGTGGAGTGTCAGGATATAGAAAACCTTAGAGTCTAGAATGAGTCGTAGCTCCTGTCGCCTTCCTTGACCACAGGCACAGTGGAAAGTTCTGAGCTCGAGGTGGTTGAGAGCACCCTCTGGTCAGTGAGACACATGACAGGTTTGGAAGGGAGGGAGGAGGAGCAGAAGAGCAGCTAAGAGGACACTGCAAGGCTACACACCGTACAACGGCACTTAAGGGAACATCCAGAACAAGCAAGTCCACAGCAACAGAAAGCAGATCGGTGGCTGCCAGCGGCGGAGGGGTATGGCAGAGCGGGGCTGACTGCTCATCAGAACAGGGTTTCTCTTCGTGTGGATGAGAATGTTCTGAAACTACTGAAAGAGTGGGCATGGCTGCCCACCTAGGGAATAAACTAATAATCATGGAACCAGACACTTACAAAGGGTGAACTTTACGTTACGTGAATTCCATCTTGGTAAAGCAGTTATTAAAAACAAACAACCAGAAAACAACAATAACAAGTCCTGTAAGTGACCGGGCCTGACTGATGACTTGTGGAATAGATAAACGGATGGTTTGCAAGGATTCAGGAAGCAAAATGGTGACTATTAACAAGCAAGAGTGATTTCTCTAATAATTCATCACAAATGGAATTGTCCTCCTTCCTTCTGCTAAAGAGATTCAAGTAAGATTTCTTAAAGTTTTATTATTTTTCTCAATAAAAGTAATACATGCTTATAGTAGAAAATTTGGAATATAAATACTAAAGAATAAATTGCATGTATTCCTACCACACAGAGAATTACCACTGATTTTAAAAAATTGGGAATTTTGGGATTGACATGTACACACTGCTGTATTTAAAATAGATAACCAACAAGGACCTACTGTATATCACAGGGAAATCTGCTTAACACCCTGTAATAACCTAAATGGGAGAAAACTTTGAAAAAGAATAGATACATGTATATAACTGGCGCACTTTGCTGTATACCTGAAACTAATACAACACTGTTAACCAACTATATTCCAATATAAAAAAAAAAAAACTTAAAAAATAAAATGGGCGTGTATGTCTGTGTGTGTGTGTCACAAACTACATGTACAATTTTATAGATGCTTTAATCATTTCTTAGATTTTTCTGTTGCATTAGTTTTTATAAACATAATTTTTAATGGCTCTATGATATTCTAGCATATAAAGAAACCATAATATATTTAACCGTTTTCTATAATCATTTAATTTGCTTCCATTTTTTACCACTATAAATAACAGTGATGAATATCTTTTATGTAAGTACTAATCCACATCATGTGATTAATAATAATCAATAGTCTCAATACAACAGAACCTCAGAAATGTAATTACTGGATCAAAGGGTGTGACCTTATTTACAGCAATTATATGCACTGTCAAATTATTTTCTAAAAAGGCTGCCTTAATTTATAATCCCCTCAGCAGGATATCTGAGATCTCATTTAACCAGAATTCACAATAATGAATATTATGATTTTCACAAATGTTTTGCAAGTTTGAAGACTATAGCATGACCTATTTTCTAATGTAAACTGGTTACCAATAATTTAGTGTCTTTCAGATGTTCATGAGCATTTCACGTTTACTTGGATGGAAGAATGTTAAGTCAGGGATCTGGCACAGACACTGCATACTCAGGCTGGCAAAGCATCTGATTTACTGCTTTTGCAAGGATGGAAGCAGAAGTGGGTCAAAATGAACCTCCTGAGGAACTTTTAAATGCATGGCTTTCCAGGCTCCACCCCAGACCAATTGGAACTCTCTGCAGAAGGACCCCAGATGGTCAGGGGAAGCCTGCCCAACCCTGACTAGAAAGGAAGAGCAGCACTGAGAACTACTGGGCTTCCCAGGGGGCGCTCGTGGTAAAGAACCCGCCGGCCAGCGCAGGAGATATAAGAGATGTGGGTTCGATCCCTGGTCAGGAAGATCCCCTGGAGGAGGGCACGGCAACCCACTCCAGTATTCTTGCCTGGAGAATCCCATGGACAGAGGAGCCTGGCGGGCTACAGTCCACAAGGTCACAAAGAGTCAGATACGACTGAAACGACTTAGCACACACACAAGGGCTGGGAGGTAACAGCAAGTCAGTCAAGGCTGGTGGAGTAACATTCCTGCTGTTAATTAACTGATTATTACAAACAAACAGAAGTCTCCAGTCTAGTTTGTTTTAATCAATGACTAGGGGAAAAAAATAATTTATCAGAGAGGATGATGACACAGAGGATACTTGAACAATTAAGAGTACTTTTCTGAAAATCTTTGTGACCCCATAGACTATAGCCTACCATGCTCCTCCGTCCATGGGATTTTCCAGGCAAGAGTACTGGAGTGGGTTACCATTTCCTTCTCCAGAGGATCTTCCCAACCCAGGGATTGAACCCGGGTCTCTTGCTTTGTAGGCAGATGCTTTACCTTTTGAGCCACCAGGAAAGATCTGAAAATCTTAACATTAGCAAATTAAAAAGGTTTGAACTCTGGGATACAATGAAGGACAGAGAAGCCTGGCTGGCAGGCTGCAGTCCATGGGATCACAAAGAGTCGAATACGACTGAGCATCAGAACAACAATAATAAATCTCTGTATTATTAAAACAACAGGAACACCTACAAAAATACAATTAAAAAAGGAAAGGAAAATCCCTCACAATCTATTTTAACATGTTCAGTATTCGAATTGGAGTAGAGGAGAAACTTCTCTCACATATGTTCACCACTATTTTTCTTTTTCTGTCTTGAGTTTCTTTCCAAATACAGTCCATAAGAGTTCTGCTCCATCCTACATCTCTTCCTGTGCTTCTCAAGTCCCTACCCTCTGGTAACCAATTCCCTTACATCCTTAACCCAGGAACAGGGCTACTTTGGGGCCCTCCCTTCAGGCCCCCACCCCATGGTCCATTCCAACAGAAGCTGCTGGTCCTCTTACAACACAGGCCCTAGGAATGGGATCGGGGTGGGGGTTGCCCTCTGCTTTCCGGAGAGTAGGCACCAGGCCAGTACTCAACGACAAGAGTGACCTTGAATAAAAATCTCCGCTCCTTGGAAACCCATGCCTTAAAACACCCCCAATCTATGTTTCAGCCTGAGACTGACCAACAGGCCACCTAATCCTTCACCTTCACTGAACATGTTGGTGTTCGACTAGTTCCTCCTCTCTAGTCCACACCTGGTCCCCACCCTGACTACCTTAAAGACCCTCCTGTCTCAACTCCAGCAGCGGCCACTGCCTCCTGTGACCACACCCAGAACTGGTACACCTGGAAAGTCACTGTTGGTCCATAGCTTTTGAGCATGCAGAATTGCTTTCTGCCTTCCTCCTCCATAGAAGTCTTCATGGATCTTGCTTTCTGTCTTCCTCCTCCACAGCAGTCCTCCTGAATCGAGGCCCTCGCCTCTCTGCTCATCGCATTTCCCTCCACAACTCCCTGGATTCCCCACCATCAGGCTCCTATTCATGTCTCTTCTCACAGAGTTACTTTTGCAAAGCTTAACCTCAAGTTTCCCCCCTCACCCCCACCCCCATAAGTGGGAATATCATATAGCTAAAGGTGGCGAGGGATTCCCTGGTGGCTCAGACAATAAACAGTCTGCCCACAATACGGGAGACCTGGGTTTGATCCCTGGGTTGGGTAGATCCCCTGGAGAAGAAAATGGCAACTCACTCCAGTATTCTTGCCTGGAGAATTCTATGGATGGGAGGAGTCTGGTGAGCTACCACCCATGGGGTCACAAAACAGTCAGACACAACTGAGTGACTCACACACACACAAGGCTGGAGAGGCCCCTCAGACCACTCAAGGTCTCTAAACTTGCCTTACACCCAGAATCCTGCCCATCGATCCTTTCCTTTGTTCTCTAGTCAGCTCCTTCTCTTAACACAACAGGTAAACAGCTTTCCAACAGGTATTTCCAGCTTTTACCACTTTGGCTAATGGCTGATTCATCTGATTATTATTATATCAATCTGAGTATCAACTTCCTTTTGTTGCTGTTTCAGATGCTAGGTTGTATCAGACTCTTTGCAACCCCATGGACTTTAGTCTGCCAGGCTCCTCTGTCCATGGGATTTTCCAGGCAAGAATACTGGAGTGAGTAGCCATTTCCTCCTCCAAGGGATCTTCCCGACTCAGGGATCGAACCCGTGTCTTGTACACTGCAGGTGGATTCTTTACCCCTGAGCCACCAGGGAATTCCTCCCTTCCTTTTACTCACATGGAAATCCACCACTCTCTTCAATGTCTCTCCTGGTTATTCCTGGCTTCTTGGAGGCTGTGTGACCCCCCTCCCCTTGTAAACAACCCCATTTCCGATTACCCTCCCCATCTTCTCTGAATCTTTGCTACTAAAGTTCTCTTCAGCCAATGTCTACCTTTTTTTTTTTTGCCTGTGTTCACCTCGTAACTGCACTCAGGTCCATTCCCCTCCTGGAGTCTCAATCCTTCTTCAGTACCATACAATCTCACATCTTTCCTTCACATAGGGATCTGTCCCAAGTCTACAGGCCTGTGCTCCCTTACCCCAAAGAATTTAGAATTCAGATAGATAGATATATTTTAATTTTAGAAAGAGAAAACACGGCATATGCCATATTTCATAACATCCCCACAGGGCCCTGTGTGCACGTTCGGTAATCAAATTCAATATTATTTCTGCAGTGAAATGTATGAATATTCACACTAAGTGGGACAAATGAAGATTATAAGTCATTCCATATCCATTCAGGTCAGGTTTTACCAACAAGGAGTTCTAAAAACCTTTCCTGTTTCAGAGTTTGTTTAATTTTGAGATTCAAGTAAGGGAATACAGGCCTGAGGTATATTCCTATTCACTTCTACTCACTTCATGATCCAAAACAATTACCACCCCCCCACCCCACCTGCACTGAAAACGCCTCCCTTGTTCTTCATGATATTTGAAGGTCGAGTCTAGAGAAAGGGTGGCACCTGTGTTGTGTGACTTGGCCTTTCTGCTGTGTTTGTCACTGTGATCACGTCCACTCAGTGATCCCTTCACAAACCTCTTTCTCCTGAGCCTTCCGTGACATTGTCCTCTATGTAGGTCCTTCCCTTAAACTGCATAATTCCTATTCCACCTCCTTTATGGGATCTTCTGCTTTGGAGATATCCAGTTATCCAGGTCTCCCTCTCCTCAGTTAGCTACTTTTTAAAAATTATTTTTAACAGTGAGGTATAATCAGAAACAGTATGGACCTAACAGAAGCAGAAGATATTAAGAAGAAGTGGCAAGAATACACAGAAAAACTATATAAAAAAAGATCTTAATGACCCAGATAACCACAATGGTGTGATCACTCACCTAGAGCCAGACATGCTGGAGGGCAAAGTCAAGTGGCCCTTAGGAATCATCACTACGAACAAAGTGAGTGGAGGTAATGGAATTCCATATGAGCTATTTCAACTCCTAAAAGATGAAGCTGTGAAACTGCTACACTCAGTATGCCAGCAAATCTGGAAATCTCAGCAGTGGCCACAGGACTGGAAAAGGTCAGTTTTCACTCCAATCCCAAAGAAAGGCAATGCCAAAGAGTGAATGTTCAAACTACCGCACAACTGCACTCATCTCACACGCTAGCAAAATAATGCTCAAAATTCTCCAAGCTAGGCTTCAACAGCACGTGAATTGAGAATTTCTGGATGTTCAAGCTGGACTGAAAAAAGACAGAGGAACCAGAGATCAAATTGCCAACATCCATCGAATCATTGAAAAAGCAAGGGAATTCCAGAAAATCATCTACTTCTGCTTCATTCACTATACCAAAGCCTTTGATTGTGTGAATCACAACAAACTGTGGAAAATTCAAGAGATGGGAATACCTGACCACCTTAGCTGCCTCCTGAGAAATCTGTATGCAGGTCAAGAAGCAACAGTTAGAAATGGAAATGGACCAATGAACTGGTTCAAAATTAGGAAAGGACTATGTCAAGGCTGTATATTGTCACCCAGCTTATTTAACTTATATGCAGAGTACATCATGAGAAATGCTGGGCTGGATGAATCACAAGTTGGAATCAAGATTGCCCAGAGAAGTATCAATAACCTCAGATACCCAGATGACACCACCTTGTGGCAGACAGCCACAAGGAACTAAAGAGCCTCTTGATGAAGGTGAAAGAGGAGAGTGAAAAAGGTGGCTTAAAACTCAACATTCAAAATACTAAGATCATGACATCTAGTCCCATCACTTCATGGCAAATAGATGGGGAAACAATGGAAACAAGTGACAGACTATTTTTTGGGCTGCAAAATCATTGCAGATGGTGACTGCAGCCATGAAATTAAAAGATGCTTGCTCCTTGGAAGAAAACCTATAATAAACCTAGACAGTATATTAAAAAGCAGAGACATTACTTTGCTGACAAAGATCCATCTGGTCGAAGCTATGGTTGTTCCAATAGTCATGTATGGATGTGAGAGCTGGACTATAAATAAAGCTGAGCACCAAAAAATTGATGCTTTTGAACTATAGCGTTGGAGAAGACTCCTGAGAGTCCCTTGGACTGCAAGGAGATCAAACTAGTCAATCCTAAAGGAAATCAGTCCTGAATATTCATTGGAAGGACTGATGCTGAAGCTGAAGCTCCAGTACTTTGGCCACCTGATGTGAAGAACTGACTCATTTGAAAAGACCCTGATGCTGGGAAAGATTGAAAGTGGGAGGACAAGGGGAGGACTGAGGATGAGATGGTTGGATGGCATCACTAATTTGATACACATGAGTTTGAGCAAGCTCCGGGAATTGGTGATGGTCAGGGAAGCCTGCGGAGAAGGCAATGGCAACCCACTCCAGTACTCTTGCCTGGAAAATCCCATGGATGGAGGAGCCTGGTAGGCTGCAGTCCATGGAGTCACTAAGAGTCGGATACGACTGAGCGTCTTCACTTTCACGCATTGGAGAAGGAAATAGCAACACATCCAGTGTTTTTGCCTGGAGAATCCCAGGGACGGGGAGCCTGGTGGGCTGCCGTCTATGGGGTCGCACAGAGTCGGACACGACTGTAGCAACTTAGCAGCAGCAGGGAAGCCTGGCATGCTGCAGTTCACGGGATCACAAAGAGTCGGGCATGGATAAGCGACTGAATTGACTGACTGATAATTCAGAAGCCAGAAAATTCAGTCTTTTAACACATACATTTCAGTGGTTTTAACCTAATCACAGGACAGTGCAACCATCACCCTATTTAACTCTACAACATTTCATCAATCCAAGAGCAAACTCCATGCTCCTTATGCAGTTATTCCGCATTCCCTCCTCTCTCCCATCCTGGCAACTAGCAGCAGTCTCTAACTTTATGTCTAACAGGGACATGTAATACAAATGGAAACATAAAATACATGGTCTTTTACTTGTCACTTCTTTCAATTAGCATCGTGTTTTCAAGGTTCAGCAATACTGTAGTATGTATGAGTACTTCCTTTTTATGGCCAAATATTACAATGTATAAAGGTGATACCACATTTTATTTATCTACTCATCACTTAGGACATTTAGGCTATTACTATTTTTTGGCTTATCAGGAATAATGCTGCTGTGGACATCTGTGTACCAGTGTACACATACGTTTCAGTTCTTCTGGATATATACCTAGGAATGGAATGGGTGAGTATACAGTACTTCTACATTTAATTTTTTGATGAACCGCCAGACTGCTTTCCAAAGCAGCAATGTCTGAGGGTTCCAATTTCTCCATTACCTTCATCAACACTTATTTAAAAATTTTTTTTTTAAATTGTAGTCATCTTCAGTTCAGTTCAGTTCAGTCGCTCAGTCGTGTCCGATTCTTTGTGACTCCATGAATCACAGCACGCCAGGCCTCCCTGTCCATCACAAACTCCCGGAGTTCACTCAGACTCAAGTCCATCGAGTCAGTGATGCCACCCAGCCATCTCATCCTCTGGCATCCCCTTCTCCTCCTGCCCTCAATCCCTCCCAGCATCAGAGTCTTTTCCAATGAGTCAGCTCTTCGCATGAGGTGGCCAAAGTACTGGAGTTTCAGCCTCAGCATCATTCCCTCCAAAGAAATCCCAGGGCTGATCTCCTTCAGAATGGACCGGTTGGATCTCCTTGCAGTCCAAGGGACTGTCAAGAGTCTTCTCCAACACCACAGTCCAAAAGCATCAATTCTTCGGCGCTCAGCCTTCTTCACAGTCCAACTCTCACATCCATACATGACCACAGGAAAAACCATAGCCTTGACTAGACGGACTGGTATGAAGTGGTATCTCACTGTTGCTTTGACCTGCATTTACCTAGTAACTATGTTGAGCATCTTTTTAAGTGGTTTTTGGCCACTGTATTATCTTCTCTGGAGAATGTCTACTCAAATCTTTGTCTGTAGTAAATTAGACTCTGCAGTGACTCTCAGCACCACTCTGGAATTACAAAGAGCTTTGAGAATCTGACCAAAGCCAAAAAGTAAAACTACATAGATAACAAAATGAGGCATACCATTTCCCTAAGAAGTCACTAACCCACTATAAGACTATTTATGAACCTTCCAGATTACTCATCCTCACTTTGTATCAAATGTTCTCCCCCTATTCTTGATTCCAGCCTGTGCTTCCTCCAGCCCAGCATTGCTCATGATGTACTCTGCATATAAATTAATTAAGCAGGGTGACAATACACAGCCTTGACGTATTCCTTTTCCTATTTGGAACCAGTCTGTGGTTTCATATCCAGTTCTAACTGGTGCTTCCTGACCAGCATACAGATTTCTCAAGAGGCAGGTCAGGTGGTCTGGTATTCTCACCTCTTTAAGAATTTCCCCCAGTTTGTTGTGATCCACATAGTCAAAGGCTTTGGCATAGTAAATAAAGGAGAAGTGTATGTTTTTCTGGAACTCTTTTGCTTTTTCAATGATCCAGCGGATGTTGGCAATTTGATCTCTGGTTCCTCTGCCTTTTCTAGCTCCAGCTTGAACATCTGGAAGTTCATGGTTCACGTACTGTTGAAGTCTGGCTCGGAGAATTTTAAGCATTACTTTACTAGCCTTATTCACAACAGCCAAAGGGTGGAGACACTCATTCACACATGAATGAACCAAATGTGTGTATACGTACATCAGAGTACTATTCAGCCTTAAAAAGGGAGGAAACACTGATACGTGCTACAAAAATGCGTGAACCATGAAAACGTGATGCTGAGTAAAAGAAGTCCGATACAAAAGTCCACATATTATGATTCTACTCATATGAGGAACCCAGAATAGCCAAATTTGTAGAAACAGAAAGTAGAACTGTGGTTACCTGGACCATGTGGGAGGAAGGGTAAGTACTTAGTGTTGAACAGGATGAAAATTTCTGTTTAGGATGATGAAAAAGTTCTGCACAGTAGTGACAGGTGCACAGAAATGTGAAGGGGTAGTCAGTCCCACTTAACTGTATTTAAAATGGTAAATTTTAGTTATGTCTATTTTCCTGTAATTAAAAAAAAGAAAACCATGTTTGTATACACACACACACACACACGACCAGGACAACATCAGTATTTTGTTTAAAAGCTCTCCAATCAATGTAAATGTTCAAATAGGGTTAAAAATTGCTGCTTCATACTTTCCTTTATGGTATCACCTATTCCCAAGGATTCCCAAATATTTCTTTCAAGCCTTCACCTCTCAAAGCTTCTACCTCATACCTAGCTCAGATGACCCTCTTCCTAAGATTAAATTCCCTTCTATCTTCTAATGCTGTTTAGTTGCTAAGTCATGTCCAACTCTTTTGCAATGGACTGTAGTTTGCCAGGCCTATCTTCTCATAGCCTATATATAAAACTCTACCATTAACCACATGTATCTCAATTATTTATGTCTTTTGCCTTAGCAAATTTTAAGCTTCTGAGAGGTAGAAACTAAGTAGGTTTCATCTTTTTGTAACAGACTCATATGCCTGACACACAAATTAATGTTCACAGAATAAATTGCTTTACACAGTGCTACAGAGTTTGAAGCTATTTCATCAAAATAGGGAACATCATTTACTATGCTACATTCGTATTATTTTATTTGATCTTCATAAAAGCCCCATGAAGTCATTATTATTATGATGCCCTGAAGTACAGAAAAGTCAAACGTGTCCAAAGTCAAACAGCGCCAACAGGTGGTAGAAGAAACCCCAGAGCCTGCCCTCTGCCTCTGCCACCCTGTCTCCTCCCGTCCCCTAGCAGAGACACGGGTCTTTTTATCTGTGTATGTGTCGCCTTCTCAAGTAGGTATTTCCTTTCAGGGGTTTTCTGTTAATTTTTTAAGCTATAATCTTAACAGACAGTTTTGTAGCTTTTCAAAATTAAAAAAACTTTAGCATTTTACCACACAGTCTTCATAACCAGCAATGGCGACTACCCATAAAGACAAAGGCAGACACTTATAATGAGACTGAACAAGCGAAAAACAACTGTGTGATGTTCTAAATAAGGGAAACTAAGATGATGGCCACTTAGGTGGTAACAGTCAGGGGATTTCAGCTGACTACCAGTTTAATATGAATCAACCAAATGACTGGAAGCTAAAAATAACAGATTTACATTTAAATTGCAAGAACAAAAGCAAAATCAGAAACTGTCAATTTGGACAGAAACCTACAATGCTGTGTTGCTCCAAAACATAAAGATAATAGACGCTGGAGAATTTAGTCAATGAACAGACACTAACCAAGGACTTATTTAAATAAGCAGGGATATGCATGGGTGTGTGTTTGTGTCTGTTTATTTGTGTGTGTACATGTGGATACATGTGTATGGCATCTGGTCCCATCACTTCATGGGAAATAGATGGGGAAACAGTGGAAACAGTGTCAGACTTTATTTTTCTGGGCTCCAAAATCACTGCAGATGGTGACTGCAGCCATGAAATTAAAAGACACTTACTTCTTGGAAGGAAAGTTATGACCAATCTAGACAGCATATTAAAAAGCAGAGACATCACTTTGTCAACAAAAGTCCGTCTAGTCAAGGCTATGATTTTTCCAGTGGTCATGTATGGATGTGAAAGTTGGATTATAAAGAAAGCTGAGAGATTTGATGATTTTGAACTGTGGTGTTGGAGAAGACTCTTAAGAGTCCCTTGGACTGCAAGGAGATCCAACCAGTCCATCCTAAAGAAGATCAGTCCTGGGTGTTCATTGGAACAATTGATGTTGAAGCTGAAACTCCAATACTTTGGCCACCTGATGCGAAGAGCTGACTGATTTGAAAAGACCCTTAATGCTGAGAAAGATTGAAGGCAGGAGGAGAAGGTCACGACAGAGGATGAGATGGTTGGATGGCATCACTGACACAGTGGACATGGGTTTGGGTGAACTCTGGGAGTTGGTGATGGACAGGGAGGCCTGGTGTGCTGCGGTTCATGGGGTCACAGATTCAGACACGACTGAGTGACTGAAGTGAACTGAACACGTGGATCAACTACTTGGGGAGATGAAACATACAAAGGTAGGAAAACACACTAAGTGTATTGAAGGGCTATTTCACAGAGAAGAGAGACCTTAGATTTGGTAATTAAGTGGTGGATACTACATTATTTTATTTAATTCTGATACCGTTCCCCACTTTACAAAGGAAAAAAACAGATTCAAAGTTGTTAACTTACTTGTCCAAAGTCTCAGAGTTTGTAAGTTATGCCACTAGGCATCAAACCAAGTTCTGATTAATAAATCTTATTCGATGATGGCATAAAAAAACAGTCTAGTTAAAACATTAGAAAAAAATGAACATATCATGCTTGAAGTTCCTTGGAGTGCGCCGTCCATTGCTGGGGACCTTTGGGAGGGGAGGGGCAGACAGCTGACACCAGCACTGCCAGGTGAGATCCACGTTCCCACAGGTACAGAACTGCTTACCTTCCAGTGTGAGCACAGGAACCAAAAGCCATGACCTTACAATGCCATGATGCGAACATAGCCGATTTTTCATTCTCTCCTATAAGCATTACCAAGGAAGCATGTGCTTTCCCTTCCCTGAATTTCCTTTTGAGTTTTCAGGTCACTATTTGTTTATCTGTGTGTCATTTCCAGTCTACAGCCTGGTCCCACAACCTCCAGGTTCCAACTGTGACCAACAGGGAACAGAGTGCATTACTTGTCTGAAGCACAAAATTATAATGAACTTGGGTGGCTTAGACGTTGAGGACAGTATCAGGCACCCAGAAGCTCAATTGTGCCCCTACTCATCTCCACACCAGTGAAACATCTGTTCTTGCTGTCTGGCAATAACTGGGTTGACTTCTCTTCCTTTGGAACATTTGGCTCATAGTAACCCTTGTACAAGAAACAACTTTCCACTTGTATCTGTTCCTTTGTCTTTCCCCCTTCTTAATCCTAGGTGCCCCAGTAACATGTATAAGCAAGTACCTTAGAAAATTATGCTCTAGAATCTAATTTCAACTGTCGTGAGGTTCCCTGGCAGTTGAAATAATCTGGGGATGACAGGGGATCAGACCAGGGAGGCCAGAAGCAGCCTCGGGAATGAGCCATTATAGAAAATCTACATCAGTCCCGACAGAGGTAGCTGTATATAACTCAACAGTGGTTATCTCTGCTCAACATGTATCTTGGCTTATTATCTAAATGAAAGCCTAAACTCACAAACCACTGAGTAGAAAAGTCAGGGGAATTAAACTAGCCTTCTAATTTTAATGTGAAGAACATAAAAACACACGAAGTCCCACAGATCTTCTAGGTCAAGTCACATGGTAGCAGACTCCAGTGTACTCTGTGGTGAATCCAGTCATCCAGGCCAACAGCCCTTCCTAAGGACCCTCCGTGGGGGGCACCAGGAAGCTGTCATCTGCTGCTCACACTGATGACACCACAGCGATGCCAGGAGACACGGCTCCCCTGGCACTTACCTAGGGACTTGGTTTACACTCAGCCTGCCCCGCTACCAGAGCGACTCGTGAGGAAAGTCCTGTGCTGACACGGATAGTGGTGATGGGCTGAGGCCGACAGAGTCTCAGAGTCTGTGGGATGTGTAAGAGAGGGCTGTTCTGCGGGCAGAGGGAAAAGTTGAAAAGACACAGAGGAAGAAACCAGAGGATGAAAATGGGACAAGGAGCAGTGGATGAGCCAGTGAGGAAGCAGAGGGAGGATGGGCCTTGACCGTGACGAGGCTGATGAGCTGGTGAAGCAGATGTGGCTGACGCAGACAGGGCACACCGTGGTCACCAGTCAACACACACACAATGGTTCCCCACCTTCTGTCCCAGGAAATCATAGCACATGCTCTCCTAGGCCAGATTTCAATTGTTAGGCCATCAAGCAGACATGGAAGTTTTCAATGGGGGCGAATTTGTGGCCCACAAGCTGTAACTCTATCTCTTCTCAACCAAGGCAGACACCCTATGGACAACGACAGAACTACATCCCCTCTCTGGGCTCCAAAGTCAGAGAAAACCTGGCTTGGCTCTTGCTTTCAACATTTACTGGCTCTGCAACCTTGGGAAAGGTACTTAACCTTTCTGAGCTTCAGTTTCAATGTCTGTAAAATTCCAAAATAATACTCATTTCATCAGTTTGTATGAAAATTAAATGACATCAAGGATAAAAGTATGCAGTCTGATACATAAGCTCCATTTAGGCATGAGGGGCCAACAGTTCAAGGTTAGTGGGGGAAAAAAAATAGTGAAAGTGTCTGTCTCTCAATCATGTTTGACTCTCTGCGACCTCATGGACTGTAGCCAGTCAGGCACCTCTGCCCAAGGAATTCTCTAGGCAAGAATACTGGAGTGGGTTGCCATTTCCTTCTCCAGGGGATCTTCCTGACCCAGGGATTGAACTTGGGACTCCTGTATTGCAGGCAGATTCTTTATCATCTGAGTCACCAGGGAAGCCCAGTTCAAGGTTCATGAATCAATAATACAAATATTAAGTAAAGTGTCTCTAAAAAGAAATCTACTCAAAATAAGACTATATACTGATCAAAGAGCTAAATGTTGTGATCAGAGGCCTGCAGGAACCTAATTCTGTATTTATCCTAGCAGCAATGGCTTGGTATTTGTTAGTTCAGTGTCTGCCCTGACTTCATAGAATGTTAATGCCTGCAAAAAACAAGGAATAAAGATATTAAAGTATTAAAGATAGCACATGGGAGCAGGGGAGAACTTTGGGGCAGGCAGCTAGAACGGTAGGGCCAGGTAGGTCATGAAAGGGCCTTTAATGTCCTACCAAGGGATGTGGACTTCATATCACTTCTAATCTGGTTATTGATAAGAAAACTATGGGCTTGGGAAAGGTCTCAGCTCTCTGCTGCTTGGTGTAGCTCTAAGGTCTGGCACAGATGTCTCAGCTACGAGGGAAGACTGCTACCCAATGCCTTGTACACCACTGTCTTCTTGGTTCAGAGCAGCGCCAACAACAGAAAATACTGGGAGCTGCTGACCACCTAGTAGCCATTGTGAAAGTCAAAGAAACAGGTGAAATCAAATTTATTAATGTATTTTAACACATTATATTCAATATGTAAGCAATGTCCTAAACATGTAATCTTTTCAACATGGAATTAGTATTCTAAAAATTATTAAGGAGCTATTTCATGTTATTTTAAAAAAAATTATTATTTATTTCCTTGGCTGCTGGGTCTTAGCTGCAGCACGCAGGATCTAGTCCCCGAACCAAGGCCCCCTGCAACGGGAGCATGGAGTCTTAGCCACTCGATCACCAGGGAAGCCAAACATTTTTTTTGCAGGGGGTGGGGGAGGGTTACTCTGTCTTCAAAGTGTGAGTGTATTTTGCACTCAATTAAAATAAGCCACATTTCAAATGGTCAAAAGTTGCTTGTGGCTAGTGGCTCTTATGCTGGGCAGTGAAGGCGTAGGGTACCCTATATATCTCCCAGTGCCTGGTGATCAATCTTCCCCGCTCTTTAAGAATCAGGTCAACCTTTACTTTCTCTGCTAAGTGTCCCCTGAATCCTCTCCCCACCTGAGGGACAGTCAGTTACTCTTCTCCTGTAACAGTGAATCCCCTGACAAAATTTTATAATAAACAGTTGTTGAATCAACAGGAGGATTTAAGTACAAGAATGAAATTGGCCATTTTTACACTTCAGAAATGGAGACAAAATAGAAATGACAACGTTATATCCTTATTTAACTTTCCCACTCTTTAGCAAAAATCCAGTTTCAAAAATTTTGTGAGGCAAAACTTCCCACCACAAATACTGAGGAGAAAGAGTGACACAGGAGTCAATAAGCTTGGTCACTACGAAAGCCTGAAGAAGTGTAAGGGGCCCTGTCTGAACCACTGTGGAGACATGAACTCTCTAGGGAATTTGCCTGGGTGTGAAACAACTGACAACAAATCTTAGGTCACTGGCTTATATTCCAGGGGTGTTCCCAATGTCTGAACACAAGAATCTTAATTTGGATTCTCTGCGGTTTTTATACCTGAATGCTCTGTCATAGCAATGCAGTGAGTAATAGACCTTGAAAACAGCAAGGTCTCCATTTGCCAAGAAAAAGAAGTAGCTAAGGAAGAAAATATGTAACACACATCTTTCAGATCCTACAGCTTCAGAGCTTCCCCCCACCCCATGAGACTGATGCTAATTCGGAGTCTACTTCTTATGCCAGTCTCTGCTACCCTCTAATAACACTCTCCCCCACCCTCACCTTCCTCTAAAGCAGATTTCTGAATCAGCTGTGAGTTATTTTTCATGAACATGTTTCTTTTCAGTGCAGACCGAACTCCATTTAGACGAAGCTTTAAGAGGGACCCTGGAAAATTCGCTAACCGTTGCACAAGTTTTTTCACTTCATGAATTTTATATCCCTTTGGCTCCCAAAGAATTAAACTGCATCTCAAATATAGCCTAGTGCCTTAATCCTGCCTAAATAGTCCCAAACTTTGACTTTCTCAAAAAAACAAAAATACTCCTAAGAACATGTTTCACTGAGTTTTACAACACTGAGTACTAAGATCACCTTTAATTCCGTCCTTTCTTACCCTATCTTTCCTACAAGTTAAAAATCTCTCTAAGAAGCAAACCCCCTCAGCCTGACAAGATCAGACCTGATTATAATATTTGTGGTTAATTATTGTGGTTGAAATTCTGAGGTGTAGCAGGATCTGCAAGCGAGTCATCTGGCTTGTTTAGACACTACCCTGACGTCAAAACGTGTGTCTTTTAACTCTCAGAGGAAGATGGGGTCTCTTCCTCACTCCCCAACCTCCAAAAGTTAAGATATTTTTAGATAACACAGTAGATTAATCCTTTCATGAATGTACCTTAAAACTGTAAATGACTGGCACTTGATGCCCCAGGAGAAAAACAACACGATCTGAAACCAAAACTATTCTAGTTTCAAGAGAACGAAAATAAAATGACATTTTTGGGGTGATGGTACAAAGGTAATATAAATGGGCACAGATGGAGGCCAGTTAAAACTATCGTTCAAAGCTGCTCAGGGAAAAGTCATTGACTTTTACTCTCTGATTGGCCAAACAAGTTTTACAAAAACTCCTCTTAATGATTTACAATTCCTGTAAGATGTAAGATAATTACACGGTGACAGCTGTAAGTTATCTTTTCAGTACAGATGAAACCCCATTTAATGAAGCTTTAAGTGTCTTATTCGCCTTTGTTTCCCATCGTGCTTCACAGAATGCCTTGTAATAGTAATAAGTGCTCAATAAAAACACCTTGAACTATACCAAAATCCTTGGCTCACTTCAAAGACTTTAGATAAGGCAGCAAAATAAAATTAAAAGCAAAAACAAAGACAGCCCAAATCATCTGGCTATAAAAAGTTCATTATTCAAAAATTTTAAATATATGATACTAGAGACTCTGGGGCTAAAACCATTATGTAATTGTCTTATATCCTACTTATAAGAATGTTCGGAGAGTCCTACAATTAAAAAATAAACAAATCCCAGAATGATTAAAACCATAGGTAAATAGCTGTTTATTTTAACCAAGTTGTCTTTTTGTGTAGGCAGACTAAACTAAGGTGCCAATATTTTTTAAAAGAAAATCCCAAATTAGTAAGATTAATAGTCTATTAAATTACACTGTGCTAAAATATAGTTTGTAGATATTATAAGGAAGAGAATCTCCTATACTTAATATCATTAAAATTTATGTTTGAGCTGCCCTCACCATCATTTCTTGAAGATAATAAAAGGATGAATTCTTTGTAAACTGTCCATGCAGTACATAATGGCCAACTAGAGTTCTTATCTCCATCAATGTCAATTTCAAAAGGGAGATGTATACAATATAATAATATATGTGGTTTGAAACATACCCACACCCAAAGATGTGTATATCTGGTCTAGAAATTAAATGGAAAACATATTAGGGAATTCATACTGTAAGAGTTAACCCTTTTCAGATAAAGCTTATGATTATCTTTCACCAATTTCAGATTTTTAAGTACTACACTTCCAAGGTTAAGAGAAAGGGTACAGACTGCTAAGAGAATTAATAGCATTAGCATGAACAAAAGTAGGCAAGCTTGGTCCAAAGATTAACTGAATGCTTTCAGCTTTCTGCATATAGTAGCAGAAGGATGTAATAAATCAGAGAAAGTTAGGTATTGTACACAAAATAAATCATTAGTTCAAGGCCTCAACCCTCTCCCTCCAAATTATTATCTAACCAAAATTTAGATGATTTCGAATTCACTGCAAAGCTTTTTTTAGGATAAAAAAATTACAAAAGGATATTGGGGAAAAAATGAACAGAGATACAAACAGCAAGCTTATATCTATTCCTTAATGAGTAAAATTTACCTTGGATTCTTCTTTGGAAATTTAAAAAATGCTTACCAGTTCATTTTCTAAAACAAGCAAGAGACTGTATTTGGCCACTGTAAAGAAACTGCAAGAAACCTTTAATTGCTAAATAAACACAAAAGAAACAGGGACCACAAAAGAATGAATGTGAATAGCGTTTGTATCTATTTGATCCTGAGAAGGCTGTCACTGCCTGGTTGTCATGCTCAGTTCTCCCCCGACAACACACACATCCAATCCACAGGCACACAGAATTCCAAGAACACTGCCAAATGTTCAGTCAGAGCACTTGTGAAACACACCTTGTAATTGTCCACAGCCTCTGTCGTTCAAACCAGAGCTCGGCAGCTTGTCCTGATCTTCACCAGTGAGGTAAATAAAAATACCATGCATCACTCTTCCAAACAAAAAAAAAGTAAAACAACCTCACAATTAGCAATTAATTTATTGCCCCAGAGATAAATCTTTTCTGTTAACCCAAACCAACATTATGCCTTGATGTAAACCTGAGCACATGCTGAGCACCCTTGCCGCTTACCTCCTCCATCACTTGCTTCTAACGATAGCTGACAAACTAGCCTCACAAATCCTTTTTTAGCTGCTGATCAGACAGATCCCTCTTTGACAATCCAGCATGGTGGAACACTCGAAAATTCTTCCTGCTTCTATTCTATTGCTTGCTTGAAAAACCAGTTTCCTTTTCATTGAGATAATAGCCTTTTCTGTGGTCACATGATTCCGAAGCTACATTAGCAGAGCTTTATGATAATAGACTGAATAAGCCTCTACCCCCTCCTGTTATTAAGGGGATGTCTCTCTCTCACACACACGTGCAAAATGCACACATGCACTCACATACACGTGTCTCAAATTATTTATTCTTCTTGGAATGATAATACATTTAAAATATCTACTGTAACATGAAAATACTAAAAATTTCTAGGTCTGCTGCTAAAAATAACTGCTTGCTGCAAACACTCTGATGCATGGTCTTCGGTGCAGCAGGAAGCAGCACGCCGGCCACGAACGCTCCAATGCATGAAGTGGGACAGAGGAGACCTGTCTGCTCCTGTTCTCTAGAACTTTTGACCCAGTAATATAAAGTTGACACATCTGGCCTCAAGAACACATGATACCTGCCCAGACACTGATATTTAACTAGTTTCAGTTATTAGCAAAACACATGTAAGCACACTTTTTCAACATCAAAATGTATCCTTATTGGAAATGCACCCTATGTAATCTTCTAGGTTATTCTACGAAGAAAAATATTACCATGGCCACAACAATCTTTAAAACATAAAAAAACAAAAACAAAGGTCTTCTGAATCTGGCCAATTTGTTTGATTTCTGATAAACGATCAACTTTCGAAACACACGTGTGGAAACACTACGTCAGTGCCTGACACACGGTTGCTCCACACTTTTTTTTTTTCTTTAATGTCCTTGGTAACAGGTTGAAGTGCTAGGCAAAGAGACAGTGGCGGATGACATTATCTGCTCTCTTTGTTTTCATAAAAAAAAAAAAAAAACCTCTTAAATCTATCAGACAAGCAATTTGGGAAAGGAGTTTAAGTGTAAGAATATGCTGAGAAGTGGAAAGCAGAGAGGAAGATGAGCCAAGGAGTGGCCCCAGAAGCAAAGTCATGCCACTAGGAGGGCTCTGCTGCTCCTAGACTGAAAATAAGACAGACAGTCCCACTAAGGCAACGGAGGAAGTGCCATTTGACATATTTGGGTTTTATTTCTTGCCTTGGTTTTCTCATCTCAAAAATGGAAAACACAGCAGGTATTTTCCTTTTTTAACTTTTCACTGTGCTAAAATACACACAACTTTAAAAGCTACCACTTTTGAATGCACAGCTTGGCAGAGCTAAGCCTATGCACACGGTTGTGCAACAGTGCTCCCGACCTTTTTCATCTTGCAAAACTGAAACTGCACCCATTAAACAACAACTCCCATTTCCCCTTCCCTCCAGGCTCTGGCACACAGCATCTACTTTCTGTTTCTGTGAAATTTAACTACTTTAGACCCCTTGTTTAAGTGGAATCAGACAGTATTTGGGTGTGTGTGTGTGTATAGATATGTTAAAGAAGAATTGTTTCAGTACCTGGAGATCAAGACAGTTTTCACCTCACCAAATCATTTTACACAAACTGCATTATCCCTAAGTAAACCAAGGCAAAATTATACTCTTTAATATAGGAAAAAACAGAAGTTGTTATAGATACAACTAGACAGAAGGAATTATTACCACATAAAAGTTATCTATACAAAAAACTCTGTAATTTCTAAGAACCCCCAAATTTTGATCATTCTAATTATGAAACTTTTTAGTTTTAATTTAATTAACCACTCGACACATAAATAACTCGAGCAGGATGGAGTGGGTGTTGACTAACTCTCTTCCAGTCACTGGAAGGGACCGGGGTTACTCTGCTGGAACACAGTCCTAACATCTCACCAAGCCTCTGGTGACTACAAGTGGTCAGTGAGCATAGCTTCCATGAGGACTCTAGCAGAGAAATTGAGACATCAAGAAAATACATTTAAAACACTCAAACGCTCACACCTGGTGATACCTCATCAAAAAAGCCAAAGCACAAAAAACTTTTACAAGTTACAATGATTTTAACAGCCACCTAAATATTTTCATTGTGCACTTAAAATCTAAAATCAGTAATCAGCCAGGGCATCATAGGAAATTAATGGTATTATAGGAAACTAACCATAGCAGATATGAGAGAACACTTCTTTTTTTAAAGCAACAGCATAAAAACTACAGGGGGTAGTTTTGTGAAATCCATCCACCTATTTGTCCTTTTTCTGCTCACAACATCATCAAAGCTTTGGTTATCTTGAGCTAAGGTGAGGTCACAAGCACTCTTAACCACCATGTGGTCCTTTATCAGCTACAATGGAGTTTTCACAAATTATTTCTCAGCTAATCATGGGCAATCGCAAAATCTGCTGAGAATTCACTGACCAAAACCATCACAGGAAGAAAACGGCTCTTGCCAAAACTTCCAGGTAAAATGTCTTAGTCCAGATTCTGTGCTCTCGCTTCAAGACATACTACAATTAGCAAACCTGTCCCTCTCTCACATCTTCTGCTGGCAAGCACAAATGGGTGAAGCTGTCTAGCCCCCTCCTGAGGGCAGGCTGGTGGCTGCAGCAGACTCCAGTTTATCCGTTTTAACCCTTTTCTTCACGAAGGCTTAGGGAATTAGGTTGGATGGTTTGTAAAGCTGTTTCTAGCTTTAAGGTTTTTCCTGATGGTGGTATTTATATAATTGTGATTAATTTCTTAAACCAAAAGTCTGATGAGAAGTCAAACAAGAATTCAATAGAGTAATATGGTGAAATTTACATTTGGTGCGATAGATGTTAAGAATAAAGTTAAGCATTCTTACCAACGAAAGCCTGGTTTGGGAAGAACCCTTGGAGAAGGAAATGGTAACCCACTCCAGTATTCTTGCCTGGAGAATCCCATGGACAAAGGAGCCTGGTGGGCTACAGTCCGTGGGGGTCGCAAAGAGTCAGACACGACTGAGTGAGTAACACACACACACACCAGTGAAAGCACCTATGGAACTGACGCTCCCATCTAGATACACAGCACAATCATCACCCAGCAGAGCTCTCCTGAGCCCACCTCCCCACCCCACCGACAACTGTAACTCTTGTGCTATCACAGATTAGTTTAGCTTTTTCTAGAACTTCAAGCAAAGGGAATCAGACAATAAGTACTTTTCATGATTCTTTAGCATCACGTTTTGTGTTATTGTGTATATTAATAATTTGCTCTTTTTCAGTGCTCAGGGTAATTCCACTGTGTGACTATATGGCAGTTCATCTACTTTCCTTTGATGGCCATTTGGGCTGTTTCCAACGGGGAGCTTGTGGTAAATAGAACTCTAAAACGGTTCTGCAAGATTGCCCCACATCCTAAGTTACACATCATTTATAACCCCCAGCATTGTCAATATGGTGGATTTTCACACTAATGATTAGGTTATGTCACATGGCACTGCTGACTTTAAGTAGGGAGATTATTGAGGTGGTGGTGGTGGTGTTTAGTTGCTAAGTCCTGTCCAACTCTTTTCAATCCCATGGGCTGTAGCCTGCCAGGCTCCTCTGTCCATGGGATTTCCCAGGCAAGAATACTGGAGTGGGTTGCCATTTCCTTCTCCAGGGGATCTTCCCGACCCAGGGATCGAACCCAGGTCTTCTGCAGTGGCAGGCAGATTCTTTACTACTGAGCCACCAGGGAAGTCCAGGGAAGATTACTGAGGCCTAATCATAATGCATTTTCTCCATGAGGCAGGAGCAGAAGTTAGAAGTCTCAAGTCCGAGAAGGATTCCATAAACCTTAGATGACATTAGGATGGAAGAAATCCAATATCAAGAAAGATGGATGACCTCTAGGCACAGAGAGTGGCATTCAGCTAACACCTAGCAAGGACACAGAATCTCAGTCCCATTGATCCAAGACCCTGAATTCTGCTAACAAGAATGAGCTGAAAGTGGATTTTCCCCCGAGAGCTTTCAGATGAGAACTCACTCTTGCTGACACCTTTGTTTTAGCCTGGTGATGCTCTGAGCAGAGAATCACACCGACACCGTGCTCAATTTCAGATCTATAGGATGGTGAGCTAATAATTGGGAGTTATTTATGGTAATCTGTTACTCAGAAAAAGAAACCTAATGAGGGGAAGGGGCGACTACGTACAAGTTGCTACCAGTACACATGTGCAAGTCTTTTCATAGACAGGAGTTTTCATTTCAGGTGGGTAAATACGTATGATGGAACTGGAGACTCGTGGATAAGTGTAAGAAACTGTCAATGTGTTTTCTAAGGCAGCTTTACACTCCCATGAGCCATGCATAAGAGATCTGGCTGTCCCACAGCCATACCAACATTTGACATTGTCAGTCTTTTAAATCTTAGCTGAAATTCTACATGTGTTAGCAGCCTTCCCTATACATGGGGCGTGCTCCTTGTTCATTTCCTTCTCTGTAGAGGCTTTATAACATTTACAGCTAATGATACCACACAAAGCCCTGTTTTGTGTACTCTGTCAGTGTCTCTTAGGGATTAGCTTTCTCTGCACTGGAGCACAAACACTGAAGGGTAGAGATCATGCCTTTATTTCTCCAAATCCACCATCATCTATCCTAGTGCTGCCTCTACAGACTAAATGGCCATATTTAAGTACTGACATTTCTTTTTCCTTAAAAAGGCAATTATATAGCAATATGAAAAAATGCTTTTGAACAGGCCACTTCATAGGGAGGAGCGAGTATGGCCTTGGAACTACACTTTAGTTTGACTCCATTGCTAGACACACAACCTTGAGCAACGTACTTAACCTCTCTGAGTCTTAGGTTTCCTATCTGTAAATGGGGAAAGTTGGGGGCCTACCCTGTGTTGTTCTTGTGACGAGTCTATAAATTGTATGGAAAGCAACTAGCCCAGAGTCAGACACGACTGAGCAACTGAACTCAACTAGCCCAGAGCCTGGCACAGGAAGCCATCAATTGATGGCAGCTATTATTAGCCCTTAGTTTGATATGATGCTCAGCAAAAAGAGAAACAATCTTTCTTTTATAACTTAGTATAAAGAATGGAAGAGAATACATAAAATGTAAGAGTTGGATTAGGTGGATGATATCATAGGGGATTTTAATTCCAATTTTTAAACGCTTAGTAACGTTTCCATAATTTTAAAACACAGTAAATTGTTGATAACTTCTAAAACTGGGTCAAGGATACATGGGGGTGGGGATTATAAATACTATTTTAAAAATTTCCATTATACAAACCTCAAAAACTAGAATTCACTGTACCAAAAAAAAAAAAAAAGCTAAATATTTAATTGACAAAGATTTCCTGATGCACCAAGACATTTTATTAATTCAAATGATTAAAAATGAGATAAACCCTGAAGGTGTCACAGTTAACAAGCTGCAGGGTGAATAAAGTTTAGGTTATTTATGATATTAAGTTGTCAGCCCATTAGCATTGTAATTCTATATTAAACCAAAATATCAGGTTTTGAAAACCTGATAAAATGTCATGGAATAGTTAATCTCTTTGTTAAATACATTTTTAATGCAATAAGGCATCAGTTGCATACATAGTATAAGTCAATAAAGTGAAAAGTAATAACACCCACTTGAACTAGCTGTTTTTATGAGGCACCTGTGTGCACAGAATTATGTCAGTTGGCTCTCTGGGCCTTCTTCCTCAAGAGGGAAGCCAGGGATAGCAAGAAGGCCTGAGAATATGCTGCCTGTGGCTGTCAGCCCGCTAACATTAACTAAAGATTTCACTGTTCTGATATGCAGGGTAGTCCATCTTCGATAAGGCCCAACTGTGCTAAGCTAGCTAGCAGCGAGTGCTATTTTGCTGGGTTATTTCCAATAAAAGGCTTATGCAAACAGCAGCGCATAAATGTCTATGATACGACTGCAGGAAATTATACCCACACAAAAGACAGCTGAGGAGAAGGACTAGAGAGTACAATCACTTCTAAATACGACTCTGCCAAGTTGCCACTTCATGGAATGAAATAATATACAAATAGCACACTGCATTTCCAGCTCAGCATCTGTGCTTCATCCAAGGACTTTAGAGGCTTTGACTACTGAATCTGATTCTTCCCAGTTAGTCCACACGTAAACCATTCCAAAGAGTCGCCCTTAAGAGGTGCATTTATTCTCTGAAGTCACTGAGTACTCACCCCTGGGTTACAAATGAAATTCCTAGGTGATCTGCTAACCAGAATGAATGAGAAACCCAGCCGTCTATCAGGATTTATAACTTTTATTCCTCAGGATTCTAAAAATGCCGAAGGCTCAGGGAGCAGATTAAAGACCACAAGAATTTGACTCACTGATTAATCCAGCCCTCTGAGATTGGCATTATTCCCTAGACGGCTCTGATGGGATAAACGACCATTTAGAATTATAAAATTGTGGGGCTTAAAAAACAAAACAAAACAAAAAACGTGAGGGCCATCTTGTGTTGGGACTCTCGAATTCTTCCATCTCAAATTCCCAACCTTGGATAACTTCTCAGTCTCCGGTTAGATCTTTTCAATTCATAACCTTAGTTAGAGCCATTTACATTGTAAGGAGAAAATTTCCCCAGCTGTTCTTAAGAGTTCAAAAAGCAACCAAAGGCCAAGACTAGACCATACTGTTTCTTTAAAAGGTTAGATGGGAATGAGATTCCAGGGACAAAATGGAAGAACTACACCCTTTGACCGTGATGGCTAATGGCCTTAAACACACCTTCTTATCATCTTCAAACCCTGGTAGGTTAACCAGACTTGCTCTTCTCACTCTACTATTCGCTCTACGTATTAACTTCTCCCAAATAGAGTCAAAAGAGAGTGACAGCCACACACACACCGAGGACTAGAAGAGCCTGGCTTGCTTTTCTCACTGGATCATAAAGGAACGCTACGCAGGTAACTGATAATAAGGACTTTTGTTTTTTCTTGACAGTCTGCTTTAACTAAGATCTGACTGAAAGTTTTCATTGGTTCACAAATTCGGCCATATACATACAGAAGAGACAAAAAAAAAAAGTCTCTTGGTGGAGGTACTATATTCTGAGGCAAATAGTAAATTATTCATCTATTCTACATTTCCACGGTCACGAGAGGGACTTGAGGAGCATGCGCTGCGTGTATGGAAGACCACACCTCACACAGCACAGCACAGTGCTGTAATTCTGCACCACAGCCAGTTCTGGTTCAGCTTCAAGGGTCCCCTGTTAAACGCTTTTAAATGAGGTGGATGATTTCTTCCTTCTCCCCTCACCCTGCTTTTTCTTTTCCTGCTTTCTCCTTAGTCACTCCTTCCTTTCATAATATTAAGATTACTTGCCCTGGTGAGCAAGAGGGTATGTCATAGTAGCCAGTCTAAGAGAAGAGGGGAAATATCATTAGAGGCAAAAAAAAAGTCATCTTTCCTTAAAGCCTCACAGTCTGCAGCAATAATTTATAACAAAGGAAAAACATGTTTGACACCTGCCCTGATGTCTTTCACTTCTTTCTCGCTCTTGTTTCGTTTGTAGCTGTGGATTAATTCATTTCATTCAACAAGAACTTATTCAGAACCGTGTCAGGTAAGGCACTAAGTCAGGCAGCGGGGACACAAAAATGGACAGGACAAAAAAAGCCCTGTCCTCTAGAGGCCCATCATCAATGAGGGCAAAGAGCTGCTGCTGCTAAGTCGCTTCAGTCGTGTCCGACTGTGCGACCCCCATAGACGGCAGCCCACCAGGCTCCCCCGTCCCTGGGATTCTCCAGGCAAGAACACTGGAGTGGGTTGCCATTTCCTTCTCCAACGCATGAAAGTGAAAAGTGAAAGTGAAGTCGCTCAGTCATGTCCAACTCTTAGTGACCCCATGGACTGCAGCCTACCAGGCTCCTCCGTTCATGGGATTTTCCAGGCAAGAGTACTGGAGTGGGGTGCCATTGCCTTCTTGGGAGGGCAAAGAGAGAAGTAAGCAAAATGTATATGATCAGAAATGCCTTCTCAAGATGGGCTGTTAGAAGACGAAGAGAGTCAATGCCTAACTTTGAATGGGGAGGGCCAGGGAAGGCTTTAGAGGAGAGTAGGACAAGCAGGACTCTATCTAGTGTGTGAGGAAGGGAAGAAAAAGGTATAACAGCAGGGGAGCATGACAGCACATTTCTTACTCGAGATCCAATGAAATCCGCGTGATCACAGCTGAAAGGTATTAATGCCCAAAAGAAGGTGGTGGGAAAAGAGGCTGCAGAAGTGGGCACAGATGAGGCTAGGATGAGCCCTGTCTGCAGAGCTGAGGAGGCTGAAATCCATCCTGTGGGGAATGAGGAACCCATGAAAGGTTCTGAGCAGTTGAAGAGATGATTGTTTTTCTAAAAGAGAAAGATTTCCATAGGGAGAAGCTTCAAGAAATGATACTACATGGGGAATAGTCAGAAAATTGTAGCAATAAATCAGTGAGGAATGATAAGACTACACATAAAGATACCTACATGTGTAGTAGGTATGTCTAATAACACAGCCTAAAAATAAACCCCCATACATGGTAGAAAGGTTTCTGACACAGGTGCCAAGAGTCAACGGGGCCTTCATATTTCAACAAATGTTTCTGGGAAAACTGGATATCCACATGCAAAAAATAATGATGGTGGACTCTACTTTGAAACGTGAAAGTCACTCAGTTGTGTCTGACTCTTTGCAACCCCATGGACTACACAGTGTATGGAAATCTCTAGGCCAGAATACTAGAGTGGGTAGCCTTTCCCTTGTAGAGGGGATCCTCCCAACCCAGGGATCGAACTCAGGTCTCCTGCATTGCAGGCGCTTCTTTACCAGTTGAGCCACAAGGGAAGCCTGAGAATACTGGAGTGGGTAAGCCTATCCCTTCTCCAGGGGATCTTCCCAACCCAGGAATCGAACCAAGGTCTCCTGCATTGCAGGCGGACTCTTTACCAATTGAGCTATCAGGGAAGCCATGTTTACCTTACATATACAAAAATTAACTCAAAGTAGATCAAAGACCTAAACATAACAGCTAAAACTATAAAATTCTTACCAAAAAACAGGGAGGGGGGGAAGTTTCATGACACTGGATTTGGTAATGATTTCTTAGATATGACATCAAAAGCATACAAAACAAGAGGAAAAAATAGGTAAGTTGGCCTTTATTAAAATAAAAAACTTTTGAGCATCCAAGGATACTATCAACAGAATGAAAAGGCAACCTATGGAATAGGGGAAAACATTTGCAAATCATATTTATTTGATAAGGGATTGATACCCAGTATAAAGAACTCCTGTAATACAAACAAAAACCCAAACAATTTGATATAAAAAAAATAATAAAAGAAATTTAAAAGACACTTCTCCAAAGATATACAAATAGCCAAAAAGCACATGAAAAGATGCTCAAACACCACTGGTCATTATGGAAATACAAACTAAAACTACAAGGAGATACCACTTTACACCCATTTAAATGGTCATTATCAAAAAAACTATGAAATAAATATTGGCATGAAGAAATAATGGAGAAAATGGAACCCATGTGCACTGCTGGTGGCAGGTAAACTGGAAAACGGTTATGTGATTCCTCCAAAAAAACTAAGCACAGAATGACCATGTAACTCAGCAATTCCACTTCTGGGTAAGAACCTGAAAGAACTGAAAGCAGAGACTTGAACAAATATTTGTACTTCTATGTTCTTAACAACATTATTCACAATAGCCAAAAGGTGGAAGTAACCCAAATGTTTACTGACAGATGAATGGATAAATAAAATGTGGGGTGTGTATGTATATACATACATACAAACAATGGAGTATTTTTCAGCTATAAAAAGGAAATTTTGACCTATGCTACAAGATGGATGAGTCCTGAAGACATCCTAAGTGCTATAAGTAAGTCACAAAAAAGATTAGAACCTCTTATATGAGCTTTCTAGACCAGTCCAATTCATAGAGGCAGAAAGTACAATGGTAGTTGCCAGGAAATGGGGAGGGGTGGGGTAAGGAATGGGGAGTTAGTGTTCAGTAGGTATAGCCTTTCAATTGTGGAAGATGAAAAAGTTCTGAAGATGGATATTGGTGATGGTTTTATGACAATGTGCATGTACTTAACGCCACAGACATGGACACTTAAACATGGGTACAACAGTAACTTTAGTATGTAT
Source organism: Bubalus kerabau (assembly GCF_029407905.1). NCBI lineage: Eukaryota > Metazoa > Chordata > Mammalia > Artiodactyla > Bovidae > Bubalus > Bubalus kerabau. The sequence continues at coordinate 36,091,868 of NC_073637.1, forward strand.
ATTTGAAAATTCTAATATAGTCATATTTTAGTTAGGCAAGGTAAAAAATGTCCTTGTATTCAGAGTTTTGCTTATATCTCCTACATTGTTATTACTGCCTCAGTGAAAGAGTGTTCTTTGCCAGCCACCAAATCATCGTCACCTTTAGGCCTGGTGAAGCCATCTGCTGTGTGCCCAAGGTTTCAAGTGGTTTGTGTTAGTTTATTAGTAGTCCATTGGTGGCTCAGAGGTTAAAGCGCCTGCCTGCAATGTGGGAGACCTGGGTTCAATCCGTGGGTTGGGAAGATCCCCTGCAGAAGGAAATGGCAACCCACTCCAGTATTCTTGCCTGGAGAATCCCATGGACAGAGGAGCCTGGCGGGCTACAGTCTATGGGGTCGCAATGATTCGGACAAGACTGAGCGACTTCACTTTCACTTTAAGTAAAATTACCCCCAAACTTAGGAGTACTTTCTGCCACACCTACAAAACAGAAGATAAAACCACACATCAACTAAGCAAGAGAAGCTCAACGAAAAGGTCGGAGGACAATTTATTCATCGTCTCAGAAGTAGGAGAACCCGGAACAGGTTGGGTGTCTAAGATCCTCCCTAAGCGGGCCATGGACAGCACACACAGGTGACTCTCGGTCATCCAAGCTAAGAGGGTTCCTAATTTATTTCTGTTTTCCTGTGGAATAGAGTAATTGATATGCGCTAACTGAAAGGCAAAAACACTGGGACACGAACTGAGACGGAGTCTCTCAAGGCTGGACCTTGGTAGGGAATCTGTGAGGCTTAGCAAATGTACATGTGTGCTCTAGTCGCCCTTCTCCCCTGGCTCGGCAGACACTGCTAATGAATCATCTCTGAGCCTGAGTGCACGCCTCTCCCTTCTTCTGACCCAGCACCCCCAGGCAGTCGCTATAATGGATAGGAATTGGCACCAGAGAAGGAGCCGTGCTTGCCGTCCCAGTACCGGGGTACTCGTGCTTAATGATCCCAAAGTGTGCAGGCATCGGGCCAGCCCGGTGTTTTTGTATGTGGCGTCCCACTGGTTCCTCCGAATACCATACGAGAGTGGCTTCATCTTCCCCTTTGAGAGATGAAAAAACTGAGGCTTGGTGAGGGGTTAAATAACTTATTGAGGGTTACACAATTGAAACATTGCAAAACACCAGTTATTAATATTTAGTAGGTACAAATTATATGCCAGCCACTCTGACATGTATTATCTCTTTAATCCTTTCTATAGCCCTGTAACATAGGTATTAATTTATCCCTATTTTACAACTAAGGAAAATGAGGCTTAGAGAGAGGTTTGGTAACCTAGTATCAGTCAGATTAGTAAGAACAGAATTTAACCTCAGACCAGATGAATCCCACATCCCCTGTTTTTCCTCTCTGATGCTTCTGGAAATAAATCTTAATGCTTAAGTTACACTATGCCAAGGCATTATTAGGGGTACAGAGACAACCACTTAATAAGTTTACAGTATAAAAAAGGAAAAAGCGACTATGCAAATCACTATAACTGCCATTCATCTATTCCTCAACTAATCATTGAGGTCCTTATATCTGCAGGCACTGTGCATATAGTGGTGAAAGTGATAAAAATCCTTGTCCTCCTGACCTTAACAATCTAGAAAAGGCCAATAAACAAGATAAATGAGTAAAAAGATACCACATGTGAGCTAGTGCTAAGTGCTAAGGAGGAAAAAGAATGGAGAGGGACGAGAAAAGAAGGCAAATTGAGGGCATTTCAGCGAGGGCAGCAAGGACCCTCCCGCTAGATCTTCAGACATGTAGCATGCTCCATCACTGGGACAGCCAACACCACCCCCTCACCTTTCCAAACAGCCATAGGGTCTCTGGCCCTCCTGAGAGCTGTGGATACATGTTTGCCAAAAAGTTTGTTTCGGTTTTTCTGTAAGATATTCAGGAAAACCCAAATGAACTTTTGGGCCAACCCCATTATTGTCTTACCATTTTTCTTCAAGCCTGGTATAATTCAGCTTCTGCCAGAAACTGAATTTTGTACTTTTTTCAAAACTTGGCTTTAATGACACTGCACAAACATGCTTCCTACTTCACCTCCCTGATATGTTGAGTCTACTTCTCTGCCACCAAGCCAAACAAGCAAGCAAACAAAAATACCCAAAAAACCCTATGGCTGTTGTTTGAATAACAATCCTGGTTTTGCTTCTGGCTATAAAGGCACTCCACTGATAACGCAGCTCCTGGGATCACATCAGTAAGACTGGGACGCAATGGATACTTCCAGCCTCAGGACCTCACTCAGCTCCAGTGCCCAGCTTGCAGCCCACCGTCGATCTCTCTCCCAGATGTGAGGACCCCTCACCTCTCTGAGGAAACTCCTCTTCCTCTGTCTGCTGCTTTTCAGTTTCTGTCCCCTAGTAAGTTTTCTGTAACTATCCCATCTCTGTCTTCAAGCCCAATCAATTTCCAACATCTACGTTTACAGTTTCTCTTGATCACATCTCCTTCTTTCCAGTTCCTCCCCAAGAGTCAGAACTTCCTCATCTCTAAAGTAGGCTTCCCCGGGAACATCTCCAGGTATTTTCCCTTTCTCCACTTACCCTAGGATCAGCATCAAATGTTGGTGCTATGGTCCCTTCATGGTGAACTTGAAGGCAGAAAGCACTGTATACTAAGATCCTCAATTCATTGAGGACTAAGTGTGGTGATGATAACCTATCACAGTTCTTAACATGCAGTACGGACTCAAAAATAAAAATGTCATTTTTCTTTCCTTTTCTTTTATTTCTTATTCTCTGTGAAATCAAATAAGGATCTGACATTCGGAGGCTTGTGCAATCTACCTGGTTTTCCACATTTTCTGAGCAAATATTCCTCCAGCTCTGTGTTCTCAGTTCTGGTCAAGCTGGAGTACTCAGTGCTATTAGACCTGACAATCATTCATGCATCTTGTCCCTTTCTGTTGAGAGTGAAGTGTCCCTTGCCATTCTCTGCCTATGTAAATCTTACCGATCCTCCAAAGGTTATTATCAATGGCCACCTCCTCCTGAAGTCACCCCTAAGCCCTTCATACAAAAGACCCTTTGCTATCTCTGTCCCAAGAAATCACCAACTACTCTGACAGCACCTTTCAGTCAATCGAGAAACATGTATCGATCATTTGGTATGTGCCAGAAACTGAGGACACAAATGTAAAACACTACTATATTCTTTGTATATCCTGGTTATTAATGTTTATGTACTTAATTTACCCTAAGTATATTATAAAGTTGAAAGAGGCCCAGCACTATGATTATAAGTTCTTTGATGTCAGAGTCTGTGTATTACTCATCTTTGTATTCTCTACAGCACTTATTATGATACCTTGGTTCATAATATAAGCTTAAATTGTTAAATTTGATAGCAACCATAACAATTTTGCAGTACTTAAAAAAAAAACACCACATTTTATTCCAGAGACAATTAAGGCGTTTATAGCGAAAAATTAAGTATTACTAAAACACAAGAGAAATTACTACTATTTATAAAATTTTAGATGAAGAAATAAGTACTACATAGCATTAGGTGCATAACAGTTTACTACGATTTAAATACAAAGCTAGGATAGAATGCTGTCTCAGACTATGCTCAAACTTCAAAGTCTATAGAACATGTCAAAGAAACAAATAAATAATGATAAGATAAACTCAGTAGACCCCTCAATCCTGTACTTTCATTGCATGCTTCCGTATTTTGTGTTGAGTGGAGACCTGCCATTAAAAGTCTTATGACTGGGATAAACTATGCCATATGTAAATGAGAAATTAAAATGCCAGAATAAAGAACAAATTCACTGCACCGCGTCCCTGATTCAGGTGTTAAACTCAAGACTTATTAGTCAGAGGGATGAGCCAAATATAACGTGTGAGGAAAATCTGACAGAAGACATGTACTCTAAGTCGTCTCTTCATATTCAACACCTCCACCAAGAAAGAATTAGAACCGCAGCCCTCTAATATCTAAACCAAAAGCAAATAGAAGTCAATTCTCCAGCAGCTTAGATGTTGTAAATATATGAATACACACGCAGAGAGTGGAAATAAATCTTAACATTTCAAAAATATTTCTTGGCCCTAATACTTCCAAGTAGGTAGAGTTTAATGAGGATTAAGGGCCTATTGACGCTTGGTGCTGAGGTAGATGCCATACCTAATCATTTGCTTTAAACAGGATAATGAGGAAAAAAATTAATAGCTTAAATGTTCAGCTTGAGAGTTAAGTATCACAAGCACCATTATATCACCAACTAAGAAAATGAACGAAAAGTACACTAGCTCCTGTCTCCCACTTTTAAGATACAAAAGGCTATCAATTTGTTTCCATAAAAACATAACCAATATCACTTACTTTGATAGAAAAATGTATTCCTTAGATGCTCCTGGCTAAAAAATGATTAACAACTACAAACATTTACAAAGAGCCTAACAAAAGTGAAACAAATCACTGTAATTATTGAAACATGAACTGGTGAATAGATATTCTACTGGGAAAAGCCATACTATCTGAGTTCATATGATAGATAATGATAAAACATGATAATGATAGATAGATAAAACAGTATGTTACATAAAAGGTGAACTTCAAAGCTAACCCCATTGCTTGCTGACATGACAATATGCTGTAACAGAAAAGATGAAGAAATGATAAAAATCATGGGAAATGATCTCGTTTTAGAGTAAAAAGGTTAGGATATGGCAAATAGTGAATATGGTGATGAAACACTGCAGTCCAATTTGAGTCTTAATGTAGTAAAACATACAAAGTTAAATTAAAAAAAAATTCCGTACACACAGCAGATACTAAGAAGTAATTACAGCAAAAGAAATTAGCCAGCACTTAAATATCAAAGCTTCAAATAAAATGATTTTAAGAACAGCTAAACTTTATTAAGTGCTTAGTAAGTGCTAAGCCTGGTGCTAAGCCCTTTACACACATTATCTCATTTAATAACAACCCTAAGAATGAGACATTTATCTTTTCCCCATTTTAAAGTTTAAGTGTCAGAGCTTGGATTCACACCCAGAATCTGACTTGGTTCTTTACCTATGACAGCAATATATATTGTATTAACATGGTTCTTTAACCATACAGTAATATATACTGTATTAATTTTCATGCAAATTTAATGATCAAACACATACACAGGATAATTAACATGCCCAGTCCTATTGTAATATGGGTGTACTCATATGCATTGCTCTAATCTATGCATGTTAAAAGTACTTCTATATGGAGAAGAGGAGAGAAGCAAAGTACTGACAATTGGGTCTTGACATGGAAAAAAGAAACGTCACTCTTTGTGCAGTTCCTTGAATTACAGCCCTGATGGCTGGGATGCCGCGGAAGAGTGGTACATCCTGCAAGGCAAACCATGGTCTCTCCATGCACTGAACATGCAACTTTAATAGGCTTATACCAGCTAAGACAGTGGGCAGCAAATGTGGTATAAGGGAAAGCCTGAGAAGGCTCCCTTAATTTCTGCCTCAATCTAAAAGAAACTATTTCTTTTTTATCTTTAAGAAAACGAAGTGGTGAGCAAGCAGAGAATGCATTCTTATATATATGGTACCATCATTTTTAGAAAAAAGCCATATTTATGCCTCTTATTTTTTAAATCACAAGGTAGGCCTACAGTTTCTGCCACTAATTTCAGCATTTTCCTTTGGTTCTTTAAAAAAAAAAAAACCAAAGGTCAGTCAAATTCTTATTTGACTCAATTACACATGTGTCTACCCAGGATTAGCTAAAGGTTTGAAAATTTTTAATAGTTTATTAAAAATAATATAAAGATACACCTACATATCTACCTAGAAGTCAAACTGAACAACCCTAACAACTGAATCAAAATTTATTTGTTGACATTTTTAAATGGAATAAGGCAAAGGCAAAGTATACATCCCTCTGGCTCAAGATAAAATATGTTCCTAAAATGTATATAAAATACTTTTCACCTATCAAACATGACTTTCCTATTAAATCATATGATTTAATATGCTTCCATGAGAAAGAAAAACCACACTGATGGGGTGAGCTAAAAATCTGTAGAAATCTGACCACATGCCTAAGTCTGTATTCCAACATGGCCTGAAAGCCATCAAGCTGAGTTCCATCGGTTGAAGTCGATTACTAGGAAAAGTCAGAAGCAATCAACAATGATCAGAACATGGCAGGAAAACAACAGGTGCTGACTCTGCTCCATTTTAACCAACAAACTCACAAAGCAGAGCCACCCAGACATAAATCATACTTCTCTCTTCCCTCAACAGAGCCCATTAATTAGGATCAGGATTGCATAATCAAGATGTACAAATTATATTTTAAAATGCATCATAAGAAAATTTAAGAGAAAATTAAAAATATTTCATGGAGGTATCATACGAGTATAGCTGCGACACTTACTAAAGGGTTTTCTTAGGTTCAACTAAATATTCACACTCAGAACCATCAAAGCAACATCTGGCCCCAGTCTCCTGAGAAGGAGGTTACAGGACAGAACAGGGCTTGCCCAGCCAGGGAGCTTTAGACCAGGGGTTGGTGGGGGTTGGTTCAACTCACTTCTACACGGGAGGGGTGTATGAGCTGTTCTTTTAGATGCGTCCTGCTCCACAGAAACCAGTATCTCTTTTAACAAGTTCACAGGCAAAGCTTCCAAAGTCCCGGTGAGGGAAATACTCCCAGGGAAATATCAGAGCTAGGGCTCCCCCATCTGGTATTGATATTTCATTTTTCCTCCTATCCAAGATACATTTAACTAATCAGGGGTCATTTTTAGTGAATATAATGTTACCTAGATTCACAGCTGATATAGTCTTATCAGACTGCCAAAGGAACAGATACAGCACTAACAAAAAGTTAGAAATGCCACCCTTGTACTTCCTTGGTGGCCCAGTGGTTAAGAATCTGCCTGCCAGTGCAGGGGACAAAGGTTTGATCCCTGGTCTGGGAAGATCATCCCACATGCTGCAGAGCAACTAGGCCCATGTACCACAACCACTGAGCCCCTATGCCTAGAGCCCATGCTCCAGAGCAAGAGAAGCCCCTGCTGGGACAGGCCTGCACACCGCAACCAGAGAGTAGTTCCCACTCACAGCAACTAAAGAAAAGGCTGCGCAGCAGTGAAGACTCAGCAAAGCCAAAAACAAATAATAAAGTTGGATATTTTTTTAAAATGCCAACCTGAAGTATCTCAACTATATCAATAACTATTAATCAATATAAAAAACATAACCCAAAATAAAAATGCGCAAAATATATCATAGGCAGTTCAAAAGAACCAAAATGACCAATGTATAATCTCAATAGTAATCAGAGAATATATATTAAAAGTAAAATGGAATATCATTCCACACCCTTAACACTGTCAAAAATTTAATCTTAAATCACATATCCTTCAAACTATTACTACCCTCCTAGTAATACCCCAGAGAAATTCTCACATTTATACAAGTGGACATTCACAAAAACATTTGCTGCTGGAATATTTACAGTTGTAAAACACTGGAAACAACCTAACCATTCATCAAGAGGAAAATGGGCAGTTTGTGACATGTCATATAATGGAATACAGTACACTGAACTGACCAGCAAATACATGGACGTGATCTCAAAGCAACATAATGTTACAGGAAAAAAAGCAAGTTGCAAAACAAAACGGGCAGTTTCGTATGTTTAATCAAGTTAAAATATTTTATATTGGAGGATAGGTGATTAACAATCAGGTACATAGCAAGGTGGTTTCAGGTACACAGCAAAGTGATTCAGTTATACATATACATGTATCTTTCTTTCCCCTCTGCCTTGGAGCTGGCAGGATCTTAGTTCCCCGACCAACTGAATTTGGGCCCTTGGCAGTGAGAGCACAGAGTCCTAACCACTGGAACACCAGGGAGGCCTTTCTCATCAAGTTTAAAATATACAAAATGACATCAAATATTATAAACAATTAAATACACAAAGAGTAAAAGTAAAAGCAAAAATAAAAAGCATAGGTACAATAAAGAACAAATTCTGAATGGAGTTATCTCTGAGAAAAGAAAGAGAATGCGATAAATAACCCAAAGAGTTCAAAACAAGTGTTTTTTATACCTGGTCGGAGAAGGCACTGGCGACCCACTCCAGTACTCTCGCCTGGAAACTCCCATGGACGGAGGAGCCTGGTGGGCTGCAGTCCATGGGGTCGCTAAGAGTCAGACGCGACTGAGCGACTTCACTTTCACTTTTCACTTTCATGCATTGGAGAAGGAAATAGCAATCCACTCCAGTGTTCTTGCCTGGAGAATCCCAGGGACGGGGGAGCCTGGTGGGCTGCCGTCTGTGGGGTCGCACAGAGTCGAACACGACTGACGTGACTTAGCAGCAGCAAAGAAGAATAAACTTTCAAAGTCCAGATTTTATCTTTGCAGTTTTCGATCAGAATGCACTATACAGATACTGGTTCTTTTTAAGACTGTCATTCTACTTGTAATTCTATTTCTTGAACTGAATTTCTCTGTTTCAAACATCTACCAATTGACTTTTGGATGTCAGGACTTCGGTCCAATTGGGACGTGGCATCCACTGTTTTAAACCAAGACTTCGCCTCTCTTCCTCTGGTCTCTCCATTTCCCCCCTAAATTCACCCTGGGCACCAGAAACAAAGCAATCAGCATACAATGTCACTTTGGTAATCTCACTCATCAGATCCCGAGATGTCAATCTCTGATGGCAGCCACTGCCTGGAGAATGAAAGGAAAAGGCTTTTAATCCAGCATTTAAAGGTCTCAAAGCGGGCCTTCTCCTCCTCCCCCATACAAAGGGCTCTCTGGCTTTGCTTGTTCCCTTTTCTTCCTCTTCCTTCAAGCTGTGTGTCTTGCTGAGACTGCTACATGTTCATCACCTCTCTTCTAGTATCTAAATCTTAGTTCTGTTTCAAGACTGGTCACAAGTTTTATCTCCCCACCCCCATTAAGCCCCGTCCCCCCCAATCAATGGGTCCTAATTTGGATTCATTCATCCATTCAAATACTGATTGGATGTCGGCATGTGGCAGGAGACATATCCCTGGGGGCACTGGTGGGATGCCTATGTATACTACAGTGAATTAAACCCCCTTGGTCTTTTTGTTAATGTCTGTACATCAATCTTGACTATGCTATAAGCTTCTTAAAGGAACGGATTCATTTTCCCCCCATACAGGAGCTAACATGGTACTCTGCAGTGGTCAGAGTTCAATAAAGATTCTCTGGTTAAATTAATTTTGAAATGAAAAGGTTATATGATCTAATTTTTTGACCAAAAACAATTAATGCTTATCATTGAAGTTTTGAATAATGACAACATTTTCTTGAGAAGTATATTTCTACCCAACAAGATTAATGGACTTGGAGTCAGAAGGTCTTGTTTTAATTTAGGCTCCACTATATTACCTCTGGCCATAATTCTCTCTCTCTCTCATTAGTCTCCATAAAATGAAAATATTCACACCTGTCTGAAGTGTTATGAAGGATGAGTAAATTAGAAAAGACATGTCATTATGTAAGGAAGAGTCTAGGCTTCCTAGGTGGTGCTAGTGGTAAAGAACTCACCTGCCAATGCAGGAGACACAGGAGACAAGGGTTCAATCCCAGGGTTGGGAAGATCCCCTGGAAGAGGGCATGGCAACCCATTCCAGTATTCTTGTCTGGAGAATCCCATGGACAGAGGAGCCTGGTGGGCTATAGTCCAAAGAGTCGCAAGAAGTTGGAAAGGACTGAGCACACATAGTTGATTTACAATATCATATTAGTTTTGGGTGTGCAACACAGTGATCCAATATTTTTATAGCTTATACTATAAAATAATAGCTATATTCCTTGTGCTGTATTAATATATGCTTGTTGCTTATTTTCTACACTGCTGCTACTGCTAAGTCGCTTCAGTCGTGTCTGACTCTGTGCGACCCCATAGACGGCAGCTCACCAGGCTCCCCCGTCCCTGGGATTCTCCAGGCAAGAACACTGGAGTGGGTTGCCATTTCCTTCTCCAATGCATGAAAGTGAAAAGTGAAAGTGAAGTTGCTCAGTTGTGTCCGACTCCAAGCAACCCCATGGACTGCAGCCCACCAGGCTCCTCCGTCCATGGGATTTTCCAGACAAGAGTACTGGCGTGGGGTGCCACTGTAGTTTGTATTTCTTAATCCCATACCCCTATCTTGCCCCTCCCCCGTTTCCTTGTCACACTGGTAACCTGTGGTTTGTTCTCTATGTGAGACGGTTTCTTATTTGCTATCTTCACTTGCTTCTTTTACTTTTTAGATTGAAATGACAGCATGCACACATGCAAGAAAGAGTCTAGTGTTTATCACTTAGTTCAATAACTATCAGGCTATTCTTAACAGATGCCAACACCTCCCACAAAAAGTGTTTATAAAGATTCACTCCCTTTCTGCCAGGTGAGAGAGATGACATCTTTGACCAACATATGAAAGAAAAGAGGACCTACAAAAGCAGCCAATTAAAATATTTTAATTATACACTAAGTAATAATCTCAAGGTCATTAAAGTATTCTATATTTAAAATATCTTTATCATTCTATTTATCATATAAAGTTAAGTACAAACAGTAAATATTTATTACTCTTGTAAGGGACCAATGTAAATGGTGCTTGGAAAAGAATAGAAAACAAGAAAATTGCTCTTTAGAATAAACATGATCTCAATAAACTTTCTACTTCCTTTTATATAAAATCATTTTCTATTTGACTTCCTGTGTGAAGTAGGAAACAGAGAAATCCATTAATGACTGACTGGTTTGCCTATCTGGTTCCTCAGAAGAATTATTAACCTCTGCTATACATCCTTGCTGCTCCTGCTTGGTAGAGTTGCCCAGATGAGAAGCAGCATTCAAGGAAATCAGTTTCTACAATTTAGAGTCTGCTCTTGTGATCTTCATTTGGAGCCCATTCTTGGAACCACCATCTCTCTGTCCTAAGATTCAAGGCCCCCCTCCCCACTTTGGCAGTGCCCCAGATCCACTACATCTCTATTTTAGCTACACTAACCCCAGAAAGCTAATTTCTGGCAGACCATTTAGCCTATAGCACATCCTCTAAATTTACTGACACTCAGGGTAGCGACTTTTACATAATATGGCAGCAAACAGAAATTTGCACATTCAGTTTGTTGGCAAAATCTTACACGAGTCATAGTTTGACTATTTCTTCCTAGGTCACGTTTCTATACCACGATGCAAAACCTAGGTAACTACTACATAATATTCAAGATTATGGGCGCTGGTGCCAGACCAGTTCAAGTAGTAGCTGCACTAGACATGCTGCCTCAGAAAAAAATTACTTCACGCCTCCATGCCTCAGGTTCTTCTTCCATGAAAGAATAACCACCACCATTACCATCACGACCACCACCTGATATGAATTCTATACAAATTCTGCACTTTATTTTCCTTTTTATTTTTTCAAAAATTTATTTCTTTTTAATTGAAGGATAATTACTATATTGTGTTGGTTTATGCCATACATCAACATGGATCAGCCCTGGGTATACCAATATCCCCTCCCTCCTGAAATTCTCTACTTTTAAGAGAAAGAAACACCAGTTACTAGAGGAATAAGCTGTAAGTATACTTTTAATAATTTAACAGCAAGTTGAGCAAGCATCTTTCTGGTTGAGTAGATTCTTTTAAGCTTAAAAAAAAAACGGTTAAGTATGATATTAGCTGTATACTCAGTTCATCTGTTAGGACAAATACTTATAATTTCATTCCTAACAGGTTGAATGTTTTTTACAGGAAAAAGTGTTCACTAGGAAAAAATGTGCAAAGTAGGGAAAAGTGAGGAAAGAAGGGAAACACTCATATTTCTACTCTCTGAAGATACTATTCAACAAAAATTAACAATTTTTAACAAAATATAATTTTAAAAAATCAGTTGTATAAAAATGAATCCTACCATTCATTTTCACCTAACAGCATCACAAAGTATTTTTCATTATTTCAGTTTTTGGAAATATAATTTTAATAGTGCCATAATATTTCAAATTGAGTTCATATATTTCAAAGCAAACATAGGTAGGCTTTTCTTATGATAACTGTAACCAATATATAAAACACATATATTTATATTCTGTCACTCTAAATTCATCCTCAAAAAAAAAAGCAAACCTTATAGATATGCCTATGCTGAAACTTTAATTTCCAATCTAATAGCTTGTGGTGCCTTCAGTTCAGTTCAGTTGCTCAGTCGTGTCCGACTCTTTGCAACCCCACGGACTGCAGCATGCCAGGCTTCCCTGTCCATCACAGGATGCCTTAGGTTATACATAGAATGTATGTTACATATAACACATATTCACCAAAACCTCAACTACAAATTTTACCAGATTCAACACATACCATTTTGTTTGATTAACAGCAACCAGTGAAAATGTTTTCTTTACAAAAACAATCAGAGAAGCACCATGGTTTGATAACATGAGCCACTGAACTGTGAAGGTGAGAGTCAGGATTCGTGTCCCAGCACAGCCCAAAAGTAACTATGCAAGAGCCAGAAAATTGTTTACTGACTATAGGCTTTAACTTTAAAGGAATTATATAATTTCCAGGGCCCCTTCCAGCTCTAAAAGAAAGATGCTAAGAAATAAAGATGGTTACGGTACCAGCACCTACATGCAAATTACTACCTCAGGACGGATGATTCTCACTGACAGAAATCATATCCCAGCATCTAGAATTATGTTCAGAGCTATCTCAGACAGCCTGCACTTCCATGCTATGTAAATTTTCTTTAAAATTAAAAAAATAAAATACAAATTCTACTTTAGACTTTCCTGCCATCTTTTCACATACAACAACTAAAAATTAAATATTTACAGTTGCTTTTGTTGAAGAAACTCTGGCTTCTGTGGCACACAAGAAAACTTATTTTGAAACCTGCTTAGCCAACAGAGTGTCAATACTGTCAGTTCAAATAAATACGCTGTGCGGTTGATAAAGAAGAACGCTGTATGAAATTATGCTTGAATTCATTTATTTGGAACACATACCTATGAGCAATTAGATAAAAGACAACAATGATGAATTACCTACTCCATATTTATTTACAATGGAGTATCTGCTTTGTAGGAGTTTTCAAAGCAGATTAAATAACCAACTAAAAATTTATGAATGCACTTCAGAATGCTAATTTTGTTAAAATTGTGTTTATTTGTAATATATAATAAGAGGGAAGATACATGTTGAAAAATAGATCTTGGCCCATTAAAGAAAGCAACCCAGGTATACACTTTTTTTTTAATTTTTTAAACATTTCCTTGAAGCAAGGAGGAGCCCTCTCTTTGCTGTCTTTCAAATACACATTCGCTCCTGGTCCTAATTATAAACAAGATGCAGTGCAGTAAATGACAGGTGTGCACTGTCTCTTTCTTGAGTTAATAGAAAATAATACACTCAAAGAAATGGGGCAAAGTCAGCACCAGACTACTGTCAAGGAGACTGAGCTTATTAATATTAATTTTTTACATGTTTCCTCTGACTAAACGTACCTGTAATTGGTACCCTGGTTGTAAATTTAAACTGTTACACTTATGTAATAAGCAGTCGTTATGCGCCTTCTTTTGTGTTCTCTAATGGGAAAACTAAGATGCTCTTTCCCCTTTTTAAATTAAATGCCTGAGTAAAGTATGATTTTTAGGAGAACAAATACTCAACTTCTTACGTTGTAAATTACTAAAAGCTGCTCTCCCTGGACTTGCCTGTGTAGAAACTACAGTGATTAAATGCTTTCCAGAGCTTACATGTTAGTGCTTTCAACTTCAGAAACTAAAACCAGGATCATGTCAGCTCTCTGTTCTGCCAAGCTCCAAACAAAGGGTGAGCAATGCACAGTGGGACCGGGTCCTGGGCACTCTGAGAGGGGCGGAAAGGTCCCAGAGACCCAGAATGACCGAAGACCGTCTGCTTCTGAGCCCATGTGTCCACAAACATGGCTTCTGCACATTAAACCGGCAGAACTGACCCTCGTTCCTGAGCCACTGCCTCACTAAGGAAGTTCCCAGCTAAAGCCCTTTACTCTCCGCAGAGGAGATTTCAGACAGATTCTACAAACTGAATAAGGAGATTGGAAAAATGTAGGGATTCTGCACACAGGCATAACTACTGAAAGAAATAAAGTACATGTATTTTGAGTCAACTGATTTCCAACTTAGAGAAACTTAGCTGTAAAAATAAAGAGCTGTGAAGACACATTTTTTTGCGTCTTCATGTATTTCAGAATGTGTTCAAACTTGGTACACTCTGCAGTGTCTCTGAAACTTCAAGCTTTTTCACTTCTCTTCTCCCATCTTTAAATTGCCTGTAAACTTTCATCACCCGTATCCTGCTGCAGGTACAGACATGGCTAAAACGCATTCAGCCCAGAAGGAGGGCTGTTTACAGAAATTAAGCCACATTCAGTCAAAGCAAAGCGCGTGCTTCAACACGAAGAGCCTACCCCCTCCTCCAAAACATTCTTAGTAGTGTCTGTCTGACTTATCTGCACATCTCCTCTACTCTTCCCTAAGTCTTCTTTGTCATTTTTGTTTCTATTACCCTGAGCTTTTCCTTTCATAACAGGGAGGGAGGTAGGAGGGGGGTTCCAGTGGGAGGGGGGTTCCAGAGGCAGAGGACATATGTACACCTGTGGCTGACTGATGTTGATATATGGCAGAAACCAACACAATAATGTAACGTAATTATCTTCCAATTACCAAAAAAAAAAAAGGCTAGAGAAACTTTCTTCTGACCATAGATTTAATAGCGCAGTCTCTTAAACTCCAGGTCTAAAAGCAGAGAATCCCTTTGCTCCACCTCCTAACATCTGTCACAGGAGTCAGATTACAAATCAACTCAAATGAGGGGATCAAGGAGGGTGGAAGTGAAGAGGGAACACGGAAAAAGGAGCAACTGGCTTACTGGTTAGGTCACTGGTAGAAACCATAATACAGTTTCAATTCTTTGACAATCATATCATGCAAAGTAGCATTAAATTGAATGTTTAATGTTTGAAAAAAAGAGAATATTCTAGTTTCCTAAATAGAAATCCTCTTTAAAGATGTAAAATGGTAATCCTTTTACTGTTCAATCTATGGAGATTTGTTAAACGCATATGAAAAAAATGAAGAAAACTGCTCTTTCATTCCGAGTTTTTTAAAAGTCACTTTTAATGGCCATCAGAATTATTAACAGAAAAATACATTAACTACAAACCAACTTATTCATTGTATGTAGCTACTTATGCATTTTATTAGAAAAATAACTTAATCTCTGATGTTTTCTATTTTTAAAACTGACCTGCGTACTGCTTTTAATACTTCTTGATTCTAAATCTTCTGAGATTACTGAAGTAGACAAAGAGACTAATCAGTACCTATTTATGGGTTGCCAAAATATACTTTTAATTCTTTAAATGCTAAGAAAAGCCTAAGACAGTTGGCAAACATCTCAGAAATCTGTGTCTAAATGGTTTTAACTTATAACTTTATGCCGAACAAACGTATTTCAAGGAAACATTAGACTAAAGCAACAATAAAAACTTGAAAAATGCTGAATATTTTAGGTACTACATGGTTCTCTAATACATACAAACACCCAAAAGGAAATTTAGATCCAACTTTACCCCATTAAAACACTGAAGTTCCCAGAGTATGGAGTGTAACCTGATCGTAACTGCTATGAAGGGGGAGGGCTGACTATACGCTAAATCTTGCCATCTGTAGGTGCCTGGCTTTACACAATTCCAGTTTTTGGTGGTTTTTTTTTTTTTTTTTAAATAGGTTCAAAAGTTTACAGTATATTTTTCTATTTACTACCAGTCACAAAATTCTTTTATGTTATGTCATCCTTAAACAATTCTCTGAGCTATTTGGGTATATCCAATCATAAATTTGCACAACAAGAGCTCTATCTCCAAATCCATTCACATTCATATTATGAACAGTCTTTAATGGTAAAGCAAATAATACTTATTTATATATTTAGGAAAAAGACTGTTGTTGCATTCTCTTACGAAGTCGTGTCTGACTCTTTGCGACCCCATGGACTGTAGTACGCCAGTCTTCTCTGTCCTTCACTGTCTCTCGAAGTATGCTCAAAACTTGTCCACTGAGTCAAGGATACCATCCAACCATCTCATCCTGTCATCCCCTTCTTCTGCTCTCAATCTTTCCCAGCATCAGGGTCTTTTCCAAAGAGGATTAAACCTCCCCCAAAATAATTCTCCCAAAGACACTACTTCTAGAATGTAACAATTATTCTAACTCTAAGAATCCTATATGAAAATACTGATGGCTTGCAACCCAGCAATTCACAAAGATGGTGAACTGAAAAGAATTCATACTCAGGACCTCAATTTTGTTATTACTAAGTGAACTCTACTTATGTTCAAGATGCTCACTAATTTCCACTCATTTCACCTCTAATGCTCACAAGAGAAACACTGATGCTCTGTCTTCCACGACTGGGACTCAGGACTGCAGAACTGTCACAGTGAGCTAGACCAAACAGATCTACACTACAATTAAGCACATTAAAACACCTGCATATACGGAGCCCATACATGGCTAATAAAAAGGCCCTTTCACCAAACCAGTAGGTTGATCTGTAGTTCTGATGATTTTAAATCAGCAACCACTCCAAAATTCAAAAAAAAGGCCAAATATACCACTTTCTAAAATTCTCTCACTTTGGGTCTATTTCTCTCCATTACAGTTATCAAATTTCACTTGCCAAACTCTATCCTTAATTAATCACAGGAAATTCCCAGTAAATTGAAATCATCACTATAAATTCAGTAGGAGTAATGCGAAAACATCAAAGGGTAAAATACAGTCTTTAAAAAGAAATAAGACAGCAACAACATACAGCTGCAGTTTACCATCTAAAAGAATTGTAGACCTAAAAATATTATATAAAATCATGCAAATCTGACTTCTATTTTCAATATATAAGGAGAATTTAGTATTTAAAATTTAAAAACCCTGAGTCCTATTTTTAAACTGAATAATTTGGCAGTACATATGATCAACTCCTATCTAAACTATTTTACTAGGAATCTGATATATTAAAATGAGTTAAATCAATGTAGTATTACTCTAATCTTAAAAACAAAAAATCCTAGCTGACTGAAGAGGAACAAGTTTAGTGAAGAAAATATGAAAGAAATTTTGAATTAATGTTTCTAATTAGCAAAGGCTTTCACACAGACTTCAAAGCAAATTTCCTTTTCCCAATTAATTAGAACACCAACACAAAGAATTAGACTCTAATTGACAATTCTTGCGGAGAACTAACGTGACCAAACAGCAGAATACATGTTCTCTAATTTTTAAAAACTTGTGACAAAAATCCTATTTAGATTGATAGATAGATAGATGGTGGTTCTTATACTTAAATAAGAACACCTTTGAAAATCATCAAGGCTGTGTAGCTGACAGTGTGGCTGAAATATTCTGGCCAAAAAATAAGCTCACTCTGCTCAAAGTAACATTAAACTTTGCAAAGAGCTTTTTGTCAACTTAAACATAATGTAAAATCCTGACTCAAAACACTTCTGAAAAAAAAAAAATCTAGAATTGTTCCTCTTTCTGTTAATGATTCCCTAATTATTACAGACATATTTCAATGTTGGCCATTAACTTAGATAGGAGAATTTTATAATACACACAGAGAATTCCAACTGCTTCCTCCAAGATAAAAAGAGGCACGATACTAATGTGAAATGGATATGCCTAAATTAAATGGAAAGAGAGAAAAATTAAGAAAGAAATCTGGGACAGGACCCATAACAACACTGCAATTAAAAAGATAAGGAAAGGAAATTCTCAGGAAACACAAATAAATCCTCCAGCCTCTTAAGATGAGGGACTTGCTCGTAAGGGGAAAAAGATTAACATTAAAGAATAGCAAATTGAGGGGATTTTAGAAACAAATTCAAAAATATTGCAGCAAAGCTTTCTGAGTGCCAAATTTTAAATGTAGGTACCCTTACAACTTTCAAAACAATTCTCTAAAGTTCTGACATGCAGACCTTTTAAAAATACAGACATCATCAATAGATACATGGTATTTTAAATTTTCTGATAATTCTTCATTCTGTATCATGACATTTTTCCTAAGATTTTTCTGTGTCATTTTACAAGTAAAATATTTTTAGAATCAATAACAAAATGATAAAGTATAAATATACTAAAGCGAAAATACCTTGTATTAAAATAATTTCTAAGATTCTTTCCAGGCAGACCTTACAGAGTTTCTCCAACTCCACACTTATTCCCCAATCCCAACCATGGGAAATTCCCTATAAATTCTCATTTCCTTGTTTTCTTTAAAAGACTTCATTGTTTTTTTCCCCCTGATTAGTTCAGCAATCATATAAAAACAAAATGAGACAAAAGGGCCAAAATGGTTTGCAGAATATTTTTGCAATAAAGTGTAACTGACAGAAGTCACCTAAGAGACGAAACACTATATATACCCTGATCTGTAATTCTATATATCTTCCTAATTAGAGCATGCTTTCCCTGGTGGCTCAGACCGTAAAGCATCTGCCTACAATGCGGGAGACCTGGGTTCAATCCTTGGGTCGGAAAGATCTCCTGGAGAAGGAAATGGCAACCCACTCCAGTACTTTTGCCTGGAAAATCCCATGGATGGAGAAGCCTGTTAGGCTACAGTCCATGGAGTCGCAAAGAGTTGGACACGACTGAGTGACTTCACTTTCGCTTTCTTTCATTTTCGCTTTCTTTCCTTTTCTATCACTCTACATTTTTGCTCTGCATCATCATCATCATCATCTCTTGCCTTTTTTTTTTTTTGGTCCCAAGTCATAATCTTTCCTTTTCAAAAAAAACAAAAGTTACATAAGATGTTTAAGGATTCGCCTTTGAAGATGTCCAAGATGCTAAAACTTTTCAGTTAAATGAAACTGACCCTGAAAGTATTTTAAACAAGTCCAAATCTCTGCGTGTTAAAATAAATTCTTTCTAAACTATATTATATTGTCTCATATCCTTGTTAAAGAGTGTACTTTTGTAATATATTAATAGTAGTTTTAAAGGTTAGAGAGTTAAGATATTTTACTCCTATACTAAATGTTCTACAAATGCTAATTTTAGGTCACATCTTAAGTTATTAATATTTTACATGCAATTTGTTAATCAGCAGGATTCTTACTGTCATTTCTTTTTTATGAATATATCATACTTTATCCATTCTCCTGTTGCTACACATTTAAGGGGTTTTTCTCCAGTTTTATGCTATCTTCTCATTGTTCATTTCTTGATGTATTTTATATGCCTGTTTCTACCAGCTGGTCTTCTGTTTTCTAGATAAATTAAGGGTGACTTTACTCCAATATTCATACTTTCAATAATAACTTTACTCAGATATTCACATATTATACAATTCAAATGGTGTTAATTTGTACAATTCAGTGGTTTTCAATACATTCATAAAATTGTATAATCAACACCTCCATCACTTTTAGTACATTTTTATCACTCTTCAAAGAAACCTCATTAGCAACCTCTCTAAATTTCTCCAACCACAGCCCAGTCCCTGGCAACCACTAACCTTTCTATCTCTACCAGTTTGCCTATTCTGTACAATATGTGGCCTATTATTACCAGCTCCTTTCACCAAACATAATGTCTTCAAGGCTAATCCATTCTGTAGCATGTATCAGTACTTCTTTTTATTGCTAAATAATAGTCTATAGTGTGAATACACCACATTTTATTTATCTTGCTGATAGACATTTGGATTGCTTTCACTTTATGACAGTTATGAATAAGGTTGTTATGAACATTCTCATGTTCATATTTTTATAAATACAGAAAATCTACTAATCAGTTTTTGCTAATAGCAGAATGGAGATAGATCCCAGGGACCCTGGATATCCAAAGAAGACAAAGTCAGGTCATCTGTAGGACCTGAAATGAGTCCTCTACCCCTGAGTCTTCAATTACCACCTTCCCACATGGGTTTGATCCCTGGGTCAGGAAGATCCCCTGGTGAAGGAAATGGCAACCTACTCCAGTATTCTTGCCCGGGAAATCCCACAGACAGAGGAGCCTGGGGGGCTGCAGTCGATGGGGTTGCGAAAGAGTTGGACATGACTTAGCAACTAAACAACAACACACAGCAACCAAACTGCTTTACTACTGCTCAGCTCTGCATTATATAAGCCATCAGCTCTGCCACCAACTCTGTGCTCCCCTCATCATCTCACCTGGATTACTTCAATGGCTTAAATGTGGCTCAGCCTCCAGTGCTGTCCTCCAGACCAGAGTATTCGTTCCAGAATACAAATTTCCTCATTCCATTTTCCTGCATCAAACCCTTCAATAGCTCCCCAAGGCATTTAAGATGAAAGTAAAAATGCCTTCCTAAGGAACAGACTCTCAGATGATCTGGCCTCAACAACCTCTGCGGTCCTGACCTCTGACTATGTCTGTGGCATCTATAAGAAACTATTCTGGTAATTACCCTCTCTCCCCACTGGACCTTTATACAGGCTGCCCTCTCTGCCTGGAACTGCCCCCATGTCCCCATGGGTGCTTCCCTAAGGCACAGAACTGTTTATACTCCACCTTCTTATAGCCATCATTTCTGTGATAATATAAACTCTGAATGAGAAAAATTTGTGATTTTTCTCACAGTTAGTGGTGTGGTGGTTTAGTTGCTAAGTTGTGTCTGATTCTTGAGGCCTCCTGGACTCTAGCCCGCCAGACTCCTCTGCCATGGGATTCCCCAGGCCAAGAATACTGGAGTGGGTTGCCATGTCCTTCTCTAGGGGATCTTCCCACCCCAGGGATCGAACCCAGGTCTCCTGTACTGCAGGTGGATGCTTCATTGACTGAGCCACCAAGGAAGCCCCGGTAGTTAGTGGATCTAGTCCAGTGAATGGCATAGAGTGGATTCTCAACACATATTTGTGGTTGTGATGAGAGAATGTGACTTACTGGCATATTCAATAATTCTGATGAGTAAGTAGGACTTTTTGAGGCTTGGGCTTGAAAAAAGATGAGTGAAAAAATCCCATAAAACAACAAACCTTAATCTTGGCCTAGTCTCTCTCAAGTTGAAGCAAGTAACCCTCCACCATCAGGTCATAGGACGCTATCAGGAAAGAAACATTCTCTTTAAAGGGGAACGCTGGCTGTTAAAGTGATGAAGGCCAGAGCTGCCGAGGGCCTTCTCTGCCATCACGTAAGGTCGTAGCTGAAAAAAGAAACCAACACAGAACGAAAGTGGAGACAAAGGAAAGAGAGAAGTTTCTGGATGACATCATATAAATCTTCCATCCAGATGTGCCCAGAGCTGGCTGTGGCCTTGGACTTCCCAGATACATGAGAAAATAAACTCCAGTATGGCACATACTAGTCTGAGTGTCTTTTGGATGGCCCGAAGATTCCAGGGCTACACAGAACCATCTACCTGTGTTAGTCTCTAATTAGGCAGCAAAATAAATGACTATACTTATTTTTCATTGCTGGTGCCATTTTACACTCTATAAACTAAACATTAGTATAGTTGAAAGCCTAGGCAAAGAATATGCCCTCCGCTTAGGGATACCCTAGTGGAAGGCAAGATTCCTAGTAACAGAGCTGGACTCCAACTGCTTCCTTTGGTGGGTGAAACAAAGCAAGAAGGTTCCCAGAGCCGGGCAGAAGCCTAAGCCCCCTGGAAACTGGGACACCTGAAGCTTTCAGGATGATAAAAGCCGGCACCAGAATTAGACCATCTGAGAGCAGACCACAATTCAGTAGGAATCCAGGTTACTTACTTTAAAGTTCTGGACACTTTTTTTTTTTTTTTAACTGACACAAAACTACAGGTAAATCAAAATTCATTTATTTTCCAGGGAATCAACTTGATGCAACTAAAGGATCAGGTATGGTTATGTAGAATTCTTCCTCATTTCATGTAAGATGTAGAAATACTGAATTTTACACACAGTCCACCAACTACTTCCTATGGATGAATTAAGAAGGGCAGAGCCAGTTCAGCAGGTGTTCATGAATCCAAATTGGTTATTCATCTGAACTACATTTCTTTTCTTAAAAGATAGGGTGAAATATGGAAATTAAGACTTACCTGTGTCCTCAGTGACTCATATGGACTACAGAAGAAAGAACAGTATGAAGAATCAAAAAACTGGACTTGGGTGCAGGCACCTGCCTGTACGCCCTTGGAGCTTTTCCTGACCAAGTTTCAGTTCTTCCTCACAGGAGTTCATCGTGTCCTTTACCACCAGGCCCCTTTCTCTAAAGAGCAGCTTTGCCTTACACCATTGGTGACTTCCCACTGCATGCGAAATATCAAGGGTGAAGGCCAGTGCGGGCTGAGTAGGAGCAATGTCACACCAGGTATAGCTATCTTCTGGGGGCACGGGGGTGGGGATGAGGGGCACACATTATCAGGCAGCCTGACTGTGGATGCTCCTGAGGAAAAGGCTCATGAAGCATTGTGAGTATATTAGGAACCCCAGGTGTGAAGATGCTTCTGCAGTGACTAAAATCCCTCTGCCATTCACGAAGCAGAAGTGGTTAGTAATACGGAAAACATGTGTGCCGTAGATGAGGGGGAAAAGGTAGGGGAATTGCAAGTGATGGGAGAATATTCCCAGAAAAGACTCTGAACTAGAAAATTCATTGCACTGCTGAATTTTCTCGGGTAGTAGCGACCAACGGAACAATACTGAACAGAATTAGAGGCCTCCCAGCAAAGGGAGACGAACCCCAGAGTCCTGATGATACCACACAGCAGGTGTATTCATAGCTACTTACAGTGTCTGTTTAGAAAAAGCATCGAGCTTCAGAATTCTAGGTTTTCACGTCTGCAAAATGGCAAGTATATGACAAAACCACCATCAGCCTACTCCTGAGATGATAAATCTGGTTCATTGTTTATTATTCAAAGACCTCCTAAAACGTATGACCATAATGTCCTATTTTAGTAAATATGACAATCTAAAGATAATTTCCTCTTCCTCTGTGATTTAAGACCTTGTGCTCCTTAGGACTACTACTCTGAATACTAGATACCAATACAAAAGAATGGAACTCCATAAGGGGTAGGAGATAACAAACACGGAAGGTCTCTGGGCCCCCACAAATTCTTCAGTGTGTAAACGCACGTGTTATTTTCTAACTTCTTTTCAGGTGACTCAAGACCAATGTACAAGAAAAATATTATTATTAATTTCAGCATCTCAGCATGGGGCTCACGTTAATGTCAGTTCAGGATACCCAACTAGATGTATACATCTAGTTTATTATAAAGGTTAAGAAAGATACATACACATCTACTAATACAAAAGCACTTATCAAAAAAGGGGGCTGGATGGGCAAGAGAACTCTCCACTGAACTGCATCTGTACTACCAAGTAATTCCTATGAAATTAGGCAGGTCACTGGATTTGTTTTTTCCCCAACTGTAAAATCTCCCTTGCATAAACGACAAGATTCTTTCAAAATCAGGGATGACAGTGTCAGCTGGCTAGTGCTGAGTCTGGTATCATGTTGAATCCAAGTGACAGGATCCACTTCTGATGTACTGTGCCATTCAAAGTGACCACAGGTTCCATTTTTCTAAAATGCTAATATGCTAATTTTGTGTGTGTACACTGAGTTCACTTCATATTGGATTTTCATTTTCACCCCAGAAGGCCCCCCCTAGCATGGCAGGGCACTGAGAAAAGAAGTGGGGAAAGGCAGAGCTCACCTTCCGGCTCGCAGGCTCAACTCCACACTGCTCCTCCTCTGGTGAACGCTTGTTGTGCCCCAATGCTAACTGTTACCTTACTAATCGAGATTATCCATGAAACTGAGAAAAGACTTCCAGAGATGTTCCAGGCAAGAGACAGAAAACGAGTGGGGAATTTACACTACGCCAGATATTAGAATCATTGCTTTAGGGATACGCTACTTACTCTATGGCTTTCCCAGCAGTGCAGTGGTAAAGAATCCGCTTGCCAATGCAGGAGATGCAAGAGACATAGGTTCGATCCCTGGGGTAGGAATTGGTAACTCACTCCAGTACTCTTGCCTGGAGAATCACATGAACAGAGGAGACTGGCGGGCTACAGTCCAAAGAGTCACAAGGAGTCGGACACAGAGAGGGCATGCAGCAGCACTTACACTGCACATTTCATTTCCTCCAAGCCCAAAACATTTGTAACGCCCAAATGATGTGCATTTTAAATGGTCATTCGTGGGTTTTGCTTTTTCAAGATTAACTGCAGGGTCACAATGGACTTCTTTTTGTAATCTAACAGATTCTGATGTATTGAGTCCAGGAAAAAGAAACAGCATAGCCAAGGTCTCACAGCCGCGGGCTGGGGCCACTCTGATGAACTGCCCTCTGCAAGTCTGTTTTAGTCCTGCCTTTCCTAACGTAAGACACACAGATCTGAGGACTGGGGCTTAACTTTTTTATTTGCTATGCCACCGCTAGAGCAATCAGTTAAAAAAGAAAGAAAAAAAGTGCTAAAGTCTTTATGTAATCTACCTGGCAAATATTCTAAATTAAAGACAACACCGCTAAAACAGCAGTTGAATATGCCATAGCATAATACTTGTTTCATTTGGTGATATTTTGAGCAAATTTTCTCCCTCTTTCTCACAAGTTTACTCTCACAAATTTAGAAACATAAATGTTCACAAAGTACTCCTCTGGAATAAATGAGTGACAGAGAGCCCCTTCTTTTAAAAAAATCACTCTCTCATCTCCTTAGTAGATGCCTACCAACAATGACAACAACTCTTGACAAAGGCAGCGTACACTGGCAATGTGACGGAGTATTCAAATGATTACCTGTTGGAGTCTAATGGTAACATGCTTAGTCACTGCTTTTTATTCCTCAGAACCTCTAGGGCTCTGTGCTCCCAACTAACAATTTGTGCAAAGCTCCAGTTGGGAAGAAATTTTAAGAATAAATGCCCTTCTCTTTCTTTCATTTCTTTCTTCTCCCCCTAGGAGGGGACTTTACAAGGTGTTTTCACAATGAAAACATTTAAGAAAAGACATTTTAGTAAAAATACTCAGTGATTTTCAAGAGGGACAAATCCTAGGAAATTGACTTTTTAGGTGCTAACCCGACATTTCTTAAAAGGTTTCTAGCTCTCATTGTATTTATTTCTTCTTACTAGGCTAGAAAGGAAAAAATATAAAGGGGAGGGAACCTCAACTCTCTGGCCCACTCTCGCCTATTTCTACTTTGTTACTCAGTGCCTTGTCGGATCATTTGTGGTTACCTTGTGAGTTTCATTTCTTAAGTGATTGTATGTATGTATGAATGAATGTGTGTGTGTGTGTGTGTGTGTGCGCACTATTAAAGATGATTTCAACGGATTACTTGGCTCCTACTCAGGAAAGAAGGCTTGCCTCTTTCCCTGCTGCAGTATAAGTTAAGACTTTTAAGGCTTAAAATAGATAGGAAACATCAGGAGGCAAAAAAGGAGAGAAAGGGTAGAGTCTATGGTCTGGACAATAGGTAGAGCTCAACTGGGAACTGCTGCTGAGATGCTGATCTGAAATTTTCAGAAATGTAACTCAACCTAGACTAGAACAGGAATCAGAGAAATGAGGAATAGAAGCCGACCATGAGGAAAGGGAAGAAAAGGAGGAAGAGCAAAGCTAATTTTTAAAAAGCAATGTTCTAAGTGCTAGGCATTGTTATAACTGCATTATGTGAATATGCTCAATATGACAAAACCACACAGTAGAGAAAGAAGAGATGGGAGGCAGGGAGATGGAATGTGAACAGGAAGAATAGATTAGACTCAAGTTGATATTAACAATAAAGAGCCCTCCCTGAAAAGATATATGCACCCCAATGTTCACTGCAGCACTGTCTACCACAGCCAAGACATGGAAGCAACCTAAATGTCCATCAACAGAGGAATGGATAAAGAAGATGGGGTACATATATACAATGGAATATTGCTCAGCCATTAATAAGAATGAAATAATGCCATTTGCAGCAACATGGATGTACCTCACTCAGTTCAGTTCAGTCACTCAGTTGTGTCTGACTCTTTGCGACCGCATGAACCACAGCACGCCAGGACCCCTGTCCATCACCAACTCCCGGAGTCTACCCAAACCCATGTCCATTGAGTCGGTGACTCCATCCAACCATCTCATCCTCTGTTGTCCCCTTCTCCTCCTGCCCTCAATCTTTCCCAGCATCAGGGTCCTTTCAAATGAGTCAGCTCTTCACATCAGATGGCTAAAGTATTGGAGTTTCAGCTTCAACATCAGTCCTTCCAACGAATACCCAGGACTGATCTCCTTTAGGATGGACTGGTTAGATCTCCTTGCTGTCCAAGGAACTCTCAAGAGTCTTCTCCAACACCACAGTTCAAAAGCATCAATTCTTTGGCACTCAGCTTTCTTTATAGTCCAATTCTCACATCCATACATGACCACTGGAAAAACCATAGCCTTCACTAGACGGACGGACCTTTGTTGGCAAAGTGATGTCTCAGTTTTTAACATGCTGTATAGGTTGGTCATTACTTGGTTGGTTCACGTATTGCTGAAGCCTGGCTTGGAGAATTTTGAGCATTACTTTACTAGCGTGTGAGATGAGTGCAATTGTGCAGTAGTTTGAGCATTCTTTGGCATCGCCTTTCTTTGGGATTGGAATGAAAACTGACCTTTTCCAGTCCTGTGGCCACTGCTGAGTTTTCCAAATTACCTAGAGAGTATCATACTGAGTGAAGTAAGTCAGACAAGGAGAAGGAGAAATATATGACATCCCTTATACGTGAAATCTAAAAAGAAATCATACAAATGAACTTACTTACAAAACAGAAAGAGACTCACAGACTTAGATAACAAACTTATGGTTGCCAGGAGGAAGGGACAGTTAGGGACTTTGCAATGGTCATGTACTCACTGCTATATTTCAAATGGATAACCAACAAAGACCTATTACATAGCACATGGAACTCTGCTCAATGTTATGTGCCAGCCTGGATGGGAACAGGGTTTGGGGGAGAATGGATACCTGTATATGTATGGCTGAGTCCCTTCACTGTTCGCCAGTAACTACCACAACACTGTTAACTGGCTATTCCCCAATACAAAAGGTTTTTGATGTTAAAAAAAATTAATAAAAATTTAAAAAGAAAAAAAAAGAAATAAAGTGTCCTCAAGGTAGGCTTTACTTCAATAACCCTGCATCTTTTCTCTGTGTCCAAGGCACCTGCAGCTGACTACTCTTAAAAAAGTATATGATATTCTTATATTAAAGCAGTAACCATTAACCATTTCTTAAAACCTCTTCAACATGAGGTAGTATACTTCAATTAGAGAATCTATCAGATTAATATATTAACCTCTAGTAGGTAAATTAAAACCTAAGAATTTACTCAGAACTTAGTATAAACCCACATGTTATGGCTTCTTCCTGATCAATAAGAGCAGGAAAACTGATAATCTAGTTGGACTGGGCGTGGAGTGCAGTAGTTACCATTCTGCACTCTCAGGACACTTCCAGCTCAGATGTAACTAGCAGTTGTTTTTCTGTCTTTGTGGCAATTGAGTCCCATCCACAAAAGACACCCTGTGTTTCTCTTTCATTTCTAGCTACTCCCATTGTAATGATCCAGAAAACACAGCAGAGTAGTAGATGTCACAGCAAGATAGCCACAGGTCAAGAGTGTGCAGAGGGACCGCCATGGGGCCCAGTGTCCCTCACCTTCCCACCCCGTGCACCTGCTACAATACCTTATTCTGTATGTGTGGTTACATTGTTTTGTAATCCCATTTATGTAACTTAACATTTGTTCTCCATTTCTCTTCTTACATAAAAGATGTGGGTGGGACAAAGGCCATATATTTTGCTTCTGAAACCTAAAACGTTCCTATTTTACTCTGGGCACAATAACTGCTCCAAAATGAAAACAGACTAATTTGGAAAACACAGCCAGTTGGCCAGGGAATGAAAAACAAGTCAGAGATTCACCTGATCAAGAAGTTTCATTTGCATCACTAAAGGAGGCGACTCGATCTTCGAAAGAGGACAGAGCTGAGGAATATATAGTCCGAGCTTCATATTCTAGAGCAACCTGCCCTCTTATATGACACTGATTAAACTCCATGAGTCTCAGAAATTTCCAAGATAAAATGTAGATAATCCAAGCTGAGGGGAGTACAAATTTGATGGAATAATGTATACCTTAAGGACTAGCAGAATGTAGGTATGTAAGAAAAGTTTCCTTCTTAAAACTCCTTTAAATTCTGATTTATAAAAATATTTCTACACTTTATTTTTTAAAGATGTGGTCAAGCCATTATTGGAGGGCATATAAAACAAAAAATGTTAAGAGGCAACAAACAACCATGAGTTACAATAGAGATAAGGACTCAGAAAGAAATCTGAGAGGTAGATTTCACCAGTGCTTTAAGAAATAGTATGAATTATCAAAACATTAAAGCCTATGTCACAGTATTAATTAAATTATTCTGTATTTGCTTAAAAAACAGCTTTGCAAGAAAAAGGAAACTCAGCTGTGAATAAAGTCGATTTGAGGTGGTAGGTAATTAAAACCTCTTGTATTTATGGTGAATACTCTGAATTACAATACAACAACTCATAAGTGCCTAAAAACGTTCTGCACTGATCCTACAGAGAAGCTGTGTGAAAATACTGGAGGAAATCTGAGAGGAAGGGGAGCCTAACTATTAAACATTTCATAAAATGTAAATGCCACGTCTGTTCATTTAAATCATGTTTATCTAAAATATAATATAGTCAACATGAACAAGAAACTGTACTTCAATATAAATTAAGCTTTCTGTCAAGTAATTAAAAGAACTCTCTAGTCACTCTTAGAAATATAACTTTTTCTAAATAACAACTGAAATTTGGTTTTGAATGTAACATTTTCTGCTCTTTGTGTGAAAAGGTCCTAGGATTTCTTAGTATGGGAAGTCTAGGATATGCCTTTTTAAGATTCTTTTAGAAAACCTATTTTTAAAGAGAGGAACTGAAAAAGAAAGTGAGGTAGCCCTTTTTCCATCCATCAGACAAAACAACCCATGTTAATAAAACATCTAAATCTAAATCCCATTGAATGAATTATCTGTGTAACCTCATTTGAAGCCAAAGAACAGCTTAACATAATTTCTGTGACCTGCATTTCCCTTTATTAATTAATGTCAGATAATCATTTCTGATACAGTATACAATTTAGCAACTCCGTGGGCTCACAGCGCCTAACTGGGAGAGGGGGATGGCCAATAAAATGCTAAGCCTTGTCGCATTTTCCCCCAAACTTAGGTTAGCTTGAAACTTTATTTATTTTGAAATTATTATTATCTTTTGTGTGTGTTTGAATGGTCTGTTTATTTGTTCTTTATTTTTCAAGAGAACAAACTCTCATAGGCAAAACACTACCAATTTCAGACTGGAGTCCCAATCCTGCATCTAGCTAGCTAGCTGGTCTAGGCGCACATCACTGGATAGGTCGCTGGACTTCCCAGTGCCTTCTCCCCCCATCTCTAGAGAGAGACGGTAGCAGCAGCCACTTCCTAGGCTTCACTTGACGGTGTGTGGATTAAATAGGAAGACAGTAGAGAACACTACCTGGCACATGATGAGAACAATATGTACGTGAGGAATCATAAACGATCTTTCACTTCCAAAAACGTTCTATTACATTTGCACTAGGATTTAAAGAGGATCTATGCTGACAATACCTGGTTCCACATTTATGTCTCTGTGCTGAAATCACATTGTGGAATGGCCTGTAACTGTGACATTTCATCAAATATAAGTAAACTATACATTAAATTACACAGATGACTTAACACTTAAGTCTTCATTTGTGTTCATGGCCTATCTTCTACCTGTTTGGGGTCGCCTCATAATTATCAATCTTTGGTAATATGAGTTACTGAGTGAGTGAAAGTCACTCAGTCGTATCCGGCTCTTTGCGACCCCATGGACTGTAGCCTGCCAGGATTCTCTGTCCAAGGAATTCTCCAGGCAAGAATTACTGGAGTGGGTTGCCATTCCCTTCTCCAGGGGATCTTCCCGACCCAGGGATCAAATCCAGATCTCCCGAATTATAGGCAGATTCTTTACCATCTGAGCCACCAGGGAAATTCCTTGGTAGTATAGTAATGCTCTTTTTAAATCAAACAAATGTATCTGTCTAGTGATACACTGACAGAAAAGTTAAATGCACATATATGGGCAGCAGTAATATTAAAAATGTTCTATGAACAAAACAATGAAAAAAAAAAAAAACACTACCATGTTGCTCTATATAATGAAAAAAATTCTAATGAAGTAGGATGCTTCCAACTCAATTTCCTTCACATTCTTGATCCACATCTTTCGAGTACTTCTGACGAAATTCATTGTGTAGTATCTGATGGGATCAGTTAATCAAGTTTCCTTTTCTGAGATAAGAATCATTTTCCTCAACTAATATAGAAGGTAGCACAAAATGTCTCTGCAATTGTTACAAGATTCAATTAAAAGCAGGTGAGTTGAAAGACACCAAGTTCTGTTTAACTACAGACATTACGGCCCATTTGAAAGCTTTGAAAATCAAAAGTGGTTCAGTCTCAAATTCAAAGAGAATTTAGACATGATCAGAACATACTTCAATTCCTGACACAAAGAATTATCCAGATTTGAAACTCATACAAAACACGTAAAAGTCAAGAACCGTATCTTGCCAAAAATAATAGTAAATTTTTGTTTTTTCTTTTCTCTCTACCCCTCAAGGTAACCTACATTTATCTCTACTTCAAAACACTGTGAAAACTTTAACTCATGAAACCTCATTGTAGCAAATAAACAAATGATCAGGTATGCTATTTTCATAATCGGCCCTTGAAATTTAGTATGAAACAGGACCCTTTAATCAACAGTAACCTCAGTAAAAGTAACGACAAAAACACTGAAGGAGAAGTACCATAATAAGCCAAAGATATCACATTTGTGGAAATAAATACATAATAATAAACAAATGCCTCTAGGGTCAAGGATGGTCAATTAGGTAAGCGTAAAGCTCCTGGTGTGGCATTCCTGGACCCCTTAGGGCCAGAGGACAGCCACCAGGGAAGAATATCCGTGGGGATTGTGGCCAATGCTGCAGACACCATTTGGCTCTGGCGTTGAACAATTTTGACGATAGTCACCGTGGTGTCAAAGAAGAAAAGTTTTGTCTTTTTCCTTCCTTTTAGAAACAAGGAAGAAAAAATTAAAAGATGGGAAATAGATAAATAAAGTGAGCACACATTATGGTTTAGAGCAATATGGACTGGAATTTAGGATATGTTAAAATCACAATATATTTAATATATTTAAAAGATAACAGCAGTATGTTACAAAGACTAAGATTTAATATTTTCCCTTTAATGAAAAAGTTTGAGATGGATCTTGACTTATAAATATATCAGTGAACAAGTTCAAAGAAGTAATAACTTACCTGTTGGACAATAAAGATTTTATGAAACTTTGGGAATATTCTGAAGGAGTAACAACAATAAACATCTAACTTCTACATTAGGGGAAAATTTTAATGTTCCAAAGCATCTAGCTTCAAAGAAAATCTAAAGATTCCACTGGATTCATGCACAAAATCTACTATTGTATATAAGTAAAACTCATAAAACCAACTTAATTTGTCTAACAGATGTTTAATTCAAGCCAAAGGAAATTTCCATTTCCATTCCATTCAAATATAATAGGATCAGTAACCACCATACAGTTTTCAAACTTTATCTTATAACCTAGTAAATAGTTTATTTTCTGGACTGTAATAAAACTGCCATATAAAAGGGAGAATTAGAAATCTAGATCAAACAGCCTTTTTAGTGACAAAGGACTCAAACTGCAAGATAAACTGTTTCCTCCAACCTTGATTTTCTCTATTCTAACTTAAGCCACCAATTCAATAATTACAACACAGTTGTTTCTTCAAAGGTTTTCTTTCATGGTTTAGGTGAAGAAGTCAAAGTCTTGGTATTCATATAAGCACGGGAAAGTCTTCTACAAGCTCACCCATTCATCTGTCTGATGAAATTTACCCCAGCTCATCACACCCATGCTTTTTAGTCCTTTGCTCTTCTCAAGGAGGTACAATAACACTGGGCTCCAATGCCATGATACTGACGGCTAACAGACTACCCACCCTTTAAGGTGAAGACCACAAAATTTCAAATGTATGATTTCTGCTCATGTTAGAATTTTATCTAACTGGCACCAAAACCACAGCTAAAACTGTGGTTTAAAGAAAGCAAAGGCCTCAAATTATCAATTCTACATCAATTCAGTATTTTTGAATACTTCCAAAAGGAGTAAAGGCAAATAAGTCTACAGACTATGGCACAACAATCTCTCAACCTTGCCTGGAGACATATACTTAAGAGATCCTCTGAAACTGGACTACACACATCTATAGTATATGGTTAAAAAGCCATTATTAAATGCTACATATTTCTTCCTTGCCCTTGGCTCTTTTTGGATGGGAAGGCAGAACTGTAGCTGTGACTAGAACAAAAAAATGTATTTCCACTAACTGGAGAAACCCATGATTCACTCATGCACACAAGGCTTTGACAAACCAAATGTGCAAAATTGGGTTAAAATCACAAGTTTTAAAATTCACTGTTAATTTCTCAGGTTATGTCCAGTTTTTCTGAGTCTCAAGCTAGCAATGGAAGTCTCAACAGAAATCTCTATATCCCAACAGCAAAGAAATACAGAAAAAAAGAAAGGGAGGGAGGGATGGAGGGAAGGGGGATGGAAGGCAAGCACTACATAATCATTATGGATATGGATAATTTTATAAATAAATGTTTAATTTATCCCTTACATTTAGATGCTATAAACAGTGGAAAACAATATACATGATTTGTGCTTCAAAAATAAAGTATGAGGTGTTTAATGGAAGCAGCCTGATTTTATTTGCTATTTTCTCTTTAAGGAAATTCTGGCAAGGTCAGCTGACTCAAATTCAACACCTGTCCAGAAAATAACATACATCTGTCACTTTTTCCAAAATGAAAGTGAACGGCATAGCTAAAATTCCTGTGTGTGTGTGTGTGTGTGTGTGTGTGTTCAGTTGCTAAGTTATGTCTGACTCTTCGTGACCCCATGGACTGTAGTCCACCAGGCTCCTCTGTCCACAGAATTTTCCAGGCAAGAATACTGGAGTGGGTTGCCATTTCCTTCTCCAGGGGATCTTCCTGACCCAGGGCCCAAACCTGGCATTGCAGGCAGATTCTTTAGCCTAGTCACTGACCCACATCAGATGTGATGCACTTGGTACTACGGTGGCACAGATGTGCAACTCTGCTTATCGCAGACCTTCTCCCTAAAGCTAACAACTCTATTATTCAGGTTAAGTAGAACATACAACTTAGAACTGAAATCTAAAGGCCAGTAACAAAAAAAGGCAAGAGAATATAAGTTTTATTAATATAAACAATCTGCAACCACTTCTCCCCACTCTCAGGCATACATACACCTACACTACAGATCTCTACTTCTTTCTCAGAAGATTCTAGCTCCAATGCTACTTCTTCTAAGACATGCTAACTCAAAAGATCAACACAAGGTATAGACTGGCAATACTTTCGCTGCTGCTGCGTCGCTTCAGGCGTGTCCAACCCTGTGCGACCCCATAGACGGCAGCCCACCAGGCTTCCCGTCCCTGGGATTCTCCAGGCAAGAACACTGGAGTGGGTTGCCATTTCCTTCTCCAATGCAGGAAAGTGAAAAGTGAAAGTGAAGTCGCTCAGTCGTGTCCGACTCTAGCGACCCCATGGACTGCAGCCTACCAGGCTCCTCCATCCATGGGATTTTCCAGGCAAGAGTACTGGAGTGGGGTGCCATTGCCTTCTCCGGCAATACTTTCGCATTAGCCATCTAATCCCACAAGGCTGAGAGTAGCTTTTCAGAGGAACCTCAAGTGTCATGCTATGCATGCTAAGTCGCTTCAGTTGTATCTGACTCTTTGTGATCCTATGGACTGTCGCCCACCAGGCTCCTCTGTCCATTAGATGCTCCAGGCAAGAATACTGGAGTGGGTGGTCATGCCCTTCTCCAGAGCACCTTCCCGACCCAGGGATCAATACACCTCCTGCAATGGTAAGCAGGTTCTTTACCACTAGCACCATCTGGGAAGCCCTAGACTGGCCGTACTTTTAATTTTAACTATTTTCAAAGAATACCAGCGATGCCAATAGAAGTCACACTTAGAATTTATCAATTAAAAAAACACAGTGCTCTCCCAGTGAAATCTCTCTACAGTGAAATTCAACTTACAGCCCAAGAAACATCGTGATGAATTTTATAAAAAGTCATGTTTTAAAACTGCTGCAACTCTAAATTTTGCTATTCCAGCATCTGAATGAACCATAAAAACCAGATTCTGCCCTATTTCTGGTAAATCTTTCAACAATGCACTGAGCTGACATCACTTTGCTTGTCTGGACCCCTGCTCTACATGCAGACAGCCTGGACTCTGTCTCAACTTCATCAAGCACAACACACCTACCCCCCAGAATGTGCACCATCCGAGGAGCACACTTTGCAAGCACTGCTGCCCCTGTGTAAACAGGACATTTGTTTATGAGGGACAGTTTTTGCTGTTGTTGCTGTTGCCTTGATCTCTGCCATAGATTAAGACTTTCAGCAGAAGCAAACATATAATTCAGAAATCAAGGCTCGGTTTTCTTCTTTAAGAGAAAGATCAGAGAGCCAATTCAATGGGGAAAGGACCTGCAAGGAAATATGGAGTTAAATATGCAACAGTACTCCTTTTCCAGTTTAACACAATGGGGTAGGTATTCTTTATATTTCCCATAGCACTTAGCATAGACTAACAGGAAATAAATAATTAATATTCTGAAAGAGAAGAGAGTGAGAAGGAGGGATGGCCTGAAGGTGAAGGGAGAGAGGGAAGAGAGAAAGGAAAGTTAATGGTGCTGAACGAATGTAGTTTCACGGGGAAAAACTAAACCAAGCTGTTTATATGAATGTGTGCATAAAAAGGGAAGAAAATGGAAGAGGAAAAAATGCTTTAAAAACTGGCATGTCACACAAATAGTTTCCAATTGTGGCTTTGTGTCAATAACACCCACTGGAAGATAATTTCAACTGACCAGTAAGCCTGTTTTTTCCTGGGTCCATTCTACGTACAAGGAGCAGAGGGTTCTACCCAGGGGGTTGGGGGTGGGCTCAGGATTCCAGTTTGAATAGCTAAATGGCTGAGGGCATTTTATCAACTGTCAAAATATTTATTTTTCCAAATCACAGTGCCTATACGGCTGACATCTGAAGGAAATACCACTAAAATAGCAATACAGTTAAATGCTGGCAGATTTTTGCCTAAAGCATTTAAGTATTAATATACTACATTTCTGTTTAGAATAATACTGATTTTCTCAGATATATAGTCAAATCAAGCTTTGATTTGACTTGAAATCAAGCTTTCCTGTCTTCATGGGAATTTACACACCTCTCACTTAAATCCAACACCTAATCACAAATCTTTTCATGCCTATGAACAAAGAAGCAATTCAAAATCCAAGAAATACTCATTTCAAATGTATTTCCAACTAGTGGGGACATAATTTCTTTTATGTCTTGATATATGTAATATACTGTTTAGTGTTTAGCACTGAGTATACAACATACCACAAGAGGTATATCATGCTTTCCTGTTCTTTGGAGAACTCTCTCTCCATGTTGGTACTGAAGAGTTGAGATCTAACCTAGCATGCATGAACAACCTTCAGCCACCCATCGCATTCTGTCCCCACCCCAGATATCTCTATCGTAGTGAAAATAAACATATATAAATCCACAATATATATGACTCCACAGTGAGCCCAGGTTTCCATAGCAAAGGGGAATATTACACTTCAAGGCTACACTATCAAAACAGATTTATCTAACGTTCCTGTTTTGACTATCAATTCTGAGAAATTTTTATTGGCCAATCTTAAAAATGCTTAAAATGTGAGATTGCAATGGCAACACTCACGAAGCTATAGATTAGGAAGCACAGTCCAGGCAGCTAAAAAAATTCTTTTTAAATTCAAACTACAGAATTCTCTTCCACTATACTCAAACCTGGAATTTGCATTTACACTCAGAGACAAAATCCTTTAGGAAAATGTGAAGAAGTATACTTAATCATGTTTTCAAATCAAAATTTCAATATTCATTCACGTACAGAATCTTATAGGGCTTCTCTGGTGGCTCGGTGGTAAGGAAGGTGCCAGCCAGTGCAGGAAACGCGGGTTCTATCCCTGCATGGGGAAGATCCCCTAGAGGAGGGCATGGCAATCCACTCCAGTATTTCTTTCCTGGAGAATCCCACAGACAAAGGATCCTGGCAGGCTACAGTCCAAGGGGTCACAAAGAGTCAGACATGACAGAGCGACTAAATAACAACAGTATACTATATATTTGAGACTCAAAATATTTCTGTATTATATATCCTACTTAACCTTGAAAATAAACTAAATAAGGAAAGCTGAAGTTCTTTTCTGGAAAGATAAAGAAGGAAAGATAAAGTTCTGATTTAGCTCAAAGTTATGTCACTTCATTTCTTAAATAATTAAAATAAGTCCCCATAGAGACATAAATTATGACACCATCCAAGATAAGGGTTCTAAGTAATTCTATAGTCACACTATTTCACACAACCTGTTCTCTGTAGAAGTGATTTACCCAACAAATCACAGATGCCACTCATAACATAGTATTTCTAATATTGCAAGGAGTAAAGAATTCTGATTCATAGGATACCATATTTTCTTAACAACAACAACAAAATAAATCCAAATGGCTTTTTCCCATGCACCTGCCCCCCAAAAGTGAGTACAAAATTAAAGTGCCAGAGTGGGACTTTAAATTGTTTAGGGCATCATTAAATTTCAAATGAGTCATCATGTTATACAGTTTGAAATAAAGGTTAAAAGACTTACTAATGAAATGTAAGCAAAATATTCCATAATATTTGATTTTAAAATTAATTTTAAGTCCTCAAATATGAATACTATGTTCCTATATTACATTTCTTGCCACAAATATGCTTGTATTTAAGGCTACTTAGGCAGAAAATGGACCTCAGGGGTTAAGATCAAAGTCTTTGGAGAGGCAAACTGCCACTTCCTTGATATGACCTTGAAAAAGTCACTTAACCTCTCTCAGCTTCCATTTCCTTATCTGTTATTCTGAAGATAATGAAGAGCACTTACATAATGCCTGGCACACAGTGAACGAGCTATAAGTAATAACTGCTGTTATTTAGTATTATCAAAGGAATCTCTGCAAGTTGCACTTGCAAATTAGATATAAATAAGAAATGGCTGTGTCATTCCCCAAATTTAACTTTAAAAAAGAAAAAAGGCCTAGAGGTTAGACTTAGTTCTTTCTACAAATGAAAAACCACGATGGCAGAAGGAGAGACCAGTATTTAAAAGGGTCAAACAGATCAAAACACAATGCATACAAAAAATGAAAGGTAGCAAACCAACAGTAGTGCCTAACATCCGGGGACCCTTAGAGAATAACCGCCAAGCACACAAGGTAGCAGCTGTGTCAACTTATGCACACAGCCACCTTCAAGAATGGATTCAAACAGCAACATAGAGGGCAGAAAAGTGGCCCCAAATTTCCCTCAGTCTACAAAGAGAGCACAACTTAGTAAATTACATTTTGTATGCAGTGACACGTAGTGGGAAAACTGTAACTTGTTTGGTTTTCAGAGATTAAAACTGGACAGCTAAGGCCAAATAAACTTTGTTCTCCATAAAGGTATCATAAAACATTTCCATCATGGCAGCGTGATGGAGTAAGGAGGCGAGAAGCTCCCACACTTGCGTCAGATTTATCCATCACTTAATCCTAAGAACCTACTAGGGTGCTGACAAAATAGCGAATTGGAAGCATCATCCTCTGACTTCTACCCTGATTAATCATACTCGAGTAACACACGTAATTTCTCTGAGCATTTAAGAGCTCTATACTTAAAAAGTATGTGATAGAAATTAATTTCATATTTAGAGAAAAGTATAAAGAACTATTTCTAGTTTGTATTTACAGATGCAGAGTTCAATGACTCTGAATATAAATCAATTCTTAATATCTATTACCCAATAATTACTGTAACAAACATTTATTCAGTCTTTCCTATTCAATGAGCACTATTCTAAGGGCTACAGATACTGTTTTTAACAAGACAAAAGTGGCCCCAATGTTCATGGAGTTTATAGTCTAGTAGGAGAGACTAAAAATAAAAATACATCACATGATCATAAACATTATGATAAAAATAAATCAGAGTTGTGTGATAAGGAGTGATTGGGAAGCTATTTCAGACTGGTTGGACCAGAAGAGCCTGCTCGTTCAATCTACCTGTATAAGACTGAAATTTGCTACCAAAATCTATAGCAACCATTCTTTTATTTACATATAAAAATAAGTATACACATTTTGCCAGGCTATGAAATTATAATTCACCTCATCCAATGGGTAAGTGTAAACTCTTCCCAAATACACAAAACAAACACTGATAAACAGCTATGGTCCTTTTACCTTCAAATATCATTTCTAACATGTGGATATTGAATCTTCATAATAAAACAAATGTAGACCAATGTACAACATTTTAAAATTCACATTCATTTTATTTATATACTATATTGCTCAATTGTAAATAATTTTAAATGTTTGATTATACTTAAAAAATCAGAATATACCAACAGGAAAGCTTACTTTTAACTCACCTGTGACTGTACACAGTGCAGAAGATCTATAAATGTGTAGCCAAATCCAAGAGAAATCTGCAATAAAAAGAAATGAACAAATATGAACAAAAAAATGCAGAATCCCGTCAGACTCATTAGATTCGGTATGATTTTTTTATAACCAATGTAAGTAATACTCAGTAATAACATCTTTCTACTCAATAACTCACTGATACCATGTAAATCAAGAAGCAGACTTGCTGCACAACTTTTATTTGTCCGCGCTAATATAAGACACAAGGCCACATTTCAGTGTCTTCCAATTCAGTGAATTATGAGGTGTCTACCCCTCAAGTTTTGAGTTCTCGACATAAAACATAATACATTTTCTGGTAGCTGCTTGCCTAATCACTAGCACTTCACTGAATAAAAGCAGAGTTGGCCCGAGCTACCCATTTTTACACGGCACTCCTAGTCTAATGACCACCCCACAGTAACACAGTGCGGAAGAGATGTTTGCCAAATGAATGAATGAATGATTTAATTAAATGATTAATTAAGCTCACATACTGATCTTACTTTGCTGTGATTTACAGTTTGCCTCTATGGAAGAGAATGGCTTGAAATTACTGAAATAAAAATCTGTCATAACTGCTTAAACAAAGACATTCAAAAGTGAATAACTTAAAAAAGTCTCGAGTATAATGATGCAATAGGGAATTCCCTGGAGTGTCAGTGGTTAGAACTTGGCTCTCACTGTCAAGGGCCCTAGGTTTGATTCCCTGGTCGGGAACTAAAATCTTGCATGCCACACGGCAGAGCCAAAACAAATTTTTAAATAACCATAAAAATGATGCTATCTATGGCAATTTGCAGAAGAGTGGATAAGAAGGTAAGAATTGAACATTTTCAATAATGAGGGCAACAGCTCCCCAAGTTTCTTCTGGGTTTGTACCCTTGAGAAGAAAGAACTTAGCAATGAAGGACCACACACTTCCTCTGACCCACACAAGGGTCACTTACACTGCACCTAAGAAGTTTCCTTCAAGATGCACAGCCCAGAATACGAACACGGCAAATACGTGCCTATGAGATTTTATGTGTATGGATGTTCACCACTCTTGTGTACATTACAGATCTAAGAAAAGCTGCACGACTGCTACTGCACAACTGCTAGTGATATGTTTTCATTTTAACTATTATGGGCTACTGGATTTAATCAGCTTCAGGGAGTGTTTTTACAAACTGAGCTACTGTACTTTTTTTCCCTTCAGGTGACACCAATCTGTAATAATTCATACTCTGAATCATTATCAGGCTTGAGTATTAACTTTCTTCTGAGCCCTTTATTCTTTAGAATAAATAGAACCTAACAGTAAAAAAAAAAAACAAAAAAAAAACTAATGTTAATTTAATACTCAAACTGCCATTGTTCTAGGGCACTAGAAACATCTGATTTCATAACCTGAGAGGTCTAAAGGGGAAAGAAATGGGGGAAAATGCACTTTCATTTTTACCAGGACCTGCTCAGGCTGGAGATCATCACATATAAAGAAATGCAGCTAAGGAATCAGGAAGAGATGATTCATGAAAAACAAAAGGAAGTCTATATGCAAATAAGAAGTTATCATAGTAAAGAAAATGAACAGATTCTCCTCCAGTGGTAGTCCATGAGCAGTGTGCAATAAACTGTTACATAATAGGGGTCATCAATTCTATACCATGCTCCTGGGGTAAATATACTCATTATGCTGACCTACTTAAGCCCATTCTAAGTCTATACCAACAACTAATTTGCTCAAGGACATCACACTATGCAACAGTCAAGAGTTAAAACTTGTGATATGAGTAGAAATGATAACATTAAACAATTAAGGCTTGATCTATACCATTCACAAAGGCTTTTCTGAATGTGCTACTATAAGGAGGAAAAAGTGCTAATGAATCCAAACTAAACAAAAATACATTAAAAACATGAAGACAGACGAAACATAAAAACATGAAGACAGTATATTATGATACCTCGGTGTGACACTTTAAACCAGAAGAACTAATAAAATACTTATAAACATAGAATTACAAAATGTTTTCTAAGTCACCGTCTCTGTGTCTGTGTGCATGCTTGGTTGTGTCTGACTCTGTGAGCCCACCAGGCTCCTCTGCCCATGGAAATAATAGCTATTTAAAGTGACAGTTCGAGCAATGACAAGCCTATAAGAAACCGGCATCTTCCTACTCTTCTGTGAGCCCTGACAGTTTTTAGGAAGCTCCTTTAGGAGTTTCAAGGCAAGAGGAGCAGACTGCCCTGAGCCTGGCAGAGTGACAGAAGGACAGAGAGGAACCTTGCAGGAAATGACAGAGGGATACACATGTCCTCTCTCTTACAACCACTACTATTTCCACTGTATAAACCAAAAAGGTAAACCTCCTCTCCATAGGAAAAAAAAGCTGCCTGGAGCAGATAAAAGAACCTAGGGCTAAGATCATCAAACAGGTGAGATTTCAAAACCTGGCTCTCTCACGTGAATACTGCTGCTAATATTTCCATCACAAGCCAGCTGCTTGTGACCTCAAAAATGTTATTGTGGACTCAACTATCAAATGAGGATAATGTCCTCTCTGCACCACCCTGAAAGTATTAAATGAGATAATTACACAAAGCACTTGGTACGTGGCAGGCATTACACATAATTATGATTCTGCCAAGTGTGATTCTGCTAAATGCTGCTAGCTGTGACAAGTAGCTCGGTACAATGACAAGCCTAGCCTAGCCCAAGTAAAACTGATCTTTCCTGAGACGTCTTAAGAGCTTTTTCTGCCCATAATCGCCCAGGTGGATGCATAAACATGGGAGTCTGATGGGAATCCCCTCGCCCCACCTTGGCCATGCTGTGTAGCATGCAGGATCTTCAGTCCTTGACCAGGGATTGAACCAGTGCCCCCTGCAGTAGAAGTGCAGCCTTAACACCTGCACCGCCAGGGAAATCCCCTGCTGAGACAGTTTTGAATGAGGACTGGCTTTAAAACTAAAAGCGGCAAGATAATATTAATACCTGATTTCAAATCTTACAATAAAGTTATAATAAGCAAAGAGGTAGGGTACTGCCATAAAGATAAACAACAGAAGACAACAGAGTCCAAAACAGACTCACACATTTACATCAATCCATATTCAATAAAGGTGACATGGTAATTTAGTGAAGAAAGGGGCAGTCTTTCCAAAAAAATGATACTAAAAACTGATTATACATATGAGAGGGAGGAAGAACCTCAACCTTCACCTTGCACTATGGAAAAAGTCAACTCAAAATGGATAGCATCACAGATCTAGAAATAAGAGCTACAAAGCTTGTAAAAGGAAGCAGTTGGAGAAAATTACTGTGGATTAGGCAAAAATATTTTAGGTATGATACTTTAAAGGCATAAAAAGAAAAAAAAATTGTTTAAAGACCATAAAAGGAAAACACAAAACCGAATTCCTTTATAATTAAAACTTCTGGGCTTCCCTGGTGGTTTAGTGGTAAACAATCCACCTGCCAATGCAGGAGACACAGGTTCGATCCTTGATCTGCGAAGATCCCACATGCTGTAGGGCAACTGAGCCTGTGCAACACCACTGCTGAGCTTGTGCTTGAGAGCCCAGGAGCCGCAGCTACTGAGCCCACGTGCCACAACTATGGACGTCTGCACGCCCTCGAGCCTGTGCTCTGCAACAGGAGAGGCCACCACAAGGAGAAGCCCACACACTGCAAGAAAGAGTAGCTCCCACTCGCTGCAACTAGAGAAAGCCTCTCTCAGCAATGAAGAGCCCAGCCAAATAAACAAATAAAAATTTGAAAAATAATGTTAAATCTCCTGTTTTTCAAAAGAAATAATTTAACAAATGAAAACACAAGCTACAGACTGAAAGAAAATACTGGCAAATTAATTACCTGAAAATATGTATGTATTTAGAATATATAAAGAGCTAAATACATAATAAAGGATGTACATAGAATAAATAAAGGACTCTCAATAATAAAACAGATAGTTCAACTTTTTTAATGAGAAAAATATGCTAAGATATTATATATATATATATCTCACAGGGAACGTACATCAAAAAATATTGGGTATCGTTAGTCATTAGGAAAATGGAAGTCAAAATCAAAACAAAATACCATAGCCCATCCAGTAAAATACCCAAAGCATTGCCAAGGATATGGAGAAACTAGAACTTTCCCATTTTATCCCTTGCTGGTGGGAAAGTGCAATAGTACAGTCATTTTGGAAAACAGTTTGGAAGTGTCTCATCATCTAACCCAACGATTTCACATCAAGGTGTGTTTTCATTCATCTCAGGGACAGAGGACCATACAGAGAGTTGTACATGAATGTTCTTATCAATTATGCTGAAAAAATTCAAAAGTTTCAGTTGCAGAATGAATCTTTTTCAGAATATGGTACATTCATACAATGAAATACGACTCAACAATAAAAAAGGAATGGATAGCTAACGTATGCCACAGCATGAATGAGTCTCAAAAACATTTTGCTAAAGAAAGAAGCCGGACACAAAGACAACAGACTACATGATTTCACTTACTTGAAATTCCTAGAAAAAGTAAAACTACAGAGACAGAGAACAGACCCGTGGTATTCTGGGTTAGGGAATGCAAATGGGGACTGACTGAAAATTGCAGGCCACCCCAGTATTCTTGCCTGGAGAATTCCATGGACAGAGGAGCCTGGTGGGCTTCAGTCCACGGCGTCACAAGAGTCAGACACGACTGAGTGACTAAACCAACAACCAACAGTAGCAAACGGTGGTGTGAGCATTTGCCAAGGAGAGCGTCAACTAACACAATTACTTTGAGACAAAAAGCAAAAGAAAAAGAAATCAGGACTGAGCTAACATCACTTAAAAAAGATTGTTGGCAGCATTAAAGGAATAGGTTGATGATTTTTTAAAAGGCAGGGGAGGGTTAGAAGGAGATGCACTTGATCTTTTATTTGCTTGTTTAAAAAAAAAAAAAGTTAGGAACAGAGCCAGAGGAAGGAAAATAAGCCAGAAAGAAAATGAAGTCATGTGTGTAACAGTGGCTAAGACAGCACCTTCTAACTTAGTAGTATAAGGGAAGGGCCATATCTTGCTGTTTGGGTTTAATATCACCACAAGTAACAACTATCATTGAGAGCTCTGGGCAAAGGGCTTGAAATGTGTTACTTAATTTAATCTTCCCAACAATCCTATGAGGCAGGTACTGCCACCACCATCACTCCTTTGTGGATTCAGAAACTTGAGATGAAGCCCAAGGCCACAGAGCTGATATGGCAGCAAAGCCTGGATTAGAACCCAGGGTCTGACTGCTGAATCAATTATGCTCTTACCTACTAGGCTATTATGAAAATATTGATAATGTTATCATTGTTGGCAATTTGATTTGAAAAAGGTGGCCTAAAATGTGATTGGCCTGAAAACAGCTGCCTTGAGCTTTTGGTATGGTACCAACACGAGCAGTGTGTTCCTCACGCCACCCAGGCTGACACTGTTAATAATTCTGCACATTATTTTTTTCCTGACTCAAATGTAGCCTCATAATTTTCTCAAGATTGCCACCAATTAAAGGAAGTCATCAGGACTTCCCTGGTGATTCAAGGTTAAAGA
Source organism: Bubalus kerabau (assembly GCF_029407905.1). NCBI lineage: Eukaryota > Metazoa > Chordata > Mammalia > Artiodactyla > Bovidae > Bubalus > Bubalus kerabau. The sequence goes on from NC_073637.1 coordinate 36,136,277, forward strand.
CTTCGGGCTGCCAATGCAGTGGGGCGGCAGTTTGATCCCCGATTGGGGAACTAAGATCTCACATACTGTGAGGCCCGGCCAAAAAGTAAAACAGAGAAAAGAAAAAGAGAAAGTCATCAACACCAGTGTCAGTATGCAAAATATATACTTTCTAATCATAACAAAACCAACTTGATTTTTGACAGACAACAGAGTACATGGAACCAGCACTGGAAAGATGACTAACAAAAAGGGAGTCACCATACTTCATGTTCCCATGTAGGTCTTCTTTGTAATTTAGCCAGCACCAGCTCAGTCAACAAGCCAGTCAGACACATGGATAGAAACAGAGAGGACACATGGAGAAAGGAAGAGAAAGCTAGAGGTTCTGATCAAATTACTTGAGATTTTTCAACAGTTCAAGCCAATAATTTTTCCACTTGTTGCTGAGACGCACAAAAACTCCCCAAACACCCACAGAAAACACCTTTACCTCGGCATGTTTCAACTCATGTAACATCAAGAGGAAAGTCTTACTTTCAAGATTTACCTATGAGAACTACTTCAGATTACTGAATAGGACACTGTATTTATATATATATATATGAAACATATATTTTAGATAAAAAATCCTTAAAAGCCTTAATAATGTAAAGAAAGTGTATTACATATACAAGGTAAAATTCTTTCCCAAATATTAAGTTAATGGTGCTAGAAATAACATCCAATCTACAGAAGAATAATTCATAAGTTAACTGATGAATGTACTTCAGACAATATACTTCTACATATACTTTATAGACAAGCTTACATTTTCTCTTTGTTTAAAGAGTTCAATGATTCCTAACCCATGAAACTCTTTATACATGGCATCTAAAACAATAAAACAAACCAGTGAATACAACAAAAAAGACACACAGATATAGTGAACAAACTGGTGGTTACCAAGGGGGAGGGAAAGTAGGTAAGGGCAAGATAGGGGTAAGGGAGCTGGGCACGTATCAGGAGAAAAACATGGTTTGAAAGGATACATGAACACCAGTGTTCACCGCAGAACTGTTTACAACAGTCAAGACAGGGAAGCAACCTAAATGTCCATCAACAGAGGCGTGAATAAAGAAGCTGTGCACAATGGAATATTACTCAGCCATAAAAAGGAATGAAACTGTCCCATTTGCAGTGGCATAGACAGACCCAGAGACTGCCATACAGAGTAAAGTCAGTCAGAAAGAGAAAAACACATATGCATAATCTCCCTTTTATGTGGAATCTAGAAAAATGATAAATGGACTTATTTGCAAAGCAGAAATAGAGATAAAAGATGTGAAGAACAAATATATGAATACCAAGTGGGGAGGAGGGGATGGGATGAACTGGCAGACTGGGACTGACATATATACACTTCTATACATAAAATGTATGACTAATGAGAACATGAAGCTCTATTCAATGCTCTGTGATGACCTAAAAGGGAAGGAAATCCAAAAAAGAGGGGGTGCATATATAACTGATTCACTTTGCTGTACAGCAGGAACACCACACTGTAAAGCAACTATACTCCAATAAAAGTTAATAAAAAATAAAAATAAGAAAGTAAAATGCTTTTCTATGAAAAAAAAAAAGGGGGTAAGGGACTAAGATGTACACGCTACTATGTAGAAAATAAATAAAGATATACTGTACAACATAGGGAACATAACCAATACTTTCCGATAACTATGCGTGCTCACTCAGTGGCATCCGACTGTTTGTGATCCCCATGCACTGTAGCCAGCCAGGCTCCTCTGTCCCTGGAATTTTTCAGGCAAGAATTCTGGTTTATGTCACCATTTCCTCCTCCAGGGGATCTTCCCAACCCAGGGATCAAACCCACATCTCCTGTGTCTCCTGCATCGGCAGGCAGATTCCTTACCACTGTGCCACTTGGGAAGCACCATAATAACTACAAGAGGAGTATAATCTTTAAATACTGTGAATCACTATGTTGTAACATGAAACTTAAATAAAACTGTAAATCATCTATACTTCAATTTTAAGTGAAGAAATTTATGACTTCATAACTTTTCATCCATACTAAGTATTAAAAACTTGTAAGCTACAATTAAAATAGATATATAGAAAAGGATATAGCGTCTATTTAAAAACTCCTAAGCTATAGGTTACAGCCCATGGGGTCACAAAGGGTCAGACATGACTGAGCATACACACGCACCCAAGCTACAGGTAGGTACACATATACAATTGATATGTGTGATATGATGAAAAATAAAATATCCATCAAATTTGCACATCTCATACAACCATTCCTTTCAAGTCTGTCTCTCATTCAACATGATCAGAGTTAATATAGTGATGCAACTATCACAAAATACTAACTCTCCAAAGAGGAGTATTTTCACATAGAGACAGACCTAGAAGAAAAATTAACTCACATGTGGTTGAATGCACATGCCTCCAATTTGGGAGACGATTAAAGATACTAAATTTGGAGTCACTAACTTGAAGACATCATTTAAATCCACTAATAATGGTTTAAAGAACAAAGAGCTGGGAGTCTGGACTAAAGCCCTAAGGAACTCCTTCTTTTAAAAATTATGTAGGAAAGGAACTAACCAAGGAGAATGAGAAGAAATTACCCAAGAGGCAGGAGGGAGACCAGCACAGAATCTGAGAGAGGGACTTCCCGGAAAGAGAGGCTGGACAACACTACTCAAGGCTCCTTAGTGAGAGCTGCAGTGTCTACCTGAGTTAGAGCAGAAATTGCTCATGACTTTCCTAAGAAGAGTTTCATCAGAATGATACCGACATAAAGCAGACTGGAGAAAAGTTAAAGTGTTGACAAGTGATAGGAAAAAAGGATTTGGACACAACATATGCAAATGATCACTATCATGACTAGCTTATATTAAAATTTGGCTCAAGGGGTAAATAATCTGCCTGCCAACGCAGGAGAAACAGGAGATGTGCGTTTGAGCCCTGGGTTGGGAAGATCCGCATTCCAGTAATCTTGCCTGGAAAATTCCATGAGCAGAGGAGCCTGGCAGGCTACCATCCATGGAGTTGCAAAGAGTCAGACATGACTGAGCACACACATCCCCCCTAGACTGTGAGCTGCTTGAGGGCAAAGGTAAGGTTTCCTCCGTCTTTGATTAAGAAGACAACCTGTAGTTGGACAGGTGACCTTTTAAACAATGCTCCTGAAGAAGTCTTAGGGCTTTAATTAGGGTGCTCAGCCCAAAACACACAGTAACAGTCTTGAAGAGAATTAGAGGGGAGAAAAGAAATATCAATGTATTGGGCAGAAATTAATCTTTCTTAAACATAAAAGAAAGGCTCAAAGATGAGAACATCTAAGATGAGAACATGCCAACCTGTCAACCAACCAGTCTCCCCAAAATAAAAGGCCCCAAAAAACTATGAGTAGAATTGTAATTGTTTTCCTCCCAAGAGGGTTGGATCATTTTGGCCTGAATGTTCCCTTCCATCCTCACTGAAATGGGAATAGGTACAGAAGCCTACAGTATACGCCAGAAAAGGTGAGGATTACTACAGATTATCAGTTTATTTTTTACAATAAATCAGTGTGAGAAGACACATCTACCATCCTTAATGCAATAAAATATAAATCCTGTTATAAATATTAACAAAAGAGGAACAAAATCCACTCAGGGAGAGGGAATAAGACTGTAAACTCCTCTCAGAAACTCACCTGCTCCTTGGATGTTCACCCTAACTGCAATGACCACTCTGCTACAAAACGAGCCTAGAAGCTTCCCCTCATAACCCTGAGCACAACCCACACAAATCTGCACAATAATTACCTCAGGACTGTGGGGTAACAAAAGGAAGTGAATCAGAAGTAGCATTAAAACTATATCATCTGAAGAAAAATACCTCTACGATGTGTCTACAAAGGATGGGGTGGTCTTTAATCTCCCAATACCCAGCAGTGTCCTCAAATACCACAACACAGCTTGGGCTCAGCCATTTCAGTTGTGTCCGGCTCTTTGTGACCCTATGGACTGTGGCCCACCAGGCTCCTCTGTCCAGGGGGTTTTCCAGCCAAGAATACTGGAGTGGGTTGCCATGCGCTCCTCCAGGGGATCTTCCCCACCCAGGGATTGAACCCGCGTCTTGTGCATTGCAGGCAGATTCTTTACTGCTGAGCTATTGGGGAAGCCCCCACATCACAGGGACCAACACAAAGCTTCTGTCCACCAAAGCCCCTTCTGAGTTTGTTTCCTCTCTAAGGACCAGCTTCTTCCCCAGATGACTGTCACTGTCAATTCTCACCCAATTCTCACCCCCTCCAGGGAGGCTGCTGCTTTCAACAGTATATGACCACATTAAGATAATCATCGGTTCAACATAAAAAAGGGAACATTCTTAAAAAAAAAAAAAAAAACAAAACACTATGAAAGAGGGTAAGTGTGTCTTCTTTAAAAGGAAGGTGTTATATAATACCCATTTTATAACCAAGAAGAGGTAACACAATTTGTCTAAACTCAAAGAATGTGCACAGAGCTGATATTAAACCTGAGTCCGCCTGGCTCAAGGCCCTGTGACTTGGCAGCTTTATCTACTGAAGACAAAAAAAAGAAGCAAGCACCCAAACAACGGCATTTTAATTTTCAAGTTGAAAACAGCTCACAGAGTATATGTGTTCACAGGCCTAATTTTGTATCACAGATAAGTTCTTTTTCCCTTGAAGTAGAATTACAATTTTATGTGATATAATTAAGAGGAGAAGGAAATGGCAACCCACTCCAGTATTTTTGCCTGGGGAATCCCAGGGATGGGGGAGCCTGGTGGGCTGCCATCTATGGGGTCGCACAGAGTCGGACACGACTGAAGTGACTTAGCAGCAGCAGCAGCAGCAGTAATTTACAGAGTTCTAGAAAGAATATGGCATTCCAAAATTGAATGGCACCCCACTCCAGTACTCTTGCCTGGAAAATCCCATGGACGGAGGAGCCTGGTAGGCTGCAGTCCATGGGGTCGCTAGGAGTCGGACATGACTGAGTGACTTCACTTTCACTTTTCACTTTCATGCACTGGAGAAGGAAATGGCAACCCACTCCAGTGTTCTTGCCTGGAGAATCCCAGGGACGGGGGAGCCTGGTGGGCTGCCATCTATGGGGTCACACAGAGTCGGACACGACTGAAGTGACTTAGCTTAGCTTAGCTTAGGAGAGAAGCACTGCAACTTAGTTTATCCTTGGAGTACAAGTTATTACCTAGTCAAACTGTCATTGTCTCTCTGTCTGTATGATTTCAGAGTCAATCCATGGATCCAACAGTCAGGAAGAAGAAATGTATCAAAAAAAGACACCGAGTCAGAAATTTAACTCATTGTGAGGACCAACAGAGCTTCCCATTTTGTTAAAAAACTGAAGAGGCAATTTTTCATTCTACTCTGTGTCTGGGTTTCAACAAAAACTTAGAGGCACAGTGGAGAAAATTGGACCCTCTGGTGATGGTATCATTTTGCATCAAAATTTAGGTATGGAAGAAACCTGGAAATATCTATTGTAACTACACCATTTTATGATGCAAAACTGAGGCTCAAAGAGATTAAGTACCTCTCCCAACACTGACAGTACTTCCTCTGACTAAAGGAGTTTCTATGAACCCAGAAACAAATATTATCCTAAAAACACTGGCCTTGCCCTCATGTTTGAACTGTCTGCTTTGGAAATCATCATCAAATATGTGTCAGCCTTCCCACAAGAGCATTACATATCCAAAAAGATATGAGAGAGGCTTGTATATTAGTTGTAAATCTAGAATTTACAGGTAAAATATCTAATAACACAAGATACAAACACAACTTGAAAGATCTGGAGATGAGCAGTCTAACATGCTGACCAAGCAACCAGAGCCACCTTGTGTTAAATATCAGGTGTCAGCCACTTTGATACAAACTTTACATGCATTATTTTTGATGTTTTCCATAAACGGGCATCTATCAATTCCATTCTGTAGGTGAGGAAGGTGAAAATCAGGGAACGTAAGTGATATCCTCACCGAAGCAAGAGGAAGACCTGCTGGTGGCATCTGGGTCTCTCCGAGCTCAAGATCACCACCACACCCACACCTACCGACCCTCCACCCCACTTCCATCCTGATTCCTTCCTTCTTTCAGTCTAGTTCCACTCCTCTGGACTTCATGGTCCACCCAGCTCATTCTCCCCAGAAGAAAAGGTCTGACATCAAGAAGATACTTTGTAACAGCCAGCAACCACAAAAAACAGCCCCAAGCATCAGTTCACCCAGTGAATTCACCCAATACAATCCAATGAATTGCCCTAAAAATGTTTCACTAACAGGATTATTCAATAAAGGCTTGTGCTTATATAAGCAGAGAATGGAAGAAAACACTATGATGTTGTAGCATAAAAGCTGGAGTGAAGGAAAAAATACTTAAAGGCTATGACAAAATGAGGGTTTTATCTGACATAAGGAATTTCATTTTAAAAAGAAAATAAAACAGTTCTAAAAGCTAAGGAGGGAGACAGGAAAACAATCTATTGGTGCTGAATTTTCACTCAAACTAGGAGCCTCAAAGACTCAGAATGTATATAAATGTCCATGAAACTTTTTAAAACCATATTTTCATTCTGACGACAATCTAAGTTATTTAACAAAGGGATCTGCTAATTCATATGGACGACCATTAAACAGCTGATAGCCTACTGCCGTTTAATTTCACTACTTGTTTTTGTGCTTACAATTGGAATTAGAGACTAGTCTCATTTAATGTCTTTGATATCAAGTCTTAATGGACAAAGTTTTCTATAAGTTCAAGAAAAAAAAATAAGGAAGAGGGGATATGAAATACTGTTACACAGCCAATAACAGCACATGCTGGACTCACAGGTACCAGAGCTCAACAGGTTGTGAACAGCAAGACCGTCACAGCCACACAATACTGCATGCATGGTTACCAATAATTTAAATCTTATTGGTTTGGTAGTTTTATTTATATTTATAGTTAGCAAATCTGATTTTGTTTAAAAGATCCTAATGAAACTAAAATCTTTCTGCATTGAAAAGGGATCCAAGTGACATATACTAAAATGGGGGCTTTTCGTAAGGGCCATGACACCAGTTAATTTCCCCCATTACTTACATAATAAATATGGCCATAAAATGTGATTAAAAAATCATCTGTGTACGGCTTTTGTTTTTAAAAAATTCTGACAAATCAAAATAAGGCTCTACCGGTGGTTCCCAAAATGTGTCTCTATGTAGCTTAAGAACAAAGTTTTGAGGATTCTCCTTCATTATTAGATTATGAGATTATTTTGTGAAACTAAATTTTCCCTTTATTTTCTTAAAAGGTGGTAGTAGATGGTTATTTTTTTTCATGTAATGACTTGGAAAAATCCAAAATTTGCCAATCTTATATCAATTGCCTAGATTTTTAAATAGCATATGAAATTTTAAAATTGTATATGAAACCATTATCTCTAGGTACCACACTGGCCTACCCATTATGAAATTTTATACACACACACACACAAACACACAGATAGGAATTTTCACCTGGTACCACAGGGAAAAATCATTTTGAACATGAACTTGCATTCAAGAAGTTCTTGATTCTACCCAAAGATACTTAACACTTTTCTATGTATGTCTCTCTCTCTCTCTCTCTCTCTCTCTGGTCTGGGGCTAAGAGCGCTCAGGTAGTTAAGCCACAACTACATGAGGACAGGAAGAGATGACTTATCATGCAAGTGCACAGAAGTAGACATTTTGCCGAACATCCTAGGATAAACCACAGCCTAATAAGGTTAATAATGAAGATGACAAATAGTACATAAAGAACAGAACTATGGAAAACTAACGGTAGCAATAAACTTTTTGATATTCCTCTCATTGAGAAATGAATTTTAACTGCCTACCCTTGGAACGACAGTTGCCTTAGAGATTGGCTGGACCAAAAGACTGTGGCAGAAGTGATATACTGGGACTTTGGAGCCTTAGAGCTCCAGCCTTGAACACTGGAACCTTCTATCTCACAGTCCTGAGCTGCTACACAAACCTGACTACTGTTAAGACACTGTACTGTGAGGAAGCCAAACCTTGGCATGAGAGAGGCCATGTCAAAAAGAGAATGAAATGCCTAGCCAGCCCCACACCGTTCGAGCCTCTAGTTCTTGATCTTCCCAGCAGAGACTCCACACCTGGGGGAGCAGCAACAAGCCATCCGCCTAGGCCATGTCCAAATTCCTAAGCCACACAATGATGAGATGACAATAATAAGTTGTTGCTTTAAGCAACAGATAAGCAGAATAAAACGAATCCCCTTTCATAAATACTAATAAAGACTTTAAAGCAAAAATGAAATCTCAGGCAGACTAGCTGGAAACTAGAACGGCATCAGACACAAGAGAAGATTCCAATGCATGAAGATAAATAGAAATCCATTCATGCAATTATCCAGAAAATATGTATATACCAAGACCTGTAAACAGGGATATACACAAGCTCTTGAGAGGGTTTAAAAGGAAAAAAAAAAAAAAAAAAAAGAACTGCCTTCAAGGAACTTCAAAGCACTATGTATCACAGCGTCTTCTTGCATACTTTCTGATGTTTTTCACAAAAATAACACAATCAACAATTCAGATCAAATCAAAACGCATATCCATCTCATAAAGTGACCTAGGGTTTGAGTTCTTCTGTGAGAAGAAAGTCAAGACTGAATAAAAATCCAACAAAAGGTCATTTGTAGTTTGTAGTAGGGAAACATGCCTCAGTTAACTGTAGCATACTCGAATGTTTAGGTTCTCATTTTAGGCTAGAAATTCAAGGCATGCGTAACTAATCCTTTTTAATTTTTCTTTATAAAGTATCAGGTTAAAGAGCCTTTTAAAGATTAAATTACAAATAGGCCGAGTAGACCTTGGCTACTTTACTACAGTCAAGGTTTGGGGACCCAGAATGAGCAAAAGCAAGTAAGGTCAGAAGTGAGCTGCTGTTTTAACAAGATTTATTTCTGTCTAGGTGTGCGGCTACTGTTTAAACAAACACACTTATTATTCCAGTGACTAAAATAATTTTAACTGCTTCTTTTATTAAAGCATAGACAGTTTAACCTTTCATAATATTATTCTCAGGATTCTAAAATTATTCACACTTTTTCTATTTGTAGTATTTCTCTATTCAAATTTCACAGGGAGCCGAAATGAACGCCAATAGAGAAAATTCTTCTCCCAGGTATTTTTAAATGCAGGAAAATGTTTGATCTCACACTGTAAAAGAAAATGGTAAATAAGTGTGCACATGGCCTCTTGGACAAAAGACCATGTGTAGTACGTCTTAAAACTCATCAGCACCGAGCACAATGCCTCTGTACAAAGTACTTGGCCAATGTGTCTGACTGATAACACATTTATTTCTCACTTATTTTTTAAGTGGGGCCAATAAAAATAAGCAGTGCTATTTTCTGTCTTAGTAAGTACTTGAGGCAAAGAAAAAAAGATAACGTTTTCATACAGTAGTCACAGAGAAACACGTATCTTCCCATTTTTTTCTTCCTAAGGTATGGTAGTGGGTATATTAACAAATTCTACATGTCAAAATAGTAAAGGGAAGTAACAGTAAAACAGTAATCTGAATTATAAACGGCCTTGCGTTTATCTTTTCTCTCATAATTCTGATTTTAGCACATTACATGGTAATTTGTCAGAATTCCTTTTTTAAAACATGACACAGAAGAATAAAAATTCTCATGGCTAAAGGGTAATCATTAATATTTTATCCAAAACATACTATAAAAGTCAAAACAGAGTACTGAACAAGAATATAATTAGGACCTTCAAAATGATACTACTAATATTCCATTATAAAAGTAACAGTATCTAAGAGAAAACAGCAGGAATCACGTACGTAACAGGTCACTCTCCCTTCTGGGCTTCCCTTGTGGCTCAGCTGGTAAAGAATCTACCTGCAATGTGGGAGAAATGGGCCTGGGTTCAATCCCTGGATTGGGAAGATCCCCTGGAGAAGGGAAAGGCTACCCACTTCAGTATTCTGGCCTGGCGAATTCCATGTTCTACACTCCATGGGGGTCACAAAGAGTCGGACACAATGGAGCGACTTTCACTTTCTTCCCTCTTCTAGACAGGCCTGAAGGTCAGTGCAGTCTGGGTGAGGCAGGAGACCTGGCCGGCTTCCAGGGGGCCCCTAATGAAGGTCAAGGCCAATCACTAACCAGCCCAAGGCCTCAATTTCCTCAATGATGAGAAGAGACTGGCATGATTATCTCCAAAATAGACTTTTAACAAAGTCTACCAATGTCAAATAAAGAGTCATTCATCTAAACAGGGTTTTAAGACACTCCCAACTTCCACTTGCTTCATTAAGGCACAATTATTTTCTGAATCTGACAGATAATCTACAGATTGACTCCTTTTCTGTTATTTTATCTTTACAACAATTCTGGGAGGTAGATTGAGTCAGTAAGTATGACGTGCATTAAAAAACTGTCAGAATGGAGAAAAAAATCTCAGCCAAAGAAGACTAGAAATCAGATCTACTGATTCCTGACTCAGTGCTCAAATTTCCAGAAAATCCCCTTTAAAATCCATAAGAACTACCAACTAAATTATATGCCAGTATAAAAAGGAAAAAATTATGGTGTTACTTCTAAATGGCTAGACTGCTTATTTAAATCACAATGTCATGTGTCTTAAATTCCCTTAAGATAACAATTTTAGGCCTTTATGTTTCAGAATTAATTTTCAAGATTCCTGGAATAAGAAAATCCCAGTAGCTTAAACACATAATAAAAGTATTACCATATATTAAAGTTTCCTAAACTGACGTATGAAGAAAAGTGAAAATCTGTTGGCAAAGTTGTGTCCAACTCTTTGCAACCCCATGGACTGCAGCCTGCCAGGCTCTTCTGTCCATGGGATGCTCCAGGCAAGAATACTTGGGGTGGGCTGCCATTTCCTTCTCCAGGGGATCTTCCTGACCCAGTGATCATACCCAGATCTCCTGCTTGGTGCGCATATTCTGTACCTCTGAGCCACAAGGGAAGCCTAACTGATGTAAATTCCTTGGCAAAAAGGGGCCCAGGGACTTCCCTAGTGGTCCAGTAACTAAGAATCTGCCTTGCAGTGCAGGGGAGATGGGTTGGATCCCTGGTTGGGGAACTAAGATCCTACATGCACGCATGCCACAACTAAGACCCAGCACAGCCAGATAAATAAATATTAAAAAAAAAAGGGGGGGTATGGTAAAATCAGTGTTGGAATACAGTGTTTGTAAACTGAACAACACACATAAGCTTTTTAGTTTAATGTGGCATTTTCCACAGTTGTTGATCAATACACATTTTGGAATTAAAAAAAATTAATTGACATTCTAATGCACTTTGGTTCCAATGAATCCCTCTTGGAAAATACTTCTATTATCTTTTAAAAATATATTCATCTGCTAAATAAAACACAGAGTTTAATCCTTACTTCGCAAGGATATATATTTTCATATTTTCTGGAAAAAAAAATGAAGTGTCTTACAACTTGTACTTTAAATATGACAGTGTTTCTTTTTATTTTTTCCTAAAATGTTGCTCACCTAATATTGTATTTAGAATCAACAGCAACTCAGGATAGAGAACTATGGCAAATCTTCTCATAATCTTAAAATATACTCTCGGTGACACAATTAACCCCCTGGTAACAGGTTTCTTCCACTTGTCACACTAAATCAAATACCCAGAACTGATGCTTAAAGAATCTGAGCGAGGATCCCAAATCAGATTGAGAGTGTATTAACAAACACACGTAACTGGGAGAAAATGTTCAAAAGAGAAATCACATTTGAATCAGTCTTAAACTACTATAGGGATCTGTGTCCAAAACGGGAAGGAAACATTTACAGGTAAAGATAAAACAAATTACCTTATCACTGATAAGCCCCAGTTAACAGCAGCATGGAAGTAACCGTAAGTGTGATTTTTTTGCCCTATTTATAAAACATGGGGTTGATCAAAAAGTTTCTTTGGGTTTTTTTTTATAACATCAAATAGAAATATCTGAACGAACTTTTTGCCCATCCCAATAGTAAACTCTGAGACAAAGGCTAATTAGATAATCCGAATTTATCTTGTGCTCATGATTTTGTAAAACTTGATGAATTTAAGTCCCAAAGGAATTAGACAATTCTAACCCTTCCTCCAGACAACTCTGAGTTCCCTAATACAAATTAACCAAACACACTTCCTTTGTACTTTCAACTAATAACGTTTAGCACGTCCAAAAATACTTTCAAATGCTTTTGAAAATGTAAGGCAGCTTAGAAACTTGAGCTGTTTTTAGTAATGGTATTTTAAAAGTGGTATAACTTACCACTCCAAGCAAAGAGGTATGACTTGTCACTGGTAATAGTGGTAACATGGAACACTGAAGAGAGCTATTTTGAGAAAATAAGAGATTGGGGTCCTAGTCTCAAACCTCACCCTTCCTCTCATGTATACAAAACTTAATGCTCAGGTAACACAAAAATCAGATTTTAGCTTAAAAATTAACAAAATAGCAGGATAAGTTATGTATTTGTCTTTAAAGGTAGATTAAAAAAAATTTTTTTAGAAACAGAATCAGTCTGCAGTGTTGTCTAGAAGATTTCAGATATTTCAGTTCTTTCTAATCCTTAAATGTTTACACACGTTTCCCCACCCCCACCACCTTACATCTATTTTAGAATTTAGGAAGTCATTCTGTTAACCAGGTCGTAAACAGTTTTCAGACAGAGAGTAAATTTCAAAAGCTACTTCCTTGTCCATAAATACATGAACAAGTCATGTTTTAAAATAAAGCACAGAATATCACAAAAAGACTCACAAGAAGGTAACAAGTATAGTATGTTCACAAACCTATAGTTACCATATTTTCAGCTATACAGTAAATAAAAAGTACTCCTTTGTGCAAATGAGTAGAGACTTCAAGTGCTCGATTAAGGAGTACTACACGTCTAAAATCACTTGAGAAATAATAACAAACACATTTTTATGAAGGTCACGATGGAACTTTTTTTCCCCAAACTCCATGGCATCAAAAGCCACAGTTAGAGAAATAACTGAAGAAACCTGTGCTTTGCAGATTGATAGACTGGAACCAAAACCTAGACACACGTTCATCTCAAGTAAAAACACTGGCAAGTGAGGGTCTTGAAATGTTCCTCGAATATGGAAGCCAGTGGCATTTATTTCCTAAATGTAAAATATAATTTTTTAAAAATAAGTCTAGTGGAAATGATCAGCATTTAAGCACTGTGAAGCTATTCTTCATCATTTGTTTGGCTTCTTTTTTGAGACTGTATTGCATAAATTCTAACTGCATTGCTATAGGTGGGAAGAAGACCACTGTCTCCCTGGCTACCTTCTAACTTTGAGGATGTAGCCATCTCCCAGGGATGTGGGTCTCCTCGGGTAGATGACAGATGTGCAGCTTTGGTCTGTAATCAATGTTCTCCAGAGGACATTTCCTTCAAGTCCTTTTATCTGAAAGTAGCACAGAACTGATAAACCCTGTGAAACCCTGAGGACTGATGCTCCTCACTCCTAGACACTGGAGCCACTTTCCATTCATTTCAAAGCCCCCTGTCCCAACAAGTTCAATACAACAGTCATGGGTAAAGAACTTGTGGAGAGCTAATGAAGACAACGCACTGTGTCTCCCAGATCACTTCTTGATTATGCATCTTTTAGAAAATGGGTAAACTGGAGCGTAGCCCTGTTTGCTGTGACTAGAGAATGTTGGAACAGCAACAAACACCGAGCTCTGCCAACAACAGTAAACAAATAGAACTGTTCTTTAAAAAAAAGAAAACGGCTAAGACATTTACTACTGGTTAAAGGATGGGTGATCCAGCTTGTTGATAATACAAAAGTCCTTCCATCTGGGACATTTTCCCTCTTATATTTTGGCTACTTCTCTGGGCATTCAACACCTCGAAGGAAAAGAAAGGGTTGAGAAAATGAGGTAAAATTCCACTCTGTGAATTTCATCCCCAGTAAAAAGCACTTAAAAAACAAAACAAATATTAATAGAATAACCTCTTAGAGACCGAAAAGAAAATACACTTAAACGTAAAAGTGGGTGTGTGAGGATGATGCCATTTCTGGGTAAATTCTTTAATGTCCACACCTTCTGAATGAAACCATACTGAAACCAGAACAGTGAGAGAAAAGTCGAGAAAGTACGTTAAACCTAATGATTTCACATATTTTCACTACCTTGAGTTTATTTTCTAGAAGACAAAGGGGAAGTTGCCTATCCAGCTCGACAGTGTCAACAAATACAAAAATATGTCATAATTATTCCCTTCCTCATTGTCTATGTAAAGGAATAAAGGAAATGAAAGCCATGAGTTCACACTCACAAACCAAAACCACAAGAAAAATAATCTAAAACCAGACCATAGGAGGCAGGAGAAAGGCAAAGGTTCTCTAGCCCAGAAGTTTGATTTTGCAACATTAATAGTGTAAAGCCACATTCCTGCCACAAGCCTCGTGCTCTCAAAACAGGCCACACAGCTGGCGGTCATGAAAGCTTTCCAGACCGGAACTAAGATAGTAAGAAAACTCAGTGGGTCTCAGGGCTGAACTGGGTCCTAAACTGATTCTGATGAAAACACTGCCCTGCTGAGGTGTAATTCGATGACAGCCAGGAACTTGGTTCAATAGATGATTATAACTTTCACAGAAAAGTCCTGAAGAAACACTGCTTTGAATGAGGACCCCTTTAGTTCATAATGATCTGTCCAAAGTATTGAAAACACTTTCTAGAGAGAGTCACCCACGTGATGCACACCACAAGGAGAATGCTTCAGAAAGCATCCAGGGGTAAACTATGGCTGTGTGAATATTAAAGAGTCCAGCTTCCTCTGGAAGTCAAAGCACCATGAGGCTGAAAAGAAAGACTGCTTCGATGTGGAGCCTGAACTTGGTTTACAAGGGCCCATGGGGTTGTTTAATGAGCTGTTTTAAAGGGACCACGTTTTCACCAAGCCCAGGGAGAGTGCCCTATGAAACTACCGTGACCGACTCCCAGAAGCAAGACTCTCCTGCACAAAATCTCGAACGCTTCAACTCAACTGCCAGAGAACACTCTCAAGCAGCACTCTGGTTCTGTTTTTAAAACACTCAAGAAATTACTCATCCAAAAGAGATTTAAGGAGATACCTGAAGAGCGGGCTCTGTGCTACATCCATTTTCTTCCTCCCAGAGGAAGTCGTCTTACTAAGACATTCTTCACCAAACAGGAAGTAAAAACAGCATTCTTTCCTATGAGGCTTGACATTTTCTATTGTTGTATCAGGAACTTGATTTTTAAAGCTAGAATGTATTTTATAAATTTGATTCTTAGACAACGTTTTCCTCTAAGTTTAAAAAAAAAAGGTTTGAAAAGTGCATAAAATGAGCAAGTGACTAAATCTATTCACAAACTGCCAATAAACTATTTTATCACATCACCTAAATATAATTCTCACTGGATAAGGGAATGGCAAACCACTCCAGTATTCTTGCTGTGAGAACCCCACGAACAGTATGAAAAGGCAAAAAGATATGACACCGGAAGATGAGCCTCCCAGGTCGGAAGGTGTCCAATTTACTACCAGGGAAGAACAGAGGGCAATAAATAGCTCCAGAAAGAATGGACTCAACATTCAAAAAACTAAGATCATGGCATCCAGTCCCATCATTTCAAAGCAAATAGAAGGGGAAAAATTGGAAGCAGTGACAGATTTTATTTTCTTGGGCTCCAAAATCACTGTGGGCAGACTGCTGCTGCTGCTGCTAAGTCGCTTCAGTCGTGTCCAACTCTGTGCGACCCCACAGACAGCAGCCCACCAGGTTCCCCCATCCCTGGGATTCTCAAGGCAAGAACACTGGAGTGGGTTGCCATTTCCTTCTCCAATGCATGAAAGTGAAGTCGCTCAGTCGCGTCTGACTCTTAGCGACCCCATGGACTGCAGCCTACCAGGCTCCTTCGTCCATGGGATTTTCCAGGCAAAAGTACTGGAGTGGGGTGCCACTGCCTTCTCCGGTGGGCAGACTATAGCCATGAAATTCTGTCAAATACACACTAAAAGAAGATCTTCAACAACAACAAAAAAATAAAAAGACGCTTGTTCCTTGGAAAGAAAGCTACAATAGACCTAGACAGTGTATTAAAAAGCAAAGACATCACTTTGCCGACAAGTATCCATACAGTCAAAGCTATGGTTTTTCCAGTAGTCATGTATGGATGTGAGAGCTGGACCATAAAGAAGGCTGCGTGCTAAATCATTCGACTCTGTACAACGCTATGGACTGCAGTCTGCCAAGCTCCTCTGTCCATGGGATTCTCCAGGCAAGAATACCAGAGTGGATTGCCGTGCCTTCCTCCAGGAGATCTTCCTGACCCAGGTATTGAACCCGCGTCTCTTATATCTCCTGCACTGGCAGGCAGGTTCTTTACCACACACCACCTGGGAAACCCAAAGAAGGCTGAGCACTGAAGACCTGATGCTTCCAAACTGTGGTGCTGGAAAGTCCCTTGGACTGCAAGGAGATCCAACCAGTCCAGCATAAAGGAAATCAACCCTGAATCGTCACTGAAAGGACTGATCCTGAAGCTCCAATACTTTGGCCATCTGATGTGAAGAGCCAACTCATTGGAAAAGACTCCGATGCTGGGAAAGACTGAAGGAAAAGAGAGCGGCAGAGGACGAGGTGGTTGATTCAATCAATATGGGTCTGAGCAAACTCCAGGATACAATGAAGGACGGGGAAGGGTGGCGTGCTGCAGTAAATGGGGCCACAGAGAGTTGGACATGACTTAGCAAATGAACAGCAACAACAAAATATAATCCTAAGAAAATCATCACATTGCTCATTAAATCTAGGTACACTGATACCAGTTCAGTTCTTACTGAGATCTGCTGCTTTCAACAAAACCATTATGCTTCTAGGTCTTAGTCAAGACTATTAATATGAGCTGATTCCAATTATAAAGATTTACTGATATTAAGATAAACAATAGCGAATATAAAATAAATGGCATAGACAAATGTTACAAGCTTCCTTTTCACTTAGAAAGCAGGATTCATTACAAGTACAAAAATACTGAATTTCAATAAGCATGATATCAACTGTGCTAAGCTGCTTCTTCCTGAACCAGGGATCAAACCAGTGTCTCTTATATCTCCTGCATTGGCAAGAGAGTTCTTTACCACTAGTACCACCTGGGAAGCCCATGACATCAATTATTATATGATAATAAGCAATATTGTAAGAGCAATATGAGTATTTACTACTATTATTCAAAATGTTTATAGTTACAGCCAGTATTTGAATTTAAGTAGTTTTCCCTCTAGTATCTTCTTCACTGAGAGGTATTAAAACATTGTAAATGCATGTAAGGCTTGGAAAACAAAGCGTTGTAATTCAAATACTGACTTTTACCATATGTATGATTCTGAATATGTTAACCTCTCTCTTAGTTTCTTCATCTGCAAAATGGGAATAATATAGACCAGCAGTCCCCAATCTTTTTGGCACCACAGACCAGTTTCACAGATGACTTTTCCATGGACAGGGGGTGGGGTAGGGGGGTGGTGTTTGATGGGGTATGATTTGGGGATGATTCAAGTACATTACATTTACTGGGCACTTTATTTCTATTACTACTACATCAACTCCACTGCAGATCATCAGACCTTAGACCCCAGAGGTTGGGGACCCCTGATATAGATCATATTGAGTTTTTAAGAGTGTAAATAAGAAAACATCTGTAAAGCACATATGGAAGTGTTTGGGAATAGCAGGCACCTAATACAACTAAGATCATGGCATCTGGTCCCATCACTTCATGGGAAATAGGTGGGGAAACAGTGAAAACAGTGTCAGACTTTATTTTGGGGGGCTCCAAAATCACTGCAGATGGTGATTGCAGCCATGAAATTAAAAGACGCTTACTCCTTGGAAGGAAAGTTATGACCAACCTAGATAGCATATTGAAAAGCAGAGACATCACTTTGCCAACAAAGGTCCATCTAGTCAAGGCTATGGTTTTTCCAGTGGTCATGTATGGATGTAAGAGTTGGACTGTGAAGAAAGCTGAGCCCCAAAGAATTGATGCTTTTGAACTGTGCTGTTGGAGAAGACTCTTGAGAGTCCCTTGGACTGCAAGGAGATCCAACCAGTCCATTCTAAAGGAGATCAGTCCTGGGTGTTCTTTGGAAGGACTGATGCTAAAGCTGAAACTCCAGTACTTTGGCCACCTCATGCAAAGAGTTGACTCATTGGAAAAGACCTGATGCTGGGAGGGATTGGGGGCAGGAGGAGAAGGGGACGACAGAGGATGAGATGGCTGGATGGCATCACCAACTCGATGGACATGAGTTGGAGTGAACTCTGGGAATTGGTGATGGACAGGGAGGCCTGGTGTGCTGCGATTCATGGGGTCACAGAGAGTCGGGCATGACTGAGCGACTGAACTGAACTGAACTGAATACAATAATTACTATAATTATTATTGAAGTTGCAGAAATCTATCAACTAATTTCTAGTAAAAGCCACAAAAGTGAAATGTTCATGATCATCAGAAATACTTCCAAGAATTTGTTTTAAAGATGTTTGGTGCCACAAAGTCCAGATGGCATCTCTGTCATTAGGCTGCGTGGTAAGACTCTTCTATTGGGTACTTCCTTGATGTTAGTGAGAGAGGAGCAGGCGTTCCATCTCTATTTGAAACACTAGGACTGTCAACTACTGAGTCAGATTTAACTAATTCATAAACTACTCAGACCATGCTAAACACTTTGGGAGGCTGTGCCGAAATTTCTCAGCAGCTAGTCAGCGAGTATGGTGCGTAAGATCGTGTACTGGAAACTTGGCACACACACCAATGATCAACGTAATTCCTGCCCTCAAAGAGTTTACAATCTAAAAGAAATAAACCAAAGAGTAATTAAAGAAAAATGCAAGAGAGTATATTAATTCTTGGTATAAGAGTAGGCTAAAGATGGTTATGGAGAATGATTGGTGGACAACTGATGTTAATTAGAAAAGTTTGAGTCAGTCAGCTTTTATCAGCTTTAAAAACAAGAGAGAAAATAATGGATGACTAATAGATGAAAGGCAGCAATAAATATAAATTACAATTTGGACACGGAATGTAGCCAACAGTATGAAAGCGCATCAAAGTAGGATACCACATCAGTGATTACCACAGTGAAAAGCAAAGTCATCTGGAGAAGGAGAAAAACAAAAATCAGCAAACTGAGAAAGTTACTCTCAGGGCTGCTAATAGCCTAAACTGGAAATTTAATAAAATTTTAAAAGTATTTGCTATATTGATTCCTTTGCTAATCACTTAATCTAGGGGGAGAAAAATCATTGCCGAGGGATATTCAATTTATTACCAGGACCAAGTTTCTATAAACCAATGGATAAATCAAACTGCTGATTATATGGTTACAATGTCTAACTCAACTGTGCCTATCAAACTATCTTTAGATTTTCTGTCATTTGGTGTGACTTTCAAATTTTCTAAGAAAAGATCAAATAAATAAAACTAATCCTCCCAAAGACCGAATTTTAAAGAATAATGTGTAAAGTGTTAGTTGCTCCGTAGTGTCCAATGCTTTGTGACCCCATGGACTATAGCCCACCAGGCTCCTCTTACCCTGGGATTCTCCAGACAAGAATACTGAAGTGGGTTGCCATGCCCTCCTCCAGGTGATCTTCCTGACCCAGGGATTGAACCCAGGTCTCCTGCATAGCAGGCAGATTGTTTTCTGTCTGAGCTACCCAGACAGAATATGTACACACAACTCTTCAAATATTACACAGCAAGTTAACAGTATCCCCAGAGCAATTTTGGTCTTCAGTGGGATGAACATGCTTCCACGGGCAATTCAAGGCCCCACTCCCCAGGGTTAGAGCCTCACTACCCCCAAGGTGGCCCTACGTTGTTTAGCTCCTAAGCTGTGTCTGACTCTTTGGCAACGACCTGGACTGTAGGCTGCCAGGCTCCTCTGCCCATGGGATTTCCCAAGCAAGACCACTGGAGTGGGTTGCCATTTCCTTCTCCAGGGGATCCACCCAGATTAGGGATCGATCCCAGGTCTCCCGCATTGGCAAGAGGATTCTTTACAGCTGACTTACCAGGGAAGAAGCCCAACTGGCCCTATATACAACCCTAATTAACTCTACAACTTTTTTTTTTCTCCCTCTCCAAATCTGTCTTAATAAAGCATTCCAGTTTTCAAAACTGACATACATGCGCCTGAGATACACATTCTTAAACAAAATATACCAAGTAAGCTCATGATGATTCCACCTTAAAATTCTCTATCTTCTCCATCTTATATTGATAAGTGTATCATCTTATATTGATAAGATATATTCTACCTAACTCTAAAAGGATATGCTGAGTTTTAATGTGCAGATTTGTTTTCAAAATCTAGTGCAAAATTTCCATTTCCTTGTTTTCTCTGAACTGGTCAAAGACCAGGTACTGGAGGGTACAAAAAAGTCGTATTAATATTATCCTTACCCTCACAGGATGCACTCAGTAGATAAACAATCTCTAAGACAAAATCAATACCCTTTCTCACTCATTCCAAGAAGAGCCTGCTATCCGAGGAACCTGCTCCGTAGAGATGCTAGAACAGGTCTTTTGTTTACAAACTTGGCCTCATAACTGGAGCAGCTCTTTCAGATGGTATCTGTTCATTCTCCCTTTAATGAAGCTATTATTCACACTGTTCTTCTTAGATTTTCCTTTTTAAGATCATATGATAAACCAATGTTCATTTTGGAAAACAGAAAAGTAGAAAAGAGAGGGAAATAACATTCACAACCATCCTACACCCTTGAGGTACCCTTTGTTAATAGTTTAGCTAATATTCTCATTTCGTTTCTTTCTTTCTGGTCCATATCTTTCAAGATGATTAAATATAATGTTCTACAACAACTCACTGCCATGCTGTTTTCCCTTACCATAATTGGTGCTATCATAAGAATATAATATCATTTACTTTTCTTCCCTGTTCAGCAGCACTGCTTCCATTGTTTCACTGCTTAGAAACTGTATGATGGAAGTCTGTGCACATACATCTTCATCTGGACGCATAAGTACTTCCTTGAAACAGAGTATCAAGAATGGCATTCCTATGTCTAAAGATAGGATCAACTGTAAGGCTTCTGATATATGAAGCCAAAGTAATAATCAGAAAATTCAAATTTATACCACAAGCCAAAGTGATTATCAGAAAATTCAAATTTATACCACAAACCAGTAGTTCATGAAAACACTCTTTAATCACAACCTAATTAACAAAGGGCAGGCTCTCACTCATTCATTCATTCCTTTTACTAATTTGATACACAGAAAGTGGCACCTCACTGCAATTTTCGTTTATATTTTTTATTTAAGAACATAATCTATTCTTCATAGAGGCTAAAATGAGACTTGGCTTTCTCCCAGGATTTTTGACATGGGTGGCCCATGAACTTGGTCTGGTCTTTCTGGCCAAAGATTAGTCACCTCTACCTCATCACCTCATAAATGGAGGCCATTACCACCAACATTCTAAGCAGTAAAGGCTGCTGTCCCTGGACACACCTACCCTCCTGGTGGCAGAAAGCTCAGATGGAGCCACCAGAAAACCAGGCTGGACTAGTCCTTAGCCTTCCATAACTAGCAAGACAAGCCAAGAACACTGGTAAAGGTTTCAGAGATTTCCTCAGAACCTTCAACTGTTCTGAATAATACTTTTCTTACTCTTCCTGGCACCTATGATACAGTTCACCGCAGTACTATTTCTGAGTTGCCCAGTACTTAGAACACAAACTGTGAGTCTGTGTATATTACGTACGTAAAGTACTTATGTTCTTTCTCTTCGTAATTACGTTACTACCAGATACACATCAGTCTCTGTAAATATGTAGATGAAGTACACATGCTCTTATCTTTATTATCTAAGTTTTCCCACATACATGTGAAAGGATAAAGGCATTTCAGTGCTATTTGTCCAAACTAGTGAGGGCAATAAAATGAAAACAATCAAGGGCTTCTCTACTGGTGCAGTGGTTAAGAATCAGCCTACCAAAGCAGGGGACACAGGTTCAATCCCTGGTCAGGGAAGACCCCACGTGCTGTGGAGCAACTAAGCCCACGTGCCACAACTAACTGAGCCTGCGGTCTAGAGCCACGAGCTGCAACTACCGAGCCCACGCACCCTAGAGCCTGTGCTTTAAGAGAATGCCTCACAATGGAGAAGCCTGTGTAGCGCAACTAGAGAGCACCCCCCGCTCGCCACAGTGAGAGAGAGCCCAAGCAGCAGTGAAGACCAAGTGCAGCCAAATAAATAAATAAATCTTTTTTAAAAATTAATACAAATAAAGTAATGGAAAACCAACCCCTCCACTCTTCACATACAGAGAAGTGGGGTGGGGGAGGTTCAAGTGTTGTGATTCTAGAATGATACAGAGAACTCAAAGTAACTTGAAGGGCATGGCTCTTATAAAATTATCTGTAACATGGAAGGTTCAGATGAGGAAAACTGATAGCAAGTTTTCCATTTCTTATATTGCTTACATATAATGAATCATCAAGATTGCTGGCCACAGCCTGAGTGATCTGATACTGACGGTTTTAAGCCCAAATGTAGAGTAAACACTTTGGTAGCTCAAAGCTATTTCCCAACAATCAGGCTCTTCCAGGTGCACCAAGGTGGACTAGAAGAGGTGACAAAATATTTAGTTCTCAATGGTTTTCAACTTTAAAATACATTTATTGGTGGTAGCCCATAAACTCAACAGTGACTTACAAGTCAGAAATGGCCTGAGAGACAGAGAGAGAGAGAGAGAGAGAGAGGCCTCAGCTACCTTCCTGGGGTTCTAATAAATAACTCATTCACTGGGTTTCTTTAGAGACGGCAGTCTTGTGTGGGACAATCAGTAACCAGTCCCGTCCTGAGAACTCTTTACCAGCAACTAATCCACATCGTTGCCTGTGCTTAAGTTTTTCTTGCTTAACTTCAAACATTTTGACACCTATTACAAGACTACAGATTTTCCAGAAGTTTGCTCAAGGATATTAATTCACTCTGCTTTGTGTTATCTCTTTCCACACAAGCACACATGAACAGTCTTCATATGAACAACAATCTTGCTGTCTGTTCATTTATATTTTGAATACTATCCTTGAGATAAATTGAGTAAAGTGTGCTTAGTAAAAGAAGATTCGGCAGAAAGCAAGACTCCCATATGTCTCCTCTCTTCATAAACATAAACCGATCTTCCCCTGGTCCTTCAAAGATCCATTCAAATATTGTCCCAAGCTTAAGTACCAAACTGCCTGAAATGATTGTATTTCAAAGATATTTACTTTAAATATTCTTCAACCCATTCTCTGTATTTAAATAGAAAAAAAGGCATCAATGACAACACTAAGTTAATTCAGTTAAAAGCCAACCAGTTAAACAAAAGCAGCAGTACAATCTGACAATATGATTGTTCACAACTAACCAAAACCCTCTAGCTAAAACAAGCCTACTATAGACAGAAATTTACCTGAATCTCCAAAGTCACTTTTAATCTTATTACAGACAGCAATCATCCAGTAGATAATATGATTAAACACTGATGTATTAAAAGAGTCTAAAGAACAAAACGAAGATAGACAGACAGATAGGTTAGGTTTTTAAAGCTGCATTACGTACCAAGTGCTTCCAACAATCCCTGGTGCTTTGGGAGACAGCATTTTAATGAACCAACTTCATGCACGCCATAGGCTCAACCCACATTTCCTGATTTCTATGACAGAGATTGTCATTAACCTACCAAGATCACCAGGAATGCAGTAACAGTGTGGCCACACTTAAATAAACCTTTCATCTACTTGAGCAAAACAAAAATACTGTGAAACTGGAATGGCAGGTCGTACAACTTAGCACTATTATACGTTGGTTTCAGATGAGACCGACTGACTAATCAGCATACCTGAGACTCATACAGGAAAGGCAAACACGTGTCACTTGCACAAACTTGGAAAAATAAGAACTAATCAATTCAAGTAATTTTTCATCAGAATAACTTACTGTAAGATTATGTAAGCCATCTACTGAATAAAAGCCTAGATAAACTCCTACAGATGCAAGTCTAGATAAAGTCCTACAGATCATATGTAATTTCTATATTTTGATGCCAAAAAAAAAAAAAAAAAAAAAAAAAACCTAGATTTTTGAGTTATAAAGGTCTTTAACTGGGATTTTCCCAGTGGCCGATTGGTTAAGTTTCTGTGCTCTCAAAGTAGGGGGCACAGGTTCAATCCCTGGTGGGGAACTAAGATCCCACATGCCGAAGGGTGTGGCCAAAAGAAAATAAATAAAGATGCTTTTTAAAAAGGGTTTTTACTGAATTCGATAAGACAATTAGTAAGTCTGTGACATTTTTGGATACAAGCTTTCTTGTCCCCACCAAGTCTCCTTTGTAGACATGGTTTATAAACTTGATTTCTTCAAAAGTTCTTTACCATATTAAACTCCTTTAAAATTTCCCTTAAATAAAACTCTAAATGAAACAAGTGGTTTCTAGAAAATTTCAGTTCAGTTCAGTTGCTCAGTCGTGTCTGACTCTTTGCAACCCCATGGACTGCAGCACACCAGACCTCCATGTCCATCACCAACTCCAGAAGTTTACTCAAACTCAAGTCCATTGAGTCGGTGATGCCATCCAACCATCTCAACCCCTGTCGTCCCCTTGTCCTCCCACCTTCAATCTTTCCCAGCATCAGCATCTTTTCAAATGTATCAGTTCTTTGCATCAGGTGGCCCGAGTATTGGAGTTTCAGCTTTAGCATCAGTCTTTCCACTGAATATTCAGGACTGATTTCCTTTAGGATGGACTGGTTGGATCTCCTTGCAGTCCAAGGGACTCTCAAGAGTCTTCTACAAAACCACAGTTCAAAAGCATCAATTCTTCGGCACTCAGCTTTCTTTATAAGTCCAAGTCTCACATCCATACACTTGTCTTTATTATAGAAAAACTGATCAGTGATTTAAAAAGTAATCAAGGCTTGCTTACAGAGACAGAAATTAGGGGAAGAATTAGTTGATCAGCAATATTCAAGAACATATACACAACCATTAATCTTTAAATATGAGTAAGAATATATATTTCACACTAAATACATTTTCATTCTAAAAGATAACTTTTAATTTTCATTTCCCTGATATCAAACTCCATATCCTACTAGATTAAATTAAAATTTAAAAGGAGAAAAGATTCATAAGACTAACAATGTTGAATGTGAAGCAAATAGAACCCCATATATTGCTGATGGGAATGAAAACTTATACAAATATTTGAAAAACTGATTGCCAGTTACTACTGCTGCTGCTGCTAAGTCACTTCAGTCGTGTCCGACTCTGTGCGACCCCATAGACGACAGCCCACCAGGCTCCCCCATCCCTGGGATTCTTCGGGCAAGAACACTGGAGTGGGTTGCCATTTCCTTCTCCAATGCATCAAAGTGCAAAGTGAAAGTGAAGTCGCTCAGTCGTGTTCGACTCTTAGCGACCCCATGGACTGCAGCCCACTAGGCTCCTCCATCCATGGGATTTTCCAGGCAAGAGTACCGGAGTGGGGTGCCATTGCATTTTTACTAAAGCTCAATTTATAATTTACCCAGGATTTCAATCTTAGGTATATAACCAAGAGAAGAGAGCATAAAACATGCATAAAACTAAAAATATGTAAGAGAATGTTCACAACAGCTTTATTCTTAAAAGCCAAAAATAGAAATGACCCAGATGGCCATCAATAAGACAAATACAAAAATGTTAATATATTCACATAATGGAACACTATATAGCAATGAAAAAGAAGAAATAAACACTACACTACAATGTGGATGAAACTTACAGATGTAATTCTGGGCAAAAGAAGGCTGGTCCCAGAGAGTACATTTTATTTTTATAAAGTTCAAGACCAGGAAAAACTAATCAAGGAGGAATCAAGATCTGTGGGAATTGAGAAGACAACAGTGGTTATCTTTTTAAGGATATTGATGACAGCGTGCACAGAGTCTCCTGGGGTGCTAGAAATGTTCTCTGTATTGATCTGGGTAGTATTCACAAAGGTGTATACGTATTCACATATATGTTCAAACTCATCTGAGTCATATTCTGTCTTAATACTTACTTATTGGCTTCCTGACCTTTATAAGTTATTTAGCCCCTTTACACCTAACTGACTCGCAAAGAGTCAGACACAACTGAGCAATTAAACTGAACTGAAACCTAACTTTTTCCTTTATAGGATGGGGATACCTTTGATACACGGTTGATCTTTAGATTATAAAGTATTCAAAAAATGGTAACTACTATTATTACCTGTTTTTTATCTGCGTCAACAGAGGATCACAGTGAAAGGATTTTTGAAAACCAATAGTGAAAAGAAATAACCTACAGTCATGGGAAAAAACAGACACAAGTTTTCAAAATCTGGACAGATCTGATGCCACAATATAAAAGCAAAACCAATACTCTACAAAAATGCATGCACAGTCACAAGAAAAGAAGAAACTATGTATATGGAATCCTAAAAGGTATGAATGCGTACAATATACTTAGGGAAGATTTCGGGTTGAAGTGGTTTAGATAAAATAAACGCAATTCTAACACCTAAGACTTGGTTACCTTCAGTTACTTGGAAAAGGCAATACAACGCAAATGAAAAAAATGATTTCTTATTAATTTTAGTAATTTTCTCTCCCAAATAAAAACTTTCAATTAGCTAATTTGTTTTAAAGCCTCTCATACTCCCATTTACTCAACAACAGTCAGCATAGGAAATAGTTCTAACACTAAGGAGGGATTTATTTAATCCCAAATTGCTCATAACAGCATAGCTCTTAATTAATAAAAAGCAAACTCCATGTTTAAATTACAATTTTAGCAAAGGTATATTAATATATTATTTCCTAGATTTTTTCTTTATAAAAATGGCCCAAATTATTACTTATAAAAGCTACAGCATAAAGCTTTCTTACAAACACAAAACAAAATAGAATCCTAACTTGACCAATTCAACACCAGAATGCTAAATTTAAAAACTTAAAATTACCTAACCTAATACAGTTCAGCACATAAGTAACTGCAAAAGGTCATTACAATTTTCAAAACATTTACTACAGCTTACATGAGTCTTTGAATTTATTCTGATTCAAAATTCTAGCCTGCTCAAATGTAAAATGCTACTAAAAATGTTAAACTAATTTGAAAAACTACTATAACTGTATGAATTATATAGAGATGTTTTGCTTTTTACAGTTCTTTTCAGTTCACTAACAAAATTTATAGCTAAAAGTAACTGAGATAATCTTGCTTTAAGCTAATATGTCTGAAATTACTGCTATGTATTAATTTGTATCAACGTTTAAAAAGTCTAACACTTTGATGTTATTTTCATATCTACATTTTTTCCCCTGGCATCAAACTGCATACTAGCAGAGAAACCAAAGTAAAAATCAGGCTTTATCCATGTTCATTTTAAACTAAGCTTTCATTTTCATTTAAGCTTTATCTTTCTACATTTAAATTTTCTGAAACAAACCTCATCTTCCATAAGGCAGCAATCAAATATATTGTTTAACAAAATCATTAAGATGTTACAGTCCCAGCAAAGGCAGTAAGAAAAAAAATGCATTTTCACACGCAGAAGCAAGTTACAGTTCTAAACAATAAACCATGACTTACATCATGACATGAATAGAGATGCTGAAAAGGTTAGAATGAAAAATCCCCATGAGGTCAACAGGATTTACTTTTATATTCATGTTACATGAATACCTTTATTAGGGTTTGAAAAAACACCGCTTATGAAAAGCAATCACTGTGTGATAATGGATGCCATTTTAAGACTTGCAGATCAACTCTTCTACTAAAAACACAGGTAGACAGTAAACAGTAACCGGAATTCAAAGAGGTTGGGGATGAAGCCGACAAACTGCGTGGAGCTACAACTGCACAAAGTAAAGAGCCCCCAAATTTTCACCTCTCTAGGAATTCTTTTAAAAAGCTAGTCAAAAAAAAAAATTTTTTTTTTTTTTTTTGGTTGAAAACACAACTACACTTGCATCTGAGCAGAGACTATGTGTGTTGAGCTTAAGCCTATTATGAATTTAAATGGCTAGGTTTGTAAGCGGGTTTAAAACTACACTCAATTATTAAAAGAAAACCACCTACACTAAAATCTGTTTCACAATACCACGACACACTACAATATGATTTAGTCTATTTCAAGAATGCTAGTCAGACTAAAACTTTTCCCCAGCGTATTCCTAGTTCTAGATATAAAGATGAGTCTTTTTTTCTGTGGAAGTTGATAGAAAATTCTACCAAAATCCCCTTTGACTGTTTTAGTCATAAGTTTTGTTGTTGATACTACTGTTTTCTGGGGAAGGTGATAAGTACTTAAAAAAAAAAAATGTGTTTTAAGGTATATGACAAGATATTTTGCTATTTGAATAGATTTTAACAGCAATGTAATGCTTCAATCAAACTAATTTTTTTTTCCATTTTAAAAAACTCACAAGTGATCGGTGCTTGCTTTGGTGTTCTGAGTACTCTAAGTCTATTTAATCTTTAAAGTTCAAATTCCAGGAGTCCATAGTTCAGAGAAACACAGGCTTTACAAAACCTGGGAAATGGTTGCTTAATACAGAGAGGAATACAAAGCACTGAAATCATCACATATTGGAGACAAGAAATACATTATTCTTCTCCACAGAGGGCAGTGCCTATATTTTAGTCATTACCTCGAGTCATCAAAGCAGGCCTGAAAGGTAAATATTATTACCTTCATTTTACAAAAAAATGGAAAAAACTGAGTCTAAATAACTTGCCTAAGGTCTCATTGCTAGTGGCAAAGCAAGGATTCAAACCTATGATTCCACATTCTCAATTCCATCTTCTTTCCACTCTATCTTTATCCACTACGATAGTTGGTAGACACATTTATCAAAGAGCTGGCAGGACCAGTCTTCGCCAGTTGTTTACAAGGCATGTTCAAAGACTGGACCTGCTTGTTAGCTGACGTCAGTGAATGAACGAAAAGACTCAAAAGGAAATGGAACAAAGTGAAGAATCGTCACAAGCGTGCCCTATTACGTCGATGCCTAACCCAGGGCGCATCCATCCCAGATCCCCCAGCTCTGTAATGCTATTGGGCACGAGGGTCTCTGGAAGCCTCGGGGAGCAGGAGTGAGGCAGTGAACTCGGCTCTGTCCTCAAGCACAGCAATCGTTTCCCTGATAACCTGCTCAGCTGGGCTCTCTTTCATACACTGCCAGGCAATGTGACTGTCCACTCTCAGCAATAATGTCAGTGCGTTTCTGAAAGGTCTGCAGTTCACGGGTGTGCCAAGGCACAGAGGTTTGAGAACCACGGGCCTGGGTACATCTGTGGACTCTGACAGTGAGCGTTGTCTGCCCATGTCAGCTGGGGAGGTCCTGAGAGCTACCAGCCTCCCATCAGCTTGCTCAGCCCAGCCATCTCACAACTTCACGCCCCTTTTCTGACCAAACTGGCACGTCTATTTTCTAAGCGTGAGCATGACTGGTCAGTTGTCCTGTCATGGAACAAACGCTCCGTACATAATACGCTCACCACTTGTGAATTTCACTTCCTCCTCTTCACCATTTCCTCTGCTTTGTGTCAATCTTCTCTTTGTTTCTGTTGCTACTACCCTCCTCAGCTCTTCCTAATTCCACCATTCAACAAACTTTTCACTAACTAGCTCCTCTCACTATAAAGTCCCTTCTATACTACTGCCTAACTGATCTTCAAGAGCATTTTCATGGAGGGAGATGGACTGGGAGTTTGGGATTAGCAGATGCAAGTTATTACATACAGAATGGAGAAGCAACAAGGTCTTACATAGCACAGGGAACTATATTCAATATCTTGTGATACTGATAAACCATATGGAAAAGAATATGATAAAGAATATATGTAAAAAAAAAACAAAAAAACCCAGATTTCATCATGTCAAACTCTTTCAATAGATCTCCACTGTGAATTAGATGTGTTCTTAACACCTCCACCTAACTTTTAATGCCTAATCTGTATCCTCCCTAATTATTTATCCAACCTAATTTCCTACTTCAGATGGACACCAAAGAACCAAATTGGCCTCTATAATTAAACAATCGGATCAAGCCTGCTTCCTACCCACACGTTCGTGTGCTTAACCTCTGAAGGTGTCAAACCACGTCATTCCCACATTAGAAACCTGCAACAGTTCCCTGCTGCTGATGGAAATTCAAACCTTTCAGTAAGACATAGATAACTCCCCACGATCTGGCCCTAAAACATCTCTGCCATCATCTTCTTCCTACAACTAACGTGCATCCTGTTCTCCAATGACACTGGGCTCTTCGCCTCTCCTGGCAGGGATCTCCCTGGCCTGGCCTGTATCCATCTGTGTCATGATACTCAACATGGATCCAGACCCCCGTCATCTCTATCTGGAACAGCCTCTCCATCTTTCAAAGTTCTGCTCCTGCTCGTGATCCTTGGATCTCACTTCTGAAAATTGGATCTCTTTATACAGCTTATGAGGCTCTGTCTTAAATTTCAGTTGTAATGGTCCACATGCTCTATCTTCTCTTTCAGAGCAGAAAGCTTTCCAGGACAGGGGGCTCTGGCTTGATCTTTACAACAATCCTAATACGTTAGAGCACAGGACCTTTCTTGAAATACTTGTTATAATAAGTACTGATAAACACAGTGTACATGGGTCCCTGGCAGAAAGCATCAAATATTCTACTTGGTAGATGTGATGAGAAATAAAATAAAGCAAAATAACAATAAATAAATAATCAAAAAGTCTCAACATTATCAGAAAGTCAAAACTTGTAAAAATGCAGACTTCTGCCAGCACTGTGGCACTGGAGCCATCAGCTATCTCTGGCCACATAAATAATGGTCATTTCCTCAGTCGCCTTGAACATGGTCCCCTCGTTCCTGTCTCCATAAGCTCTGCACATGCAAACCCTTCCCCATACCCCTGATTCCTTCCTTCAACGTCCACGATCAGCTTTTTCAGGACTGATGTAACACACTCACAGTCGTGCCATAATGTCTCTTCCCTGGAGAGTAGGGCTGAGCTCAGTACTCTCAACCATTCCAAGAGCCGGCTACTACCAGGAAGTGTCTGTCAATGAAAGCATTGCACAGCTGAACAGACTTTATACTAAATCTGAAAGGTCTGCTGTTGTCTTAATTACGGTAAAATACACATAACATAAAATTTACCATCTTAACCGTTTTTATGTGTACAATTCAGTAGTGAGAAGGGCATTCACACTATTGCACAACCAATCTCCAGAATTCTTTACATCTTGCAAAACCGAAACTCTGTAGTCACAAAACAAAAACGCCCAGTTTCCATTCCTCACTACCCCCATTCCTGGTGATGAGCATTCCACTTTCTGTCTCGAAGAACTTACCCTAGGTACCTTATGGGAGTGGAATCACGCAGTATTTGCCTTACTGTGACTAGCTTATGTCACTCAACACACTGTTGAGAACAGTTTCATCTAACTTGTCAGCATTTGCTTCCTTTTTAAGGCTGAATAATATTCCATTGCAGCTAGAGATCACAGTTTATTTATCCACTCATTTCTCAATAGACACTGAATTGCTTCCACCTTTTGGGTATTACGAGTCATGTTGCTATGAATATAGGCGCACAACTTAAGGTTTATTTTATGAAAACTCGAGAGTCCCCCTGAGGGGGCTGTGTGAAAAGAAGAAAATGGTACCTTCAAAGGGGAAAAAAAAAAGTCACCTTACAAAGCAGCTGAAACTTCGAGACAACAAGTTCCCCTTAAGAATACCGATGGAGACAGGTCTGCGTGTATGATGATGCCACAAACCAGGAGCTGCTCACAAACTAGGGCTTGTTTGTGTGTGCTCAGTTGTGTTAGACCTGTTGAGACCTCATGGACTGCAGGCCGCCAGGCTCCTCTGTCTATGGAATTTTCCAGGCAAGAATATTGGAGTGGGTTGCCATTTCCTACTCCAGGGGATCTTCCTGACCCAGGGATCGAACCCTCATCCCTTGCATCTCCTGCGTTGGCACAAAACAAAAACGCCCTGTTTTTCTTTACCACTGTGCTGCTAACATAAACTCATTACAATTTTTTAACATGTGGTATGGACCAAATATTGACATGTTTAAGAGCAATCCTATGTGCATGTGTACACACACACATACATATGCACGCACGCGCCCCCAGCCTTGCTGAGAAGAATCCCTAATCACAAACAAGTCCCCATTATTGCTCATCTGGAGCGGGTTAGCAAAGTTGTCCTTGAGAAATGAAGCTCCTCTAAACACTGGCATTGGTGAGATTGGCATTGGTGAGATTCGGTGTGGGGCTCACATTTTCCATCAAGCAACAGTACTGTCTCTCTGCTTTTTTCCTTATTCCCAGCTTCCACTGTAAACTTGGACACCGCTCTCACTCTTAGCCCCAGATCTCTAGAATAAGAGGGTAGACTTCCTTCTAGATCCAGGGAAGTTTCTACCCAAGGGCTGCTCCTGAAGCCAAATGAGGGCCACTCACAGTCAGATGCGATCACACTGCCTGCCTCCCAAGAGCTAGCCGAGTGAGATAGTGAGAACTCCAGCCAGCATGCCCTTTCCAGGGCTCCCTGTCTAGTCAGCAAGAGCATGGAAGGATCTGACAAGGGAAAGAATTCCAACTCAACTTTCCAGAAAGATCTTTCTGGACAGGAACAGGGGTACTGGTTAAGGGCACAAGTGGTGGGGCAGACACTGGAGGCAGACCGCTGAGACCCGCACACCGGCTGGGGTCTGACTCCTGCGTGCCATCGGCAATCAGAGGCGGCAATCGTGCCCACTTCAACCCAGGGATGCTATCAGGTTTTAAGCAAACTGAGTTAGTATTACTGAACAAGGCCTGTCCCGTGGTAATCACTATGCCAGCGTTTGTAAAATAAACAGTGTAAGTTCTATGAAAAAGATCAATACTACAAAGGAACAATGAAGTCCGGGTTTCCTTGGGGGCTCAGTGGTAAGGAATCAGTCTGCCAATGCAGGAGATGCAGGTTTGATCCCTGGGTCCAGAAGATCCCCTGCAGCAGGAAATGGAAATCCACTCCAGGATTCTTGCCTGAGAAAGCTCATGGACATAGGAGCCTGGTGGGCTACAGCCCATGGGTTGCAAAAGAGTCAGACACAACTTAGAGACTACAGCAACAACTATGAAGCCCAGGTACCTCAACCAATTGTTCAACGTGTACGATTCTTGGTACATACCTGCTAACCACAAATCAAAGTCTCCAACACCAAAAAGTCAGTACAACTGATTGCAATGAAGCACACACGGGGGAAAAGTGTCATAACTGATTTATTACTAATGAAATGAATATTATTTAAGACAAGAACATAGATATTACTCATGAATGTTTCTATTTAGCATTTATAATATTACTTGCAAGTTTCATACTTGTTTAGTCATTTTTAAAAATTTATTTATTTTTAATTGAAGGATAGTTGCTTTACAATGTTGCGTTGGTTTCTGCCATACATCAATATGAATCGGGTATTATGGTCTTTTAATTAGCAAATTCTAACCTCTGGTAAGATAGAAGCCTGGGGAGTAAGCTACAAGATTTTCCACAATCCTGGCAGACACAGAGAGAGAACAAAAAGAAAGACCTTAGGCCAAATTTTCCAATATTCAAAGGCATTCCATTAAATATTAGTCAATACCATGTTGTCTCCTCTATGGATTTTGTACACATATTACATTTCAAGTATACAACAACTTTTAATTCCGTACAGATCTCTTTTTCTATGACAGTGACTTTCAAGGTACAATTGATGAAACCTCCCAGGAGTCTTTTCTCTCAAAAAAAAGAGTAAAGATTTTTTTGGAATGATGCTAAGATTTGAGGTATTCTTTTTTAAAGTTTGTTGTTATCTTAACCACTACAGAACTCAGTAATACACCTGATACTTCACATGAAACAATATCACACACAGAAGCAGTTATTCAACCAGCCAACTGTTTCTAAATGATTTGTCTGTTTTGACAAACTAATGACAGTTAAATTAAGTTCCTTGTAATTTTAAAATTCAAAATAATCTGAATTTTTAAAAAATTCACCACACTAATGCAGTCATTTTCTTCAAGACAGTGAAAATTAAAGCAAAACAAAACAGAAAACCCTCAGATAGTCCCTTAGGGCTTGTAGAAAAATCGGAGCTTCTCAGCATCTTTACAAGTCAGTTCTGAATATCTAGTTTTCAGAAAACTCAAAATAACTTTAAGTTATTTCTCTTAACGTTTAAAACCTGCAAATACTGCTTTATGTTCTTCACAATGTTTATACGAAATCAAATAAACTACTTTCATATAAAGACAGTTTTAGCTTAACACTGCATTCTCATTAATTTGAAGGAAACCTAAATAAATTAGCTTCTTTCGCTGATTCTACACCTGCAAATACATTTTAAATTAATCATCCTAACAATAATCACCGACTCAATGGACATGGGTTTGAGTAAACTCCGGGAATTGGTGATGGACAAGGAGGCCTGGCGTGCTGCGATTCATGGGGTCGCAAAAAGTTGGACACGACTGAGCCACTGAACTGAACTGAACTGAACACTAATCTAACACGATTGCTAGATTTTCACATGCTGAATTATGGCCAACCTGATAACATTTTGGAATACATTAAATACTGCCAGGGTGCCAGAACACACACATAGTAAGAGTAATACATTATTATTTCATTGTATTTGTTCTTTTGTAATGATAGATTTCTCTGTATTCTACAAATTAACATACTTTTCTCTCTTTACAATTATTTACACATGCACACACCCTACACAGTTTAAAATCTCTTCTAGAATACTGTTTGGCTAAGCAGACAAAATTACAGAAGGTAGATTCCAAATATGCTTTAAAACACATACAAAATAGAAGTAATGTCACTAGATAAAGTACATAAAGATAGTATTTCAGAAATAACAGCCTATAAGCCATTAACCATTAACTTATATTCTATTTCATTACAGGCACTGAGCAGAAAAGATAAATATTTAATATCCTCATATGGTCAATAAATTTGAATTATTTCAGCAGTCACTGCAAATACATTAGCAAATGCCTCTAGTTATAATCCCATAGGTTAGTAAACAATTCTCAAGGGACAAAGTGACTAGGTGAACTAAAGTTTATTCAATGCCTCAGATCAAATTAAATTTAATCTTAATCTTAAAATTCCTTTAAGATTTACATTTTTATCAATGAAATCAGTGCAGTCTCTACTTCTGCCCTTTCTGTTCCTTATCATTCTGCCACACATAATGGCAGATGTGCCAGGATGTCACAAATAACTAAAATAACGTATGAATATTTCTATACCATTGCCATCTCAAAAAAAGTCCCCAGAGTCAAAGAATCAGTGATGATTTACACTGGCACATTAAAATGGGTGACAAATGTAAAATGCAGATGACAAAACAGCCCTATCTCCTCTTTCATTAAGAATCCGAGTCTTGGCAATTCCCTGGCAGTTCAGTGGTTAGAACTTCTGAGCTTTCACTGTTGGGGCCTGGGTTCGATCCGTGGTCAGGCAACTAAGATCCTGCAAGCCACAAGGCTGGACCAAAAAAAAAAAAAAAAAAATCCCAAGCAGAATCTGAGTTTATTCAAAGCTTTCATTCTAATTCAGAGTTAAGAAAAAGTGAAAGGAGATATTCAACATGAGTTCCACAAGAGAAAACAATCTCCTTAAAAAATGTGTTTCTGGGAGCTTCCCTGGTGGCTTAGTGGTGAGTAATCCACCTGCCAGTGCAGGAGACATGGGTTCAATCCCTGATCCAGAAAGATCCCTCATGCCTTGGGGCAACTAAGTCTGTGCCACAACCACTGAGCCTGTATGCCTAGAGTCTGTTCTCCACAACAAGAGAAGCCACCTCAATGAGAGACCTGCTCTCTGCAACTAGAGAAAAGCCCATGAAGCAACAAAGACACAACACAGCCAAAAACTGAATCAATCAATTAATTAAATAAATTATTTTTTTTTAATGTTTCCAAAACCCATTTTAGGGTTGACTGTTTGGAACTTGGGACACTCTGCTATGAAGAATTGTAAATGGTTATGAGTTTCTCTCACAGCAACAAAGGCCTTTTTAATCCATATATTTTATTTGTATAGCATTAGCGTGCCTTTACAACTCTGGTGGGGAAGGTTTAAGAGTGGCTGACCACCAGGTGGAGGACAGGAAGTTTTGAATTTGAAGAGGAACACCCACGGGCAAGAACAGAGGGTACAGCCGGGCTAACCAGTGGACAACCAACCAGTAGTCTGGGCCAGCCTGCTGCGTCTTTCAACTCTCCTCACCGTGTAACCTCTGCCCCGAATTTCACTCCTCCTTTAGCGGGCTACAAAACAGACACAGCCTCTCTCTGTCTTCCTTAACTACAAACCCTCCAGATCACTTAAAGACTTCTACTGCTAATGGCAACAGCAGCACGAGTGTTAAATGGGCCCTCTTCTGTCTCGATCGGGGTTGAGTTCTTTCCTGGAGGCAAATGAGGCTTCATTCCAGGAACTGGGACCAGCCAGGAGAGGAGGAAAGATGAAGGCTGCTCTCTGAAGCAGGGCAGGGCTAAAAGTGAGCCAGAGGAGAGAAAAGTTTCCAACACTGGGCATGGAACAGGGGAGGGAGGGTCCCAAACTGTAACAAGTCTTGCAAACTCAATCCAGATTACATAAATCAAGGGCAACTTATTAACAAAACTTCAGCTATCCCAAAGACAAAACTGAGTTCTAAATAGTAGGATAAAAAATAAATACTTAATTCTCTCAAAAAGGCAGTTCTTTTATTTCATGTAAAATGTATCCCAAGTGGAGTTAACACTAACATGCTCTTTTCAACTGCTGACGCCAAAGCGGCAGTTTTGTAGTAAATTACAGTGGCCAAGATCATCTACGAATAATTTACCGTCCAAGTTCTCCAATCACACCTGGAAACAGTTAAGCCTGTCATGCCATGTATGTTCATAGTTAGGAAGCAGGGCCTGTGGATTAACCACATCTGAAAAGTTAAATTATCATTTCATATAACTCCAAAGGATCACAAATAATACAATACGGTTACTCCCCAGAGGTAAAAAGGCAGTGTGAGACATCTGGGGATATAGGGATAAATAATCACTCCAAATCACACAGTTTTCTCAAAGAATTTGTAAATGTGCCATGCATGCTTCATAGATTTTTTTCTCTGCTCAGAAGTTGGCTTCAAATTCTGAAATGTGACTTTTCAGCCAGATAAAATTTCAAAGCATTTTTTAAGAAGGATACTTGGACTAACAGCACGTGCTCCCAAACACTAATGTGTCCTTTCTTCTCTCTACGGAGGCAGGAGGGGGCTGCAGAAACCAGTCAGCACAAAAACAATTAACAGCAGCAATCTGATGGCAACTAAACCTTGACTTATATAAATACATATAATGCTTGGACCCATTCCAAGTACCCTGTAAAATCCTATTAAGATGATGAATCGTTCATAATTTAGATTTGTTTTAGCGCTAAACTTCTAAATGCAGCATAAGCATTAAATCCCTCTCACAGAGTCCATGATAAATTCCAACTTACTCTGCATGGTATTTTCTGCTACTGTTCTCCAAAAATCACAGATTTTTTTTTTAATTGATATTCGCCCGCGGGGGTTCCCTGGTGGTCTAGTGGTTAGGATTTGGTGCTTTCACTGCCATGGCCAGGGGTTCAGTCCCTGGTGGGGGAACTGAAATCCCGCAAGCTGCACTCCCTGGCCAAAATTTAAAAAAAAAAAAAAAAAAAAAAAATTCACCCGGACTCAAAAGAGATCTTCTCCAACACTCAAAAAAATTTAGAGGGGGAAAAAAAATCCTGGTGATTTGCCTAAGGTCAAACAGTGCCAAAGGATGGAGTAAAAAGTGACTTTGGGTTCAAACAGTCAGCAGGCAGCAGCAGAGTCAAGGCTGAGACTCTTAATCAGCCTCTCCCCACACCAAACTGTAACCCCCACCCTACCCCCACCACTCCTGTCCAAATACAAAGAACTGCAGTGCTTACTGTCTTGTAATGAAATGACACTTCCTTCTAAGAGTGCTACCTTTACTATAGGGAATGAGCACCCATGGACTGTGAGAAAGAGAAACAACGAGCCTGTCTGTGTTCATCAGCAGAATGTATGTGGTTTCTTGTGACGCTCTGAAACATAAAGAAATCTACCGATGGAATCCTCACACTGTAAATGTTTAAGGATAAAATGTTTCAAATGGATAACCAACAAGGACCTACTGTGTAGCACAGGAAACTCTGCTCAATGTTCATTAGCAACCTGGATGGGAGGGGAGTTTGAGGGAGATTGTATGCATGTATTACGGCTGAGACCCTTCGCTGTTCACCTGAAACTACAATTGTTACTCAGTTATACCCCAAAACAAAATGGTTTTGGTGTTAAAAAAAATTAAAATTAAAAGAAGAAATAATCAACTTATCTGTGTTTATCAGCAGAATGTATGGGGTTTCTTGTAACATTCTGAAACATAAGAAATCTAGTGATCGAATCCTCCTCACTGAACAGTTTAGTAATAAAACGTTTACCATTCTATTACTAAGGACCAGCAAGGACCTACTGCAT
Source organism: Bubalus kerabau (assembly GCF_029407905.1). NCBI lineage: Eukaryota > Metazoa > Chordata > Mammalia > Artiodactyla > Bovidae > Bubalus > Bubalus kerabau. The sequence continues at coordinate 36,175,008 of NC_073637.1, forward strand.
AGCACAGGGAACTCTGCTCAATGCTCTGTTGCAGTCTGGATGGGAGGGGAGTTTAGGGGAGAATGGATGCACATATATATGGCTGAGTTGCTTTGCTGTCTACCTGAAACTATCATGACATTGTTAATCAGCTACGCTCATATAAAATGAAAAATTAATGATAATAAAATGTTCAATCAGGAATAGAACATTTTCACATGAATCTCCTTCTCCAAAGCTGCAAAGATCCTGCTTTTCTGGCCCTTGCTATGGCCACGCCACTGCACCTACCATTCTGACCTGTTCAATGACTTTTTAATAACTGTTTACAGCCACTGGGTGTAAATATCAAAGTGCTTGCTAAACAGTAATTACTTCTCCTTCTCGTAACATCCCTTTTTACAGAGATAAACAGCCTCAGATCAGGGCCTGTGTCTGCACTGAGGGCAGTATTTTTCTATTGCTAAAACTTAAGATGCTGAGTATTATGGAAATGATTATCAATCTGAACACAAGAAGCCTGACAAACACTGATATAAGAAATTATTTATTTTGCAAAATATAAAACTTTACTTATCATATATATCTACACCCAGAAGTGTCACTAAACAGGACACATCAAGCAGGCAGCTTGCCCAGAGCCCAGATCATACTGTCACAACATGTCCAGAAAACGACTGGGCTGGCGAGTCCATCTCTACACTCAAGCTGTTAGGTTGAACAGAACCCTAACTTTTATAAATGGTAACAGATTAATGCTTAATATAATTCCTATGTACATCTGTTCACTATATTCCCAAATCTTTTATCATGATGGAGTGTCATATATTTAATTTGCTGACAGGCCAGTGGACAGGTTGAACTTCCCTGGTGGCTCAGACAGTAAAGAATCTGCCAACAATGCAGGAGACCCAGGTTCAATCCCTGGGTAGGGAAGATCCCCTGGAGAAGAGAAAGGCAACCCACTCTAGTATTCTTGCCTGGAGAATCCCATGGACAGAGGAGCCTGACAAGCTACAGTCCACGGGGTCGCAAAGAGTCGGACATGACTGAGCAACTAACATTAGTGGACAGGTTAATTATGATTTTTCAACTACAAAAGCATGATTTTTGTGTTTACCAATACCACCCAGGTGAAATATATTCGCAGATTCACATCAAGTTGGCCTAAAAGTTTTCTTCAAAGTAAGTAAAATTAATCTCCCCTTCTTAATCATCTTCATTCTGTGGATTAAGGTACAAAGATATTGGGATTCACTTCATACACTTATAAATCCATGCTGAATCATGTACAGTAACTTCTATCTGAAAATTTAAAGTATCATCATGGGTTGTTTCAATCTTTTATTTAATAGAAATAACCAAAAGAGGAGTGTGGGGGGGGGTCGATTGAGCCCTGATACCACCCCAGAAATCAATCAGTGGCATCACTCTTGTGATGCCTTAGGACGCACTTCCAGCAGAGCTCTATGATGCTATAAAGACAGCACTTATTAGAAAGATGGTGCCTGTCACCCCAGGAGCCTGCTGCACACTTGCAGTGACATCTCTAGAAAGGCTCATTTTACAACCCTTCTATACCATTTACTCTAGGTACTGGAATAGTTAAACTTCTTAGGAAGACAGTGTAAGGAGTTTCACTGAAGGCAACTATAAACAACGACAATCATTTCATCCTTTTCAGTCAGTATCTGCTGAGTGTCCATACCAATTGCTGAGGCAGTGAAAAAGAGAAAGCAGAGTCAGAAAACAGTTTCTACCTACTAGGAGCTTGTAATCCAGGAGGAGATATTAAGCAAGTACCCAAATGGCGATGATACACAGTGAGCTAAGCACGCTAGAAAGAATAAAGAAAAGCGTTCTGCAGGTCACCAAGCTTGTCAACAAAGTATGAGATTACCGTTGACAAGCTTCCTTTTAGCAGGTAGAGATGAGGAAAAGGGTATTCACTGAAGGGCAAACAGCTGAACAAAAACTCAAGCACACAAAACAGAGATAAAGCCCTCAGGCCGGATACCATCGTGGGTAAAGCAGTGTAGGGGAGATCAAGGAAGGAACATTTGGGGGCGCTGTTCTGGAAGACCTAGAAAGCTAAGGAGTTTGGACCTACTTGAGGAGGCTGTGGTTTCAGGTAACCTGAATCTAAAGAGTGGTCTGATCGCCGTTGAGTTAGCGAGTGGTTAAACTGCTTCTACGTGGAAGATGAACTGGATTCAGCCGAGAAGGCAGGGAGGTTATAAACAACCATTGGGTACAAAGCACTGAGGGGCTGAGTGCAGGTGGTGAGACTGGAATGAGGGGTCGTCACATTATACACGCTGCTGACACTGTGAAGGCAGGCTGCAAAGAGTCTGGAAGTTGAATCAAAATGACTGGGATTTTGAGTCTGGATGAGTAGCAGTGCCAATTAATAGAAACCAGGAAATCTGGAGGAAGAACTGGTTTGGGCTGAGGGAAGTCAGGAGTTTCCCTTTAGTGTGAGCTGCGCTGAAGGTGTAAGCAAGTTACTCAGGGAGAAATGCCAAGCGAGCAGTCAGAGGTTAGAAGAAAAGTCAAGTTCGGGTTGTAAGTTTGGGAGCCATCTAAATAAAGATGATGGCAAAAGCCTGGATTGGATGAGATAACTAACAAAAAGAGACACTGACTTGGAAGAGAGGGAAAGTTTTTTGAAAATCCCTACCTGAGGGGATGAAGGGAGGGGAAGGGGAAAGACAAGCTACCGGTGGACACATAGTATTGGCCAGAGACAGGGAAGGTCCAACTCCTGAATTCCAAATCCAAGCTCAGCTCAGTTCAGCAGGAGTCAACAGGGCCTGACCCATGCACGCATTAGATGAGAGGTAAAACAATGAACAGTCAATGCCCTACTTTGAAAATGTGATGTCAAGAAAATAAAGCCGAGAAACTGCTGCAAAAGGAACTCAGGAGGACATATTTACAGTTACAGACACAGCAGAGACTTTCAATAATCACTGAAGAAAACTACGAGCAACTTTATGCCAATAGATGGAAACAACAAAGAATGGATAACATTCTAGCAAACTATGCATTATCGAAAGTGGCTCAAGAATAAATTAAGATATAAATTATTTACAAAACAGAAACAGATTCACAGGTAGAAAACAAGCTTATAGTTACTGAAGGGGAAGGCAGGGGGAAGGAATAAATTAGGACTTTGGGATTAACAAATACACACTACTGTATATAAAATGGGGCTTCCCAGGGGCCCAGTGGTAAAGAAGCTGTTTGCAATGCAGGAGATGCAGGTTCAATCCCTGGGTCTGGAAGATCCCCTGGAGTAGGAAATGGCAACTCACTCCAGTATTCTTGACTGGAAAATCTCATGGACAGAGGAGCCTGGCGGGCCGCAGTCCACGGGGTCACAAAAAGTCAGACACAACTGAGCAAAGACACATATATAAAATAGGTAAGTAACAAGACGTACTGTATAGCACAGGGAACTGTACTCAATATCTTGTAATAACCAACAATGGGAAAGAATCTGAAAAAGGATATATATAAATATATATGTATGTGTGTGTATATAACTCAATCACTTTGCTGTATAACTGAAACTAACACAGCATAAATCAACTACAATTAAAAAAATAAATTTAAAGCCCATAGCAACCATTAAAAATTAATTTTTACCTGAGATCCCTTAAAACATATGATCATATCACTAAATGCAAACTAGGAAAGAAAAAAAAAAAGCTATTGGCAGACAAGGGGGCAGAGAGGGCCTTCCGGAAAGGGTACCCAGAAGCCCACCATCACTCTGGGTGGTCTCATCAGGCCAACTCTACCTCCCAAGTTTTAACAGAAAAGTGACTGCGTATGCAGTCAGGTCAGCATCCCATCAAATGCTGAGTTCCATTTGACACTAAGGAAGAGATTCATGTCATTTTCCAAGTGGAAAAAGCAGATCCTAATTATCTCAAATTTTCTTTAATTTTCTATTTTGTATGTATCATCTGTGAATCTGATTTTCATTATTTTTTCAATCTATACTCCACCTCATAGTACTAATTTCCACAAGTTTATTCTCCAGTATAGAAGAGAGCTCCTTATTATCCTAAACCTGACTCACAAAATGTCTAGAAGCACTCTTACCCCACCCTCCATTCTGACATGATGGTATTTGAGGAACTTACCAAAGATCGTATTTTTGTTGTTTAGTCAATCAGTTGTTCCCGACTCTTTGCGACCCCATAGACTATAGCCCGCTAGGTTCCTCTATCCATGGGATTTTCTAGGCAAGAATACTGGAGTGGGTTGCCATTTCCTTCTCCAAGACTGTATTTTAATAACCTCAATTACACCTTCCTCCTCAGTATTATGCTTTAAGGAACAAGTATTTGCAGTATACTGCTGTAAGTCCAGATACTTCAATATTTTTAATTAACAGAACAACACAGAGCACTTATCTAGGGTGTGTACAAAGCATGGTTTTGCACAATGGCAAGAAGCATGCAAGGTGTTTCCACACTCGTCCAAAGAATGCCAAGCACATCACTGATGTACTGCTGAGGTTCTCAGCACAGTATCTAGAAAGAATCGTCTACAACAGCTTACACTCTTATCCTGGTTAGAACTAAATTCGGGACTCCTCATTTAATAAACGTAATTCATCTGATTTTTCTTTAAACAGATCTCAAAAAACTGTCCCACACTCAGTTTATTCCATTTCTTCTCACTCATCGTCTGAAATTAGGTTTTTCCTGTGCTATTTCATTACCCCAAAAAACCTGAAACTGACTGTACACACACCTTTTTACACCATTTATATAAAAATATGAAATGAGATTACCCCCAGTGCCACCAATTCCTCAGAAACTCATAAAAAAAATCTGAAAAAAAAAAAAATTCCTCCAGAGAAGTGACAGTTGATGACCAACATTTACTTCCTGTTTCTAAGCCAATGTGACTTTGGGAATAACCATTTCTTCTCCATCTTATAGGAAAACACACACACAAATGTATTCCTTTTGGATTAGAACCTTGAAAGGCTTTATAAAATTTACATAAATTATTTTCACTCTCTCTCTCATGAAAGTACTCCAATAATCCCCTAAAATAACTCCAGTTTGCCAATCAGGCAGGCTTTTCTATTGTAAAACCAGGCTCAATATTTTTGTTCCAAATCCCAGAATATTAAAATACAGTGAGACTAGCTGACACATGCTCTCCTGCTACAATTCTTCAAATTTTCTTGTAAGGGGACATATACTGACAATCTATCTTTACATTAACATAACTGGAATAAAGGGAAACAGGTTATACTTTCCAGCCAACAGCTCCATAACTCTACTCATTTGTTCTCTCCAAATTAAGCCAAGAATATTCTAGTTTTTCAACACTTTTATTTCTGATTTTAAACTAAATTTTAGATAAAGATTCCATGTATACATGTCCCTATTTTTTCATCCCTTAGTATGTAATTTACACATGACTATCAGCCAGTTCCAAGAATTACTAATGAATCTTTACCTGGGTTTTTTGACTGGAGAGGATTTGTGTGAGTTCATTTTTAATGTTTACAAGTAACTTTTTGATTTGAATTTGGCCCACTTAATTTCTTTTTTTTATTTTATTTTATTTTATTTTTAAACTTTACATAATTGTATTAGTTTTGCCAAATATCAAAATGAATCCGCCACAGGTATACATGTGTTCCCCATCCTGAACCCTCCTCCTTCCTCCCTCCCCATACCATCCCTCTGGGTCGTCCCAGTGCACTAGCCCCAAGCATCCAGTATCGTGCATCGAACCTGGACTGGCAACTCGTTTCATACATGATATTTTACATGTTTCAATGCCATTCTCCCAAATCTTCCCACCCTCTCCCTCTCCCACAGAGTCCATAAGACTGTTCTATACATCAGTGTCTCTTTTGCTGTCTCGTACACAGGGTTATTGTTACCATCTTTCTAAATTCCATATATATGCGTTAGTATACTGTATTGGTGTTTTTCTTTCTGGCTTACTTCACTTTGTATAATAGGCTCCAGTTTCATCCACCTCATTAGAACTGATTCAAATGTATTCTTTTTAATGGCTGAGTAATACTCCATTGTGTATATGTACCACAGCTTTCTTATCCATTCGTCTGCTGATGGATATCTAGGTTGCTTCCATGTCCTAGCTATTATAAACAGTGCTGCGATGAACATTGGGGTACACGTGTCTCTTTCCCTTCTGGTTTCCTCAGTGTGTATGCCCAGCAGTGGGATTGCTGGATCATAAGGCAGTTCTATTCCCAGTTTTTAAAGGAATCTCCACACTGTTCTCCATAGTGGCTGTACTAGTTTGCATTCCCACCAACAGTGTAAGAGGGTTCCCTTTTCTCCACACCCTCTCCAGCATTTATTACTTGTAGACTTTTGGATCGCAGCCATTCTGACTGGTGTGAAATGGTACCTCATAGTGGTTTTGATTTGCATTTCTCTGATAAAGAGTGATGTTGAGCATCTTTTCATGTGTTTGTTAGCCATCTGTATGTCTTCTTTGGAGAAATGTCTATTTAGTTCTTTGGCCCATTTTTTGATTGGGTCATTGATTTTTCTGGAGTTGAGCTGTAGGAGTTGCTTGTATATTCTCGAGATCAGTTGTTTGTCAGTTGCTTCATTTGCTATTATCTTCTCCCATTCTGAAGGCTGTCTTTTCACCTTGCTAATAGTTTCCTTTGATGTGCAGAAGCTTTTAAGGTTAATTAGGTCCCATTTGTTTATTTTTGCTTTTATTTCCAATATTCTGGGAGGTGGGTCATAGAGGATCCTGCTGTGATGTATGTCAGAGAGTGTTTTGCCTATGTTCTCCTCTAGGAGTTTTATAGTTTCTGGTCTTACATTGAGATCTTTAATCCATTTTGAGTTTATTTTTGTGTATGGTGTTAGAAAGTGTTCTAGTTTCATTCTTTTACAAGTGGTTGACCAGATTTCCCAGCACCACTTGTTAAAGAGATTGTCTTTAATCCATTGTATATTCTTGCCTCCTTTGTCAAAGATAAGGTGTCCATATGTGTGTGGATTTATCTCTGGGCTTTCTATTTTGTTCCATGGCCCACTTAATTTCTAATTTACATCTTACACATTACACTTTCTTAACAGAGCAATGTTTGATTTTTGTTTTTTAAAAAAGCTATCTTCTATAATCAGGGCTTCTAAGTTTTCAAAAGGTCATGAATATTTCTGCTCTTGCATGTGATCCAATTATATTTCATACTTTTCCAAGATACTCAAAACAGATTTTAAAATAAGCACTAGTATTCAATAATGTTTCTATATCCTTTTAATTAACTTAATAAATACTTACTAAGAATCTACTATAGTCCAGGCAAAGTACTTGGTGTTTAGAGTGCAGTGATAATTCATTTAATCATGAGTAAGTACTATTCTTTTTTTTTTTTTTAATGGGGAAGGTGAAGCTCAGAGTGCAGGAAAAAAATTGCCCAATATCCCAAAGTTTATATGTGGCAAGAGTCAGAATCGGAACTCTTTCAAAAAGTCTTTCTGACTTTGAGATGGATGCTCTTCCTAGCCTACACGTTGATATAAAGTTACATGACACACAGTCCCTACGTCCAAGGAGGTCACAGGCAAGAAACAAAACAATTCCAACACAACACGTGAGTCCTATCAATTTTCCTAACAAAACTTTGCATGAGAAGTTCTGAATTTATTTAGAGGTTTTTCCTATCTAGATTTAGTAAATTAAATTGTGTGCAGCTAGACAAGTTATTGACTGCCTACTACCCTGAAGGCCCTATGTATTGTGTTAAGTGTTCAGGATGGAAGGAGAGAAGTTAAGAAATACCTTTTATATCTGAACCAATACACACAATGTGTGTGTGTGTGTATGTGTCAGTCGCTCAGTCGTGTTCGACGCTGCGACCCCATGGACTGTATAGCCTACCAGGCTCCTCTGTCCAAGGGATTCTCCAGGCAAGAGTACTGGAGTGGGTTGCCATTTCCTTCTCCAGAATACACACAATAACTGAAACCAAAGTTTCAGTACTTAACCATTACTACACATGATATACAGTGATCTATCACACTTTTTTAATGCTGGTCTGGCCTACTAAATCAATTCTAGAATCCATTTACAGGTCACACTCCCCAATCTGCAAAACACTGTCCTATAAAATAGGCTGACCAAACCAAATCACCACTTTCACTTCTGACTCAATCTGGCCATTCTTTATAAATAAAGTATTTACAACAGATAATACCCATTAAGACTTATTTTGCTACTATGCCTAGTAGTGTTATAACAGATCATTCAAACCACCCTACACTTTAATATGTTCTCATATTTAATGACAGAGAAGGCGATGGCACCCCACTCCAGTACTCTTGCCTGGAAAATCCCATGGATGGAGGAGCCTGGTGGGCTGCAGTCCATGGGGTCGCAAAGAGTTGAACACAACTGAGTGACTTCACTTTCACTTTTCACTTTCATGCATCAGAGAAGGAAATGGCAACCCACTCCAGTGTTCTTGCCTGGAGAATCCCAGGGACGGGGGAGCCCGGTGGGCTGCCGTCTATGGGGTCGCACAGAGTCGGACACGACTGAAGCGACTTAGCAGCAGCAGCAGCAGCATATTTAATGATCCACTACTTTTAAGAGCATCAAACTTTTTCTACTTTGAAAATATTTGTTTGTTAGATCCAAACTATTAAATTTTACTTTACAAATACTTTTTAATAAATTAACTACAGCAATCTGATTTAAAGTTATCACAGTGATAGTCTATTACCATCAAAGGAAACATACTTAGAAAAACCAACCAACTTGGGTGTTTCAGTTCAGTTCAGTTCAGTCGCTCAGTTGTGTCCGATTCTTTGCGATCCCATGAATCGCAGCACACCAGGCTTCCCTGTCCATCACCAACTCCCGGAGTTCACTGAGACTCACGTCCATCGAGTCAGTGATGCCATCCAGCCATCTCATCCTCTGTCGTCCCCTTTTCCTGCTGCCCCCAATCCCTCCCAGCATCAGGGTCTTTTCCCATGAATCAACTCTTTGAATGAGGTGGCCAAAATATTGGGGTTTCAGCTTTAGCATCAGTCCTTCCAATGAACACCCAGGACTGATCTCCTTTAGGATGGACTGGTTGGATCTCCTTGCAGTCCAAGGGACTCTCAAGAGTCTTCTCCAACACCACAGTTCAAAAGCATCAATTCTTTGGTGCTCAGCTTTTTTTATAGTCCAACTCTCACATCCATACATGACTACTGGAAAAACCACAGCCTTGGCTCAATGGACCTTTGTTGGCAAAGTAATGTCTCTGCTTTTCAATATGCATTCTAGGTGGGTCATAACTTTTCTTCCAAGGAGCAGGCGTCTTTTAATTTCATGGCTGCAATCACCATCTGCAGTGATTTTGGAGCCCCCCAAAATAAAGTCTGACACTGTTTCCACTGTTTCCCCATCTATTTGCCATGAAGTGATGGGACCAGATGCCATGATCTTCATTTTCTGAATGTTGAGCTTTAAGCCAACTTTTTCACTTTCCTCTTTCACTTTCATCAAGAGGCTTTTTAGTTCCTCTTCACTTTCTGCCATAAGCAGGGTGACAATATACAATAAACTTGGGTGTTTAAAAGGATCTAAACCATCCTTAAACAGAGTTTAGATAAACCAAACTCTTAAATTTTAGTCCAGTAAATCTTTTTTTAGCATAATGAATGGGAAAGAATTTAGAAATAAAAACGATGTTACATATTTAAAAAACTCTCTAGGTTTAGAGACTTAAGTGATTTGACCAAAGTCATAAATGTCCTTAATCACAGAACTTGCACTAGCTCACAACTGCTCCTCTATCAGTGGGATCTCTTTCCACTATGCTACACATTGTCCACATCTTACAAAAAAAAAATCACTATCAACAGCAGTTAACCTTGGTATCTGCTTTGCCTAAAATTCTAAGGCAATTATACTCTGACTTGCACCACTGAAGTATACTTGATTATGCAACCTTGCACACTGTCCTCTAATTGATTCCTCTGTATACATCTTAACTCTTCAGTAAGACCTTTTGCTATGTCTTATAAATAAACTAACCCTTATAAACTATTAAAATGGTAAATGTAATTTAACCACAGGACTACTTTAAAGTCAGTTTCATTTTTAATCTCCTTAATTGCATGCAACGCCTGCCAAGACCTTAGCTCTGGATTCTATCATGTTCTGCAACCATCGGAAAGAAAACCATTTCTCCTCTAAAAAAAGGAATCACTCTCTTAATTTGTGCAGTCTACCCTCTCCGAGGGCATGACAAAGTTTTCGATTATAATTACAAAGCATCACAAATTATATGAAAACATATGTCATTTTCATCTTTTCTCAGACTGTAAGGGCCCTGTATTTATAAAAATGATATAAACAGTTATTTTTAAATATCATCACTATATAACTGTATGATACTTATAAATGCCAAATCATAAATCTGATTGAATTTTACAAGCATTTATTTTCGTGTTTTGTTGATATGGCTTTAGTTTAAGCTATTCTCAAAAGCTAGAAAGAACAAAATTCACTTCCAATTATAAATCAATTAGAAAGAAGCCCATGCCTTCTCACAGATTTTCCCAAAGGCAGCTGGGACAGAAACTCAGAGGTGACCTGTGCCTTCTTCCCCTCTGTAGGCAGTAACAAACATGTTCCCCAAAAGACATATGCTTTGTAAACATAATATGCAGTCTTAGCACAGGATAGCTGTATCCTATGGCTACTACACAGTCATCTGAAATGCATGAGAAAATGCAAAGAAAAAAAATTTTTTTTAATGTGACATAATCCTAAATACAACAGTTCTGGGAATAGGGACACTTGACCCGCATCTTTGATGAAATTTAAAACTGTATGTTTTTAAACTTGAGTAACAAAATTTCGACAACAGATCAACCAGAAAAATACTGCAATGTCTTCCATGAATATTATTAAAAGTTTAATATTAATAATAATTAAAACAAGCCCCTACTTAATGCTAAAGGCCTCTATGAAAAATACATTTGCCTAACAGCTATCTTAAAAAAATAACAGAACTTTACTCACACAAGAGTTAAACAAGACATTTATCCTTCTTGTAAAGTGGATTTTGAAGAAGTTGGTGGTTTATTATTCTCCGAGATTTGAACACCTCCAATATAATGAATTTATTTTGAGAAAGACGAGGCCGACGAAAGCCTGTTGTAATTAAAGGTGTTCTGGCGCTGTTGTTGGTCCTCAAACGTTTGCTCTGTCAGCTGTCTAAACCCACACTGACACCACAGTAATTAGCGCACTGTCTATGATGTTTTAAATGCAAATTCAACAAAATTAAGCTGTTATGTATTGGGAAATGAATACTGATCAAGCCATCAAACGTACTTCTCTGTTACTATAAGATGTCAACCATATGTATGGCACGTGGCCAGATCAGCCACGCTCAGTATGAAGAACATGCAAGAGTATTCAAAACCAGAAGGGAGACTATGCTGACCTAAGCTAATAAAAACATGCAAATATCCACATAAAGGGGAACAGATTCTGATGCTTAAACAAAAGAATCAAAGTTAAGAGGCTTCAAGCCTGCCTGTCTCACAAATACTTTCTAAGACAGATACTTGTCCTTTTTTTTATTTTGGAGTATAGTTGATTTTCAATGTTGGGTTAGTTTCAGGTGTAGAGTGAAGTGATCACTTTTACATATATCCACTCTTTTTTAGTGTTAGTCGCTCAGTCATGTCCGACTCTTTGTGATCCCATGGATTGTAGCCCACCAGTCTCCTCTGTCCATGGAATTCTCCAGGCCAAGAATACTGAAGTGGGTAGCCATGCCTTTCTCCAGGGGATCTTCCTGGCCCAGGAATTGAACCTGGGTCTCCTGCGCTGCAGGCAGATTCTTTGCCCTCTGAGCCACCAGGGAAGCCCAATCACAAGCTAGAATCAAGACTGCCAGGAGAAACATCAACAGCCTCAGAAATGCAGATGACACCACTCTGATTTGCCACCTGATACCAAGAGCTGACTCACTAGAAAAGACCCTGATGCTAGGAAAGATTGAGAGCAAGAGGAAAGGGGGCGGGGGTGGGGGTGGGCGACAGAGGATGAGATAGTTGGACGGCATCACCGACGGGACATGAGTTTGAGCAAACTCTGAGAGATAGTGAAGGACAGAGGACCTTGGCATGCTAAAGTCCATGGGGTGGGCTGGGGTGGCAGAGAGTTGGACATGACTTAGTGACTGAACAAGTCAGCTCTTTTGAGTCTTTTCCATATAGGACGTTACAGAGTATTGAGTAGAGTTCTCTCAGATATCTGTTCTTTATTTTGACATTTATCAAGCCTCTACTTTGTGTCAGACACCACTGGGCATTGTGGACAGGTGGATGGATAAAATAAAGAACTAGCCAACTACCCTCTTGAAACTTTCATTTGATATAAGATGCAAACAGTTGTCTGTCACCTACTAACTCTGAAATCCTGACTGAAGCAGGAGGCTGAAAAGGTTTCTAAGGCCATGACCCAAAATTCAACAGAAAAGTTTGGAGTCAAGTCAGCAGCCAAACCTGGTATGGACATCAGGTACAGAAAAAGATGCTGGGAACTTAAATTTGCAGTTTCCATCATAAGGAATTTTTTTTTTTTCATCCTTCTGTCCTACATGTATACCACACTAACGTTAATCTAATGACACATGAAGTTTCTCAAACTGAGCTACCTCTTTTGTGATTCTGACTGAGACTGAGTGGTTCTCTCTACTTCGGTAGAAGCAGAGGAATACTGTATTTAAACAAAACTATTTCTACACAGGAGCTAAATGTTTTCACACTTCTCTGACTAAACATACAATTAACGAGGATAATTTTTACCTGCGTTCTCAGAATTTAGAAAGACTATGGGAGAGAATGATTTTATAGTCCTTGTCTCTCTTTAAAAGTCGACCTCTTATTTTCTCTCAGTAAATGTTCCTGTAGTGAGCACAAACAAAAACATTTAACTCACCATTCTTACAGCAAGAGGGAGAGAAAACACAGCCCTAACAGCTGTCCTCCTAAGAATCATGGATTACAAAAAAATCTATTATAGAAACTATTGTTCCAATGATTTAAAATGTGAAAAGGGGAAGAATAAAGGCTAGAGAGTTCTGTACACTACATATTTCAATATGGAAGCATGTTTAATAACTATAAATAAATAATTTTGTTCCCCAAAGCAAGTATGTCATACTGTGAAGTGAGTGAAGTGAGCTCGCTCAGTCGTGTCCAACTCTTTGCGACCCCACAGACTGTAGCCCACCAGGCTCTTCCATCCATGGGATTCTATAGGCAAGAATACTGGAGTGGATTGCCATTTCCTTCTCCAGGGGAACTTCCCGACCCAGGGATTGAACCCGGGTCTCCCGCATTGCAGGCAGGTGCTCTACCCTCTGAGCCACCAGGGAAGCCCAAGTCATACTGTACTGCTGATTAACCCTTTAAAGTCAAAGTCTCAAAAAACACACTGATTTCCCTGTTAGCTGACTGATACACAAATTGATATAAAAACCAATAGCACAGAAGTAATCATTTCTCCTTATGTTTCTAAAATGCTTTGCCAGTTTTTAACGTTACTGTTACATTCATTACTTCATTTAACATCAAATAGTTGATGGTACGATTAAAATGGCTAGCTGTTTTCACAAAACAGGGAACATCATTAAATCTAGATTAAATTCATCTTTTCTTTGCCCTCTCACTACATTTTGCTGTCCTATATGTTTTCTTTTAGAGCTGTTATACATGTTTTTCCCCCTAATACTGTTCTTCTTTTCCCCCCTACCACCAAAACAGAAGGTAGTTTAATAAATCGTTGCTCAATGAGTTTCCTGTGTTTGGACTATGCTTCTCCCACATTATTTTGGCCATCAAATTCTATTGTCCAGAATTTATTTTACATGTCCCTTCTGCTAGAGTCCAAGATGAGGGTACAGAAAACAACTGTGTTGCCATATACCAGCAAAGAACAATCTTTTTGAAAAGAAAATTAAGAAACAATTTTCCATTTATAATGGCATTTGAAATAAAATACCAAGGGATAAATTAAATCAAACAGGTAAAAGACTTGTGCAATGAAAACTACAAAGCACTCCTCAAAGAAATTAAAGTTTAAATATGTATTTTTTTCACAATCTTTGCTTTTCTTTTTATTTTTTTATTGAAGGATAATTGCTTTACAGAATTTTGTTGTTTTCTGCCAAACCTCAACATGACTCAGCCATAGGTACACATATATCCCCTCCCTTTTGAACCTCCCTCCCATCTCCCTCCCCATCCCACCCCTCTAGGTTGATACAGAGTCCCTGATTGAGTTTCCTGAGCCATACAGCAAATTCCTGTTGGCTATCTATTTTACATATGGTAATGTAAGTTACCATGTTACTCTTTCCATACATCTCACCCTCTCCTCCCTTCTCCCCATGTCCATAAGTCTATTCTCTATGTAAAGACCTAAATAGATAGAAAAACATCCTATGTTCATGGACTGGAAGATTAATATTGTTAAAATGGCAATATTAGCCTAACTACTCTAATGATTTGATTTCTAATAGCTGTTTTTTGCCACTGGAAAACCAACCTTCAACATATTTGAAATCTCAAGGGGCTCCAAAGAGCCAAAACAATATTGGAAAAAGAAGGACAAAGTTAAAGGACTCACACTTCCCAATTTCAAAAGAAAGAACAGTCTATTCAACAATTATCAATAGTGCTGGGACAAAAGGCAATTGGATATCCACATGCAAAACAATGAAACTGAACACCTATTCACACCACATACAAAGATTAACTAAAATGAATCAACAACCTAAATATAAGAACTCAAACCATGGGACTTTCCTGGTGGTCCAGTGATAAGATTTCCAATGCAGGGGGCCCACATTCAATCCCTGGTCAGGGAACTAGATTCCACATGCCACAACTAAGATCTGATGTAGCCCAATAAATAAATAAATATAGTTTTTTAAAAAAGGAACTAAACCATGAAACTCTTAGAAGAAAATATAGCAGTAAATCTTTGTGGCCTTGGATTTGGCACCAAAAATAAAAGCAAAAAGAGATAAATTGGACTTTATCAAAATTCAAAATGCTTGTGCATCAAAGGATTTAACCAAGAAAATGAAAAGACTATAGAACTGGAGAAAAATATTTGCAAATCATATAGTTGATAAGGGTCTAGAATCTAAAATAAAGAACTTTATAATTCAACAACAAAAAGACAAACAACCCTATTAAAAAATCAGCTGGGACTTCCCTGGCAGTCCAGTGGTTAAGACTCAACTGTAGAGACACGGTTCAATCCCTGGCCAGGAAACTAACATCCCACATGCCATGTGACTTTGCAAAAGAAAAACAGCAAAGGACTTGAACAGATATTTCTTCAAAGAAGCTATACAAGAGGCCAACAAGCATATGATAAGATGTTCAACATCACTGGTTGTTGCTAAGTCACTTCAGTCGTGTCCGACTCTGTGCGACCCCGTAGAAGGCAGCCCACCAGGCTCCCCCGTTCCTGGGATTCTCCAGGCAAGAACACTGGAGTGGGTTGCCATTTCCTTCTCCAATGCATGAAAGTGAAAAGTGAAAGTGAAGTTGCTCAGTCGTGTCCGACCCTAGCAACCCCATGGACTGCAGCCTACCAGGCTCCTCCATCCATGGGATTTTCCAGGCAAGAGTACTGGAGTGGGGTGCCATTGCCTTCTCCTCACTGGTTGTTAGGAGAATTCAAGTCAAAACCACAATAAGGTATCACTTCATACCCACGAAGATGGCTACAATCATAAAAACAGATATCATGTCAGTGAGGATGTAGGGAAATAGGAAGCTAGCTGCATTGCTACTGGGACTATAAAATAATGCAGCCACTGTGGAAAACAGTGGGCAGTTCCTCAGAGCTAACACAGAATTACCAGGACCCATCAATCCCACTTCTAGTTATGTATCCCAAAGAAGTAAAAACAGGTACTCAAACAAATACACGTACACACATATGTTCATAGCAGCACTATTCAAAATAGACAAAAGGTAGAAACAGCCCAAATGTCTACTGATGGAAGAATGGGTAAGCAAATTATGGTATACTCAAATGATAGAATATTATTCAGCTGTGAAAAAGATTAACTACTAATGCATGCTACAGCATGGAAGAAGCTTGAAAATACTGTGCTAAGTAAGAGACCAGACATAAAAGGTCACATATTGTCTGATTCCTTTTATAATGAAATGTCCAGGAGAGGTAAATTCACCGAGACAGAACAAAGACTGGTGTTTGCAGGGGCTGCCAAGACAGGGAAATGGGAGCAGCTTTTAATGGATACAGAGTTTCCTTCTGGGCTAACAAAAATCTTTTGGAACTAGATAGAAATGGTTTCCTTCTAATCAACGTTGTGCATATCATTCTATATTTTATTTGCATTTAAAATATATATACCCTGCCCTAAAACTTTATTTTCTGTGTGAATAATTTTATCTCATTCTGTAGTCCTTTTCTCTCTCTGTTCCATCTCTGTTATGCTTCTTTCTTTTCCTAGACTAAACTTTATTTTGCTGAAACAAATTTTGCTATAATCTATTAGGAAAGAAAAGTAGACATAAAAACTCTAGGACACATATGTTGAAGTTATCCCTTTGCTGTTGTTGTTGTTGTTGCTGAGTTGCCAGTTATGTCTGACTTCTTTGCAACCCCAAGATCTATAGTCTGCCAGGCTCCTCGGTCCATAGAACTTCCCAGACAAGAATACCAGAGTGGGTTGCCATTTCCTTCTCCAGGGGATCTTCCCAATCCAAGAACTGAACTCATGCGTCTTGCACTGGGAGGTGATTCTTTACCAGCGAGCCACCAGCGAAGCCCAAAGTTAACCCTACTCTGCATTAACTGTAACAAACACAGTTAAATTATTTTTTATTTGGAGTGTATCAATATTCTACGCTACATAAAATCTACCAGATGTAATCAAGCAAATTTTTCAGTACATTTTAAATGCCTCTAAAGTCAAATTAGTGTCAATAGATAAATCACAAAGCCTAGAGTAAAACAGTAATGATGGCAAGGGAAATAAGACGAGTTGTCACTTTTAGCCATGTTTACTTTTTAGACAAGTTAGTTATTAGCTAAATGTATCAGAATACAGCATGTATTTTTCCAGCATATTTTAATGGAAATTCACTATTTATACCTTCATATCACCTTTCAAGTTATTAAAGTCAAGAGAAAACAACACATAAATGTTGCCCTACAAGTCTTAACTATGAATTTAACTAGCAATACAAACAGCACCCTTATATTTAAAGGGTTGTTAATTACAGTACATGAGACTTAAAAAGAGGTCAATGGAAGATTTTATGTTCATGGTTATTTTAACCCACCAAGAGATTTTCTTGTAACAAACCTGTTTAAAAGCCACAGTTAACACAAAAATTTATTTCCACATAATCAGAGGGTTGAAATATCTCTATTATTTAAAATGTTATTTTAAAAATACTGATTCTAATATGGTCTTTGACCAAACACATCACTTAAATAACAAAAACTTTTTTCAAAGGCCAAATTAAAAAAAAAAAAACTTCATAAAATGAAATTAAAAGTCTATGCCCAAAGCCACCCATGCTAATAACTCTGCATTGTTAAACGGAAGTATGCTGATCCTCATCTCTTATCAATTTTAACATTAGCTTCTTCATAACAAAACTATGTCTCTACAGAGCATGCATTTACAATGAAAACTGGGAAAATTTAATTACGTTTGTGAAATTCTAATTCATTTAGATGTGTATACATAAATTCTAGCACTTTAATGAGGAAAAATGAGGACTTTTTGACATATCACCTATCATGGATGCAAAATGTTTCTAAATGTGTACCATTCACAAATGGAATGCCAACACTTGTAAGCAGTTTAATCATTTTTCTAAATGGACTACATATTTTAAGTCTATTCAGTGGCCGTTTTAACAGTGAAGTAGGGGTTAACTGTAATCAGAAACCAAGCCCTCCTTAAGAAGGATCAAGAGGAAATGGTAACGTTTGGAAAATCCCAAATATTTTAAACACAGGAACATACCCAGTTTTGACAAGCTATATGACCATGGCGTAAATGCTTCCATCTTCAGTAGCTGTTAAAACAAGCAGTCCTTTCCAACTTTGACAGAGAACAGAATTCATTTCCCCTATACAGCTGCATTGTTTCAAAGTCTGTTAAACGTAAGTGTGACAGGATTGATTTTTGGGGGAAGCAGAGATATTTACTGTATTGTCCTAAAGGACCTAATTTAAAAATAAATAAGGAAAGGTGTGTGTACACACGTGTGTGTGTGTGTGTGTGTGTGTGTGTATGTGTGCGTGTTGGGGGAGATGAAGGGAGGAAGGGCAAAGTTAAAAAAAGAAGGAAAACAACAGGATAATCAAAACCATACGCAGACATTAAAGCACACAAACTATGTAGATGCTTTTTTAAAAGCTTGTTTTTGGTATGGTACTAAGATCAATGCTCAGAACAATGTATCAAAGAAAAATTGACAAATGAAAAAACAAAACACATTCTGAATAGACAGCCAACAGGAATTTGCTATATGGCTCAGGAAACTCAAACAGGGGCTCTGTATCAATCTAGAGGGGTTGGATGGAGAGGGAGATGGGAGAGAGGTTCAAAAGGGAGAGGATATATGTATACCTATGGCTGATTCATGTTGAGGTTTGACAGAAAACAAAATTCTGTAAAGCAACTATCCTTCAATAAAAAAATAAATTAAAAGAAAAAAAGAATGCCACATAGGCAAAGAGGACGTAAGCATGAAAGAGTTTAAAGATGAAGAAAATACAGTGGGGGAGGGTAGAACACACGTCAAAGGGGAACTTTAGGAAAGGAGGGGGCAACTTGTTCCTGTGAAAGTATCAGATAGTAAATATTTTAGGGTTCATGGGCCACAAGGGCTCTGTCGACCCTTTCACTGTCCTGCAAAATGATGCTCTGAAAAATACTCCAAGAAATACTCAACTCTGCCATTGTAGTGCAAAACAGCTGTAGATAATCATGTAAACAGATGAGGCTAGATGTTTTCCAATAAAACTTTACTTACAAAAAGACAAAAAAACAAAACAAAACAAAAAAAAACCACACAACACATCCTGGTAGGAAATATTTACAAATCAGCACATCTGATAAGACTTCTGACCAGAATATGGAAAGAACTCTCGAAACTACAAAAACAAAACAAAACAAAACATTTTTTTAATAAGTAAAAGATTTAAATAGGCTCTTCACCAAAGAATATATGCACATAATACATAAGCTCATGATATTTATCTATGAGAAAATAAAGTTATGTTCATATGATCTGTAGGCAAAAGTTTACAGCAGTCTTATTCATAACTGCCAGAACCTGGAAACAACCCACATGTCTTTTAAGTGAGTGGATAAATAAACTGTGACACAACATACTACAGAATATTATCAACAATAAAAAGGAATGAACTGATACCACAACAGCCAGACCCACAAAGCTGTGAGACTTCATTTCTGTGACATTCTAGAAGAGGTGAAAACTACAGCAACAGATCAGGGCTTGTGAGCTGCTAAGCGTGATGGCTGAAGTTGCCTAAAAAGAGCACCGTAAAACTTGGAGCGGGGTGGGGTGGAATAGAACTGTTCTATATATAGTAGTTATGTGACGTGTCAAGTCACATCAGTGATGTATGCCTCTTTGCAACCCTATGGACTGTAGCCCACCAGGCTCCTCTGTCCATGGGGATTCTCCAGGCAAGAATACTGGAGTGGGTTGCCATGCCCTTCTCCAGGGGATTTTCCCAACCCAAGGATCAAACCTGCGTCTCTTATGTCTCCTGCATTGGCAGGCAGGTTCTTCACCACTAGCGCCACCTGGGAAGCCCCTACGTGACTGTATCTGTCTATATATATTTGCCAAAACACACAGAATTGGACATTTTTAAATGGATTATTCTGCATGTAATATATAAATTTTTTAAATGTTTAACATGATATCAAGAAAATACTGGCCATTATGAGGAGTGTACTGGAAAAAAAGGTACTTTTTACACTATAAAACTTTTTCCCATCACTTGAATACTATATGTAATACTGCTGGATCCAACAATGGCAAAACATAAATAGAGAAGACTTAAAGAATGGTACAAAAATGGTAAAGGGAAAGGATGTTGCTGTGTGAAACGCACAGCAGATGTAACTCAAGTCTCTATTACCAGGAAAAATACAGATGGACAGAACATTACCTCAGCTGCCAATCTCAGATCACTGGGGAAAAGTTATCATTTAGAGCTTTCAAGTTTTACACTTAAGACTGAGAGCCAACTTAACTCTTCTCTCAAATACAGTACACAGAGTGGGAAGGGGAGGGGAGAGAAGAAACATATGAGCAAAAAACCATGAAATACATGGGGAAATGTTGAATCAACTTTAATCTGAAGATAATAGCAATTCTGACTTTAAAAGGAAAATTATAATTTTTTGGAGAGAAAATGCAGTGAATTGGAAACAGCAAAACAGAGAGTCAAGGGGACCTTGGAGAACTAAAGCAGATGGTATATACTAAAGTCCATAAATGCTGAAGTGTAAAAATGCTAATTAAGAGTTGTACTCTCTCGAGCTATAAACAAGGAACATGTGAGCTTTCACGTCCGTGTGCTAATCCCATAGATGACTATTGTCACGGGGCCATAAATGAAAAACCCTGTTTGTCTGACAGCACAGCTTAAACTCTGTTGACCACTCTATTATTCATTACCCCACAACACTTAAAGAACAGTTTTATACCAAAAAACAGAAGGAGCAAGGCAATATTCTACCTTCTAACAGAAGATTCTATAAAATAAACAACTTTGTTTGCAGTCCGTGCCTATCGGCGTAGGAATTCTGAGGTAGGGAAGCTCCCTTCTGTTTGTGTGCTCTGATGTGGTCACCAGTGTTTGATGCCCATCTGGAGTTTCAGTACAATGGCTGAACGATGTGGTTCTTTACCACAGACCTTTCTAGTTTTTTTCCATTTTAAGGTATCTCATTTGAGGCAAACAGTTATCCAATAGGGAAAGAGAATAACTGATACAGAAAAATATGTTCACTTCAATCCAATGAATGTTTATGGATTGGACATAACATGCTGGATTGTATCATCAATTTGTATCACAGATGACTTTACAAAACAATTGTTTCCTCAGTTGTTGCCACCCTAGGGACTACAGTCTGCCAGGATCCTCTGTCCATGGGATTCTCCAGGCAAGAACACTGGAGTGGGTAGCCATTCCCTTCTCCAAGGTATCTTCCTGACCCAGGGATTGATCCTGGGTCTCCTGCATTGCAGGCAGATTTTTTTTACCATCTGAGTCACCAGGGAAGCCATATTAAACAGATAACACTGTAAATAATAAGTCCAAAGAATAAAGTCCTGTTCTAGTTGGAAACAAAGAATCTCTACATAAAGTCAATCATATTTGTTCCTTTCTCTGAATATCTGTATCATTTCTAAATCATCTAATTCAGAACCAAATTATATAGCACACTGTTCTTTTTTAGCCCAGAGTATTCTTTCACAGGAACCCCCTCATCTATGGACTTTTAGAACATTAACAATTAAATCTTGTATCTTCCATGGTGCCCATCCATTTTCAATTAGACATTTAAAAAAAATTTTACTGACATACAGCTGATTTACAATGTGTGTTAATTTCTGCTGTGCAGCAAAGTGACTCAGTTATATATATATTCTCTTTCATATTTTTTCCAATATGGTCAGACATAAATGTTTTTAAATGCCTTTCAAGCATTCAACACTACAGATTCCAATGTCATTTCTGCCTCCAGAAACCTGTATTGGTGGCAGAGCAGTTCTCTAAATTTTCTTTCGCAATGTAAAGGAAGACAAGCAAAGGGGAAAATTAGTAAATCTGACCATAAAAGAAGATAAATAAAAACATACAGAAAGATATTAATTAGCCAACAAAATCATTTTCGGTGAAAGATCCCTTAACCATCACCATTCATTTTGGTAAAAGATGGAGGGTGAGGTACAGGGAAGGGGAGGAATAAAATGAACAAACACTGATCTGAATCAACGCAAGTCCGCACCTGGGAGGTGAATTGGGGGAGCTTTAAGTAACAGCTCCCGAAACCTGAGTCAGGGGCCTTCCTACCAGCACCGTCATTCTCTACACCGCCTTCCCTCGAAAGCCACAGGCTCCACTCCAGGTCTCCACGCGGAATCTGTGCAGCTCCCCAAAGCCCATGAGAGCCCTCGTGCCACCACAGTGCTCGTGTGCTGCATTTGAGGGAAAGAAGTGGTAGAAAAGTGAAGGATGTGGAGAGAGGACAGAGGCTAGTGAAAGTATACTGTTCTAAAGCAGTGAAGGGAGCAGGCAACACTTAGGGACTAGGGTTACAGAGCATCTACACCGGGAGTCACACAGCACCTAACACAAATTATGAATCTAAGAAATAACAACGTTAAGGATATTCAGTGTTTCCATGTGAACTACCTCTATAAGACCTTAGTCACAACTGACTATTCAGAAAGGGCTCAAGACTGAAATATTTAGTCCAATACTCAAGGGCTCTGGTAAGGAAAGGAAAAAAAAAACAACAAAAACTGTTTTAATTCTCAATTGCAAGGCTTTTTCCCTAAGTACTTGATTCAGAATTATATTTCCATTACCTGCATGAGTACATGTCTGTAAATAAGATTCGGAAAACAAGAAACACCACCCTATGAAATTAAGCGGCCATTTTTTTTTTTAAGTTACTTGGGGGGTTTCCCTGAGGGTCTTGTGGCTAAGACTCTGTGTTCCCAATGCAGGGGGCCTGGGTTTGATCCCTGGTCAGGGAACAAGATCCCACATGCCACAACTAAGACAAATAAATAAGCTTTTTATTTTTTTTTTTTAAGTTACTTGGAAGGATAGCTTGGGGAAACTTACTGCTGCTGCTGCTACATCACTTCAGTCGTGTCCGACTCCGAGCGACCCCATAGACAGAAGCCCACCAGGCTGCGCCATCCCTGGGATTCTCCAGGCAAGAATACTGGGGTAGGTTGCCATTTCCTTCTCCAATGCATGAAAGTAAAAAGCGAAAGTGAAGTCACTCAGTCCTTAGCGACTCCATGCACTGCAGCCTACCAGGCTCCTCTGTCCATGGGATTTGCCAGGCAAGAGTACTGGAGTGGGTTGCCATTGCCTTCTCTACCTTAATATGCTAAAGATTCATAAATGCAAAATGTAGGATAGTAGTGGTCAGTATACTCTAATCCTATGGTCTTCCCAGGTGACACTAGTGATAAAGAACCTGCCTACGAATGCAAGAGACTTAATAAGAGTTGTGGGTTCAATCCCTGGGTCAGGAAGAATCCCCTGGAGGAGGGCATGACAACCCACTTCAGTATTCTTGCCTGGAGAATCCCATGGACAGATGAGCCTGGCGGGTCACAAAGTCCATAGGGTCACAAAGAGTTGGACCTGACTTAAGTGACTTAGCATGCACACATACTCTAAGTCTATACACAACATCCTGTAATTGACATGGCAAAGCAGAAATCTCCTATAGTTCTTCAAAAGGAAAAGAAAACCCAAATATGTTTCACTGTATGCATGACCTTCAAAACACCATACCAACTCTTTAGGTCACGAGGGAAGATTCTTTTTGAGAAAGAAATGTAAGTTACTAGTAGCCTAGATTCTTCCCTTTAACCACTGCTATTCCTTTAATACAAATTCCTAAAACCATTCTCTTCTCCCTCTTCTGTAACACTGACCTTGATTCAGCTTCTGTGTTTCTTTAAAAGACACTGAATACTGTTTTGAAATGAAATAAATGCAAAATAACAGCATTTGTGAAATTAATATGAAAACTTTTGTACCGATTTCTGAAGCTCTGTGGGAATAATGGTAGTAAGCACTACTATTTTTTCTCTTTTTTTCCTCAGGAGGTGGACTACATTTCCAGATATACTCAAAAGACTACCAACAGAGTAATAGTTACACCAATAATATATATAAATAGCACTGCTGGGAGTAGAACATAGATTTTGGAGTTACTGCACAGAGGGGCCAATAATCACAGTACTCCAGCTTTTAGTAAAAAACCAGTTCACAGGTACAAAGAGTTTCAATTTAAATGTTTGATAATCAGTTTCCAAGTATTAAGTAGTACTATTTAAACTGTTTGAAAATTCTTTCTGTAAAATAATCACATATCTAAAATGTTAAGGATGTTTTGAAAATTATTTTTACAAAGGAGCTAAGTGAAAAACTATTATACAGACCTTGCTAAAATAAAAATAACAGAGGTAACAATAAAACATACCCAAGCCATACTATGACTTCAAGAAGATACTATTCCCCACCACCACCAAATTGACACATATAAGACTATATTCTCAACTCTAAATGACATTCGATCAACATTTCTAGTTCTAAAAATTCGACTTTATGAATTCTGTGTGTGGTATTTGTGTGTGTGTGTGTGTGTGGCCTCATAATGTGCAAAATTGTGTTAAACAGAAGCAGATGCTGTTGAAATGAACTCGATATAGATTCAGAAGTAGAAGACACAGGCCTCTGCTCTCAGGAAGATATCAAAAGAAGATCAGGAAGTGAGATAAATAATAAAAGAATTTACTGATGTTCTAAGAACTGTGCAAGGTATGACAGCTTATATACCAAATGGAAGGTATAGAGAACAGCAGCAACAATTTCATTAAAATGTGAAATAAAAGTGTGCTGGCTTAGTCCAGAAAGTTAAATGAGGCTTAATCTCCTAAGCTGTAAAGCACAAATAGGATTTGGATAGGCAGAAAGACTCCCGGAACCAAGGATCAGTCAACACTGGCTAAAGAAGTCTGGCTGAGTACAACACAAGGAGGCTAAAACATACGCAGGACTGGAACTTCAGCCTGGCCCGGTGGCAATTTTAAAACACTGAAAAATTCAGGGAGGAATTCGAGATAGAGTTTTAAGAAGCATGATCACCAAGGGATGTGAGGGGCAGATCAAAGACCAAAAAAGGTAAATTGTACATAATCAAATAAGGTAAAGAAATACAGCCATTATGTAGGTTTTCAAGTCAAAGAATACCTATTACTGAGGCTAAAATGACTGGTTATCTGTATCAAGGAAATTTATCAATTCTTCACTTTATTCTTCGTATAAGGCAGCTTAAGTACAGTTCTGATGTTTTTTAAAACTTTCTACTATATTTCTAAAGTGTCACATAACTAATGGTATTTATGTAAAAATCTAATTAAGAAAAATTAGGATAGTTGTTGTTATTGGCCCAAAGCCTTTCTCGAAAGGAAAAAATGCTGCTTTACAGTTTTGTTGATTCTGTTAGGCCGTAAGGGTGCCATGTGAGCACCAGAAGAAATCAGTTTTTGATTGGTCAATATAACTAACCCCTCCTAAAACTGATGATTCACTTTATTATTCCTCATGGGTAAGTCTAGTTTGGAAATGTACCTGGTTTGTTTATATTAGGTAAATATGCCATTTAAAAACAAAATTAATATCTCTGACATAATAACTACTTAACTAAAATAGTTCAGTTCAGTCACTGAGTAGTGTCCAACTCTTAGCAACCCCATGGACTGCAGCACGCCAGGCTTCCCTGTCCATCACCAACTCCCAGAGCTTGCTCAAACTCATGTCCATTGAGTAGGTGATGCCATCCAACCATCTCATCCTCTGTTGTCCCCTTCTCCTCCTGCCTTCAATCTTTCCCAGCATCAGGGTCTTTTCAAATGAGTCAGTTCCTCGCATCAGGAGGTCAAAGTATTGGAGTTTCAGCTTCAGCATCAGTCCTTCGAATGAATATTCATGACTGATCTCATTTAGGATGGACTGGTTGGATCTCCTTGCAGTCCAAGGGACTCCGAAGAGTCCTCTCCAACACCACAGTTCAAAAGCATCAATTCTTCGGTGCTCAGCTTTCTTTATGGTCCAACTCTCACATCCATACATGACTACTGGAAAAACCATGGCTTTGACTAGAAGGACCTTTGTTGGCAAAGTGATGTCTCTGTTTTTAATATGCTGTCTAGGTTGGTCATAGCTTTTATTCTAAGGAGCAAGCGTCTTTTAATTTCATGGCTGCAGTCACAATCTGCAATGATTTTGGAGGCCCCCCAAATAAAGTCTGTCACTGTTTCCACTGTTTCCACATCTATTTGCCATGAAGTGATGGGACCCGATGCCATGATCTTAGTTTTCTGAATGTTGAGTTTTAAGTTTAAACTTAAAAGTAAAAAGTTTAAGCCAACTTTTTCACTCTGTCCTTTTTTAAATTTTTTATTATTTTTTAAAAATCTTCCTGTATTTTTTTTTTTTTTTTACTTTACAATATTGTGTTGGTTTTGCCATACATCATCCTCTTTCACTGTCATCAAGAGGTTCTTTAGTTCTTCTTCGCTTTCTGCCATAAGGGTGGTGTCATCTGCATATCTGAGGTTATTGATATTTCTCCTGGCAATCCTGATTCCAGCTTGTGCTTCTTCCAGCCCAGTGTTTCTCATGATGTACTCTGCATAGAAGTTAAATAAGCAGGGTGACAATATACAGCCTTGACGTACTCCTTTCCCAATCTGGAACCAGTCTGTAGTTCCATGTCCAGTTCTAACTGTTGCTTCTTGACCTGCATACAGAACTAAACTAAACATACATAGAACTGCATAACTAAAATAGTAAATGTTCCAAAAAATACTACTACAGTCCTAAATTAAAAAAAAAAAAAGAGGTTTATAATGTTCTTCATACTTCCCATTTCTGTCCTACTAACTACATTATACATTTGCTAGTTTCTTTATATTTATCAGTGTACCTAACAAACATGTAATATTTTAAATGCTTTGTAATTTTTTTAATATATTTATTTTATTTGGCTGCACTGGGTTTTAGTTGTGGCATGTGGGATCTAGTTCCTTGACCAGGGATTGAACCCAGGCCCCCTACACTGGCTTAGCCACTGGACCACCAGGGAAGTTCCATAATTTTTTTATGTATTATCAAAATGCACAGATTTCACTTAAAATTCATACTCATTTGACACACTGATTTATTCTGAAATATTCCACATAAATTCAATTTTTTTAACTCATATAGTTTAAACATACTTTGGAAGATGTTCATTTAAGGAAGCCAGTAGTACACCTAGTTCTTTTGTAAAACTAAGATGCACAGATGTAGAGTGAGTATCAGCCCTGATTAATGTGCTGTAGTTTGCTCTTTGTAGATGGTGGTACTAAAAAGTGGCTTATAAGCATGGTTTGAAAGCACTTCTATCGTAAGAGATCAGAGAAGTACTGTAAGTTGGAAATTCAGTTTTCTAATTAGTGAATACATGATGCTGAGTAGCACAAAGCCAATTAATCCACAGCAAGTTACACTGCTTATTCCCTGCCAGGATAAGGTAACAAGACCTAGCAGAAGGCACACAATCGTCAAAACCATCCTTCAACGTGAATCTTGCTTCTGCCAATGATTCGTTTAAGATACAGCCAAACATTCCTAACAATGAACGCACGTGTAGTGGGGACAGACAGGGCTGCTATTACTAACCTCCTAAGCATACCATGAGTCGCAACGAGACAACTTGAGTAGGATTCTGTCCCTTCCCTGCTGGCCTGCGGGGTACAACAAGAAGCTACCAAGTGTGAAAGGCAGAACAGTGCCTCATCCAGTGCCTTCCTTTTTTCCAGGTTATAAGGTGAATACTGTAAAACACACAGAATAAAAAAGTGAGAGCTAGGAAAAGAAAGCAGATAAAGGAAGAATATTCCTTTGGCAAATTTTAGGCTTTCTTTCATGGAATTTTCTAGGAATTATTTTCCACATGTGAGGAAATTATAAATAACAAACAACTATAAAATTAAAACTTACTGAAGTTCTGTAAGTGCATATCCTACTTCAAAAGACCCTTGTATATACACACAAACACACACATGTATGTATGTCTGTTTACATCCTTTCTACAGCAGACTTCTGGCAGCTAAAAGAAGACTTGGGCCATAGGAGAATCAGCCACTGGGTCTTACAGAATCCCTGCTCTTACGAACACCTTCATTTAATTATGACCATGCTTCTCAGCCACCACTGCTTCACCTGGACATATCCTAAGAGAGTATCTTTCATGGGAAAAGATCAACTCTTCTGGAGCAAAAAAAAAACAAATCTGAACTTGTGTTACAAAGTAATGGACTTGAGGTGAACATATCTGGTTCCTCCACTTGCATTGCTTATTCTTTGTTTCTAAGAAATAATACTCTAAAGAGGCGAGAAAGAGAAAAAAATGAGAAAGACAAAGAGGGGGGAGATACCTTAAAGGAACAGAAGCTACAATTAGAAGCTCATGATAAAAAGAAAATGCAAGATATCAGTAAAAAAAAAAAAAAACAACAACAAAAGAAAAAACTGAAGTTTATCAAGACTGGTGTCAGGATCGGCTTTTTAAAATTCTAGACAAGTGATTTAAAATTAAATAAAAATCTCACATAACCTTTATTAATGTTCTGGGTGATAATGATCCATGTGCACTGAAATGAAGTTAAAATAAAAGGGAAGCACAACATCTAATATATTTAACACTAAACTGTACATTTCAAAACTGTCAAGATGGTAAATTTTACATCTTTTTTACCACAATAATAAAAGTAAATAAAGGTAAAGATTCCATAAACCAATTTAGGATTTTTATACACTTAAAACAGTGCCATCATACCTGCAGCAGCAATGGATGGACTTAAGAGATTATCATACTGAGTGAAGTGAGTCAGACATGGAAAGACAAATATATGATATTATTTATATGTGGAATCTAATATATGATAAAAAATAAACTTATTTACAAAACATAAACAGATCTACAGGCATAGAAAACAACCTTATGGCTGTCACTGGGGAAAGGAGAGGAAGAGATAAATTAGGAGTTTGGGATTAGCAAATACAAGCTACTGCATATAAAACAAATAAACAACAAAGTCCTACTGCATATTACTGGGAACTATATTCAGTATCTTGCAATAACCTGTAATGAAAAAGAACATATATATATATATATATACACACATACACACACACACGTGTATGTGTACATATGTGTGTGTACATACGTGTGTGTATTATACATGTGTGTATATAAAACTGAATCACTTTGCTCTACACCAGAAACTAACACATTTTAAATCAACTATACTTCAATTTAAAGAAAAAAATTAGAAGCATCAAATGGTTAGTTCTTGTTTAAAATATATAACTTGATTGTGTGAAAACACACAAATCAGAAATTCCTCTTATAAAGATACTAAAAAAGATGTTAAGTGATTTATAGAAATTCCTGATGTTCTGATAAAAAGATATTTTATCATCATGGCTATCAGCACAAACTTCAGTTCTATGAGTACTAATCTGCACAGCTGGATTTTTTAATGTATTTTTTTAAACCACATAAACACAAATATACTACACTTGGGGAACTACATCAGTCCCAAGAGGACATAAAAACTACTGCAGCTTTTAAAATACATTCACTTCATTGGTTTCCTCAAAACCCTGAAAAGGAAATTCCCTATCACTTTGGGCCAACATCAGAGGATGTCTTCAGAGTGCTATTCTAAAAACTGTAAGTTTTTTTGAGATCATTATTAGACAATATGATAGATTCCTTTAACGTTAAATTATCAAGTTAAAACTTACTATGTTAAAAAACAATAAATATTCACAAATGTAAATTGTATATGCATGTATTATTTTGTGGCATTTAGGAAAAAACTACATTGGGTTAAAAATTATCTTAACTATTTTATGTTATGTAATCCCTGCAGGCCAAAGAAAAGTGGAAAAATTAGTGAACTAGATTACTGAGTTATTGGAGAAGGAAAATAAAACAAGGAGAGGGGAAAAAAAGGCAGACTGAGGGGTACATTCATTCTGAAACCCTACAGACAAAAAAAAAAATTCCACACAGAATTTAAAACAGCATTTCTGGAAACCAAATTCTGTTCTAACACTCTGTAAGAGCTCAAAGGTCATCCAACCATAGAAAAACCACTACTTAAGTTTTCTCAGTTACTGGAAAAGGAAAGGGAATACTATGTTTAATACAGATATTTGAATTTAATATTTTAGCATGTGTTCTGAGGTGTTAAAGATTTAGTTAGGAGCTATGCAGAACTAAACAATGAGCAGCAATTCACCAGGAGAACCAACTGCCTACTCCCGCCCAAATCCTACTCTTTTTTACAAGTGCCACATGTACTTGTTTTAAAACATTTTATGATTTAGCCTATACCACCTTTGTGTCCTGGGAAGGGAGGAGAACAGAACTCTTCTCACTGGCATGACCTCCATCATTTAAACAAAGCATCCAAAACCATGGTTGACCCAAAGCTTGTATTTTATGAACTGTACTAATATTAACAAATGTGTACACAGTGTGAATAGTTTGCTGAACTTTAACAAAAACATAAATGTACACTGATGGTGAAATTAACATATACATTTTCATCAATCCAGAAAGTTCCTTCATGAGCCTTTGTAGTTAATTCCTCACTCCCACTCCAGTCAATCCACTGTCTGACTGCCATCACTATACATTAGTTTTTCCTTTTCTAAATATATAATGGAAACATACGGTACTCCTCTATCTTCTTTTAATCAGCATACGGTTTGTGAGCTCCTCCAACAAGGTGGTTATGTTTATCTCTAGTCTGAATAGTATTCCATTGTATGAATACTATTATTCATATTACTATTTACTCAACCATTTATCCTGCTGATGGATGGACATCTGGGTTTTCCCCAGTTTGGGGCTGTTATGAATAAAACCACTAAGAACACGCATGTCAAAATCTTTTTGTGGACACGTGTTTACATTCCTCCTAGGTAAATGGTGAGTAATACGGTAAGTACACGCTAAATAAACTCCACAAGAAACTTTCTAAGAAACTGCCAATCTGTTTCCCAAAGCGGCAGTACAGCCTACACTACCACAAGCAATGAGATCAGATTTGCTTCCAGCTCTCCCCTATGCTTGGTGTTGTCAGGTTTTTTTAATTGAGCTAGGCTATTTCACTGTGGTTTTCATTTGCATTTCCCTGATGGTTTATGATATCGAGCATTCTTCCATGTGCTTATTGGCCATTTGCATATCTATTTTTTGTGAAGTATCTGTCTAAATCTTTCAAACGTTTTAAAAATTTGGTTTCTTATTGTTAAGTTACAACTGGAGTTTTTCACATATTCTAGATACAAGTCTTCTGGATCATGAATATTTTCTTCCAGTCTGTGGCTTGCCTTTTCATTTTCTTAACAGTTTCTTTAGAAGAGCAGATGGCTCTGATTCTGATGAAGTCCAATTCATCAATTTTTTTTCTTTTGTAGTTAATTCTTTCTCTGTTCTAAGTAACACTTGCCTATCCCAAAGTTGGTTATGATTTTGTCCTGTTTTCCTCTAACACTTTTAGAGTTTCAACTTTTATGTTTAGGCCTAAGAGGTGTTTCAAATTAAATTTTATGCATATTATGAAGGAAGAGTCAAGAGGACAAAGTTCAGTTTTTCCCCATACCAATATTCATTGTTTTAATATCATTTGTTGATCAGAAAGCAACTGACCCTATATGTATGGGTCTATCTGCAAGTTCTTTTCTGTTCCATTAATTTATATGTCTGTCATTATGCAACTACCATGCTAACTTGAATCTTGAAGCTTTATAATAAAATTTGAAATCAGATAGTGTAAAACCTTCAAAGCTGTTCTTCACTTTCAAAACCAAGTTCTAGCTATCCTAGGTTCTTCACATTTCCACATGAATTTTAGCACCAGCTTGTCAATTTATATAATTTTTCACTCACTGCTGAGTGGAAAAAAAAGTAGCTTGACAAATAATATTAAAAACATAATCCCATTTTAGTTCAACCAAATCGATAAGTAAAGGTACATAAAAGAAACCCAAAGTATACATAATACATGGAAGAATTCTCTCTAAAGGCTGATTACAAGGACTTTTTCCTTTTTGCAGTTCTGTATTTTCAAAAATTGGCAATTTTGAGGAAAAAGTTAAAGGTAATTAAGGCACATGAGCCCATTAAGTAGGTGGAAAGGAACTGATGCTCAGTCATCCTATTTATTTGCCCTTAATCTCACATATTATCTGTAAAAGCAAAAAAAAAAAAGGTACGAAAAGATAAACAGGAGAACTTTCACTTTTTATATACTTCTCCAATGTTTGTATTGTTACAATGACCATATTTTTTATATTTAAGAAAAGTTAAAATATTCATCAATAAAGATAAAATATATGTATCTGTTAGTTGAACTAAAGCAATGATGAAAAGATTATCCTAGAGGATGACTACCCAATTTGATGTCATTTAAATTTTCAGTTAAAAAAAAGCATGTGATATATGTGTAACTGAATCACTTTGCTGTACACTTGAAACTAACACGACACTGTTAATCAACTGTGCTTCAGTATAAAATTTTTAAAAAATGTTTTAAAGAAGAAAAGAAAAGCCTCTGCTTGGCTAGGAATTTGCCTCTGGCCTCAGGTGAGATAGCTGCTTCAGAAAATCTGAAATGAATTAATCAACTCTCTTCTGGGACAAGAAGCAACCAGAATACACTATTTCAGTAACCCCACTAGGATAGCTAGAAATGAATGCTGAAGGCAAAAATAATGAGATTTAGGAACTAAAGGGCAGTGATTTGATGTACGAGATACTAATGTTAAACATAAACAACATCACAGGTGATTGTGCCATAGCTACTGGTACTCAGCCCACATTATCGATTCAGACTTAGGGACTGATCAGCAAATCAAGGTGAACCTCTAACAGTGGTGAAACTGCAGTTTCACAAATTCTAATACACGTGCAAGAAAGATGGACACGAATAGATTTAAACCTTTGAATTGTTAGCTGCTGCTGCTGCTAAGTCGCTTCAGTCGTGTCCGACTCTGTGTGACCCCACAGACAGTAGCCCACCAGGCTCCCCCATCCCTGGGATTCTCCAGGCAAGAACACTGGAGTGGGTTGCCATTTCCTTCTCAAATGCATGAAAGTGCAAAGTGAAAGTGAAGTCGCTCAGTCGTGTCTGACTCTTTGCGACCCCATGGACTGCAGCCTACCAAGCTCCTCCATCCATGGGATTTTCCAGGCAAGAGTACTGGAGTGGGCTGCCATTGTGAAATAAATAGGAATGTAGCATTATTTTAAAGGTCTATGGATAGATGTACTTCATACTAAGCTTCTATAAAAAACAGGCCAATGAAATTCAATTTTCATAGACACGGATAAAATCTACTTGCCTTAGCCCAAGATAGCCGTGTTACAGATATACACAGCACTTATTTAATACTATTTCCTGCCAAAATGTTACTCAGGTATATCTTTCATCTTCACTTAAGGAACTCGAGGGCCCAGGTTGGAAAGAGCTGCCTGAAAAAAGTCAATCTCAGAGTCACTGATGATGCAAGAGCTCAGCTGGCCTGCTCTTGACCCCTGAGCATCCCCCAAGCCTCAGCTAACATCGATGGCACGTCACCATCAATCTAAATTTTGAAAAATATATATTGATTTTCCACAAATGATGATAATGGGTTTTTCTGCAGTAAATGTGCTTATACAATGTTTTCTTCTACACACCAAGATGATGATCAACACAAAGAATAAAAAAGTGCTTTATGTATTTTTAAAGACCTATTGGTCAAGCTCCCAAGTGAGTCAAAATTCATACCAAAATATAACAAAAATATTAAGGAAACACCTTGAATAATTCCTACATTGTGAATAACAACTGATTACATGGAAAAAATTTTAAATATCTATTTTTTTAAAAGAAAAGCTTACTTCCCACATATCAGAAATCTCCTACAATTTTAACACATTTCTTTGAAATAATTTAAAAAGGAATAGTCTCAGGTAGTTAATTTAGTTAGACACAAGTAAAAATTAATTCTTTAGTGTGTTACATTTATTAGTAATAGCCAACATATCCATTTTTCTAAGCAAATTAGGCTTAGAATTTACTAATTTTCCCAAATTAGCTTTTGGGGAAAAAACCCCTTTACCACATATTTTCAAATAAAACTATCTTCTGTGCTGTTGCCTGATGTACTCAAATTTTTAGTCTAAAATTCCAGGCACTGAATTGAAAAGAATGTTTCCCGTTTCCATAGTACGGCAAGTAGAAATATGTAAATTAGTTCATGGGCAGAATCATTAATTTAGATAAAAAATAAAAACACATTAATTGAACACCCAAAATGCGACAGTTCTTGTACAAAATCTAAGATGAGACAGCTGCTACCACTGGAGCTTATAAATCTAAATTAAATGGGCAAAAAGGCAAAGAATTTTAATTTTTCTTATTTTCCAAGGAAATAACAAGTCTGATAGTCAATGCTCCAATCTTTAAACTGACAATAAGTCTAAGTCTCATTTCCATAGGCTGATATTGGCCTAATTATCAGAGCCAAAATCACAGTTGGGGTTTGGGTAGGAAGCAAAAATTTTGACCCAACTTAGAACCACAAGAGATCTAGTGAAATGAATTCCCACTGGTTCTCTATTTCCTGGAAGATGTAGGTCAGTAACACTGCCTGTTAAGATACTGCTTATTGACGGTTATCAACAGTCTTGAATAACCACAAACTGATTCTAAATAATTATTTAGCAGTAATTAAATATGCAGACTTTCAAATAATTTCTTAAAATATTATTTTAAATATACTATACATCATCTGTCAAAAATTTGACAGGGAATTTTGCCTCTAAGTTGAGGGAAATAGAATCTCAAGTTAAAATGAGAAAGGACAACAGCATTTTGAATTTAGGCTCACATGGTGTTGCATTTCAGCTAAAATAAGGAGGAATTCTCATAATAATTATCTTCTAAAATACTTCTTAAAAATAAATTTACTTAGGAAAAGCCTTCTTATGACGTCATTCCATGCAACACCATTATAATGTAGCAGACTGATGCATAACTGGTGCAAAATTGGTGAAGGAGTATGCAAAATGAAATGAGGGGAGTGTGGAAAAGGTCCATTATTTTCAAGGGAGATGGTTCAAGGCTTTCAGTAGAATCTCAGAGGGATCTGGCAACACAAAAAATGTCATTGATTTCTTACATAATCCTGAGGTGTTTATCATTACTTCAAAAATGACAAAATTGAGACTCAAGGAATTTAAATAGCTTTCTCAAGGTCAACTATTAGTAGCATAAAAGCAAATGAGAATGCAAGTTATTTTAGTTTCAAAGTCCCAGCTCTTTTAAAAAATGACAAGATGAAGAAACCCTTATTCAATCACCTTTGCAAACAGCAACCTGATGATGCTGACCATAACAACGACAACGGTGAACATCTGTACAACCCTATGTACCAGGCACTGTTGCTAGGGCCTCATTTAGTCCCCACAGTAACAGAAGCAGATGACAGGCACATTATGACGACACAGCTCCTAGGTGGCAGAGCTGTTTTTCAAAATCAGGCAATTCTGGCTCCTTGGACTTTGCCCTTAACCACTAGGTGTGTGACACTCACCTCATGTGGACTTGCGATTAAAGGATAAGGGTAGAAAATTTAAGAAGGTTGTCCTAAATAAATTTCTTTTTTAAGAAGTATTTTATTTTTTAAATTTTATTTGTTTGTTCACGTCAGGTCTTAGCTGTGGCATGTGACCAGAGGTGGAACCCAGGACACCTGCATTGGGATTGTGAGTCTTAGCCACTGGACCACCAGGGAAGTCCTTTGAGTATTTTAGAAAATAATTATTATATGGTAATTCTTCCTTTCCAGTGCCAAAGAATATTCAAACTGTTGAACAACTTCACTCATTTAACATGCTAGTAAGGTTATACTCAAAATCCTTCAAGCTAGGCTTTAACAGTATTTGAACTGAGAACTTCCAGATGTACAAGATGGGTTTAGAAAAGGCAGAGGAACCAGAGATCAAATTGCCAACATTTGTTGGATCATAGAGAAAGCATGGGAATTCCAGAAAAACATTTAATTCTGCTTCATTGACTACCCAAAAGTCTTTGACTGTGTTGATCACAGCAAACTGGAAAATTCTTTAAGAGGTGGGAATACCAGACAACCTTACCTGCCTCCTGAGAAACCTGTATGCAGGTCAAGAAGCAACAGTTAGAATTGGACATGGAAAAACTGACTGGTTCAGGATTGGGAAAGGAGTACAACAAGGCTGTATACTGTCACCCTGTTTATTTAACATATATGCAGAGTACATCATGCAAAATGTTGGGCTGGATGAATTACAAGCTGGAACCAAGATTGCTGGAAGAAATATCAACAACCTCAGATATGCAGATGATACCACTTTAATGGCAGAAAGTGAAGAGGAACTAAAGAGCCTCTTGATGAGGGTGAAAGAGGAGAGTGGAAAAACTGACTTAAAACTCAACACTCAAAACACTAAGATCATGGCATCCAGTCCCATGACTTCCTGGCCAATAGAAGGGGAAAAAGTGGCAGCAGTCACAGATTTTTATTTTCCTGGGCTCCAAAATCACGATGGCTGCAGCCATGATGTTAAAAGACGCTTGCTCCTTGGAAGGGAGGCTATGACAAACCTAAACAGCATATTGAAAAGCAAAGACATCACTTTGACAACAAAGATCCGTATAGTCAAAGCTATGGTTTTTCCAGTAGTCATCTATGGATATGACAGTTGGATCATAAAGGAGGCTGAGAACTGAAGAATTTATGCTTTCGAATTGTAGTGCTAAAGAAGACTCTTGAGATGGTTGGACGGCATCACCAACTCAATGGACATGAGTTTCAGCAAGCTCCAGGAGATTGTGAAGGACATGGACGCCTGGCATGTTCCAGTCCATGGGGTCGCAAAGAGTCAGACACCACTTAGTGACTGAACAACAATAATTCTGCCTTATTTAAGCTAAAATGCAATACCATGTAAGCCTAAGTTAAATAAAAAATAGTTTTAAGAACAATCCTCTGTTTCCTAAAGATCTGCATAAACTCAAGCAATCTAGAAAATCGCCAATCTAGAAAATCTATCATCTTTCACTATAATATTTAATGAGCATAGGAGAAATCTTATGTCTTAGAAATGTTTACTCAACAGGTATAGACTATGACCCAAGACAGGAAAATCAAAGTTCTCAAAAAATCTCTAAAAAAAGATTTGTCAAGTGGTTTCATTCAACTTTTCTAAGTCCCCAGCAGAAGTACCCCTTTTCCATGAATGTGTCTGGACAAAAGCATTATTGCTTAATGGAGTCATCAGATTGCCTGTCCTCTACATTTAGCAGTAGTTCAAGTTTTCACTTTTATTTTATCTCTTTCCGCCACAGTTTACTGTATTGCAGGCAGTTGCTGAGGAAAATGAACCCCAAGGAAAAAAAGTCTTCATGCCAACCCAAACTCTATAGTCATACAAACTACTTACCACCTACCTATACACGTCACATAACTTCTTAAAGAGATGCTACTAGGTTTTACTAAGAATCAGTTTTAAGCCAAGTGTAATTCTGTCTGTCCCTCAAGACAAATTCTAATTCACTCTCTGCTCTCCTCCTCTTCAACTCCTCCCAAGCCTCCCTGCCCCTCACACACATACTTTAAATTCTAAATGACATTAAACACAGTAAGACTTATTTTCACAAGAATTCCATTTTGTAAAAAAATTCCATTTTCAAACTAATTTCATTCACTCAACAAATTTATTAGCATCTAAAATATAACAGGTGCTTGGCCAAAAATACAAGATGTCTGCCCTCTAGAGCTTAATTCAGTGTTTTTCGTTTTGGCCAGTGGTATGTGGGATCTTGATGTCCCAACGGGAGATTAAACTTGCGCCCCCTGCAGTGGAAGCTGGGAGTGTTAACCAACGGACTGCCAGGGAAGTCCAGAGTAGGATTATTAATCTAATATCTACCTTCCCTGGACTGCACATCTGCTATTGGCGTCCTTCAGTAGCAAGAGGTTCACTCTGTGAGCCTAATAGCAACAGTCTACAATTGCTCCACCAGGAAGCAAAACGTTTAAAGACTGAACAGCCCAAGATTTTGTGCCATTAATCAGCACCGTTTAATTCACATATTAACACATGAAATCCTATTCTTTATAAAACTGCTTTATAGGATAAAGTGATAATGTCTGGGATTTGCTTCAAAATGGGGGGGGGGTGGTAAAGGTTACAGAAGTGTTGGTTCACAGGAGATCATTATATATGATTATTCTGTCCACTTTTACACAGCTTTAAACTTTTCCCTGGGCCTCCCAAGTAGTGTAATGGTAAAGAACTCTCCTGTCAATGCAGAAGATGTAAAGAGAAGCGGGTTCAATCCCTGGGTTGGGAAGATCCCCTGGAGGAGGAAATGGTAACCCACCCCAAAATTCTTGCCTGGAGAATCCCACGGACAGAGTCTGGAAGGCTACAGTCCATGGGGTCGCAAAGAGTAGGACACAACTGAGCAACTGATGACACACACACAAACTTCTCCATAGTAATTTTTTTTTTTAATGTAAAAGACCATTACCCAATATAAAAAAAAAAATTACCTTCAGGAATTTCAGGAAGCGGCACAGAAAGACAGCACATGAATGATAGAAGTATTTCGATGTACTTGATTTAATCCACCATGAGATCCTGCATTGTGATCCTAATTATATAAATAACAAGTTTTACAGTTTCAAACTGCTCATGTGTTAAACTGAAGGTAGCACTGCTAATCTCTCTCACTGAAAACATCCTAGGAGGCTGTGCTGATGGAGGACCCTACTAAGGTACCAAGTTAAAGCTACAGAGAAACCAACGTTAATCAGGGAAATGTAGTTTGTGTTTTCCAGCCTCACAGGTGATGGAATGGAGTTGTTACTGCAATGGCATACAGTTACCAAATGTAAAATAATATTCTTATGCCACTCAAGCTTACAGAGGTAACAGCAGAAATGCAAAACTGAAGCTGAGTAATGAAGTCTGTAGGATAGGGATCAAAGCTAGATGATTTCTTAAATATAACACACTGTACTTGACATTTCTCAACCTCTGAAGCTCTTGCTTAGAGTCAACAGCTGGTCCAAATACCATACAGTTTTAAGATTTCGTGGCTATATTTAAACGTGACCATAACCACAACAAATAATATTTGTAATGCCATTTTACAGGCTATAAAGCATTTAATCTCTATTTTCTCATTTACTCTTCACAAAATCCTGTGAATTAGGTGAGTTACCTGGGGATGTTTTTGAAAACAAAGAATTTGCCTACGCTTCCAACTCATGCAGTCAGGATTCAGAACTGATGCCCAAACATCTAAATCCAAATTCCTTTTATTTTCCATTATCCCAAGCTGCTGAAGGAGCTCATAATTTCATTAAGACACAAAACCTAAATACATGCCAAAAAATTAAAACGTTGAGATAAGGTATCAAATGTGTGGTCTGGGCCAGTAAGTACTGATGAAAGATCAGGAAGGAAGAATACCACCAATGGATCAAGATACTGGAAAAGGGGTCTTAGAGTCAGTGTCATGTAATGTATGAGGAATCCCACCGGACAGGAGTGGAGGGCGGCTTTCTATCTGTGTACTTTCACAAACAAAAAACTTTGAAGTTTGCAAGTGGACTCAAGTAAGTTAACTGGCTAGAATAAAGAGTTGTAAAAGTGTACCGTGAGGCTTACGTCTAAAATATGTATTTTGCACAGCAAAGGGAACCATTAACAAAATGAGAAGGCAACTGACAGAACGGGAGAAGGTTTTACAAATCACACGTCTGATAAGGAATTAACATCTAAAATATATAATGAACTCACAACTCAACAAAAGAGCAATCTCATTTAAAAATGGGCAGAGGAACCAAACAGGCATTTTCCAAAGGAGACATACTAACAACCAAAAGGTACATGAAAAGGTACTCAACATCACTGATCATCAGGGAAATGCAAATTAAAACCATAATAAGATGTTACTTCACACCTGTTAGAATGGCTATCATCAAAAATACAAGAGATAACAAGTGCAGGTATGGATGTAGAGAAAATCAGAACCAACTCTTGTGTACTGCTGATGAGAATGTAAACTGGTGTAGCCACTATAGGAAACAGTATAGAGTTTCCTCAAAAAATTAAAAACAGAACTACCATATGATCTAGCAATTCCACTTCTGGGTATGTATCTTAAAGAAACAAAATCACCATCTCCAAGAGATATCTGTATTCTCATGTACACTGCAGCATTTTGTACAACAATCAAACATGCAAACAACCTAAGGACCCACTGACATGTAAATAAAATTTTCAGATTTTATTTAGACAGGTAGGTAGATAGATCCAATAGAATATTATTCAGCCATAAAAAAGGAAACCTTGCCATTTGCAACAACATGGTTGGATCCTGAGGGTATTATGTTAAGTGTAATAAGTCAGATAAAGAAAAATACTGTATGATCCCACTTACATGCAGAATTTTTAAAAAAATCAACTCAGAGAAATAGAGAACAGATGGTGTCGGGGGGAGAAATGCCTCGGTACAGGGAAATGGGTGAAGGTTAACAAAAGAAACAAATCTCTAGCTCTAAGATAAATTCTGGGGATGTGATGTCTAGATGGTAACTATAGTTAACATTGCTGAGAGTAAATATTAAAAGCTGTCATCACAAGAAAAAAAATTGTATGTATGGTAACGGATGTTAACTAAACTAATTGTAGTGGTCACTTTGCAATACAGGCATGTATCAAATCATGTTGTACACCTCAAATTAACACAATGGTGTATGTCAATCTCAATAAAACTGGAAAAAATGTTTAAATTTCTTTTTTTTTTAATTTCAACAAAGAAGGAACACGGAAGTCTTCGTCATGATGCGATGTAAGTCATGGAAGACCAAGGAATACAAATATCCCATGTTGGGAAGGCTTGAGTATTTGTTGCTCCAAGCCCACCAACCGTATCTAGGACATGCATGCAGCTATTAGATATTGTTGCTCAGGAATTTCAGAATATGAAACAGGGAAGGAAGTTAGCACATAACTATTCTGAATGAAAATTACAGTTTATTTGTAAAAGTGAGTCTCAGCCAAGTCAAAGCATGCATGCATTTCTTTCTCAACATACCAAGATAGCAAACTGGCACACACCAATTGGTAAATTACAAAACGGTTCAGAATCACATACTCCAGAGGGTCAATACAACTGATTCAAAAAAAGCATTTTGTCCCCCAGAGATGCATTTCCTCACCCTGATTCACTGTAGGATCAGCTCTGTTAATAATGATGCTTTGTGATTCTGTATCTCTTTCCCTGCTAAAAGCTCAAGTATGAGTTGATATGGCACATCACAGACTACACAGATGGTACTCCACAGTTTCCACAGCTCTCACTGAATAGCTCATTTGACTTACTAATAAATGTTCCTACTTCAAGATTAAAAACAAATATGAAAAATTAAGAAAAACGGGAGAAAGACAGTAAATTTTCATATCCAATTCAGTGGCATCTAGCTGAAAAGGTAAACTCTAGATGGAGCACCCAGAGCATAAGACAGTTCCTCCAAATGCTAGTGCACACATGTGTC
Source organism: Bubalus kerabau (assembly GCF_029407905.1). Classification (NCBI taxonomy): domain Eukaryota; kingdom Metazoa; phylum Chordata; class Mammalia; order Artiodactyla; family Bovidae; genus Bubalus; species Bubalus kerabau. Next base: position 36,216,576 of record NC_073637.1, read on the forward strand.
TCTCCCAGGAAAGTCCTGTCAAGCCACCAGGCCACTGGGAAAAGAAGAGGGCTAAGCAGTAAATGAGGTTATGCTAATTTCTATGTGAACACATAACAATCAGACCTAAAAGGAAAAATTCTCAGAGAGGAGGAGCTAGACCTGGAGTTACACGGTTCTTCTGTTTTAGTCCATTAACCTGTAATTACTCACTGAAGGCAGACCCATGGTCAGAAGCTTGACTAGAAGTGAAGTAACAGATATCAGCCTATGTAACAGGGTTACTGAGATTTATAAAGCATGTTTAAATTGGACTCCTTAAACCAAACACTTTTAAATGGAGAGGAAGACTACAATCATTCTAGAAGTTTCCTTTATGCTGTTCACAAATGCCCTGCTCACATCCAACTAATAAGAGAAGGTGTTTGTTCCTTTGAACTTCAAGCACAGAGCTTCTAAATGTTCCTCATTAGTATCTCTATCTCATCTCCCCCTGCAGATCTGGAAATTTCCCATTAGGGAATTTAGCTATAAACAAAGTTTCCCCTCACCTCTGCATAAATCACTGTACTCCATTTGTGTAGTAAATGTGGGTGAACACAACTAAATACAGGCATCCAGCATTATGATTTGTGAAATGTCAACTAATCTATGGAACAGGCCAGATCTTGAAAAATCCAGAGCGAGCTTATCCCTATGAAAAACAGAATTGCTACTGATGATCAAATTTAACTAAATGAAGACCACTGAGGTAGAGAACAGCTAGAGACTTGCTTTCCTTGGTAATTAAAGTGGTTTTGTAACGTCTAGTTACAGGATTATATTCAAGCTCCAGGAAAAACAAATACCTGATTTAGGGAATTATGTTCAACCACTCTTAGCAAGAACATCTTTCTTTTTTTTCCTGATAAAATCACTGTATTTGAAACCACAGTCTGAACTGGTCAAAAATAACATTCAAGTCTTATGTAGCAGTTTTCTCAAAAAAAAAAAAAATAGGGGTTTTAAATTATAATCAAAACCAGTCAGATGATTCCAATATTGAGGTATTATATATATAAAGATATAGATATTCCTGAGAAATCTAAGTTATCTCTTTGCAGAGAATACCACAGTCCACTTCTAACACCAATACTTAGATATATCAAGCAAGCATTCAATCGTCCATGTTTATGAAATGTGAATCTTATGTGTCACATATTTCTGATATTTTCAATATGATAATTAAAATGTTCTACCACCTTTGGGTAGTTTTAAAAATACTGCCCTGAATTTCTCCAAAACATAAGTAAATTTAACTCTCTGGATATAAATCACTCTCCTCTCAATTTCCTGCATAAAACAGTAACTACCAGCTTGGAACCACATGGATTTAACAAGGACAAGAACCTTGGCAAACCACCATTCACCCAATCTTTGTCCTCGCTCCCCACCGCTACCCGTTGAGAACCACTGAATTAGACCTACTAGGGGCTAAGATGCTCTGTGATTACAATAATCACTCTGTAATCAGAGTAGCAGCACATTTACTCTAAACAGTTGCTAATTACGAAACAGTTTATGATGACTAAAAAACAGAATGCAGCATGACTGTCTGCATTTCTGGAACACGCGTTAATTGACAAAGAGAGATGGTTTAAAAAAACTGGACCACAAATAATTTTGACTACCTAGGTGCTTCTAGTCTTCAGGATTAACTTCCTAAATAATTTCCTGAATCGTCCTCAATTTGCATCTAAAATAATCTACTCTGAACCACAATCCCAAATAACTAGTCAAGATCTATCAAACACCAGTTAGCGTCAAATACTGATCACTGAAGGCGACTGAGAGTAATCCTAACAGCAACAGTGGACACTTAAGGAAACTGGGGCACAAGGTCACGCCTGTTCAAGTGATGAAGGCAGACCGCGATCCAGCAGCGTGGCTCTTAAGTGCTTCTCCCAGCTGACCTCACAGAACGAAATAAATAAGGAAGGAAGTAAACCTCCTGCATGCCAGGGACTCCAGAATTCTTGTATTAACAGCTTCCAACAGAACATTCCACACATTTTTAGTCAATTCTCTAAGTAAGATTTTACAACCTTTCTTTCAAGATCTTCAGAGATTTTACTTTTATTTTATCCTTAAAATGGAAAGGCCTTTTTCAAAAGACAAGCCTGCAGCTGGTGGTACACAAAATGTCATTAGTTACTTCAGCGTGTGGTTTTCTCATCTTCCTGCTACTGAGAAACTTCTTAATACTTAAGAGTGTGCTCAAATAGTACACAGAGATGGACGTGGGAGGGTCCTGCTTGGTCCCCAACCCTCTACTTATTCTCAGGTTACCGAGATTCCTGGCGAGAAGGGATCTCAGGGCCTAGACCATAGGACCTTCTGTGGTCTTGTCGTCTGACTCCCCACCTTATCTATCAGGGTCACCTGAAGAGTCTCTTTAAAAACAGACATCCTCCCCAACCCCATACTTTTGTAAATCGCGATGAGACCTTGGGATTTCCATCTTGACAAGCAAGGTAGACTACCTGTGCACTCTGATATTGGGACCAGCAACTTAGACCAAAACCACGTCATCCATGCTTCCAGCATAGGAAAAGCAGCGCCTTTCAACAAAAAAAACGCTGCCTTCATCTATAACACGATCTGCTGAGGCAGCACCATTCTGGTGCTTTTGGAGGGAAGTGTGTTAATTATTACCCATAACACGAGCAGCTTCCAGGCCTAACTCCCTAGAAATGCTTCTGGTAAAACAAACGGTCCAAAAATATACGTCATTATCATTTAGTCAAAATTTCTACACAGTAAATACATGAATAGCGAAGAAAGTAACAGAAAGAGACCGTATTTTTTTCCCCTCTATTTGGTAAAAAAAAAAAAAAAGAATTCTAGAATTTTTAAAAAAATTTGAGAAAGATTAACAAATACCCCACCATCCTTCTTAGTGAAAAACAGAGAACCCTTTACCAGAAGATTTCTTTAAAGTTATCTAATTCATTTTGCCTTCATTAATAATTAAACCTTGAGCCTCACCACTATTTGAGGCAAACAAGCATAGGCCCCGTTCAACAAAAACAGAAATTGGGACTCAGACATATTAAATCACTTGCTCGAGGTGATAGGTCCAGTCGTAGGCAGTATATACACTTCATTATTATTAAATGTATCTTTAAATCATACAGATTTCCTCTGCTCTAAATAAAATCTATAAATTTTTATCAGAAAGTTCTTCTAAACATCTAACTAAAATCTCATCAGATATAGTTTAGGAACCATACCTTCTGTGGGATTAAAGAACTATCTGGAGAAGGAAATGGCAGTGTTCTTGCCGGGGAAGTCCCATGGGCAAAGGAGCCTGGTGGGTTATAGTCCATGGGGTCGCAAAGAGTAGGACACGACTGAAGCGACTTAGCTGCAGCTGCTGCTGCTTATTATATCTCATATTGAATCATTTCATGTATCTCAGGAACAACAAACCCTCCTTCCACTCTTCTCTTCTTTTAAAGGAAAGGACGGCAACATTTCAACTTAGCCTCTGACAGACAACGGTTCCCACAAATGACCACACCTCTCATCCCACATGCTCTTCTTCTCATTCGACTTGTAACTCCTCCCAAGGTGAGCTGGGATCTGGGGAGGCTTGTGACTAAAGCCTAAGATGTGACTTCTGAAGTCATGTCATAAAATGAGATACAGATTCCTTGGAACTCACTCTTTGAACCCCAGAAGCCATGCTGTTAGGAAGCTCAAGCAGATGCAAAGAGGCTGTAATTAGGTATTCCAACCTATAACTTAGCTGAGGTCCCAGCCAACAGCCTCTGTCCAGCACCAGGTCTGCAAGTGAGCAAGTCTTCAGCTGCTTCCAGCACTGAGCCATTAACTGACTCAGCCTTGGACCTGAGTTGTCCACGCTGAGACACAGGACATCATGGAGTGGATAAGCTGTATCCATCATGCCTTTTCCCAACGTGGTAACATTCATGAGCAGAATGCCACCAATTTTCAGATGGTATATTAAGCGGCAACGGGAAACAAAACTCTCTAATTCAGAACACAAGCAAGAAATGAAAAAGAGGCAATGGATAAAAAAGCTTCTTTCTGAAGGTTCAAAATAAATATTCCCCAATTCTGTGCTCTAAAGATTACTTGCTTTACTGATAACAGTCTGTCAGACTCTCACACAGATCTTAGTGAAAGTTCATGTAAAATAAAAGGAATTAGGAACACACTGTATTACTTTCTATCTCCATCCTATGCACATCTCTCTTTAGAATGATGTGCCTTTTCTCCTCTCTGATGAACTCTCCATCAGCCCTTGATGCTCAAATCAAACCACAGAGCAGCTATGAAGCCTTTCCTCATCTCACAAAATGAACTGTTTGCTTTTTATAAAATGTCTGTCCAGCCCTTCTAAGACAATTCTCTAGTCTAATGCACATATTATACTGTAAGTACTTGTCCACTTGTCTCTTTCCTTCCCTAAACTGTGAGATCTTCGAGGATGGAGCCTATTTCTTTTTTAATCTCTGTGTCCTCAACTCCCAACCCGTGCAGCAGGTAAAGTGCCAAAAAAAGGGAGAAAATGGACTGTTCTTTAAATTTTAATTTTTTAACATAAACATATACACATATACTCAAAAAGTAACATCCAGACAACATAAAAAGGCATGTCTAGTTTGCTGAGCTAGAGCTGGTAGCGAGGGGTCCATGGTTTACAGTGACTGAGTACAGAGACAGAGCAGTATCCTAAAAGATCCCATGGACACTCAGGGGAATTTTAGCACATTTCAAATCAGTTTAGTAAACAGGGAAATACTACGCATTTTAAAAGCATTTTCTCGTAAATAACTAATGTCAAAATTTTAGGTGCTCAAAGCAATAAAAACCAGAAGCAGAAAAAATAGACACATGAGAACTCATTTTCTGAAAGTTTTGTATAGCCACTATTTTACAGTAATATGACTTTATTATTAATTTTGCCCCCACCTCTGTCCCCTCAGTCCTTAATGTCCCTGCTGTTTGGTTACATTTCAGAACTCTAAAGTACTTTCCTGCCAGTTGACCCAAACTGCTACCATGTTACAAATCCACTGAAAAACACACAATACTGTCTGTTCAACCCTCTCCAAGAGGCCAACATTTTTTGTTTTTAATTTAGTTTATTTTAATAAGCTCTTCAAGCACCCTCTGCAAGCTTGAGCAAAGATATTCATGAATATATTTCTTTTAAACCATGCTAATGAATTATTTATCTTTTTTATTAATTGAAGTATAGTTAATTTACAATGTTTCAAGGGCCAACATTCTTTTCTTAAGCAGTACCTTACCAGGTAGCACTAGTGGTCAAGAATCCACCCGCCAACGCAGGGGACACAAGAGACGCGAGTTCAATCCCTGGGTCGAGAAGATCCCCTGGAATAGGAAACAGCAACCCACTCCAGTATTCTTGCCTGGGAAACTCCATGGACAGAGGAGCCTGGCGGGCTACAGTCCATGGGGCCACAAAGAGCTGGACACGACTGAGCAACTGAACACAGCACGGTACTCACAAAATGCCAGAAATGAGTATATCACCCAGTATATCTGTAAGACATTTCAGAAAAGTCTTGCAAAAAAAAAAAAAAATCCAAAAATCAGTCATTTAAATTCTAGTCCCCTTAAAATTGCCTGAATCTGTTAAATACAAAGGCCTATATCCAATCTTACTTTTCTTCCCACTTGGCATCTTTTACGTGTCTCCTAAACTGCCATACTTCAAAACTCCAGGAAATTGTCCTCTCTATGATGTTACTCCAAAGAAGTGCTTGGTATACAAGCTTTCTATTTAATAGCCAAGTGTGCTAAAAAATTAATGTCTCAATCTCAACCCCCTCCTGTGCCTAAAACAGAAATCTACAACTTCCTAGGAGCAAAGAAGTCCTCAAATTCTCAGACGGTAAGTTTTCCCGTAGGCAGGCATCCCCTCTGTGCCTGCTCCCCTCACAGCATCAGTTGTATGAATCTCCCTGTGACGTGTCTGTAGAAAGTATGGCTAGGTTCAAACCTACAGAGACTTCAGAAGGGGTGTGCTGAGAAAACATCCCAAGATGTCAATATTTTAAGCAGGAAGTTCTTAGTATTTATGTGCTTCTTCAGCTCTATCAAATCCATTAATGTATTTAAGAAGTTAATTTCTTAGCCCTACTTGAAAAACTGAAGTCTAAACAATGAAAAGATTGGTTGCACAACAATATGAAGGCACTTAACCTTACTAAACTGTACACTAAAAAAAATGGGTAAGATGGTAAATTTTACACATATTTCCCCACAATTAAAAAGTTTAATTTAAAAGAATAACCGCTAAAAAAAAAAAAAAAAACCCAGCATCTAAAAAACCCACAAAACCAACAAACAAAAACTAGGGGAACTGTTGAGTATTAACAGAAATTACTGAACCAAATTTCCAAATCGGGAAAGGAGTACATCAAGGCTGTATATTGTCACCCTGCTTATTTAACCTATATCCAGAATACATCATGAGAAATGCTGGGCTGGATGAAGCACAAGCTGGGATGAAGATTGCCAGGAGAAATATCAATAACCTCAGATATGCAGATGGTGCCACCCTTATCACAGAAAGCGAAAAACAACTAAAGAGCCTCTTGATGAAAGTGAAAGAGTGAAAAAGTTGGCTTAAAACTCAACATTCAGAAAACTAAGATCATGCCATCCGGTCCCATCACTTCATGACAAATAGATAGGCGAAACAATGGAAATAGTGACAGACTTTATTTTGGGGGGCTCCAAAATCACTGCAGATGATGACTGCAGCCATGAAATCAAAAGACACTTGCTTCTTGAAGAAAAGCTATGACCAACCTAGACAGCATGTTAAAAAGTAGAGACATTACTTTGCCAACAAAGGTCTGTCTAGTCAAAGCTATGGTGTTTCCAGTAGTCATGTATGGATGTGAGAGTTGGACCATAAAGAGAGCTGAGTGCCGAAGAATTGATGCTTTTGAATTGTGGATTTGGAAAAGACTCTTGAGAGTCCCTTGGACTGCAAAGAGATACGACCAGTCAATCCTACAGGAAATCAGGCCTGAATATTCATTGTAAGGTCTGATGCTGAAGCTGAAACTCCAATACTTTGGCCACCTGATGTGAAGAACCAACTCACTGGAAAAGACCCTGATGCTGGGAAAGATTGAAGGCGGGAGGAGAAGGGGACGACAGAGGATGAGATGGTTGGATGGCATCACCGACTTGATGGACATGAGTGTGAGTAGGCTCCGGGAGTTGGTGATGGACAGGCAAGCCTGGTATGCTGAAGTCCGTGGGGTCACGAAGAGTCGGACATGACTGAGCAACTCAACTGAACCAGATGTAAAGGGGGAGCTTCATTAGATCCTGGTTTGAAACCCAAAGCTGTCTGTAACAGACAATTTGGAGAAAACTAGGATAACTGAAATAGTTGATACTTGATGATATGAGTTTTCTTAGGCTTTAAAAAAGGTTTTGTTAGGTTTAATGGTTGTTATTTTGTGTGATTACCTAAGGTAATGCCTTTATTTTATGGCAACATGCTTTCTGGATAAAGGGTCATTTATAACTTACTTCCAAATAGTTCATGCAATACACACACACACACACACACAGACAAACTGGAGAAAGAGGGAAAGGACAAGCATTACACAACACTGAAATAGCTATTATTTAGCCACTTGTTCTACCACATTATGGAAGCATCATAGGAGTTAAGGAAAAAAGAGACACACGACACTGTACTTGTCCCAAAGCACCTCCTTGCGTTTTCACTGAGCTTGGAGACCGTTTCTACTGCTTAATATATTATTGGCTGCTGACAGAATCTGAATAGATGACAGGCAGATAGCCTTCTGACTTATTCTGCAAGTAAAATGATCTCACAAAGCAAAAAAATTACTGTTGAAGTAGGGACTTGGGAAGAAAGTTGAGAACATTTTTACAGGTATTGTCACAAGTATATACTAATGTGTGGTCTGTAAGGGTTTTGCTCTTTGAATAGTTGTAGAATTTCATTATTTATCTACTGAGACATCAGCCCTTCAAGTGATGCTCATTCTCTTATCACTTCTTCCACGGAAGTGTTTAAGTAACAGCCCTATACTTTGTGTTTGGTTTTGGTTTATCACCTTTCCAGAACTACCAAGTTCCCCCAAAGTTTTCTTTACCTTTGTTGTCCTCTTTCCACTATAAACTGAGATTATCAATCCCTCTTCTCATCATAGCGTCAAAACACTCTGCAGGGGAAAAGTCAGTAAGTCTGATACAGAAAATGTTCAGTTTTACTGAGGCAACAAAACCAAAACTTTGTCTTTATTATTTCTGACTTGAAGTGGACTTCCTTCTTTTTCTATAGAATCTTCAACATAAAATCTATAATCAATGCAATAAGCAACTGACTAATAACCTTTGAATATTGTTGGACTCCGTCTGTCTTTTTGTTCTGATTGTACACTCTGCTATGAACTAAGGTCAATCATATAAACTCCCAACAAATTGAGTTTTGTATCAAAAGAACTGCTTCCTCAGGAAATCTCTGGCAGTCAGTGGTTAGGACTCTGTTGCTTTCAATGCCAAGAACAGGGGTTCAATCCCTGGTTGGGGAACTCAATCCTGCAAGCCACACAGCCAAAAACAAGAGCTTGCATGGTCAACATGTTCAGAGGAGGCCAGAAAGAACAGACTAACAGGTACAAAGGTTCATATAAAGAGTAGAAATACAGGGACACAGCTTTGTGGTAGACCCATCTAGACAGTGTCTGGGAATGTCATTCTATGGTGATTGGGAACTTATACAAGGATCAGTCTATTAATGACTTACAGCACAAAAGGTGAATTTATTAAATCAGCCCAAAATGCAGTTTAAAAATGAATGATTTTAAGCTGTTCTGTATACTGTGTGAGAGGGGCGAAATGAATAAAAAAAAAATACATGTGTATACATAGACATAGACACACACACACACACACACACACACACACACACTCTGTCCTCACTATGTCTCCCAATTGTAGCAAACCAGTAAGAAAACAGGTACCATTCCCTGTTGTACCTCTTTCATTCAGACAGCAAGCCAGTGCACATGATCATGTAAGCATATTTATAGAACACAACTGGAGAAGGAAACGGCAACCCACTCCAGTATTCTTGCCTAGAGAATCCCGTGGACAGAGGAGCCTGGTGGGCTGCTGTCCGTAGGGTTGCACAGGGTCGGACACGACTGAAGTGACTTAGCATGCATGCATGCATTGGAGAAGGAAATGGCAACCCACTCCAGTATTCTTGCCTGGAGAATCCCAGGGACAGAGGAGCCTGGTGGGCTGCCACCTATGGGGTTGCACAGAGTCGGACACAACTGAAGCGACTTAGCAGCAGCAGCAGCATAGAACACAACAGACAAATTTTAAGCCAGATTTGTCAAATCATTTTATTTGATGGTTTCTCTCTTTGATATTAAACGAGTTTAATATCTATCAAAACATCTAATTTGTTTTATTAACATGTTATGGCCCTCTACTTATTTATCTAAACCTTCACCAAAAAGTGTGTATTAAGGAGTCTGGTTCCACTTAAAGTAACAAGTATTATAAGTTGACTACTCAGTTTGATCAAGCTGATAAACTAAACAGTCCATCCTTGAAAAATCTCTCAAGCTCCAAGGGCATGGACTTGTTACTGTGCCATTCCTCTATGCAGAAAGCATTAGTGGCTCAGTTGTCTGTGCAACTCCATGGACTGTACCCTGCCAGGCTCCTCTGTCCATGGGATTCTCCAGGCAAGAATACTGGAGTGGGTTGCCATTCCCTTCTCCAGGGGATCTCCCTGACCCAGGGATCAAACCCGGGTCTCCTGCATTGCAGCCAGATTCTTTACCATCTGGGCCACCAGGCTTTCATTAATTTACAGATTTCAGGCAAGACTACTCTTTTGCATTGGTATTTTCCACCTGCGTGGTTCTAACCCTTTTTCGCCCCAATTAAATGAGCAATTCCTCTGAAGGCCACCTCCAGCTTCCTTCCAAATGCCTTTCCTTTCCTTTTTTCCTATTACACACTCAATCCCTTTCTCCAAGTAGATAAACATCTGTGGACCACTGAGGCAGACCCAGAAAGCCGGGGTGATGCTACTGGAGACACCAGACCTTCATTGGGAAATTCCCTTTCTGGGGAAGGGAATGAAGAGGGCCTCCGTGACCAGGAAACCCTCTCTGTTCCTCTGGTGTGAGGCCCTGGCTTCCCTCACTCCTCTGAGCACCAGGCCAGGTGAACACAGGAGCTCAGCCTATGAAAATCACAAGCCCCAGAAGGCCTTCCCTTGGCCCTACCTGGTCTTTGCCTGCTCTTGGGTGGAGTGGTCCCCTCACTTCTCACCTGTAGAGGGGAAGAAAGTCTCCCAAGTGCTCCATGTGGTAACCCAGAGTATCAGGGCAGAAGGGCCGCAGGGCTGAGGGGTGCCTGGAGGGAGCTGGCCATTGGCACTGCTGTCCCGGTCCAGGATTAAGGTTGCAGCTCATCGAAACACTCTGCACCCGCCCAGCTCCAGGTGTGAGATCCGGATGCAGACAGTGATTGTGCAGGTGAGTACCGGGACCTGGATGGGACTGGGACTCACCCATTTCACCTGTCACCGGCTCTCCCTCCTCTGCCTTTCCCTCCCCACCACAGGGTCAGGGCCTGTCTCCAGTGACCATGAGAGAGGAGGGAGTGGTGGAGAGCCTCTCCTAGCAGAGACTCAGCTCACCAGACGGCCTGCATGCAGGGCCAAGCCAGATGGCCCCTGCCAGCTCCATCCTGACCCACCTTCACTTGCCTCGAGCCCACAAACCTGGGCTTCCCTCCCCCTCCCGGCTCTCTCCTGAATGTTTCTTCTCAAAGTAAGAAATTTACTATTATGATGAGATCATCCATGATCATGAGAATGCGGTTTTACGATGTGCGTGTGCTTCACCCAGCAGAGGAGAATGCTCTGGTTTTCTTTTCTACTGCCCTTTGGTGTCCAGGCATTTTGTTGACTTTTGTCACTGTCAGTTGCCACTGTCAATATGCTCAGAACACAATGAGTATCATTTTCTTACATTATACTTAACAGCTTACAGCCGTTAATTTATTAAACTCTTAACTGTACACACCTCTTGCTTAAAATACAAGGTAGTACAGCATAAACAGATCTTTATATAACTTTATTTACATAAAGATTATTATGTAAATAATCTTTATATAAATTCACTAGGTTTTACTTATTCTTGTTGTTGTTGTTTAATAGATAAATAGTCGTGTTTGACTCTTGTGCGATGCCATGGACTATAGCCTCCCAGGCTATAATCCCTCCAAGTCCATGGGATTTCCCAGGGGGGTTGCCATTTCCTTCTCCAGGGGATCTTCCCAACCCAGGGATCAAACCCATGTATTCTGCATTGGTAGGCAGATTCTTTACTACTGAGCCACCTGGGAAGCTCTGACTTATACTTACTATTTGTTTATTTAAGAAAAGACTCTGTTGGTGCTAGAATACAATAAAATGACACTTCTTAATGGAAAATATTTCTATATCACACTTTTATAGAAAAATTTTAAGGAATCAAAATAGTCATACATATGTTACTTGAAAAGCAACAAGAGCACTATACACTGAATCTCAGAAAAGAATTACAGAAATTGAAAATACAACACACTACCAGAAACTCCAGAGAGGCAGGCATTCCTAAGACTCTAGGAATCTGATGAAATTTTCACCAATCTTAAATCATCTTTAATATTTCCAAGTGAAAGTGTTAGTCGCTCAGTTGTGTCCAACTCTGCAACTGTATGGACTGTAGCCTGCCAGGCTCCTCTGTCCATGGAATTCTCCAGGCAAGATTACTGGAATGGGTTTCCATGCCTCTTCCAGAGGATCTTCCCAACTCAGGGATCAAACCCCTCGTCTCCTGTGTCTCTTGCATTGGCAAGTGAATTGTTTACTGTCTGAACCACCAGGGAAGCCCCTTAGTATTTCCAACTTATAACCAGTACCAATTGTACTGGACCACCAAAGGCAAGGGAAATCATTTCCTGTTTGATTCCTGGACTGATTTTGTAGGTGGGAACAGCCTGCTAGAAAAGCCCATTCTCATTTAGATCGGAGCTTCCAGGGGCAAGGGGCTTCCCTGGTGGCTCAAATGGTAAAGAATTCACCTATAACATGGGAGACCAAGGTTCGATCCCTAGGTCAGGAAGATCCCCTGGAGAAGGGAATGGCACCCTACTCCAGTATTCTTGCCTGGAGAATTCCATGGACAGAGGAGCCTGATGGGCTGCAATCCATGGGGTCACAAAGTAGCCCATGGGGTCACAAAGAGTAGGACACAACTGAGCGACTAACACTTTCTCTTTTTCCCCCCACTTCCAGGGGCAAAGGTCAGCCAGAAGCAATGGGAACTCCCAGGACCCTGTCACACTCTGCAAGTTAAGCCTTGGGAGATGTGGGATCACATTTCCTGAGGATCCACTAAATGAGTAACAGAAAATACCACACATTATGTGTTCATCTCTGACAAGAGGGCTTCAGAATGGCAGCTAGAACACTGAAAGCAGTGCCTGCTGATCCCCACACGTGCACAGGTGAAGAGTTCCCTGAATGCTCTCCTGGCTCCCTGAAAACAATTGAGCAGACAGAAGAATTCCACAAATAGCAGAGCACAAGTCAGATGACTGAATATATTATCAGCCTCCTTCGGGGACTACAATGTCGCAACACCGAGTCACCCATGCTACATGGGTTGCAAAAAATCTGCCAAACATGCATCACACAAACCACCAGCTAACAGCTAAACGTGCTACGATTAAATATGTTACAGAAATACCAGTGTTTCATCCGTCCAAAACCTCTACCCCATAAAAGGTTCTCTCCATCTCTTTTCTGCCTCTCCCCCACATTCAAGTTTTCTCAAGTTGATTTTCTGAGCTTCTTATTGTGAGAAACAATATGGGACCTGAGTGTGCCTTTACAAAATACATCCCTACCCCTGTCCCTTTCCCTCGTGGGGAATGACTGATCCATGCTTTCCACAAGGACTGGATGGCACACATCCACGTGAGGCTACAAGGAGGTGTAGTTGGCCAGCTCACTTGTCAGGGAGGCAGGGCTAAGGGGCAGCGCTGGCCTGGGTTCAAATTCCTCTCCAGCACTCGGGCTGTGTGACCTCTAGCAGGTTATTTGACAGCTTTGTGCCTCCACTTCCTGAACTGTGAAAGCGGAGTGACAAGAGTGCCTCCCTGGCTGCGTTCCAGTGAGAGCCAGACAGGAGTAGTAAAGGGCACCAGGTTTTAAGTGAGCACTCAGTTAAAGATTACCTGTTTTTCACTTCATCCATTTCCATTCGTATTTTTTGAAAATTAAAAGACAAGAAAGAATCCTGCAATTTAGGACCTGTTAAATACTGGGCTGATGACTAAAAAATCTGGAGACTCTCTGTAGGTCTTAAGGTAAGTATCTGGCCAGGTGTAGGCCTGCCTGGAGGCAAGGGTTTGGGAGAGCTACTGCTGCTACTGCTAAGTCTCTTCAGTCGTGTCCGACTCTGTGCGACCCCATAGATGGCAGCCCACCAGGCTCCCCCGTCCCTGGGATTCTCCAGGCAAGAACACTGGAGTGGGTTGCCATTTCCTTCTCCAATGCATGAAACTGAAAAGTGAAAGTGAAGTCGCTCAGTCATGTCCGACCCTCAGCGACCCCATGGACTGCAGCCTTCCAGGCTCCTCCGTCCATGGGATTTTCTAGGCAAGAGTACTGGAGTGGGGTGCCATTGCCTTCTCCGTGGGAGAGCTACAGGCCTACAGAATTTGCAGGACTGGGTCTATTCAAACCTATTCATCCTTTTTACACCAGACTGGGAGTCTTACAAAAACCTGCAAACATTGCTTTATCAGATCCTTAATAGGAAGATGTTCTCGGACTCACCATCCCCTCTGAAATTTATAGTGCTTCCCCACTTGTTGGTCAAGGTTCATTTTTCCCCAAAGTTTTGCTCAGAGGCACAGCGACTTACTCCCCTTCAAAGTTCATCTCCTGGAAAGTGAGGGTAACTTCTACTTCACAGGATGTGGGCAAGAATGAAATAAGGCAGCATGCCTCAGAGAGCCCCTAGCAGGTTGATGGCACTCAGTGAGAGATGCTATTATCACTTCTGTTGCTGCTCTGCCAATACAGATGTTTTGGCCGAGAGCAAGAGTGAGTTACGTTTAGAAAAACTGACCACGACAGCAGAATACCTGTGAAGGGCTGTGCAAGGGAGACTTTCCACCCTTTAGAAAACTAGGGTGGTTAAGACCCAGGATTTGTTACTCTTCAAAGCAGCGACAAGACACAAACAATCCACAGAAATCAGAGGTCACTGCCTGCCCTGTCACCTTTACCCAACTACAGATCGTCATGCTGACCACACACAATATGATTTCAGGAGAAATAAAACTAGTTATAAATATTCATACCTTTATTAAAGGAAATCTATTTCTTCATAAGCTAATCAGTCAAGGGGACATTTAACAGTCTTTTTACTATAAACATTATAATCCTATTTTCAGGGTGGGGGGAAACCTAAACTCAAATTAAAGCAGAATTATCTGACTCTGTTATATAATTAAAATTACACATTAAAAGAAAAGCAGATCTTTAGTTTGAAAGCAAATCAAACATCAGAGTGGACACGTCCCTCCGCAGCCCCTCCCCCACAAAAAATAAAAAAATCATCACCCACTGTGTGTTCCCCTTTTAATCAGAGGATTCTGGCAGTAAACTACCAAAGCTGGGACACTCAAAACTCATCAAATAACATGAGTAAATGAACAAAACAACGGTTAAATGAGGCAGGAATGCAATAACAAGATCTAAAAAGCCCAAAATGAGAGTTAAGTTGGCCATGGGGAACTCCATTGGGAACTCTTAATAGTTCATAACTGACTGCCTAAAAAACATAAATTCTGCCAGAATTAACAGGCTAACTTCAACTCTTCATGTGCATCTGTCAACTGACACTCAAAGTAAAAATTTTTTTTCTTCAGAACCTTTAACTATTAATAACTATTTAATTATTGCTAATAAGGTCTACCTATCAGCACCTCCCCTCTTTCTTCCTTAAAATTGTCTATGTCCAAAAGTAAGTAAGTCAAATACTTCCGTAGGTTCCCTGCTTGTTTAATACATCTCTGCTAAGTCACTTCAGTCGTGTCCGACTCTGTGCGACCCCAGAGACAGCAGCCCACCCGGCTCTGCCATCCCCGGGACTCTCCAGGCAAGAACACTGGAGTGGGTTGCCATTTCCTTCTCCAATGCATGAAAGCGGAAAGTGAAGTCGCTCAGTCGTGTCCGACTCCTAGCGACCCCATGGACCGCAGCCCACCAGGCTCCTCTGTCCATGGGATTTTCCAAGCAAGAGGACTGGAGCGGGGTGCCATGAATACATCTCTAGAAGTTTACAAATAGGGAACCAACTGAAAACTGTCCTAGAGTCGATGTTTCCACAATTGCATTATGTCATCACAGCCGCTGGAAGCCAGAAATATGGTCACTGATGAACATTTCATAGGATAAGTACATAAAATCTTTGCTGTAAGAGCCAAGAGTATTATAATCTATCTGCAGACCGTGTAGTTATTTAATTCCAGATACCCTCATAGCACAATTTTTGATTTCCACTCTTCTCCATAATCACCCTTGCCTCAGTTTTATAACAGCAAAGTAAACTACACAAGTTTCTAAAGTATCCACAAAAGTCAGATTCTCACTTCTGTTTAGAAATTACTATCTAGAATCCATAAAGTATGTATTGTCTTTATACTGTCTGAATTGAGGGCCTGTGACACTAAATCCATATTGCACGGCTTTTCCAGACATTACTTTTAATAGACTTTAAAAAGTAATATGACATAATATTCTTTCTACAGTTAGGAATTCATAAACCCTTCTGCAAGCCTGTAAAAACAAAAAAGGAAATAAACACAAATGCTAAAATTGTTTTTGTTGAAAAAACAAGGCGTTTAGAGGTAAAATTAACTCGACATGTGAAAGTGTATTAAAAAACTGAGTAAGGGGTTTGTTCTGTTTTTTCTTAAATGGTTTTCATTATTAGTTTGTAAACAGTCTGATTATTTCATTGCAGGAAAGATCCTGATTCACTGCTCATTTTATGATTTACTGTAATAAAAGATCAACACCTTAAAGCAACTGACTTATACTCTCCCTCCTATTCTCTTCATTTAAAATTGATACAGCATGCAATAACATAAATGACCAAAACTATAAACACAAAATACTGAAAAATGAGTAATGACTTCAAAAGTGGTTTTGCCATAAAAATAGCAAAGCACTAATCATGCATTTAAATATAATACCAATCACAACAAATGGTCAAAATATCAAATAAAGATACACTGTGCATTTCAGAAAACTAACTTCTAGAAAAACTGTTTAAAGAGCACCCTTTTAAAATCCAAAACAACACATTTTTTTCTAAAAAATCCAAGCTGTCGATTTAATGGGTCACCTTTTCAATCGGGTGTGATATGAAACAGCTAAGGTACTGAATCCTTAAATACAGGGTATATATTAAAGAACTGCTCATTGGTCCTTGTTTCTAATGTGCGCAAAGCTTTAATAAGATATAACTAGAGGGAGGTTCAAGACAGAGGGGACATATGTACATCTATGGCTGATTATGTTGATGTATGGCAGAAACCAACAAAATATTGTAAAGCAATTATCTGCAGATTAAAAATAAATTAAAAAAAAAGATATATCTAAAGATAAAGCCAACCAAGGAGCACTGCCCCTTTACGGCCTCACACCACAGCCCAAGTTCCCCTCCGATCCTGACATTTTAGCTTGCTCATAAAACACTCTTCTAACACGGAGCAAAAGTCATGTAAATGATATGTAACCAATGAAGGATTAAAATCAGAGCTAATCTATCTAACAAATATTAAATTCGTAATTGGTGAGCTCTTTTTCTATCCTCTGCTTCAGTATCCTAACATCTACAACTCCTCTGTTAAGACTGAAATTCCCAGGAGGAGGAAGGCTCAGCTCCAGTCTGCAAGCACACAATGGAATCACAGCTGACGACGCACATCTTTTTCTAGATGTCTCCATATGCTTGAGAGGATTTTTTTTTCCCCTAGCCAGGCATTAGGGGACTTGCTACTCACTGCCACTAAGAATCTGAAAACAGTCTCAAGGATTATTGTGGAGAAGGAGTAAAATAATGTGTTGCTCTTGAGCATACAAAAGGCACACGTCAGAGTGGCCTTCAGGAACTAAATTAACTAATGACGGGGTAGTTTTGCATGCTGTCAAATTCTGAACGTTGTTTAATTTATAATTCTCCCTACTTCTGGCAGCTAAATGTTTGTTTTATAGTCACAGTTTTTACTACTGTATCACTAAAACAACACCTCAAGGGCTACAACAAAATGCGATTAATTTTTGTCTTCATGAACACTTACAATTATAATGGATTGGGAATTCACATTATGAATCTGAAAACGGTATATTACACAGAGCACATTGATAAAGTGTGGTAAACACTGTTCCCTAAAAACCCTAAATCCCCTAAAAAGCCCCCTCAAATCTTTCTTAGTAACACCAAATTATTAAAAGCCTGAGAAAGCAGTATGCATAAGTAATCATGCACATAAAATGCCTCAAAAAGAAAAAAAAGTCCCAAGATTAAATTCATAGGATACTCATCACAAAATGAATAGATGCATTCTCAAGTTAACATTACTCATCTTTTGAACTCCCAAAGATTCTACAAATTCCAGTTGGGGAAAGGAGTCTTGCTGCTGTCAGTGTGCACTAACCTCCCCAACAAAGAGTAGCACAAGAGCGCGCACGCACACACACACACACACACACACACAAAGCATAGCAGCAGCAGCTGCCGTCTTTTTAAAAAGACTGCTATTCCTGCAGAGCAACCTATGATCTTTACAAAGAACCAAAGACCTATCCTCCCATTCTGAAAAGTTAAAGAGTTGTGTAAGTCACTAGACTGCACCCAACAGTGTATAACAACCAAAGATGTCTCCTAACCTTGCAAACACCAAAAAAGTACCCACACACTGAACCATTCACTAGTGTTTAAGCAAACTAATTTATTTTTAAGAATCTTTTGTGTGGGAGTAATCTGGCAAACTACATTTATTCACTTTTTTTCTGTAGACAAATATTCTCTGACTGGCTTGCTCCTTAAATATCAACGCTTTAGGTTGCAAACAGTGATGCTTTGGTTCCTAACTTCATGTTGTTTACTCAAGAGAAAAAAATAAAAATGCATACCATAAACTACAACTTTTTTTTTTAATGTCATCCCAACGCCTAACTTCCAAGTGCACTTTGGAAACTGGCGCTCTAATTAATCAAGGAACCAGTGAAGCCATTACAAACAATGATGCTTAACACTCCCAATAATCAATTGACGTGAAGCTTTTCCGATGCCTTCGTTTTCAGAGCAGACTTTCAAATTTCATTGTCTCCACGCTGGAGTAGCTATGTGAAACTGAGACAGAGGTAAACAGATAACTCCTAGGATCGTTAGCACGTAAACCGAGCGCTGAGGTTCGGAACGCGATCACTACAATATATGCCATTTTAGAAACGGGCCTCGGACAGTTACTGCCACATCCTAAGTGCCTTTAGACTTCGTTGTATCTAAGACAACGTCTCTGGTGGTACCAAAGCAATACAGTATCTCGTGCAATCTGCGTGCCTCCCCGGGTCGGAGCCCCTGTAAGTGACACTACCCCACGGATCTAGAAGTGGGTGACCAAGGATGTACAAGAGTGGATAGCTCTTGGCGTCTCCATGACTCCCCCGCCCCGCCTGCAACTCCGCTCCAACTGGTCCGGAAGAAGCCCCGCCCCCTTCCTTCCTCCGGTCCCCGCGATTGGCTTACCGACACCCGGCAGGTCAATTCCCCGCCTTCGACTGGCTCACTGCCCCATCAGTCACACGCAGCGAGATTCGGGTCGGTGGGAGGGGAAGGCAGTGGAGGAGGTGGAGTGGGAGTGGGATTAGAGGACGAGGTGACGGAAGGAGGATGTTCAGGCTCGGTCCCCGGTTTGGGAAAGTTTCCCCTACGAGTGACAGACCCGGACGGCGTTAGGCCCGGTCCCGCTCAGAGCCGGTGCAGGACGCTCGGGTCCCTGATTCCCGCCCCTCGGTCCCGCAGGCCCCGGAAACCACTAGGGGGAGGGGGAAGAGGGAGGGACCAGCTAACCAGGGACCGACCCACCCCCGATCTCGGAAGAGGCGCCTCCGGGACTCCCCGGAGGGGCGGGGGGCGGGGAGCGCCGGCGCGCCGCGACGACCCCCGGCCCCCTCCCCCAGCAGCCCCCAGAGGCCCGAGAGAGCAGTGTCCCCGGGCCCGGGGCGTGACCGTCGCGAGCCGGCAGGGAGGGCCCCTCCCGCTTCCCGCCTGGGGCCCTGAGGGCCTGTCCCTTCAGGGGCGGGGAGATGGGGGAGCGAAGAGGGGGCGCTGGCGAGCCAACCCGGAACCTCCCGGCCCGCCTCCCGCCCCCAGCCCCGGCCCCTGCGCGCCTCCTGCACACACGCCCGCACCCAGAAAGTTAAGTCAGGGGCGAGCCCGGCTCGGCGCCGCCGCGCTCCGGCCCCCCGGCTCCCCGCCCCCACCGCGGCCCGGCCTGCTCGGCCCGAGCGCGCCTCCCGCCCCGCCCGCCGCAGCTCCTTCCCGTCGGCGCGCGGCGCCCCTCGCCCCCAGCCCCCGGCGCTGACACGGGCCGGGCCCGGCCACCGGGCCGCGGATCCCCTCTTCTCCCGATGTCTCACCCCGCCGGCCGCCCCTGACAAGGCGTTTCACCTTCACACACCCCCGAGCACTTCCCGAGTCCTGCCACCCCTCGCCCGGCTCCCACCCTGCGCTGCAGTCGCTCCGCGTTTCCATGAAAGAATGCACCTTCTCGGGCTTCACCTTCCCGTCTCTCTGCCTCGCGCCCCCCGAGGGCGCAGGAGACGCGCTCCCCGCCGACCCGCACCGGGCAGGGGCGCCGGGCGCCGGGGATCCTCCGGCGGGGGCCGCGCCCGCGCCCCCGGCCTCCGCCGCGCCTCGGCTCTCACCTCTTGGCCGGCGCCGCGGGCTGCAGCCTCCGCCCGCCTCGCGCTCCGGGACTCGTCTCCCGAGCTCTCGCAAAGCGCTGGAGCGCCTCCTTTCTCTCCCAGGGACTCCGCGTCTCCCCGCCGCTTCCCGCCCTCCCCACCCCTCCCCACCACCCCCCCAAGTCCCAACTCCCCAGCTTCACGGCGCCTCTCCGGGGTTGCAACTCCCGTTTTCCGCGCACCGGGGCAGCGGTTCCCCGCACACAAAACAGCCCTCTCGGCGGCGCGCGGCTCTACCCGGCTCGGCGCAGGAAGGGCGATCGCGGCCGGGGGGTGGGGACGCGGCGCCCCCCGCCCGTCCGCCGCCCGCTGCCCGCCTCCAGCCCGCCCTCGCGGCCCCCAGGGAAGGAGCGGTTACCGGCTCGGGTCGGTCACGCCGTCAGGTGCCGGCTGCCGTCGGCGCTGACCTTCGCCGCCGAAGCCGTGGCTGAGGCTGCGGCCGCCATGTTCCCGTGTTAATAACTGCTGCCTGGTTGTTTATTTCAATGGAGATCCTCCCCCAACTCCCTCCTCCTCCTCCTCCACCTCCTCCTCCTCCTCCTCCGCGTCTCCGCACTTGCCTAGAGACACACAGACCGCGCGAGCTCGCGATCAGGGGAGGGGGCTCGGGAGTCAGGCAGTCCCTCCCTCCGCCTCACGGGCCGTGGCCGCAGCCGAGTCCTGTCACTGGGGAAAGGACGGGGCGGAAACTTGCGTCCCGCGCCCCCGGGGAGGGGGCAAAGGTGGACGGAGGGTTCTCCCAGGAGCCGACCCTGGCCGCGGACTCTGTAGCATCTCCGTCGGCGCAGTCCTCTTAAGAAGACGACCCGGGGTGAGGTGAAGAGAGAAGGGAGAGGGGACAAAATGGGTGACGGTGGTAGCAGGGAGGGTGACCTATGGGTGACTGGAAGCGAGGGGAGAGTAAACAGATGACTCCATGGGAGGGCAAAGGGCAAGTGCCAAAAAAGCGAGCGTATGGGACCGGCTGGGGCTGCAGAGTGGAGGCAGTGGGATCTTGAGGTTGCAGACGGCCAGGCAGATGCCCCCGCACGAACATGGGGAGAACGCAGTGCCAGATTCGCCCCAGGAGGAGCCACCCGTCGGCGCTCTGCCTGCGCCCCTGGAGCAGCAGCCGGCACCCCTAGGGCGCACCTCGCACGCCCGCGTCTGCTGCTGCGCCCTGGAGGCGCCCGTTGTCCATCAGTTCTCCCCGGCTTCTAAGAGAATTGGCTTCTTCTTGGCGGTCGCCTCTGAAGAGGGGATGGAGGGGCGCGACCGAGCGAGGCGAGTTTAAAAGGGTGCCACCCAGCAGTTGCATGATAAAGCAAAAGTGCACACAGTGTAAATAGCCTGACCTGGTTGAGCATTCTCGTCACGACCTGAGTCACAAAAGTTTTTTTTATTGAAAAGTCCA
The DNA here is from genome assembly GCF_029407905.1 of Bubalus kerabau. Classification (NCBI taxonomy): domain Eukaryota; kingdom Metazoa; phylum Chordata; class Mammalia; order Artiodactyla; family Bovidae; genus Bubalus; species Bubalus kerabau. Next base: position 36,238,109 of record NC_073637.1, read on the forward strand.
CTTTCTAGACAGAAAGTGATGTTGGGGGGACGCGGGAGAGTTGCACTGAAGATTCAGAGAGAACCCTTGTAAAACTCACTCGGATCAGCTTTCTGCCTTGGAAAAGCAAGTTCTTCCCAACCCAGATACACTTGGTCAGGGAAAAAAAAAAAAATGAACATTTGTTGAGCAAATTTCCTTATTTTTAGTCTTAAAATGAGAAAGGTCATTTGCCATGGATAATAACAGTGTTTATTGAACACATACTTATGTGTTCAGTCACTGGACTAAGTGATTTCTAGATTTTGATTCTCAAGCCTTACAAAGTAATACCATTTTTATCCTTCACACAAAAAATGAAGTTTAATGAAGTTTAAAGAAGTAGGGTCATAGAGCCAGGAAGTTGGAGAGGATTTGAACCAGGTTCTATCCGAATCCAGAGCCCACACTTTTAATGGTGACTTCAACCTCAAATTTGTGGGAGTACCACAAATTTTCTTTGGAGAAAGAAAAATATGTATGTATGTATGTATGTGTGTGTGTGTTTGACTATGATAGAAAATGTTTCCAAGTACTAACAAATTGTTAGCACTGGAGAGTATGAGTGGGTGTGTAGTGGAATAGTAATTCACTATTATATATATAGTAGTAATATATATATAATAGTAATTCACACTATAATGTTTGAAATGTTTGCATTCACCATGTATTAATTTCATAAATTTTTATAGATTATTTTAATTACATGGCAAACAGAATTAGACTTCTTGAAATCCCAAAGTTCTGAAAAAAATGGGGAAGAAATGGAAATGGACAGGGTTTTTTTATGACCTGTGTTCTTTCACAAATACTTGTCCAGTGTATTCCTATAATGAGGTAGTAATCACCTGAGGTCTGTCACATTGCTGGCCTCCCATTTCCTTTCTTGTCCTCACCCCCTTCTGGCTTTCTAGCTTTCCCTTTTTCTGGCAGAGGTCCAGAATTCATCATCCCCTGGAGCAGATTTCACACTTTCAAAAACCACCCATGATATCTGTGCAAATAAATGATTCCCCATTGTATTTCCATATTACTCAATAAAACTTACTCTAAGATGCCTGACTGTTTCTACAAAAATAAACAAAAAAAACCTGACAGCATAGCATAATGAGTTCCATCTCCAGCTGCTAATCAGTTGCTTCCAACCTGGAGGAATCCTATAACTTGTACTCTCTAGTACAGCCTCTGGGCTCCCTCAATACTTCACGCCATAGTTATAACAGTATTCTGTCTTGTACTGCAGTTGTTTATATATTTGTCTTTCTCTTTCACTAGATCGTAAGCTCTTCGGGACCCATGTCTTATTCTTGTTTTTACATGCTACAGCTCCTAACTTATTTAATGTTAACTGTTTATGTGAATCTATAAAATGTAAATGACGTTATCTGATCAATCTTCATGTTCATTTCCCCAACTCACCCTCCAATACCTTGCTCTTAAAACATATTTATGAAAAATGTTTTCAGTATTTTCAAAGAACTTAGATTTCTGTAAGACCTCAGAATAATTGTTTAGTAAAACCAGCCATAATTATTGGTGAATTATTGTGTGATAAGGTAACATGAAAAGGAAGAAAAGTAAATAAATTGACTTAGTTATTCAGTCAAAAAAAAAAATGAAAGCAAAGATATAGGAACTGTATATATTACCAACAGAGAACAACCCAATAAGGAAAAAAATGTGGGTGCAAATCGGAAAGGGGAAGGAAATTATTGAAATTTAGTTGAAGCAGAAACAACACACCATAGATAGATGAGGCAAGTAGATACAGCAAAAAGAAATGTCAGCCAAATCACAAATGCAACTTAAAAAAGAAAAATGATAATTTATATAGTTAACAATACACCTAAGAAAATCAGAACAATGTGAATACTACAGAACAAGAAATTCTATATTGTCTGCCTTCTCTTCCTCATTCAACTTCAAATTACTTACTTCCTTCATAGATAAGCTATATAAAAATTGGAAGATTCATTGTGATTTTTGTATTATTACTACTAGCATGCTTCATGATATAATGAGAGGTAATATGAGCTCCAAAGAATTGATGCTTTTGAACTGTGGTGTTGCAGAAGACTCTTGAGAGTCCCTTGGACTGCAAGGAGATCCAACCAGTCCATCCTAAAGGAGATCAGTCCCGGGTGTTCATTGGAAGGACTGATGCTGAAGCTGAAACTCCAATATTTTGGCCACCTCATGCGAAGACTTGACTCATTGGAAAAGACCCTGATGCTGGGAGGGATTGGGGGCAGGAGGAGAAGGGGACGACAGAGGATGAGATGGCTGGATGGCATCACCGACTGGATGCACATGAGTTTGAGTGAACTCCAGAAGTTGGTGATGGACAGGGAGGCCTGGCGTGTTGCGATTCATGGGGTCGCAAAGAGTCGGACATGACTGAGTGACTGAACTGAACTGAACTGAATATGGTGTGGTACACCATATTACACTATATTACAGATGATGATTGGATGGCATCACTGACTCAATGGACATGAGTTTGAGTAAACTCCAGAGTTGGTGATGGACAGGAAGGCCTGGTGTACTGCAGTCCATGGGGTTGCAAAGAGTTGGACATGATTGAGCGACTGAACTGAACTGAATATAGTGTGGTAAGAAGAGCTATTAAAGATAGGAAAACATATGAACTGGGCTTTGCTTCTTACCATGTGGATAAATATATCAGTTTCCTCATCTGTATGATTATTGGAAGACTCAAACAAAATGGTATAAATAAATGTGCTTTGTTAACTCTCAAGTTCTTTACACAAATAGAGTATTATTATGTTGACTAGATCTGTACATAGCACAGTTATCCCAGTGTTCAAATTATAAGAACAAAAAATATATCATTCATTATATTTAATATGTAATCACTGAAGGAGGGGATCAGTTAAAGCTAACTGACATTTGATTATTGAAAAAATCAATTGTTTGGCTAGGTATTTCATTCTTATTGTATGTGCTTTCCAAATCCCTTAAATATTATAGGTACCATAAATGTGTCTGATACAGGTCAAGCGTACTACATATATTTTTATTTCTCATCAAAGTAGGCATTATGTGTATTATTATTCTCATTTTATGTATGAAAATAATGAGGTTCCAGGAAATTAATTTATCTAAGATCATAGAGCTGTCTTTGCAGCATGGCTAAGAGATTGCACTAAAATTCTTTTCTCCATCACTAAAAATCTCTTCTACTCTAAGCAAAAGGTTATCTTCATCCTTATTTCCTCAGTACCTATAACAATTATTAAAACATAATGCATGCTCAGTAAGTGATTCTGAAATGAATGAATCAAAAATGCGGGGTTCGCATCAAACCACACTACACACAACAAGACTAAAATCACCACTACTATTTCTTTCCCACTTGAAAACACTTAATCTTTAATCACCTACAGAATACAATTCAAATTCTATACCTTATTTTCAAGACCATCTTGAATAAGTATGACCCAAACTTCTTTTTCTAGCAATGACAGCAACAAAAATTTTAATACACCCTCACTCATTCCACGGTGTTCTGAAAACAGGCTGACGTGAGTTTCAATCTTGGCTCTTACTAACTGTGTAAACTTAGGCAAGTTATTTAGACTCTCTGCAAATCCTATCCTGTGAAATAAGGTTAAGAAAATGAAAAGGGAGGAAGTAAAATCATCTTTTGTCACGTGACTGTGTACATCAAAAATTCAAAAGAACCTATAACTATTAAAGTAAATGTAGTGCTCGCTTCAGCAGCACATATACTAAAATTGGAACGATACAGAGAAGATTAGCATGGCCCCTGCGCAAGGATGACACGCAAATTCATGAAGCGTTCCATATTTTTAGGTGGATGAAACTGGAGCCTATTATACAGAGTGAAGTAAGCCAGAAAGAAAAACACCAATACAGTATACTAACGCATATATATGGAATTTAGAAAGATAGTAACAATAACCCTGTATACGAGATAGCAAAAGAGACACTGATGTATAGAACAGTCTTTTGGACTCTGTGAGAGAGGGAGAGGGTGGGATGATTTGGGAGAATGGCATTGAAATATGTATAATATCATATATGAAACAAGTCACCAGTCCAGGTTCGATGCATGATACTGGATGCTTGGGGCTGGTGCACTGGGAGGACCCAGAGGGAGGGTATGGGGAGGGAGGAGGGAGGAGGGTTCAGGATGGGGAACACATGTATACCTGTGGCAGATTCATTTTGATATATGGCAAAACCTATACAATATTGTAAAGTTAAATAAAATAAAATAAAATAAATAAAGTAAATATAAAAGGTCATTAGTCAGAAATATTATAAATTATATTTCTATATATTAGGAAGGAACAATTAGAAAATGACATTTTTCAAAATATCATTTACAAAACATAAAAAGCATCAAATACTTCGGAAAATATTTAACCAAAGATAACCAAAGAAAACTAAAAACAATGCTGACAGAAATTTACAAAGGCCTAGATAGAAGGAGAGATGTGTAGACTTGATATTGTTAAGATGTCATCTCTCCCCAAATTGATCTTTAGATTCATTACCATTCCAATCAAGATTCTGGCACATCTTTTTAGCAAAAATTGAGATGCTAATTCTAAAATTTATATGGAGATATATATATTATCTAGAACAGCCAAGATGAACTCAAAAACAGGTTGGATAATTTACACTACTGATTTCAATAATCACTGGAGAGCTACAATAATGAAGACGGTGAGAGACTTTATATTCTTGGGCTCCAAAATCACTGCAAATGGTGACTGCAGGCATGAAATCAAAAGATGCTCCTTGGAAGAAAAGTCCTAGACAGCATATTGAAAAGCAGAGACACTATGTTGCCAACAAAGTTCTGTCTAGTCAAAACTATGGTTTTTCCAGTGGTCATGTATGGATGTGAGAGTTGGACTATAAAGAAAGCTGAGTGCTGAAGAATTGATGCTTTTGAACTGTAGTGTTGGAGAAGACTCTTGAGAGTCCCTTGGACGGCAAGGAGATCCAACCAGTCCATCCTAAAGGAGATCAGTCCTGGGTATTCATTGGAAGGACTGATGTTGAAGCTGGAACTCCAATACTTTGGCTAACTGATGCGAACAACTGAATCATTGGAAAAGACCCTGATGCTGGGAAAGATTGAAGGCAGGAGAAGGGGACAGAAGAGGATGAGATGGCTGGATGGCATCACCAACTCAGTGGACGTGAGTTTGAGTGAAGTCCAGGAGTTGATGACGGACAGGGAAGCCTGGCATGCTGCAGTCCACGGGTTCGCAAAGAGTCGGACATGACTGAGAACTAAACTGAATATTGGTGTAAGAATAGACAAACAGATCAATGGAACAGAATAGAGAATCCAGAAATAGACCCCCAAATTTACAGTCAATTGATTTTTTACAAAGTTGTCAAATTCAACAAAGAAAAAGTCCTGTCAATAAATAAGACTGGGACAACTAGATAGAAGTATGGAGAAAATGAATACTGACCCTCCTCATGTCGTTACACACAAGAATGAATTCAGACTGATCATAAACCTAGATGTAAAAGCTAAAACCACCCGCTAGAAAAAAACATGGGTTAGTAAGTATCTTTAAAACTTCGGGGTAGACAAAGATTTTTTTTTTTTAACAGAACTTCAATGACACTAATCAGAAAAGAAAAATAAATGATAAATTGGACTTTATTAAAATGATAAACTTCTCATCAAAAAATACCACAGAGGAAGTGCATAAGTAGTACATGGATGGGGAGAATATATCTGCAACACACAAATCTGGCAAAGTACCTGCACCCAGAGTAAGCAAAAAAACACCTCTAAATTAATTTTTTTAAACAAATCCAATTACAAGATGGAAAAAAGACTTATAAAGGCACCTTACAAAAGTATGTGAATGGTTGATAAACACAAGAAAAGATACTCCAAGTCATTAGTCATCAGGGAACTAAGGCAAATTAAAACCATGGGAGATAGGACTTACCCTCTAGAATAGCTAAAATTATAAAAGCTGACCGTCCCTGGTATTGGCAAGAATATGGAGCAATTGGAAGTCATTTATTGCTGGCAGGACTATGCAAACACTTTGGAAAACAGGGTGGCACTTCCTCTTATACTAACTATATGACCCAGCAGTTCTACTCCTAAGTATTTACCTAAGAAAATATTGATCTGAATCATGATTACATTTTGACAATGGTTTGTCAAACTTCACTGAGTAGTACACTTTGGATTTATGTATTTTGCTATCAGTAAATTATACCAGAACAGATTACTATTGACATTTTTTAATGCAATAAAAGAGAAGTTCCTCAATATAATTAATTGTATATACAAAAAGTCTATAACAAATGTCATACTCAATGGTGAAACATTTAGAGCTTCTCCTAGAGATTGGGATAGAGAATTGGAAATAGAATGCCCAGTATTATCATTTGTATTCAGTATTGTACAGGAGATTCTAGTCAATGTGGTAAGGAATGAAAAATGATGTAACTATCACTAAAGGAAGAAATAAAAGTTCCCCAGGTGGCTCAATAGTAAAGAACCAACCTGCCAGGAGACACAAGAGACACCGCTTCTGCCGCTGGGTTGGGAAAATCTCCTGAAGAAGGAAATGGCAACCCACTCCAGTATTCTTGCCTGGAAAACCCCATGGCCAGAGGAGCCTGGTGGGCTACAGTCCAGGGGGTCACAAAGAGTTAGACACAACTGAGCACACACAAGGAAGAAATAAAACTGTCATTGTTTGCAGATGGCATGAATGTTTATGTAGAAAATCCAAAAGAATCAATGAACTGCTAGAATTAAGTTTTAGAAGATCTCTGGAACAGAAGGTAAATATACAAAATACAATTGCTTTAAAAAATATTTTAGAGCAGTTTTATGTTCACAGTAAAATTGATTGGCAGGTCTAGAGATTTCCCATAAACTCCCCTCCCCCACACATACACTGCTCCCCAATTATGAACATCCCCCACCGGAGTGGTATGTTTGTTACAACACAATTGCATTTTTATATATTTTAGAAACAGAAAATGAAAACTTGAAATGTAAACTGAAAAGCTGTTTTGCAGTATCCATTAAAGCTGAGTATTTCTGCTTTATGACCCAGTAATTCCACTCCTATTTCCAGTAGAATTCAGTGACAGATGAATGAATAAACTACAGTATTTTTTGCACAATGGAATACTACATAAAAGTGAAAATGAATGAGTGAATGATAAAAAAGAAAATAATACAGTACAATATGAGAATCACAGCACACTTGTGGACTCTAATAAGTAAGAACTGGTCAGCTGTTGATCTCATCTCACTTAACACAAAAGTTCATGTGGGTAGGTTGACAGGGAGTCTTAGAACAGGATGTAGGTTCTAGATCATAATCTAAACCCATAAACAGTGTTACTTAAACACTTGGTTATTTGGTTGGTTGGTTGATTGGTGACATCTTTTTATTTGGCAACCCACTTTAGTATTCTTGCCTGAAAAATCCTGTGGACAGAGGAGCCTGGTAGGCTGCAGTCCACAAGGTCGCAAAGAGTCAGACAAGACTGAGTGACTAAGCATGTAAGGATATAACCTAAAAATTGCCATTTTAACCTTTTTGAAGTGTACAATTCAGTGGCATTAAGTACATGCACACTGTTTTCAACCACTACCCATCTCCAGAACGTTCTCATGGAAATATTCTGGACATGGTATTAAGGACTCAGTTTCCAACTCAAGGAATTTCTAAGATCCCATGTATCAGGGAGCTAAAGCACACTCAGAGAGAAAAAAGCTTCCTTCAGTTAAGATGCAAGATTTTTATAAAATCCTGGGTGTGAAGGGGAATGTCTGTGTTCAGTGTTAGCTAGGACAGAAAAATACCTTCATCAAAAAGAATGCATCTGAATAGCGACTCTTCTTCCTTAGAACCGTCTTCTTGCTTCTTTTGAAACAGGCTTCTGTAAATGTGGACCACTTGACAAATAGTGCTACTCACCACAGAGCTCTCATTCTAGCAATATTTCTTGGGCTTTAAAATATAACACTCTGTTTTTATTCAAAACATTTACAGAGTCAATCGTTATATTTTAATTAGTCTATTATTTATGCATGTCAGTTTTTTACATCCTTGATGAAATGCCTATGCTTTTGGTTTATTTGTTTTAAGTTTTTTAGCTTTTATCCAAGATGATTATGAAGTTTCAGGCACACAACTACCTGAAAGATTGCCCCATCCTCAAACTAATTTCCTAGATCTTCACTGAGCAGTAGGCATGTGGATATTTGTTGTTCTTTATAGCTGTCGCACCTGTTAGAAATATTATTTTGTGTGTATTCAGTATTTAATAAAATCAACTTTTAAACATTCCTTCTGTGTTATATATTTTACTTAAGCATATTCTTTTGTTACAAAATGAGAAAAGCTAATACTTAGATCTCGTATTTCTTTTGGACTAAATTTTAAAATAAACTACTAATACTGTATACTTTCTAATATACTCAATCCCTGGCTTACATATGGCCAGGGCCAACCAACCACCAAGACTGGCAAGATTTTTACTTGACTGAAGTTCCCTTCTCTTTTTGCCTGTCCCTAGAGTTTTTCCCACTCATTTTCCTCTTCTCCCTCGCTATTTTAAGCCTCACATGCAGCTTTTATTTTCTCCTCATTAACAGTGGCTTCATCCACAACACCACCACTTCCTTGTATCTGAACTCTAGGCCTCTCAAGAGTTAGTTGTTTGTTTCAACCTCTACTGCCCTCCTAAGATAAAATACCAAGCACCGGTGAGTTTGAATACTCTTCTGTACTGTAACCACTAACCCCAAGACTCACCATTCTAATGTAGACACTCTTAACAGAGTGCCTTTCCAAATACAGCAGATTAAGTTCTAGTTTTCTACAGAAACATATACGATGGTTATGTTCTATTACTACGACTGTGTTATTTTCGATGTCATAGGTTTTAGCAGGGCAGCTCTGAGAATCTAAACCCCTTGCAAAACCTTGTTTCCATAGAAAAAATATGTTCTGCCTCATAACCAATCAATGAACAAGTAAACTTTTGAAATAAATCCATGAGGATTCCCTGTACTTTTCATCTGAGACTTCAAAGCCTTTCACAAAAACATCATTTTTTTTTTCTAAAAAAACAAAACAAAACAAAAAACACCATTTTGCCATAGCTAATGGTTATTAAAGGACTTGTTATGTTCACAACTAGGAAGTGTATATTAACAACCTTTGGACATGGAGTGCCAGAGATAATGCACAAATTATTACCAGGGGTATTGGATATGCTTCTTTCCATTTATTAATTCACTACACATTTATTGAGTTCCTGTTCTGTGCAAAGCTTTATTCTCGGTACTGGAGACCAAGTAACAAATAAGACAGGCAACAGCCCTATCTTAATGGAATTTACAAATCAAGTGGCTCATGCTTGGCACTTGGTGAGTATTTGTTGAATGAATGATTTAATGTGCCTAAAGAAAACCATTCGCATAGAATAAATATTTATGTTTTATAAAAATTAAGTGAAATCATTGAACAGAGGGGCAGCAGAATGCAGAATATAAATTAGACAGGGGAACGTGCTCCAGTGGGGCTTCCCAGTGCTTCAGTAAAGAATCTGCCTACAGTGCAGGAGATACAGGAGACATGGGTTCGCTCCCTGGGCCAGGAAGATCCCCTGGAGTAGGAAATGGCAGCCCACCCCAGTGTTCTTGCCTGGAGAATTCCATGGACAGAGGGAGCCTGGCGGACTACAGCCCATGGGGTCACAAAGAGTCAGACACGACTGAAGCGAGGTAGCACACAGGCCTCCTGTGTACAGCTGAAAGCGCACGAACTCCCTAGAAGAGGATCCAAAACCCCTGGGTGATGTTCACTCTTCTTGATATTCTTGTAACTTTATGATGTGAAGTTAACAATATTTAAATATTATGATTTAAAGTTAATACACACTAGGGGCTACAGTACGGACACTCGCATACCTAAAGCCTGTGCTCTGAAACTGAAGAAGGCCCTGCAATGAGAAGCACACACACCACAGCGAAGAGTGACCCCTGATCACCACAGCCAGAGAAAGTCCACGTGCAGCAGCAGACACCCGCCACAGCCAAAAAACGAAACGAACGAGTAAATAAATAAATCTTAAAATAAAGGTAATGCATTTTATGTTGTACGGTAAGGGGATGGGGAAGAAAACAAAAGTAGACAGACAGGTAGATACACACATACATACAGACACAAACCTACTCATACACACAAGCATATTCACAGCAAAAGAAAAGCGAGAAATACTTATAACAGTTACATCCTCATTTCTGTAACTGGTTACATGGCCATAGCTGGTATTGATAACTGTGTTCTTCCACTACCCATTACATATTCCTTTCATCCTCACCAAGCAACTTGGCTGGTTGTGGTTCTTTTCTCTCTCTCTCTCTTTTTTTTAAACTGAGATACAGTTGATATACAATATTATGTTTCAGGTATATGATCTGTCTGTGTATAGTGATACACAATTTTTCAAGGTTACCTTCCATCCCTGGCCATTATGAAACATTGGCTATATTCCCAGTGCTCTACAGTATATTCTTGTAGCTTGTTTATTTTATACATAGTAGTTTGTACATCTTCATCGCCTTCCCTATCTTGCCCCTCCCCACTTTCCTCTCCCCACTGGTAACCCCTAGTTTGTTCTAAAACTGTGGGACACTTCGTGAATTTGCGTGTCATCCTTGTGCAGGGCACATGTTAGTCTGCTCTGTATCATTCCAGTTTTAATATTTGTACTGCTGAAGCAGCACTGTTTGTGGTTTTTTACCCAGTAGAGTGACCCAGACCTTCTTTCACGAAGCAGCTGGGCCGTTAATAGAGCTGCCTGAATTAGACTGTTGTAGTTTTCCATTGACTTTAACCCAGGTTATGTTACTAAGAGAAGCCCTAACAGATCTCCTGAATTCTAGCCACACCCTTCCTTACCTCCATTGCTTGTAGCAGTTCAATTTCCCCTTGGCAATCAGGATCAGTTGCTCCAGCCATATAGTAACCTTCTTTTTTGCCTGTTAACTCAGAGGCTTGAGAAGCCCAAGTGGTCAGTTAACAGTCTTCACTTCCAGTTCTTGGAATCACTGCTCTGTCCCTGGTGGATACATTCCTCCATTTGAAACTAAGACCTCTAGACCAGCAGAACTTATGGTCACAGGGACAGGAAGCAAACTTTTTGCCAGTGGATCACTAGAGGTAGTAGTGAGGTGTTCCCCTGCCATTTCCACTCCTTGATTCTTAGACCCATCCCCATGAATTCTGGCTATGAGGGAAATATAGCATCATATACTGGTCACCAAGGTAGAGCATACACCACCTTCTGGAAAACCTGGCCTCGGTCCTATAAAGTAGTGACCCTGAGCTGTTCTTGTGTTTAACTTTGTCTTCAAAAGGACTTTCCACTATTCTGTCAAGCTAACTGCTTCAGGATGGTTGAAGAATAGAAATCTATGAGGGGAGACCACTGACACACTTCATTTGTCATAAACTGAGTTCCTCGTTCAGAAGCAATGCTGTGTAAAACCATGATGGTGGATAGGGTAGCCCATTCTGTGGCTACCAGTTCACTTCTTTCCCCAGAGATTCTTGTCATCGCCCATTCACTTCTTTCCCCAGAGATTCTTGTCATCGCCCAATGGGCTCATGAACAATGTAGTCATGGTGACAACATGGACTTCCATTAACCAAGGCCAACCTGGCTATGGCTACCAGAGAGTGTCCAGTCAGCCAGCTGTGGAGACTAACACCGAGTCCCCAGTATGGCACCATTCCTAGGGGGAGCAATCAGTTATCTGGTTGGCAGGTTGCTTACACTGGATCACTTTCATCATGGGAAGGCCAGTGTTGGGTATATTTGTTGTTGTTATTTGTTTATTTTTGGCTATGCTGCATGACTTGTAGCATCTTCGTTCCCCAACCAGGAATTGAACCTGAACCCCAGCAGTGAAAGCACCAAATCCTAACCACTGGACTGCCAGGGATTCCTTCTTTGCAATATTTTGCTTAACAACAACAACAACAACAAATATATATATATAGAGAGAGAGAGAGAGCAATGAAACAGCAGTTATGACAGTCTAACTCAATTTTCTTTCATGACCAAAAATCTTGTACTCTATTAACAAAACAGTAGTTATAATAACCAAAAATGAAGAAGTCTTATACATAAATTGCTATTGGCCTGCAATGTAGGAGACCCGGGTTCAATCCCTGGGTTGGGAAGATCCTCTGGAGAAGGAAATGGCAACCCACTCCAGTATTCTTGCCTGGAGAATTACATGGACTGAGGAGCCTGGCAGGCTACAATCCATGGGGTCACAAAGAGTCAGACATGACTGAGCGATTAACACAGATAAACGTACTATCAGCAATGAGGCACATCTGTAGTACTAAACTGAGTGCTATATTCAGTATGCTTTCCAGCATACTGTTGTCATTGCCAAGCTGAGAAATTTTGGATCCCCACAGGAATAATTTCAAGATTTCTTATAGTATGGTGGAATTTTGTAGGATTTTATAAAGAACAAGATAATCAGATTCTTTACTGAGTAAATTCTCCCAGTGTGTTTGGCTTGATTTCACTGTTGGCTTTTCTTTGATCTTTACTAGGTTTTTCATGCTAAATTTTAAATATGGACATTTTTGCAATTCTTTAAGTTTTATTTCCAGTCTGCTCCTTCCTAAAATTGTTTTTCAAATGAAACAAAATGATATATTTTATATAGCATATTTTAAATAATAATAAACAGATTTTTTGGTAATGGCATATATTTTCCAGTCTCATTCTATTATATACATTACTCTGCTTTTATTTTTCTTCCCTTTAATATATCATTAACTTGTGATATTCTTAAATATACTTTAACTCTATTTTGGAATGATTATGGTTTCTTCATGAGACATTTTTGAGTTTTTTTGCTCTTTTTCCTTTCCTACAAATTGTTTCTGTTCTACTCTTGGTCTGTCCCATTGGCCCTTTACCATATATTTTTATTGCTTATTTACTTTTAATGTAACTCTATTAACTATCGTTTCCTTTAATTCTGAATGATTTTAATAAAAATCTATCAATATGAGTTTTTCTCTTTCTCTTTTACACCAATGTTTGTGTGCACGCATGCTCAGTTGTGTCTGATTCTTTATGACCCCATGGACTACAGCCCGCCAGGCTCCTCTGTCCATGGGATTTCCCAGGCAAGAATACTGAAGTGGGTTGCCATTTCCTCCTCCAGGGGATCTTCCCAAACCAGGGATCAAACTCGAATCTCCTGCTTTGTCAGGTGGATTCTTTGCCACTGAGCCACTTGAACTAGTCTTTGTCATTTCAAGACCCCCTCAAATTTGACCTCAACTTTAAATAGCCTTCCATTTTCTATTCATAGAACTGTGGTGTTAGTCTACACATGTAACTTATATAGTGTTTCACTTATAACTTCCAATTAAACAAGAATTATTATAGTTTTTTAACTTGGTTTCGATATAATACATGCATACACATCTCTATCATACCACAGATGGCACTCCCTCATATTTACTAGAGCACTTTTTTTCCTGCTAGTAGATAATAAGCCCCTTGAAAACAAGGAGCATATGTCAACCTCTAGTGTCTGGCACAGTGTAGGTTTTTAATGAATGAAGAATAAATGAATGAATAAACGAATGAATGTAAACCATTAGTTGTATAATTTCAGGGGTCTCTTCCAAAAAAAATACTTCCCCTGTAAGCCAAATGGACTTATTTTAAAACAAAAATATTCTTAGAAATCACACTCATTTTAACCTATTCATCCAAGGCAGAAGTTGTCAATCCTGGATGAGGAAGAGAACCACATGCTCATCCCACTAAAAATAAATTAGGAGCTCCTACGTGATTCTAAGGGCTTTCCTGGTGGCTCAGATGGTAAAAATCCTCCTGCAATGTGGGATACCTGGATTTGATCCCTGGGTTGGGAAGATCCCCTGGAGGAGGGCAACCCACTCCAGTATTCTTGCCTGGAGAATCCCCAGGGACAGAGGATCCTGGGGGACTACAATCCATAATGTTGCAAAGAATGGGACAAGACTGAGTGACTGAGCACAGCACAGCGCAGGTAATCCTAAAATGCAGGCAAGGTTGAGAACTGCTAGGCTAAGATAGAAATAACTGATGGCAAGTTCTAAGGTACAAGGACAGAAGAAAATAGGATCCTAATGACTTGAGGAGAGAAGTTCTTTGTTGGAGGCAGGGCCTGAGGGACAAGGAGTTTGCAATGAGCCCAACTCACCCTCCAAGAGGCTGGAGGTGGCTGGAGAGAGAGAGGTATTTTTAAAAGTATCTATCGTCTTGAAAAATTAAGAGGAAGAGATAAGTCCTTTTTAAAGAGGCAAACTTTGAAGAGGAAGGAATTTAAAATTTAAATTTAAAAGTGAAGTCAGAGATTCCAACAATTGCTAATAAAAGGGCCCTTTGAGTTTCTTGGGCTTTTTACAAAAATATTCCCCAGGCTCACAAATACTGTAGGCAGACTGCTTATACAGATGAAAAGAAGAGTCTAAAGAATAAATGTTGACATAGCAGAACTTGAGAGAAGAAAAACTGTTTTAAAGAATTAGTAGTCCCCAATTTGTGTCTATACTATAATGACAACAGCATAGAAACTATATGTGAGTATGTTTTATTTTATTTTTATTACTTATTTATCTGTTTATTAGGCTGCACCATGTGGTTTGCAGGATCTTATTTCACCAACCAGGGACTGAGCCCATGCCCTCAGTGAGAGCACTGAGTCCTAACTATTAGACAGCCAGGGAACGCCCAGCGATGTGTGACTATGGGTTGAACAAGAAAAGAAGAGTGATGATGTTAGACAACTGGCATGTTGAGGTGTATTGAACTTGAAGCCTGAAGTTCTAGTTCCTACTTTGCGGCTAATCTGCTGTGCTTCCTTAGGCAGGTGTATTCACTTCTCTGGGGCTCAATTTCCTGACCTGAAAATTGAAAGCCTCAACTAAATCAGTGCTTCTTGCAAGGTTTCTCTAAAAAGAGTAAATAAATGGAGCCCCAAGATCAATAAGGGGGAGCCTGAATCACCCTCTGTAAGTTCAATTTTTTTTTGAAGTCTTCCGTTTTGCCTTAAAAGTCCACATCCCAGTAAGTGAATTGCATCTCAGTTAAAGTTTTTCTGTTTTTTCCCAAAAGTTCATCCACTTTATATTCTTTAGTCTTTGTGGTTTTTTTCTTTTAAATGAAGCTGAACTTGCATTGTATTTTATACTCTGGTTTTTTTCACGAAGTATTATATCTTTAACATTTTATATGTCATTAAAATGTTGTTCCTTTTCTTTTCATAGCTTTCCAATATTCCATCATATGACCATATTATAATGCATTACTGTCTCCTAATTTGGGATATTCATGTTACGGTACAGTGTGTTTCTGCCACCAAGCTGCCTTAATTCCAGTCTGCTTGGATCTGTGAAGAGCCTGAGATTTCTTTATAGTTTCTAATTGAATCCTCTGAAGTGCAGAGGATTGGAAAATGAAAAAAATTTTTTTCTCTTATTGCTGCCATGTGTGAAGCGGTCTCTTGGTGACGTAAGTTGTAATTCATTCTTTCTTGAGATCTCACTGCTAAAAGTGGGGAAGAAACTAACGCTTACTGAATCTGGACTGTTTTTGTAAAGGTTATTACAGGTCATCCACCCAGTGAGGTAATGAATATCCCACTTCATATAATAATAAGCTGAGACTCAAACGATTGAGCTGGCTGACTAATGATGTGCAGTACCTGCGATTAAATTGGATCCAATCTCCCCCAGATCTGTTCCAGGCCATCCTGTTCACCACACTTTGGACCCACAGCAGTAAGAGAGGGAGCATAACTACCCCTGCACTTCCCTCTGTTGGCTCTTTTTTTCGTTTTTAATTGAAGTGTATTTGATTGTCAATATTATATTTGTTTCAGGTGTACCACACAATGATTTAATATTTTTATAGATTATATTCCATTTAAAGTTGGGCTACCCTGGTGTCTCAGATGGTAAAGAATCTGTCTGCAATGCAGGAGACCTGGGTTCAATCCCTGAGTCGGGAAGATCCCCTGGAGAAGGGAATGGCTACCCATTCCAGTATTCTTGCCTTGGAAATCCCATGACAGAGGAGCCTGGTGGGTTACAGTCGACGGTGTTGCAGAGAGTTGGACGTGACTGAGTGATGAATGCTAAACACCAACATCAGTTCAGTTCAGTAGCTCAGTTGTGTCCGACTCTTTGCGACCCCATGGACTGCAGCATGCCAGGCCTCCCTGTCCATTACAAACTCCTGGAACTTGCTCAAACTCATGTCCATAGTGATTTAATATTTTTACAGACTATATTCAATTTAAAGTTATTAAAAAATAATGGCTATATTCCTTGTGCTGTACAATCTGTCCTTATTGTTAATTTTTTTTTTATTCATAGGGATTTTTACCTGTTAATCCCCTCCCCCTATCTTGCCTCAACTTCCTTTCTTCTCCTCATCTGCTAACCACTAGCTTTTTCTCTAGTCTGTGAGTTTCTTTCTGTTTCATTATATACATTTGTCTGTTTTATTTTTAAGATTTCCCCTGTAAGTGTTAACATAGAGCACTTGTCTTTTCCATCTACCTTATTTCACTGAGTTTAATACCCTCCTAGGTAAACTGCTTTGTTGCATCTGTCAGCAATAAAGGACAGAAATGGTATGGACCTAACAGAAGCAGAAGATAGTAAGAAGAGGTGGCAAGATACACAGAACTATACAAAAAAGATCTTCATGACCCAGATAATCATGATGGTGTGATCACTCACCCACAGCCAGACATCCTGGAATGCAAAGTCAAGTGGGCCTTAGGAAGCATCACTATGAACAAAGTTAGTGGAGGTAATGGAATTCCAGTTGAGCTATTTCAAATCCTAAAAGATGATGCTGTGAAAGTGCTGCACTCAATATGCCAGCAAATCTGGAAAACTCAACAGTGGCCACAGGACTGGAAAAGGTCAGTTTTCATTCCAATCCCAAAGACAGGCAATGCCAAAGAATGCTCAAACTACCACACAATTGCACTCATCTCACACGCTAGTAAAGTAATGCTCAAAATTCTCCAAGCCTGGCTTCAGCAATACATGAACCGTGAACCTCCAGATGTTCAAGCTGGATTTAGAAAAGCCAGAGGAACCAAAGATCAAATTGCCAACATCCGTTGGATCATCGAAAAAGCAAGAGAGTTCCAGAAAAACATCTATTTCTGGTTTATTGACTATGCTAAAGCCTTTGACTGTGTGGATCACAACAAACTGTGGAAAATTCTGAAAGAGATGGGAATACTAGACCACCTGACCTGCCTCTTGAGAAATCTGTATACAGGTCAAGAAGCAACAGTTAGAACTGGACATGGAACAACAGACTAGTTCCAAATCAGAAAAGGAGTACGTCAAGTATGTATTTTGTCATCCTGCTTGTTTAACTTATATGCAGAGTACATCCTGAGAAATAATGGGCTGGAGGAAGCACAAGCTGGAATCAACATTGCTGGGAGAAATATCAATAACCTCAGATATGCAGAAGATACCCTTACGGCAGAAAGTGAAGAAGAACTAAAGAGCCTCTTGATGAAAGTGAAAGAGGAGAGTGAAAAAGTTGGCTTACAGCTCAGCATTCAGAAAACTAAGATCATGGCATCTGGTCCCATCAGTTCATGGCAAATAGGTGGAGAAACAGTGAAAACAGTGACAGACTTTATTTTGGGGAGCTCTAAAATCACTGTGGATGGTGACTACAGCCATGAAATTAAAAGATGCTTGCTCCTTGGAAGAAAAGATATGACCAACCTAGATAGCATATTAAAAAAAAGAGACATTACTTTGCCAACAAAGGTCTGTCCAGTCAAGGCTATGGTTTTTCCAGTAGTCATGTATGGATGTGAGAGTTGGACTATAAAGAAAGCTAGCACCGAAGAATTGATGCTTTTGAACTGTGGTGTTGGAGAAGACTCTTGAGAATCCCTTGGACTGCAAGGAGTCCATCCTAAAGGAAATCAATCTTGAATATTCATTGGAAGGACTAATGCTGAAGCTGAAACTCCAATACTTTGGCCACCTAATGTGAAGAGCTGACTCATTTGAAAAGACCCTGATGCTGGGAAAGATAGAAGGTGGGAGGAGAAGGGGACTACAGAGGATGAGATGGTTGGATGGCATCACCGACTCAACCGATGTGAGTTTGAGTAAACTCCGAGAATTGGTGATGGACAGAGAGGCCTGGTGTGCTTTAGTCCATGGAGTTGCAAAGTGTCAGACACGACTGAGCGACTGAACTGAACTGAACAGCTTAAACATTTGCCAATCTCTTTTTTTGGCAGTGCCATAATTCCTCCTACAATTAGAATCTCATTTTTGGGGACTTCTCCTGTGTTCTAGTGCCTAAGATGCCACACTCCCAGTGCAGTGAAGCTGGGTTTGATCCCTGGTCAGGCAACTAGATCCGACATGCCTCAGCTGAGAGTTCTCATGCCACAGCTAAAGATCCCACACACCAAAATTAAGACCCAGTACAGTCAAATAAATAAATAAAAATTTTTAAAAACTCATTTTCTGATTAGGGTTCTTTGTCATGCAGCAGGTAGTTTTTTTTCCCCAAAGGATAAATAAATAAAGGATTATTTTACTGCATAGAGCAGGGGTCAGTAAACTTTTTCTGTAAAAGGGCACATAGTGACTATTCTAGACTTTGTGGAACATAGGATCTCATACATATGAGGTCATATATGTCAGTTCCAACAACTCAACTCTGCCTTTTCAGTGGAAGAGCAGTTACCCACTCACTGTATGTAATAATGGATGTGGCTGTGTTCCAATAAAACTTTATTTAGGGGCACTAAAATCTTAATTTCATATAATGTTCAGTTCCCTCAAAATTATTATTCTTTTGACTTTTTTTTCATCCATTTAAAAATGTACAAATCCATCCTTGCAGTAAGGATTACTGTTGTTGTTTTTTAGTCAATCAGTCATGTCCACCTATTTTGCTACCCCATGGACTGCAGCCCGCCAGGCTCCTCTGTCTATGGGATTTTCCATGGCAAGAATACTGGAGAGGGGATCTTCCAGATCCAGAGAAAGAACCTGCATTCCATGCATTGGCAGGCAGATTTTTTACCACTGAGGCCCCTAGGAAGCCCAAAGTATAATCAATCAATTTCTCCTAATACCTGTTATTGTCCTTCACTCAAATCCAATCCTCCCTTTCTTCCTTGTCCAGCCTCAACTTCAAGGTCAATCCTGACACTGTCTTCCTTTCATAGGCCCTCGGGGTCTGTTTTTCAGCAACCTGTGGTGTCTGTTTTGTTTGTTTGTTTGTTTTTGCCACACTGCAAGGTATGTAGGATCTTAGCTCTCCAACCGGGGATTGAACCCGGGCCCCTGCAGTGAAAGCGCCAAGTCCTAACCACTGGAGCACCAAGGAATTCCCAACTGAGTGGTGTCTTGAAGTCAGACAGGAAACAATGAGGTTGCATGAGGAGGGGCAGTGGGGGGTGGGGCGGGTAGGAAATATGAAGAGTTAAACCCATACCCTCCCCCAGGGTTGCGCAGCCCCTGAGGGCAGTCCCTCTCTCAGAGCCAAGCTCTGGTGCGGTGATGCCTTCAGGGGATTTGTGTGTCACTCCAGCCTAGAGCATTTCTCCAAGGACTGTCCATTCTCCAGCTTAAATCTGGGTCCACAACATATCTGCTCTTCCAAGCACCAGGCACAATCAGAAGAGGGAATAAAAATGGAACTGAATTTCCAAAATTTTCTGGGCCACTGTCTCCACTTCTCTCAGCTCTTTCAGGTGTATTTTTCATGGAGTAAATCTAGGCAGAGATAAAAATTAGATACCAAGCACACAGCAAAAGCTCTTCTCTTTCTGTAGTTGGATAATTTGGGCTTTCTGAGCTGAGAAAAGAGATGATGTAATACTTCCTACCAGGAAATAACAGGTTTGGGAAATAGATAAATAATTCTGTCCCACTGTAACTGATGAGCTGAACTAAGGCGCTGTTAAAAGTACCAAACATATGTCAGAGCAAGCCTAAGGTATAAATCATATGACACAATTTTGATGACCAACAAAAGCATTCAGACTAAATGAAAACTAATCTCAGAAAAAAATTAATGGCTTTTAAACAGAACTGCAAGATTAATAAATGAGAAGGTATTATACTTTATTAAATTTGATTTTTTATAAGCATTCATATAGTTACATGAAATTGTGCTGGATAAATCAATTCAAATTGACTATTATGGGCACTAGTAAATCAATTAAGAACTAAAAGACCACTAAAAGAACTAAACTAAAAGAACTAAAAGAGGGCTTCTCTGGTGGTCCAGTGGTTAAGAATTTGCCTTGCAATGCAAGGGACACCGGTTTGATCCCTGGTCTGGGAAGATCCCACATGCCCTGGTGCCACTGAGCCCCTGTGCTGCCACAACTACGGAAGCCCTTGATCCCTATGGCCCATGCTCTGCAACAAGAGAAGCTGTGGTGATGAGAAGCCCACCCACAGCAATGAAGACTCAGCACAGCCAAAAATAATAAATAAATAATTTTTAAAAAATAAATAAAACCAGCAGATAATATGGTCTTGCTTCAAGGTAAATGATATGCACTGTGAACTCTTCAATATCTGGCATGCTAAAAACTGGAAAGCTTCAGTGTGCAGCTCTTTTATCTATCCAGTTATTATTATTTGATATGAGTTTCTGAAGGGCAGAGTCCATGACTGTGCAACTATTCGTCTTTTCATTTCTTGTGCCTAGTCCTGTGCCTAGCATGTCATAAGACACCTAAATACAGTTGGAATGAATGATGAATGAAAAACATCACAAGGGTAAGACATTGCAAAATTCTGAGTTAGTCGTTAAACCATTAAAGAAAGCCAGAATTACATTCAGTGTGTCTCATATTCTAATTATCTGACATTGTTAATCTCATATCATGTCAAATGGTAAGTTCACAATTAAATGTGATACTCTTATTTCCCCACACAGCTGAAAATTAATTTATTGACATGTCATTAGATGGCAGGTCCAGTGTTAATATTTTTATAGATGTTCTTGAAAGTAATAATAAATACCTTCAGTTTTCAGTGGAAAAATCAAGAGCATTTCATTAAAACAGAGAAACTGGTGAAGCTAGAAATAGAATAAAAATTAACCTGAGACATATAATTTTTACTTTAAAAAAGATTAAGATACTATCAAATATAGAATCATATCTGAGTGTAAGTAGTGAAGTATTCACACATGAATACTTTACTCAAATTGAATATATAAAGTTCCATCCCTTCTTTTTATCCATTAACCTTACATCTCTGTTTAAAAGCAGTTAATTTTTTTGCAGATTAATTTTCTTTTAGTATGAATACTTTCATTGGTTAGCAAAATACCATCACATCAGCTATACATTCTAGTACTAAAAGCCAAAAAAGTAGCTCAACAATCTGTTCCTTGAATGTTTGGGAAAAATTCTTACAAACTCTCCTAGTGTTCTAAGATGAATAGTTATTTCCCACAATTTGGATAAACAGGTACGCTTTCCCCCCACCCCAGGCTGCTGTTCTTTTTCCCTTCAACTTACTGTGGCAAACTATTTATTCCAAAAGCTGGCTGGAGAAGGAAGATGCCCCAAAGGCAGCCACATGACCACAAATTTAATGACATGCGTATGAAACTCCAGCATCACATCAAACCAGTCTCTGTATAGGATGTCAGACCTAGCCGGGGACAGCCAGGTGTTCTGTCTTCTCCAGCTTGCTGAGTCACATATAGAAAACTGTTACAAGGGAATTTCCTGGCATGCGTGTGGTGTGGGCAAAAAAAGTCACAAATGTCTATCACAAGAGCCAGTTTACCTAAACCTGCCCGTACTAAGGATTTTTTTAGTGAAAATGGAGAAAGTCTAAGATCTTCAATATTTTATTTATGTATTTTGGCCAAGCAGCATGTGGGATCTTTGATCCCTGATCAGAAGTCAAACCCACTTCCTCTGCATTGGAAGCACGAAACCTTAACCACTGGACCATCAGGGAAATCCCGAAGAGCTTTAATATTTTAAATAAAACATACTTTCATATGTGATTACAATAACATAAAAATATGGGTAAAATAGCAATAAAACTAACATAGGTCTCATGTAGGATTGATAAAAATGTGGTATTTTTTTCCCCTTAAAGAATATGATATCTTTCCCCTCAAAGTTTTCTTAAGAATCCCTTTGCTGGAGTTCAAGGTTTTTAAGTACTAGCCACCCATTCTCCTTACTTGGCCCTGCAATAAACCTTTTCTGCCCCAAAAAACAAATAAACCCCCCCAAAATAAATACCTTTGCTGCAGTACTCTGTGGTGACTAAATGAGAAGGACATCTAAAAAAGAGTGGATATATATGCATACATATGACTGATTCACTTTGCTGTACAGTAGAGACTAAAACACATTGTAAAGCAACTGTACTCTAGTAAAAATTAATTTACAAAAAAACAATACCTTTGCTGTTGTATATATAAAACTTCTTTAATGAAAACACTATGTGTCTCAAAATCTTTAATTTCCAGCTGTTCTACTGTCCATGATGGAAGACAGGAACTTGGTTGAGAGGTTTTCCTGAAGCAAGGCTGCATAGCAACTATTCTGCAGGGCAAGTCACTCAGCAAGCAGCATGCCCTCTGTGTGGCATCTATCTTGTCATGTCAAAATAATTTGCTTTAAAAAAATAAAGTCTAGAATAAAGATATCACTAGGGAACTTCCTTGGTGGCCCAGTGGTTAAGAACCCACCTTCCAATGCAGGGGATGTGCAATCCCTGTTTGGGGAAGTAAAATCCCACATGCTGGGGTAGGGGGAGAATAAGTAAGCCCTAGCACTGGTATGGAGAAGGCAATGGCACCCCACTTCAGTACTCTTGCCTGGAAAATCCCAAGGAGCCTGGTGGGCTGCAGTTCATGGGGTCGCTAGAGTCGAACACGACTGAGCGAATTCAATTTCACTTTTCACTTTCCTGCATTGGAGAAGGAAATGGCAACCCACTCCAGTGTTCTTGCCTGGAGAATCCCAGGGACGGGGGAGCCTGGTGGGCTGCCGTCTATGGGGTCGCACAGAGTCGGACACGACTGAAGTGACTTAGTAGCACTGGTATGAAGACCCAGTGCAGCCAAATTAAAGGAAAAAAAATATATATATATATATGTTACTGTATTTCATTAACTTATAATGGGAAATTAAAATATATGTTATACATGATTTTCAGTCTAAAGTAAGAAGAATAAGGGCTTCTTTTTGGTTAATGTCAGTATTTAATCATTTTGGATTCTCTGCATTTCAAAACCTTAACAATTTCAGAATTCCAATTTGCTAATTTACTGTCTTACGCCAAAGCAAGTTCAGCTGGGTTAGCTAAGTACAAGACACATTTGTTCATCTTAAGGAATTACAAACGCACGATTTTAAGATGTTTTATTGTAATACTATTATAAACTCAGTTTTTCCATTTGTATTTGAAGCTGGATTAAAATTATGCATCTGGTGACTGGGATATGGGGGAGCATGACATCCCATTGATGACAAGCCTTTCAATTAAGCAGAACTAATTCAATATGCCCCTGTAAGAAAACAAAAGGAGTATAAGTATGTTACAATTTTACTGAAATTATGCATCTTTCTTTCTATTCCTTTACCTTCCTCTCCTTCATCTTTCCTTTCTTTCTTATTTTTTTAAAAATTTACTTATTTTTGGCTGTGTTGGCTCTTCAGTTCAGTTCAGTCGCTCAGTCGTGCCCAACTCTCTGTGACCCGATGTGCAGCACACCAGGCCTCC
Organism: Bubalus kerabau; assembly: GCF_029407905.1. Classification (NCBI taxonomy): domain Eukaryota; kingdom Metazoa; phylum Chordata; class Mammalia; order Artiodactyla; family Bovidae; genus Bubalus; species Bubalus kerabau. The sequence continues at coordinate 36,262,012 of NC_073637.1, forward strand.
CTGTCCATCACCAACTCCCAGAGTTCACCCAAACTCATGTGCATCGAGTCGGTGATGCCACTCAGTCATCTCATCATCTGTCGTCCCCTTCTCCTCCTGCCCTCAATCTTTCCCAGCATCAGGGTCTTTTCAAATGAGTCAGGTCTTTGCATCAGGTGGCCAAAGTATTGGAGTTTCAGCTTCAGCATCAGTCCTCCCAATGAATATTCAGGACTGATTTCCTTAAGGATGGACTGGTTGGATCTCCTTGCAGTCCAAGGGACTCTCAAGAGCCTTCTCCAACACTACAGTTCAAAAGCATCAATTCTTCTTTGCTCAGCTTTCTTTATAGTCCAACTCTCACATCCATACATGACTACTGGAAAAACTGTAGCCTTGACTAAATGGACCTTTGTTAACAAAGTAATGTCTCTGCTTTTGAATATGCTGTCTAGGTTGGTCATAACTTTCCCTCCAAGGAGTAAGCGTCTTTTAATTTCATGGCTGCAATCACCATCTTCAGGGATTTTGGAGCCCCCCAAAATAGTCAACCACTGTTTCCCCAATCTATTTGCCATGAAGTGATGGGACCAGATGCCATGATCTTAGTTTTCTGAATGTTAAGCTTTAAGCCAACTTTTTCACTCTCCTCTTTCACTTTCATCAAGAGGCTCTTTAGTTCTTCTTCTCTTTCTTCCATAAGGGTGGTGTCATCTGCATCTTCATCGCTGCACTTTTCTCTAGTTGCAGAGAGTAGGGGCCACTCCCTAGTTGCAGTACTCGGGCCTCTCTTGCTGTGGAGCACGGGCTCTATGGCAGACAGACCCCAGTGGTTACAGCACGTAGGCTCAGTAGTTGTGGCTCCAGGGCTCCAGAGCACAGGCTCAACAGTCGTGGTACAGGGGCTTAGTTGCTCCTTGGCTTGTGGGATCTTCCTGGATCAGGGCTTGAACCCGTGTCTTCTGCATTGGCAGGTAAGATTCTTTACCACTGAGCCACCAGGGAAATACATCTTTCTGTCTTATTTTTAAACTATGCTTCTTTCAAGACTGAAGTCACTTAATATATATATGGGGCCATTTCTCCCAGAGTTGTGATCACAAACTCATCCTTAAGAATCTTGTTTGACATTTCATTCTCTTAATATACAGGGAAAGACTTACATTTATTAAATGTGAATAATGGGAAATATGAAACAAGTATAATTAATCTTAAGTGGCGAGTATAAAAAATAATAAACATAAGGTTTTAAATTTTAATCATCAACTGGAAGAATAAAACATTTAAGACATATCATAAAGATATCAGCAGAAGATGGTTTGTAATCTCAAAACAATGCATGATTATAGTACATTAAAAGTTTCTTGAGTTAAAACTTCTTTGATTTTGCATTTAAAAAATAAGTGGAAGTCGCTCAGTTGTGTCTGGCTCTTGACAACCCCATGAACTGTAGCCTACCAGGCTTCTCTGTCCATGGGATTTTCCAGGCAAGAGTACTGGAGTGGGTTGCCATTTCCTTCTCCAGAGGATCTTCCCGACCCAGGGGTCAAACCCAGGTCTCCCGCATTGTAGGCAGACACTTTTACTGTCTGAGCCACCAGGAAGTCTTTAAAAAAAGACTTATTTAAAAAAATAAAATACCACCAAAAAATGAGGTAAAAAGGAAAACCTCTTACTCCCTCAAGAATAATGGCATAAAATCACAGTCACTTGATAATTACTTTAATAATTACCTTTACTTTTATGATAGAACTATTTAAAAAAAATTATTTATTTATTTGGCTGTGCCCAATCTTAGTTGCAGTACACAGAATCTTTAGTTTCGGCATGTGGGATATAGTTCCCTGACCAGGGATTGAACCTGGGCCCCCTGCATTGAGAACGCAGTCTTAGCCACTGGACTACCAGGGAAGTCCATTATTTTGTTTTTGTTTTTTACAACTTTATTAAGGGATGGGCTTCCCTGGTGGCTTAGTCGGTAAAGAATCTACCTACAATGAGGGAGACCTGGGTGAGATTCCTGGGTTAGGAAGATCCCCTGGAGGAGGGCATTGCAACCCACTCCAGTATTCTTGCTTGGAAAATCCCCATGGGCAGAGGAGTTGGACACTACTGAGCAACTAAACACAGCATATTAGGGATATTGACATACAAGAAAACACATTATGATTGATGTGTACAGTTAGATAAGCTGTGACATGTGTATTTCCTTGAAACCACCACTTTGATGAAGCCTGAACAGATCCTTCACCTCCTCAAATATCTTTGTGCCTCTTGACGATCCCTTCTTCTGCTTCCTACCCAACCAACCACCCTCTTTTCTCGGGGCAACCACTGATGTGCTTGCTATCACAGTAGGTCAGTCGGCATCCACCAGTAATTTTTTTCCAGGACACCAGCAGGTTTGCCCTTATATAAAATATATAGTATGATCAGCCCCACCCCACCCCATGTCCACGGATCCTGCATCCTTGGATACGAGTGCTGACTGTACTTTTAATAATCTATAACTGACCTAAAAAGTCCTTTCTGCTCATTTTAAAAAAGGATTTTTTTTTCCTAACTGGAAGAAAACGTAATAATGCCAGAATGAGGCAGATGATACACAGGTCATTAGAAAGCACTCTGAACTGAGTAATGATTTTGCAGATTATTTTTCATATTCCACACCCTAATGCTAATTGGATTAAAGAGTCAAGAATCCAGGAAATGAAGTAAAAGAGATGTGTTAATTTTAATAAATAGGGTGTTTTTTTTTCCTGTCTCATCTGTCAGCTTACTTCTAATTAATAAATAGATTTTCAAAAGTTGGCCCAAAATGGAGATCTCCACTGACAAATGTTCTAATAAACTGTATGTTTCTTAAGGAAAAAAAAAAAAAGCCGCTATGTGTTGGAGTTCTACATCAATAATAAAATAAAGTGAATGGTGGATATAACATTAAAACACAACCTATATTCTTTCTTATGAAAATATGAGTTTATTCTAACATATTATGACAACATGTCAAAATTATCTTTGCATATAAGATTGAATGAGGATGCTGGAACTATAGCAGTTGAATTGTGGTGGTTTGTAGACTTCTGTGTATACTTTGCATTTTGTTTTTAATTAAATAAATATGTTGGTAATTAACATGTGTAATTTATTTCTACCTCTTTCTAGTTTACATTATTCAGTTGTACTTGAAGATATGCTTCCTCATTTTGAGTGTTTCTGTAAGACATGGTATCTCCAGTAAACTTAATACTTCATTTTTTAAACAACACATTTTTCATTCTCTTGACATCACCAAATGAAAATGCTGTACATTGGAACATAAAACAAAAAGAGACCTAAATTAGTTGGAATTATAAAATATGTAGCATTAATGCTACATATTGATTACCACAGGGGTGTTACTTTTTACCACTGCAAGTCTTTAGCTATTTCTATAAGCAGCAGAAGTATAGTATTTGTGAAAAGTGGTTGGACTAAAATGCTTTCATGTGGTGAATGCCTATTCAACACACTCATAAAGCAATTTAATTAGCTTTTCATACAAATGGAGTATTAGTTATTTCAGCTATGTGTATTTCAATTCTTGAAAATTCTTAGATAATTTTAATATCCATAAATCTTTGTAGACAACATAGCCTAATGTATATTTTATGCATTGACTTGTATATGAATTTTAATTAAAATATGTTCCAAATAGCCTATTAGTTCCATAGTTTGCATAGTTTTGAAAGATATAGCAGTGACCAAGCTGATTTGCTAAAATGTTTTTATTTATATACTTCTGATTTAAAAGACATAGAGGCCTCCACAAATGTATTCACATTTCAACACATTTCTGAACACTCTGAACAGAGCACCAGACTTGAAATAAAGTTGCAGTCAAAGGAAAAAATAAGTGGCCAATGGGAGTGTGCCCTGAATGGGAGCAGGCATAGGTAGGCAGAAAATAAACCTGACCCAGGGGTCGATAAACGTGAGTGTAGATGGGTAGATGGATAAAGTCCTGTATCGGTACTGCATTTACCCTACTTGCTAGCGTGTGCTCAGTCGCTCAGTTGTGTCTGACTCTGCGATCCCACGCACTGTAGCCTGCCAGGCTCCTCTGTCCATGGGCTTTTCCAGGCAAGAAACTGCAGTGGGCTGCCTTTCCCTTCTCCAGGGGATCTTCCCGACCCAGGGATTGAACCCGAGTCTCCTGCAGCTCCTGCATTGGCAGGTGGATTCTTTTACCACTGAGCCACTTGGCCTTCCCAACTTGCTAACACTGATCATTGAAAGGAATGCAGCAAGTCCAAATGTATCACTAGTTTCAAATTTGGTAACAGTTTTCCTGACAGTTGAGAACAAGATAGATAATTCTGATTTACAATATAGTGTTCTGTATTGGCCACACTAAGTGTCATGAGGGATCTTACTTCCCTGAGCAGGGATCAAACAGTCCTTAATTCTTAACAACTGGATTGCCAGGGTAGGGCCAGTATCGATTTACAAATGAAATATTTCTGTGACTCTGGCATAATGGGAAATACAGGAATTTTTTTTTTTAAAGCAGATATGATGTAGCTCTTTTTTTTTTTTTTAAGATATGATGAATTTCTCTACAGGATTTTAGAAGACAAGTCCTTCATTCCAGACTGGCATTAAGGCCAAGTCAAGTTCACACCTCTGAACTCAGAAAATTCTGGGATTCACTCACAAAACTGAAAGAAATGTTGGACTCTCAAAAATTAAAATTATAACGTAAATATTTTTATGATAATTTCAGATGTATTTGTATCTCCTGTAATGAGTTTAGAAATCTAAACTAAATATTCTGAATATTCTTCAAACTAATAGGTACCTATGATTCTATGTACCTTTTTTTTCCTTCTGAAATTAAATTCTATGGTTTGGGTAAAGTTTCAAATTTTTAACAAAAACAGTTTCATCAATTTCTTTAAGAGATTTACTTGTTCTTGGGAATCTTATTGTTTACCTATTGACTACAAGCTACAATTCCACTAAGTAAACTGAGAAAGCCTGTCACAAACTGATTTCAGCAATAGCTTTATTTTTGTGTATCTGTCTTTTGAAAAAGCTGGAGAGGGTATCTATTTTACTTAGTAATATCTCAATTTCCATAATAAGTCAGTAAATTGAATTTATAGTTTATTGTGTCTTTCCTCCCATCAAATTACATGGGTAAGAAATACTGTGGTTTTATAATTCTATTTCCAAAGAGAAAGAACATGCAAGTCTATAAAATAATAGTCAATAGCATTTTGTCAAAATATATTGAGCACTTACAGGGCACTGTAGGGGTGATATAAACATATTTTGTCTCATGTCCTTGCTTCAAGAAGAGTGTACTTTTGAGAGAGAGAGAGATGAGTAGATTTTAGGTACTAAATGTTTGGTTAAAACAAATAAAGACTGCATTTTCTGATCTATATATTAAAAAAAGCTTTCGTTGTTGTTGTTTAGTCATTAAGTCGTGTCTGACTCTTTTGGGACCCAACGGACTGTAGCCTGACTGGCTTCTCTGTCCATGGGATTCTCCAGGCAAGAATACTGGAGTGGGGTTGCCATTTCCTTCTCCAGGGGATCTTCCTGACCCAAGGATCAAACCTGTGTCTCCACATCTCCTGCATCACAGGGGATTCTTTACCACTGAGCCAGCTTTGTAGATCCATATAGGTCAAGAGGGCTTTTGATTTAGACATTTTCAAAATAAGAATGTTAAAAACAAGTTACAAGCTTCAAGATCTTAGGATGTGAATCATGATGGGTGGTGTATCCAATGTGGACAAGTAGGTAGAGGCCAGATCATAGAGGGTCTACATTCTTTAAGCAATGAACAGCTATTTAAAGATGTCAGAACAGAAAGCAGTTTTCCAGACATGATGTTAAGAATCTGAATTTAGGAATGGTAATTGGAATAGAGAGAGAGTCTGAGATCTTAAGGGCATATAATCATCAAAATGTGTAATGTGACTGGTGATATTAATAAAAGGTTTCCAGGTTTGAGGCTTGGATGATGAGATGGATGGAATTGCCATCCCTCATAAAGAAGGCTGAGTGCTAAAGAAGTGATGCTTTTGAACTGTGGTACTAAAGAAGACTCTCGAAAGTCTCTTGGACAACAAGGAGATCGAATCAGTCAACCTTAAAGGATATCAACCCTGAATATTCATTGGCAGAACTGATGCTGAAGATAAATCTCCAATACTTTGGCCACCTGATATGAAGAGCCAACTCATTGGAAAAGACCCTGACTCTGAAAAAGATTGAGAGCAGGAGGAGAAGGGGGGCAACAGAGGATGAGATGGTTGGATGTCATCATCAACTCAATAGACATGAGTTTTAGCAAACTCCTGGAGATGGTGAAGGACAGGGAAGTCTGGCATGCTGCAGTCCACGGGGTCGCAAATAGTCAGACATGATTTAGTCCTGACATGATCCACCTGACCAGGGGTGGAACCCAGGCTCTTGGCAGTGAAGGCATACAGTCCGAACCACAGGACCCTCAGGGGATTCCTTCATTTTTGGATATAGAGAATGTGAAGCAATTGGGGGGTACTTTTAAGACAAAAGGTCCCCTAGGCAGTCTGGTCCTTTGGAACTTCAGGGAAGAAATCTTTGCCAGGATTAAAGATTTCGGATTCATTAAATAAATGAGGCTCATTAGCATATATGCTGTCATTAAAATCATGGAAGTGGATGAAATTGCACAAGGTACTCAATAAATGTTTATGGGCTTGATGAATAAATGAATAAGAGAGGGTAGATGAAAAGAGAGAACACTAAGAGGGAAAGTAAAGAGTTCCAAGATAATAGGGGAGTGCCAGGATCACCAGTACCTACTCCATAAACTTCCCTAGAATTGTCTTGGGTCATAGAAATACTGTATGTAGTTAAACAGTATAAAGAAGACTACCAGGAGAAGTAAAATGTGTACATGGTACATTAAGTTTTATTTGATAAATGTGTAATTGATTAACTGGGGATACCTAAACTAGCTATTTCAAGACTGGTGCATTTTAGCAGATTATAAATTCACATTGTTCTGCAGCTCATGAATCCACATTATTGATGAAATGTGTTACTCCTTCAATTTGTTCTCAGAGAAAAGAAAAAACATAACATGAGAATTGAGAAGCACTGTTAACTGGTGGTTAAGAGCACAACCTCTAGAGTAGCATCTTTCTGTTCATCCTTAGCCCACGAATGACTCTATTAAGACATCTTTTGGAGGTCTCCGGCCTTCCAGTGGTTAGGACTCAGTGCTCTCACTGAAGTGGCCCAGGTTCCCCCAAGCGGTAAAGCCAAAAAAGACATATTTTTCCTAACCAACCCCCCTTCTCTGTGAAATTTTAATACTATTGATTTACTCTATGTCTATATGCTGTGGTAGGGTTTCCTAGGTGGTGCACTGGTAAAGAATCCATCTGCTAATGCAAGAGATGCAAGAAACTTGGGTTCAATCCCAGCACTGGGAAAATCCCCTGGAGAAGGAAGTGGCAGCCCACTCTAGTATCCTTGCCTGGGAAACCCCACGGACAGAGGAGCTTGGTGGGCTACAGTCCATGGGGTCACAAAGAGTCAGACACGACCACACGACTGAACAACAACAACAGCAAAACGTTTATTGAGCCCTTGTAGTGTGTGAATGGCAGACAAAGGTGAATAACTCACATCCTTGAAACTACCAAGCAAACAGAGAGAATTGTTTAGTTGCTCAGTCGTGTCTGATTCTTTGGGCCCCATGGGCTGTAACCCACCAGACTCCTCTGCCCATGGGATTATCCTGGCAAGAATACTGGAGCAGGTTGCCATTTCCTTCTCCAGGGGATCTTCCCAACCGAGGGATGGAACCCCATGTTTCCTGCATTGGCAGTCAGGTTCTTTACTGCTGAGCCACCTGGGAAGAGCCAAGGGAGAGAGGCATATACAAAAATAACCCTAATGCAAGGCAGAGCCAGGTGGAAGAGACAACACAGATATGATCAGAGTGCCTCAGGGCGTGGAGGAGACGACAACATATTTGACTTTAAAGAATTCAGTTCAGTTCAGTCGCTCAGTCGTGTCCGACTCTTTGCGGCCCCATGAATCGCAGCACGCCAGGCCTCCCTGGGGTGTTTTGGAGGAGGTGGCCTTTGAGAAAGACCATATAGGATTCTGAAGCCATCTGTTTTAGGGTTGAGAGGAACATAGTAGGGTTTGATAAAAACCCTTTAACTTGGTTCGAAGGCCCTCAGAGGGGCGTGGTCTGGCCCCTATTTTCTCACCGGAGCCTTGTCTGAACATGGTGCTGTATTCTCTCTGGTCCAGCCATGCTGGCCTGTCTCAGTTCCTGCTAGCGTCTCTCCTGCTCTACGGTTTCCACAGAGGCTCTTTTCTCTGCCTGGAATACTGTTTCCACAGACTGTTCCCCTAGTAACCCCTAATCATCCTTCAGACCCCAGCTCATGTGCCACCTGAGGGAAAGCCTTCCCTGATCTTCATGGTGAGGTCAAACCCTTCAACACAGGTTCCATCCCATTCATTCATATGTTCAGTTGATCAGTGTCTGTTCCAGTGGATCAATATCTCACTGAGAGCACTGACTGTGTGTGTTTTTCCACCTTATATTATCTGCATGTAGCACAGGTGTCCAATACTTACCAGGTGCTTAATAACTAGCTGGTGAATGGATAAATGAATTATTATAAGCCAAGATAAAAACAGAGAAGTGGAAAAGCACAAGATGTTCAAAAATTGGTAAAAAACCTGGTTTTATAACAGGAGGAAAAGGGGCAGGGCATAACTTTTGAAAGAATGACATAGCCCAGTTCAGTTCAGTTCAGTTCAGTAGCTCAGTCATGTCCGACTCTTTGCGACCCCATGAATCGCAGCACGCCAGGCCTCCCTGTCCATCACCAACTCCCAGAGTTCACTCAGACTCACGTCCATTGAGTCAGTGATGCCATCCAGCCATCTCATCTTCTGTCGTCCCCTTCTCCTCCTGCCCCCATGATTAGAGTCAAATGGGACCAAGATGGCAGACAAGACTAGACTTTGATTCTCAATCAGAAAGTTAAATGATACACCCAGAGGTGCCATGACAGTTCCAAGACACTGTAAAAAGACCAAGGAGTGGGCGGTGGCCCAAATCCTGGAAATCTCTGCTCCTTCACAAAAATAGTTGGAATAATCCTCCTGCTCATTAGCATATGAAATTACCCAGCCTATAAAAACCAACCACCCCAAATTTCGGGGCTGCTGCACTTGCTCTGTGTGGTGCCCCACACTCTGTCTGTGGAGTGTGCTTCTTTCTGAATCTGGATAAATCCACTTCTTACCTATCACTTTGTCTCTCACTGAATTCTTTCTGTGATGAGATACCAAGAACCTGAGCTTCATTAGGTCCTAAAACCAGGTACTGTGGTTTTGGCTGGGTTTGAGTCCAAACCACATGGGTTAAAGTCCCAAGCAGGGTTTTGGCTGGGTTTGAGTCCCAGCCATGTGGGTTCAAGTACCAATCTGTGGCAAACAGTTTCACTGAAGTGTGTGTTTAGTCACTCAGTCATATCTGACTCTTTGTGACCCTGTGGATTGTAGTCCACCAAGCTCTTCTGTCTGTGAAATTTTTCAGGCAAAAATATGGAGCGGGTTGCCATTTCCTCCTCCAGGGTATCTTCGCAACCTAGGGATCGAACCAGAGTCTCCTGGGTCTCCTGCATCACTGGTGAATTCCTTACCTATTGAGCCATCAGGGAAGTAAATCATACTCAAATTTATGCTCTGAGACCATGATGATGAATAAGTTGTACAGGGTTTCTTCTTTTGGTGGGGGTGGAATTAAATAATGTCTGTCTTTCCCCAACAGATAAAAAATAATATATTGTGGATAGATTTCTCTGCTTAAAAATTTTCACTGGTACATGTTTCTTAAACAGAGTGTTTTTTCCTTCCTGCTAATAAGAAGCAACCAGCAAAATAAGTAAACATGTAACAAATAATATTAGAAGAAAAAAGTTAATCATGGTTAAATTGACAGCATGATCATTATGGGCATGTGCTAAGAAACATTGTGTTGTGCATACATTTAACAATTACATTTTTCATGAGTTAAGTTGTTCCAAATTTATATGACTACTGTTCTACTACAAAGATAAAGAAAGGGTTGGCCAGAATCAAACATTCATAGAAAAAAATGTAAGTTCATTAAATGACCCAGATAACATGAAATAGTACACTTTTGCAACAGTTTAGATAAATATCTGGGTGATTAGATGAATTTTTCATTTTCCACCTAACTTTGTGTTAGAGTTACATGCTCTTTCAGTACCCTGATATCACCATGGTAGCTTTACATTTTATTGATACATACATACACACACACACTTTGCTTTTGCTACATATGAGTTATCTAAAAGCCTTTTAAGATTTTTTGTTGTTGTTGTTCTTTTTTTTAAAATTTATTTAAATTGGAGGTTAACTACTTTACAATATTGTGGTGGTTTTTGCCATACATTCACATGAATCAGCCATGGGAGTTCATGTGTTCCCCATTCCAAAACCCCCTCCCACCTCCCTCCCCATTCCATCCCTCGGGGTCATCCCAGTGCATGAGCCCTGAGCACCCTGTATCATGCATCAAACCTGGCTTGGTGATCTATTTCACATATGATAATATACATGTTTCAATGCTATTCTCTCAAATCATCCCACCCTCACCTTCTCCCACAGAATCCAAAAGTTTGTCCTTTACATCTGTGTCTCTTTTGCTATCTTGCCTATAGGGTCATCATTACCATCTTTCTAAATTCCGTATATATGCTTTAATATACTGTACTGGTGTTTTTCTTTCTGATTTACTTCACTCTGTATAATAGGCTCCGGTTTCATCCACCTCATTAGAACTGATTCAGATGTATTCTTTTTAATGGCTGAGTAATATTCCATTGTGTATATGTACCACAGCTTTCTTATCCATTCGTTTGCCAGTGGGCATCTAGGCTGCTTCCATGTCCTGGCTATTGTAAACAGTGCTGTGATGAACACTGGGGTACACGTGTCTCTTTCAATTCTGGTTTCCTCAGTGTGTATGCTCAGCAGTGGGATTGCTAGGAGGTATGGCAGTTCTATTTCCAGTTTTTTAAGGAATCTCCACACCGTTCTCTATAGTGTAAAAGCCTTTTAAGATTTATAAATCACAGTTATAGGAATTCCCTGACGTACCAGTAGTTCAGACTCTGTGTTTTCATTGCCAAAGGCCTGGGTTCAATCCCTGGTTGGGGAACTAAGATCCTATAAGTTGTGTGATGTGGTCAAATAGAAAATTTTTAAAAATAATAAAATAAACATCACAATTACTACTGCAATGTTCTGTTCAGAGAATTTCACCACATTTTTGTACTGTTACCAGCATTTCAAGTTTTCCCAACTATTTTTTAATTCAAGATTTTTTGTTAAGATTAATTTGTAATTAAACCTCTCATTTGTTCTAGGATTTTTTTCCCATTGTATTTTCCTAAAGTAGTAACTTTATTCTTTTTTTCTTTCTTTTATTTAATCATTAAATTATCTTATTTTATTTGTAAAATCAAGCTTTTATTTGTAAAAACAATATATTATACTGACCTCACCAAAGCTAGACATATGTAAAGCATTTACTTAATTGAACCTTTCTGGCTTGTCTTGTTCTATATTTAAGCCTCCATTATGCAATGCTATTTACTTGATTTATTGGATTTGGCTTACATGTTTTATAAATTGTGACTGTTGGGAAAATTTTAAAGAGATTGACTTGGCCTGATTGGGGAGTTTTATACTGAGGACTCATTGCCATTGAAGTTACATTTGGTTAAAAAAATATATCCATTTTAATAAGGACCTTGATCTGGAAGTAAATAACACAGGCTTCCAGAAGCTAGGACAAAGGATTTCTTCCAGTTTTTCATTTTTTTCCAACATTAGAATTTGTTTAAAATCTTCACTTGAGACTAAGTGTATGTGATACCAAACACCAGGGTTAGGGGTTAGAAATTCAGTCACTGAGATGTTTCAGAATATCTGAATAGAGGGCATTGTGCAGGCCCTAAATTTAAGTGGTTTTTTACATTGCCCTCTTTCCATTCAGAAATTTGGGCCCCTGCCTAAGTCCTTTTCTAAGGGCTTATACTCCTTTTCTAAGGCTACCTTTATGTAAAACAGGTAGCGTAACAGTTACCTCATTAACAAAGTTTAACAAGCTTTACTCGTTAAATAATTTAATATCCTTTAATATCCTCTGATGAAAGACACTAATTCAATATAAAATACTGCTTTTGCTTTTGCCTGTGGTTTGAATTCCTCATTAGGTGTGGATTGCTATACCTCATAGTATATGGGATGCTGTTATGTGCCAAGCACTATCCTAAGTGCTAGGGACTCAAAAGTAAGTTAAATACAGTCCCTGCCCTTTAGGAGTTCACAGGTACATGATGAAATAATGGTGGCATGTGCACGGTGTTGTGGTGACTTTCAAGAAGGCCAGTGTAAAGGAGGATCAGGGAAAACTGCAGAGAGGAGGTCACTCTTGAACTGACCCTTGTAAGAAGTTTGGATCTATGGCAGTAGACTGATGTGGAAGGCATTCTGGGAGAGGAAACATCACAAATGGAGATGTGATGCCTCATTGTTCATTCAGTCACTCATCAAATATTTACTGAGCAAGTTCTACATGCTGTGAATGGAAGAAAAGGCTCTGCATCAAGAAGAGCACAGTCTAGTGGGATGGAAGACCCAATAAGCAGACAATGTCCATACAGCACTGTAAGTATATTAATAGACAGACACACAGGTGATGTGGAGCTTGGAGGAAGGGATGCAATCCAGATTCCTCAGCCAGCCTCACTGAAGCCATCACTCTGCTTGGAGACTCCTGCTGCCCGTCTCCATGGTAGTTTCCTCCATCCAGCCTGAGTTGACTTCATCCACTCTGAAACCGTATTTGGTTTTCAGCATTAACGTTTAGAGTGCCTGCCCTATGCTGTGTTACTCCCCAGCCCTGACTCCATCTATCCCAGTTGCTACTGGGGTCTAATATTTTGTGCTCAGGAACTCAAAATTAAGACAAAGTATCAAGAGAGCAATCTTGTCCAAGACTCAATGGCCTAAAAGAGCCACTGAAAGGCTGACTGGTCGTGGGGCTCCCTGCTCTCTCTAAGCAAGCCACATTATCTCATCTAGAAACTTACTAGAGATGCAATACTCTGACCCCTTCTCAGACCCTCCAATTTTAATGAGATCCCCAGGTGATTGAACCATTTAAGCCATTCTAAATGGATGGAAATTTATTCCTAGGGCTGAAGAGAATATTTATCAACATTCTTAGGTTATCTTAGTCATTACTTGGATGTATACATAAATCCCTCAAGCAACATGTCTGAAACCTTATTTTCACTTTTGTTCTAAATTCAGTTGGAGATGAAAACAAATAGTCATCATTCTTGTATATTAACCTTTCATAAATTTTTTAAGTGCTTAGATTCCTTAGATCATAGTTAATTTGAAAAAGCTTTCTTTTGCATAAAAAGAGAAATTTCTTGGGTTAGGAAATTTTGCTAACTTAGTAAGCACATGTCTAATTGTGAAATGTAAGGTCAAATTTTTCCTCTAAGTAATATTTATTTTCTTGTAATACTGCTTTGTCAACAACTATTGACTTCCATTTTGCATAAAGCATCCTAGACTGTTGCTGGCCTGACATACCAAGGCTTTTTCCTTTCCCCTGAAGTCTTTGATAACCACTGTTACTAGTCCCTTCTGCTGGAGAATAGTTCCTTCTTGCCCAGTGGTAGGGAATGACGTGTCTTATACCACTTCTGAGTCACTTCTATGCCTAGTGTAGTGTTACCAAGAAGATAATCAGAGATAGGATTCAAAGACCCACATTTTATTATCTTAGAGTCCCCCCCAATAAAAACCTTGAAAATTCTTTTTACTATCAAAAATATGACTTTCCCAATATCTCAGCTGGTAAAGAATCCACCTGCATTGCAGGAGACACAGGAGACTCAGGTTCAATCCCTGGGTCAGGAAGATCCCCTGGAGTAAGAAATGGCAACCCACTCCAGTATTCTTGCCTGAAAAATCCCATGGACAGGGTCGCAAAGAGTCAGACATGACTGAGTGACTAAACAGCAGTAACACAATAGTAAATGCAAAATTTGTAGGCTTTTCACAAAGACATAAGAACATATTATAATAGTAGGCACAATACATTGTTCTCTTTATTCTGTACCTTAAAGGGATCACTATCTTTAGACAGCAGCGATTTTCTGCATACTTGTATACATTTCTGTAACTTCACAAGAACCTGAACACTCTGCCTCAGGCAAACCACTCTGTTCATAGGTCCTTAGATCTGTCCTACGCATGCCCACTCTGTACCTGTGGTTTAGAGTTCCTCCTGCCTGGAGGGCTTTGCCCTTCTCCTCTCTGTTTGTGTTTATGTATGTGCTTCTTTCAGGGCTCAGTTCAAGTCTGAACACCTCCAAGAAATCCCTGTTCACTTCACTGAATTCTTGGTAATTCATCCCTCTTATGTTTTCTCTACCTTTCTACTAGTTCAGCCCTTAGTCCTGGCTATTATCACTTTGTGAAACTATTATTTCCTCAGGGCATCCTCTGCCTGGTGGAAAGGATGATGAACTTAATCTACCTTTAGGGTCCTGGAAGCTTTTCATTTCCCACCAAAGAGTTTTTCTTTCATGGACAAGATTAAATTTCTTAAAATTAAAGATTTTGAATTATTTAACATAAACTTCACAGAGCCAGGTTAATTAAAGCAAAGTTTTCATCATATTAGTCTCATATTCAAAAGTTTTCCTTAGCTTTTCATTACCAAAAACTCCAAAGGCCAAAGACAGGCCTGGCACTGAAGGTCATTACATTTGATCAAAGATAGTTTCTGAGGACTTCCCTGGTGGTCCAGTGGTTAAAGCTCTGTGTTTCCAATGAAGGGGGTATGAATTTGATCCCTGGTCAGGGAAACATGCTTTGTGGCCAAAAAAGTAAATAAATAATGTTCAAGATAATTTTTTTCTAAAAAAGGTAATTTCTGGTGTCACCATTCACTAAATCAGCATTCACAAACTCCTGCTCCAGTTGATAATCGTTTCCTGCTTTCTAAATGTAAAATGGAGATATATTGCCTTTGCTTTTCCCTTTGTCAATAATGCTTTCCCTGTAACCCTCTGCTATGCAAATCCTCATTATTTTAAGATTCAGGTCGAGCCTCGGTCTCTTGGAAGTCTATCCCCATAAGACCTTTTTGTGCTACTTATTCAGGACTTCAACAGTGGTTCAGTGGTAAAGAATCTGCCTGCAATGCAGGAGACATGGTTCCATCACTGGGTCATGAAGATCCCCTGGAGAAGGGAATGGCAACCCAGTCTAGTATTCTCTGCAACTGGGTATGCATGCACCCATGTCCTACTTATTCAGTGTCCTGTCTAACAAGACTGTAAACTTCCTGGAGACAAAATCTACCTTACATTCCTTTTCTAACTTGGAGCCTCTTGAGGACAGGATTCTAGTCATCTGTGAATTTCCAACACCTAGTGCAATTCCTGGTAAAGAGTAGGTACTTAAAATAAATGTTTTAAATGAATGAATGAATGAACTCCTCTAAAGGGATACAATGGGCTTCCTTGGTGGCTCAGATGGTAAAGAATCCGCCTACAATGCCGGAGACATGGGTTTGATCCCTGGGTCGGGAAGATCCCCTGGAAGAGGGCACGGTTACCCACTCCAGTATTCTTGCCTGGAGAATCCCCATGGACAGAGGAGCCTGATGGGCTATAGGCCATGGGGTCCCAAAAAGTTGGACAGAGCTGAATGACTAGGCAGAACAGAGAGACAGGGATACAAGGTTCAATACGTGTTCTTCTTTCAGTAGCCTTACATTGAAAGCAGGAGGAAATGCTACAAAAGTGTATCCTACAGTCGGAGACTGGGGGAGAGGAGTCTTTGTTGTCAGGTAGCCACCCTGGCTCCAGAGGATCTCTATACTCTGGGTCATTTTTAGCACCACCATAGGGTGTTGAGCAATTGTTCCAATTTGAGATCCTTGGGGAAAGAGAAGGTAGCTCGGCTGTTCTGCCTTTCTCCCTGGCATAGTGCCTGGCAGAGTATTAATACTGTAGTGCATGCTTCATAAATATTTGAATTAAGGGTAAATATTGAATTATTAGCAAACAGTCAAGCAAGTTGCTCTGGAGTGAGCATGCGGTCCTGCATTTCTGCCCATCTCCCATCTTGAGATGCATAGTATCATATTTTTATCTCTAAAAAATAATATACATCTTGACCTTGGTGGTGGACACACCAACCTTAATGTGGGAAAATGGCATGGAACTAAGTATACAGACACACACACACACAGAGCAATTTTCTTTCTTGGACATTTATCCCAGATAAATGAGAACCTACATTCACACAAAAATCTGTCTACAACTGTTTATAGGAGTTTTATTTCTAATATTCCCCAAGAGGAAACACTCCAAATGTCCTTCAGTGGGTGTATAATTCAATAAATCATTGAATCGCTGTAGCTCTGAACCATGGAATATCACTCAGTAAGACAAAGGAGCAAACCGTTGACACACAACGACTTGGATGGATTTCAAAGAAACTATGCTCAGTGAGAAAACCCGTCTCAAAAGTTCACTTACTATAGGGTTCCATTTATATAACATTCTTGAAATGACAAAATTACAGAGATGGAGAATAGATTAGTGGTTACCAGGGGTTAGAGTGGAGTAGGTGGGGATGGGCTGGGGCTATGCACGAGGCATCTTTGTGATGAACCTATGCCATGTCCCAACTGGTGGTGGTCACATAAACCTACAGATGTGATAAAATTGCCTGGAACTAAGTACACAGACACACACACACAAACAAGTGCGTGTAAAACTAAATAAGATTGCTGTAGTCAGCAGTGTTAGTTTCCTAGTTATGACAATGTTGTATAATTATGTAAGAAGTCACCATGGAATGAAGCTGGGCAATGGGTGTGTGGACTCTCTCTGTGTTATGTCTTACGACTCTGTGAGAATTTACAATTCTCTTGAAATAAAATAGTCTTTAAGAAAAAAAAAAACCATAGCAATTTCTCTGGACCTGGCGCTGTTTTCAGAATTAATAAGACAAAATATACAGTGCAGATCTTTGAAAAGCCTTCTTTATGTGTGTAGATCATTAATATTATTTTTAATTCTGAAAGGGTACCTCAGCATTAGATTTTATGATTCAAAATTACACCGAACTGATGTACCTAACCCTGATTCTACCTTTTCCATTTGGAGTTTAAAGTTTTATTAATCTCTTTCCCTTATTAGTGTCCCCTCGTTTTGCTAACAGCTTCAGTAAATGTTTCTACTACTTAAACGATTTTGTGTGAGACGGTGAATGCTGTATTATGTATGGGTGCTCTCTATAAATACTGTTTAAAATTAGATGGCAAAGACTTTTAATTCACATCCTGCCAACTGTTTTACCACATTTTTTTCCCTTGCCTGTTTGCCTGCTATGTTATCCTCTATAATGAGTGAGTTACAGTAATTGTAGCTGGAAAAATCATCATGCAAGGGGGAAAAAAAAGCTCAAAACCTGCCTTATTTTTAAATCAGTAAAGCTTCTGTCATTTTTTGGCTGAGTTACAGCTTCACAGCAAAGTCAAAGAACCAGTAGAGTAAATGCCACGTGGGGAAAGGCTCCGTTGAAGCATAAATTAACTGTATTTCATTTTCCCTTAATAAAGAATTTCAGTTTTTCCACAGTTAACTGTATAATCAATTTGCTCCCCTGCTGGTTTGCTAACTTGCTCTTGGCTTTACTTCAATAATATCGAGCCCAGCCTGGAATGAGAGAAGGAGGAGGAACTGATTTCCCTGAGAATATGCCTCAGTGATAGAACATAGATTTTTCCTTCTGGAATTCTTCTGGGTCTTTTATTCTTAAAAAGCCTGAATGTATTGCCCCCAAGCACCACACCCCTCTGGTCACCCGACTCTCTATTAGAATATCTGGTCTATTCATAGAGCTTCTTTAATCACCCTTTGGTAATAGGATGATATTACAGTTTTAAATCCTTTTCAGTTTTCTGCCACTGTGGGCTTTCTAAGTCCTTAATTGCCCCTGGAAGACTTTTTGTTTTGTTATTAAAAAAAAAAAAAATCATTTAACCATGCAAGAACTGAGAGTTCTAAGTAAGAAAGTATTTCAAGTTAAGTTGCTTCCATGAGTAATGAAACGTAACTTTATATCAACTGCTGCTGTACCATCAGCACTTGAATTGTAAAATTATCCTACTGGAAGGGCTGAGAGAGCACAGAAAAAATACATTCTATCCTAACTGCTGATTTGGTTCTTCCTGCCCTTCCCATGCCTAGAAATTATACCCTATACTATGGGTTTGTTCACTAACTCACTTGTAATTCCACATTTTTTCCCCCAGCTCTCTGGATTACAAGACACAAGTTAAACATACAAGATAAACAAATATTATCTTTAGTCACAGAATCACCAGACAAAAAGCTCTTTAGAGCAAGTCATCTCCACCCTCCGCAAGGCTATGTCTGCTCCTCATTTCTAAAGCAGATCTTCAATCTGAGGACAGTACACTGGGTAGGACTGAGGGAAGACACATACCAACATCAAACCATCAACCTCTCCTCTATCAGTTTAAAGTTTTATTTGTCCCCAAATATCTTCACAGTCACATTAGCTCCTAAGGTGCCTTACAGAGAGCTGTGGAAGAGTGTAGGGTTACAAAGACTTCTTAGTACTCTTGGTTGAGAAAAGCACAAAGAACCTCTCAGTTCTCAACTTTGATTATGTCCTTTGTTATCCTTCATTATAGATTTTACTGTATAGCGTTGAACTATATTACTCATGGTTCTGATTCCTGGCTCATCATTACATAATAGCTTGGGATGAGGTTTTTCTTTTGTCCTCCTCCCCAAATCTATTTTAAATCTCAATGATTTTTTTTTTCCTCTTCTGATTTTCCTTAGAGAGTCCCCAGGAAATATTCTAATTAATTGAACTAGTTTTCTCTATTTCACTCAGTTTTTCCACCTGACGAGAGGGTCAATTTAAAGTGACTTTTTTTCCTGAAAGAAATAGTTCTTTCTCTGCAAGTTATGTGAGAATGAGTAAAAATAAGTTAAAGGATAAGAAAATATGACATTTAATATGAACTTTGCCTCTCTGGAATGTCTAAGGTTTGATATACACCCTAAACTATGCCTAAAAGGCAAGAAAGCATTCATTACGGTTCTGTCATTGGAACATAAATCTGAGGCTGCTGAGCCATGCTAGGCTTCCTGAAATATTTTCAGTGAACTGACCAAATCAAAATTTGAGTTTAATTGGCTTGAAATCAGGGCAAAAGTTGAAATTCAAACATACTAGAGTCATGAAAATTCATCTTTGTTTTACAGAATCCACTGGAAAATTAATATGAAGATAATTATGATTAAATTTCTCTTTGGCAATCTTTGAGAATTTCTTTTTAAGTAAAACTGTAATTGAGAATGGCATATTTTTTTGAAGAGAACAACTTAACACATTGTCACTGAAGCAGGATGTTCTGGTGAAAGCTGCCCCTTGCCATGTCTCCTCAACATCTAGGTATGGTCAGTCTCGTCAAGGCTCCGAACTGCTGAACTGGGCCAAAAAGTACTTTGAAGACAGTTGTTTGACTGCTTTGGGACAAGCCATGACAAGTCTAGGCAATAATTTGAAGGAAACTTCCAAAACAATTACGTTCCAAGCTCCCAATTTAGAAAGTGGTAGGAATGGTGTCCAGTCAAATAATGGTGGCCACACCCACTGTGCCCAGTCAGATAACTGTCCAAGAGCTTCATGGTATGACTCACTTCAAATCCACAGAAAAGATGGTCTGCAAATGTTTTCTTTGAGACTGAAGTTTTTTATCTTCTAATCCCTTCTCAAGAGTGAATCTAAATTCCCACTTTCCTTTTTTTTTTTTTTTTTTTTTTTTAGCATTTGCTGAGATGGTCACCATTACTTTGGCCTTTGGTCTATGAATTCAGTATTATTGATCCTTAATCATTTTTTATATTCTTATTCTCATCTAATTTCTTGGTAAAGAGACTCTGCATTGGCATATTTGTTGTCTCTGATAGGTATTTTTCTTCAAGTTTATAGAGACTATAGCACAAAGGGATAAAATGGAGGCTAATGCTCTGTCTTTTTCTTTCTTCTGGCCCTTAAGAAAATGAGAGGGCTGAAGGAATCCTTTATGAAAGCAAAAGAAAGCTTTATTGGTCTTTGTAGGGCAGGCAATAATGTCTTGATGATGTGAACGTCTTGTTGATGTGAACATCTTGATGTGAGAAAGCTGGTAGTCTAAAAGGAATGTTTTGAAGGGAAGAAATTCCTCTCTCTTCAGCATGACCATGAGGAACACACACACATACACACACATCACAACAGAAGTTCAGAGTGAACAAAGTGAAGGCAAAATTGAAAGAAGTAAGAAGACTAAAGTTAAAATTCAGTGTACAATACCCTAGTTTTGTTTTGTTTTGTTTTTGTCCTGTGATCAGAAGCATTCAGTGTAACAACTGGACAAGACAGAAATCAGAATACTAGCTAAGAAAGAAATTGTAAGAAAATGTATAAGGAATTTTTGAAATGAGAGACAAACTATCTCTTTTTCTTTTTCCTTTGGTATGAAACTCACCCAGTCTGTCTCTCTCTCTCACACACACATATACACACATAACTTATACAACTTAGAAAAAAAAAAAGTTTCTTGTTTCCACCTGTACAAGCTTTTGAGAGTGTACACAAGGCGATGTTCTTAATTGCTGTTGTGACACAATAAAGAAAATGTATCAGACAATGTTACCTGGCATTTTTAAGTTAAAAATGGATTTCTCAAATGAGTCAACTTACAAATGAAGAGCAAACTGAAAATTTATCAGTGCCATGGCCCGTTATCAAAAATCTCACCTCTGCCCAAATAATTGTTAGGGGAAACAAGATGAAACCGAAGCATCTGCTCCCCGTTTCTTCATTTACTAATTATTTAACAAATATTTGTTACACAACTCCTAAAACATTGGGTAGCGTGAGGGACTATATCAGTTAGGGTCTCAAGAGTAAACAGATGGTACATTCAAATTAGGATCATCCAAGGGAACTTTATTTATAGAAGGGATTCACTGCAAAGGTTTGGCTAAGGAGAGACTGTGCAGGAACCAAGGCCAGTATCAATACCATTGTCGCCACCCCTGGGTTCTGAAGGCAGCAGGAGAGGAAAGAGCCAGAGATAGAGTTGTGAGGAGCAGAGGACTCACAGGAAAGAGGCCCAGGGACCCGACATCCTGCTGTCACTGGCCCACCACCCTCTGATCTCCACCAAGGGCTCCCCACCCCCTGAAGCTAGAAGGCTCAGCTCTTGCGGACAGAACCCATACCTGCCAGCCCCTGCAAGGCAGAGCAGAAGAGCAAAAGGAGATCCAGAAGGGAAGATTCAGACAAGTAAGAAAGCTCCCGTCCTCAAACAGTTGACTTTCCTTTTAGAAAGTGGGTGTGTTCACATGTAACAGGAAGAGCCTTGAGAGCTATTAAGCAAGGACAAACCAAGGGTGAATGTCCCACTGGGGCACCAGGGCAATAGAAACACCGTAAGCCTATGTGCTCTGAATGGCTGGTATGCTTCTTCAGTGTAGCATTTTAATAGCATCCCAAGCAGGATTGTAGAATGAAGTACACCTTTACCTTTCTTCTTACAGGATGATAATATAAGAAGTTTGGGAAAGGGAGTGCAGTTTTATTATGTGAAATTATATACCCTATTTGCAATCCTTCCTCTTACCATAGAAGCATGAGGTTGCCCTGTGATTCTGGACTTCACAGCATGTCTTATACATACACTGCATCCCCTGGTAATTCATATCCTCTTTAAAATAAAATTTCTCTTGCTTTCGGTACTACCTGTCCTTCAAGGCTGAAACTCCACTTAGTTCTCCAACACTAATTTCTTCCTCTTTTCTTTGACACCAGAGCACCTAAATCCTTACTTTGTTAATTCTGAAAACTTTGACATTAAGTTGCTTAAAGACTTATGAATTTTTAAATATTTCTTTTATATTCTTTTTTACAGTCTCTAGCACTCTGCATAGTACAGGAAGGGTACTGAGTTTGATTATTTATATCTGATTATCTGGATAGATAAACTGTCCCATTGAAGCTAACATAACATTTATTCTTCAACCTGCTGGATCAAGATCCTCCACATGTGGATCAATCACATGCCCTGCTTTGCTGGAATAGTGTCCGTTTACACCTATATTGGGGCTTCCCAGGTGGTTCAGTGGTAAAGAATCTGCCTGCCAGTGCAAGAGATGCAGGTTCAATGCCTGGATGGGGAAGATCCCCTGGAGGAGGAAATGGCAACCCACTCCAGTATTCTTGCCTGGGAAACCCCATGGACAGAGGAGACTGGCAGGCTACAGTCCAAGGAGTCGCTAAAGAGTCCAAAACAACAGAGAGACTAATCAACAACATGCCTATGTTATCTGAGTAAGTATTAATAGCTCTCTCTCCTCATTTGTCAATATATCCTGAAGAAAATATTTGTAATGCATGTATCAGGTAAGCGTTTGGCATCTGTAATATATAAAGAAATCTATTTAAGTTGAAGTATAGTTAATTTACAATGTTGTGTTAGTTTCAGATATACAGCAAAGTAATTCAATTTTATATATATATATATATATATTCTTTTTCAGATTCCTCCCTGTTATAGGTTATTACAAGGTATTGAATATAGTTCCCTGTGCTATACAGTAGGGTTATTGTTTATCTATTTTATATAGTGTGTATCTGTTAATCCCAAACTCCTAATTTATCCCTCCCACCTCCTGTAAAAAGAATTCTTACAACTCAAAAATGAAAAGACAAAGAACTCTATTTAAAAATGGGAAAAGGCAGAATAATGGAAATAAAAGCAAAAGTAAGCAATGGGGATCTACTTAAACTCAAAAGCTTTTGCACAGCAAAGGAAACAATAAACAAAACAACGACAACCCGCAGATTGGGAGAAAATATTTGCAAATTATGTAACCTATAAGGGATTAGTCTCCAAAATTTACTAACAGCTTATGATGCTTAATAGCATTAAAACAGACAACCCACTCATAAAACGGGCGGAAGACCTGAACAGACATTTCTCCAAAGAGGACATACAGATGCCCAATAGGCACCTGAAAAGATGTTCAACATTTCTAGTTATTAGAGAAATGCAAATCAAAACTATAATAAGATACCACCTCACACCAGTCAGAATGGCCATCATCAAAAAATCCACAAACAACAAATGCTGGAGAGGGTGTTAAGAGAAAGGAACCCTCTTACACTATTGATGGGAGTGGAAATTGGTGCAGTCTCTATGGAGAATAGTATGGAGGTTCCTTAAAAAAACTACATGTAAAGCTACCAGATGATCCTGCAATCACATTCCTGGGGATATATCTGGAGAAAAACATGATCCAAAAGGATACATGCACCCAAATGGTGATTGCAGCATATTTATTTAGTTTGTTTTATGTTTATTGCAGTTTCAATAAACACTATGCTTATTGCAGTTTACAATAGCCAAGTCACAGAAGCAACTTAAGTGTACATCCACAGAGAAATGAATAAAGAAGGTGTGATACATATATCCAATGGTATATTACTCAGCAATTAAAAAGAATGAAACAATGCCATCATGAATGGACCTAGAGAATGTCATACTGAGTGGTAAGTCAGATAGAGAAGGAAAAATATTTTATAACATCCCTTATATGTGGAATCTAAAAAGAAATTATACAAATGAACTTAATTATAAAACAGGAAGACACTCAAAGATTTAGAAAACAAACTTAGGTTTCCAGGGGAAGGGATAGTTAGGGACTTTGGGAAGGTCATGTACACATTGTTATATTTAAAATGGATAACCAACAAAGACCTATTGTATAGCACATGGAACTCTGCTCAATGTTATGTGGCAGCCTGAGTGGGAGAGGGACTTGGGGGAGAATGCGTGTGTGTGTGTGTGTGAAAGTCCCTCAGTTGTGTCCACCTCTTTGCGACCCCATGGACTGTAGCCTGCCAGGCTCCTCTGTCCATGGAATTCTCCAGGCAAGAATACTGGAGTGGGTAGACATTCCCTCCTCCAGGGGATCTTCCCAACCCAGGGATCAAACCCAGGTCTCCCACACTGCAGGCAGATTCTTTACCATTCACCTGAAACTACCAAACATTGTTAATCAGCTATACTCCAATATAAAATAAAAAGTTTACAGTTTGGGGAAAAAATATTTCTAAAGTCTTAAAAAATAAATAAATAAAAATAGGTAAAGGACTTAAAAAGATTTTTCTCCAAAGAAGATATATAAATAGCCAATAAGCACATGAAAAGGGACTCAACCTCACTAATCATTCAGGAAATGCAAATCAAATCACAGTGAGATACCATAGCTGTAATAAAAAAGAGAAAAATAGCAAGTGTTGGTGAGATGTGGAGAAATCAGTACCCTCATAAATGGCTGGCAGGAATGTAAAATGGTGCTGCCACTATGGAAAACAGTATGCTAGCTTCTCAAAAAGTTAAATAAGAAGTCTCATATGACCCAATAATTTCAGTTCTAGGTGTATACACAAGAAAAGTGAAGAGGTATCCACACAAAAGCTTGTACAAGGGTGTTCATAGCTGCATTATTAGTAATAACTGAAAGGTATAAATAACACAAATATTCATCAGCTGATGAATGGCTAGACAGATGTGGTATAACCATACAATGGAATATCATTCACCCATGAAAAGGAATGAATTACTGATTCATGCTTCAACAGAGACGAACCTTGAAAATATTATGCTCAGTAAGAGAAACCAGATACCAAAAGTCAAATATTACATGATTCCATTTATACGAAATGTCCAGAATAGGCAAATCCATAGTAAACTAGGTTGCTAGGGCCTAGGGGAAAGAGGACCATGGAGGCACTGCTCAGTACGTATGGGGTCCTTTAGGGGAGATGAAAATGCTCTAGAACCATACAGAGTTGTACAACACTGAATACACTAAAAACCACTCAATCATACACTTTAGAATGGTGAATTGTATATTATATGAATTAAATCTCAATTTCAAAAACTGCAAAAAAATCTGTAACAGAACAAAATTGCAGTGTGTCCTGGTTTGAACTATTAAATATACTATAATTCTATCTCATACAGCAATTATTATGGGTTAATCGGAAAAAGTAAAGATGACAGAGGTTGCAAGGAGCTGGGAGCTGAAAGACTGAAAAAAGATCTTTTTTCAAGACCCAGTTCTCTAAGAGATAGACGGTTAATATCATAGGAAGAAAGTTTTGGTCCTGTGTTTTCAATCTGATATTATTCAGGAGTAAGGCCAGACTGAAATTCCAAAGATTCTCTTGAAGAGTCAAGGTTAATACTCCTTAGTACAGAAGTTCCCCTACCTGGCAAATTTTAACTTAGAACTTTCAACAAAAGGAGCAAAACTAGAGGCCTACATGTCATTCGCTCAGTTGTGTCTGACTCTTTGCGACCCCATGGACTGTAGCTCTCCAGGCTCATCTGTGCATAGAATTCTCCAGGCAGAAATACTGGAGTGAGGAGCCATTCCCTTCTCCAAGGGATCTTCCTGACCCAGGGATCAAACTGGCATTGAAGGTAGATTCTTTACCATCTGATCCACAAGGGAAGTGTATAGGAGGCCTACAGGCCTAACGTTAACTCAGCAGAGACAGAAGCTTAAGGACTGCAGGCATGGCCCAAGTGCTGCTGCTGAAATTTTGTTCAGGATCTCACTATCACCCTAGTGTTCATGGCACATTGCAATGAGCCCAAATCCAGTGTCAGTGGCAGGTAGAGAGCTAGGAAAATCCTAGAGCTGCTAAAGGGATCCCTTAGGCTCTTGGTGACTCATCAAGTAAAGGAGTTGTCTCCTCTGTATGTGTGGTGGAGATGAAATAAACTCATTTTGCACAAAGATGACTGATATGATGTATATTAGCTTGGCTCTAAAGCTCAAAAATGAATTCACACTCCTTAAGAGAAATGTATTTGAGATCTACAAATTTATAAACCTAGGCTGTTTGGAAGTAGAAAGGTATAGTGAAGTTATGCCCTGCCTTTGTTTTCTTTTTCTTTTTTCAGTTCAGTTCAGTCCAGTCGCTCAGTTGTGTCCAACTCTTTGCGACCCCATGGACTGTAACACACCAGGCCTGCCTGTCCGTTACCAACTCCCGGAGCTTGCTCAAATTCATGTCCATTGAGTCGGCAATGCCATCTAACCATCTCATCCTCTGTGGTTCCCTTTTCCTCCTGCCTTCAATCTTTCCCAGCATCAGGGTTTTTTCCAATGAATCAGTTCTTCACATCAGGTGGCCAAAGTATTGGAGTTTAAACTTCAGTGTCAGTCCTTCTAGTGGATATTCAGGACTGATTTCCTTTAGGATTGACTGGTTTGATTATGGCTGTGCTGGGTCTTCGATCCTGTACACGGGCTTTCTCTAGTTGAGACAAGCAGGGGCTACTCTCTAGTTGCAGTGTGAGGGCTTCTCATGGTGATGGCTTCTCTAGTTGTGGAGCATGGGTTCTAGAGCACAGACTCAACAGTTGTGGCTTAGTTGCTCCAAGGCATGTGGAATCTTCCCAGATCAGGGATTGAAGCCATGTCTCCTGCATTGGCAGGTAGATTCTTTACCACTGAGCCACCAGGGAAGCCCCTGCCTTTGTTTTAAATCAGGTGTTGGGTGAGATATTTCCTTATTAGATAAAATCCCCTGAACTGTCAACAAGGCCCTTCAGATGAGCATCAACCTTGCCTCAATTTGCCACACCATCTTCTTGTCCTTCCTTTTATTTCTTTCTCCCTTCCTTTTATTGAAGATTTTCTCTAGACTTCACAATACAAAGTACACATAAAAGCAAACCCTGGATGTTTTCCCTCAGAGACTTCATCATCAAGTTAAAAAGACAAATAGAAATACATAAAAAATGCTAGATAATCTTATGCTTTAAACAACCTATAAGCATGTTATATAGTAAGAAATGATCAAATTTGAAATGAGCAATACAGGAATATATACTATGGGTTTAGGAGGAAGATCACCATGGGATGAAAAAGATTGAGAATAGTTCATGTTTCATTTAAGGGAACTCTCATTTTGAAGAACTGAAGGATTTTCTACTGACAAGTGAAATATGTTGCCTATTGACTAGGATTTGAAAATAGTTTTGTTTTACATAATTGTAATCAGATTTGATGTGTACTGTAAAATTCTAATACAATCTCCCTTTCTAGCTCCAAATTGGATAGCCTCTTAACATTTGTGGTAACAGGATTTGACCTATAATACATCGTGTTTATATAATACCCTATATTTAGCATCAAATGGAAAAGTTTTCCAATAATGAGGTTTTGAAACACAGTCAATTTCTAGGCATCAAGTCACGCTCATGACAGCTCAGCAGCTCTGAACTGTTCTTGAGAAGAAAGTGAGTGACAGGATGTAAAACTAGCAATCGTGGAGAGAACGGAGCTGTTCCCTTCATCAGAACTTCACTTTAAACTTTCCTGTTTGACCTTTCTCTGGGGAAACTGTCCTTCATCCTCCCACCCTCTCACTCCTAAAGACCTTTCATTTTATCTCAGAGGTAGTACTAGACCATCAGCTAAATTACCTTAGAACATTGGCAGGCTCCAATTTTTTAGTTTGACAATTACTTCACTTAACCATATATATGCTGCTGCTAAGTCGCTTCAGTCATGTCCAACTCTGTGCAACCCCAGAGATGGCAGCCCACCAGGCTCCCCCGTCCCTGGGATTCTCCAGGCAAGAACACTGGAGTGGGTTGCCATTTCCTTCTCCAATGCATGAAAGTGAAAAGTGAAAGTGAAGTCGCTCAGTCGTGTCCGACTCCTAGCGACCCCATGGACTGCAGCCTACCAGGCTCCTCCATCCATGGGATTTGCCAGGCAAGAGTACTGGAGTGGGTTGCCATTGCCTTCTCCAACCATATATATATATATATATATGTTTTTTTTCTTTCTGAAAAATCTTCCCAATCCATAACATAACAAAACAAACTGACTGAAAACACCACCCTCACTGCCAATTGCAAACAAAAATCCCCCAAATAACAATAACAACAAAATTCTCCTACTGACCTCACTTTGCAAAGATTTTGGGGACCTGGCTTCGTAAACCCTCCATATTGAGAACATTCTGGCACAGAGAGGGGAAATTTGCCTGTTTTAGGTGTGGATTTTAGGGACAGAATTTTCCATACCGGATTAGATCATTTTTCCATCAAGTCCAATATCCGGCTTAGCTGACATGAAGTTAATGATGGTGAAATGCTTTGAAAACATACATACCACATACATATAAGCAATAATGAGCCTGCATACTAGTAACTGTTATGGCCCCAAGTCCTGGTTCATGAAAGAATTTTTGAAAAGAACCTTAAATGAATAGAAGAGACAAAGTATTAAAAAGATTAACTTCTTGCTTCTTTCTACATTTCACATGTCTTGAACAAATAAATCATTTTTAAAAAACTGAAAGTGTTAAGAATTAAGGGTGTTTCCAGAACAAGCTAAGAATGTGTTTGGTGATATTTACAATGTGGACGTGTTTCTTGGGTCTGACTGTGAAGAATCAAGTTAAGCAGGTTACATGTAGCCGCAGGGCTCACTACTTAAAAGTGATTCTTTTTGTTCTTTCTTCTTTCCTTTTGGGCAGAGAATAGGAGGAACAGAAGATTTACCAACTAGTATTTCTTCAATTGTTTAGCTTTAAATTTGCCTAGAGAGGGGGAGCCATTTTCGTTTAGATCTGTTTACTTGGTGTTTTTTCAGGTTAGTTTAATTTGTACTTGAACTATGAGAATAACATTAAACTAGTGAATAGTACTTGCTTTTTTACTTTAAGTGTTGTTTATCGAACAGCTTTTTAAAATTAACAATGACGGAAGAATGTATGGGATTCATCAGTGAATTATAGTAGCTTTGCTCTCTACAAAGACTGAGGGAAAAAAAAAATCACACTACAGAGTCCTTCAATCTTTGTGTTACTTTTTAAAAGGGATCTCAAATTTTCCATTTCAAATATTTCCTGATAACTTTACCATTTGGTCTTTATTTAATTTGGAACTGTTTAGATCATCCCCAAAACACTTAGCTTCTTAAAACATTTCAGAATAATTAAGATATTGATGCTTAGGAACTTTTATTTTTATTGGGATGTCATTTGAAATTCTATCTAGATTTTATCTAAGTTTTCTAATCATTACTGAATAGCAGAGTTTATAAAATACAGAAAAAAAGGTGCCAAAATAACACTTTTTTTGTGTGCAGTTTCTATCTCAAATAGCCCAAAGCACTTTGCATGCAGGAGACCCCGATTCGATTCCTGGGTCAGGAAGATCCTCTGGAGAAGGGATAGGCTACCCACTCTAGTATTCCAGGGGTTCCCTGGTGGCTCAGATGGTAAAGAATCCACCTATGATGCGGGAGACCTAGGTTTGATCCCTGAGTTGGGAAGATCCCCTGGAGAAGGGAACGGCTTCCCACTCTAGTATTCTGGCGTGGAGAATTCCATGGACTGTATAATCCATGGGGTTGCAAAGAGTTGGACACAACTTAGCGACTTTCACTTTTCACTTTGCATGCAAATATTTATTCTATTTTATAGATGAAGAAATTTAAGGACCAGAATAACCATCAAAGCCTTTGTAGTGAAAAATGCTCTGAGCTGGAAACAGACTGTTTCTAGATTTGAATGTATCATCAGAGGCTTGACATTTAACCTCCCTGGGCCTGTCTCGCCAATTATAAAATGAGAGATTTGGACTAAATCTACTGAGAATCCAACATTCTGCATGTCTAACCTTGGATGAATTTTGCAACAGCAAGAAAATGAATGAGAACAAGATTTAACTTGCCAAGTCCAGCGAAGAAAGGGGACTAAGAGTGAGAAGGTATAAATGCACTGGAACAGGGACATCCTTGGCGGTCTAGTGGTTAGGACTCCACACTTTCTCTGCTGAGGGTCGGGTTCAATCGCTGGTCAGAGAACTAAGATCCCACCAGAAAAAAAAAAGGGCACTGGGATGTGTTGGCCTTGAGAGGAGGTATTACTAGGATGGGACTCTCAATGCACTCGCCAAGCACTGGGCATCATTAAGAACAGCATCCAAAGTTCAGAGCTTGTGTGCTTTGGTGCAGGCAGGCAAAGATGGGGATGTGTGCAAAATAAAAAGTTCTAGGGGAATTCCCTGGTGGTATAGTGGTTACAACCAAGTACTTTCACTGTCATGGACCCAAGTTAGATCCCTGATTGGGGAACTAAGTCACACAAGCATCAAGGCCAAAAAAAAAAAAAAAAAAGCTCCAATAAATTCAGTGAGGAAAAACCAATCAGGCCCATTGTTGCCAGTCATGCATACCTAGTAGTCCTTAGATTCCCAGAGCTTTGTCTACCTATTTTTAATTTGCTTTTCCAAAACCAGCCTACCTTACCAGCTTCAATTGAATGTACCCAACGCCAAGCACTAAATTAAAGTCTTTTAGTTTCCAAATTAACTTCATCGCCTAATCACACAACTAAAGTGCTTTTTTGTTGTCAAAGCAATGAATGTTTTACCGACTAAGAACATTAGAAAAAGTTTTTAAAAACTGCAAGCAAAATGAGAATCGGCAATGAGCCCACCAACCAGAAAATGAATGATACACGTTATTATGTTTCTGTCCAACTTCTCTTTTATGTGGGCATATCTTACAATTTTTGTTTTGAAAACTGTAATTGTGCTGTATAATGACTTTAAGCCCCCTCTTTTTAATATTAAGGGTAGATGGCAAGCACTTTCATATCACAAATGCTCTTACATAGTAAGATGGTATTTAATTCTGATGCCAAACATCTGGATGAAACGTTAAAAAAAAATCAGTCAATTATCTGGATATTTTCAAATATCCAGATGTTTGGCACCAGGTTGTCAAAACATTAAAATCCTTGACCAAAATTTGCAGCTTTTGCACAGATGTCTGGCATTATGTAGGCAAACTCTCTCTGAACGGACTGGCCCCTTTGGCAGCAGAGAAGCAGAGCATTTATTACATGCTTTAGTCCAAAGTGTTTCAAAGTGTAGCTCATGGGTAACTTTTTCATTTTTTTCATGATTCAGCAGCACAAAGAATATGTGTATATTTTAGGAATCTTCAATACATTATGAAAAAAATCTACTATCGGTATTTTTAGTCATTTCTCATCCAATTTGACTGACCTTGAGAGCTTAGCATAAAGTTGTCATTTCACCCAAGTCTTGGTCTTGAGGATTTGTATCCTAATTAGGGATTTGTTTTGTCTTTTTTTGCTGTAATGAAACCAGTTCTTTCTGGCTGATAATTTTATTAACAGATTGCTCTGAATATTTAAAAGCCATGTTATAATACTCCAATATCTCTGACAACAGTCTGACTTAAAATATATGAAGATTGTCTTAAAAGATATTTTTATGATTTTCTAATTACCTTCTTCCTTGGGTCCTAGTTTTTCCTTTAATTCTGTATTACTGTCTGTTTTCTCACTCGTGTGCCTTTTTTTTTTAATTCCTGAAAGTATCATTTGTATAAGGTCAGTGAAATTCAATGTCATTCACAATCATGTCACACCAAATTTTATGTACTTGAATACATATAGATATCTTTAAAATTACCATCCTTAGTATATTTTTTCTGTCTTTCATCTTTCACTCTATCTGGTTTTCTTTTCATTAGTTTTGCTTTGATTATGACTATTACATGTCTATTAGTGTAAAAATATTTCTTACTTCTCTTGCTGAAATAGAAAAAAAAAAAAGAAAGACTCTATCCAAGATAGGCGAAAGAGAGCAATGTAGCTGGATAACACGATGCATGAATCAATGAATGACATGAACTAAGTTCACTTCATGCCTCTCACCTACTACGCAGCACTGTTCGTTCCTATGTTCTCTTCCTGCTCTCTCACCAACTTGCTTGATTGCCACAGGCAGGGCATTAGCTGGGCCTTTGCCTCAGGTGCTTCATCCTTCAGCCATAAAAAATTAGACATTGCCACCTAGGTATGTCTTGTGAAATAATTTGTAAAGATTCTTTGATATCATAAATATTAAATGTTACTATTGAGTAGCTTGATTTATCTGAATAATTTACATGGAAAAACCAGGCAGATATAAATTTTTTATTTTAAAAATTATATATATGAACCACCCCACCCCACATTTGAGGGCTAAATCTTTGTTTTGGGTTTTTTTTTTTAATTTTTATTTATTTGAGGACTTCCCAGTAGCTGAGTGGTAAAGAGTCAGCCTGTAATGCAGGAGAGGCAGGAGACACAGGTTCGATCCTTGGGTAGGGAAGATCCCCTGGAGGAGGAAATGGCAACCCACTCCAGTATCCGTGCCTGGGAAATTATCTATTTATTTGTGGCTGCACTTGAGTCTTGGTCGCTGCACGCGGGCTTGCTCCGGCTGTGGTGAGCTGCGGGTACTCCTCCTCATGGTGCATGGGCTCTCGCTGCAGTGGCTCCTGTTGTTGTGTAGCATGGGATCTAGGGCGAGTGGGCTTCAGCAGCTGCAGCACGTGGGTGCAGTAGTTGTGGCTGGAAGGCTCTAAAGTACGGGCTCAGTAGTTGTGGCACCTGGGCTCGGTTGTCCTGTGGCATGTGAGATCTTCCCTGACATGGATCAAACCTGTGTCCCCTACACTGGCGGGTGAATTCTTAACCACTGGGCCACCAGGGATATCCTAAGCCTTTGTTTCCCCTAAAGCATTGTAAACTCATTTTTAGTCTTAGCGTCTACGTCTAAGTGTACAATTTGCTCTTGTGAATATCTGCTTCAGATTTATTGAGTGGTGTTCTTGCCCAATGGCAAATTATCTATGATTTGATATTTGGGGCACTTTTCTGGGCTCTGAACAGGTCTAAGTAGAGCAATCATTAATGAGGTGATATGCCACTCTGCACTGAGATGATATTTTCACACGATTGCTATGTTTTATATGACAGCAAATCTCATAAAAATGAGAAATTATAACTGCTTAGCTAGATATTTGGAAATCTTTATATAGTTGTATTCTTTCATCCAAAGTACTAGACTGCTGGGCTGTAAAAACAGTAACCTCAGACTTTTGACTCTGTGTTCCTCAGACGTGAATTTGTTCATGGCCATATGGATTGTATATTATATTGTATAATAAGCAGAAAGATAGACATGTGGACATTCATGCAAAAACTGCTGAAAGAAATGGCAGAATCATTTAAATCATTTATTTGGCAACTGATAGCTGAATTCATCCACTAATTGGTTGCTTTAAGGTTAAGTGGTTGTTTGACAAACTTAAGTCTTCCACTTTAGTATTGGTGTAGGCATACTGTGGTGGACATATTCCTATGTGGCTGAATTTCAGTGACTATTTCCTGGTATCCATCAGTGATGAGAGAAGTCAGATTTCTCTGTATCTCTCGCTTCCCTCATCCAATTCATTAGTAGGCCTACAGCACTGCTTTCCAACTACATTCTGAATCAAACTACTTCTCACTATTTCTGCAGCTTCCACCTTGACCCAGGTTACTGTCAGCACTTGCCTGGTCTATCATAATTGCCTCTGAACTGGTCTTTGTCCTTCTAATCTTTTCTCCTGTAGGCTCTCTTTGCCCCCCAGATGCCAGATTGATCTTTCAAAAATGTAACCTGGATCATGTTATTTTCTGCTCCAAAGCCTCAAAAGCTTCCCCCAATATTCAAAATACAAGCTGAACTCTAAGATCCAACATGATCTCCATCGTGCTTATCTGTCTTCCTCTCCCTCGCCACCACACAAGCCTTCTCATGGTTCCTCATGTGTATGAAGTCAGCTCGTGTCTCAGGGCTATTATAACACTACCTCCTCTGCCTGGAAGCTTCTTGCCTTATAGACTCATACATCTCAGATCCCTTCAACGTTACCTTCTCAGAGAGACCTTCCCAGACTGTGTTTTCTAAATGAGGTTGCCTACCCCTTGTTATTCTCAACACCCTTGACCCACTTTATTTTGCTTCATGGTACTTGCACTATCTAAATTTATATTGCTATACTAAGTCACTTCAGTCATGTCCGACTCTGTGTGACCCCATAGAAGGCAGCCCAACAGGCTCCCCCATCCCTGGGATTCTCCAGGCAAAAACACTGGAGTGGGTTGCCATTTCCTTCTCCAATGCAGGAAAGTGAAAAGTGAAAGTGAAGTCGCTCAGTCGTCTCCAACTCTTCGCGACCCCATGGACTGCAGCCTACCAGACTCCTCCGTCCATGGGATTTTCCAAGCAAGAGTACTGGAGTGGGGTGCCATCACCTTCTCCGAAATTTATATTAGATATACATTTTTTTTGGCAAGACCTTATAAAGCTCTATTGAAAGACATTGAAGACAATACAAATAATTGGAGAAATCTAATTCCTCCATTCCTGGATATTCCTGGATAATGACATTCAATATCATAAAGGTGTAAATTCTACTCTAAATGAATCTATACATTTGAAGTAATTCAAACCAAAATTCTAACTACCTTTTTTTAATTTTACAAAGCAACATATAATTAACCTATAAGAATAAAAACAATGTGTACTTATTTCAGAGTAGAGTAATGAACAGAACAGAACCAGAAATTGACCTATGTATACTTAGGGCTTTAAAAATATGATAAAGGTGATTTTTTTATACAATTTTGTAAGATTAATCCCCTTTTACAGTTATTACAAAATATTCATTATAGTTCCTGTGCTGTACAATGCAGTGCCTTGTAGCTTATTTTATGTTGTTCAGCTGCTAAGTTATATCCAACTCTTTGTGATCCCATGGACTGTAGCTTGTCAGGCTTCTCTGTCCTCCACTATCTCCTGGAGTTTGCTCAAATTAATGTCCATTGAGTCAATGATGGTATCTAACCATCTCATCCTCTGCTTATTTTATACCAAATAGTTTATACTTCCCACTTCTTAACCCGTCACTCCCCCTTCACCAGATATACTTCGGTTTATGAATTGTTATCTCTCTCAGTGACCAGTAAATAATCCTCACAGAAGAAGGAATGGTGTTCATTTTTTGCATTGATGTTTCCCAGCACCTAAATTGGTCTGGCTTATAGTATGTGCTCAGGAAATACCTTTTCACTGAAAAAATGACTCAGGGACTGAAAAAAATGACTAATAAAGGATGTTTGTTCTCTAGTTCTGTATCATTCTATTGTACATCTCTGGGCTTGTAAAATTATCATAAAAACAATTCTTGGAGGAACAATTATTAGCAAGTACTATCTCATGGCATGTATGCATGCTGTCACTTCAGTTGTGCCTGACTCTGTAACTCCATGGACTGTAGCCCACCAGTCTCCTCTGTCCATGGGATTCTCCAGGAAAGAATACTGGAGTGGGTTACCATTTCCTCCTCCAGAGGATCTTCTCAACTCAGGGATCAAACCCAAGTATCTTACATCTCCTGCATTGGCAGGTGAGTTCTTTACCACTAGCGCCACCTGGGAAATCCAACGTCTCCTGGACAACCTGCTTAAAGAAATGTCGATAATTTAGGAGACAGTTGGATTAGAGCATCACCCATTGATCAATTACCTTTGCTTGCTCAGCTGCAGGGGTCGCTTCTGCCAGGCGACCCAGACATGGGTCCTGGTGGCTTCCAGCCTGCCTAGCGGGGCATGTGCCAGTCTCACATACCAGTAGTGAAATCGGACCTCACTCTCTGTGTTACTAGGGTCCATCTTCTTTTCTATCTTGGCTCACTTCACCAATCATTGAGTACACTGATGCAGTAGTCATTTCTCATCCTCTTAAAACTATTCTCTTCCATATTATTGAAGGATAAAAAGAACAAAAGTTGACCCCAAAGGCCTAGTTACCTAAGCAGAAACTTCTATTCTATGAATACTTGTGATTAGTTCCAAAACTAGTATATGCTGAATTCTTTCCATGTGTCAAATTATGTGGTAAGCACTAAGAAAAAGCAAAAACGTAACTACCCTTTCATTTGATCACACTTTTTTAGAGCTTTCACGGGTATTCTCATTTATCTCATTCATAGTCCCTGCTCTCAAGAAATTTGTAATCTACTTGTGGACTTAAAAAAAAAAGCAAAATAATTAGAAACTAACACAAAAGTATATGAAGCCTAAATTGCTTTGTTGGGCTAAATATCATAGGAATTGGGGGTTGGGTAGACTTAGACTAGACTTTTCAGAGAAGGTTTCAGAGAGAAGGTTAGGGTTGATCCAAACCTTTGGCTGACTTCTCCACTAGACCATCGCTTATATTAATACAAGACCTATTTTATGTTCCCAAAGATCTTATAATATAGTGGGAAAATTATAAAGGTAACATTAAAACAAAGCTTAGTTAGGTAACATGAAAGTGATATAAGCAGAATAGAATAGAATAGCATAGCAGAGGAAAAAGAGTTTCTAATCAGTCTGTCAAGGAATGCTTCATAGAGAAGGGCCCACTAGGACCCAGCTTTCAGGTTGAGAAACAACGCTGCAGCCACAGTAAATTTATTCAACTGGTCATGATTCAGCATCGATTTGGTCAGTGTTACCAAAGCATTTTTAATATGTAGCTACAGCATAAATAACTTCCCAGAGGTAGATGCGTCTTTTAAGTTTACAATGAGCAATATCACTAACGTAGTCTATGTGTGCTCAGTTGCTCAGTTGTGTCCAAGTCTTTGTGACCCCATGGACTGTAGCTCGACAGGCTCCTCTGTCCATCGGATTTCCCAGGCAAGAATACTGGAGTGGGTTGCCATTTCCTTCTCCAGGGGATCTTCTCTACCCAGAATATAAATCTGCGTCTCCTGCTACTCCTGAATTGGCAGGTGGATTCTTTACCACTGAGGCATCTGGGAAGCCCAATGTACTCTATATTAGGCGGCTATTCTAGAATAGGATTCAAACCTACATACCATAAAGCAAAAAGGATGAATCATACCCAAAATGGAGGAAATAAGTATGCAAAACTTAATCAAGTTTCTTGGTTAGCCAAGAAGTTTTTCTCTACTCCCCAAATACTATTAAGTACAAGACTTAAAGAAAGAAAGAAAGTGAAGTCGCTCAGTCGTGTCCGACTCTTTGTGACCCCGTGGACTGCAATCTATCAGGCTCCTCTGTCCATGGGATTTTCTAGGCAAGAATACTGGAGTGGGTTGCCATTTCCTTCTCCAGGGGATCCTCTTGACCCAGGGATCGAACCTGGGTCTCCCACATTGCAGGTAGACGCTTTACCATCTGAGCCACCAGGGAAATCACATGACTTAATGCCATAGGAAAAAATTAGAATGTTAGGTTGCTTTGTAAACTAAGGCAGAATTGATCAAAGGAGATGTATCGGATAATGGCTGTTTACACAAAAAATCAGTAATCTTCTTTTTCCAAAAAAGGTATAATCAATCCCATTTTGAGATGACAAAATCAAGGTTCAGGAAGGTCAAGCACCCAAACTTTCATAGCTGCTAAATGTCATCACTACTGGGATTTGGAGTCTGGTCTGTTTGGCTCCATTACTACACTGTGAGTTGCCATGAAGAAAACAAATGGGTGGAGTGGCGGAGGAGAGATAAATCAGGAGTTTGAGATTAACAGATACACACTACTATATATAAAATAGATAAACAAGAATGACCTATATAGCACAGGAAACAGTATTCAATATCTTGTAATAATCTATAGTGGAAAAGAATCTGAAAAAGAATATATATATATATGACTCATAGATAAATATGAATCACCTCGCTGTACACCTGAAACTAACACAACAGTGTAAATTAACTATACTTGAATTTTTTAAAATGATGCTAAAAAGCAATAAAGTCTACAGGAATTTCCCGGCCATCTGGTGGTTAGGACTCTGTGCTTTCACTGCTGAGGGATCAGATTCAATCCCTGGTCAGGGAACTAAGATCCCACGTACTGCACAGGGCAGGCAAAATAAAATTTTAACCAATAATAGTAAAGTCTATTTTGTCTGGAAAGAAAAACAAAGCAACTGGGAAAGCAGGCTAAGTAGGAGCAAGAAGTCAGCCTGTGCAATCCACATAGTAGAGTGATGCTGTCGAGTAATAATCTATTCGGTGAGTAAACAGATGCCATCCACTGTCAATCCAGGGTGCATCACTTGCACCAAATCCTGCTGTCAACAGCGCTTCCATTGTTCTCAATAAGAACTTATACTGACTTTTCAGTTTTCTATATTCACACTGATTTTTACATGAAATTTGCACATTAGCAATGGAAGCACTTTGAATCAATTCCAAACAAAGCACAAAACCAAGGTCTCTCTGAGTCAAAAAAGATTTGGAAGACAGGTGAGTTAACATCTCTCTGGAGAGTTTGCAGGCTTTGCCTGGCAATAGAGGCCAGCAGCAGACTTTAGCCTAAGGAGGCAAGTGTCCCAGCTCTCCTGAGTTGTGCCTCCATTTAATTTTGCTTGAATTTTGAGATCAAATCTGCCCATATGTAAAAATGTCATAACCAAAGCACATTTTAAAGCCGAAATCTTAATAGCGTTGACATCAGCCACCAATTTCCAGGACTTGGGAGGCGTTCTCATCCACGAATGCTATTAAATGAACATTGGTTATTGCTTAGAATGCAAACAAGAATATAACATTTCATGGTTATTGTCCTTGACATATTTCAGAAAAGAAGTGGCACCAGATGTGATAATTCAAAGAAACTCTAACAGAGAACACTACCACTGCCTCCAATTTCTCTTGTATCTTCAAATAGCAAAGCTGAGTTTTATTTCTCATATCACTTATTTGTTGGTGTTTGCTCATAGGACTGGGGCAAGTGCAGTAGATTCAGTATTAGGGAAGCAGGAGAAATAACACTCATGAACTTGTTCTGGAGGGAAAACTGGGGCCACAAAATTGGCATACAGGATGGGATGAGGCACTGAAATGCACTTGGTTCTTGATGTTGGTACCCATCTAGTCTACCTGAGCAGAAGTCATTGTATCAAGGCTTACTTATAGGTGTGACATGGATGGACCTCAAGATTGTCATCCTGAATGAAGTAAGTCAAAGACAAATATATATTACCGCTTGCATGCGGAATCTAAAAAAACGTACAAATGAACTTATTTACAAAACAGAAGTAGAGTCACAGACACAGAAAACAAATTTATGGTTACCAGGGAGGGAAGTGGGAAAAGGGATAAATTGGTAGATTAGGATTGATATATACATATTATTATATATTATATGCGAGTGCGAAAGCTAAGTCGCTTCAGCTGTGTCTTTGCAAGCCTATGGACTATAGCCTGCTAAGCTCCTCTGTCCATTGGATTCTCCAGTAAGAATATTAGAGTGGGTTGTCGTGCCCTCCTCCAGGGGATCTTCAAAACGCAGGGATTGAACCCATGTCTCTTATGTTTCTTACGTTGGCAGGCAGATTCTTTACCACTAGCGCCACCTGGGAAGTTCCATTATATATTGTATGGATAACTAAGAACAACCTACTGTATAGCACAGGGAACTCTACTCAATATTCTGTAGTGGCCTACATGGAAAAAGAATTTTTAAAAAAGAGTTGATATGCATATATACATAATTCTGATTTACTTTTCTGTACACTTGAAACTAACACACTGCTGTAAATCAACTATGCTTCAATAAAAAAAAAAATTTTTTTTAAGATTTACTTATATAGACCTAGATAGATTTATCATGAGCTTCCCAGGTGGCTCTGGTGGTAAAGAACTCACCTCCCAATGCAGGAGGCATACGAGACACAAGTTTGATCCCTGGGTCAGGAAGATCCACTGGAGGAGGGCATAGCAACCCACTCCAGTATTCTTGCCTAGAGAATCCCATGGACAGACAAACCTGACAGACTACAGTCCACAGGCTCACAAAGAGTCAGACACAGCTGAAGAGACTTAGCACGCAGGCACACACAGACTCATCATAGAAGAGTTTTCAAAAACTTGGTAGTTTTGTAGTATTTTTTCTATCTGGTCTTGGGCCTCTGCTGCCAGTTCTAAAAATCAGAATAAATACCTTAGGACCTTACGATATACTTTATTTTATTTTTTTACTATTTTCTCTCACTTTTATTTCAACTCAAAATCACAAAAGAAGACAGAAAACCCTCATTCAAACACTATGGGAATATAAGAGTGGGTGCTTGAGAAACATAAGCACCTTTATCTATGGATTATACTCCTAGGAAATTTATCATAAGTGGAAATAAAGTGTATCAAATATGATTTTCTCTTAGAAACAGTGCTGGAACAGAAGGGCAAAGTTCCTGACCTAGGGCCTTATGCCAACTTTTACCAAATGCAGGATTTAATAAACTATAAATGATATATTTTATGTTTCATAGCATAAAGCTTTCTGAAGCAGACATAAATCAATTAAGTAGTGCTACAAGTAGTCAATAAACATAAAATCCATTTAATATGATGCAGTCTCTTTGACCGTGTTTTCCTGCCAAATATTATACTGACGCAAAACAACGTTGAGTGCATTTATTAGTTATATGGATTTCAGGAGGATTTTCTTGAGGACGTTTTGATAAGCACGTTAAAGGAAAGTTTGGGCCGTGATTCGATGCCATTTTGGAAAAGAGAAAACTAACTCAATTTTCCACGGTTCCCTCATTTCCTTACAGTCAATTTTCCTATCATAAAACCTAGGGATTAGAACTAATCACGGCCTGCTAGTGTGCTTGAGGTTGGGAATCTTTTCCTCAAAGGGGGAGCGAAGCATATGTTCAAGTGTGAAACTGCCTGTTTAAGTGTCGGGAGTTACAACCTGAGTGTAGTTGGCAGAGAACTGTAAGTGTGAATTGCTATGCGTACAGATCACCACCAGGATTGCTTGAGGGACTTTTCACCCCCTCCAATTTATTACTGAGCGGCAAGAAACATTAACTGGGAAACTTCAGTGCTTATAAGCCTAGTTAACTTAATTCAGGGCAAAAAACAAGTAGATCCTAAGAAAGGCTGAGCATTCTGGACTAGACCTTAAAAACCATCCCAAAATGTTATTTTGACTACACTTGTACAATAAGAAATCACCAGTTATCTTTTAAGAAGCCAATCAATGTCAAGGGAAAATAGATCTCTGATAATAATTCTCGAAATCTTGCAATAAAATCCTGAATTTTCTGTTAAGTTAGTCTGTGTAACAGGACACAGAGAACAGTACAATTTGTTCTAATTCATTTTAGGGGGGCTGGAAGGGGGGCAAATCATTCACTTAATCTTGTATTACTTCAAAATTGGTTTGGGAAAAGTCACAAATTAGCTCTGTCATTTCTGACAACACGATTTTTATCAGCTTGGTTAAATAGTGCAGGGTGAGGGTGGGTGGGGGGTAGATTTTATTTCAAATCTTGGGAAAAAGACCTTTGCATCAACATGATTCAACTATCGTTAGCAGATATCCACATTCAGAATAACTCTTCTATAGCTGTGTTTACTCTCTGCAGAACTGGCCCTTTGTCAGTTCCATTTATCTTAAAAGGCCCAGTTATTCTTTTCCTTCATGTACAACCAACTCCACTAAAGCTGTTTTTATCTCGGCTTGTTTTCTAATCTAGTGGAACCGACGCAGCAAGATGGTCAAGTATGATTTCCCCTTGAAATGGAAACTGCTCTTTACCTAGCCTGTTGCAAAGCAACAATCTTGTTTTCTAAAATCACCTAAAACATACTAGAAAGCCAGAAGGTCACAAACCAACCTTTCGGGGATAAAGGCGCTGATATCATCCTTTGGGAGACAGAAAAAGTGATGTCCTCAGGTTTGGAAAGTGGAGGAGGGCCACCAGGCCATTAGGCTCTTCTATGTCTAAAATTTTAAAAAAGAAGCAGCAGCAGCGAAGTAGGGACTGGTGATTGGTTTCTCCTCTTTAGCAGATCCAGTTTTCTCCAGACTATTTCTGGTTTGCCTTCGTAACAGGGAGTAAATTCCTTTGAAACAAGAAGGCATTTCTTTTAAGAGTACCTTTCTCCTCACCTCCTGTTTTCTGATCCCCTAAACCCATCCACTGTTTGACTTGACAAGTAAGGGAATAAATACAGGAAAGTTGTGTAGAAGCTGCAGATTGGTGGGCAGTGGTGGGGGAGAGTGTTGAAAGAAGGAAAACCAGTATGTATATAGAGCTTGAAACCCTGGAGTGGAAGGACCACTGTGGCCTCCAAGAGCTAAGCCACGAGGTAAAGCCAGCCTTTCAACGGGACAGGTCTCGGCCCAATTCAAAACCTGTTTAAAAGTCAACACACCTTGAACAGGGGATAAGTCCTTTAAGCAAAATGGTGAAGCTCTTAAGAGGCACTTGTAAGACATAAACTGAGAGAATATCTCTCAGGTGACTCCATGGGGTGGGGGTGGAGGGGTGTCATTATCCTTATAGAAGGTGCTTCGCAGTGATTATAAAATAATACCATCCACCATTTACTGAGTTCAGTCTTATGCCAGTGCTTTACATATCTTATTTCACTTGCAAAGTAGCTGTGTTAATTATTGTCGTTGCCAGGCTTCCCTGGTGGTCCAGTGGTTAAGAATCTGCCTTGCAGCGCAGTGTGATAGTGGTTCGATCCCTGGTCCGGGAAGATACCACATGCTGTGGGGCAACTAAGCCGTTACACCACAACTACTGAGTCCAGGTGCCCTAGAGCCCGTGCTCCACAACAGGAGAAGCCCTCACAGTGAGAAGCCTGCAGCACCACGACTAGAGAGAACCGCCTGCTCTCCACAACTAAAGAAAGTCCGAGCAGCAATGAAGACCCAGCAGAGCAAAAAATAAATACTTTTTAAAAAGTATTGTCCTTACCTCCTCCTGTGGCTACCTCCAGATGCTGCATGAGTGACAAGGCTGGGATCTGAACACATACAAAGTGGTTTCACTCAAAAGGCGTAGTCCATGTAACTGCTTTGCAAGTGGTCAGGTTCTGTATTTTGTATCGTTAAAGCTTTCTTAGTCTGCAAAGTCTGGCCCAAATTCAAAATAGTTCTCTGGGACTTCCCTGGTCGTGCGATGTTAAGATTCCATGCTTCCACTGCAGGGGGCATGGGTTTGACCCCTGGGTAGGGAACTAAGATCTCCTCTCATCCTGTACGGTGCAGCTAAAATAGTAAATAAATACATTAAAAAAAAGAACAAAACAGAGCTCTGTTCTGCAAAGTGGCATGAGCCTGGGTTTAGTTGTCACTCGTTGCCTGCCTTCTTTACCCCAGCTGGAACCCTAGTGGTTTTAGTTTGAAAATGATGATGATAATAGCTATATAAAAACTGGTTTGAGGAACCAATGAGGTAATGTATGTAAAATACTGCCCAGCACATAGTAGGCAAATCTTGTGCTTTATAAATATTCCTTTATCCTTTTTCTTCGTGAAAGTGAAAATGAAGTCACTCCGTCGTGTCCTGACTCTTTGCGACCCCATGGACTGTAGCCTACCATGCTCCTCCATCCAAGGGATTTTCCAGGCAAGAGTACTGGAATGGTTTGTCATTTCCTTCTTCAGAGGATCTTCCCGTCCCAGGGACTGAACCCGGGTCTCCCACATTGTAGGCAGATGCTTTACCGTCTGAGCCACCAACTACTCAAAAACTATTAACTGTGTTTTCTATCTTGGCTAATACCATTCCTCATCTGTTCAGTCGTCTAAACTGTCAACTTTGGAAGAATCATTCATGGACCCATTAAAAAAAGCATTTGTTAAGTACTTACCTTATGCCCAGTAGTGTTCTAGGTGAAACAGGAGGGAAGGGGACAGAGCACAACCTTTAGAAGGATGACATAGCCATTGAGGATGTGACACAAGCAGGCTAGAACTGATTAGACCCAAGATGGTGGAGGATTCAACTCCTGGTATACCTTAAGCCTCATTACACGCTCATCATAATATATTAGCATATGTTACATGACAGACACACTCACAGGCCCTGGGACAGTTCCCAGGTGGACCATGAGAGGCCAAAAAAGTTGGTGGGGGGCCAATTCCTGGAAATCCCTGTCCCTTCCCCAAAATAATTG
The DNA here is from genome assembly GCF_029407905.1 of Bubalus kerabau. NCBI lineage: Eukaryota > Metazoa > Chordata > Mammalia > Artiodactyla > Bovidae > Bubalus > Bubalus kerabau. Next base: position 36,306,132 of record NC_073637.1, read on the forward strand.
AAAAAACTCCTCCCATTGATTAGCCTATGATATTACTCAACCCTTAAAAAACTAACCACCTCCTAGGTCAGGGCCTCTCTCACTTTCCAAGGTGACTCCCATGCCCTGGGGCGTTTCTGAGATGGATCACGTTCTGCCTGCGGAATGTGTGTGCCTGCGTGCTCAGTCTCTCCTTTGGACTGCAGCCCACCACCTCTGTCCATAGAACTTTTCAGGCAAGAATACTGGTGTGTGTGTGTGTGTGTGTATACTCAATTGTGTCTGACTCTTTGCGACCCCATGGACTGCCAGGCTCTTCTGTTTATGGAATTTTCCAGGTAATAATACTGGAATGGGTTGTCATGTCCTACTCCAGGGGATCTTCACCACCCAGGAATCAAACTTGTGCCTCTTGCGTCTTCTGCATTGGTGGGCAGATTCTTTACCACTGTGCCACCTGGGAAAGCCCAAGAATACTGGAGTGGGTTGCCAAGCCCTTCTCCAGGGGATCTTCCTGACCCAGGGATTGAACCTGCATGTCCTGAGTCTCTTGCATTGCAGGCAGATTCTTTACCTAATAAGCTATCAGGGAAGCCCCAATTGAATGTGTATCTGTCTAAATAAACTTGCCTTCACTTTACTATAGCTCTTGAATTCTGTCCAGCACAAAGCCAAGGATCCTCAAGAACTCATCCTAGTCCTGAGACACGACATGACCATCCTCTCCCCATTTACCTGAACATAGGGGATCAGGAAGTGAACAAAACAGATGAAGATAATGTTCATCTACTCTTGTCTATATCCGCAACTTCCCATCCATATAGTCACCAAACTCCTATCCACTGTGCATCAGTATGTTAGAAAGTGAGAGTCTGTGTATATAGAACATCTTAAATCTACTGCATTCTCCTTTCTACTGCCTTCTCCAAAATACCGAAATTCATTCTCCTCCATCTGTCTTAGACCAGTGGGCCTCAATCTTCAGCAGATATCAGAATCACTTGGTGGGGTTGTTCACACCCAGAGTCCTGAGACCCATTCCCAAGTACCCAGGTGATGGTGATGCTGCTGTTCAAGGGACTTTGGAAGCCACTGACCTGGGCTAGCACTTAGCTCTAATCTCTCCACCAGTCACATCACCATATTCTAATCCAGAGGTCAGCAAATTCTGGCCCCACAGCTTGTTTTAGTAAATAAAGATTTCCTGGGGCACAGCACACTGTCTATGACTGATTTTGTGCTACCAGGCAGATATAACTATTTGTGACAAAGACCCTGGTCTTATGACATATGGCCTTTTACAGAAAAAATGTGCTGACCTCATCCTCACCATGCTTCAAAAATGGTCTTTTCAAAAATAACACCCATATTTAAAATGGATAGCCAACACGTACCATATAGCACATGGAACTCTGCCCAATGTTATGTGGCAGCCTGGATGGGAGGGGATTTTGGGGGAGAATGGATGCGTGTACATGTATGGCTGTGTCCCTTCACTGTTCAACTGAAACTATTATATCACAACTTTGTTAATCAGCTATACCCCAATACAAAAATAAAAAGTAAATAAATAAATAAGGCCCATCCTGTCAACTCTTGATTTAAAATTATCAATAGCACCCGAAGTGTCCTAGGATACAACAGGTTGTCCAGCCCTGGCTGGCCAGTCTCTTTCTCCCCTATCCTGTAATTTCACCATCCTTTTTTTTTTGGCTGCACTGAGTCTTTGTTGCTGTGTTCAGGCTCTTCTCTAGCTGCAGCGAGCAGGGGCTACTCTTTAGCTGTGGTGCTTGGGCTTCTCACTGCAGTGGCTTCTCTTGTGAAGTGAGCACTTCAGTAGTTGTGGCTCATGGGCTTAGTTGCTCCGTGGAATGTGGGATTTTCCTGGAACAGGGATCAAACCATGTCCCCTGCATCAGCAGGCAGATTCTTAACCACTGGACCAGCAGGGAAGTCCCTGCATGTCTTAATTTTCTCTGATCACATTAAGATACTCTCCCAATTTCTTTGTCATTCCACATCTGGTCCATCTCTCTACAATCCCATCTTCCTCTTCTTAGCATGAGCAGCTCTACCATGTGTGAGTTTAATGTTTGAGAATTCAACGCTTGGCTCTACAGAGAGATAGGGGAGAAAGAGGACAGTCTGCCCACCCCTTCTGCTTCATGGGTTTGTGTTTCTGAATGAAAGTGAGATGGCATGCTTGAATCTACTGCTTCCTCAGCCTGCTCAGACCCACTGTGATTTTCATATGTTCATGTGAGTATCTCACCACAGAGGGTGTAATCCCAGTGTTTCAAGATAAGTGTGTTTCACACAACAGAACCAATAAACACAAGCCAACTCTTCATCTGGTGCTCAAAGAAGAAGAAACAATCTGTTTCTAAACTGGAGGAAAATCTGGCTATGTTGGGTTTACTAGACCCCAGATCTCTAGATACTCTATATGTAGATACTATAACTTACGGGTCATTTAAGTGTTCATTTTACTTTTTTTTTTTTTAATGTGGACCATTTAAAAAGTTTTTATTGAATTTGATACAATAATTGCTTCTGTTTTATGATTTGGTTTTTTGGTTACAAAGCATGTGGGATCTTCGTTCCTCAACCAAGGATCAAACCCGCACCCTCCGCACTGGAAGGTGAAGTCTTAACCTCTGGACCACCAGTAAGTCCTAAGCATTCACTTTAAATATCAGCATTAGAACTCTGACTCATCCTTTAAGCCTTTAGCACAAAAGTCCTTTCTTCTCATTTCCTGTGTCCTGGAGTCAGTTTTCCCCTGTGCTCGCATAAATACTGTCAGTTCCCTAAATAGTTTGTTTTGTTAATTGCTTTTATTTTTCATTATTTTATTTTTTTGTTTTTGGTACGCTGCATGGCGTTTGGAATCTTAGCTCCTCCACCAGGGATGGCATACACGGCCCCTGTATGGAAGCCTGGAGTCTTAACCACTGGACCGCTGGGGAATTCCCTCCTAGTAATTTGTATGTTATCTGTATTATAACATTGAACTGTAATTATTTATTTAATTTTAAGACCCTCCATTAGGCAATGAGCCACTCAAGGATAAAGGCATATTTTATTGATCCAGCGACTGTGCCTTTCCCAGTAAGAATAAACCTAGCCTAAGTATAAGCATTTAATAAGAGTTTACTGATGAAACGGATAAAGCCCCAACTCCCACTTTAGACCACTATCTTCCCTCTGAAATGATCTATGAACTCCCACTGAACTTTCTGTTAATGCCTATGGTTTAACATTTCAATGCATTTTAATTCTTCCAGTACTTATTTTCTTTTTTCAACTAGATTTAAGCTTGTTCAAGGGCAGAATCCATATGCTTACTCTATCCTGACAAGAAAATAATATTTACTAGTGGATTGATTGCTAAATTGAGTGTGATGTGTTAAGAACAGGGAGAAATTAATCAAATTGGTTTTGCCTTAGTTACAGATTTATTTATGCCTGCTTATCCAAAGTTATAAAGGCACTGCTATCGAGTGCATGTTTCTATGCCTCCCAAATTCATAGGGTGAAGCCTAATCTCCAATATAATGGTATTTGGAGGTGCAGCCTCTGGGAAGTGATTAGGTCATGCAGGGGGAGTCCTCATGAATGGAATTAGTGCCCTTGTAAAAGAGACCCCAGAAAGCTCCCTCACCTCTTCCATCATATGAAGATACAAAGAGTACATGGCCATCTATGAATCAGGGAACGACCCAGACTAGACACCAAATCTACCATGATCTTGGCCTTCCCAGTTTTCAGAACTTGAGACATAAACTTCTATTGTTTTATAAGCCACCTGGTCTATGGTATTAGCAGTCTGAAAAGATTAAGACAAGCCCTAAGTATGTCCCCATGTTGAATAATGGATCAATTCTCCTTATTTCAAGAGTTCATGTTAACAAATGAGCCATGCCAACCTTGATATCATTGTCTGAAGTTACCTCATCTCTGTTCTTTGCCTGGAATGTTTTGTCTTGCTGGTTGGTTTCTTTCTCACCAGCTGTGCCCTGTGTACCTCCCTACTCCTTCATCAAATGCTCTTTCTTTCATTATCCAGTTTATTTTTTTCTATTAAGATTTTTTTTTTAAATTGGGACTTTCTTGGTGGTCCAGTGCTTAAGAATCCACCTGCCAACATGGGAGACGCGAGTTCAATCCCTGGTCCAGGAAAATTCCACATGCTACGGGGCAGCTAAGCCCGTGCATCACAACTACTGAGCCCATGCTCTGCAACAAGAGAAGCTGTTGGGGATGAGAAACCCACAAACTGCCACAAAGAGTAGCCTCTACTCACCGCAACTAGAGAAAGCCTACATGTAGCATGGAAGACCCAGCACAGCCAAAAATAAATACATATATAAATAAAATTTTAAAAAATATTTTTTTCATTTGTAAAGAATGTAAATTAAAAGTTCCAAATATGTATTTGTCCAATGAATAGCAAGGTATTACTCTAAAAATGGAAATGTGTGTGCGCTCAGCTGTGTCCAACTCTTTGCGTCCCTTTGGACTGTAGCCCACCAGGCTCCTCCGCCCATGGAATTTTCCAGGCAAGAATACTGGAGTGGGTCGCCATTTTTTCCTCAAAAGGATCTTCCTGATCCAGGGATCAAACCCACGTCTTCTGTGTCTCCTGTATTACAGGCAGATTCTTTACCACTGAGCCATCAGGGAAGCCCCAAAGAAAACAGCTAAGCTAATTTGACCTGGTATTCAATTGCTCTATCTGTGGTGGAAAACACGAAGGAGGAAGTAATAGACAATTGGTTACTTAAAAGGTAACCAAACTTGAGAAAGTCTAGTTTGCAAGATATTATTCTGGAGCATTCAAAAGGCATTTGGGTCTCATTTACAGGAGACCCAATTTCGGGAATTTTCTGAAGACTTTAATTTCTTAGAATTCTAAGCAATATTTCTTTTAAAAACAATTGTTGCGTATCACACCTGTGTGAAACTTTACTCATAACTGTAAGAAACTTTAGAAGATATTTTATTTTCCTTTCTCCTACGTTTCTGAAAGTGAGATAGAAAGTTTAACCAATAAAATTGTGCTAGGAAGTTTGAGACTAAGAAAAAGAAAGGTCTCTATCCTGATGCGTATCCAGTGAGATGAATGGGAATGTTGATGGGTGGAGGTGTATTTGTTCCTTAGTTTTGGGCCTGAACACTGACGGCCAAATTCATTTAGAGATACCAGGGAACCCAGACATTTGTCTAAATGCCAAGGGAGAATTGAGGGGAAGGGATTGAAGCACTGAAGTAGGAAATACCGGTTTCTCCCTGTGTCTTTCTTTCTCTTTCCCTTGTTTTGTGTAGGTTTTTGGGGGGGAAGGGGGTGGCGGGGGGGCCTTAATGCCTCTACATTTCCTTTCTCTCATTCACCTATAAAGTCACCAAAATTTGGAACCTAAACTAAGAATTTTAAAAATTACTATCTATAATAATTTTAAAAAACACTTTATATTTTCTGATACAGTCTTTTCTTTATTTTTCTAATATTTTCTTGCTCAGATTGATTTTAAAGAAAAATTATTCCAACCTTCTTTGTTTACTATTTTTAAATGGTCTGAATGAATCGATAGCTTGAAAATATACTTTTCCTTGACCCAGAAACCTTACTTCCTAGAATTTGTACTAAGGAAATAATTAAATGGGTGTGTAAGAACAGTTGTGTAAGGCTATTTCTGTCCACCATATTGAAAAATTTGTACACAACCTATATGTCTAATAATAATACTGGTGGAATAATCTGCCTGCAACACAGGACACCCCAGTTTGATTCCTAGGTGGGGAAGATCCCCTGGAGAAGGGATAGGCTACCCACTCCTGTATTCTTGGGCTTCCCTGGTGGCTCAGAGGATAAAGAATCCACTTGCATTGTGGGAGACCTGGGTTCAATCCCTGGGTTGGGAAGATGCCCTGGAGGAGGGCATGGCGACCCATGCCAGTATTCTTGCCTGGAGAGTCCCATGCACAGAGGAGCCTGTGGAGCTCCAGTCCATAGGGTCGCAAAGAGTCAGATATGACTTAGTGACTGAACACTCACACTCACTCATACAGTGAAAGGTTACACAGCTTTTGAAATTAAAACACTTATTTCCATAGAATCTATTTATGCTATATAGTTAAGTGAGCAAAGCAGTTTACCAAAATGATGTGTGTCATGGTCTCTGTTTTACATAAATATAGGTACACACACATAGAGAAAAAACCACTGGAAGAAAACAGAAATTCAATATAATGTATGATGGTTATCTCTGGTGATATGATTACAAAGCGATTTTTCTTTTTTATTCACCTGCAATTTCTAATTTTTCTATAACTAGAAAAACTGTTACTTCTATAATGAAAATAGTTAACTATAACCAACAAAATTAGGTGCTTATTATAGGTGATAGCTAAGTTGTGTAGAAAATGGCATCCATTTTTGTCCTCATTAATTTTATGAGCCTGTTCTAACTCCTTTTCTAACTTTTGCCTTTCTTTGTTTCTTCTTGATTAAAGAGAGTCTCATGTACTAGGGAAACCACTGTTGAGTCACTTGTTGAGGCCTTGGAGGCTCAGATGTGCCTTACAGTAAAAAGCAGATAAAATGAAAAATTTATGGCACTAGGGATCTGTTCTCTGATAGAAATGTTCCTTAGACAACTAGGATTTTCTCTTTGATTTTAATGGTTTTTGGCTTCAAGATGGCTGAGGAGGATAGACTTCCAAGGGATTTAGTGCCACGCACCTTCCCACCTGGACATGCAGTGGCTGGGAGAGTGGGCGTTGTTGAGGTGCTATGCACAAAAGCAAAGTCTACTGGAAACTGAGACAGTCTCCCAGCACCTCTAACGAGACTCCCTGGACCTATTTGTTTTTTCCATACAGACGCCACCTGGGCTTGAATCATCTGATAATCCTGTATTTGGCATTTTACCATATTTCCAAAGGGCACGGCCAGGATTCTTGCCTTTTGCTTTTTATCAATGGCAATGCCAAGATCTGGCTTTGACAGAGAAGCCATCACTCCATGAGACACAAGGCCTTTCTATATCTTCTAGTATTAAGACCCTGAGCCTGAGGTTAAAGCCACCTAGGAAAGGATCAGGGCTTGACCACTGCACGTGCTATTTTTAGCTCCCGTGTTTGGTCCAAGTGATCTGGGGGGATACTCTTCCTCCCTTTACATTGGTTTCCAGTGGGCAACATGAACATTGTGATATTGTAGGCAGCAGAGTTGGGACATTGCCATGGACAGAGGAGCCTGGCGGGCTACGGTTCATGGGGTCCCAAAAGAGTTGGACACGACTCAGCGACTGAACAAAACAAGTCAGGGGAGTCGCTTAAAGGCCAAGGAAAGAATGCCACAAACATAGTATTCGCAGCACAGCGAACAATGATGGGGGGTGGGGGTGGGGCACCAAAATTCTTTTCTAGATTTTATCTCTGACTTGGTGTGTGTCCCTGAGCACTTAAAGCTATTTCTGTAGCTTCAGCTTTCTCATGCATAGACAGGTAATAATACTCTGTTCTCTCTCTTTTCATTAGATGGGCACTGTGAGGATAAAATAGCAAGTTAATGAGATTTAAAATAGGAAGAAAATGTTTCTGAAGCCTTTAATGTACTCTGAGATTTTCAGGTCCTGATTAAATAGAAGTTATTGTTTCGAGAAAAGTCTGTACGGTTCCTATCTGGTCCATGTTATTTCCTCGAGTGCTGTAGTTATCGGACTATTTATTTTCTCTTTCTGAACAAATATGGAGGAAAAACAACAGAGGTCAAGTAAGAAAAATAAGTACACGAAGCCTACAAATGCTCGGGCAGTCGCGTTAAGTCCCGAACCCGTATTCTGATTGGAACTAGCATGAAAACTCCTCTCTGGTAGATTTGCAACAGTGCATTTAATAAGGTGACTAAAACGTCCACCCTGGCCAGGACGTTTCTCACGTGGAGACAGAGTGCAATTTTATCTTGGGAAAGCACTGAGAACACACTTCTTGAACACATACAATACTGAGGACATTTCCTGGAAAATCATTGGCCTTTGCCTGGGACGACAGTTGCATCACACAGAAACGTTTGTGGTTCAGGTTTATAAGCGACACAGGCCACGAGGCCAATGGTCAACTTCTGCTCAGGTGCCAGGTCAAAAATACTAGGCATTTTCCTCTTTGTACTTTAGAAAAACTTGGTCCAAGTTTTGCAGGATTCCTTTCCTACCTTCCTAATAAGAAGGGCTTCCCAGATGGCTCTGACAGTAAAGAATCCGCCTGCCAAGGCAGGAGATGCAGGTTCAATCCCTGGCTCGGGAAGATCCCCTGGAGAAGAAAATGGCAAACCACTCCAGTATTCTTGTCTGGAGAATCCCATGGAGAGAGGAACCTTCCTCATAAGACAACCAGTCAAAACAATAAACTACCTTATGAAGAAAACAAACATTTCACTAATTCAGACTTTTAATGTCTTACTCTCTTGTGGGACTTTCTTTTCTTTTGTTACCAAACTACATCTGAAAAGGAGAGAAATGGCCAAAGAAATGTGCCTCTGTTTGCTACGGAGTTTTATGTTACATATATTTAGCTTAGAGCATGGACTCTGAGGAAAAATGCTCTTTTTTCTAAATATTATAAAACCTTGATCATTCTGGAAGGGCAAACAAGACTCCTGACAATGATTACCTGCTAGGAGGAAGGGAAATGGGAGGGAGACTTCCCCTTTTCATATGTTATGCTGTTTGCACAAATGTTAATTCTTCCTTTCCAAATTAAAATACTACTTAAAAAAAAAGTTAACCTGTGGGGAAGGAAATTGGCAGTGAAGAATGAGGAGGTGGAGATCTTTTTTAATGGAATATTCGGATGTTTTTGCATTTTTGAAATGTGCATAAATAAATAATAAATAAATGTAATTTCAGGGGACTTCCCTGGTGGTCCAACGGTTAAGGCTCCGTGCTTCAATGCTGGGGGTGTGGATTTGATCACTGGTTGGGGAACTAAGTATACCACAGGCCACATGGTACAGCCAAAATATAAAAATAATAAATGTATATTCATAATTAAAAAGAACAAACAACAGGGAAAAAAAAGAAAAACCTCTGTATTTCTTACTCCTTGAAGAAGCTTATATGAGCCTCTTACTACTCTTACCGCCTGGAGCTTTTTCCTTTGTGCCAGCGTTGCTATTGCACACTTGTGGGATGAAGGGAAAGGCCAGAGTCCATTCAAAAGTCCAGGCCAAACGGTGATTTCCCTGGACAAGTTTCTCTGTTCAGACATAATAGGATTACACATTCTCTGTGAAAAAGCTACAGACGGATCACCCCAGTCAGCAGATCACCCTGCACTGAAACGGTGTAAAACCACTTTAACGCTTACTTCAAATATTATTACGTATGTCAAAGTATTTGAAAGATCAACCAAATAAACTGTTCCTAAGAAATGTTTCCAATAGAATACTTCTTGAGTCCTGTTGCTTCTCTTAAGTCACAGGGAATTGAATTCAGTTACAGAAATATAAAGGTAAGAGTGAAAACCTGCATTCTTAGCTAACTACATTTATAGACGCCTCTAGCTACGACATGGCCTTCCCTGGTGGCTCAGCTGGAAAAGAATCTGCCTGTAATTCGCGAGACCTGGGTTTGATCCCTGTGTTGGGATGATCCCCTGGAGAAGGGAAAGGCTACCCACTCCAGTGTTCTGGCCTGCAGTACTTCGTGGACTGAGTATTCCATGGGGTTGCAAAAGAGTCGGACACGACTGAGCGACTTTCACTAGCTAGCTAGCTACGATGCTATTTCTCAATCCTCTTAGGCATAGAGAAATACTAAAGTAGATTTCTGCTTTACATGGCAGAGAATGTGTGGATTTTATAAACATGGCAAGATTCCAAATTTGACAGTATGTATCTATATAATGGGGCTTCCCTAGAGGCTCAGATGGTGAAGAATCTGCCTGTAAAGCAGGACACCTGGGTTCAATCCATTCATCAAGTCATCAGTCATTTCTCTTACTCTGCATGAGCTCTGCATGAGATGCTGTGTAAGACCTCGTTGGACAAGGGGAGGCTGATGGGAAACTCAGATCTCGGGCTGGTGTGACAAGGAAGTCCAGAGTATTGTAAGCACAGGTGTACTCTCGAGTCAGGAGGGAAAATAACACCTCTCCTGGAGGACTGCTGTGCAACAGAAAAAGAGCAGTGTGTATAAGGCATTTAACCCAAACTTGACACATTCATAAAGGATTAGTAGGTATTAGCTGCTGTAAAGAAGGTAGCAGAGTTATAGAATATTTGGGGAGCATCTCAGAAGAGTATGTAGCTCAGTCTGAAAGTGTGGGACAAAGAAAGAGAGAGAAAAAACAGGAGAGAGAAAATACTAAGAAGATGTACTTTATTATTTTTTTCTGGCTGCGTTGGGTCTTTGATGCTGTGTGGGGTCTTTGACGCTGTGTGAGGAATATTCTCGAGTTGTGAGAAGGGGCTGCTCTCTAGTTGTGGTGTGCAGGCTTCTTGTTGCAGTGGCTTCTCTTGTTGCAGAGTGCAGGCTTTGGGAACACGGGTTTAGTAGTTGTGGCTTGAGGGCTCTAGAGCGCAGGCTCAGTAGTTGTGGCACATGGGCTTAGTTGCTCCGTGGCATGTGCGATCCTCCTGGACTAGGGATCGAACTGGTGTCCCCTGCATTACAAGGCAGAGTCTTAACCATTGGACCACCAGGGAAGTGCCAAGAAGATGTAACTTTAAAAGCTAGCTGCAGGACATCCCTGGTTCGATCCCTGGTCAGGGAGCTAAGATCGCATATACCTCACAGCCAAAAACCCCAAAACGTAAAACAGAAGCAATATTATAATAAAATCAATAAAGACTTTAAAGATGGTCCACATTAAAAAAAAATCTTATAGTTTCTAAAAGTGCATTAAATTTATAAACAATATGCAGAGTACATCATGAGAAATGCTGGGCTGTAAGAAGCACAAGCTGGAATCAAGATTGCCAGGAGAAATATCAATAACCTCAGATATGCAGATGACACCACCCTTATGGTAGAAAGTGAAGAGGAACTCAAAAGCCTCTTGATGAAAGTGAAAGAAGAGAGTAACAAAGTTGGCTTAAAGCTCAACATTCAGAAAACAAAGATCATGGCATCTGGTCCCATCACTTCATGGGAAATAGATGGGGAAACAGTGGAAACAGTGCCAGACTTTATTTTTGGGGGCTCCAAATTCACTGCAGATGGTGACTGCAGCCATGAAATTAAAAGACGCTTACTCCTTGGAACAAAGTTATAACCAACCTAGATAGCATATTCAAAAGCAGAGACATGACTTTGCCAACAAAGGTCCATCTAGTCAAGGCTATGGTTTTTCCAGTAGTCATGTATGGATGTGAGAGTTGGACTGTGAAGAAAGCTGAGCACCAAAGAATTGATACTTTTGAACTGTGGTGTTGGAGAAGACTCTTAAGAGTCCCTTGAGCTGCAAGAAGATCCAACTAGTCCATTCTAAAGATCAGTCCTGCATGTTCTTTGGAAGGAATGATGCTAAAGCTGAAACTCCAATACTTTGGCCACCTCATGCGAAGAGTTGACTCATTGGAAAAGACTCTGATGCTGGGAGGGATTGGGGGCAGGAGGAGAAGGGGATGAGAGAGGATGAGATGGCTGGATGGCATCACTGACTCGATGGACGTGAGTTTGAGTGAACTCCGGGGGTTGGTGATGGACAGGGAGGCCCGGCGTGCTGCAATTCATGGGGTCGCAAAGAGTCGGACATGACTGAGCGACTGAACTGAACTGAACTGAGTTAAAGCAGGGACCCACCACTTACTACACTAAGTGAAAGGAACCAGGGCTTCCCCACTTTTGTGCCCTAGTGGACATTTTAGACAGGACAATTCTTTGTTGTGGGGACTGTGCTGTATATTGTAAAATGTTTAGCAGCCTCCCTCAATTCTACCCACAAGATACCAGCTCAACTTCCTGGTTGTGACAACAAAAATGAATCCAGTCATTGCCAAATATTGCCTGGGTGTCAAAATTGCGCCCAAGATAATTTCATTGTTTACTTATAAAGTTTTGTAAGCTATAAAGCTGCAAATGGAAAAATTATGACTGATAGAGAACCCACTTAAATATTTTCCTATATTGATTGCTACTAAAATGTATTGTGATGATAACTATCAAATGAACATGTCTAGAGATGGGTTTTTTCCTCATTTCCATTTGCCAGTCACAACAGGCTCTGAGACAGAATCCAGGAAAATGGCCCAGATTTGATGTGGGCACCACTTACTCAGGGAAGTGAGAGCCATTCTACTTCCTCAATACCTCTATTAACTTAAGCTGTCTTGGCAGAAACTTTAAAACAGGGGGTTTTAGTCATCAAGGCCACCGGCCTCAGCATTATTGACTCTTGTTCCCTAACATCTCTCCCTGGCATATTGACACAAAGTTTTGGAGTGCTGATCCCTGTCTTTTATCCTCTTCCCTGAACTTGCTGGGAAACTGCAAAAAGCAAAGGTGACCCGGAGGCTCCTGGGAGATTTTTTTGTTTACCTACTGGTATAATTCCACCTTGTCTTTAATTTTTAATTTCATATTGGAGTACAGTTAATAAACAAAGTTGTGATAGCTTCAGGAGGACAGCAGAGCGACTCAGCAATATATACCCGTATATCCATTCCCTGCAAACTCCCCTCCTGTGCAGACTGCCACTTAACACTAAGCAGAGCTCCCTGTGCAATACAGTAGGGCCTTGTTGGTTATCCATTTTAAATATAGCAGTGTGAACATGTCCATCCCAAACTCCCTCCCCTCCCCTTCCCTTCTTGCCACCAAAAGTTCATTGTCTAAGTTCTCACAATACTTCTGATGACTCAAAAAATTTAAGTAATAAACCATGATTAACTGGAACTTAACTGTTTAACAAAAACCTAAAGTATTTATTTTTATCATTTTTTTAAAAAAAGAATAAAGGACATCAATAAAGGACAAATAAAGAGGCATGTTTATATTTGAAAAAAAATTTTTTTAATGAAACTTTCAGTATAAGAACCAGGTATAAGATAATGAGTTGAGAACATCCTTAATCACTATTTATTAATGAGCAGATTGATTTCTCTTCCACTACATAAAGGATCAAAGTATTCTTTCTCTTTAGATGACTTATACCATTTTAAATTCCAAAATGGTATTGAGAATTTTGCTTACAAATCATATATGCAATACAAGCATATATATGGAGGAATGGCCCTCTCTTTTATTATAAGCCCCATACTGTACACTGGAGAAGGCAATGGCACCCCACTGCAGTACTCTTGCCTGGAAAATCCCAGGGAAGGGGGAGCCTGGTAGTCTGCAGTCCACGTGGTCGCTAAGAATCGGACACGACTGAGTGGCTTCACTTTCACTTTTCACTTTCATGCATTGGAGAAGGAAATGGCAACCCACTCCAGTGTTCTTGCCTGGAGAATCCCAGGGATGGGGGAGGCGGTGGGCTGCTGTCTATGAGGCTGCACAGAGTCGGACATGAGTAAAGCGACTTAGCAGCAGCAGCAGCATACTGTACACATTTTTTACAAATTGTATTTTTTACTTAACAATATAATGTGGAGGGCATCCGTGGTGGTCCAGTGGTTAAGAATCTGCCTATCAATTCAGGGGACATGGGTTCAATCCCTGGTTCAGGAAGATCCCACATGCCTTGGGGCAACTAAGCCTGTGCACAACTACTGAAGCTTGGGCCCCAGAGCCTGTACTCCACAACAAGAGAAGCCACCACAATGGAAATCCCCTTCACTGCAACCAGAGAGTAGCCCCCGCTTGCCACAAAGTGAGAAGGTCTGCACAGAGCAACGAAGACCTAGAGAAGTATAAATTAACTAGTTTTTAAAAAACAATGTAACGTGGAGACAATTCTACATCTGTTCGTGGTGCTGTAACTCAGTCTTTTAAACAGGTGCATAGAATTCGACTGCATGAACATAGCATGACTGATTTCACTAGCTCCTTATTTACAGACCTGTGGGCTATTTCCAGTATTTTGTTACTAAAAGTATTGTAATGAATATACATACGTATAGTCTTTTTGATTCTTAACAGAAATTCCTAGAATTAAAGTTGCTGGGTCAAAGTATGTTTGCATTTAAACTTTTTTTTTTTTTTAACATTAACAGATTATCTCCCATAGAGCTAGTCCAATTTATATTCTCACACTGTTTGAGAGTGATTCCTTCCCCATTTCTCTGATGGGTTAAAAAATATCTCAGTGATTTAAAATTTGCTTTTCTTTAACTCCAGGTGAAGATGAGTGTATTTTTCTGTGTTTAAGCAACAGGTATGTCTTTCTCTGTGAACAACTTTTTCACATCTTGAAGGATAGGTTTCTTCTTCTGCCCTTCTCATCCTTTCTCCCTTCCTCACTTATTTCTTTGTCTTTCCTTTCTACGAACTCTTAAAAATTAGCTTTTTTTTTTTTATCATATCTACTTCAAATATTTTTTCTAAGTTTGGTTTTCCTTTTCAACTTTGCTCATGGTAATTTTTCACATGAGTGAGCAAGTCCGACTCTTTGCACTGTCCGTGGCCTGGAGCCTACCACACTCCTCCACCCATGGGATTCTCCAGGCAAGAGTACCGGAGTGGGTTGCCATTTTCTTCTCCAGAGGATCTTCCTAACCCAGGGATTGAACCCGGGTCTTCCGCATTGTAGGTAGACGCTTTACCGTCTGAGCTAATTTATGTAGTCAAATGTATTCCCTTTTTTCTCTATGGCTTTTGGTGGGTTTAGAGAACCACCCTTACTTTGAGATCGGATAGAAAAAAATCATTCCATGTTTTCTTCTAGTACTATCTTACTTTTCATCTTTAAATCTTTGAGCTAGCTGGATTTTGGTTTTGAATAAGAGCGAGGTAGGAATCCAAGCTTTATTTTTTTTCCCACGTGGTTAGCCAAGTGTCTCAACACCATTTATTGTCCTTCCAAATGGAACTATAACCTTTATCTTACACTAGACATTCATATTTAAGATTATCTCAGAAGTCTTAATTCTTTTCCAGTTATTTCTATCTTTCACCAACTATTTATAACACATTTTAGTATACTCTTTTTATATATTAATATTTTATTTTATGTATTTATCAATATCCCCTTTTAACTAGATTTTATATATATTCCTTAAGATACAGAAAAAAAAAGTACTGATGTTAGGTACAAGTATTCTTATAGTGGGAAAATTTTGACACATATTATTTCGAGTATCCCAACTTAAATCATTCAGTGTTCAGGTAGTTTCTTATCTTTCAGACTCTGAACATGATTTAACTCTTAACATTCAGTGTATCTTTGTTTATCATCTCATGTGTCACCTCCAGAGCTTGACACAAAAGTCAGCTTACTGATTACAATGGGAGACCAACTGTGATGAGACCAAGTGTGACAGAGATCTCAATAATGAGTATAAGGAGACAGAAGCCAATCTGTCACCAAGGGAGATGCAGTGATGAAATTTTGGTGGAAAGTGGCCATGAGAGAGGCCCAATCCTCTAAGCGTGTAATCCTCTAAGCATGTCAATTATGGGAACCACAGGAACAAAGTTGTCAGGTAATGCAAAGGGTTGTTTGATTGTATCAGAAGAAAAAATACAAACCTGACAAACTGGATCCTATATCCCAGTCAAACTCAATAGAGCAAGGAGTACCAGGCCCTCAGGCAAGTACTGGACTTGAGTTCATTACACGATCCAAGGCATTCTTAACAAAAGCAAAAGCTAGTTACATTCAAGTAAGGCTGCTATAAAACCACAAATGTTTGTCATGAATTTTTGTCCTCTTCCCAAAAGAGCCCTACTCAGTCAGGAATGCTGCCCACTGTTCCCACGAGTTTTGAGAGGCCTCTGTAGATCAGGATACTGTGTAGAATCTGCTGGAAATCTATGTGGATGACTCTGGAAATTCTGGAGCAAGTCCATGCCTCCTGAAACCATTCCCTATGAACATATGAATCTATGAACCATATGAACATATGAGAGAGTTCCAGACTTGCTACGAGGCTCATGAATTGCTCGTGACAAGCAGGGGACATGCCAGGGTCCATTTCTGAGTGTGCTAGCATCAAATGGACTCCAGATCTACCACTTGCTAGCCATGGTATGATGGAGTCAAGTGAAGTGAAGCCAAGTCGCTCAGTTGTGTCTGACTCTTTGCAACTGTTATGATGAGTAGTTACCTAATTTCTGTAAGCCCCAGTTTCCGTTTTTTGGAAACAGGTTTTACAAAATCCAGTTATATCTCCTAGGGTTGTTGTGAGGATTAAATTAACAAGGACAATCATGTGCTTAAACTTGACCTGGCACATGTTAATAGTACCTCCTCAATAAATGTTTAGGGTTGTTTTTGCTATGATCATAATTACTGCAACCATTTTGTTTAAAGAGCAGGATTCCATAGGACACAAGTAGAACACAACTATTTCTTTCCCCTACTGCCTGTTCAGACCCATTCCATAGGCCTAGCCTTCCTCTGCCCCTTGGGGGAAGTTTACAGTAAGCTCTAGGATGCCATTGTCACCCTCAAGTACTATGACGTTATCTGTTATGCATGCATAGTCACAGAATAGTCATATTTCAGTTTCATGAATAAAGCAGTTTGGATATGAAGGATGAAGTTTAACTTCAGTTGAATTGCTATCCCTTTCTAGACCAGAGCTAATGGCTAGTTTGGTTTCTCCCAGTGAAGTACTGACAGATAATGAGTAGACACAGATCTGGTTAATAGATAGCTGTGTTCAGTATTACCGCACATCCCAGAAATTTATTCCAGCTTTATGGATCCTGAACAATAGTGTGGGTTTCCCTGAACAACAGTGAGGGTGAAGAGTTCTCCTTTACATTTCTCTCCTATTAAAGGGAAGTATGGTTCATTGGCAATTTCGACGGTTCTTTTAAATGATCTCTAATAATAATGTATTGAGGGCTTCCCTGCTGGCCCAGTAGTAGAGATTCTGCCTTCCAATGCAGGAGAAACAGGTTCTATCCCTGAGCTGGGAAGATTCCACATGCCACAGAGCAACCAAGTCTGTAAGCCACAACTATAGAGCCTGTGCTCTAGAGCCAGGGAGCCTCAACTACAGAAGCCCGCATGGCCTAGAGCCCATGGTCTGCAAAAAGAGAAGCCACTGCAATGGGAAGCCGGTGTACCACAACTAAGAGTAGCCCCTGCTGGCTGTAACTACAGGAAAGCCAACACAGCAGCAAAGACCCAGTACAGCCATAAAAAAAATAAATTAAAAAAATTTTTAATGTATTGATTTCATAAAAGTTAAAAAAAAAAAAGGAAGGTTGCCTTGGATCAGGATTTACAAACACTTCAGTTTGGCCTGATGAGCAGGAACTTGGAAAGAGCAAGTTTGTTTACTAAGAAGAGATATATAGATTCTGTCAGTGAGTTAATTATAGCACAAACAGATCAATCACCTTATGGTGGAGCTCCAGGGTAAAGAGCAGGGACACTCGTCCTCAGATGATTATATTCCTTTGTCCTGAGCACATCCCACCCAGTGTGGCTGATTGTCCTCTTGGCTTTCTGTGTCTTCATAATCAATTGTTGTAACTAATATAACTTGAGCATGCTTCTATGTTTGGCATTCAAAAAAATTAATACAATCTTATTGTTCTCCAGTAACAGTGATCTAATCTTTCTCATTTCTGATAGTTATGCCTTTTGGTTCTGTTTCTTGCCTAAAGGCATTAGCCAGAAATCCCAGAATTTTGGTAAATAATATTGATAATAGCTAGAATTCTTTTCTTGATATAAATGTAATGCCTCTGAAGCATTTTTGGTATGCTCTGTCCCTTTGAGTCTCTGATAAAAGTTAACTAGGAAAATGCACAGATCTATAAAAAAAGTTTTAACAGTTTTAGGAGGTGCAAGGACCGTGGACTACATGGAGAGTTTGTGAGTTTCATTAAGTATGAAGCTGGCTATGGCTTAAAAATTTTTTTTACAATATTAGTATTCTTTTTTTTTAACATTTTACTTTTTTTTTTTTTTGGCAATTTCATGAGGCTTGTGGTATCTTAGCTCTCTAATCAAGAACTGAACATGGGCCAACACAGATTGGTCCAGGTTCGAATCTGGGAAAAAAGATTCCTAAACACTGGACCACCAAGGAATTCCCAATAAAGATTCTTTATAGTGCTAATTTAGAAATAAGAAAAAACAAATTTTATCAATTGTTTTTTATCATCAATCAATATATTCATATATTTTTTAGTCTTGCATTGCTGAATTATATTAATATGCTTATCAATATCAAACCATCCTTGCATTTCCAGGATAAATTTTAGTAGGATTTGATATATGATATTTTTAATAGTCTGTCAGATTTAATTTACATTAATAATCACTATATTAATGATTAGGCATTTGCATTTCTAAAAGGATTACAGTGCACGTTAGAAATATTTTCAAATAAAGAGAATTGTAAGAGAAATTATTTGTTGGTTAAACCTCAGTAGGCATGAAAATGCTATCAATAAAAGCATCTCCTTTGTAAGCATTCTGGTAAGTGCTAAAGAATACAGAAGTTTAGAAAATTAGAGAGCTAAAAAGAACAGCAGACCAAATCCACTCATTTTACACTTTAGGAATGCAGTTGACCAGAGAGGTTGTTAACTTGATCAGAGAGGTTGTTAAGTTAAGGCAGCTGATCAGAGAGGTTGACTTGTACAAGATCACACAGCCTAACAGTGGCAGCATTGACTGTACAAATAAGTTGTAATAAGAAAGTTGTCAAGGCTGAAAGAGAAAATTATCTGAAAAACTTACCTTATTTCCAGTGGAACATAAATTCTAAGGGAGAATGAAAAGATTGACCAAGATTTGTTTCTGAAACAGTGAAGGTTTCACGAAGAAATGATGTAAGCATTTTAATAAATTAAAGACATGACTGTCATCGTTAAGGGATTCAAAATATTATGGGGCTTGATATACCCTTATCTTTCAGTTCCAACTCTCTCACTTTCTCTGTATGTATACTTGGACAGTTCTCCCCAACGCACACCAGGGAAGCCTTCCTGCCAAGAATGGGCTAAGTACATTACCAACAGGGATAAAAGAAACACAGAACAAATGAAAGAGACTTTGAGGACAGATATTTCAGAAAGTCTCTAAGTTTTAGAACTATCTGGAACTATACCCACACATATGAAGGGCCCAGGCAAAGCAGGGGCTTCTCTTGCTTGCTGTGTGTGCAAGTTCAGGTAGATTGTCTTTTAAGGTCTCAAACAGGGTCCTATGAAACCTGATCAGCTTTATGCTGAAGCTATTCACCCACTTCCCTTCCTTTCACCTCATCAGCACAGAGTCAGCAGGAGCCTTGCGGAGCTGCCCAACACACGGTGCCCAGGCAGCGCTTGACCTCACGTGTGGCCAAGGGCTGACTTTTGAGGACTGCAACAACAGGACTGCAACATCTGCTTTGCTTGGATAAGCCAGTGAGAAACTCAGCCAAACTGACTGTTTGGTGTCACATAGCAGAACAATCAGGAGATGACTGATTTTTTTTTTTCTCCTAGCCGCTGTGTTGACACGACCTCAGATTCTAATCTAATGGTACATTTTATTGAAGGCTTGCTACAAAGAGCACACTTTAAATTTTTTTCAACCATTAAGAGGCTGCTATATTTACTATTTATTTGAATCTCCAAACACTCTACAGCAGATAGAACAGTTAATATTATCCTAATTTAATAAAAGATAGATTTGGTTAATTCACTCCAAGTCTCATAGCTTTTTTTTTTTTTTTTTCTGTCTTTCCTCCTTTTTTTTTGTTTTGTTTTGTTTATTCATATCTTTTAAGTGGTGGAGCTAGACCTGACTTTAACTGTCTGTCTCTCTCAGTATGCCACACTGTCCCAGCTTCATTAGCATTTATTTTCTAAAAATGTATACTATATGGAGAGAAAGTTGTACTTGTTAGAGTTTTGCAGTTTCTTTCTTTCTTTCTTTTTTGGCTGGACTACACGGCTTTTGGGATCTTTGTTCCTTGACCAGGAATCGAACCTGAACGCTTGGCAGTGAAAGCACCGAGTCCTAACCTCTGGAACACCAGTGAGTTTCCAGGGTTTTACAGTTTTAAATACTTGCAAATATTTGGAATGCTTACAGAAGCATTCAATAAATAGATGCTATGTAGGTTGTAAATACATTTCGTTGAGGAAATTTACTTACATAATATTTGGAGGAACACTGAAGAGAATTGAAATCTATTTTTTAAAATAATTTAATGGATATAAGGAGTGTCTTTGTGGGGCTTACCTGGTGGCTCAGATGGTAAAAAATCTGTCTGCAATGCAGGAGACTCGGGCTTGATCCCTGGCTCAGGAAGATCCCCTGGAGAAGGGCATGGGAACCCACCCCAGTATTTTTGCCAGAAGAATCCCATGGATAGAGGATCCTGGAGGGCTACAGTTCATGAGGTCACAGAGAGTCGGACACTACTGAGCGACTAACACACACACACGGAGTGTCTGTAGAAATACTAATATGATAAAACAAAACCTAATCGCTCAGAATTTAGGACATTTAAAAAAGTTTTTTTCATTGTGGGAATTTAAAAATGTACACAGAAGAAGAGAGAAGAGTATAATGAACCCATCTTCCCACTTCAGCCATTATCAACATATGGCCAATCATTTATCACCATCCTGTATGTCCCTTACATCCCTTCCTTGGATTATTTTAAGTAAATCTCAGACATTATATCATTTCATCCATGATATTTCACTGTGTATGTCTCAAAGATAAGGAGTTGTTGTTTTTTTTGTTGTTGTTGTTGTTGTTTTTTTGCCACATCCCAAGACATGTGGGAACTTAGTTCCCTGAACAGGGATCAAACCTGTGTCCCTCTTGCACTGGAAGGCAGAATCCTAACCACTGGACTGCTAGGGAAGTCCCAGTAGCCTTTTTCTTAAATCACAATATTAGTGCACATTTTAAAAGTGAACAGTAATTTCTTAATATCATCTAGTATCCAGTTTGTGCTCAAATGTTTCTGATTTTCTCCAAAATGCCCTTTATGGTTGGTTTGTTCAAATCAGCATACAAACAAGATTCATACATCAAATTTGCCTAGTATATCTTTAAATCTCCTTTAATCTAAGTTCTGTCAAGAAAAATATTGAAATAACTGCCCCTGGAAGAATTCTCTGGCATTTGAGGAAGTAATTTCATTTATATATACAATACTTGATTTATTCTAAGGCAGGGTTAATTATGGGCTTTCCAGGTGGCTCAGTGGTAAAGAATTTGCCTGCCAATGCAGGAGACTCAGGAGATGTGGGTTCAATTCCTGTGTCGGGAAGATTCCCTGGAGAAAAGAATGGCAACTGACTCCAGTATTCTTGCCAGGGAAAATCCATGCACAGAGGAGCATGACAGGCTGCAGTCCATGGGGCCATAAAGAGTCAGACATGACTAAACATTCACACACACACACACAGGGTTAATTGTAAGATGCATTATTATTTTATGTAGCACCAAGAAATTTAAAATGCTGACAAATGTCAGCAATTGTAAATATATTCCAATTTCAGAGAAATAAAAATGGGGGAAATATGTCTTAAAATCAGTAAAATATGGCAGTTGCAACACAGAAAACTCACATGCTATTTTCATATTCAAATGGAATGTGGGAAAGGCATATGGGATGTGGAAAAAGTCCCTTAGATGGGAATGATTCACTTCTATTCCAGAGCAGATGAAGAATGAAGAGTGACACCATCCCTTGTTTCATGGCTAATCCTTGTGAACTCCTTTCTCCTCTGTGTGCTTTGACTTCAAGTTTGACATAGAACTTGAACTTCTTAGAATGTTTATACCATATTTAATGTACTCAGGACTTTAACTTGTTACACAAATTATAGTCTCTGAGAAATGCTTACTCTTTTGATTACTTTGACTTTAGGATGTTAGGTGGGGCTTCCGAGGTGGTGCTAGGGGTAAAGAATCCACCTGCCAGTGCAGGAGACACAGGACACATGAGTTCAATCCCTGGCTTGGAAAGATCCTCTGGAGAAGGAAATGGCAGTGCCTGGAGAATCCCATGGGCAGAGGAACCTGGCAGGCTACAATCAATGGGGCTGCAAACAATCAGACATGACTGAGTAACCAAGTACAAAATGTTAGGTGAGCCCAATTTGAAAAATACATATTCATAATGCCAAAGGCTTTGACTGTGTGGATGACAATAAACCATGGAAAATTCTGAAAGAGATTGGAACACCAGACTACCTGATCTGCCTCTTGAAAAATCTGTATGCAGGTCAGGAAGCAACAGTTAGAATGGTACATGGAACAACAGACTGGTTCCAAATAGGAAAAGGAGTACATCAAGGCTTTATATTGTCACCCTGCTTATTTAACTTGTATGCAGAGTACATCATGAGAAATGCCAGGCTGAATGAAGCACAAGCTGAAATCAAGATTGCCGGGAGAAATATCAATAGTCTCAGATATGCAGATGACACCACCCTTATGGCAGAAAGTGAAGAAGAACTAAAGAGCCTCTTGATGAAGGTGAAAGTGGAGAGTAAAAAAGTTGGCTTAAAGCTCAACATTCAGAAAACTAAGAACATGACACCTGGTCCTATCACTTCATGGCAAATAGATGGGGAAACAGTAGAAACAGTGTCAGACTTTATTTTTGGAGGCTCCAAAATCACTGCAGAGGGTGATTGCAGCTATGAAATTAAAAGACGCTTACTCCTTGGAAGGCAAGTTATGATCAACCTAGACAGCATTTAAAAAGCAGAAACATTACTTTGCCAACAAAGGTCCATCAAGTCAAGGCTATGGTTTTTCCAGTAGTCATGTATGGATGTGAGAGTTGGACTATAAAGAAAGCTGAGCGCCAAAGAATTGATGCTTTTGAATTGTGATGTTGGAGAAGACTCTTGAGAGTTCCTTGAACTGCAAGGAGATCCAACCAGTCTATCCTAAAGCAAATCAGTCCTGAGTGTTCATTGGAAGGACTGATGTTGAAGCTGAAACTCCAATACTTTGGCCACCTGATGCAAAGAGCTGACTCATTTGAAAAGACCCTGTTGTTAGGAAAGATTGAAGACAGAAGGAGAAGGGGACGACAGAGAATGAGATGGTTGGATGGCATCACCGACTCAATGGACATGAGTTTGGGTAAACTCCGGGAGTTGGTGATGGACAGGGAGGCCTGGCGTGCTGCAGTCCATGGGGTTGTAGAGAGTCGGACATGACTGAGCGACTGAACTGAACTGAATGCCACATAATGTTCTAGAAAAGCATCTACTTCTGCCTCATCGACTACACTAAAGCCTGATTGTGTGGATCAGAACAACTTTTGGAAAATCCTTAAAGAGATGGGAGTACCAGACCGCCAAGATGCAACAGTTAGAATGGAACATGGAACAATGGGCTGGTTCCAAATTGAGAAAGGAATACCACAAAGCTGTTATCTTGCCACCCTGTTTATTTAACTTCTATGGAGAAGGCAATGGCAACCCACTCCAGTACTCTTGCCTGGAAAATCCCATGGACAGAGGAGCTTGGTAGGCTGCTGTCTATGGGGTCGCATAGAGTCCGACACGACTGAGCGACTTCACTTTCACTTTTCACTTTTCATGCATTGGAGAAGGAAATGGCAACCCTTCAGTGTTCTTGCCTGGAGAATCCCAGGGAGGGCGGAGCCTGGTGGGCTGCCGTCTATGGAGTTGCACAGAGTCGGACACGACTGAAGCGCCTTAGCAGCAGTTAGCATGCAGAGTGCATCATGCGAAATGCTGAGCTGGATGAATCACAAGCTGGAATCAAGATTGTGGGGAGAAATATCAACAACCTCAGATATACAGATATACCAGTTTAATGGTAGAAAGTGAAAAGGAACTAAAGAGCCTCTTGATGAGGGTGAAAGAAGAGAGTGAAAAAGCTGCCTTGAAACTCAACATTATAAAAACAAAGATCACGGCATCTGGTCCTGGTCAAATGTCACTCTGGCCTTCAAAATGCTGTGCAGGGTGCAATTGCAGAGATAGTTTCTTCTTGATTTGTGCCATCGTAGATGTATGCTTAATGGGCAATAATATTCTTTACATCGGCTGGGTGACAAAGGAGGAAAACTGGCCAAATTAGCCTGAAACATGGTAGTTTTGGGTTTTACATCTTATCGATATTGACGTCACAGATTAGTTCCCGATAAGATGAGTGTCCACTTCAAAGACTTTGGGCTTCAACCTGTTCCCTTCTTGTTAACAGAAGCCTTTTGATAAGCAAAGGTTAGGAGCGTAAGAGGGGTATAATTGTAGCACAGGTCCCAGTACCGATGAAAACACGCTCTAAACTTTTTTGCCTCAGGTCACTGACAGTTTCTGAAAGGCAGAAGACTTTGATTTCTCCCTGGAGAGATTCCAACTCAGGGCTGAAGAATTTTGCTTCTAGCTATCTGTGCTTATGAGAAGAATCTGAGTTGTTTATTTACCAAATCTATAGTTGCCCAAAGGCAGTGTACTCCTAGGGGCTCTCAGAAACCTGGGATACAGAAGTTTTTTAAAAAGTAGAAATGTACTACCTAATTCTTTGTGGTATATGTGCCCTCTGAGATATGAAATAGACTTGTTTTAGAATTAGCTTTCTAAGGATCCAGGAAGTTCTAACATGGAAAATGTAAAATCAGGGTTTCCGGTAAAGCTGCAATTTACATTTGCTCTCCTATTTCTGCCTTGATTTTTAAAAAATTTTAATTAGCGTACATTATTGTACATAACTGAGCGACTAAACAAGAACAACAGATAGTTGATCTACAATGTTGTATTAATTTCTGCTATACAGCAAAATGAATCTGTTATACATATACATATATTCACTCTTTTTTAGATTCTTTTCCCATGCAGGTCATTACAGAGTGTTGAGTAGAGTTCCCTGTGCTATACTGTAGGTCCTTTTTAGTTATCTTGCCTTGATTAGTGAAAGGAATAAAATCTTTCAATTTTGTCATAAGGATTTGACAGCAGATTATTGATCAGCTTCCCCTATCGACAATTTAAGTTTCAATGATAGTGTATTTGAAATGTATTTGGAATGCTGCTCCAAACTTACCTATTTTTCATAAGTTACAAGAAAGACTTAACTGTAGTTTGCTATTTTCACTAGCCTGGTATCCTGAGAATTTACACTAGCTACTCTGAGGTTGAACCTTGCCTCTCAACAATTCTCACAACAAAAAGTGAGAATTATTGGTTAAGGGGAAAGAAAAGTAATGCATATAAAGTTCCATGAAAACATGAAACTTAGGAACATTAGAAAATTGAATTTATTTCCAGACACTCTGGAAATAAAGAAATGTAAAAAGGGAGAATTACTTATTCAGAAGCAGAAAGAGTATAGTAGTGGATATACTTGAAACTAAGACAAAATTGTAAATCAAATGAACTTCAATATAAAATAAAACTTAAAAAAAGAGCATAGTAGTGGATATATTTTCTTAGTTAAGTCAACAATAAATGCTCTTCTTTGTCACAGTAGTAAAATAAATTTCTGACTTATATTGTTAATTAAAAAAAAATTCAAATCCCATGTGTCTTTTTTTTCTCTTCCAGTGCTTGTAATGTCAGTCACCATTTCAACACAGTCCTCAAGAACTGTTTGAAGAACAACTAATTAAGTTTACATCCTCTGTTTGTTTCAAATTCTAAATTTTCATAGACCTGTAAACCTAGAAGGGAACTTCTTTTTCAGTAAATGTTTTATTGAAGTATTATATTTACAGAAAGGTTCAGCCAAATAATTTTATGTAAAGTGAACACACCCACATGACCACCACTCAGATTAAGAAATAGATTATAACCAACACCATAGGAAGCCCCTAGTACCCCCGATTAGTTATTCCTCACTCCAAAGCTAACCACTATTCTGACTTCTTTCATCATAGTTTTACCTGTTTCTGATCTTTGTAAAACTGCAGTTAGAAGTATCATTTTGAATCTGATTTTCACTCAACATTAATGTTTGTGAAAATCAGTCATAGTGTTGCAGGCTGTCCATCCTCATTATTGTATGTGGGTGTGCTGTGCTCAGTTGTGTCCAACTCTTTGCAACCTTATGGACTGTAGCCCACCAGGCTCCTGTGCCCATGGGATTCTCCAGGCAAGAATAATGGAGTGGGTTGCCATGCCCTCCTCCAGGGGATCTTCCTGACCCAGGGATTGAACCCATGTCTCCTACATCTTCTGCATCGCAGGCGATTCTGTACTCTGTGAGTCACCTGGAAGCCTCATTGTTGTGTAGTATTCCATTATATAAAAATAGCATAATATACATATTCATAATATATCTATCAAATATTGATGAACATTTGAATTGTTTTGAGTTTCGAGCTATTATGGAGAGTCCTGATAAGAATATTTTGTTTTTGATTTTTGGGACTTGTATGTGTAAGCTTCCCTTGGTTATACAGTGAAAAATGGAGGATTTAAGTCCACCTTCAGTAGATATTTTCAAACAGGTTTTCAAAGTTGTAGTACACATTAACACTTTTACCAGCAGTATATGAAAGTTCAATTTGCTTCACATTCTTGCCAACACTTTGTACTGTTAGTCTTGTTCATTTTAGGTATTTTGGTGGATGTGCAATGGTTTTAATTTGCACTTTGCTGGTGATTAATAAAACAAGTACCTTGTCACAGGTTTATTGATTGGGTATCCTTTTTATGGAATACCAGTTTTAATCTTTTGCCCATTGTTCTATCAAGTAGGCTGCTTTCTTCTATCAACTAGTAGGAATGCGTCACATATATTGGGTTGGCCAGTAAGTTCATTCAGGTTTTTCCATTTGTTCATTTGAGTTTTTCCTTAAGCTGTAACAGAAAAACCCAAATGAACTTTTCGGCCAGTTCAATAGATACAATTTTGGGGTTGAATATTTGTACTACAAATATCTTTTCCAACTTGCCTGTTTTCCTTTTCACTGTTTTAATGATACTGATAAACATACATTTTTATTTTAATATAGTCCAATTTTCAGATCTTCATCTTTATGATTTGTACTTTATGGTTTGTCCTATTTTAGAAAATTGTCACCTGTCTCAAACTCATGAAAATACTCTCATCTATCTTCTTTCTAGGAGTATTATTGTTTCATGTTTGGAATTAAAATTCTCTAATAGTAATCTTGTCTGAGGTGAGGGTTAAGATTCAATTTTCACTTTTTTTTCTTATATGGATATCAATTAACTGCATTATTTGAAAAGACCACTTCTTTCCTCATGATACCACACTCATTCTGTGTCTAAACTTTCTGTTCAGTTCCAATGGTCTGTTTGTCTATTTTTATAAGAATAACACACTAATCAATTATTACAGTTTTATAAGTTTATTAACTTTGTTCTTCTTCATAACTATCTTTGCTATTCTTGGCCCTTTGAATTTCCAAATAAATTTTAGAATCAGGTAGTAAATTTGCCTAAAAACCTGTTGGGGCTTAAATTGGATTTACATTTAATATCTTCAATCAATTTGGGAAGAACTACATCTTTACAACAGTGTCTTTCAATCTACAAATGTAGCACGTTCATTCTATGTATTTAGATTTTATTTATTTTTCTTTCAACATAGTTCTGTGATTTTTCTATGAAGGTGTTTTAATTTCATCAGAATATTCCCAGATAGCATGATTTTTAAAATACTAAGTGATATTTTTTATATTGCTATATAATCAACATATAACATTATACTCAGTCAGTTCAGTCGCTCAGTCATGTCTAACTCTTTGCAACTCCATGGACACAGCACGCCAGGCCTCCCTGTCCATCACCAACTCCCAGAGCTTACTCAAACTCATGTACATCAAGTCGGTGATGCCATCCAATCATCTCATCCTCTGTCGTCCGTCCCCTTCTCCTCCTGCCTTCAATCTTTCCCAGCATCAGGGTCTTTTCCAATGAGTCAGTTTTTCACATCAGGTGACCAAAGTTTGGAATTTTAGCTCCAGCCTCAGTCTTCCAATGTATATTCAGGACTGATTTCCTTCAGGATTGACTGGTTGGCTCTCCTTGCAGTCCAAGGGACTCTCAAGAGTCTTCTCCAACACCACAGTTCAAAAGCATCAATGCTTTGCTGCTCAGTTTTCTTTATAGTCCAACTCCATCCATACATGACTACTGGAAAAACCATGGCTTTGACTAGACAGACCTTTGTCAGCAAAGTGATGTCTCTGCTTTTTAATATGCTGTCTAGGTTCATAGCTTTTCTTTCAAGGAGCAAGTGTCTTTTAATTTCATGGCTGCAGTCACCATCTGCAGTGATTTTGGAGCCCAAGAAAGTAAAGTCTCGCACTATTTCCACTGTTTCCCCATCTATTTGCCATGAAGTGATTGGACCGGATGCCATGATATTAGTTTTCTGAATGTTGAGTTTTAACCCAAACTTTTCACTCTCCTCTTTCACTTTCATCAAGAGGTTCTTCAGTGCTTTTCACTTTCTGCCATAAGGGTGGTGTCATCTATGTATCTGAGGTTACTGATTATTTCTCCCGGCAATCTTGATTCCAGCTTGTGCTTCATCCAGCCCAGCGTTTCTCATGATGTACTCTGCATATAAATTAAATAAGCAGGGTGACAATATACAGCCTTGATGTACTCCTTTCCTGATTTGGAACCAGTCTGTTGTTCAATGTCCAGTTCTAACTGTTGCTTCTTGACCTGCATACAGATTTCTCAGGAGGCAGGTCAGGTGGTCTGGTATTCCCATATCTTTCAGAATTTTCCACAGATTGTTGTGATCTACACAGTCAAAGGCTTTGATGTAATCAATAAAGCAGAAGTAGATGTTTTTCTGTAATTCTCTCTCTTTTTCTATAATCCAATAGATGATGACGATATGATCTCTAGATCCTCTGCCTTTTCTAAATCCAACTTGAACATCCAGAAGTTCATGGTTCACGTACTGTTGAAGCCTCCCTTGGAGAATTGTGAGCATTACTTTGCTAGTGTGTGAGATGAGTGCAAATGTGCGGTAGTTTGAACATTCTTTGGCATTGCCCTTTGGGATTCGGATGAAAACTGACCTTTCCCAGTCCTGTGGCGACTGCTGAGTTTTCCAAATTTGCTGGGATACTGAGTGCAGCACTTTCACAGCATCATCTTTTAGGATTTTAAATAGTTCAATTGGAATTCCATTGCCTCCACTAGACCCACTTGACTTCGCCTTCCAGATGTCTGGTTCTAGGTGGGTGATCACATGAATATTTTCATGACCCAGATGACATATATTAATTTCCAGTTAATGGGATGATTCGATATTTGTGTACATTGCAAAATGATCACCACACTGAATACAGTTAATATGTATCACCATGCATATTAATATTTACAAATTTTTTTTCTTTTGATGAAAATTTTTAACTATGCAATGCAGTATTATCAACTATAATCACCACGTTGTACATCCTTATGATTTATTCATTTTATAATTGGAATTTTGTACATTTTGATCCCCTTCACTTATTTTTTTCACCGTCCCCCCACCACACCTCAGGCAAACACCACACCTTTTCTATATCCATGAGCTCATTTTTTTTTTTAATGCCACACAGAAGTGTGATCACATGGTATTTATCTTTTTCTGTGTGACTTGTTTCACTTAGTATAATGCCCTCGAGGTCCATCCATATTGTCACAAATGGCAAGATTTCTTTCTTTCTTATGGCCAAATATTGTTCTCTTGTATGTATGTAGATCATTCTCTTTCCTTTTCTTGGTGTGCTACACGGCATGTGGGATCTTAGTTCCCTGACCAGGTATCCCACCCTCCTGCAGTGGAAGTTTGGAGTCTTAACCACTGGACCACCAGAAAGTCCCAACATTTTCTTTACTTATTCATCCATCGATGGACATTTAGATTGTTTCTATGTCTTGGCTACTGTAAATAATGCTGTGATAGACATGGGGGGAATGCATATATTTTTTGAGTTAGTGTTTTCATTTTTCTTGAATAAATACTCAGAAGTAGAATTGCTGCATCATCTAGTAGCTCTAGTTGTACTTTTTTGAGGAATCTCCATACTGTTTTCCACACTGGCTGCACCAGTTTACATTCCACTAACAATGCACAAGTGTTTCCTTTTCTCCACATCCTTGCGAACACTTGTAATTTCTAAGTGATTTATATTTAATTGTTTTCATTATATATAAATAACACTGATATTTTATATTGATTTCGTGAATATAGTGATCTTGCTACATCCAGAGCAGATTCTCTCATATTTTTTCCATATGTAATCACATCATCAGTGAATAATGACAGTTTTATTTCTTCCTTTGTCATTCTTATAACATTTTTTTTTACTTATTACATTGGTACTGTAGTTCAGTGTTATTAAAAATAGTGATGATGAGCATCCATGTTTTTTTCTTGATTTCAGTGGTGAATACTTTTAGTATTTCACCATCAAGTGTAATGTTTATTGCATATTTTTATAGATTCTTTTTGTCAAATTAGGAACATATTCATCTATTTCTAGTTTTCTAGGTTTTTTTTTTTTTTTTTTTTTTTGCATGAATGGGCCTACAAGGAAACTTTTAATCTAGCTCCTTTATTCTGGTGCTTATGTGCTTAGTCGCTCAGTCATGTCTGACTCTGCATGGACTGTAGCTCACCAGGCTCCGCTGTCCATGGAATTCTCCAGGCAAGAATACTGGAGTGGGTTGCCATCTCCCCCTCCAGGGGATCTCCCCAACCCAGGGATCAAACCCAGGTCTACCACTGCAGGCAGATTCTTTACCATCTTAGCCACCAGGGAAGCCTCTATTCTTAGTGTGGAGTATATCCAAACTGCTCTGTAGTTTAGATTTAATATTAAGTGAAAGTGAAAGTGTTAGTCACTTAGCAGTGTCCGACTCTTTGTGACCCCATGGACTATAGCCCACCAGGCTCCTCTGACCATGAAATTCTCCAGGCAAGAATACTGGAGTGGGTAAACATTTCTTTCTCCAGGGGCTCTTCCTGACCCAGGAATTGAGCATAGGTCTCCTGCATTGCAGGCAGATTCTTCACCATTTCCTGGCAGTTCAATGATTAGGACTCCAGGCCTTCACTGCCAAGGACCAGGGGTATGATCCCTGGTCAGGAGAACTAAGATCCTACAAGCCTGTTAGCGCAGCCAAAGATACAAAACAAAACAAAAATCCCACAACCTTACATTTTAATAATTCATTCTTATTTATTTGGCTGCACCCAGTCTTAGTCGGGAGAAGGCAATGGCACCCCACTCCAGTACTCTTGCCTGGAAAATCCCACGGACACAGGAGCCTGGTAGGCTGCAGTCCATGGGGTCACTAAGAGTCAGACACAAATGAGTGACTTCACTTTCACTTTTCCCTTTCATGCATTGGAGAAGGAAATGGCAACCCACTCCAGTGTTCTTGCCTGGAGAATCCCAGGGATGGGGGAGCCTGGTGGGCAGCTGTCTATGGGGTAGCACAGAGTCGGACATGACTGAAGCGACCCAGCAGCAGCAGCAGCAGTCTTAGTCATGGCACAAGGGATATTCAGCTGCAGCATGAGAACTCTTAGTTATGGCATGTGGGATCTAGTTCCCTGATCAGGGATCAAACCCAGGCCCCTTGCATTGAGAGCTTAAATCTTGCCACTGGACCACTAGGGAAGTCTGTAATAATCAATTCTTATGGGCAGTATGATTTTCCCAGTAGTCATGTATGGATGTGAGTTAGACCATGAAGAAGGCTGAGCACTGAAGAATTCTCATAATTCTCCCACTGTGTTGTTGGAGAAGACTTTTGAAAGTCCCTTGGACTGCAAGGAGATCAAACCAGTCAATCCTAAAGGAAATTAACCCTGAATATTCACTCGAAGGACTGATGTTGAAACTGAAGCTTCAATACTTTGGCCGCCTGATGTGAAGAGCTGACTCACTGGATAAGAACTTGATGTTGGGAAAGATAGAAGGCAGGAGGAGAGGTGGTTCACAGAGGATGAGGTGGTTGGATGGCATCACAGATTCAATGGACATGAGTTTGAGCAAGCTTCAGGAGATGGTAAAGGACAGGGAAGTCTGGTGTGCTGCAGTAAATGGGGTCACAAACAATTGGACATGACTGAGCAACTGAACAACAGCAATCTGATATGTTTTACAATCGCCAGTCAGTTTACTGTGAAATGGGGACGATGATCATATTTATTTCAATTTGTTTTGGGGAGATGAAGTAAGTATATGTAAACTTTTAAAAAAGTGCCTGATAGACAGTGAGAATTTTATAAACATTAGTTATTATTACCTTTTTTTCTCCCCCCTTTTTGCATATGAAGAAAAAAAAGTTGACAAAGAGCGAGTGACAACAGGCTTGGTGCTGAAAACCAGTTATCTTCTTTCTTTGGCCATGCCACCTGGCTTGCAGGATCCTAGTTCCCTGATCAGGAATTGAATGGGCCCCAGTAATGAAAATGCCGAGTCCTAACCAAGGGGCCATCAGGGAATTCCCAGAAAACTAGCTATCTTGACTCTCATCTCTTGGCTTTTTCCCTTACATCATTTTCCTTCAGGAACAGATTCAGCAGCCTTTTAATAGTTCTACATTAGTAAGTCTCTTAATCATATTCTGTGTAGTTGCTAAGTCATGTCTGACTTAATAACCCTGTGGACTGTAGCCTGCCAGGCTCCCCTGTTGATGGGATTCTCCAGGCAAGAGAAAGTTTTCAAAAATTATAAAATAATGCTTCAGAACTGTACTGACTGGAAAGGTTCTTCTAGTTAGATAATTCTAAGTAGTCAGCATACTTAGTGTATATGATTCCTATGTCTCGGAATAGCAGAAGCATTTGAGGAAGAATTTTTTTTATTTAAGTTCTTTCTCATAGACTCTTCTTATAAGTTAAGACTACCACATCCCTCATGGTTGCCATGCAAAGAATCTTGTCTTCAATCAGCTCATTAAGGTACCTTTGTAAAGATAGTGTTTTTTTAAAGGCACTTTGCCAGCTCCCTCAAACATAACTTTGCAAATGGACAGCAAGAAAAACATAGCAAATCACTTCCATATGGCTTAAGGCAATGAAAAAATTTTTTGATTAATGACACATTCAGTACAACAAAATAACTTCCAAGTCTGCTAGAGACAGTAACTTATCTGCTACATTGATTTTTCATGTGATTTTTTTTATTGTTTTGACTCTGTAAAAACCCTTCTAAACTCCCAATTGGTTGGTTCATTTTTAAACAACAGCCTCTTCCAAGATGATCACCTGTTCATATTTGTCAGCCCTATCAAGCAAATAGCTGGTCTTAAACTTATTTTAGAACCAGCTGCTTTAAACATATGCTTCAATATTCAAGGGATTTTTTTTACAGACTCATCAGTTGATAAAATCATTAACATGTCATCTGCATATGCAAGTACTAGTCTGAGCATCTAAAACTACTCTGCTTCCTTCCACACCTGTCTAAATTGTGAACCAAGCAAGTTAGTTTACATCAAAAATTCTCATCAAAGGGTTTTTAATTAATACATAAAGGACCAAATGGGTACTCTACCCTTAATGTTTTCATTATCTGGATCTCTCTATTCCTCCCAGACAGAAACTAACCACGTCATTTTCACACTCTCAACAAACTGAAAAGGTATTACGTAAGCCTTAAACATGTTCTCTCCCATAAAGAGCTTTTTTTTTTTTCTTTCTGTCTTTTTCAAAGAAAATAGGGTAAAAATTCAACCGTCTTTAATTCTGTATGTTTTACAGTTTCTCTTGGTATAATGAAACCATCTGCCACCTCTGTCCCTAATGCCTGGAATGAATCAAATCATCTTCCTTGCAAACATTGTTAATCTCACAGTAATCCTTCCTAATCACTTTGTAATCAGCACTCCAAGGGGCTGAAGGTCCTTGACTCTTAATCACGATATTTTAATCATCATTCTTGTGAGACAGCAGTTAGTAATCCCTGAATCTTGGGCTTATTTCTTCCCAACTTCCTAATTATTCCCTAGAACAAAGAACAGAAGCTCTTTAGATAAGAGAAACCAGATCTCTCTGGCTAGAACTGGTTGGTAGTACATGACAGCCTCAGGGTGGTATTTCTGATGACTATTATTTTCAGTTTTGGACACTGAAGACAGCTCCTTATTTTTGTTTTCGTTCCCAATTTTCCTTTGTTTTATTTCCTTATTCTTTTCTTTAATCTTTTTCCTTTATTGCACTTTTTACCTTACCAAAATTTTACATAATGATTTATTTTTCCATTTGGCATCCTTAAAAGGCTTTGGTCTCTAGATGTATAATTAATTCTTATTTTTATTCTTTCTCAAACTGAGAAAATTTCCCTCTATTTCTAGTTTGCTGGGATCTTTTATCATGAATCAGTATTGGATCTGATCAAATGCTTTTTATGCATCTATCGATATGACCATGATTTTTCTCCTTTGGACTTTTGATGAAATGGATTACATTAATTGATTTTTGTCTCTCTATATTCTTAGGATGCAATATTCTTACTCCTTTATATAACTTTACAATTTATTTCTTTTTCTTTCCAATATTTTTTTCCTGAAAGGGATGGAAGAAACTCATGACATATTTTAGAGACTTGCTGTCTTATTAAATAATTGAATATTCTTTTTTCTTCATAACTTTTTCTCCATCACCAGTTTAAGATTGTGTTACTTTCTCATCTCACAATGTCTTTCATGACCATGTTTATGTAGCACTTACCATAAAATCTATTTCTATTCTTAAAATTAATTCAGTTAATTTACTTTAAAAATATTATGCAGGACTACTATTTGTCAGACACAAAGCAGAAACTCATTCACCATTTGGTGTGAGGCCCCATGTCAGCTAAATACCTCTTGCCTAGAATCGAAGTTTAAAGATCATTAAAGAAACCAGTTGAGAAACTGGCCTTTTCCTTTGGTTACTTAAATAATAAAAATGATCACTAGAGAGTAGGATATATCTTTTATGATTTCCTCATCCCAAGTCTCACCCTGTAGCATATTTCTCAAGTTTCCAAGTATAGATTGGTAACTAAGTGTGTCCTGATTGCATTTGATGAGAATGGGACTGGAGAGTCGAGGCAGAGAAGACCTGAAATGTCTTCTCTCTGAGTCTATATTAGGAAAGTAGCCACTTCATAACTGATGCCTTTGCTCTCTGTTTCTCTCCACTCTCATCGGTGATCTCCCTCAAACATAGCACTGATTTTCCTTTTTGACAATCCAGTGGTTTTTAGTATGTCTACAGAGTTGTGCAATAATCACCACAATCAATTTTAGAACATGCTTATCATCCCCCAAAGAAACTCCTGTCCCTTAAATATCATGTCCCAGTCCTTCCATCTCACCATTCAGAACTAGGCAAACACAAGTCTCCTTTCTATCTCTATGGATTTCCCTATTCTTGACATTTCATGTAAATGGAATCATATACTATGTGGTCTTTTTGTGGCAGGCTTCTTTCCCTTAGCATATTGTTCTCAAGGACCATCTATGTTGTAGTATGTACAGATACCACATTTTGTCTGTTCATCAGCTGATGGACCCTTGGATTGTTTCTACCTTTGGACTATTAGGAATATTGCTGTGTGTACATTCATTTACAGGTTTTCATGTTACCATGTTTTCATTTCTCTTGGGTATAAACTTAGGGATGGAATTGGTGGATCATAATATAACCCTATGTTTAACTCTTTAAGGAACTGCCACACTATTTTCCAAAATTAATGCACTATTGTACATTCCCACCAATGGACTTCTGGGGTTCCAATTTCTGCACATTCTCACCAACACTTGTTACTGTCTTTTCTATCATAGCTAAACGAGTAGGTGTGAAGCAGGGTCCCTTACAATTTTGATTTGCACTCCCTTATGACCATGACTTTGCTGGAGCAGCCGTAAAGAGATACCCCATGTCCAAGGTAAGAGAAACCCAAGTAAGACGGTAGGTGTGAGAGGGCATCAGAGGGCAGACGCACTGAAACCATAATCACAGAAAACTAGCCAATCTGATCACACGGACCACAGCCTTGTCTAACTCAATGAAACTAAGCCATGCTGTGTGCGGCCACCCAAGATAGGCGGGTCATGGTGGAGAGGTCTGACAGAATGTGGTCCACTGGAGAAGTGAATGGCAAACCACTTCAGTATTCTTGCCTTGAGAACCCCATGAACAGTATGAAAAGGCAAAATAATAGGATACTGAAAGGGGAACGCCCCAGGTCAGTAGGTGCCCAATATGCTACTGGAGATCAGTGGAGAAATAACTCCAGAAAGAATGAAGGGATGGAGCCAAAGCAAAAACAATAACCAGTTGTGGATGTGACTGGTGATAGAAGCAAGGTCTGATGCTGTAAAGAGCAATATTGCATAGGAATCTGGAATATCAGGTCCATGAATCAAGGCAAATTGGAAGTGGTCAAACAGGAGATGGCAAGAGTGAACATTGACATTCTAGGAATCAGCAAACTAAAATGGACTGGAATGGGTGAATTTAACTCAGATGACCATTATATCTACTACTATGGGCAGGAATCCCTTAGAAGAAATGGAGTAGCCATCATGGTCAACAAAAGAGTCTGAAATGCAGTACTTGGATGCAATCTCAAAAATGACAGAATGATCTCTGTTCATTTCCAAAGCAAACCATTCAATATCACGGTAATCCAAGCCTATGCCCCAACCAGCAATGCTGAAGAAGCTGAAGTTGAACGGTTCTATGAAGACCTACAAGACCTTTTAGAACTAACACCCAAAAAAGATGTCCTTTTCATTATACGGGACTGGAATGCAAAAGTAGGAAGTCAAGAAACACCTGGAGTAACAGGCAAATTTGGCCTTGGAATACAGAATGAAGCAGGGCAAAGACTAATAGAGTTTTGCCAAGAGAACACATTGGTCATAGCAAACACCCCCTTCCAACAACACAAGAGAAGACTCTACACATGGACATCACCAGATGGTCAACACCGAAATCAGATTGATTATATTCTTTGCAGCCAAAGATGCAGAAGCTCTATACAGTCAGCAAAAACAAGACCAGGAGCTGACTGTGGCTCAGATCATGAACTCCTTATTGCCAAATTCAGACTTAAATTGAAGAAAGTGGGGAAAACCACTAGACCATTCAGGTATGACCTAAATCAAATCCATATGAGTATACAGTGGAAGTGAGAAATAGATTTAAGGGACTAGATCTGATAGACAGTGCCTGATGAACTATGGACGTAGGTTCGTGACATTGTACAGGAGACAGGGATGAAGACCATCCGCATGGAAAAGAAATGTAAAAAAGCAAAATGGCTGTCTGGGGAGGCCTTACAAATAGCTGTGAAAAGAAGAGAAGTAAAAAGCAAAGGAGAAAAGGAAAGATATAATCATCTGAATGCAGAGTTCCAAAGAATAGCAAAGAGAGATAAGAAAGCCTTCCTCTGCGATCACTGCAAAGAAATAGAGGAAAACAACAGAATGAGAAAGACTAGAGATCTCTTCGAGAAAATTAGAGATACCGAGGGAATATTTCATGCAAAGATGGGCTCTATAAAGGACAGAAATGGTATGGACTTAACAGAAGCAGAAGATATTAAGAAGAGGTGGCAAGAATACACAGAAGAACTGTACAAAAAAGAGCTTCATGACCAAGATAATCACGATGGTGTGATCACTCACCTAGAGCCAGATATCCTGGAATGTGAAGTCAAGTGGGCCTTAGAAAGCATCACGACGAACAAAGCTAGTGGAGGTGATGGAATTCCAGTTGAGCTATTTCAAATCCTGAAAGATGATGCTGTGAAAGTGCTGCACTCAATATGCCAGCAAATTTGGAAAACTCAGCAGTGGCCACAGGACTGGAAAGGTCAGTTTTCATTCCAATGCCAAAGAAAGGTAATACCAAAGAATGCTCAAACTACTGCACAATTGCACTCATCTCACAAGCTAGTAAAGTAATGCTCAAAATTCTCCAAGCCTGGCTTCAGCAATACGTGAACTGTGAACTTCCAGATGTTCAAGCTGGTTTTAGGAACCAGAGATCAAATTGCCAACATCCGCTGGATCATCGAAAAAGCAAGAGAGTTCCAGAAAAACATCTATTTCTGCTTTATTGACTATGCCAAAGCCTTTGACTGTGTGGATCACAATAAACTGTGGAAAATTCTGAAAAAGATGGGAATACCAGACCACCTGACCTGCCTCTTGAGAAACCTATATGCAGGTTAGGAAGCAACAGTTAGAAGTGGACATGGAACAACAGACTGGTTCCAAGGGAAAAGGAATACGTCAAGGCTGTATATTGTCACCCTGTTTATTTAATTGATATGCAGAGTACATCATGAGAAACGCTGGGCTGGAAGAAGCACAAGCTGGAATCAAGATTGCCAGGAGAAATATCAATAACCTCAGATATGCAGATAACACTACCCTTATAGCAGAAAGTGAAGAGGAGCTCAAAAGCCTCTTGATGAAAGTGAAAGAGGAGAGTGAAAAAGTTGGCTTTAAGCTCAACATTCAGAAAACAAAGATCATGGCACCTGGTCCCATCACTTCATGGGAAACAGTGGAAACAGTGTCAGACTTTATTTTTGGGGGCTCCAAAATCACTGCAGATGGTGACTGCAGCCATGAAATTAAAAGACACTTACTCCTTGGAAGGAAAGTTATGACCAACCTAGATAGCATATTGAAAAGCAGAGGTATTACTTTGCCAACAAAGATCCATCTAGTCAAGGCTATGGTTTTTTCAGTGGTCATGTATGGATGTGAGAGTTGGACTGTGAAGAATGCTGAATGCCGAAGAATTGATGCTTTTGAACTGTGGTGTTGGAGAAGACTCTTGAGAATCCCTTGGACTGCAAGGAGATCCAACCAGTCCATCCTAAAGGAGATCAGTCCTGGGTGTTCATTGGAAGGACCTATGCTAAAGCTGAAACTCCAGTACTTTGGCCACCTTTTGCAAAGAGTTGACTCATTGGAAAAGACCCTGATGCTGGGAGGGATTGGGAGCAGGAGGTGAGGGGACGACAGAGGATGAGATGGCTGGATGGCATCACCGATTCGATGGACATGAGTTTGAGTGAACTCCGGGAGTTGGTGATGGACAGGGAGGCCTGGTGTGCTGTGATTCATGGGGTTGCAAAGAGTCGGACACGACTGAGCGACTGAACTGAGCTGATGACTAATGATGCTGAGTATCTTTTCATGTGTTTATTGGCAATTTATGTATCTTCCTTAGAGATGTACTGATTCATATCCTTTGCCCATTTTTTAATTGAATTTTTTTTCTATCAAAAATTTTTCTTTTCTTATGATGTCTTTCCTTGGTTTTAGTAACAGGGTAATTGTGGTCTCATAGAACAAGCTGGGACATGGTCTCTCATCTTCGCATTTTTGTAAGAATTCATGAAGAACTGGTACTAACTCTTCTGTTTGGTAGAATTCACCCCATGAAGTCAACACTGATTTTTTTTTTTTTTTTACCTTTCTGTTAAAAACTCTTTAATGGTTACCAATTATTAATGAATTAGATGCAACATCCCATATTGCACCCTCTATAATGTCACAGTATGCATTCCCTGTCTTATGTTCTACTATTCCCAACTAGCATCCCACTGGTTACACCAATAGGTAACTTGACCACAGGCTGTCCTGCCTCTTGCCTTGACTGTGCTTCTCTTGTACTTGTGTGTCTTACTAGTCAGATGGCCATTCCCCCTAAGGCATCTCAAATCCAGGACTTTCCAGGCAGTCCAGTGGTTAAGACGATACACTGCCACTGCAGGGGGTGTGCGTTCGATCCTGGTCAGAGAACTAAGATCCCTCAGGCCAAAAAAGGCATGTCACATCCATGTATACCTTGAAATCTTTTCTTGACTCTCCTGTTAAATTAGTTTGGCTTTTCTTGGAATATTTGGACTAACTTCCTCTAATAGCCATTTAAATAAAAACAGAAAACTCTCTTGATCGCCACAGTATAGGACTTTAAGTCTTCATAATAGATTTCCATACAGAAAAAGCCACCATAATGGGAAAGCCCCATTCCAGTTAAATTGGGACCTGTTAGTTCCTCTGGTAGTGACAATTAACTATCAAATGCTTATATGGAATCCACTGTGAACAGTATTTCTCTGTGAGCTCTTTTTCCAATGTTCAAATAATTAAAAAGAATTTTTGCTTGAGGAACTGATTATGAATGACTTCTCTGTGTTTCACCATATTTCTGAGGAAAATTTGTCTTTAAAAAAAATTGATTCAGTACTGGGAGAGGTTCTGCATGCCTTTTTGCTGACTTTCCAAGTCTCAAAATAATGATCTTCACAGTAGGGAATACCAAAGAAGCTAATGGCAGAGTTACAATGCTAATCGTTTTCTAAAGACTACTTCTTCCAATAGCTAAAATAAAGTTTTTCAGTATTTTAAAGCTGCAATATAATTTTTTTGTTAAGAAACTGTATGGCCTTAGTAAGTGTAGTATTATATATACATAAAACATTACTCTTCAAGTACATATGAAGATTGTATTTTCTTAATATAGTTTTAAAATGTTTATGAGGGGAAAAAAGGCTAAAAACCTTCTCCTGTTTTGCCATGTTTTGAGGGGATTACTACATGAGTGAATTAAAATTTATGACAGAGTGCTCTACTAACATTGCTAATGTATATGTTTGCTAAAGTTCATTAAGATAAAATTTTATTTTAGTGATGCATGGGTGAAGAAGGAAACTCTTTTAGATAACATAATCAACAAACATCTCACAGATCTATACTATTATGTAAATATTGTGACTACAGCCATATTTTTAGCTGACTTCAACAATATTGCCAGTTTTATCTCAGCATTAGCTGTGGAGGTATGTTGGTAGTGCCTCTATTATTACTATCAGTCAAAAAATAATAATAGCTACATCCATTTATTGTCTTTTACTGTATCCTAAGGGCTTCCCAGGTGGCACTAGTGGTAAGGAACACGCCTGCCAATGCAGGAGACTTAAGAGATGCTGGGTTGATCCCTGGGATGTAGGCACTTATATTACCACCTAACTCACAATAAACCAAGGAATGTATTTAGATCAACTTGGATTAGATTCAGTTGTGAGTAACAGAAACCTAAGATAATGATGTCTTAAACAAGCAAGAATTTCATCCCTCTCATCCAGAGGTAGGCAGTCTAGTGAAAGTGAAAGTGAAAGTGAAAGTGAAGTCGCTCAGTCGTATCCGACTCTTTGCGATGCCATGGACTGTAGCCTACCTGGCTTCTCTGTTCATGGGATTTTTCCAGGCAAGAATACTGGAGTGGGTTGGCATTTTCTTCTCCGGGAGATCATCCCAGCATTGTAGACAGTCTAGGGCTGGTTCCAAAGTTCTACTCCACAAAGTCCTTAGGGATCCAAACTCTTTCTCTCCCTAAGTGGCCACTAGCTGCCATGCCAACAGAAAGGAAAGGAATGAAGAAAAAGGGGGTGAAAGAAATGTACCAGCTTCCTTAGGAATGTTTCTACAACATGATATTTCATTTAGAGCTCATTGGCCAGAATCAAGTCATATAGGTGGGCAGCCATGTGCCCAATTAAAAGCTGGGGAATCTAAAACACAGAGAAAGGAAGGTAAGATATTGGGGGACAATTAGATTCCATCTCTGTGACAATATTATTAATTCTATTTTATAGATAAGGATTTCCCTGACAGTCCAGTGGTTAAGAATCAACCTGGCAATGCAGTGAATGTGGGTTCAATCCCTGGTCCAGGAAGATCCCACATGCCATGGGCCAACTAAGCCTGAAAGCCACAACTACTGAGTCAGAGCGCCTAAAACCTGTGCTCCACAATAAGAGAAGCCACCACAGTGAGAAGTGTGAGCATTACAAAGAAGAGTAGTCTCCACTCACCACAACTAGAGAAAGCCTGTGCATAGCAACGAGTGCAGCCAAAAATAAATAAATAAATATTGTATAGATAAGAAATTTGAGCCTTAGAACTGCTAATTAAGTTGTCCAAAATTCATCTGGTTAATACATGTTTCAGGGAAGATTTATAACTAGGTTTATCTAACCTGAAAGTTCTGTGCTATTGAAGCAGAAGCAAAAGGAATGGAGTAACAGTAATTACTTTTAGGAGCCTAGTAACATTGCCTTAAATGGTGTCTCAGATAGTTATTGCCATGTAACAAACCATGCCAAACTTAAACAATAAGCACTTATTTAGCTATAGGTTGATTGAGCAGTTTTGCTGATCTAAGACAGTCTTGGTTGATCTCTACCTAGAGATTGGCAGATAGCTGATCTAGAATTGCCTTGTCTGTGATAATCTGACATTGCTCCACACAGCTCTCACCCTCCAACAGGCTAGTGTTGGCTTGATCTCGTAACATGGCAGCAATGCAAGAACAGAAGAAATTGAAGCTTCTTGAGGCACTGGTTCATGATGGGCTGAATGTTATTTCCACTGCATTCTATTAGCAAAATAAATAACAAGACCAGCCCAAATTCTAGAGGTGAGGAAATAGTCTCCATCTCTTGATGAACTGCAAGTCACATTGGAAAGAGCATGGATGCAGGAAACCACTTACAAACACAAAATTTTCTTCTGCTACCCTGAACCTGGAGTAAGTCTAGGAAGTGATACAGAGAGAAAGAATCTGTGACTAAAGATTGCCTCATTGTCCTGTGAAATTGTAATTAGTCCTGAAGTGCATTTTTCTCTAAAACAGAATGTCCGTATTAAATCTTAATTAAAGGTGTGTGGATATCTTCAGGTTTTTGAGAGAGGGAATGAAAAGAGTTAGCTTTGTTTTCTGGATTGGACCAGTTCGTTTATTCATTCGCTTAACAAAAAAGCACTGAGTCCCTACCATGTACTTAAGAACCTTTGCTAGGTACTGAGATATGATGATTAACAAATCCAGAAATGGGGCCCACTTTCCTGGGGTTTACCACTGGGGTTGGGGAGATGAGACATTAATTAATTTCACTAATGAATACTTTATGACAAAAATGCGAAGCGTGACATGAAGCAAAGATATATGACAGTAGGGGACTTTGTAAAACAAAGCTGATCTGGTCTGGGGCATCCCTGAAGGCTTTCTTGAAGAAGATATGTTCAAATTGAGATGTGAAGGATAAGTTAGAATGACTGGTCAGAATGGTCATCATCAAAAAATCTACAAACAATAAATGCTGGAGAGGGTGCAGAGAAAATGGAACCCTCTTGCACTGTTGGTGGGAATGTAAATTGATACAGCCACTTTAGAGAATAGTATGGAGATTCATTAAAAAACTAAGAATAAAACTACCCTATGGCCCAACAATCCTACTACTGGGCATATACCCTGAGGAAACCATAACTGAAAAATATACACATACCCCAGTGTTCACTGCAGCACTATTTACAATAGCTAGGACATGGAAGCAACCTGGATGTCCACTGACAGATGAGGGGATAAAGAAGTTGTGGTACATATATATACAACAGGCTACTACTCAGCCATAAAAAGGAATGCATTTGAGTCAGTTCTAATGAGGTAGATGAACCTAGAGCCTATTACATAGAGTGAAGTAAGTCAGAAAGAGAAATACAAATATATATTAATGCATTTATATGGAATCTAGAAAGATGGTACTGATGAAACTATTTGCAGGGCAGCAATGGAAATGCAGACAGAGAACAGACTTATGGACACAGTGGGAGA
The DNA here is from genome assembly GCF_029407905.1 of Bubalus kerabau. Taxonomy (NCBI): domain Eukaryota; kingdom Metazoa; phylum Chordata; class Mammalia; order Artiodactyla; family Bovidae; genus Bubalus; species Bubalus kerabau. Next base: position 36,349,809 of record NC_073637.1, read on the forward strand.
AGAGGAGGGTGGGATGAATTGAGAAGATAGTATGGAAACATATATATTACCATATGTAAAACAGATATCCAGTAGCTAATTTGCTGTATAACACAGGGAGTTCAAACCCAGTGCTCTGTGACAACCTACAGGGGTGTGATGGGGTGGGAGGTGGGAGGGAAGTTCAGGAGAGAGGGGACATGTATATATACCTATGGCTGATTAATGTTGATGTATGACAGAAACCAATACAATATCATAAAGCAATTATCTCCCAATTAAAAATAAATAAAAAATTTTACAAAGCTTGTAGTGAGAGAAGACAGGGTTTCAGGCATTTTAAAGGTCCTAAACTGGCAATGAGTCCCGCACTGATGAAGGACTGAAATAAAGCCATTAGGGTTGAAATACAGAGTGGGAGGAGGCAGATTACAAAAGATGGAAGGGTTAATGACTGCTAGATTATGTTGGGCCTTAGGTGATTGTAAGAAACTATGTCTTAAGTCAGACACAGAAAGATAAGTATCATATGATACTGCTTATATGTGGAATCTCAATAAAGGCTACAAATGAACTTATTTACAAAACAGAATTTGAGTCAAAGATGTAGAAAACAAACTTATACTTACCAGAAGATAAGCAGGGGAGAGATAAATTGGGAGACTGGGATTGACATATATATATACTACTATATATAAAATAGATGATTAGTAAGGACCTTCAGTACAGCACAGGGAACTCTACTCAATATTCTGTAACAGCCTGTATCAGAAAAGAATCTAAAAAAAGAGTGGATATATGTATATGTATAATGATTCACTTTGCTGAACACCTGAAACTAAAACAACATTGTAAATCAACTATACTCCAATAAAAAAATTTTTTTAAAGAGCCTTTGTTTTTACCTTCAGAACAAAAAGGAGTCATAGAGAATGACCTTGTTCTTTGCTGCTAAAGAATTTCATAGCAGTAATTATTGGAAAGTTTAAGTATCAAGCCAAAAGAGGAGCTTTGCCCTGACATGGTTCTGATTGAGTGAATTTTATTTGTGAAGTGTGTGTGTGTGTGTGTGTGTGTGTGACAGAAACATAGAGACTGAGACACAGAAGGAGAGACACAGAGGGCTGGGTGTGGTGGCTCATTCCTACATCTGAGCAGTTGTCTGGGCTGATTTTCGTTCAACAGTTATTTGACAGACATTTGACACTGCTGCCTCTTTAGAATAAGGTCTTTCATAATTCCCTCCCATTTCCCTGCATGATTTCTGTCCATCACTGGGTAAGCAGAATTATTCCTAATGGATTTTTGATTTGTTCTTTGGAGCCCCCATTTTTAGTAAGCACACAAAAAACTATTCATTCACATTGCTACCTTATACTAAACGTTCTTTGTTAAGTTAAAGTCTACAGGCTGGGTAGCATAAATAGCAAAGAAAAAAATTCATTGTACGCCAGTTCTAAGAATCTGGCACCAAATGGTCCTCTAAGGTTTGTTTAAACAAGAAATGTATTAAAAGCGAGACATTTTTCATGGAGATGAGGGTCTTGACCACAGAAACTTCCTCTTTGAGCCCTGGTCCTGGGGCCTTCCCAGGTGGCGCTAATGGTAAAGAATCTGCCTGCCAATGCAGGAGACCTGGATTTGATCCTCTATCCCCTAGAGAAGCAAATGGCAACCCACTCCAGTATTCTTGCCTGAGAAATCCCATGGACAAAGGAGCCTGGTGGGCTACAGTCCCTGGGGCTGCAGAGAGTCGAATATGACTGAACAAAGATGAGCAGATGGCAGGAGCTTTAAGGAGCCTGTCAGTGAAGTTTCCCTTCAGAGAAGAGCCAATGGGAAGATGCTTCACTTTGGACATTCTACATCTTTTCTCTTTTCTGAGGAGAGTTTCAGCTTTTTTAGGCTTAGCCCATGCCAATACTGGAGAAGAGGGTCAGAGAAAAACAGCTGGAAGTGAAAATTATTTACTTTAAACACTTAAATGGTTCTTCTGTGAAATTATGGCATTCAGTGGCTTTCAGTCAAATTGATCTTAATTTTCTAGCCACTTCACTACTAATTCGATCTTGTAAAATAGCTTCACCATTAAGGACGCAGAGCTGGGGTCAGGACGTTGGTTTTCTGTTCTGCCCAGGATTGCATTGATCTTCTTTCCTCATCTTTTGCCCACTCCCTGCTGAGACCTCTGTCCATTCCCACCTTGCTGCAAATGATTGCTTAGGTGTTAATTTAATCATGAAATTTAATATTTTACCTCATATTTTGTTCTGAAGCATTTCTAGGCTTACAGGATGTTTAGAACTGACAGGGTCATTCATTCATTCAGTCATCTCATACTTGTGCTTTGTGCAAGGCATTGCCCCAGGCCCTCAGTAGCTTCCCTTCCAATAGTGGAGGTAGATACGCAGAAAAGCCATTATAACCCAGTCAAACAAATGCTATTATAGAAGCGTGAGCCTGTAATAGGGAAGAACAAATCTGGCTCCATATTGGATCTGTTTCTTTTACTTTAACCTTTGTATTCTATTGCTTTTGATACAAGTTAATTATATTTCCTGTAGCCTGAAATATACAGGATAGCTCATTCTCAAGGCTCTGACCTTTAAAGGTATAAAACTTTCCCATTCATAGAGAGATTTAAAAAAAACTGCAGAACGGTGAGTAACATTTATCTTATTGGAGGTTTACAGGAACATCATGACCAGACCTCTGTAGACTGCTGTTTAAGAACAAAGGACTCCAGCACCAGGAAGTTTGCAGCAACCAACCACACCCCTTCCCCTTTTAGAATAAAAGAAGCCTGGATTCTAACTTGGGTAAGATGGTTCTTTAGGACATTAGTCTACCATCTCAATCTGCTGGCTTTCTGAATAAAGTCACTATTTCTTGCCCCAACAACTCATCTCTCAATTTATTGGTCTATCATGTGGTAAGCAAAGGTCCGTCTAGTCAAGGCTATGGTTTTTCCAGTGGTCATGTATGGATGTGAAAGTTGGACTGTGAAGAAACCTGAGCGCCAAAGAATTGATGCTTTTGAACTGTGGTGTTGGAGAAGACTCTTGAGAGTCCCTTGGACTGCAAGGAGATCCAACCAGTCCATCCTAAAGGAGATCAGTCCTGGGTGTTCTTTGGAAGGACTGATGCTGAAGCTGAAACTCCAGTACTTTGGCCACCTTTTGCGGAGAGCTGACTCATTGGAAAAGACTCTGATGCTGGGAGGGATTGGGGGCAGGAGGAGAAGGGGACAACAGAGGATGAGATGGCTGGATGGCATCACCGACTCGATGGACGTGAGTTTGAGTGAACTCCGGGAGATGGTGATGGACAGGGAGGCCTGGCGTGCTGCAATTCATGGGGTCGCAAAGAGTCGGACACGACTGAGCGACTGAACCGAACTGAACTGAACATGCAATAAGCAGTATGAGTTTAGACTGGTAACAAGCAAAGAACAGTGGGAAAAAAGGAGAAGTAGTGTCTTAGTCTATCAGGAGAAGACCATGAAGACTTCCCAGAGCTGGCAGCAGCAGATCATATTCAGAAAACAGGTGTAGGAATAATGTTTCCATTGGAGAACAATGTGTACAAAGACATGGAGAAGCTGAGGGACCACTAGTGGCTAAGGACTGCTTTGAGTATGGTGTCAGCAGTGAAGCCACTGCCAATGACCTTGAAATGCTGGGGTAAAATCTTGAAGGACCTTGAATGTCTATGTGCAAATACAAGAGAATTTATATTTTAAACTAGTAGTGATGGGAAAAGCATTGATGATCTTTTAGCAAATATTTTATGTTAGAATGTCCACTCTGAAACTGAGGGTTATGGATAGAGTAGGAGGTGGAATCAATGAGATTCAACTCAGGGAAATCTAGAAAGAGGCTAATGCAATAGTCCCAGCAACAGTGAAAGTCTGAGCCAGGGCTCTAGGCATAAAGGGGAGAGATGTTTAGGACTGAAAGATTAACTGGGTGGGAAAGGGAAGAATATAAAATGAACCCAGGCTTTTCTGGCTTCACTAATGGGATGAAAGATTGTACCATTCACCTACACAAAATCTATATATTGTCATTCAGGGTTGAATGATGAATTCAGTTTTGTGCTTTCTAGGTTCTGATTAAAGACATGGGATCCTGGAAATATGCCATGTGAAAAATCTGAGACAGGGTCAAGGACAGAATGGTGGGGTTTTTGCTGTTCAGTCACTAAGTTGTATATGACTTTGCAATCCCATGGACTGCAGCACACCATGCTTCCCTGTCCATCACCAACTCCTGGAGCTTACCAAACTCATGTCCATTGAGTCAGTGATGCCATCCAACCATCTCATCCTCTGTTGTCCCCTTCTCCTCCTGCCTTCAATATTTCCCAGCATCAGGGTCTTTTCCAATGAGTCAGCTTGTCACATCAGGTGGCCAAAATATGGGAGTTTCAGCTTCAGCATCAGTTAATCCAATGAATATTCAGGACTGATTTCCTGTAGGATTGACTAGTTTGATCTCATACAGGCCAAAGGACTCTCAAAAGTTCTCCAACACCACGGTTCAAAAGCATCAGTTCTTCAGTGCTCAGCTTTCTTTATAGTCCAACTCTCATCCATCAGTTCAGTTCAGTTGCTCAGTTGTGTCCAACTTTTTGCGACCCCAAGGACTGCAGCACGCCAGGCTTCCCTGTCCATCACCAACTCCCGGAATTTACTCAAACTCATGTCCATCGAGTCGGTGATGCCATCCAACCATCTCTCACATCCATACTCACATCCATAGGGTTGACTGGTTTGATCTCCTTGCTGTCCAGGGGACTCTCAGGTCTTCTCCAACACCACAGTTCGAAAGCATCAGTGGTGGAATACTTCACACTTAAAGATTAGAGATGATGTCCTCAACTCTGAATAGATTCCAGGTCCTGCCTAGATGATTTAGAACGTTCAGGAGAGGCTTAAGAATCTGTTTATAAAAAGCTCTTCAGGGGATTCTGATTAACAGCTAGAGCTGAGAGCCACAAATCAAGTCCCACCCTATTCCAGGAAAGAGCTGGAGCCTGAGATTCATGTGGTGGAATGACTTTCCCAAGGTCACAGAGCTCCCTAGAAGCTAAATGCAACTCAGATTCCCAATCCACAATCCTTTGTCTGCAGGCTCACTTCTGCATTTAGATTTGATTGTCTTTGTCTTATTTAGATTTAAAAACCACTGGGGATGGTCTGCACTTGTATCTACTTTTTGTAAAATATGAAGTTATAACAGCAAGTCTGACTAAGCAGCAGATCTGGTGGACTGAGAGAGAGTTGTTTCTCACATGTTCATGCCACTAGTTTCCTAACAGTTCTATCTTTCACAGCACTCCTATTTGTAGAGAGAAAACATTATCAGTGACTCAGCCTCGATATTCTGCTAGTAGCTTTTTGCAGAATCTGGTCTTGGACCTAATATCTATAATTTAGACCATGGGAGGAAAAAAAATGCCTCTATTTTTGTGGAAGAGAAACAGATCCAGAATCTGAAAGCCCCTAAGAATTTATGGATGATGCAGAAATAAATTCTGGTGGTGCTAACGGTAAAGAATCCACCTGCCACTGCAGGAGACGCAAGAGACACAGGTTCAATCACAGGATCAGGAAGATATCCTAGAGAAGGAAATGGCAGCCCACTCCAGTATTCTTGCCTGGAAAATTCCATGGACAAAGGAGCCTTGTGGGCTACAGTCCATGGGGCCGCAAGGAGTCAGACACAACTGAGCGACTGAGCATACATGCAGAAATAAAGGACAAGATTGAGGTGTTTAGAAAAGCTGCGATCTCATTGACTGTGGGAGACCTTCTGTGAGTACCAGGATTTCTCTCTGGTTCTTCTGTCCTTTGGGGCATGTATTGCCCTTGGAATGAGTCACAAGAACATGACTTGCTTGTGTCAAAGAAATGGTAGCATAAGCAATGTGTATCACTTCTAGATGGAATAAACATGCCAAATACCTCCATTCTCCATGCTCTGTGACCCTGTCCCAGCAAACCTAGAAGCCTTGAGTTGAGGTGGTGGCAAAACAAAATGGACCAACCTGGACCATGGAGTGACTCTGATGGTCAGAGTCCCTCTGATGACCAGTGTAGGAAATGTAGTATGAGTGGAAAAGAGAACTCAAAACTCTGGTTTTAAGTCATTGAGATTTGGAGATGATTTTTTTTATAGCAGTATAATTTAATGTAATCTGACTAATGCACTGATCAACAGAAAATGCAAAGCAGGCAACGAAACACCCAAACCCTGAAGTGTCACAAACGGAAAGATCTCTGCAGGCTACAGTGGTCCTAGAAGGCAATGCTGATCAACTGAAATAATGGGACATAGACTGGATGCAGTTCAGCAAAAAAAAATTCAGGATTATGCACTTTGAGTTGAAAAGGGAACATGTTCAAAGGCAAGGTGCCAGCCACTCAAAGGCAGTTGGCTGGAAAATTAAAAGTATAGCTTTAGTGGATAGCCAGCTGACCGGGAGGACTTGTCACAACCCTGCAGTTCTGTGGATTGAAAAAAAAAAAAAAATGCAAGCAGAGAACTGTGGCAAATGAAAAGCATGTCTGTATCATGAGGTAATTGCTACACTGCTCTGCACAGATCAGAACTGTAACGGAGCTGGGCCAGCTCTGATTCTCCATCGCTCAATGGGATTCAGAGAATGTGGAGAGAGTTCAGAGAAAAGCAAAACAGTCATTCAGTGACCAGCAAAGAAGGGCTAAAGACCTGGAATGATTTACCTTAGAGAGAAAAAGCTTCAGGGTCACTTGAGAAGCATCAGCGTTGAACACAGACTTCAGAAGAGCCATGGCATAGAGGATGATGGCTGTGTTTTCTCTGTTGCCAAGAATACAAAAAGAATGGGCTTATTAATGTTAAGCAAAAGGAAGAATTTCCTAACCCCAAGGCTTGTTTGACACCAGATAGCATGGGAGATTTCTCTCTGGAGGACACGACAAAGATCAATGTTCTTTTGATAGTTATGGATTCTCTGGGTCCTTCCTGAAGCAAAGGGATGGAAGGTTCACCATCTCGCTTTTCTACCATGACCCAGGTGATGGATGATGTCCACTGGGCCACACACTCCCATGGGCATGCTGATGTTTTACATAATTCCCAGTATGCTCCTGGTGGCTGCACTTTTCCTTCTCTCAAGAAACCATCAGAAAATGAGAGAGAGCTGTATTGTGATCAGGATCACTGTAAATCCTCTTTTTTAAAAAAGGCAAATGTAAGTGTCAATTTTTTAAACTCTTGTTTGTAAAAATAACCTGTGGTGTGATAATTCAAGATTTATTTAACAAATGGTAATTGAGTTATGTGTGTGTGTGTGTGTGTGTGTGTGTTGGGTAGGTGATGTCTAAGGCTAAATCAACATGCTGTTACAATACAGTGCAATACATGCTATTATGTGGAAAATGTGACCTGTTGTGAGACCACGGGGAGGGGTTGACTAGGTGGTACTTGAAGGTCCAGGGAAGACACCAAAGAAAGGCGTGTGTGGGCTGAAGTCCACAGTGGGAAGGACAGAAAAGTTGGTCAACAGAGGGAAAAAGGGAAGAAAGCAGGAGAAAAAGCCTGTGTGAAAGCCTGGAGGCTGGACACATCTGGAGGAATAGAGAAATGGGAAAACACCTGAACACAGACCTGGGGTCAAGGCAAGTGGGTGATGACAGGAGACAAGGTAGGTTTGCAGGAATGAGGGCACTTGGGGTGCTGTCTGCCACATTGAGAGGCTCAGTTCCCAGGAGCATCATGGGGCCAGCGGACTGTGATTTGTGGGGATGGACATGATCATGTTGATATTTCAGAAAGTTTACATATTTTTCTGGCAACCGTGTAGAAAACTGATCATTGGAAACACTTTGAAATTAATCTGGCCTGGATTTGAATCTATGTTCTATATGATTCAGTTCAGTTCAGTCACTCAGTCATATCCAACTCTTTGCGATCCCATGGACTGCAGCACGCCAGACTTCCCTGTCTATCACCAACTCCTGGAGTTTACTCAAGCTCTTGTCCATTGAGTCGGTGATGACATCCAACCATCTTATCCTCTGTCGTCCCCTTCTCCTCCCACCTTCAATCTTTGCCAGCATCAGGGTCTTTTCAAATGAGTCAGCTCTTCATATCAAGTGGCCAAAGTATTGGAGTTTCAGCTTTAGCATCAGTCTTTCCAATGAATATTCAAGACTGATTTCCTTTAGGATGGACTGGTTGGATCTCGTTTTTCAAGGGACTCTCAAGAGTCTTCTCCAACACCACAGTTCAAAAGTATCAATTCTTCCATGCTTAGCTTTCTTTATAGTCCAACTCTCACATCCATACATGACTACTGGAAAAACCATAGCTTTGACTAGATGGATCTTTGTTGGCAAAGTAATGTCTCTTCTTTTTAATATGCTCTCTAGGTTGGTCATAGCTTTTCTTCCAAGGAGCAAGTGTCTTTTAATTTCATGGCTGAAGTCACCATCTGCAGTGATTTTGGAGCCCCCCCAAAATAAAGTCTGACACTGTTTTCATTGTTTCCCCATCTATTTGCCATGAAGTGATGGGACCAGATGCCATGATCTTAGTTTTCTGAATGTTGAGTTTTAAGCCAGCTTTTTCACTCTCCTCTTTCATTTTCATCAAAAGGGTTTTTAGTTCCTCTTCACTTTCTGCCGAAGGGTAGTGTCATCTGCATATCTGAGGTTATTGATATTTTTCCCAGCAGTCTTGATTCCAGCTTGTGCTTCATCCAACCCAGCGTTTCTCATGATATAGTTTGCATGTAAGTTAAATAAGCAGGGTGACAACATACAGCCTTGATGTACTCCTTTTCCTATTTGGAACCAGTCTGTTGTTCCATGTCCAGTTCTAACTGTTGTTTCTTGACCTGCATACAGATTTCTCAGGAAGCAGGTCAGGTGGTCTGGTATTCCCATCTCTTTATGAATTTTCCACAGTTTGTTGTGATCCACACAGTCAAAGGCTTTGGCATAGTCAATAAAGCAGAAGTAGATATATTTCTGGAACTCTCTTGCTTTTTTGATGATCCAACAGATGTTGGCAATTTGATCTCTGGTTCTGTATGATTAGCTGTAAAATTTTTGGCAAATTAATCTTGTTGAATCTCAGTTTCCTCATCTGTAAAACAGACATCATAATGTCTGTCTGGCAGGGTGTCTCTGAGAATAAACTTAAGAATTGTATGGAAGAGGCCTGTCTGATCCCGAGGTGAGTGCTCAATGAACTTCAGCTCCCTTCCCTACGAATTTATAATCAATCAGCAAATGATAAAGGTATTTGCCATAGTGCAGAATCAAATACTTTTTTTCATTTGAGAGTGATTATCGCAGGGGTTGGGCTTCCCCAGTGGCTCTGTGGTAAAGAATCCATCTGCAATGTAGGAAATGCAGGGGACTTGGGTTCGTTCTCAGGGTCAGGAAATTCCCCTGAAGGAGGAAGTAGAAACCTGCTCCAGTATTCTTGCCTCAGGAATCCCATGGACAGAGGAGCCTGGCCGGGTACAGTCCATAGGGCCGCAAAGAGTCAGATACGACAGAGCGACGGAACACACACTCGCTCGCATCACAGGGGTGGTTTCTGGAATCCTCTGGACACGATAGAGATCAGACTAGATTTTCCTGCAGCTCTTTAACCATTTTTGTGGTTCTTCGTAGAATCCTTTCCAGTTTTTTAAAAATTCCTCTTCAGTTGTGGAGACCACAGCTAGATTAGTCATCGGAGAGAATTTGTGATTATTAGATCAACATCATGTAGTCACTCTTGCTGCTGCCTAGCCATATAAACCCAGTCAGCTGCTCCCAGCTGACCAATAGGTTGTGTTCCCGGAGTTCAATAGTATGTGGGTTGTTTGGAACACAGAAAGCCTTTCCCCATAGAAACAGAATTATAGATAGTGGCTTATTTCCCAGGCCATTGCGTAAAAATCTACTTAATGCATACAGAGCTGAACCAGGACCTGACAGTAACAGTCACTAAAGCCCTTGACTTGCCTAAGTCCCAGTGGGACTCCTAGTGCCATGGAGTCCTGAGAACCTCTGAACTCTGGCAACCCCAAGACCTCTGAGTGAGGTAAGAAATGGGCTGACAGCCTTTTCGGAAACCATAATTTGCAACGTTATTTTCGAAGAACACTTCTTTGAACTAGACTTTTACCTGCAATTGGGGCTATTAGCATATAAGCAAGTAATCAAGAATTACCTTATGATAAGGGGCTTCCCTGATGACTCAGATGGTAAAGTACCCACCTGCGATGCAGGAGACCCAGGTTCAATCCCTGGGTTGGGAAGATCTCCTGGAGAACGGAATGGCTGCCCATTCCAGTATTCTTCCCTGGAGAATTCCGACAGAGGAGCCTGGTGGGCTATAGCCATTGGGTCACAAAGAGTTGGATACTACAGAGCGACTAACATACACACACACTCCTTATGATAAATACGCCTACAATATGCTGGACACTTTTCCTAAATCTACCTTAGTTATTTTTAATCCTCATGATAATCTTATAAGAAAAATACTCTTCTCGTTTTGCTGGTGTCTTGAGAAGATTTTGCATGGCCCTGGAACAGGCAGGTAGAAGGTGGTGAGAGAGATGTGGGAGCCAGGCATACGTGCAAAGCTGAGAGCTTTTCACTGCACAACACTGCCTCCCAGTGGAGTGTGCTTGACACATACCCCAGAGTCACTAAATCAACCACGTATGATCTCCCCTTGAAGTAACAAGTTCTTCATTCATACATCCAACAAAGAATCTTTGAGTGCTTCCAGTGAGTGAGGCCTTGGGAACGCAAAATCAAATTAGACTTGGTGCTCTTACAGAGTAGTTGAGAAAATGAACAAGTAAATCAGGGGTTGAAATCAATGAGACAAGAATATGATCAAATTAAAAAAAAAAAAAAAATTACCCAGAAACTCAGAAGAGAAATTAATCAGACTTGGGTGGTTGTGATGCTAACCCAGAAAGGCTTCCTGGAGAAGGTGAGATGAGCTGAGTTTTGAAGAATGAGTTGGAGTTAGATGTAAGTCTCATGACAAAGGGTTGAAAGATGGTCCTTCTCTTCAGAAGGAACAGCATATTTAATTGCACAGGGACACTGAACACATCAAAAATATGTCAAGCAGGGATTTCCCTGGTGGTTCAGTAGCTAAGACTCTGTACTATCAATGCAGAGAGCCCAGGTTCGATCTCTGATCTGGGAACTAGATCCCACGTGCTGTAACTAAGACCCAGGGCAGCCAAATAAATAAATATAAAAATAAATATCTTTAAATATGTTAAGTATTTCTTTGACCCATCTGATTTGTGATACGTCAGCACAATGAAAACATGGAGTAGCTGATAATTTACTTTGTGGGACAGTAGGCAAGTGAAAATAGCATTTATTATAGCTTTTTGTAAAAAAAAAAATTATGTATTTGGCTATGCTGGGTCTTAGTTGCAGCATGCAGGATCTAGTTCCCTGACAAGGGATCAACCTGGGCCCCCTGCATTGGGAGCACAGAGTCTTAGCCACCGGTCCACCAGGGAAGTCCCTATTATAGTTTAATTTGCCTTTATTTCACAGTGATTTTTTAGATTCTTTATATATATAATTATATATACATGTATTTCTTTCGTGAATGGTGTATATTTTATTGATTTCTCTATTGGGCGTTTTGGAGAAGGAAATGGCAACCCACTCCACTATTCTTGCCTGGAGAATCCCAGGGACGGGGGAGCCTGGTGGGCTGCCGTCTCTGGGGTCGCACAGAGTCGGACACGACTGAAGCGACTTAGCAGCAGCAGCAGCATTGGGCATTTTGGTCATTCAAATGTTTGATTTGCAAGGAAAAAAAAACCACTAATTTGAAAAGAAAGCTGTACCCATGTTCACCGCAGCATTATTGACAATAGCCAAGATATGGAAACAAACTGTGTCCATCATTGGATGAATGGATAAAGAAGCTGTGATACACACACACAGGCACAATGGAAAATTTAAAATAAATGGAAATATAAATGGAAAAATAAAAAGAGAGGAAAATCTTGCCATTTGTGACACATGGGTGGAACTTGAGGGCATAATGTTAAGTGAAGTAAGTGAGACAGGGAAAAACAAAGACAGTATGATCTCACTTACATGTGAAATCTAAAATAAAAATAAAAACATCTTGAACTCATAGACACAGAAACAGATAGGTGGTTGCCAGAGACAGGGGTGGTGAGTGCGCAAAATGGGTGAAGGTAGTTGAAAGCTACGAAGCTCCAGTTATAAAATAAATGTCACTGGCATAAAACATACAGCCTAGTGATCATGGTTAATAATATTGTGCTATATATTTGAAAGTTGCTGAAAGAATAGATCTTTAAAATTCTCATCACAAGAAAAAAATGTGTATCTATATATAGTGATGGATATTAACTAGATTTACCGTGGTGATCATTTTGCAATATTTACAAATACTGAATCATTATGTTGTACCTCTGCCACTAATACAATGTTGCATGTCAATCTTACCTCAATTAAAGCATTGATTTGTAACAGCTCCTAACTCATTGTATGATCTTTTTATCTTTCAATTAAAAAAAAATCCTTTCCTAAAAACCTTCCCCAACTTGAACTATTTTTTAAAACTTAGGTTCTCATTTTACCTTCACATCTTTGATCCAGCTGAAATTTGGTCCACTCAGTGTAAGGAATCTGGTAGTAATGCCACTATATTTCCCATCCTGCCTTGCAGCTTTTTGCCCTCAAGGTTGGGAGCCGGGAGCCAGGAGTCAGGCTCCACAGGTGAACCTTGAGCAGAGATGGGCTTCACCTCAAGTGATAGGAGTCTAAGAAAGCTGGGGCCATACGTATGGGCTGCAGCTGGGAGGAGGGTAGTCGTTCACTCTGGCAGGATGGAGATGAAAGCAACTCAGACCAAGGAGCTGAGAGCAACTCCAGAAACAGTCTAAGCTGCCTGGTGCCTCTTCACCACATGCCCCCAGCCCCCCGACTCCATTTCTGTTGAATGAGAAAACCTGGTCTTTGACGCAGGCAGCAATAAACCTGCTACAGGAGAGTGAGCTCACAGAGAGCCAACCAACCACACACACACACACACACACACACACACACACATACACACACGCACACATCCCTCAACAAAAGAAAATAAAACAAAAATTCCAAAGCACAAGACGAAAATTAGCACTAAGGGAACCAATACACGGAAAGGGGGAGAGAGAAATTGGGAGATTGAGATTGACATATATGCACTAGTGTATATAAAATAGATAACTATTAAAAACCTACTGTATAGCCCAGGGAACTCTACTCAGCACCCTGTAATAATCTGCATGGGTAAGAATCTTAAAAAAGAGTGAATTTCTGTATATGTATGATGGGTTCACTTTGCTGTACACCTGAAACCAACACAACATTGCAAATCAACTATACTCCAGTAAAAATTAATTAAAAATAATAATTCAATAGGGTTTAGACAGGAAAATCAAAATATGTTTTGAAAATCAATAATTCTATATTTCCAAAGCAAGTGACATTTAAAATTTGTAAAACAGAAAAAAAAAACACCCAGAAAGCTGACACACTAAACGAGGTAATTTAACTACTACTAAAAACAAACAAACAAACAAAAAAAAACACTGGCAGCCTTTCCAGCAAAATCTATTTCAATCTATGAGGACTTGTCTCATTGTACCTTCAGCTGTGCTCACTCACTCCCCAGATAACTAAGCCACTTCTCTGCTCCTACCCTCCTCATCTCTGTATGGCATTACCCTTCAATATCCTGAGCATGTCTTCCACCCCTCCTCAACCCCCCAAACCCTTGGCCATTTGAAAACCCCTACACCCTCTACCTCATTTGTGAATGCTCCCCTTAGCTTCTTGTTCAAGCTTAACATGGACACCCACCCCCGAAGGTCACTGCTACCCAGTCATTCTCTTCCCAACCCCCGCCTCCTGTACCCTGGCACTCCTGAGCCTGAAGCTGTACTCCTCTTCCCTCATTGATGCTTCCAGGCCATTCCCCACATCCTGCCTAGATTCATCCAGCTTTAACCTCATACCATCAGACTATGTCACCCACTATACACAACCTCATGCATTGGAGAAGGAAATGGCAGCCCACTCCGGTGTTCTTGCCTGGAGAATCCCAGGGACGGGGGAGCCTGGTGGGCTGCCATCTATGGGGTCGCACAGAGTTGGACACGACTAAAGTGACTTAGCAGCAGCAGCAGCATCCACAACCCCTTGGGCCTTATTATCACTTGGTTCAGTAATTGGAGCTCCCAGCTCACTGTCAGTCTCTTCAAGTTCATTCCTGTCTTGGTTCTTGGCGATTTTTAACATACACACTGATGGTCACTTCCATACCCAGGCCTCTCAGAATCTTGAGCCCCCCATATCATATCCCCTTCCCCATCTGCACTTACCTCTGTGGTCATTCTCTAGACTTTCTCGATACCAGTCACCATGACCCCTCCAGGCACTGCACTCTCTGAGACCTCCTGTCTCTCCAGCTTGCTTTTTAAAACACTGAAGTATGTGACATATAACATCATATTAGTCACAAGCATACAACACAATGATTTGTACATTTGTACAATGATTTGTATAGCATGATAATATATACATAATCATTTGTATATATTACAAAATGATCACCCCAATAAATCGAGTTAACATCTATTACCACATATAGTTACAATTTTTTTCCCTGTGATGAGAACTTTTAAGACTCATTCTTTTAGCAGCTTTCAAATATGCAACACATTACTGTTAACTGTAGCCACAATGCCACACGTGACATCCCCAGGATGTATTTATTTTATAACTGGAAGTTTGTACCTTTTGACCCCTTTCATCTATTTCACCCATACCCCATTCCCCACCTCTGTCTGCTCTCTGTATCTAATGAACTTGGTTCTTTTCCCCCAAGATTCCACATGTAAGTGAGACATGTAAGTCTTTGTGTCTCTCTCTCTCTCTGACTTATTTCACTTAGCGTAATGCCTTCAAGTTCCGTCCATATTGTCCCAAATGGCAAAATTTCTTCCTGTTTTATGACTGAATAATACTCCATTCATTATTTCTTTATCCATTCATCCACTGATGGTCACTTAGGTTGTTTCTGTATCTTGGCTATTTTAAATAATACAGCTATATAACATGGAGGTTCCAGCTCACTTTTCCTAGAAACTCAACCCCCATCTTTTCACTGCCCCATTCTCCCCGAAACCTTCTCTTCTTATGCAAGTTAAATTCCATAGTCAAATAGTATAATTACCCCTTTGCATGTACTGTCAATTACCAAGGCCCTTTCTCACTTATACTAGAAATTTAATCATATATTATATATTCTTTTGTGTCTGGCTTCTTTGCTCAATATTGTATTTATGAAATACTTCTTTTTGTTTGAGCAGTTTATTTTCATTTTGTACAGCACTCTATAATATGAATACCCCACTACTTATTTCTTCATTATGCACTTGCTTTTGGCTAGTGCTCCTGTGAACGTCCTACCACCTTCTGTGCATACGTTTCTATTTGGACTGGAATTGCTGAGTCACAAGGAATGCACTTCTAGCTTTAATAGGTGATGCTAAACTGCTTCCTGGTGGTGGTACTAATTAATTTATAATCCCATTTGCAGTGCATGAAAGTTCCAGTGGCTAACATTTTTTCTTACATTTGTATTGTCAATCCTTTTAATGTTAGCCATCCTGGTGAGATTGTAATTGTGTAACATTGGGATTTTAAATTTGCATTTCTTTGATTAAGGAGGTAAAGCACTTTCATACATCTTTATTGCCATTTGAAGAACAGTCTTGTGAAGTATCTTGCACATTTTACCAATGGGTTGTCTGTGTTTTCATGTTGATTTCTATGAGTTCTTCATAGGACTGTGAGTTAAATGTGTTGCAAATAACCTCTCCCATTCTGTTGCTTACCCTTATATTCTCCTGCTTTTTTGATGAATAAGAAGTCTTAATTTTAGGGAACTCTCATTTATCAATCTTTTTCTCTGTGGTTAAGAGTCTGTGGTTTTGAGTACTATTTAAGAAATCTTTTTCTACCCTGAGGTTATGAAGTTAATCTATATTCTCTTCTAGATTTATTTTGTTGCCTTTCACATTTGAATCTACAAATATTCTGGAATTTTGGTGTGAGGTAGTATTCAGCTTTATTTAATATTTTTCTTTTTTTTTTAAATATTCAATTTTTTATTGGTTTAACGTTTGGTATGATGAATATGAGAAGGATTACCCCAGATGGAAAGGCAATTTAAGCAAAGACAGTGAATAAAAGAAAGAAAAGAGTGGGTTATGTTTGGGTGGACAGTGAATCTCTTCACAAAGTTGTCAGGGTTTCTAAAGTTCTGGTAGAAATTCAAGTGGGAAGTCAGAAGTAAGGCAAGGTTGGTTCCATACCAAATCACAGAAAGCAGCACACACACATGTCCTCCGATTGCTGAATCTGCCAATCAGTCACACCTCCAATAACAATCAATCACACCTCCAAAAACTGTAGGTCCCTTGAATCAGAGGCTCCAGGCCACCGTCATTTCTCCACGAACATCATTCAGGTTACACCAGGAATCACCAGGAATCAGGATTTCCAACCATGAAGAGGTTGGCCCATCAGTCATTCACAGCAGTTAGAACTCAGCCGCGTTCATTTCCTAATGCTGCTATAACAAACTACCGCAAACGGGGTGGCTTAGAAAAACATTAAAGTCTTCTTTCACAGCTCTCGAGGACGGATGCTGGAGATCAAGGTGTCACCAGGGCCGCCCCCCGCCCCGCTCCACAAAGGCTCTAAAGAAGAATCCATCCTTGTCCCTTCCGTCTCCCGGTGGCTCCAGGTGGCTCCAGGCTCCCGGCAGCGTCTCTCCAATCTCTACCTCTGTCTTCACACAGCAATCTTCCTTCCGTCTCAGTGCCTGCTCCTCTTCTTATGAGGACACAGCCGCTGGATTTAGGGGCTACCCCCAATCCAAGATGATTTCATCCACAAAGGCCCTATTTGCCAATCAGTGAGATTCTAAGGTCCCAGGTAGACATGAAGATTTAGAGAACACCATCCAGCCCACTACAGCAGCCATCAGGCTAAACACGAAAGAGCCACACGTCAGCGGCCGTCTCTGCGACCACGTCCTTGACGCCAGGCGTAACCGCTGACAGCCCGCAGGACCCTTTAACCCCGGGCTCCGTTCTGCCAGCTTCGCCCCCTCTCGCCGGGCGTCAGGTGGTTGCATTCCAAAGGTCTCACGTGGAAGGGAGAATAAAATTTAGTTTGAACAGATGCTGCACCGGGCAGCAGTCTGAGGCGACAGCTTGCATTTCCCGTCTTCCCAAAGGGAGGTCCTGCACTTGAGGTAAAATACTCCGAGGGAGCCGCGAACTAGGGAACCGTGACCTCCCATTAGATGCGCTGGCTATTTAATTTTTTTCTATTTGGAAATAGTCTCAGAACTACTTGTTGAACTGTTACTCTTTGTGACATATCATACCTTTGTTGGGCTTCCAGTTGTTAAGGAATCCATCTGCCAGTGCAGGAGACCGTTTGATCCCTGGGTCGGGAAGATCCCCTGAAGAAGGAAATGGCAATTCACTTCAGTATTATTGCCTGGGAAATCCCATGGACTGAGGAGCCTAGTGGGCTACAGTCCATGGGGTGGCAAAGACTTGGACATGACTGAGCGACTGAGCATGAACACACACACATAACTTTGTTGTGAACAGCAAGTATATAGATGTGAGGGTCTGTTTCTGTTTCATTTAATAAGGTTTGTTTTTATAAGAATGTATCCATTTCATTCAAATTTTACTGTGCTGCTGTAAAATTGTTTATAACATACTTCTGTCTTTTCAATGTTTGAAAGATCAATAGTGATATTTCCCTTTTCAATTTTGACATTGGTAATTTGCCTTTTTTCCTTTTAAAGTCAGTCTCACTAGAGATTTATCAATTTTGTAAGTATTTTCAAAGACCAATTTTTGGCTTTTCCATTCTTTTATTTTAAACTTTCTGTATCCTTATGTTATAAACATAAAGTTGAGCATATATGTGTCTATGTATGTGTCTATCTATCCGTATCTAATAGTCTAGGATCAAATTATAAAGAAAAAAGTATGCTCATATATCCAGTTTGTAATATATTCATGCAAAGTAAATGCCTCAGTGGGGTAAAAAATTACAGTACTATACAATCTGTGGTTGATTGAAACTTGTGTAGTTTAAGGGTCAACTGTAAAGTAATATAAGAAAGGCACTTAGAACGGGACACTGACATGTAATAAGTGGTCAGGAAATGATAGCTGATCTTTTAAAACTCTCTTATTTTTAGCTTTTTGCTTATATTTTGTGCTAGTTGTGTTGTCTTATAAATAGCAAGTCAGTGAGTGTTGTTTTTAAAATGTGGTTTGGGAATTCCCTGGCAGTCCAGTGGTTAGAACTCAGCATTTCATTGCCAAGGGCCTGGGGTTTAATTCCTGGTAAGGGAACTAAGATCCCACAAGCCATGAGTCACAGCCAAAAAGAGAAAACTGTGTTTTTATTAAAAATAAACATCCAGAAAGCACACAAACTGTAAATCGATGGATATTCATAAAGTGAACAGAGCTGTGGAAACAGTCTTCAGATCAAGCACACCCAGAAACTCTCAACTTGCCTCATTCCAGGCACTGGCCTCACCAAGGGCACCATTTCTAACAGCACAGACGGGTTGACATTGTTTTGAATTTTATCTGAATGGATTTATATAATGTGTGCACCTTCATGACTCGGCTCTTTTGCTCAACATTATGTTTGTGAGATTTGTCCATATTTGTAGGTGCAGCTGCACTTGTTCACTCTTATTGCTGCATAATACTTTATTATGTGATGTATCACAGTTTAGTTTTGCAAGACTCTTGAGAGTCCCCTGGACAGCAAGGAAATCAAGCTAGTCAATCCTAAAGGAAATCAATCCTGAATACTCATTAGAAGGACTTATGCTGAAGCCGAAGCTCCAATATTTTGGTCTCCTGATGTGAATAACCGACTCTTGGAATAGACCCTGATGCTGGGAAAGATTGAGGGCAGAAGGAGAAGAGGGCATCAGAGGATGAGATGGCTGGATGGCATCACCAATACAATGGACATGAACTCGGGCAAACTCCGGGAGATGGTGAGGGACAGGGAGACTTGGCGTGCTGCCGTCCACGGGGTCATGAAGAAGAGTCGGACACGACTGGGCAACTGAAGAACAACAAATATGGTTGATGGTCTTTTGGTCTTTCTTGGTTAGGACTATCTCAAATGATGCTGCTGTGAACACTCTTATGCATGTATTTTAGTGAACCTCATATGCATTTTGGTTGGGAATATGCCTTGAGATGGAATCACTGGCTCACAGGATATGCATTTTTTTCAATTTTACAAGGCACTGTTAAACTGTTCTACAGAGGGGCTGTACCAGTTTACACTCCCACAAACCTTGCCTTTTAATAAGAGTTTGTAATTGTCATAACTGTTATGACCAATGTCATGTTATTTTGTGGTTTTGTTTTTGGTTTCCTTGCTTTTCTTTTATATTTAGTTCTCCTTTCACTATAAACAGAACTTTGTTTGGCCTGCCTTTTGAAATAACTTGGAGGATAAAGAACCTGTTTTTAATTTTACTAATGGTTACTATACGGCAATTCACAATCATTGTCACAAGTCTGTCTAATTATCAAAATTACAATAAAAACAATTAATGTTGACTCACTTTTCATGAAAGGCAAAGATTGCAGTGCTTTTACTCCCTTACCTGAGTCCTGTCTTCAAGAAATTAATGTTGTGTCATAAATTCTATCATCCAAAATTTAGCCCATCAGAGAGGTGCTAATTTGTAGGGCTTGATATTGGCCCATATTAAATTGATCCAATGGCACAATGCCATTGACCTTGAATACTTGTAAGAAAAGCTATGAAACTCCTGATTGTAATTATGAGTATCTTGTTCATTGCATTACTGTGTTTTCCCAGCAAGGCATTTTCCCCAGATCTCAGAATCAGAAATTGTGCTTTTCATGAGCATGTGGCTTATTTTTACCTTACAAACCCAGATATTTTCCTTTTTATAACACTGACTTGTAGGAAATTTAGAATATATTGGGTTGGCCAAAAAGTTCTTTCAAGTTTTCCCGTAAGCCAGGAAAAACCCAAATGAACTTTTGCCCAACCCAATATTTTATTTCTCTATGTTTATATTTTGAAAACAATATTATACTCTTTTGGAAATGAGACAAAATATGAATCACTGCGGCAGGGCAAAGATGTCTTCCATGTCAAAGGTGGTTATCTCCAGGGAGAGAAGTGAGAATGAGAAAAATAAAAAGTGAAAAGAGCTTATTCATTTGCATTATTTAAGTATGAATTTGTATGTTATTGGTATAATTTTAAAAAGAAGTATGTGTACATTGAAAAGAAAGAAACTAAAGGTAAATACATGTAGGAGCTGGGATAGAACTCCCTAAGACATGAAACCATATAGAAATGATATAGCGATCTGACCCAAAATTTCAAAACTTTCTTTCCAGAAGAAACACTAAAAACAAAGTCCCCAAATCAGTAGACTACTGACAGACAAGATTAAAAACAAATGTTATAGACAAAGATGAATAACCTTAAAATATAATGAGCTTCTACTAATCAAGAAGAAAATGAGAAACAGCTAATAAAAATGAGCTAATAAAATAGGATATAAACAGGCAAATCACTAAGAAGAATGATAAAAGACCTATTAACATATATTAGTTAAACTAATAAGTTAAGAAAAGAAGAACCGCAAATCAAAAATAGATTTTGTATTTCACTCTAAGTTTTTCACTTATCAGATGGGGAAATATTCAAAAAATGCATATAACTGATGTAGGTGAGCGGGAAAAGGACATGCTATGGATGGTTATAAAAATAGCACAGCCTATGGGAAGGATAATTGTGTACTATATGAACTAACAATCCCATTTTTTAGACTATTCTACAAATACACAAAGATGCATGAATATATATACATATATACATGCATACAGGCAGGCCTTCACAGACTTGCACTGCAGTATTATTTGTAGGAATACAGATAGTAGAAATTATTTAAATGATCATTTTGGGAGAAATTTATTAAAGGAACACTGAGCATCTAATGTGGAAAATTCTGAAAGAGATGGGAATACCAGACCACCTGACCTGCCTCTTGAGAAACCTATATGCAGGTCAGGAAGCAAAAGTTAGAACTGGACATGGAACAACAGACTGGTTCCAAATAGGAAAAGGAGTACGGTAAGGTTGTATACTGTCACCCTGTTTATTTAACTTCTATGCAGAGTACATCATGAGAAACGCTGGGCTGGAAGAAGCACAAGCTGGAATCAAGATTGCCAGGAGAAATATCAATAACCTCAGATATGCAGATGACACCACACTTATAGCAGAAAGTGAAGAGGAACTCAAAAGCGTCTTGATGAAAGTGAAAGAGGAGAGTGAAAAACTTGGCTTAAAGCTCAACATTAAGAAAACTAAGATCATGGCATCTGGTCCCATCACTTCATGGGAAATAGATGAGGAAACAGTGGAAACAGTGTCAGACTTTATTTTTTTGGGCTCCCAAATCACTGCAGATGGTGACTGCAGCCATGAAATTAAAAGACACTTACTCCTTGGAAGGAACATTAGGACCAACCTAGATAGCATATTCAAAAGCAGAGACATTACTTTGCCAACAAAGGTCTGTCTAGTCAAGGCTATGGTTTTTCCAGTAGTCATGTATGGATGTGAGAGTCAGACTGTGAAGAAAGCTGAGCACTGAAGAATTGATGCTTTTGAACTGTGGTGTTGGAGAAGACTCTTGAGAGTCCCTTGGACTGCAAGGAGATCCAACCAGTCCATCCAAAAGGAGAACAGTCCTGGGTGTTCATTGGAAGGACTGATGCTAAAGCTGAAACTCCAGTACTTTGGCCACCTCATGCAAAGAGTTGACTCATTGGAAAAGACCCTGATGCTGGAAGGGATTGGGGGCAGGAGGAGAAGGGGACAAGAGAGGATGAGATGGCTGGATGGCATCACTGACTCGATGGACGTGAGTTTGAGTGAACTCCAGGGGTTGGTGATGGACAGGGAGGCCTGGCGTGCTGTGATTCATGGGGTCGCAAAGAGTCGGACATGACTGAGCAACTGAACTGAACTTAACTGAACTGAAGCATCTAATTCCAGAAAAACATCTACTTCTGCTTTATTGACTACGCCAAAACCTTTGACTGTGTGGCTCACAACAAACTGTGGAAAATTCTGAAAGAGATGGGACTACCAGACCACCTGACCTGCCCTCTGAGAAATCTGTACGCAGGTCAGGAAGCAACAGTTGGAACTGGACATGAAACAACAGACTTGTTCCAAATTGGGAAAGGAGTACATCAAGGCTATATATTGTCACCCTGCTTATTTAACTTATATGCAGAGTATATCATGAGATATGCTGGGCTGGATGAAGCACAAGCTGCAATCAAGATTGCCCGGAAAAATATCAATAACTTCAGGTACGCAGATGACACCACCCTTATGGCAGAAAGCGAAGAACTGTAGAGCTTCTTGATGAGAGTGAAAAAGTTGGGTTAAACCTCAACATTCAGAAAACTAACATCATGGCATCCGGTCCCATCACTTCATGGCAAATAGATGGGTAAACAGTGGAAACAATGACAGACCTTATTTTGGGGGGCTCCAGAATCACTGCAGATGGTGACAACAGCCATGAAATTAAAAGACGCTTACTCCTTGGAAGAAAAGCTATGACCAACCTAGACAGCATATTCAAAAGCAGAGACATTACTTTGCCAACAAAGGTCCATCTAGTCAAAGCTATGGTTTTTCTAGTAGTCATGTATGGATGTGAGAGTTGGACTATGAAGAAAGCTGAGGGCCGAAGAATTGATGCTTTTGAACTGTGGTGTTGGAGAACTCTTGAGAGTCCCTTAGACAGCAAAGAGATCAAACCAGTCCATCTTAAAGGAAATCAGTCCTGAATATTCACTGGAATAACTGATGCTGAAGCTGAAACCTCAATACTTTGGCCACCTGGTGCAAAGAACTAACTCATTTGAAAAGACCCTGATGCTGGGAAACATTGAAGGCGGGAGGAGAAGGGGACGACAGAGGACAAGATGGTTGAATAGTATCACTAACTTGACAGACATGAGTTTGAGTAAGCTCCGGGAGGTGGTGATGGACAGGGAAGCCTGGTGTGCTTTAGTCCATGGGTCACAAAGAGCTGGACACAACTGAACAACTGCTGAACTTAACTGAAGCATCTAATAACAAAAATTCGGTAGTTTTATCTATCAGTTCAGTTCAGTCGCTTAGTCATGTCCGACTCTTTGCGACCTCATGAATTGTAGCATGCCAGGCCTCCCTGTCCATCACCAACTCCCAGAGTTCACTCAAACTCATGTGCATCGTTGAGTCAGTGATGCCATCAAGCCATCTCATCCTCTCTTGTCCCCTTCTCCTCCTGTCCCCAATCCCTCCCAGCATCAGAGTCTTTTCCAATGAGTCAACTCTTCGCATGAAGTGGCCAAAGTATTGGAGTTTCAGCTTTAGCATCATTCCTTCCAAAGAACACCCAGGGCTGATCTCCTTTAGAATGGACTAGTTGGATCTCCTTGCAGTCCAAGGGACTCTCAAGAGTCTTCTCCAACACCACAGTTCAAAAGCATCAATTCTTCGGCCCTCAGCTTACTTCATAGTCCAACTCTCACATCCATACATGACTACTGGAAAAACCGTAGCCTTGACTAGATGGACCTTTGTTGGCAAAGTAATGTCTCTGCTTTTGAATATGCTATCTAGGTTGGTCATAACTTTCCTTCCAAGGAGTTAGTGTCTTTTAATTTCATGGCTGCAGTCACCATCTGCAGTGATTTGGGAGCCCAAAAAAATAAAGTCTGACACTGTTTAACATATTGTGGCACGATTAACATAGTGTGGGCTTTTTCAGGTCAGTATAGATAAAACTTTTCATACTGGAGAAGGGAATGAACAGTATGAAAAGTTTTATCTATACTGACCTGAAAAAGCCCACAATATGTTAATCATGGTTGAATGAAAGAATGAGCAGTTGGAAATATATAACATGAATGAAAGCTCAAGTGGATCAAAACTAGATATTAAATAACCTCTGGGCTCAGAGGGTACAGAGAGGGTTCTGGCTTCTTCTACCTTCCTTAGGGTTTGACAAGTAGGCAGTGTGGTCTTAAGTTTCCCAGGTGGTGCAGTGGTAAAGAACCCTTGTGTCAGTGCAGAAGATGCAAAAGGTGTGGGTTCGATCCCTGGGTGGGGAAGATCCTCTGGAGTGGGAAATGGCATTCCACTCCACTTCTTACCTGGAAAATTCCATGGACAGAGAAGCCTGGTGGGTTACAGTCAGTTGCGTCTCAAAGAGTCGAACTACAGGACTACGCCTCTGTAGTCTTAAAGGGGCACTGGCCCTTCAAGATTAGCATGGGGCTAGTTTGCCTGAGAGGATAGTGTCCTAGCGGTGTGTGTGCGTGTTGTGCGTGTGCACACGCGCATGTGTAAGAGCTTTTTTGCCTGTATCTTTGTTTGAGATTGGGTTGTGAATTGGGTTCTGTTTTTACTCGCCACTCTTTCCCCTCTCTGCGACCACCCGTAAGGACCTAGGACCTAGCCAGGGAAGCCAAACAGGGTCTTGAAGAAAAGCCAAAACTCCCCCAAACCAGTAAGGCTCCCTCTCCACACAAAGACTGCCTCCACATTTCCAAAACGTGTTCTCAAATCTTGCACCATCCCTTCCATTGTGGATCTGCTTCCAAAGCCCACCTCTGATGAGAGGGGAGCCTGAGTTCTCAAGGTGCAAAGGCAGCAAGAAAGGAGTCGGGTATCTGTCTCTATGCCTGGGCGTGATCTACACTTCTCCTGGTCTGTGTGGTCAGACTGCTTTTTCCGCTTCTCATTGCCAATGATCCCATAGCTCATGAGGAGCCTGGCAGGCTATAGTCTGTGGGGTCGCAAAGAGTCAGACACTACTGAGCCACTAAGCACAGGACAGCACAGCACAGGAAGGTCCTAGGGAGTGAGTGGATGCAGTTAGCGGAAGACGCAGGGCAGCGCTACCTGTGTCTCCTGGCCCCTCTGCACCCCCACCCCCAACACACACCCTTTAACAAGATACACAAGTAACTGGGCCTCACGTTGGCAGGAAAAATAGTTTGTTCCCCTTCAGATTTGACTTAACATTTTTCTAGCTCCTTTTTTCCCTCTGTTCCTTCTACCCTTCCTGTTTCTTTTTTTAAAAAATAGTCTTTTTTTCTTCCCCCCCCCGATATCCTAGAAAATAACCAAAATAGCCTATGTGATTTCACCACAGGTAATGAAGTTCTGACCTCAAAATTGTATTGTTGAATGAAGTCCTGCACATAAAATAGCCTACAAGCTTCTGCCAACAGCAAACATACCAAAATGAGGCTACAGAATGTATTTCTTGGAAAACCAAACAAAGGAAATAGGAAGAAATGGGCAAAGTCCATTTCTTTTCTCTGCCCGCCTCCTGTTGCCTAATTCTCAGTTTTCATGAGGTCTTTGGAAAAGGGCAAGATTCCAGAGTTGTGGGCCTGTACTTATTTGATCCTGTTTTTCATGGCTCCCTTTCTTCTCTTTAGCTTCTCTCTCATGTATGGTGCTCACTTACTACATGAACCGTATTATTACCAAATGACATTCAGTGGAGACACCATATATGCCTTTTCTGGAACAAGCTGTAACAAGAGTCTAAAACATGACTTGTGGTTCTCAAAGCGTTTGGTCAGCGTCCATGCACTCTTCCTTGGGGAGGCTGAGACTTGCTGTGTTTGAAGAGTGTGGGGTCTTTCTCAAAAAAACTGTGGTTCCACTTGCTAGGTTTGCAGGATGATTACAGAGCAATGGGGTGACAAGTGAAAATGAAGCCCTTTGTTGACAACACAATGCAGGGCCACTCCCCACACCCCAGCCAAACAAGTTCCCTTGTCTGTCTATCAGAAGGGAAGTGTGTTTGGCTAAGCAAAGATGGGGTGTGGTGGGCAAATGCAGGGGAGAAGGAGACAAGGGAATGGTGAGGGAAAATGTAACGAAGTTTCTGTGCCCTTGGGGCTTCTGATTCTCCGCAGCTTGGAGCTCATGTCTACCACCGTGGCCTGTGGTTCCCCACTCCCCGTCCCTGTTGACTGGGCTGTCCTCTCTAGACCCTGCCACCCTCACTCCCTCCAGGCCCCCTCATAGCTGGGCCCCTTCTAACTGATGTCTAGCCAAGAAAGAACACACGGTGCCTTTCTGGATAATTTTCAGGAAATTCAAGAAGAGATGAGAAAATGGAATGTAAAAAATTAGTGTTTTAGTTTTTAATTTCCCTTCGAGAAATCTCATTGGTGGAGGCCTCCTCCAATGGTTGGATGGCTTAGATATTCTCTGAGCTAATTAGGTCTTGACATATATTTGCCAAGTATTCTGTATTATTTTTTTCTTTCATTTCCAAAATTTTAAACCTAATTCACGGGGCCATGAATACAACAATATACCAGCATGGAAAATAAATTCATTTTGAAAGAGGAGAAAGGGAGCCTGCTGTTTGATTTACATCATTTTGTTAACGGGTTAGTCAACATTTACTCAGAACCCTCTGGGTACAGAATGTAATAGGCATGTGGGAAAATTACAAAAGATATGGGAAGACATTTTTTTCTGCCTGCAAAAATCCAACTAATTCACTCTAATGGAAGACACCAACTAAAGACATATGAGAACGGCTAAGAATACAAATAAAAGGAACTGGTTGTGTCCACTAAGGACATGTTAATTTCAATTGCCCATGAGTGCTGAAGGCTGGCTCAGACTCACTGGCAATGAAGTATCCCAGTTGGGGACTTTGTGGCATTTCCCTGGCGAAATCCATCCAATAGCAGGTTTCACCTTTCTTAGCAATCTAGGAGGAACCACACAGGTAAGTGTGGCGAACTTGAAGAGCTGATTTCCTAACCATAATATTGTTTAACCATAATGATATTATGGTGGCCATCTTTGGATTTATGCCAGAGGCTTTGTAATTATATCATCTCAGGACTCTTCTATTTGCCTTAGAGTCAGAAAAAGCAGACATGACATTTGGCTCTAAAGACATCAGTTGTTCATTGTTCAGTTGCTAAGTTGTGTCCGACTCTTTGCAACCCCACAAATTGCAACATACCAGGCTTTCCTGTCCTTCATTATCTCCCGCAGTTTGAGCAAACTCATGTCCACTGAGTCAGTGATGCTATCTAAACATCTCACCCTCTGCTGCCTCCTTGTCCTCTTGCCTTCAATCTTTCCTAGCATCAGGGTCTTTTCCAATGAGTCAGCTCTTCAAAACAGGTGGCCAAAGGATTGGAGCTTCAGCTTCAGCAGCAGTCCTTCCAATAAATATTCAGGGTTGATTTTCTTTAGGATGGATTGGCTTGATCTCCTTGCTGTCCAAGGGCATCGGCGATACCACCCAATCCTTCTGTCCCTCCTTCTGGCCAGCTCTTTTTGTGGACTTCTTGTAAAGTCAAGTGTCTGCTCTGGATAAATAAGTCTTTCAAGAGGAGTGTGCTCTGCTTTTTCAAAGCTTCCTTATCTGTGTTAACTGCTGGCAGAAATCTGGAAAGCTGCCAAGAACCTGGCCAAAGTCTCTATTTTGAATGAGAACATCTACAGGGTAGGTCCAATCTCCCTTCTGATTCATCAAGAGTGTTTCTGGGTCCTTTTGAGAACTATCAGGTTTAACTGCCTGTGCTTTTGAGCGAAGTGCTTTTGAGGCCCACTTATTTTCTTGGGCTCCAAAATCACTGCAGATGGTCACCGCAGCCATGAAATTAAAAGACGCTTGCTGCTTGGAGGAAAAGCTATGACAAAGCTAGACAGCATATTAAAAGGCAAAGACATTACTCTGCTGACAAAGGTCCATCTAGTCAAACCTATGGTTTTTCTTGTAGTCATGTATGGATGTGAGAGTTGGACTATAAATAAAGCTGAGCACTGAAGAAGTGATGCTTTTGAACTGTGGTTTTGAAGAAGACTCTTTCGAGTCCCTTGGACTGCAAGGAGATTCAACCAGTCCATCTTAAAGGAAATCAGTCCTGAATATGCATTGGAAGGACTGATGCTGAGGCTGAAGCTCCAATGCTTGGCCACCTGCTGTGAAGAACTGACTCATTGGAAAAGACCCTGATGCTGGGAAAGATTGAAGGCGGGAGGAGAAGGGGACAACAGAGGATGAGATGGTTGGATGGCATCACCAACTTGATGGACATGAGTTTGAGCAAGGTCTGCAAGTTGAATGGACAGGGAAGCCTGGAGTGCCGCGGTCCATAGGTTGCAAAGAGTCGGACACAACTGAGCAACTGAACTGAACTAGTAACAAAGCATGTCAGAGCACCTTTTTGGAAAGACAGATTTTTTTTTTTAATCCATCACAGAACAATGTTTTGGAAAATAATAATAAACTACTAGGAAAACTCAATTTAAAAAAAAGCCCAAAGACTACTAAGCACAAGTTTAAATCTCTCTCTTTTTTTAGATTCAATACACAAAAACTATTCTGTCAAACTTCCATAAAAGTTCTAAATGTTTACTCTGTTTCTAAACTTATCTCACTGAAGATTTGTTACCAACAATTTGCAGGATGGACTTGGGTTCAATCTCTAGTTCAGGAAGGTTCCCTGGAGAAGCGAATGTAACCCACCGCAGCATTCTTGCCTGGAGAAGTCCATGGACAGAGGAGTCTGGCGGGCCACAGTCCATGGGGCTGCAAAGAGTTGGACATGACTGAGCAACTGAGCACAAGGTCCAATCTAACAGTGCTCGATAAATGCAGGGAGGAGGAATGAAATAATAAAATAATACCAATTACATGTGCTAGAAAATAAGCACATGTAAGCAGGGACCTTACCAGTAAGATTTAACAATATTGCTGAGAGTGTCCCAAGAAATGTCACTTTCACTGGCATCTTCAAAGGAGAAAGGCTTGCTGACAAACAAGAGGGAAAATGGATGAAGCTTCTTTCCCTGGAACCTGCCCACTATACACTTGCAGGTCACACTTCTCCATGAAGATGACAGGAACAGAAATACCTGGGAGATACATTGGTGCCAAGGAAAATGGGTGGACCTGGCAGCCCAAGGCCTGGCATCAACGTCCCAAAGACCCTACCCTGCTGGCTTCCCCATCCAATGGCACATTTATCCTGGGTGGGCTGCTCTAACCAATGCCCCCTTCGCTCTTGGCCCTAGTGGTACTCAGCCTGGTAAGTATAATACTTCTCAGCTTACAGGTAATTTTCTCAAGAAATGCCTTGCCTCCTCTCCTTCCATCCTTTTCTCTCTCTCTCTCTCTCTCTCTCTCTCTCTCTCTCTCACACACACACACATTTGGTGGACCCCTTTACAGTACTTAACTGGTGGGTCAGTGATAAAGTATCTGCCTACCAATGCAGGAGACACAAGAGATGCAAGTTCGATCTACGGGTCAGGAAGATCCCTTGAAGTAAGAAATGACAACCCAGGCCAGTGTTCTTGCCTGGAGAATCCCATGGACAGAGGAGCCGCGGGGGTTATAGTCCATAAGGTTGCACAGAGTCAGATACAACTGAGCCCACACCTCTACCATTCCAGCACTTACAGTGTATCATTGTATTTTTGTACATGGTTACTTTCTTCACATTTTTAGGTCAGTGAGGGTTGGGAATCATACCTGTGATGTCTGTCCCTGTGGATTCTGAGTCTTGTCATGTTGTTTGGAACCAGGGCACTCATATCTGTGTGAGCGACTGCTGGGCCTCAGCAACCACGCTGCTTGTACAGGCTCACCTTGCTTTATTGAGCTTTGCAGATACTAAGCTTTTTACGACTTGAAAGTTTGGCACAACCCTGCGTTGAGCAAGTCTGTTGGGGCCATTTTCCCAACAGCATTTGCTTGCTCCCTGCCTCTGTGTCACATTTTGTCAATTCTGGCAATATTTCAAGCTTTAAAAAAATTATTATATTTGTTTAGGTGATCTACATTCAGTGATCTCTAATATTACTACTATGACTCACAGAAGGTTCAGATGATGCTTAGCACTTTTTAGCAAAACAGTATTTTCTACCTAAAGTATGTACATTTTTTAGACATAATGCTATTGCACACGTAGTAGGCTACAGTATGCTGAAAACATAACCTTTATACGCACTGGGAAAGCAAAAAATTCATGGGACTCTTTTATTACCATGTTCTGTGTATTGCTGTAGTCTGGAGCCTAACCCTGTGATCTCTCTGAGGTCTACCTGTAATGGATTTTTTCTCCATTTTCACTTGTAAACTTTTAATTCAATGAACTGACTTTGATAGGCTGAAATCATGAAGTAACTTAATTTTGTGTCACTGTCCCTTCAAAACCACTCTGTGGGCTCCTTCTCTTTCTGCTAGTGGGGATGCACTTGAAGAGGTCCTATAGCTTGTAGTGTTTGTCATGGGTCATAAAAAGTCACTTGCGTCTCAAGAAATGACTTACGTTACTAGACAGCCACTGCGAGGCCATGATGGGAGCTGTGAACTTTTGCCCACCCCACCCCCAACCTGGGGTATCTGGGCTGCAGGCCTCACCTGGGTCCTAGCAACTGGGGATCTGATCGCTCCCATCAGTCCCTGTGGTCAAGGTCTTTAGTGAGGATGGTGGCCTTGCTTTGGGAGCCCTGCACACAGCAGACTCGGGAAGGCCCTAGCAGGCTTCCAGTGACAGGGGCTGGGGGGCAGTGTCCCTGGGCCCCCACCCTTTTCTGCACTTTTCCATTGTGGGTGTTCTGCAAGCTGGCCTCGGGTTGGGGGGCGTTGCGGTGGGGTTGGGGGTTGGGGGGTGGTCAATGTCTCTTCCCTCCTGCTGGGAGGGGTCCAGCACCTGCCGTCCTGTGGGCTCCCACCAGATCCTTCAAGGCCCTAGGTCCATAAATGAAGTGAGGCAATGTAATGTTACCTTGCCCAAGCTCACTCTGCTAACTGCAGGACAGGCCAATACATCGGGAGGTCCTGTTGTTGGGGGAAAGGAACACGACTTTAATCGGAAATGCAGTGGATGGCGGACTAGTATCTAAAAAACCCATCTCCCCTCAGCTTAACTCAGGCTCCTTTTATATAGAGGAAGGGCAAGGGGAAGGGCCTACTGAGATGTTGACCAATGGCTGAGCAGGACTGCTAACGGTAGCTCCTAATGGTCACTAACTTAGGGGAGGGGCCCACTGCTGATGCCGACCAATGACTGAGCCGGACAGCTAACAGCTGTGCCCCACCCCGCCCCCATTACAGTCACATCTTTTGCTCTTAGGAGGACACCAAAGACTTCCTCAGAGATACATTTGAGGATTTTTTTTTTTTTTCAGTCTTTGCTTTCTCTCACCACTTCTGACACCGTTGACCACTTCCCCCTTGAAGCCCTTCTGCTTGGTTTGCTTGACCTCTAGCGTCTCTTCACCTCTTTCCCTTCCCTCTCAGGCTCTCTCAAAAGTTTGTGTTTTCTTGATTGCTCCTTACCTACAGTGTCTCCAAGTTACCGGCCCAGTCTCTCTCCAGCCTTGTGTGCTAAGTCGCTTCAGCCGTGTCCGACCCTTTGCGACCCTACGGATTACAGCCCTCCAGGCTTTTCTGTCCGTGGGATTCTCCAGACAAGAATACTAGAGGGGGTTGCCATGCCCTCCTTCAAGGGATCTTCCTGACTCAGGGATCGAACCCGTGTCTCTTCCATCTCCTGCATTGGCAGATTGGCTCTTCACCTGGGAAACCCTCTCTAGCCTTAGCTGATTGCTTCTTTCACTGGTGGCTAGATTCATTCACTCCTTCCTTCATCACTGGGCCCTGGGCACCAAGCCCTGAAGCACATTCTTCAGATTCAAAACTCAGCTTCAGGACTTCCCTGGTGGTCCATTGGTTAAGACTCCACACTGCTAATGCAGGGGATACTGGTTCAATCCCTGGTGGGCGAACTAAGATCACACATGTGGTGCAGTGCGGCCAAAAAAAGCAAAAATGAAACAACTCAGTTTCAGGTCATTCCTCCAGAAAGCCTCTTCTCAGCTTCCAGACAGAATTCAGCCTCATACCTGAGGCACCTTCTGCTTGAGGTGCCAGGTACTGATCCCCGCTCTAAGACTTTGCCCATTGTTGTAATTATTGTCTGGGGTGTCTGCCTCCCCCTTTAGACTGCGAGCCCTTAAAGGCAAGGACTCTGTTTAGTAAATTTTGTACCCCTGTCATATTCAGAAAATTGGAGAAGGCGATGGCAACCCACTCCAGTACTCTCAACCTGGAAAATCCCATGGATGGAGGAGCCTGGTAGGCTGCAGTCCATGGGTTGCTAAGAGTCGGGCATGACTGAACGACTTCACTTTAGCTTTTCACTTTCATGCATTGGAGAAGGAAATGGCAACCCACTCCAATATTCTTGCCTGGAGAATCCCAGGAACAGAGGAGCCTAGTGGGCTGCTATCTGTGGGGTCGCACAGAGTCGGACGTGACTGAAGCGACTTAGCAGCAGCAGCATATTCAGAAAAAGTCTATTAGTGATTATTGAATAAATTAAAATGCTGAGTCTGACTAATGCTGTGTCTACAATTACAAATAACTTTATCTTTGCAATATTACCTGGAAGTAATAACAGTGAACATCAGATCTAAGGCTCTTCTTCTAAGGGCAGGCTTGGGTGGAGGAGGGGTGGGTGGAGGAACAGATCAAACGCACTTGTGTCCATAGCCTGGCTTTGCATGCCTGTATGCTAAGTTGCTCTGGAGAAGGCAATGGCAAGCCACTCCAGTACTCTTGCCTAGAAAATCCCAAGGATGGAGGAGCCTGGTAGGCTGCAGTCCATGGGGTCACTAGGAGTCGGACAGAACTGAGCGACTTCACTTTCACTTTTCACTTTCATGCATTGGAGAAGGAAATGGCAACCCACTCCAGTGTTCTCGCCTGGAGAATCCCAGGGACGGCAGAGTCTGGTGGGCTGCCGTCTATGGGGTCACACAGAGTCGGACACGACTGAAGCGACTTAGCAGCAGCAGCAGCAGTATGCTAAGTTGCTTCAGTGGTGTCTGACTCTTTGCAACCCTATGGACTGTAGCCCACCAGGCCCCTCTGCTCATGGTATTTCCCAGGCAAGAATACTGGAGTGGGTTGCCATTTCCTCCTTCAGGGGACCTTCCTGATCTATGGATCGAACTGGGCTAAGAATGGTCACTTTCTATTCATATGGCTCTTATGAAGAGTAAAAATGAGGGTTGGGGAAGCACTTACTATAATTACAACTTAAGCTAGTGGATGTGATGGAATTCCAGTTGAGCTATTTCAAATCCTAAAAGATGATGCTATGAAAGTGCTGCACTCAATATGCCAGCAAATTTGGAAAACTCAGCAGTGGCCACAGGACTGGAAAAGGTCAGTTTTCTTTCCAATCCCAAAGAAAGGCAATGCCAAAGAATGCTCAAACTACTGCACAGTTGCACTCATCTCACATGCTAGTAAAGCAAATGATCAAAATTCTCCAAGCCAGGCTTCAGCAATACATGAACCGTGAACCTCCAGATGTTCAAGCTGGTTTTAGAAAAGTCAGAGGAACCAGAGATCAAATTGCCAATATCCGCTGAATCATCAAAAAAGCAAGAGAGTTCCAGAAAAACATCTATTTCTGCTTTATTGACTATGCCAAAGCCTTTGACTGTGTGGATCACAAGAAACTGTGGAAAATTCTGAAAAAGATGGGAATACCAGGCCACCTGATCTGCCTCTTGAGAAATTCGTATGCAGGTCAGGAAGCAACAGTTAGAACTGGACATGGAAAAACAGACTGGTTCCAAATAGGAAAAGGAGTACGTCAAGGCTGTATATTGTCACCCTGCTTATTTAACTTCTATGCAGAGTACATCATGAGAAATGCTGGGCTGGAAGAAGCACAAGCTGGAATCAAGATTGCCGGGAGAAATATCAATAACCTCAGATATGCAGATGACACCACTCTTATGGCAGAAAGTGAAGAGGAACTAAAAAGCCTCTTGATGAAAGTGAAAGAGGAGAGTGAAAAAGTTGGCTTAAAGCTCAACATTCAGAAAATAAAGATCATGGCATCTGGTCCCATCACTTCATGGGGAATAGATGGGGAAACAGTGGGAACAGTGTCAGACTTTATTTTTTTGGGTTCCAAAATCACTGCAGATGGTGACTGCAGCCATGAAATTAAAAGACGCTTACTCCTTGGAAGGAAAGTTATGACCAACCTAGATAGCATATTCAAAGGCAGAGACATTACTTTGCCAACAAAGGTTGGTCTAGTCAAGGCTATGGTTTTTCCAATAGTCATGTATGGGTGTGAGAGTCAGACTGTGAAGAAAGCTGAGCGCAGAAGAATTGATGCTTTTGAACTGTGGTGTTGGAGAAGACTCTTGAGAGTCCCTTGGACTGCAAGGAGATCCAACCAGTCCATCCTAAAGGAGATTAGTCCTGGGTGTTCCTTTGAAGATAAAGATGCTGTGGTATTAATGGAAACAAGATCATACATTTGCAAGGGGGAGAGATCGAGGGAAGGGATTGTTAGGGAGTTTGGGATGGACACTTACACGCTGCTATATTTAAAATGGATAACCAACAAGGACCAATTGTAGAGTGCATTGTATCTGATCAATGTATATGGCAGCCTGCATGGCAGGGGAGTTTGGAGGAGAATGGATACATGTATATGTATGACCAAGTTCATTTGCTGTCCACCTGAAACTATCACAACATTGTTTATTGGCTATATGCCAATATAAAATAAAAAGATAAAAAAAAAAGCAACAGACATTTGCAGAGCTCAAGGAGATGCAGAGCCGAGTATGAACCCATTAAAACTCAGCATCTCTGAAATGAAAATCACCAAATATAAAAATACCCTACATAACTGATAACTTCAGTTTTTTTTTATTTAGGCAATTAGAAATAACAGAAAGAAACTTCTACTACTTCTAAAGCCAGATTTCCAGATCAAAGAGTGAAGCTGTGGATCTACATTCAGCTTGGTCCCTCCCATTGGCTGTTCTATCACATCAGATCATAATAATGTGTAGGGCTTCTATTTGGAATTTTGAAGCCCAGTGTGTGAAATGGAAGAGGATTCTTTCAGCTGGAAGTTTAGCTCCTACATAAAGAAACAGCTGAAATCATCAATACCAAAAAAAAAAAAAAAAAAAAAAAAAAATCACAAGCCAGAAGTGTTTCCTTTAGAAGAGAATTTGTGACATTAGTTTAAAAAAAATGGGAACAAATGTCAAGGGCAGCTGGGTTAATGAGTACAGGAAGTACAGCTGCTCTTGCCGATGGAGACTGGAGCGCTGACGTGGATGGAACGGGAGCGGAAACCACGTCCATTCATAAGGGAGGGTGATTGGCATTGCCGGCTGAACGACAGACGCTGGGCTGTAATTAGAACGTTGGCGCTCATCAAAATCCAGTAAAGCAAGAAGAGCTATGATTACTTAAACCTGAAGCTACATTCCACAAAATGGCTTTGCTTTTCAAATTCTTTATTGTTTTAGTATTCATTGGAAAAAAAAACAAAACCCACAGACCATGCAAAATTAAGATGCAATATCACAGAAGAATAAATGAGATGAGCCTGCTTTCTGTATAATGGCCAATATTTAGAGATGTGCTCTATAAATTTCAATGAAAATCACTGCAGAATATTTCACTTCAGAAAGACATTTCTTTTGGCTAAAGGGCTCTTTCCCCATCCTCCTCTTGTTTCTCGGTACCATTATTTCTGCACTGAGACAGAGCTGACCCACTATGTCATGGTATAAACTGAGAAATGACTTCTAGGTTAGAGCTGGGCTTTCTATTCACAGAGAATGACTGATGTGTAGTTACCCAAGTTCTCTTTGAAGATAAGGTTGAACCAAGCCTTGAGTACTTTCTTTTGAACTCTTTAAAGCTTCATATGTGTATTAGAATTTGGTTCATCACCAGTCTTCTAATGTAGTCCTGGTAGTCTTCTAGACCTTAATCCTACAGAATTGAATTCACTTTTTAAAAGCACTTAAGGCTGTATATTGTCACCCTGCTTATTTAATTTCTATGCAGAGTACATCATGAGAAACGCTGGGCTGGATGAAGCACAAGCTGGAATCAAGATTGCCAGGAGAAACATCAATAACCTCAGATATGCAGATGACACCACCCTTATGGCAGAAAGTGGAGAGGAACTCAAAAGCCTCTTGATGAAAGTGAAAGAGGAGAGTGAAAAAGTTGGCTTAAAGCTCAACATTCAGAAAATGAAGATCATGGCATCTGGTCTCATCACTTCATGAGAAATAGATGGGGAAACAGTGGAAACAGTGTCAGACTTTATTTTTCTGGGCTCCAAAATCACTGCAGATGGTGATTGCAGCCATGAAATTAAAAGACGCTTACTCCTTGGAAGGAAAGTTATGACCAACCTAGATAGCATATTAAAAAGGAGAGATATTACTTTGCCAACAAAGGTCGGTCTAGTCAAGGCTATGGCTTTTCCAGTGGTCATGTATGGATGTGAGAGTTGGACTGTGAAGAAAGCTGAGCACCGAAGAATTGATGCTTTTGAACTGTGGTGTTGGAGAAGACTCTTGCGAGTCCCTTGGACTGCAAGGAGATCCAACCAGTCCATCCTAAAGGGGACCAGTCCTGGGTGTTCATTGGAAGGACTGATGCTGAAGCTGAAATTCCAGTACTTTGGCCACCTCATGCGAAGAGTTGACTCATTGGAAAAGACTCTGATGCTGGGAGGGACTCGGGGCAGGAGGAGAAGGGGACGACAGAGGATGAGATGGCTGGATGGCATCACCGACTCGATGGACGTGAGTCTGAGTGAACTCTGGGAGTTGGTGATGGACAGGGAGGCCTGGCATGCTGCGATTCATGGGGTCACAAAGAGTCGGACATGACTGAGTGACTGAACTGAACTGAACTGAATCTTTTATTAGCATAGATACAGTATAAGCATTTTCCCCTCTGAGTTACAGATAACCTGTGTCTTACTGTTCTGGGTTTTTTAAAATTGCTTGTTTTTGGCTGTGCCCTATTGCATACAGGATCTTAGTTCCCGGACCAGGGATCGAACCCATGCCCCCTGCAGTGGAACTGCAGAGTCAACACTGGACTGTCAGGGAAGGCCCTACCTGTGTCTTACTGTTCTGTTTGTTTGTTGTGAATGAAATCAGCAAGAAATAGAAAAGGACCACTCTATTTTGTCAGATCACTAGTAATCTAAATTTTGTAAAGTTGCATTTTTGAAACATTAATCTCAAATTGTTCTCACAAGGAGTATTACTATAGTTTATCATATTTGAGGGAGGAAGAAACTATTAGTCCAGAAGTCAGTCAACCAACATATAACAAGAGTGGCAACCTCAGTCTTCAGATTTTGGTCTGTTTCATATATTATCCACACTTGGGTATCTGCCTTATCTAGGCCCTCCAGTCCAGTTGTAATTTCTAGGACATTTTATGAGATCAGCTCAAATTTCTTGATAAACACTATCTTGTAATACACCCTTTTCCTTTCCTAGGTAAATACGCTCATTTACCTGATGGAGTTTGAATCTTTCTGTTAGAAGGTAAGGCAATTCTAAGCAGCTAATAGCTCTCTGGGAGTGGTACACGCCATCTAAATGAATGTACAGTTTCATAACCATAGGTATCTGATTTTTAAAAAAATCATTTTTTAGAGATTACACATACTATTTACTTTTATGATTATTGTATCACATAAATGTAAACCATTCAATACAGACTTGAAAGTTTGCTTTATGAACACTCATGTTGGGTAAAAGCATGCATGCAGTCTTCCAATGACTAAATGCTGTGATGGTGACTTGAACATCTCTTGCAGCATCGCTAGCCCCTGAGCTTGAGGGCAGCAGCCATGGAGCACTGTCCTTGCTCAGTGAGCAAGTACTCATCAGCCTCATGCAATGAGGTCTTACAGGGTAAAGTAGTTAACAACTAAAATTACTTAATAATACTATGTGCCATTCATTCCATGAGCTGTTTGTCACAAACTTGTGAGCTAACGAATAACATTTGATAGGCATCAGGCAGGGAGCTATGCACAATCCATTCTTACAATTACTTCATGGGGACAGTGCTATCACTCTCAGGGAACCCGAGTCACAGATGTTAACTAGATCATACAGAGCTGATGGGTGGAGGAGTCAAGATTTGAAGTTTGGCCTTCTAGTTTTGCCACTATGTACTTATTAATGTTCATGGAAACCAGCAAGTTATTTATCATCAAAGTTTAGATCTTCAAAATAAGAGATTTCTTTTTTTGGCCAATGTAAATTCAAAGTTACTAATAATTATGTGATGGAACCTAAGCTTCTTAAATTTTTGATTTTCTTTTTTTTAGAACACAAAATGTTTGATTTCAGCTTTAGGCAAATGTAGTTAATAATCTTTTCACAAAAATAGTTAAGCTAGGCAAATTGGCTTTGCCTTTCCTTGAATTTTGGATAAAGCTGGGTGATGTGTGACACACAGGTACCTTGTGCAGCTTTTTGTTAAGCAAATCATGCTTAGGTAAGCACAAGACTAGTTTCTCTTTTTAAAGGCTTGGCTCTCTGCTGTCTTCATAGGATAGAGCTGAGCCATAGGCGGGTGCTGCTTAATGTGAATGGCTAATGGCTTTACACAGTGTTCAGTAATCAGATGGACAAAGCCCTATTACTGAAGTACAGTTGATTTACAATGTTGTGTTAGTTTCTGTGGTGTACAGCAAAGTGACTAGTTTATACCTATGTACATTCTTGTTCAATTAAAAACTTTTTTTGGCCACACCACATGGTATGTGGGATCTTAGTTCCCAGACAGGATTGAACTTGTACCCCCTGCATTGGAAGCACAGTCTTAACCACTGGACCTCCAAGGAAGTCCTCATATTCTTTTTCAAATAATTGCCATTATGGTTTATTACAGGATATTGAATATAGTTCCCTATGCTGTAGATTTGTCTTCTTGTCTTCCATTCTAGTGGGTTGAGCTGTATACCCAGGGCTTCTAAAACATGTACTCAGTCCAACTCCCTTTACTCTCTTCAGGCCCTTAATTCTTTAATTAACTAAGTCTTTAATTCTTTCAACACTAGCTAATTTCTACTCTGCATTATCTTTTCTGTTGAAGTTTTACAGTAGATGATGCTTTGTTAACTGAATCAAGTATCACACCTAACATCTCTTTAGGGGAAAAACATCTGTTCAAGCACTAACCTAGAATTTCCTCCAGGGTTTCTTTGAAGGCTACTCTTTAAAAAATGCAAACAGGTGATCAGTATCAACCGATTTTTATTGATTGTAGACAGGCCACAGAACTGGTTTTCTGTGAAAACATCTGGCAACACCTTGGAGATAATGGGTGTCATTAGCTATTGCCAACATGTATGTGACAGGTTTCTCTCCCATTTCCTCACTTACACAAGCATTGCTCCAGGATTAGTTCTGAACTTCAAGACTATGCACAACTAATTTTGGAAGAATGTTAATCCATTTTTTTCCAGAAGAGTCCACCTGGGCCACTCACAGCCATATCCTAAAATGCAGGCAAGAAGGCATCTTACAGAGGGAGAGACACCCCTCAAGTGGCAAAACAACTAGCTCAAGTTCACTCCGTGACGGCTCCCCCAGGCTTCAGATAGTGCTGGATGGCACGCAGCCTCTGTGGGAAACTTCGCTTGGGGGGATCTAGGGCTTAGCCTGTACAAGTACACTGGTGCATATATGTGTTTTGTAATGCCAATGGCTTCCCATCAAAACCCTCAGCATATGCTGTATGGGTTTGCAGCACCTGTAGCAAGTGGCATCATTTCATAGGTTTCCTCGCCTGAGTGTGGAGCCACTGTGCTGGGTCCCCACCGCTGTCATTCTAGGTGTGTCAGGAAGCACACATGCACGTAAAGGATGGCCAGTCTGGCAGTAAAAAAAGACGCACCTTTAAGTTTGTTTAGCCCAACAGTCCCTGAAGTTGGTTATTTTTTTTCTTAGACATGCTCTCATAAATAATACATGAAACTAATCATGCTTTTTGGTAGAACATGTGTTAATTTGGAGGAAAGGCTATTCTAAATGTTTATCAAAAGTATACTCTTTAAATATGTGTACAGGACTTCCCTGGTGGTCCAGTGGTTAAGAATCCGCCTGCAATAATGCAGGAGACAGGGAAGATACCACATGCCTCAGGGCAGCTAAGCTGGTGTGCTGCGATTACTGAAGCTGGTGCATCCTAGAGCCCATGTTCCCAAGAAGAGAAGCCACAGCAACAAGAAGCCTGCCAGAGAGTAGTCCCCTTTTGTTGCAACTACACAAAGTCTACACACGGCAGCAAAGACCCAGTGCAGCCAAAAATAAATATTAAAAAAAAAATTCACTTATAAAAATAAATGTGTACCTTTTAATGAGATTAGACACTAAAAATAGTGTAAAATTTGCTAACAAAGAAAACGTTCAAGATGCAGCTTGTGAAAGTAAAAATTTTTATTCTGATTGATTTCTTAACGTATAGTTCAATATAAGGCCGGTTTTCAATGGCAGAGATTTGGTTCCACGGAAACTCCATGATGCTACAGAGAGCTACCACTTTTTCCAGGAAGTAGATAAACAGCTGGAAACAGAAAGCACTTTCTAGCAGCATGGCAACTCATTAAACTGCAGAGCGACCAGGTCTGCAACTTTTATACTAAAAATGGCGCAAACATTAGCTGGTGACAGAAGTGAGAAGTGGGGAGCAAGATGTGAACATTGAAAGGAGCAATATGTGTCTTGTAAAGATGACAAAAACCCAAGGACAGCTATAAAGATTTGAAAGGATAATTATAGAAAAGGGAACCAAATATTTTACTCAAATGTTTTTTAGAGCCTTTCTGTAGAGATACAAATATATATATATATATATATTTATCCAAAAATATGTTTTATACAGATAAATGGTTTCTCAAATAAGGATGGAACCAAAGCTACAGTTATAACATAAAGCACTGTCTTTTATAAGACTATTTATCCACCTGAATTTTCAATTTGAGGTTAGTGCATTAAATATTTTCCAAATATTGACATCCTTTTCATGTATATAAATCAAGTAGGCATTATTTTTTAAAAGGGTTTTCAGGTTAAACAGTATTTTTCTAAGATCCTGTGCATATCAAACTTATGACAAGCCCCATTAAGAATCATTATTTAATAAACATATCAAAAAGGGCTATGGTCAAATTTTCTTCTCTATAGGAAACATTTAATTTTCTGATTTCCAGTTTACAAGTGTTGAAAATGCACAAGAAAGATATTACTTCACAAGTACTTTTATGTTAAGATATTTTGATTCAATATACATGGCAATATATCTCCACACATCGTAACCAAAAGTATGTTTTTTTCCTTAAAAAAATGGGGATGTAACATTACCAATCACTATAAAATAAAGCACACAAGTATTTTGGTGAATTTACAAATCTTTTTTCCCAAGTGTAAAGGCTACAAAAATTCCTAAAAATTAGAGAACACTGAAAACATATTAAAATTTGACATCCAACTTTATATTATTTCCATTTTGCCCTGAAAGATAACTTAAAAAATATGACCCTGCTGGAACAGGCCATCTTGCTTAATATAAAAAATTGGTGAGAGCAAGAAATTGTATCACTGATATGTATAATTTTTGTAAATAGTTATCTCTTCAAATCATTAGAAAAATGCTTAAAGATAAAAAACAAAACAAAATAAAATAAAATATAATATGATGGTGGTCCCTAAACTATTTTGAAGGCAGGTAGCTTAGTCTAAGCTAAAACATTTTTTTCACTCATAGGAATCATCCTCCCCTCAAATGCCCTTTAAAAAAATGCATGAAATAATACAATAGTAGCAAGAATCAAAGAGCAGAAAATGTATTTTCAGGAACAGAAAAAAATCTCTAGTGCTGAAAGATATAGTAAAAAGCAGATTTCTTTGGGGACATTAATCAATTAGATTATAATTCATTATGAAGATTTCTCTTTTCTATTACGGGGAGAGTCTGCTCCATTTGAAGTTACTGTTCCATTGACACCATTTTCTGAAAAGAGAAAAATAATCAGCATTACTTTCTTTTATAAATAAGTGCAAATGACAATATCTTTTATACATAAAGGTACCTTCAGAAAAGAAAATTTAAAACCCAATATATGCTCTTATGCCCTTAGGTGAAACTTACTAGTGCTTAATCCATTCGAGTATTTAACCAATCATAAAACCTGCTAACAAGTTAAACACGATGAACTGAAAGCAGGAAATTAAAAGGAATTATAATATGTCAATTATATCTAAAAAAAATAGTTCAAAAAAAAGTCTGCAAAGCAACACTTTCATAGAAAAAGAGGAACATTTTTTACATTGGACAGCAGACAAGGGAGGTTCTTGGGGATATGTTTCTTTACAACATATTTAAAAAGTGGCATTTTGGATAACTCTTATGTTTAAGAGTGTTATAATGGCCTTCTTCAAGCTAGGGTGGAAATAACTGATGTCAGACCAATCCTCCCTCCTAAAATACCCATAAAAGGAGAACATAAAAATGGCTATTTGAAGGCACTGGGGAAAAAAAACAAGTCAGCTAAGTATATTTCTCCCCCAAGGGATTTGCCAGCTACTAAATAAGCACATAGCACACACATACACACAAATGTGCACATGCAACAACCAAGACTCAGAAATCCAGCAGAAAGTAACTCTGTGAACAAAAAGCTACACAGAGAATTGGGATGTCTCACAATGACAGGGAGATAAAAATAAGTATTCAGTGCCTGTCAGAGAAGAAAGTCCTTAGAAATAGT
Organism: Bubalus kerabau; assembly: GCF_029407905.1. Lineage (NCBI taxonomy): Eukaryota > Metazoa > Chordata > Mammalia > Artiodactyla > Bovidae > Bubalus > Bubalus kerabau. The sequence continues at coordinate 36,392,703 of NC_073637.1, forward strand.
TGATGTCCTAGGAATGAGGGCAAATTGGAAACAGATCAGCTTCAGTGACATAGAATGATTCACTCATATTTAATCCAGAGTTTCTATTGATGCAGCCGTAGTATCTACATTCTTTTACACAAAACATTCAGTATTCAATTAAAAATTACCAGGTATGTCAGAAAACAAGACCAAATGACTGAAAACTAAGAGAAAAAAAATATCAGAAATAGATCCTCAGATGAGCCAGATGTGGAGCTGTCAGACAGGGACATTAATAGAACAATGACTAATAAAAATAAATGCAGAGACAAATAGTTTCATCCAAGGACTCAAAGATCTTTAATCCTAGGACTGGAAAATACCACAACTAAAAATATAAATTTAATAAAAATTTAATAGATTAGACACAACAGAAGAGATTAGTGAACTAGAAAAAAATGCTCATATTGAAACTCAGAAAACAAAGGATGGAAAAAAACAGAAAAGCATGAAAAAGATATAAAAGGACAGGGTAAAGGGGTTTAAACACATGTACTAGAATTCCCAAAGGACAGGAGAAATAGAATGGGGCAGAAGCAATATCTGAAGAAATAATGGTGAAGAATTTCCCCTAAACAGTGAAAGAAACCAAGTCAAGATTCAAGAAGCTAGGTACAATGCAGAGCAGGATATACACAAAGAAAATCAAACTTTGGCACATCATAGTATAACCGTCAAAAAAGAGAACAATTTCGTCAGACTGGGTGAAAAAACTAAAATCAAATTACACACTGCTTACAAGAGACACAATTTATATTTAGGGACAAGAAAAGGTTTAAGGTAGAAAAGGTACACCATGATATAATATAACATTTTATTACAAGAAAGTTGGTGAGCTAGAGTGAATTCAGACTAACTAGAGATGAAGATGGACATGTGACAATAACAGAGGACACATTCCACAGGGATTTACAACAACCCTAAACTTTGATGCACCTGTAATATACCCTCACAATATTTCAAGCAAAAACGTACAAACTACAAGGAGAAGTGGGTCAATACCTTTTGTAATAACTGACTGAACAAGCAGAACTCCTTCCACCAAGTCAGTAAAGACACAAAAGACTGGACCACACAAATGGACCTGATGCCTGCCTATAGAACAACATACTCAACAAACACAATACACATCCTTGAGAAGTCCAAAGGGAACATTCATCAAAACTGAACACCTGACGAGACATAGTGAAGGTCCCAACAAATTTCAAAGAACTGAAATCAGAGTATGTTTTTTTAACCACAGAGGAATTAAGTTAGAAATCACTAGTAAAAACTAGAAAACGCCCAAATATTTGTAAACTACACAACGTACTTAAAAATAATCCATGAGTCAAAGAAGAAATCACAATTGGAATCATAAAATATTTGAAACTGAATGATAATGAAAAAGATGTATCAAAACCTGTGAAATAAGGGTAAAGCACTGCTGAAAGGGAAGTCTGCCCTAAATTGCAAGTAATTCATGAGAAGGGGTAAAAATAAATGATTCCTTTTAACAAAGCCACAAATAACAAAACAGTAAATTAAACCCAAAGAAAGGGAAATAAGAACAGAAATCAATGACAGAACTGAGACAATGAGCAAAAGAAGACAAGTGTTGGTTCTTGGCTGATGGAAGTGAAAAAGAGAAAGGCATAAACTACTAACACGGGAAGTGGAAAATGGGAATCATTGCTGTTTCACAGGCATTAATAAGTAGATACTATGAACAATTTTACATCAATACATTTCACAAATTTAGATGAAATGGATAAATCCTTGAAAAATACAATTTACCAAAAGAGAAATGATAAGAAATAAAAAATTTGAATAATCCCATTATCTATTAAAGAATGTAAATCTGTACCTTCCTATAAAGAAAAGTCTAGTTTGGATAGCTTCACTGGTGAATCCTTCCAAACATTTAAATAAGAAATGCTGGCATTACATGAAGGACAAACCTGCCCAATACCTTTTATAAAGTCAGCAAAACTCATATCAAAACCTGACAAAAGGGCTAATTTTAGCCTAATCTTTTACATGAACACAGTTGCAAAAATCCTAACAAAATATTGAAAAAACCATCCAGCAAAAGAGATATTATCATCAATTTGGGTTTACGCCAGGAAATACATTACCAAAAATATATATCTATATTCTTTATGAATATAGATATAAAAATACTCAACAAAATACTAGCAAGTCAAATCAAGTGACATTCAAAGGATTATGTATGTACATTAACAGTCAGTGAGCTTTATCCCAGGACTGCTCTGTTTCTTTAACATTAAAAAAATAATCCATGATAATAATCTAGAAGAGGAAATGGCAACCGACTCCAACATTCTTGCCAAGATAATCCCATGGACAGAGGAACCTGGTGGGCTACAGTCCATGGAGTCACAGGAAGTCAGACACACTTGAAGTGACTGAGCACACATGCATGATAATAAAGGATACAAACCATTTGATGATCTCAACAGCTGCAGAAAAAGCAAGTGATAAAACCAAACATCCTTTTACGATAAAAATTATAAACTAAGGAAAAACGGAACTTTCTCTATATGTTGAAGACCATTTAGACAAAACTCACAGGTAACATTATACTTAAAGTTGAAAGACTGGATGTTTTCCTACTAAGATCAGGAATAAGGTGAGGATGTCTGTTTTCGCTTATTCAAAATTGTTCTGGAGGTTCTAGCCAGGGTAATTTGGCAAGAAAATGAAATAAAAGGCATCCAGACTGAAGAGGGAAAAGTAAAACTATCTCTTTGCAGGTGACATGAGCTTGTATATTGAAAATGCAAAGAAATCCACAAAAATGCAATTAAATAATGAAATAAAATTAAAAAAAAAAAAAACCCAATAAGTACAGCAATGTTGTAGGATACAAGATCAATATGCAAAAATTCCACTGCATTTCTATACACTGCCAATGAAAAATCCAAAAATGGAATTAAGAAGATAATTCTATTCACAACAGCATCAAAAAGAATAAAATACTTAGGAATAAATTTAATGAAGTACAAAACTTATACACTGATACCTACAAAATTTAATTGAAAAAATTAAAGACCCCAAAAGACATAAAGACATCTATGTTCACACTCCCCAAGGCAATCTACAGACCCAAGATACTCCAAATGAAGCCCAGCTGACTTTTTTGCAGGAAAACAATAAACTGATCCTAAAATTTGTATGAAAATGCAAGGCACCCAGAATACTCAAAACATGAAAAAGACAAAACTGGCAGACTCACATTTCATGATAAAACTTACTACAAAGCTACGGTAATCAAGACAAGGGCATAACAGGCATCCAGATGAAGAGAACAGAACACAGCCACAAATAAATTACTACTTTTATGATCAACTGATTTTTAACAAGAGTATCAAGACAATTAAATGAAAACTAGTTTTTTTACAAATGGTGCAGAGACAACTGGATATCAACATGTGAAACGATGAATGTATTAATACAACGTTATACTTCAGAAAACAGTTTAGCAGTTCTCCCAAGCGTTAAATATACAGTTATTTTTATATGATATGACCCAGCAATTCCACTCCTAGGTATGTATCCCAAACAGCAAAAACCAGGTGTTCAAACAAAAATATGTCCATGAATATTAACAGCAGTCATAGTAGCCCCAACATGGAAACAACCCAAATAGTCATCAATTTACGGATAAACATAACACTATATCTTCATACACTCGTTTATTATTTGGCCATGGAAAGGAATGAACTATTGACACACGCATGTATGATATATATAAATTTTAAACATGTGCTACAAAAGCTTGTACATGAGTGTGCATAGCAGTATCATACACATTAGTTTAAAAGTGCTCATCAACTCATAAGTAAAAGTGGTATATCCATACAATGGAATATTATTCAGCCATAAAAAAGAATAAAGTACTGGGACATACTACAACATGAATGAATCTTGAAAACATTTGCTAAATGAAAGAAGTCAGTCACAAAGGATCACATGTTCTATAATTCCATTTTTATAAAGTGTACATAATAGGCAACTTTGTAGAGACATTTTCTGAAAATCAGTGGTTGTCTAGAAAGAGATGGGAATACCAGACCACATGATCTGCCTCTTGAGAAATTTGTGATGCAGGTCAGGAAGCAACAGTTAGAACTGGACATGGAACAACAGACTGGTTCCAAATAGGAAAAGGAGTTCGTCAAGGCTGTATATTGTCACCCTGCTTATTTCACTTCTATGCAGAGTACATCATGAGAAACGCTGGACTGGAAGAAGCACAAGCTGGAATCAAGACTGCTGGGAGAAATATCAATAACCTCAGATATGCAGATGACACCACCCTTATGGCAGAAAGTGAAGAGGAACTAAAAAGCCTCTTGATGAAGGTGAAAGTGGAGAGTGAAAAAGTTGGCTTACAGCTCAACATTCAGAAAACAAAGATCATGGCATCCGGTCCCACCACTTCATGGGAAATAGATGGGGAAACAGTGTAAACAGTGTCAGACTATTTTTCTGGGCTCCAAAATCACTACAGATGGTGACTTCAGCCATGAAATTAAAAGACGCTTACTCCTTGGAAGGAACGTTATGACCAACCTAGATAGCATATTCGAAAGCAGAGACATTACTTTGCCAACAAAGGTTCGTCTAGTCAAGGCTATGGTTTTTCCTGTGGTCATGTATGGATGTTGAGAGTTGGACTTTGAAGAAGGCTGAGTGCCGAAGAATTGATGCTTTTGAACTGTGGTGTTGGAGAAGACTCTTGAGAGTCCCTTGGACTGCAAGGAGATCCAACCAGTCCATTCTGAAGGAGATCAGCCCTGGGATTTCTTTGGAAGGAATGATGCTAAAGCTGAAACTCCAGTACTTTGGCCATCTCCTGTGAAGAGTTGACTCATTGGAAAAGACTCTGATGCTGGGAGGGATTGGGGGCAAGAGGAGAAGGGGACGCCAGAGGATGAGATGGCTGGATGGCATCACTGACTCTATGGACATGAGTCTCAGTGAACTCCAGGAGTTGGTGATGGACAGGGAGGCCTGACGTGCTGCAATTCATGGGGTCACAAAGAGTCGGACATGACTGAGCGACTGATCTGATCTGATCTGAGAGCTGGAAGACTTAAGAGTACTGAGAAGTGGAAACTAAAAGTTCAAAGTTTTTTGGGTCGGTGAAGAATCTGCCTGCAATGCAGGAGACCCTGGTTCAGTCCCTAGGTCAGGAAGATCCCCTGGAGAAGAAAACGGCAACCCACTCCAGTATTCTTGCCTGAGAGATCCCATGGACAGAGGAGCCTGGTGGGCTACTTTCCATGTGGTCACAAGAGTTGGACATGACTTAGTAACTAGACCACCACCACCACCAATAATGTTCTAAAATTTATAGTGGTGATACATGCACAATTCTGTGAATTTACTAAAAGCCACTGAACTGTATACTTTAAATCAGTGAATTACATGGTATGTGAATTTAATCTCAATAAAGTTATTAAAAAGAAAAAAAAAATAAACACGTGCTATGTGAAAAAAAAAAAAATGTCCAGAAAAGGCTAATCTATAGACAGAGAACAGGTAAGAGGTTGCTAGGGGCAGAGGAAAGGAGGGAATGGAAAATGACTGCTAGTGGGCATGAGGTTTTTTCTGGATGATACAAATCTTCTGGAATTAGGCAGTGGTATGCACAATTTTGTGAATATACTTAAGAACTACTGAAATGTACACTTTAAAAGGTCAACTTCTCGTGTATGAATTATATTCCAATAAAGCAGTTATTAAAAAACATTACTGAGAGAAATCAGAGATACTCTATATAAGTGGGAGGTATACAGCATGTTCGGGACTTCCCAGTTAGTACTAGTGGCAAAGAATTCATCTGCCAATGCAGGCGACATAAGAGGCATGGGTTCGATCCCTGGGTTGCGAAGATCCCCCAGAGGAGGGCATGGCAACCCACTCTAGTATTCTTGCTTGGAGATTCCCATGGACAAAAGAGTCTGGTGGGCTACAGTCTGTAGGGTCACAAAGAGTCGGACACAACTGAAGTGTGTGCGCGCACACACACATGGACAGGTAACACCATACTTAAAGGGGAAAGACTGGATGTTCACACACACACGCTCATGGGTTGAAATACTCAATTCTCCCTCAGGTGATCTATGGAGTCAATGTAATATCAACCCAATACCCCAGTGAAGATATTTGTGTATGTGTGGAAACTGACCAAGATGCGCTAAAATTCATATGACACACAAAGGGTTAAGAGTTGCTGATACAAACCTGAATAAGGACAAGATTGGAGGACATAAACTATCAGATATAAAGACACAAAAGGAGCGAACCACCACTGTTTATGACAAAGATTTTAAAACAATGTCTCGTCTTATAGTTCCAACTATAATACTACAAGTTGAAAAATTATTCCACTGTCAATGCATTTTCAATCAAAAGCCAGAAGGAGAAACAAGGTGAGATGCAAAGTCAAAGATTAAGGGCCAAACAATCAGGAATTATAAAAGAGCTGTTCCTCTTGGGACTAAAGGGCAGATGGAAAGGAGCTGAAAGGTCTTGTTTTTTAAATATGAGTAAGATGTCCGAAAGTACTATCACTCTTCAGGATATTCACTCATTAAAACTGCCCATGTACACACTGGTCTAGAGGGGCTCAAAGTCACCAAGTCTGCAGAACTTGTGAGAGAGAACTTTAGTGGATGGCTTTTGAGGGGAATAACTGATTTGAGGGAACCACCAAACTGTAAGATGGGGAAAATGATTTTCTTTCTAATTTTGCTAGTAAGTAGAATTAACTCTCGGAGAAAGCAATGGCACCCCACTCCAGTACTCTTGCCTGGAAAATCCCGTGGACGGAGGAGCCTGGTGGGCTGCAGTCCATGGGGTCGCTGGGAGTCGGACACGACTGAGCGACTTCACTTTCACTTTTCACTTTCATGCACTGGAGAAGGAAATGACAACCCACTCCATGTTCTTGCCTGGAGAATCCCAGGGACGGGGGAGCCTGGTGGGCCGTCTATGGGGTCACACAGAGTCAGACACGACTGAAGTGACTTAGCAGCAGAATTAACTCTTCTTTTTAAGATTTTAAATCTTAGTAAGATTATAAATAAGACCCCAAAACACGAAAAAAAAAAGTGTTTTCTACTTCAGGTTTTTCACTGTTTACTGAGTACAAACCTGTTCCTTTTCTAGAAGACCTGCCTTTAGTCACTGGTGGCTTCTTCTTCACAGCTGGTGCCTGAAAAGTAGAATGTTCTCTCCACCTTCGAAGCTGAAAATTAATGAACTTCCACATCATGAACGCTTGGGTAATGCAAATGGATGCCAGAACAGCAATTCTGAGAATACAAAGAAATAAACAGAAAATTAACGTGTACCCAAGCAATGCCATTGAATAACGTAGTCTCTCTTGCTTTGACAGTATTAACTTAGTGCTAAATTCCCACTATATTGACAAGGATTATATTAATGAATAATTACCCCACTAATAATTAACCCCAGGTGGCTTAGTGGTAAAGAATCCACCTGCCAATGAAGGAGATGCAAGAGACTCAGGTTCGATCCCTGGGTTGGGAAGATCCCTTGGAGGAGGGCATGGCAACTCACTCCAGTATTCTTGCCTGGAGAATGCCATGGACAGAGGAGCCTGGCTGGCTACAGTCTACAGGGTCAAAAGAGTTGGACATGCCTAAAGTGATTGAGCACAATAAGTAACCCCAGAAATTAAATAAATGCTGTAGTAATTTTTTTTTCAAACTTTAAACTTTTTATTTTTTATTGGGGTATAGCCAATTAACATGTGGTAGTTTCAGGTGAACAGAAAAGGGACCCAGTCATGCATATACAGGCATCCATTCTCCCTCAAATCCTTCTCCCACTCCAGGCTAGCACAGAACATTGAGCAGAGTTCCCTGTGCTATACAGTAGGCCCTTGTTGGTTATCCATTTAAAATACAGCAGAGTGCACATGTCCATCCCCAACTCCCTAATTATCCCCTCCCCCTGGTAACCATAAGTTCCTTTTCTAAGTCTGTGAGTCTCTATTTTGTAAGTTTATTTGTATCTAAACACTTTAGTATTGATACTTTAATTTATACATGAAATTGCAATAGGTATGAAATCAAATCAAATGAGTATTTTCCCCTACCTCTCATAATTATACCTTTAGATTTTAGACAATTCATATTTTAAATTGATAATACATACTACACTGCAGGGCAAGGTGAGAAAAGTGTTAAATCAACCCTACCTAACAGCTAACACATTGAAGTTTCCAGTACTGAAATCCAGCTTCTGGTTCTCTGCTCTTGCTAGGCCAAAGCCAACAGTGAGTACTGAGAGAATTAAAGTCAGAAGTCTTCCCAAAACAAACAGAACTGCCCACAGAGAAAATCTGTGAAAAAAATGTCAAAGTCAGATTCACAAAATTGCAAAGATAAGATTCTAGTAGAAATCAGATTCCTGTTAAGTAAATGCATATTAAAACAGCATTTCTTCCAGTTCTGCAAAAAGGATTCTGAAATAAAATGCTAGGGAAATGCTTCATATTATATCACATTCTTGGAGATTGTATAATATATGAGCATATTTCAGGTTCTAGAAGTTCAGTTAAAGAAATACTTTGCTTTTTTTTTCATTTAGCTGATTTTCTGTGTATGCGTATAACAACTATTAGTGATTCTCAGAACTCCTGGTATATAGAACAATTTTGGAAAAGGCTGAATAAAAACAAAGGCCATGTATTCAATTCTCATGAGAGTCCTCGTTTCACTTTTTCTCCCCCCAAGGCTCTTTACAATACATATTACTTCCATGCTGTCCAAGTTTAATTTTCCCATCAAAACATTTTTGTCTCTTTAAGGTTCTATAATCGACTATTTCAATTTCTTCTGAAAGTTCACTTTTCCTCATTATTCCTTCTCCAAAAGAACAATGTGCACTAAACAAGATAGGAAAAGTTGTATGAGAACTTTGAGTTCTCATATGTATGAGTAAACCCTCAACCTTCAAAACTATGAGTTCCAATATACTATCTCTCAAGCTAAGAAAGACTATTTTAGAGAACAAAATACCAACTTCAATTGTTAAAAAGTGTCATTTTATTTAAAGTAGCTTATAAAGCAACATAATTGACAATAGCATGGACCTTGGCAATAGCATGGTCCTTTGCAACATAGGCACAGACTTTAATTACACAAGAAACAGAATGGTTGAAAGACTCACCCTTTCTGATACTTTTCGTCACTAAAGTAAAATAGGCGGGAAATGTGAAAAAGAAACTCGACAAAATAGTGTAGCACCAAAAGCACAAGTCCTAGATGATTCAAGCTGTTAAAAGAACACATTTAAAATGAAAAGATTAATAATGAATTAAGACAGAGTAGCATACTATCTGCCCAGTCCCTAAGCACACCCAAGAAAAATTCCAACTCACTTTAAAAGATAAGCTCCAGCAATGTGAAAGAGGTAAAGGCCGATGTAGACGAGCTGACGAGGAATATCTTCCTGTAAACAGAAAATTGCACAACAGGTTAAAACTGGGGGAAGTAGTTCTGTTTGGAGAAGTAGTGTGAAAATGTACTGTCACAGAAGACCTGAAGACCACTCTGCCCGGCACCCACTCCAACTGGCCACAGTCCTTTACCCTCTCTTGGCTTCATCTACTCATCTGGAAATGTGAATAACACCTGGGTTTGCTTGAATCAGATGCACTCCAAATCCCTTTTAGTACTGAGTGGTTCTTTTTATAATAAACAATATTAAATGACACAATCTTAATAACCATAATGTCCTTCTAATATTAAAACCACTATGTTTATACCAGGAGAGATTCTTTTGTTTACCCAAATAGTATTCACGTTTTTTAGTCTCTTTCATTTCACTGTCAGTCAAGTCATTAAAACCAAAGGTTAAAATTTATCTTCTCACTTAGGATACCATCTAATTGTATATTCTTTATCCTCTTAATAACCCTATAAGTCAGGTTTTCAGATTTCACTTTTGCTTTTCCTTTCCGCCCCCGCCCCCCCTAGTTCTTAATGACTTGGTTATCTTAGAAATAGTGGTTTTCAAAGATGTTTAAGTCAAGTGATTCATAAAATTAATTTGGGGGTCATCCTAACATCTTTTGAAATATGAAATATAATTTTAAAAATGCAAGAGTGTACAGCATATTATATTGTTTCACCAGAGTTTTATTCCAGATTTTACACACACCTGTACACACACACAGAGAAGGCAATGGAACCCCACTCCGTACTCTTGCCTGGAAAATCCCATGGATGGAGGGGCCTGTACAGTCCATGGGGTCGCGAAGAGTCAGACACGACTGAGCGATTTCACTTTCACTTTTCACTTTCATGCATTGGAGAAGGAAATGGCAACCCACTCCAGTGTTCTTGCCTTGAGAATCCCAGGGACGGGGGAGCCTGGTGGGCTGCCGTCTATGGGGTTGCACAGAGTCGGACACGACTGAAGCGACTTAGCAGCAGCAGCAGCAGTAGTACACACACACACAGAATTATAATGTAAACTCTCTAGTTTTTCACCTTAGGTTACAGTCAAAAATGTTTGCAAAAAATGAACAGCAGGCCCTATAAACACTTGTTAATTTAGGAAATGACTGTACCGCTCATTTCTACTCTGTTTTTGGCAGTTTACCACATATATGGTTCTACTAGCCTGGCTAGTACTATTCATGTACTGCAGCTCTAATTAAAATGATTACAATATGGTTGATGTCAGCAAACTGAGCACCATTTGCCTGGAACCTCACTAACTTGTCTCTGGCATACAGGAGAGCTGAACGCAGATCTCTTCTCTTTCAGCCCCTACAATTCAAATACAGTTACTTCACCAAATCTTCCGAGAAAGAGTAGAGTTTTTAAGTGTAGTTTTGAAACTGAAACGTCTTTTCCAGTAAGAATGGTACAAAGATCAAGTGTTAGAGAACGTACGACAGTTGAACAAAACTATATCGAGTCCTACACTGTGGAACTCTCGGGGAAAATTCCCAAGACACAATACTAAGTGTATAGTGGAGCTTCCAACTGGAGAAAGAACTAAGGCTGGCTGACAATTTTCTCCACATAATTTTCAAACTTCCAATGAAGTATTTTTCCTTACTAAACTAAATGAGTGAGAAAGAAAGGTGGTGTGATAACATGGCAAAGTTCAACCACAAGGAAGTCTCTTTACTCTCTTAAAATCATTTTGGACCAGCTCAGCTGTAGTGTTATAATTGCAATTTGACACCCTATGGAAACAGAGGTGTCACTAAATACATGGTAGTTGTATTTCTGAAAGTGTGGTGTATATATCATTGGCACTGTACAAAATGATTTTAGATAGTCAATAAAACACTTTAACTTTCACGATAATTTTATTTTTATTTTATTGTTTCTAAAGTTTTTTTTTTTTTGATGTGGACCATTTGGTTTTTCAGCTGCAAGGCATGTGGCTTCCCAACCAGGGATCAAACCTGCACCCTCTCCATTGGAAGTCTTAATAACCACTGGACTGCCAGGGAAGTTCCTCACTACAATTTTAAATACATTCTAAGTTGCAGTGAGGTGGCATGTAAGTGACTACATACATGAAACAATGCCATATTCCTTCAGATGTATGCTAAACAATGTTCCAAATTTCTGAGGGGAAAACACCACCAAGAGGACCCTTTGATACTTATAATAAAAGCTTTTTAAAAAGTTTAAAAATTGCTGATTGGACACTAAACTCATTTTATTACATAACCATTTGTGTAAATCAATGTAAAAAACTAATTTGCTGAAATAACTGATGGAAAAACTATAGCAGTGTAACTGCTTGGAAAGATTAAAGAAAAAAAAGATTTTTTTTTTTTTTTAAAAGAAGAAACACAAATAGGTTTTAAAAATACACCATTTAGTAGAGAACATAAGCTGCCTATCTTTCTTCCTATTAGACAAATCTAAAAACACTACTATAAATTACAAACATACTATATTTCAAAAAGTCATTCCATTTATTTTTTCTCCTTAAATCTCAACCTAATTATGTGAGGCAAGGTTTCGCTTGCTCTTAGTTAAAGAAAAGCCAAGAGCTTCTTCCCTAAATTCAAGTTCAACTTTGCATCTCAGCCCTGCCTTTCTGATAGCAATCAACTGAGTCAATCATGGTGAGTAAAATACCACCAAAGGTCCCATCTCCACAACTATAAATCCTTAGCAAGAGCTTTTCCAAAAGGACAGAGTGCCAAGAAATCTTTTTCTAAGTAATAGAAACTTGAGCCTTCTATAAACTGGCCAGTGTCTCTAAAGCAATGTTTGCACATTCAAAGCTGAACCAGACAAAAGTGTCAAAATAAATGAGTGACAGGGAGGGGTCTACTGCAAGGAGTGGTGGAGAGTGCAGATTAAAGGTATTCCCCTATTAACAATAAGGTGACAGGTGTGATGTAGCATGATTTTTAAAATGAGACCAGACTTCCTCTGACATTCTTCAATCCTCATAGGGTTACAGCCCTTCTGGGGCTTACATGCCTGTGGCCCACAATAAAGACCTTACCCAGCACCACAGTCTCTGGGGCTTACATGTTTCCCTGGGGTGTGGGGATCAGTGAGAAAAGAGAAGGCTGGGTGGAAAGATCAGTGAGAAAAGATGTCGGCACTCTTAGAGGCAGTTCACGGTATCAGTTAACTGGCCACATCACAGATTTCAGTTAGGGAGTTAGCACGCCATCCAAGGGTGGCTCATAACTGTTCTAGAATCTAGAGTCTAGATGAATGCAAATGTGGATGAGAAAAAGCTATTTTGGTTTTTCAAGACTCACCACCCTATGATTTTGTTATGTAAATAAACTCTTTTTACCACAAGTCAGAAATGAGGTTTTGTTTATTTACAAACTTTCTTATACCTGAATGGAAAAAATATGTAATGAAACTGAGCAGTTGCCAAGTCCTTATATATGCTTAATGCTAATATTCAAGTAGTTTATATAAGGACAAAGTCATAGAATAATGACTTAAAATTCTGATAAGTCTCCTTTTTCATGGAATACCTAATAAACACAGTACACTTAAATCAAAACATATGCTAAAATTATAAATAACTTCAGGTGACATATTTGGTTGTTATTCCAACATCTTTTACTAAAAAGGTCAGCTGTGCACTTTAGTAAATTTCTATTTTTATAAGGAAATGTTTTTCTTTACACAGTACTAAAATATGAACTTTAGTTTAAACTGAATATCGCATATATGCCCAAATATAAGGCAAAGATTTTCCCCTAAACCAAAAATGTAGTCATCTCATATGTAAATTTTTTCAAAGCTCTCATACTACAGAGATCTGTATTGATTACTTTATTTTAAACAACAAATAAATGGGTTAAGATACATAACCTGAGAAAACTCAACCAATGTCATTTCTAAATGCTTACACAAGGTTAGTGGAGGAATCAATAAGACAGAGTAAGGATGTACTCTGGAAAAACTGATTTAAATAAGTCAAGGAAGCTCCTGTGATGAAGGACAGATATTAACAAGTCGCACATGAAAAGTGTGACCGTAACCCTCAGGAAGGAGTGGGCAAATAGCTTTTTAAGAATTGAATATATTTTATATCATATACAATATGGATAATTAAACCAAATAATTTGAATATCAGAAATAAAACATTTGGATATTCCATCCACACTTTCCTGAAAATTCTTATACTCAAGTTGGCTAAGAAATTACATTTTGAATCCTCTTATGGACAAAAGAGAGGACTGTTTATATTGAAACATACATATTACATGCAATTAAAATATCCTTCTTAAAAGAAACTGAGTTATTTGTGACTAACACACCTCTTGAATTGCTACTGTGTTCCTTTTTCCATTTCTCTGTAGGACTGGGTCAAAATAACCACTGTACTAATTTTTTTCCAGTGAAGAGTTCTTCCAAAAATAATTCTTATAGAGTAAATTTTAAGAAACCGTTGAACACATATGCAGCTGTTACTTTCAAATTATGTTAATTACTTGCAACAGTTACTTTCGACTGTCATATGTAGGTGTTAAAAATAGTTTCAGTTAAGTTCTAAGTTATGCAAATTATTCCATAAAAATTAGATTGCATTTTTGGAGAAATGCCATCTGGCAGGAATTGATAAGAAAAGAGCTTTGAGAACTAAAATGAACAATTACTTAGAAATGTCCTGCTCTATTTACATGGTCAATGAATAATATATAGACATATGAACTCATAATGAAACCCAGAGGTTAAAACATCCATAAGTACAAAAGTACATGAGGAAAGATCCAAACATCTGAACCATGGTACTGAGACATCAAGGACTATGACGGTCTCAGCAGTGCTCCACAGAACTTTCTGCAATGAGGGCTAGGTTCTGTCTCTGATCCAAAATGGCAGACTATGAAACCATTTGTGGCCAATGAGCATTTGCAACATGGCTAGTGTGACCAAGAAAGCGAACTTTATCTTAAGACAGTTCTAAGTCAAAGGTTTTATGGATCTTCACCCTAATTCTTATAATCAACTGAACTAGAAAACCATTCTACTTTACATGGATGGTACTTTACATGGTCATCAATGATGACCGACACACAGGACACAAAAACCACAGACACAACACAGCAATAAAATCAAGCACTTATATTCATGAATTAACTACCCAGAGTCCATATAGAAAGAAGTGTTTGTGGCTTTTAAGAAGGCAGAGGTAAAATGGTCACTGGATGGGTGGTTACATTTCTGTTTTAGAAAAGCTTCTCAAAGTAAGGGGATTTTAAAACCAATGTTTTAAATGTGGAAAAATGTAAAATACACACAACCCACAGAGAGCATAATGAATCCCCATGTACCTGTCTCCCAACTATGGCTTTAACTCATGACTTTCTTTTTATCCATCACCCGCCACCCCTCCACCCCCCCCACCCCCCCACCAACATGTCAGTTCATATACGGGGATTTTAAAAACAATCTCTCCCCAAAGGAGAATAAAAGTGCTTGATTAATTTATTAGAAAAGGTATCCCAGAGAAAAGAACTATGTGCTGGGATTATAAAATTAGAGAATGTTAAAACTGAATGAGGTACAAAAAGGCAAGAAAAAGGGGCCAGGGGCCAGGGGCACAGATGGGAAGAACCTGGGAACACAGGTGAGCAGCTTGATTTTAATTTAGAGCAAAAAGGACCTAGTACAGTTTTTAGAAGAGAAAGAGTTACATAAAGGAACGAAAGTTTACTCTGTGACATCAGGTAAGACTGACTTCAGAGGTACCGAGGGTAAAACTACACAGGAGGCTACTGCAATGCTCTAGTAGCTGAGTTACTGTTCAAACAAGACAAATGAACATCTTTCCTACCTATTTCATTAGGGAAAGATTCAAGGTGAATATTTAACTCTGGTTTACTTTTCTCAATATTGAATTTTTCTCTGGGACTTATACACAGTACCATTAGTTGCAGAATAATCTAATTAATCCATTTGGTCTCACTTGTGAAACTGCTAAGCGTATCCGTAACACAAATTGAATACTACATTTTACATTGCAAGATTTGTTTAAATTTTATTTTAAATTACCACTAATACAATTTTAAAACGAGAAATTAGCATGTCAAATGTAAGATCCCCCCCTCTTAAGTTGAACCAAATAAAAGTTTCTGCAATAAATAAATACTTAAAGACATTTAGTCTGTGTGGAAAAAGAGGAGGTGAGAGAATAGTGGGGGGATGGGAGAGGGGAAAGGGAGGCTAGAGATGTGAGGAAATATTTAATTTTAAAACAACTTTTCAAAAAAAGGCAAAAATGACAAGACAAATCTAAAAATTACAAAACCCCTGCTTACTTTTTTGGTTTTCTGGAAGTAGAGTTCAGGAAAAGCATGAAACCAGTATGCCAACTGTGATATGTAGAAAAACTTCATCTGAAATCTGTTTAACACAAAAAAGTAGAACATATCGTTTAAAGCACAACATCTTTAAAGAATAAAGTAAAAACAAACACTGGAAATCAGGACATGCTAAGTAGCTACCTTTGTGTTACCATTTCAGGTCCCCTTACAATACTTCCTGTACTTTACTCTGCAGTAGCCCCCTTCCCCTGCCCCCCAGGGTCTCCCCACCATCAGTCAGTTCTTCTGGACTAAATAGCAGAAGCAAAGACATGATCCACAGAACCCTGGGAGCAACCAAGCAAGCTACGAGGAAACAGAGCCCCTTGCCTATGAGTGAGTGAGTACTGATGAGTGTGCCTGTTAGCTACTGAAAATATGCGGAACATGTCTCTGAGGGAATCAAATCACACATCTGTAAGGGTTCCTCGAAAGGGAAGTAGGAAGGGCAAAAAGATGGTGAAGAAGTGAAGGTGCACAGATTCACCAGCACTGGAAACTGAGACAATCCCAATTACAAACAACCTCTGGATTTTTCCTTAGGGAAACATGGTAACTCTACCTGGTTGAGACACTTGAGAACCCCTAATAAATGGAAGCAAACTCGGATTCAAGAGAGGAATAAGGCACGGAAGGGCTCCCAGGAAACACATTCTCATCAATCTAAAGTCCACAGTCTCTTCACGCCACACCCCTCTAGACCTCCTCTTTCTGCATTCCCTCCCCATCTCCTCCAGAGGTCTAAAGTGGAAAACATAAAGCCTATCTGAATAATTCTGTAGGGAGAGAGGGGAAGGAGGACAGAGAAGGGGAGAAAATACAGTCCCACATAATATGATGTTTATATCCCCATTCTACAAAAGTTCATTGAATTAATACATTTTTTAAAAGTTAGAATGGCTCAGCAGAATATGGTAATACTGTAGGTCATGTTACTCTCTTCATATCTTTTTCTCCAATTCTCCCATCACAATGCATCCACTGACTACTGCCTAGATGATAAGCCCCTACAGCTGGCACAGCAAAGGATATGAACAGAGACAATTCCTTCTGCTGTCAATTACATACAGTCTTGGTGGGCATGGGCACAACATAAGACTGACTTACATAAATGAGACAGTTACAGAGCAGCCAAGACAATGTATAAATATAAAATACTGCACAACAAAATGAAAAAGTCTGGAAAGCAGAAGCCCACATAGGCTAAAGGAGCAAGGAAAACATGGAACAGACGTTTTAGAACTGGGCTTGAAGAATGAGTAACTTAGCTAGCTGACTTGGCGACCCCTGAGCTTCTTATAGCACACTGTACAGAAACCTTGGGGGCCAAAAAAGTGAGTCTCTATCCTCAAGCTTATAGTGTAAGAGAGAAGAAATGGAAGAAAAGAGACTAGGGTAAAGAAAAGGAGCAAAAGTGTGTAGACGATCGGGCAGGAATGAGGAGAAAAGATGAGGGAAAAGAAGACAGAGGACTAAATTAGGATTACCATTAAAATCAGCTAATTTAAAAAAAAAAAAAAAATCAGTTTTCTTTAGGTAACAGACATACTGAAAAGACTATATGCATAATAAAAGCACAGAGCAGTTTTTTGTTCTTATAGCAGTGTGATTGCCAAAGACATACTTATTGTATGAATTTGCCTCAGGTCTTAAAAGAGAGTAACAAACAAATCCTGCTTAAAGACATGACCATGGCCCTTAAGTGAGAAAAGTCTACTAAAAATGACTTACGTCATCAGGTTATGGGGATAAGCCCTCCACAAAATAGTCGGGTCTGAGATGTAGTTTTCCTAAGAGAGAAGATACAAAAATTAGCCTAATGAGCATGTAAATTCCTTAGAAAATAAGACAGTATTTTCATTTCTTGCACATTTACAACTCTCCATTTCAAGTTCCAAAGGGTCCACGGAAGTCAAACATTTTAGATGTTTTAGTTATTTTTCATTCAGTCGAACTGCTTACTTTAGTGATGTGAAAATCAATGAGTGATGTGAAGTTCAAAAAGACATACTTCCTGGCTTTTGAAATTCTTTCAATCCAGGAGAGTAAAAAAGACACATATGCAAACACAACCAAAAAACAGGAATGGCACATAACAGTCATCAAGAATGAATTTTTTCTCGGGGTAATCAAAGAAAGGGTTCCAAAAGAGGGGGCACCTGACAGGAGACAGAGGAGCAAGGTGCTGCCAAGTTTTATAAGATGATGTCCGCAGAAGGAGAAGGAAACAGCAGCCCACTCCAGTATTCTTGCCTGGAGAATCCCATGGACGGAGGTGCCTGGCGGGCTGCACTCCATGGGGTCGCAAGAGTCAGACATGACTGAAGTAACTTAGCATGCATGCATGCATGCATGTCCACATAATAACCATGTCTTTTTCTTAGATAACCAGATCTGTTTAGTGAGAATTATCACATATGTATATATAGAAAAAACTGAAGCAACTTACCCTTAATACCTATTGAGGTTTTAAACACATTTGTTTTTTTAAAACTGTGTAAGACAGAATTTGTGTACATCAATAATAAAAAAATTTTTCTGAGTATATAAGATAGATTTTAAGCTGAATTTTATATTCATCTATAAAGTATCACTAAAGCAGCAGTTTACAATGAAACAAGCACTGGACTTGAAAAGCTGAGTTTTGGTCTGTCTCCAACTGTGTCATACCCTGGAAAATTCACTTGGCCTATTTATTCATCTCTAGTATACATGCAACCTTGTGAAAGTATCACTGATAACTCACCCTTTCTGCTAATACAGAGCCACTTGCAAATGACTACAAGATATGAAGACAACATTCAGATCGACTAAAACTGAGTAAGGCTTTCTGGAACACTGAACATAGTTGGCAATTTTTGCTGTATAAAAACTTAAATAGAGGCTTACTGATGAAACCTGATTTATACTAGTTCAACAGCAGAACTCCTAATCCTAGATAAGAACAACAACAGAAGAGGAATTTTTCTAAGGTTCAGGGTTTGCTTATGAATGCTAAAAATAGGACATCATTTCCTGTTCTGAGTACATAATTAAATACTCTGAGAGATGAGAATTTAAGCATAGTACATACTTACAGATACGAGAATGAATGTGCCCCAAATACAAGAAAACAGGTAGAATGCACTAAGCTGACCAGATTCATTAAACTTGCTGTGTTTCGTTTTGGAGAAATGCATTCGCCTGTTAATTTTCTAAAAATAAAAACAATTGTTAATTTAAGATTATAAAAATGTATTTAACATAACTATAATGGTATGGAGAGCTAGTATGTTACAAAGTATAGATTTCTAAGATTGTATACTTACATCCAACACATATTCTTGAATTATGGCATGAATAATTATCGCCACTAGCATGTAGAAGAAAACTGTAGCCAAATCTTTGATACCATAGTAATAAAGGAACGCTGATTCAGTAGCTTGTTCTTCTGAAGGCCAAAACAACAGGACACACACACACACAAAAATATACATAAGATTATAAAAACAGCACTAAGTACAACACAGTTATGGAAACAAACAAAAGAAGACTAATCTAATAAATAAGTTTATAGAAACATCACGGAATATGCTTTTGGACACCTTGAGTCTTAGCAGCAATGTAAACTGAGATTACCTATAAGTCTAAAGTTTCAGAAATTACTTACAAAGACTTGACACAGGTTAGTTACAGCCATTAAAGATCAGAACACGGGGTGGGGGAGGCCACATTCAGACCCCTGGATATCCCAGGGGTAGAGCAGGTTATATTTCGGTTATATTAAAGTAAGTTATACTTAGCCCATTTGCCTGTGTTTTCATGGAACTTTTGAAACTTTCAACTTTCTAACTCTATTTTTCAAACTAGATACCGTATTTATGATTCTGATAGAAAAGCTGACTTTGATTTGATTTAGTTTTGAACTCTAAGCAGGGGAGACAGAAGCAACTGCTGCAGTTGTTTTCAGTCTTTAAAACTGCTAATTTTCCAGAACAAGACTTAAGCAAATACTTGTGAGTTGATAAAAGAGCTTTGTTCTTCTCTGGCATACTCAAATTTCTAAACAACTCTGTGGTTTTCAGTAATCTGATATCTAAATTACTAAACCAAATATTTACAAAATGATAAAACTGAACAAAAACCCAACTCCATGTTGTGTAATTTATCTTACATTCTAAATAGAGAGACTGGGGACAAATTTACTGCCTGAACATGTTATCTTGTTAAGTGAATATCCCACCCCTCATCCATGCTAATTAATTACATTCCTATATTCAACTATAATCAATTTTCAATAACAACTTGATTCTCACCTAGCATAATCTAGAAAAAATTTTTGAAATAAAACCTAAAAATGTAGTTTGGATGCTATTCCCAAGATATCTCTTAGAGCTTACTGTCACTCTCTCATCAAAATAACTGATAGAATGGTAGAGCACAACCAATAAGCAACGATAAAATGGGCTTGCTGCTGCTGCTGCTGCTAAGTCGCGTCCAACTCTGTGCGACCCCATAGACGGCAGCCCACCAGGCTTCCTGTCCCTGGGATTCTCCAGGCAAGAACACTGGAGTGGGCTGCCATTTCCTTCTCCAATGCATGAAAGTGAAAAGTGAAAGTGAAGCCGCTCAGTCGAGTCGGACTCCTAGTGACCCCATGGACTGCAGCCCACCAGGCTCCTCCATCCATGGGATTTTCCAGGCAAGAGTACTGGAGTGGGGTGCCATTGCCTTCTCCAAAATGGGCTTAAGAGGGTTGTTATTACAGTTCCCAAACAGAACTCATAAGTCAAAAAAACTGAACCTGAACATTGGGCCTTTAGAAACCTTGACTCAACAACGACACTTCAGACAAATGCAAAATATCTATTCTTAGGATTTTTCTTATGAAAAGATCAGAGGGAAGAGAAGGACAAAAAAAAAAAAAAAAAAAAAAACCCACAAAAACCCTGTTCTTCCATGGAATTTCAAGCCCACTTACAAAAGTACACAGTAAACATTAAACACATAAAAACTGATTTTCATACAGGGTGAGGTCAACCCAAAACATCAGATCTTGCATTATGACAAAATCATCAAGAATAATATTCATTCTCATCATGAATGAGATCTGTGAAGATAATGAAGAACCTAGCGTTCACAGAAATTTCCAAATCTGCCCAGATGAACTCTTCTACTTAACAAGAAAATTCCAAAAGAAAACACCTACCTGTGGCAGGGAGGGTAACATTGTACTGAAGAGTAACAAAAATGATAGAAACTTTTGCTGTTATCTGGAAAGAAAAAAAAGATCAGGTCAATTTGTGACTCTCTCCCAAAGAGCAACTCCAGGGGAAAAAACATTTCAAGTTCTGTCCCTACATCTAAGAACCAAGGAGGGCCCCCCAGGAACTGGGACTTGCACCTGGACAGGCACAACTGGAATCCCCCCTCGCCAAGGAGCTTGAAGTTAACTTAATTCACCAGAGCAGTCTGCAATTTAGGTGGGATTGTGCAATCCACTTCTAACTTTAAGATTTCAAAAAAGAGATACTGCAGTTCCAGTAAACAGTGTTTTTGATAAATAATGTTTCTCTCTCTACCTGTACAATGAACACAAAATTGCCATCAAGAAAAATTTTAAATGTAAATTAATGAAAGAAAAGGGAGCACTGTTACCAGGACGAAAACGGACCAAAGGCAGGGTCTGTGGCATGTGTGTTAATCTCCCACACACATGGCATAGATACACGGTCAATAAATGTTTAACTGACCTGACGACTGGTACAAGCAAAGTGGTCACAACAGAAAAATGGAACACTTACTCAATATTTATAGGCACCAAGCACTATACCAGGCAAGAAATGATAACAGAGATGAATGATATGATCCAGACGACTAGAAACTTATTTGGGTTTTGGAAGAAACAAATGGTTATAATACCAAAGAATCAGAGCCAACAGGAACCGAGGAGAAACAATGCATTTTTTTTTGTTTTTGATTTCTTCCTGGGGTGAGGAGTGAGGTTCTGTTTTCTTCTGGAGGTGAGGAAAGGCTCTGCAGGAGATGTGGTGCCTGAGCAGCTCCTGCTGGCAAAGAAAACTTCCCTCTCAGGGGATGGAAAGGACAGCCCAGGTAGGAAAAAGGGAAGCGCAAAGGTCAAGAAGCTGGAACCAGGAGGTCAGGCGTAACAGGTGGACATGAGGAAGGGCCTAGTGTGCTGATCTAAGTAGTGTAGACTTTATTTTAGCCTGACCAGACAATTTGAGGAGAGGGAGTTACTGGTATTTAGAGAGACGTCTGACTGTGGCCCAGCGCTGGCCCC
This sequence comes from Bubalus kerabau, assembly GCF_029407905.1. Lineage (NCBI taxonomy): Eukaryota > Metazoa > Chordata > Mammalia > Artiodactyla > Bovidae > Bubalus > Bubalus kerabau. Next base: position 36,414,875 of record NC_073637.1, read on the forward strand.
CCAAGTCACCCTCAGATCCACACTCCAGCTGGCAACCAGAATCTTGCCCTCCATCAGATGATCACACTCCCCAGGCCCGCCCACCCTTCCTCCACCCACCCCCGAAGGTCCTCCAGTTGAGTCCCATTCTTTGCAGGATGAGAACAAACTCCAGGGTCTGGCCCTGCCTCCTGCACTCCTCCCACCCAGGGCTCTGTGCGCATCTGAAACACTGCTGGAAAACCCTCTCCAATTGGTCTCAGGTCAACTACATCGTTTCAAGGAAGCCTTCCCTGCCTTTTAGGATAGGTCATTTCCTTTGTTAGACGGCCTCAGAGACCTGGGTTCCATTCTTACAAAATGCACACTCTCGGCGTGGTGATATTCATACTGCTGTTACCCATCACAGTAACCTCTGTAAAAGCCAGGACTATGCTGATTTCTGTTCATCACTAGAAGCTCAAAGTCAAGCAGGGTGTGTGGCATTTATTCAGTGATTGATCAATATTACTAAATAAGTATCAGACAAAAATAATTTGGAGTAAGGAGGCAAGTCAAGTATGAGAGAAACCCCATGAAAGCTAATAAGGCTTGCACTAAGGCAGTGGTGGTAGAAGAGAGATGGAACTTTTGAGGCAGAATAAGGTTAGTGGAGGTGATGGAATTCCATTTGAGCTATTTCAAATCCTAAAAGATTTGACGATGCTGTGAAAGTGCTGCACTCAATATGTCAGCAAATTTGGAAAACTCATCAGTGGCCACGGGACTGGAAAAGGTCAGTTTTCATTCCAATCCCAAAGAAAGGCAATTCCAAAGAACTGCACTCATCTCACATTCTAGTTAAGTAAGGCTCAAATTTCTCCAAGCCAGGCTTCAGCAATATGTGTACCATGAACTTCCAGATGTTCAAGCTGGTTTTAGAAAAGGCAGAGGAACCAGAGATCAAATTGCCAACATCTGCTGGATCATCGAAAAAGCAAGAGAGTTCCAGAAAAACATCTATTTCTGCTTTATTGACTGCCAAAGCCTTTGACTGTGTGGATCACAATAAACTGTGGAAAATTCTGAGAGATGGGAATACCAGATTACCTGACCTGCCTCTTGAGAAACCTGTATGCAGGTCAGGAAGCAACAGTTAGAACTGGACATGGAACAACAGACTGATTCCAAATAGGAAAAGGAGTCCGTCAAGGCTGCATATTGTCACCCTGCTTATTTAACTTCTATGCAGAGGACATCATGAGAAATGCTGGGCTGGATGAAGCACAAGCTGGAATCAAGACTGCTGGGAGATGGTTTGGGAGAATGGCATTGAAACATGTATATTATCGTATGTGAAACGGATCGCCAGTCCAGGTTCGATGCATGATACCGGGTGCTCGGGGCTGGTGCACTGGGATGACCCAGAGGGATGGGATGGGGCGGGAGGTAGGAGAGGGGTTCAGGATGGGGAACACATGTACACCCGTGGCGGATTCATGTCAATGTATGGCAAAACCAATACAATATTGTAAAGTAATTAGCCTCCAAAAAAAAAAAAAAAGATTGCTGGGAGAAATATCAATAACCTCAAATATGCAGATGACATCACCGTTATGGCAGAAAGCGAAGAAGAACTAAAGAGCCTGTTGATGAAAGTGAAAGAGGAGAGGGAAAAAGTTGGCTTAAAGCTCAACATGCTTTTGAAAACTAAGATCATGGCATCCAGTCCCATCACTTCATGGCAAACAGATGGGGAAACAGTGGAAACAGTTGCTGAGTTTATTTTTTTGGGCTCCAAAATCACTGCAGATAGTGATTGCAGCCATGAAATTAAAAGATGCTTACTCCTTGGAAGGAAAGTTAAGACCAACCTAGATAGCATATTAAAAAGCAGAGACATTAATTTGCCAACAAAGGTCCATCTAGTCAAGGCTATGGTTTTTCCAGTGGTCTTGTATGGACGTGAGAGTTGGACTATAAAGAAAGCTGAGTGCCCAAGAATTGATACTTTTGAACTGTGGTGCTGGAGAAGACTCTTGAGAGGGAAAGAGGAGAAAGGGACAATAGAGGATGAGATGGTTGGGATCCAACCAGTCTATCCTAAAGGAGATCGGTCCTGGGTGTTCACTGGAAGGACTGATGTTGAAGCTGAAACTCCAATACTTTGGCCACCTGATGTGAAGAGCTGACTCATTGGAAAAGACCCTGATGCTGGGAAAGATTGAGGGCAGGAGAGGGGGACGACAGAGGATGAGATGGTTGGATGGTATCACTGACTCAATCCACGTGAGTTTGGGTAAGCTCCGGGAGTTGGTGATGGACAGGGAGGCCTGGCGTGCTGCAGTTCATGGGGTCGCAGAGAGTCGGACATGACTGAGTGACTGAACTGACTGAAAGTTTGTTAAGCAGGAGGGAAGAATCAGAGATCATGTACTGATGCTTCAACAAGTAGGTGAAAAAAAATACTATTAATAAAAATGGGGAATACCGGAGGAACAACAGGTTTTAGGGAAAGAGTAGTTTTCAGTAAACTTAGATTTCTTTGAGATGTGCAGGTGGAAAGACCAACAGGCAGGTGAGGCCCACTCCTGGAGCTCTGCAGGGAGGGCCAGGCTCCAGGATTTTTGGACGTCTCTCTTTACAGAGAATAGACAGTACACAGTGGAGGCTGTGGAAATATAGAGAGTGTACAGGACTTGATGAGAAGCAGGACAAATCAGAACCATGGAGAGGGCAGAGAAAGGCTGGTGGGGAAATAACAAGAAATGATCAGAGAGAAACAGCAGAGAATGAAGAGAGCTGGATACCCCAAAAGCCAGAGGGGAAACATTTCAGGACGGTGTGGACAATAAAGCCAAAGCTTCAACAGAGATGTGTTAGGAAAAGAGGACAGTGGACTGGACAATTTAAGAAGTCATCGGTGGTCACAGCTTTTGAGTGATTCCAACAGAGAGAGAGCGAAAGGCACATGACAGGGGTGTGGAGAGTCCAAAAGGATGAACACAGGGGTTCCCAGTGAGAGAAACCAGGTGAAGGCTTATGTTGTTTTATGATGGGAGGGACTGAGCTGGTGTGAGGGTGGTCAGGAAAGGGGCTAGGGAGAATTTAACATGTAAGGGCATAATGGACAGAAAGATCTGGTAGGGAATGAAACACAAGGATAGCTGCTATTGTTCAGTCATTAAGTCATGAGCGACTCCACAACCCCATGGACTGCAGCATGCCAGGCTTCCCTGTTCTTCACTATCTCCTGGAGTTTGCTCAGACTCTTGTCCATTGAGTCAGCGATCCCATCCAACCATCTCATCCTCTATTGTCCCCTTCTCCTCTTTCCCTCAATATTTCCCAGCATCAGGTGGCCAAAGTACTTCAGCTAAAGGTTAATCTTGAACTGTTTTCCTCTTACACTAAGCAGAAGGTAAAGACGATGGGACAGATATATTCCAAAGACAAGAAACTGAAGAAATTCTCTATGGTGAGGAGGGGAAGCAATGTTATCCGTTAAGCACAGCTGGGGAATCCAATGAGTATTTTTATAGTTCCTTTAAGGAAAGGAGCTGGCCAGGGAGAAGTAAAAAGATCCCTGAGTATTACTCTTGTCTGAGGTCAGAAACCTTTGACTAGTAATATTATCTAGCAGCCCGAGTCCACGACTTTCTCTGACAACCCTGAGCGATCCACAAATGGGGAGGGAGGGAAAAGGCAGGTGCCAGGCTGGAACCACGGCTGGATATGTATAGGTCAAACAGGGAGAAAAACCAAGAGGGAAAGGGAGCTGAGGGCCTGGGGAGAGTGTGAACAGTGAAGTCTGCAGGGAGAAAAGCAAAGCAACGAGAGGCCACTATACTGGAGGAAAGGAAAGGGGACTAGGCCCCACCAAAGTCTGGACTAGACGGAGAGCCAGCAGGTGAGCAGCAGAGGTGGGGAGATGCACAACGTACAGGTTGTGGGGGGCTCTGCTATCCTGGAGTATTACAGGCCTGTGAGAGGAAGTCAGGGTAAGGCCCCTCCAGCGAGTTGCTGTGCTAGGTAGATACAGAAAGCCACTTGACTAGAAGAGGCCAGTAAGGCTTTTCTGTATTACATTCTAGGTCATTCACACGAATACACTACAGCAGAGCGATGACATGTGTTTCCAGGGTAACACTGCTTTTCTGCAATTCTTTTAAATAAAGTTGATGACTAAATTTAATGCTTTAATATCTTGTTTAGATTTCATATACAAACATACAAACACACTTTGCATCTCTGTTTCTAGTTTAAAATATGAGGGCATCACTACTGTAGCTGAAAAAACTTCTAAGTTTTTTTAAACAAATGACAAGGGAAATTCTTCAAACATAAATTTAATATCAAATTCCCAAAGCAACAAAAATTAGATTATCCTTTCATGCTAGGCTTCCAAATAAAATTAAAATCTGGCTTCCAGCTAGCTTAGCATGTGACAGTATGTAGAATAATAAGAAGAAAAATACAAACCACACACCCTACAAAAGTTTATAGGAAATTTTTTTTAAAAAAAGAAGAAAAATTAAACCAATAATCATGCTTTTAGCCATTTCCAGGCCTCCTAAGTGTCATATCCCAGCCAACACTGTTTTAGTTAAACTAATATTACAGTTGATCAATAATAAGACAAATTAGTTGGAATAAAATATGCTACAGAAATACATGGGCTGCTCAGGTGGCGCAGTGGTGAAGAATCCTCCTGTAGATGCATAAGATGCAAGAGACAAGGGTTCAGTCCTTGGGTCGGGAAGATCCCCTGGAGAAGGAAATGGCAACTGGCTCCAGTATTCTTGTCTGGAAAATCCCATGAACAGAGGAGCCTGGAGCACTACAGTCCATGGGGTCACAAAGAGTCAGACACGCTGAGCATGCACACACAAGAAATATATAATGCATTCAAAAGTAAAAATAACCGAGTTTATGACAATTTGGGACATTTGAGGTACTGCTTTCCATTTATAAGAAAAATATGAGACTTATTCAGATATATCTTAAACCATGATGCTTAATGAATTATTTAACTCAGCACTGATTAGAACTATCATGAATATCATAATATTTCTTTCACGGTCACCAGTGGGGGCTCGGTAGCTTGTCATACAGAAATGTTAACTACATTGTATTTGCTAGAGGAAGGAGTGACTACTACACAGACTGGATGCCTTAGAGATAAAGGCAGTTTCTGAATATTAAATCCCACTTCCTCACCAACATATAAAATTAAGTTCTTAAAAAAAAAGGAAAGAAAATGGTGGCATTAAGACAAGCCACACTTAAAAATAAAACAAACCTCCAAGTCTGTTCCATGATACTTGCAATTATAAAGGTCCCCCTAACCTGGCATGGCAAGAACAACCTGCACTCCTGAGTATGTGTAAAGTAACTCCCTTCCAGTAGATCTTCCTCGTGGAGACTCTTAACTCCTGCATCCTCGCTTTTGGAAAGCTTCTCAAGTATCCTTACATCTTCTAACTATTAAATTTTCCTCACTCCAATATGAAGTCATGAATTATATACCACGATTTGCAGTATGTGGACAGAAACTGACTATACTAAAAAATACGTAATTTCAAAATTCACAGAAATTTCTGAAAACACAAAGTTCCTTGTAAATTAAAGTCTTCCATTTCCCCCAAACTATTGCTTTATCAAGAATGAATGTGTGTGCTCAGTCGTGTCTGACTCTTTGCGACCCCATGGACTGTAGCTCGCTAGGCTCCTATGTCCATGTGATTTTCCAGGCAAGAATACTGGAGTGGGTTGCCATTTCCTAATCCAGGGGAATCTTCCCAACCCAGGATCGAACCTGAGTCTCCTGCGTATTCTGCATTGGCAGGTTGGTATATACAACTCTTTAGACGCTGTTAGAACCTTCTCTCACATAAAAAATCTGTCTTCTATTTTTTGACCTTGATAAATACCTAAGGAATAATGAGCTATCATTTATGGCATGTCTCCTGTAAGCTAAACTTTCAACTATGAATTATACAAATTAATTCTCAGAGTAATCCAATGAGCCCTATCTTACAGAAAAGGAAACAAGTTCGAGAAGTTAAATGACATGCCCTAGGTTACCAAGTTAGCAAGCAGTCAAGCCCTACCTAACTCCCTTTAGCTTCAGCATTTATACTGAGTCTTCATTTTGGCTAGTAATACATTATCTATTACTGCTTTGTCAATTTCACCATAAATCCTCTGACATTTTCTCAATATATTTACACAAAAGGCTAACAGTTCTGTTGCAAAAATATCAACTTCTCTATTATTCTAGCACAGATACTGTCATTCAATAACTACGTTAATGGTGAGATTCATCAGCAATTATTTTGAAAGCAGCAAAATGAACCAGTAAATTTTTTTCCCATGTGTAGTTAACACTCTTTTAAATCCTAAAACTTTAACATACGGCAAGAAAAAAGTCATGGGACATGCATGAACTTTCTTCTGTATACTACTTCAACATTCTTTTTTGCACTGACTTTAAAAACTTCTATTTAGATCTTTGTTGAGTCTATTTAAATTGATAAATTTTACAAATGTAAAGGTGAAAATCCCTTCACTGTTAAAAAAAAAAAATCATTGACGTGAGGAAGTTAACAGGTGGTGAACTTCCCTAGAAATGTGGTAAGAGAAAAAAGTTTACATAAAAACAAAGTCAAAACATTTTAGCGTCAGCATTTCTGATTTATATTCCATTTCATTCAAAACACTGCAAATACATTTTGCAGATATTACTCCTAAGTTATATCTTCAAAGTCAGCAATTTTTACCATGTGGAGATGAGTTATGGCAAGTTTTACAAAACTGTTCGATATAAGACCAAAGCAGAAGGTATATATATGTAAGTATAATATTCAGAAAGTGAGTACAAATGTTTAGTGTTGCATTTTTAATATCGTACATATTCATACAGTACTTTCTAAACCATGAGATGCCTTCATACCAGGCTATCTGATCCTTGCAAACAATGGCGGTGAGAAGAGCACACGTGGTATTTCCTTATACACAGAAGAAAAACTGAGGCTTACCCCTAGGTCATTCAGGTGGTAAGTAACTGCACAGGCCCAGCCTGAAATGAACTATATGACATGTTAGTTCCCTTCTACCTCCCCATTTAGGAATACTCACTGCCTCCTTAACTGTGGACTAAGTGGGCAAAAATGACACTATCAAGAATTTAGAAAAAAACCAAACTATATCTAGATCAAGAAAAAGCCCATTTGAAGATGAGCAGTAAGTCTGAAAATATTTTAAGTATTAAAATATTCAATTTCTAATAATAACATTTAGAAGAGCCACACAGGCTCTATTTTAACAATTTAGTCATCTTTTGGTCACTGGCAGTCTCATTCCATTAGTTTTTCTTAAGAGTTTTTTTTTTTTTTTTAATTTAACTGTTTATTTAATTATTTGTGAGTTGGAAGCAGGATTTCTTGTCTTTTATTGGATACTGTTCACACTGAACTGCATATGAAACTCTTTACTGCTCTGTCTATATTTTGCTAACATTTTTATTGGAGCACAGCTGCTAACAATGTTGTGTTACTTTCTACTGTATTGGTAAAGTGAGTCAACTATACATACCCATACATCGCCTTTTTTTGGATTTCTTTCTCATTTAGGTAACCACAGAGCACTGGGTGGAGAAGGCAATGGCACCCCACTCCAGGACTCTTGCCTGGAAAATCCCATGGACAGAGGAGCCTGGTAGGCTATAGTCCATGGGGTCGTGAAGAGTCGGACACGACTGAGCAACTTCACTTTCACTTTTCGCTTTCAGGCACTGGAGAAGGAGATGGCAGCCCACTCCAGTGCTCTTGCCTGGAGAATCCCAGGGACGGCGGAGCCTGGTGGACTGCCGTCTATGGGGTCGCACAGAGTCGGACACGACTGAAGCGACTTAGCAGCAGCAGCAGAGCACTGGGCAGGGTTCCCTGAGCTACCCCAGTAGTCAAGAATTCTTAATGTCACTCATTAAACAAGTATTTTGTAAGCACTTCCTAAATGCTGGGATATATTCTAGGCGCTGGAAATTAAGAAAAACAAAACAAAAAAAACTGTGCCTTCACTGAGGTTACATTCCAGGAGGGAGACAATAAATAAGTAAAATAATGAGTGTATTTGGTGGGGGCTCTGGAGCTACAGAGAAAAAGTTAAAAAGGTAAAGAGGATAAGGAACGGGCGTGTGTTTTGGGGAGCGAGGGAAAGGAAGCCGTAGGATGTTACCCGTTCACCTGGCAAAGTTTATTACCCACATTCAACAGCTGTTAAGTAAGTCATCACGATACGCGCTACGTGGGAAGAGAATTTACACACTCCTGACATTTCCATCCTCTCCTACTTCAAGAAACAAAAAGAAAATTATTCGACTCCTCGGCACTGCTGCTCTGTACCCCGATTTCTGTATCAGACCTTGTTTCTCTAAGGAGAGAGTAAGCGCGGGGCGGAAAAAAAAAAAAAAAAAGTTCGATCACTGGTAACAATACCAGTTTGGGAGACCGAAGTTCTTAATCGGGTGGGTGATCCTGCGGCGATCGCTCCCTGCCCCGTGTGGCCACCGCCCTTCCAGCGGGCAGTCGGCGCCCGGCTCCGTCGGTTTGCCCCCCAAACCCCGCGAGGCCGCGGCCCCCGGGTCTCCCCGGCCCCCAGCGGCCTGGCCTGCCGGCCGGCCATTCCCCAGCCCGCCCACTGCCCACAGCCAGCTCGGCGCGCAGGGGCCGCCCCCGCAGCCCGCCGGCCCCTCGCCGGCTGCCACGTAACCCTTCGCGGGAACCAGGAACTGCGCGGCCGGCGGGAGGGGGCGGTGTGCGTGGTGGCCGAGGGGGCGACGCGGCGGCCCCGGCCCCTGCGGGCGGGCGGCGGCCAGGCCCCCGGGGCTCCGCAGCCCCAGGCCAGCGCCGGGCGGGGCGGGCCCGCTCTTTGGGGGCCGAGGGGCCGGCACCTCCCCCCTACCCCGGCCAGGGTCCCCCCGCGGTCCCGAACCGAGGGGCTGAGCTGGAAGCCCGGGCCGGCGGCGGGCGGGCGGTTGGGGCGGGCTGGGCTCACCTCGAACATGAGCCCCAGCAGGAAGACCATCGCCACACAGGAGACGATGTCCGCGTGATTCTGCAGGACGAATTCGTGGCTCAGGACCGGGGGGTTCTTGCTGCTCTTCTTGCGAATCGCCATGGTGAAGCCGCCGCCCGTGCCTGCAGGTGCTCCGCCCCGGCTCCGCTTTCCCAGCTGCTCACCGACTCTCCGCCGCCGCCGCCGCCTCCCTCTGGCTGCACCTCACAGCCCCGCCGCTGCCGCTCGCTGGGGCTTCACTTCCCATCCCACAGCCAGTACGCAGCCGCCTGGGCCACCCGAAAAAAAAAAAAAAAAAGGCTAGCCCACGGCGGAAGCGAGCATGCGCATTGGGAGGGACGGCGCTCTCTAGTGCCGCGGCCGCTCTTGCGAGCCCACAGCGCCGCCTAGGGACTGGAGGCTGTCCGCCCGCGGCCCGGCTGGTGGAAGGAACCTGAGCGGTGCCCCGCCGGCTCCGCGCCGGGGCGGGGGTTGGGAGTCGTTTGAGGCGCGAGTTCCCTGCGCCCCTTTAACAGGCTGATTCCGCGCCGAGGTCCGAGGGCGACCACGTGCTACGGCGTGCACTGCTGTAAGCGTTTCCCCCTGCCCTCCTGGCCACACTAGGCTTGGGTGTCAGTGCCTGCTTCCACGTTGATTGTCTGTTCTTGAAAGCCAGTGCCACCAGCAAGATAATCTTGCTACCTACATGACTACAACTTAACTACATAAGGATAGGGCCATTCTTTGGTGTTCGCATTTGCTTTAAAAGTTAACTTCAGAATTATTATTAACACACCTGAGGACTTTTTCTTGTTCTTTGTAGCCTTGAGCTAGTTTTTACAAAAGAATAACTATTTGGTCTCACCTGTCCATTCCCATACCCCAACGATGTCTGAAGAGATCAGCTTGGGTTTACTGGCTTCTTACTTTTTAACAACACTTCTTGGTAATCAACGAAATGGTTTTTAAAAGTTTATGGATTAGACATGTCCTCCTTTCTCATACTTCTACCCAATATAAGACTTCTGGTATACTTTCTCCCGATGGACTGTGTCACTGTCTACGCATTTGCCAAATCTAGAAATCAAGTCATCCTGGAGTGATCTCTTTCAGCGTCCTTCCATATACAACCTATTGCCACACCCAGGCCATTCAGTCCCTCTCCCCATTTATCACTGTTGCAGCCTCAAGAGGGGACTCATCTCTAGCCTACAATATTACAACTCTGGTGAATCCCTTAATGGTTTAAGAACATGGGTTTTAAAATCAGAATTCTGATCACTTATTACCTGTATGATCATGGACAAGTTACTTCATCTCCATGAAATTCAATTCCTCATTTATTAGGTATTCAAAAATTTTATTGGTTATCTACTCTATGCTAAGTACTGAGGATAAAGAACTGAAGGAAAAATACAGTTGAACCTATTCTTACAGGCTTTCATTCTAGTATGTGAAGAGGGTCTTTACACAAGATTTAAAAAGTGAAACATATCTTAAACTGAGATGAGAGTTCTGGAGAAAAAGAAAGAAAGGGGACTAGGGAAAATGGGAAATTACATTTGCCTGATGACTTGAAGAGGTGAGGGAGCAAACCATGTGGATATCATCAATAAAAAAGAATTGTACCTATTTTGGCAATTAAATGAGATGATTCAAAGAAAATGCTTAATAGAGAGTTAGGTATGAAGGTTAACTATTATTATTTTCCTACTTTCTGATCAAACAATTACTAGTTTTCAGTTCAGTTCAGTTCAGTTGCTCAGTCGTGTCCGACTCTTTGCGACCACATCAATCGCAGCATGCCAGGCCTCCCTGTCCATCACCAACTCCCGGAGTTCACTCAGACTCATGTCCATCGAGTCGGTGATGCCATCCAGCCATCTCATCCTCTTTTGTCCCCTTCTCCTCCTGCCCCCAGTCCCTCCCAGCATCAGAGTCTTTTCCAATAAGTCAACTCTTTGCATGAGGTGGCCAAAGTACTGGAGTTTCAGCTTTAGCATCAGTCCTTCCAAAGATCACCCAGGGCTGATCTCCTTTAGAATGGACTGGTTGGATCTCCTTGCAGTCCAAGGGACTCTCAAGAGTCTTCTCCAACACCACAGTTCAAAAGCATCAATTCTTCAGTGCTCAGCTTTCTTCACAGTCCAACTCTTGCATCCATACATGACCACTGGAAAAATCGTAGCCTTGACTAGATGGACCTTGTTGGTAAAGTAATGTCTCTGCTTTTCAATATGTTATCTAGGTTTTACTTACTTGCAAATTCCCTTTCAATTCATATTAAAATGATGCTTCTAACAATTTTTCAAAAATTTTTCAGCATTTCCCTTCTCCTTCACAGAAAGCTGTGTGTGCATGCTCAGTCACATCCCACTCTTTGCCAGACTGTAGCCCTCCAGGCTCCTCTGTCCATGGAATTTCCCAGGCAAGAATACTGGAGTAGGTTGCCACTTCCTCCTCCAGGGGATCTTCCCGACTTAGGGATTGAACTTGAGTCTCCTGTGTCTCCTGCATTGGAGAGAGGCTGAAGGATCTAGGGAAAGCTTCTTTTTTTGGATATGATCTATTTCTTAAAAACTAATTTTCTGAAGTGTAGTTGATTTACAGTGTCATGTAATTTCTGCTGTATGGCAAAGTGATTCAGCTATACATATATTCTTTTTCATATTCTTTTCCATTGTGGTTTATCTCAGGATATATTTCCCTGTACTATACAGTAGGACCTCGCTGCTTATCCATTCTATATGTAATAGTTTATATCTGCTAATTCCAACTCCCACTTCATTCCTGAATATGATCTGTTGTATATTTGCACACAGAGAATGACCCATTAGAGATGTCTCTTCTGTAGGAGATTCCTACAGATCTGTAAGAGGTGATGGTGTCTAGTGTACCAGCAGAGGACCCATGGTAACAGGGATGGTGTTTCCATAGTAACCAGAGGAGAGCAGAGTCTGTGGATAGGTTAAGAATGGCCAGATGAAGTTGTCTTCTGGTTGCTTCTATTGTCTCAGTAAAATATGACATGAAATCATCAGAAGTGGGTATAGCATACTGGAGATTGAAGAGGAAATGGGGTAAAATTGTGGGAGGGCGAATGGATTAGAGGAATGTAATCAGACAGCAGTTCCTCCTTGAGACTTGGGGACCTATATTTAAAGTGAGACTCTGGACTTCATGGTGATCCAATGGTTAAGAATCTGCCTGCCAATGCAGGGGACAACGGTTCCATCCCTGGTCTAGGAAGATCCCACATGCCGCGGAGCAACTAAGCCCACAACTACCGAGCCCGCACTCTGGAGTTGGTGCTCCACATCAAGAGCAGCCACTGACCTGAGAAGCCAGAGCACAGCAACTAGAGAGTAGTCCCGCCTTTCCCCAACTAGAAAAGCCCGCACTCAGCAACAAAGACCCAGCACAGCCAAAAAATAGAGTAAATAAATTTTTTTAAATAGTGAGACTAGTAAGCAGAGTCCCACAATTGTTTCCAGTCCCCTCACCTTGCTTGGATATAGCTCTGGAGAAGGCAGGGAGCTGGGGGTTGCCAGGCCAGCATGATGGAGGGGCAGGGGGAAAGGGATTGCAGATAAGGCCAGGCTGCGAGGAGGTAGCTGTACTCTTTCCACCCTCCACCCTCCACTCCATCCTTTTTTGCTGTGAAAGGCAAACCTCTCCAGACCGCCTCACCGAGACTCCCTGGTGCTCTGACTTCTAGTTGACTTCAGCCAGTGGAAGGCCCTGGCCCAAAACCAGAAGGGAGTTGGGGGTTTATTCTCCCTCAGATCCCTCTTTGTGTTGTGGTGGTTCTCGCTGGGAACATGTTCTCCTGAGGCCACAGGCCCCGTCAGCCTCTCTCTCACATTCTAGCTCTCGCTGGGCTCAGAACCTCCTCTCTGCTGCCTCTTTAGGTTGTTCCTAGTGCCCAGGAGCCACCCTGTCTCCGGTTGGTTTCCTCAGTCAGCCTGCTCCTCTGTCCATAGGCCTTTCATGACACTCCCTCCATCTTGGCCTCTCCTGAGTGAACCATCTATGCCTTGCCGGTTCCATATTCCCAGATACAGTGCTGGGGTCTCAGACTTGGGAATGCCCGTGGGGTGGAAGATAATTGGAGCGGGGCTAGTTGGCTGAGCAGGACATGGTCACAGAGTGGGTTGCTGGGAATGATGAATCCAGAGGGCCTGTGGTCATTGGCAATGAGACAGGAAAGGCATGATGAAGGACACGGGTGGCCGGAGGGGATGGAGGGGCGCACGTTAGAAGCGATGAGTGAGGCAGTGGGAGGGGAGGGTGCCCTCCATACACTTCATGAATGTTCTGTCACCAAGAGGGAGTTGAGGAGCAGAACAGAAGGGAGCCAGTGAAGGAGCCAGGTGCTGACGTCTGGCATGAATGAAGAGGATGAAGAGGAGTTGGGAGCTTGGTGAGTGGGTGATGGTGGTGGGGTGGAGGACAGTGGGTGGTATAGTTGGAGGGCATGGGCTTCCAGAGAGGTGGGGGTTTTGAGATGACAGAGAGCTGTCTGTGAGCAGTAGCGAGGGCCACGGGAACACCCACTCCTCCCCTCGGCTCTGTGGCGGGCAAGGTGTGGGAGGGAGAGCAGGTTTGTTTCCAGTTAAGCTGCACCAGGTTTCCATGCAAGAGGGTGAAGAAAATATGCAAAAGAGGGTGGGGAGTTGTAAAGGATCTGGCACAGTTGGGGTGCCAGGGGATGCAGTGGAAGGGTGAAGAGTGGGGAGGTTAGCATAAGTCAAATAAGGGGAGGAAAAGCCACGTGGGGGAGGATGTGCTGGTGGTGGTTGATGCTGGAGACTTGCCTCAAGGGGACTCAGGTGGAGAGCATCCTGCTGCATGGGCGATTACCCAGGTGGCCATTTAGGGGAGAATGGGGAATCAGCTCTAATTTTAGCTTCCTTTTTAGGGTTGGCTGCTTCAGAGGCTTACTGGGGGGAGGGGGGACTGCCCTGAAATCCTCTGAAGGTGGGACATGGTGGCGGGGAAAGTGGTCTTGTGAGGCCCTTAGGGCTCTAGAGACCTCTCTTAAGCAGACTGACTGCTCAGGCGTGTCCACCTCTGGCAGCCGTCATGGTTCCAGCATGGTGCTGGCTCCTATGTGTACAGGTGTTATGTTCTGGGTAAGTGATGTTTTGGCAAGTGTCACTTGGACCCCAGGATATTTTTAATAATTTAAAAAAGAATAAAGAGAAAATTGTTTGAGTCTGTCCAGGAAAAACTGTGGCATGGGGTTGCTGTAATTATGAGGAATATAGAAGAAACGGAAGGATGATCTTTGCCCTCCAAAGAGTTATTTCTAGTTGGTTGTACAAGACACATATTAAAAAGGGGGAAAAAAAAAACAGTTCTGAGATGATGTGAAAGTAAGTACAACAAGCATATGTCTAATAAAAGGAAGAACTAAAATGTAACTGTTGGGTTTTGCCATCTCCTAGGGGACAGAAGGATGGAAAATGAGAAACTAATATTTGTTGCATGACTACTATGCTCCAGGTTACATCATTTAGTTTTCATAGAAACCCTATGAAATAGTTGTTAAAATTTTTAAATGGGGAAACTGAGGCTCAGAGAGGTTAAGTAATTTGCCCAAAGTCCCAGTGCTGGCAACCTGTTTGTCTGACAGATCCATTCTTACTTCAATATAAACAGTCCAGGAGTTTTACTTACCAGGATGACCTTGAACTTTCAGAAAGTGATGATCCAGTGATAATCCACTGAAGAAACTGGTTCTGATGGAAACACAGAGCTCAATAATAATAATAATTAAAAAAGCAGGTCATATCATTTATCTGTTTACATGCTATTGTCAAATCATTTACAGTAAGTTTTAAGGATATAAAATTGCACTCATACTGTGAGGAAGAAATTGTATTTCTATGAGGAAGCAAAATCACTGCTTTATTAGTTGGAAATGATATAATTTTCTTGAGCATAAATGTTACTGCTATTGAAACTACAGACCACATTTATAATATGCTGTTTTTACTCTTAGAAAAGATTGGCAGGGAGAGCTGACTGGTAATGAAAAGACTTTGACCCACTCATACCACTCTTGGGTCCTGCTAAGGGTAGAACTGTGACCTTCTGACCTCTAGAAGCTTAAGGAACTCTAGATGGAGCATCTGCTGCTGCTGCTGCTGCTAAGTCGCTTCATTCATGTCCGACTCTGTGTGACCCCATAGACGGCAGCCCACCAGGCTCCCCCGTCCCTGGGATTCTCCAGGCAAGAACACTGGAGTGGGTTGCCATTTCCTTCTCCAATGCATGAAAGTGAAAAGTGAAAGTGAAGTCGCTCAGTCGTGTCCTACTCTTAGCAACCCCATGGACTGCAGCCTACCAGGCTCCTCCGTCCATGGGATTTTCCAGGCAAGAGTACTGGAGTCGAGTGCCATTGCCTTCTATCCCTCTTTAAATGATACCTTACTTCACTTTACGTAGTTTCACTTAATTTAGCACACCAAGGGCCCAAGTTAATGCTTCTCTGATAGACTAGAGATCGGTTTCATAAAGTGGTGAACACAAAGTGCAGAAGTAGAAACAGGAAGCTCAAATGGTTTCAAGAAGTTTAGCTTTGAAGGGGAGGAGAAAGCGGGGTAGGTCACTAAAGAATAGGGGGTTAAGGTAGGTTTTGTGTTTGCTTGTGAAGGATGTGACAGTTCAGCATGTTTAGATAATGAGAGAAGGGGAAAGAGGAAGAGGTTGAAGACATTGGGAAAGTGGGGAGAGGTGGGAATATTGATAGGCTGAGGTCTTGAAGGTCTGGGTCCTCCAGAACATAGGTAGAGGGTTAACTTTCTATAGGAGGGGACATCTCTTTTCACACTGAAGTGGAGGGAGAAGGAGAGGTCAGTAGACACAAGGCAGTCATGGAGCTGAGTGGAGGTTCTCCTCCCGGTGGTGAGATCAGGGCGGGCAGTGCCAGGAAGACTGTGAGCCACAATCCTATTTTGAAGGAATGAGTGGGGAATAACAGCCATAGTGTGGAAGTAAAGATGGTGGCAGGAGCAGGGTGGCCCTGGAGGGGTTGGGACGGGAGACTGTCAGCCCCACTAACAGGGCTTGGTGATTTGTTTCACCAGCAAGAGAGTCTCAGGGGCTTCTCACTTGATAGAAGAATCCCATGAGACCTGAGAGACATGGGTTCAATCCCTGTGTCAGGAAGATCCCCTGGAGGAAGGAAATGGCAACCTGCTCCATATTCTTGCTTGAAGAATTGCATGGACAGAGGAACCTGGCAGTCTACAATACAGTCCATGGGGTTGGAAAGGGTCGGACTGGACTAAGCATGCAGACACACTACTGTACTATGCAAAAGGGTTTTAGTTCTCGTGAACAGACAGGAAAATAGTGGTTGGTAAGTGGTTCCTGGAAGATTGGTACATGAGGTCACAGCAAAATACTGGGGGCATGTTTCATGAAGTAACTGGAGACTTACCTGCCAGGTAACTCCTCTGACAGGAAGGCCACTCAGTCATTCATGTTCACCTGAGGAGTGTGAAATAATGAGTGCATTGTTCTGTGCCAAAAGCTTTACTCAACTGTTTCTAAAATTAGAAGGTCTTATGCCTCAGGGAATTCATGACTGGTGGAGCTGACATGATGTCTTGTAGCCATCAGAAAAATGGTCTATGGCTCGGTGCCCAGTAGAGCCAAGGTCTTGGGGTGGTGGCCAAAGATGATTTGGAGCCATTTCCCTGTTTGCATCAGCCCTTGTGCTCAAAGGCAAAGCTTCCAGCACAAGTGAAAACAATTAAAATGTGTATAATTCTTTGCAGTCCCCCAAGCACTGTTGATATACATTATTAATTTTAATCTTCATATCAACCAGGAACATAATGTTTTCCCTATTTCAAATAAGGAAGCTTCTGCTCAGTAAAATAACATAAGACTTTACAACTACTACATTTTAATTCCCAAGATGAAGAATGTGCATTTTATCTTGTAAAGTTATGGTAAGATTTTACTAAAGAGCAAATACGGTGCTTTGTGGAGCTTAATTGGTGTGAGTCCAAGTGAAATCATTAGGGAATATGTGAGTGTGTTCTGTTAACAAAATAAATAGCAACTAACATTTATGGGGTGCCAAGCACTGCGCTAAACACAATGAACATTTAATACTCACAACTCCTTGTTGCGTCGTTAGGTACCACTGTCAATCTTTATAGATGAGGAACTGATTGGACAAATAATATTCCTAAACCATTACAATCACCACCGCTACCGTGAAGAATGGAAACAGGAATAGGCCACGTTCAGGGAAATCAATCAGTAGCAGTTTGCTTTAACTCAGGAAATGAGCACTAGGCCAGGGAAGGAAAGAGATAGGGGTACATCCCTGAGACCAAGTAAGAGAAATGACAGGCTGTATTCACACCTGTGAAGCAGGCCCCTTAAATTTCCTAGGCAGTTTATCACTCTGGGGCATCTGTCACATCCACCAGCATTTTCTTTGGTCTTCAGATGGTAGCTACCTCCTCAAACGATAATGTAAATATTCCCTTGCTAAGTGGTGTAGGGATTAAAAGAAATATGAGCAATCAGGGACAAATTCGGCTGAGGACATGAGAGAGTGGTAATGCTATTTAACCCAGATGGTGATTTGGGAAGGGGAGGTGATCAGGAATATGAGATTGTGGAGTAAGCAGAAGAGTTCCAGTATTAGATAGATGGAATTTCTTCACACTGAAGTCTGGACTTGGTCAGACAGCCGCATGAACAGTTCCTGCTGATAGCAAAAGATTCAAGCTCTAGCATATATTTGGTGGTGATGGTTAACACAACTAAATGGATTAGCTCTTTGAAGTGGTGAAGAAAAGAAAGAGGAACAACAAACTGAGTCTTGGGAGTGCCTGTAGTGAAGAGGCCGAAGCGGGGCAATCAGGATCTTAATTATATATCAGCATTTAATCACAATGGTTTTCAGAGTACTTTTCTAACAGTAATTTCCCTGAAGTCTCCACTCTGGATGATGAAACTTTTAAGAACTCACAACAATCTCTTAGTCCTTCATCCTAACAAGTGATTTATTTTAGGCTTAAATGCTATTGCAGGGAATGTGCTGGTCCAAGGAATAGAATTATTATAAAATATTTCCTCTGAAGTTGAAATTCATTAAAAAATACTAAATGAGACAATTAATAAAACAGGGGAAGAAAAGGACAATGATTATATTAAAAAACCGAATTCCAAGAAAAACTGCTTTAAAACTAGCTTCCAAGAAGGCAAAGTGTGAATATGGTGAATTAAGTAAGATATTTGTCCCATGCAGAGTGTATGAAGCATGGATAATTATTAATATCCTATGGATCCTCCCAAATCTGGAGACTCTGGTGGGTCTGGGAAGCTATGTATGTTTTCAAAGTTCCCTCTCATTTAGTCTCACTTTCTTGCAACCAGTGAAGTTGCTTAGTCGTGTCCGACTCTGCGATCACATGGAGCCTACCAGGCTCCTCCATCCATGGAATTTTCCAGGCAAGAGTCCTGGAGTGGATTGCCATTTCCTTCTCCAGGGGATCTTCCCAATCCAGGGATCGAACCCAGGTCTCCAGCATTGCAGGCAGATGCTTTACTGTCTGAGCTACCGGGGAAGCCCAAAGTTCCCTAGGTGATTCTAATAATCAGTCAAATTTGACAAGTCTTAGACTAATAAAGGGCTTCCCTGGTGGCTCAGATGGTAAAGAATCTGCCAGCTATGCAGGAGACCTGGGTTCTGTCCCTGGGTCAGGAAGATCCCCCAGAGAAGGGAATGGCTACCCACTCCCGTATTCTTGCCTGGAGAATTCCATGGAAAGAGGAGTCTGGCAGGCTATGGTCCATGGGTCCCAAAAAGTTGGACACAACTGAGCGACTAAGCACACATAGACAGGCTAATAAAGGAAACAGACCAGTTCATATGAGAAAAACTTTTTCTCTAGCTCTAAAATCTGAAAGAGATTTCATTCTGTGAACACTGAAGAACACTGAATAATAAAATACACAATGTCCTCAATAGCATAAAAAAAAAAAAAAAAAACAGGCAGAGATTTTATATGTGTGGATCTTACACTGACTTTGAGAAATAAAACCCCAAGACATAAAACTAAATTCTGCTCATGTGAGTAAAGAACCATATGGGTCAATGGGAAAAATTATATTCCTTGGTTCTTTTCAGGAATTCTGATTCAATAAATCTGGTTTAGGGACCAGAAATTTGCTTATTTGTAAAAAGTTGTTGTTCAGTCCCTAAGTTGTGTCTAACTCTTTGCGACCCCATGGACTGCAGCACACCAGGCTTCCCTGCGCTTCACTATCTCCTGGAGTTTGCTCAAACTCATGTCCATTGAGTCAATGATGCCATCCAACCATCTCATCCTCTGTTGCCCCTTTGTCCTCCTGTAGTACCCCAGTTGATAGTGATGAAAGTGGTTCAAGACCATATTTTTGCACTAAGAGAATGGATGGTTAAAAATATTCCTTAAAGTTTTGGGTTTACATATAAAATCTTGAGATATGCCATTTGTGATTGATATGTTCACCATTTTTGAAAACTGAAGCAGGAGAAAGCAGCAGGATTAATCTATTTCCACAAAGTAGGCTGGGAATAATTCTGTGGTATAAAAGCAGAGAGCTTCTTTCAGTGAAAAATTTTCTTCAACCCTTGGGAAAATTGTAAAAGCATGGGCTGCATCATATGCCATTAGAATAGATGTCAGTCTCACTGAAAGGAAGAAGTGGATAATAGGATTAACATTCTATTATCACAGGTGATGATTTAGCAGTCTCAACCTCCCATTTCCTCCCTTCCATTATCTATAAGGCAATTTTAATCAATGTTTACATTATTGCCTATGTAAAATTGAAGAGTCAGATAGTGTGTGGTACTTATTTCCTTCCTAGCATCACTTTTGTTTTCTGGAATCAATAATTGTCTCATTTCCGCCCCACCCCCACCCCCAGTATAGTTTTCTAATAACTGATTGTGGCTTCAGTTGCTCAGCTAGACCTGTCGTCTGATTGCCAGCAGTTCTTTTTTCCCCAAAGCCCCAAGCATCCCAGGTAACATTTCATTTTCCATACCACCCGCCCCCCATCTCTCTCTGAAGCCTTCATTTCCTCTTGCTCCAATCTACAGGGTGTGGGGACACTTTTGTCTTAGAACTCATTTTTGTGTGTGTGTGGTGGGGGGCCCACAGCACTGCTTGTGGGATCTTAGTTCCTAGACCAGGGATCGAACCCAGAGCTCTTGGCAGTGAGAGAGCAGAGTCCTAACCGCTGGATCTCCAGGGAATTCCCTTAGAACTCACTTTTGAAATTTCTCTGTGTGGGATTTGCTATTTCAACCATGGGCTTTCCTTTCCCTTGTTTTTCTGAAGTGCATTATCCAGCAATTCCCCAAAGAGAGGTGCATGGCAGACATTCTTCTTGAGTCCTTACCTGTGCACATGATTGATGGTTGGTTAAAAACTTCTAGGACACAAAAAATTTCTCCCTCAGGTATATGAAGGTATCATGTCCTAAAACCCACTGTTACATTGAAGAAGACTGTGCCATTTAGATTCATGCTCCCTTCTAAGTGAGTCTAACCCCCTAATCCTACCGACACACCCACAGCCTGAAGATTTGAAGGGCTTCTCCTTGTTTTCATTCCTATACCCAGACCCTCAGCTACCCATACGTTCTCTCGGAAGGTAACCACTGTTACTGTTTTTTAAAATTTGGGGGTATTTTCCAAGAGACACTGCCTGCGTACACAAGTAAATACACTTATATAGGCCCCTCCTTCACTTTCCACTTCAATTTTATTTTTAAAATTTTTTGGAGTATAGTTGCTTTACCATGCTGTTTCTGCCATACAGCAAAGTGCATCAGACACAGGTATACATATATCTCCTCTTTTTTGGATATCCTTCTCATTTAGGTTACCACAGAGCATTGAGTAGAGTTGCCTGTGCTACCGAGTAGGTTCTCATTGGTTATCTATTTTAAACACAGTATCAATAGTATATATACATCAATCCCAATTTCCCTATCTCTCCCTCCACTCCTTTCCCCCTTGGTATCCGTACCTTTGTTCTTTACAACTGTGTCTTTACTTCTGCTTTGCAAATAAGATCAAGTATACTATTTTCCTAGACTCCACATACATGCAATACAGTGAACAAATACAATATTTGTTTTTCTGACTTACTTCACTCTGTGACAATCTTTAGGTTTATCCATGAGTATGTTACTGGGATTGCATTCTCTGCTTTAATTTCCAGATGTTTCAAAAGGCCCAGCATCAATGTGGCTGGAACCGACTTTCACAATCAATATTTCAAATATTGAACTTTTTTTTCTCCTAACAAACCCAAGTATTTTAAGCTCCCTGCAAAATGGGAAAGACAGATGAATTTTCCTGTACCAATAATGCCTGGAAACTGGTAGCAAGATGTAGGGGGATGCACTGTGCTGGTGAGTGAGAAAGACTGTCAAGGAAGCAGGTGCAGAAGCCCAGCACTTGTAGAGTTAAGAGAAACCCGCACTTTTATCTTTTCTCATTTTCTCCAAGATTCTAGCCTCACTGCTACTAGTCAGCTTTACTTTTTAATTTTTATATTGGGGTATAGTTCAATGTTGTGTTAGTTTCCAATGTACAGCAACGTGATTCAGTCATATATATACCCTTTTTCAAATGAGTGTCCCATATAGGTTATTAAGTTTACTTTTTCTTGAAGTGACAACCTGGATGTATGAAAATACTCACAAAAAACTTACAAATAATCAAAAGATACAAATACCCAGAAGCAGTCAGGAAAGATTCGGGTTTCAGAGAATTGGCCCAGTCATTCCATCAGCTACTGCAGAGCTATAATTTATTTATTATCTATTGATATTTTATACACACTGAACAGAAGGAAATGCTATTCAGGAAGGAATTGATACTGGTCAAGACTCCTTCTCTGACCCTTTTCTCCATCTGAGGACAGCCCTTGTCCTCTCTGGCCACAGGGGTGGCATGTGACCAGAGCCGGGCCAAAAACAGAACTTCACGCTTCCTTGACCGCGGGGACTGGCCCAACAAATGGGTAATGAGCCAGTGCAAGTCACGGAGTCCTTCCCCTAGGAGTTTCCAAACTGAAGCCGGAAGAACCAGCTTTCCCGGCTGGTGAAGAGCTCACAGCTGCCCATAATCATGTCCTGCACCATGTGAAGAAGCCAGTCTGTCATGGAGGCTTGGACTCAAAACAAGAAAAGACCAGAGAGGTGTCTGAGGTTGAGTTGATAGGATCCAATTCTTTACTCCTGTTCACAAGCCTGACTTCACCTTCATCCATCTCAGGTTGGTTACATTTGCCAACCAACTTCCTTTTTTGCTTACACTAGTTTTGTCACCTGCAATAGAATATATCTTATCTATTTAGCCCCAGCTCTGGACTTCCCTGGTGGCTCAGACAGTAAAGCGTCTGTCTACGATGTGGGAGACCCAGGTTCGATCCCTGGGTTAGGAAGATCCCTTGGAGAAGGAACTGGCAATCCACTCCAGTACTATTGCCTGGAAAATCCCATGGACAGAGGAGGAGCCTGGTAGGCTACAGTCCATGGGGTCGCTAAGAGTCGGACACGACTGAGCGACTTCACGATCATGATCTATATACCTAAGTGCTTACCCAGAATCTCCCTCTGGATGTCCCTTGGTACTTCAGACTCACATCTACAGTACAATGCATCGTTCCTCCCATCCTCCCTCTACCTACTCCATTTCCTGTATTCTATCTTCCTGGTTATCAACTTAGCCACTGGCCAGCTGCCCAGGCCAGAAACCTCCAGCCCCACTGGGTTTCTTCCTTTCCACCTGATCCCCATCCCTCAGGACCTAATGGGTCTCTAAGTTCTTTTCCTCTTTACAAATATTTCTTGTATCTGTTCCTCTGTCTTCTACTACATTTGAGACTCCTGTGGCCTATTTTCTCCTTTCCCTGTGGTGCTGAAAAGGCCATCTCAGAAGGCTTACTCGGTGTATTGTGTCTGACGAATGGAGTATGCTTCTAATAAAATTTCCTGGGACCTTTCTAGTCCCAGGTGATTGGTCTAGAGAATTTTACCCTAAAGTCTGGTCGATAACATATAAGGATGGCAGGAGAGCTTTCAAGAGAGATATGGAAGATTAATTACAACAATCAGGTCCTCTTCTATGAGGTGATCTGAATCTGAGACACCTAGAGGGCTACTCAGGGGCTCCAAACAAAAGCTGAACATTTACAGAGAAAGGACAGCGGTGATGAGAAGAAGAATGTAGAGACTCTTGAGAAACTAGGAAATGGGTAAGCAGAAGGTATGAGTAATCCACAACCTATGGGTGTACTCAATAGAGGGTAAAGTAATTGACTGGAGTGATAGAAACAAGAAAAGCAAAATTACCATCATGGTTGGGGGCAAACTCTCTAGTAAGGAAGCAACAAAATTATACTAGTCCTGGCCCCGACCACCACCTGCTTTTCAATTGCTCATTGTGTATACTCCAGCCTGTGTGGCTGGAGGACAGCACATTGGTTCCAATGAGTTTGTGTTCCCATGAGATGCTTTTTATCCTTATGACCTCAACCCACAACACTATACAGTGTAGTGTAGTCATATAAATTAATTCCCCAGCCACGTGATGTTTTGCTCTGTTAATGTGCCTACATTATTTCCTCCAACTAGAACAATCTTCTCATGTCCCAAAGTGTTAGTTGCTCAGTCATGTCTGACTCTATGGGACCCCTGGACTGTAGCTTCACCAGGCTCCTCTGTCCATGGGATTCTCCAGGCAAGAATACTGGAGTGGACAGCCATTTCCTTCTCCATGGGATCTTCCTGACCCAGGGATTGAACCTGGGTCTCCTGCACTGCAGGCAGACGCTACCATCTGAGCCACCATGGAAGCCCTCTCATGTACAAAATACCCCTAAATTTGTCACATGGCTGCACTGCTGCTTACTTTTCAAGACTGGGCGTAGGCTCCTCTAAGCAGTTTTCCTGGAGAAGGCAACGGCACCCCACTCCAGTACTCTTGCCTGGAAAATCCCATGGACGGAGGAGCCGGGTAGGCTGCAGTCCATGGGGTCGCTAAGAGTCGGGTACGACTGAGCGACTTCACTTTCACTTTTCCCTTTCATGCATTGGAGAAGGCAATGGCAACCCACTCCAGTGTGGCAACACACTCTTCCTTTACTCCAAACAGACTTACTGCTACTGCTATATTGTAACCGTGTGTCTCCACAAGCAGATGAGCTTCTGATGAGAGTGGGATGCTGCTCTGTTTCTCTTTGTATCCCTACTGCTGGCCCAGGATCCACACAAAGCAGATACTTAGTGGATGGTATTGTTTTTGTTAGAGGTACATATATACAATGGAATATTACTTGGCCATAAAAAGGAACAAAATTGGGCCATTTGTAAAGATGTGAATGGACCTAGAGGCTGTCACAGAGTGAATTAGGTCAGAAAGAGAAAAACAAATAATGTATATTAATGCATATATGTGGAATGTAGAAAAATGGTACAGATGAACCTATTTGCAGGGCAGGAACAGAGATGCAGATATAATGGATGAATAGACATAGGGGTGTAAGGAGAGGGTGGGGTAAATTGGGAGGGTAGCACTGACATATATACACTACCATGTGTAAAACAGCTACTGGGAAACTGCTATATAGCACAGGGAGCTCAGCTCTGCAGGAAAAAATATAAAAGAAAAAGAGAGACAAAAGAGGTAGGGATAGAGATCCATCCCGGGAATGGAGGCTTAAAAAAGAGAGGTTTGCAAACACCGGGAAACTCTCTCACTGGCAAGTCTGTGGCAAGCCTTGGAACCTCAGAAGGCAACGTAACTGTGAGGAAAAATAAATAAATAATTAAAACCCACAGATTACGTGCCCAACGGTAACTCCCATAGGAGAGGCAGTGCAGACACCTATATCCGCTACTAGCAAGCGGGGCCTGGGCAGGGAGGCACTGGCTGCATTGCTTAGAGTAAGGACTGGGCCTGAATGCCCCGAGGACAATCTGAGGGAACTAACTTGAGATAGCAAACCAGACTGTGGGATAGCTATCCTGTGAAAAGCCCTAATCTAAGACACCGCCAGGCCCGCTCACAGAACAAAGGACTGATCAGAGCTAGCTGGCTGCGGACTGGCCCATCCCCCACTGGAGACAGGCAGAGGAGGGCAGCCAGAGCCAGAAGGGGGCAATCGTGGCCCCAGAGAGGCATCATCAACCAAATTGCAAGGGGGCTTCGTTGCTAACCAAGACTTCTTGGGATTCTGGACGGTCAACATCCGCTGGGAGGGTTGCAGCCAGAAATCAGCTCCCCAGGAGACACAAGGCACACCTGAGAAGATGCGCTCATTGTACACCCAGAAAACCAAGCAGCAGGGACGGGGGAGGCGATAAGTCGCAGCCTTCAACTGGGGGTGACCGCGCTCACCAAGCACTTGGTCACCTGAGCTGCTGGACCTGGGAAGGGCACAAAACGCAGGCCCAACAGAGTCTGCGCCTTTGTGGAGTACCCGAGTACCTGAACCTGAGCGACTTAGACCTGGGAAGTGCATACAACCCAGGGCCGGCCTGAGACAGTTCCCAGCAGAGCAACCTAGAGCCTAAGCAGTGTAGACAGGGAAAGCACACACGCTGTGAGTGGGGGCAAACCGTGTGGCTGAGACACTGCGAGCACATGCCAGTGATTTGTTTGCAGCATCCCTCCCTCCCCACAGCACGACTGAACAAGGGAGCCTAAAAAAGTGATTACCACTGCCCCCTTGTGTCAGGGTGGAAATTAGACACTGAAGAGACCAGCAAACAGAAGAAGCTAAAACAGAGGGAACCACCTTTGAAGTGACAGGTGCAATAGATTAAAACCCTGTAGTTAGCACCGACTACATAGGAAGGGGCCTATAGATCTTGAGAAGTATAAGCTGAATCAAGGAACTATCTGAAAATTAACTGACCCCACTGTCCACACCACAACCAGAGAAAGTCCTAGATATATTTTTACTATTATCATTTTTTAAATTAAAAAAAAAATTATTTTTAAGTCCTCTATTACTCCTTTAATTTTCATTTTTATAACCTATTACTTTGCAAAAAAAGACCCTATTTTTTAAAGCAAACTTCATATATATATATTTTATACTTTTTGTGACCTTGTTTTTTTCTTTAATATTGTATTTTTGAGAACCCAACCTCTACTCTAGATTTTTAATCTTTGCTTTTTGGTATTTATTATCAATTTTGTACCTTTAAGAACCCAATCTTCAGTACCCATTTTTACTTGGGAGCGAGATTACTGGCTTGACTGCTCTCTCCCCCTTTGGACTCTCCTTTTTTTCCACCAGGTCGCCTCTGTCTCCTCCCTCCCCCTTCTCTTCTCTACCCAACTCTGTAAATCTCTTTGTGTGTTTCAGATGGTGGAGAACACTTAGGGAAGTGATTACTGGATAGCTTGTTCTTTCCCCTTTTGATTCCCCCTCTTCTCCTCCTGGTCACCTCTATCTCCCTCCTCCCCCTTCTCTTCTCCATGTAACTCTGTGAACCTCTCTGGGTGTCCCTCACTGTGGAGAAACTTTTCATTTTTAACCTAGATGTTTTATCATCGGTGCTGTATAGATGGAGAAGTCCTGAGGCTACTGTAAGAATAAGACTGAAAACCAGAGGCAGGAAGCTTAAGTTCAAATCCTGAGACCACCAGAGAACTCCTGACTCTGGGGAACATTAATCAATAGGAGCTCATCAAACACCTCCATACCTGCACTGAAACCAAGCACTACCCAAGGGCCAACAAGTTCCAGAGCAAGACATACCATGCAAATTCTTCAGCAACACAGGAACACAGCCCTGAGCTTCAATATACAAGCTGCTCAAAGTCACACCAAACCCACTGACATCTCATAACTCATTACTGGACACTTCATTGCACTCCAGAGAGAAATCCAGCTCCAGCCACCAGAACACCGACAAAAGCTTCCCTAACCAGGAAACCTTGACAAGCCATCCGTCCAACCCCACCCACAGCAAGGAAACTCCACAATAAAGAGAATTCCACAAACTGCCAGAATACAGAAAGGCCACCCCAAATACAGCACTATAAACAAGATGAAAAGGCAGAGAAATACCCAGCAGGTAAAGGAACAGGATAAATGCCCACCAAACCAAACAAAAGAGGAAGAGATAAGGAATCTACCTGATAAAGGAAGCTCAGCTCTGTGTTGACCTAGAGGGGTGAGATGGGAGGCTCAAGGGGGAGGGAATATATGTATAGTTATAGCTGATCCACTTGTAAAGCAGAAACTAACACACCATTGTAAAGCAATTATACTCCAATTAAACAAAAAAAATTCCAAGAGGATAAAAAGAAAGAAGAAAAAAAAAAAACTTGTTTATAGACTCGTTCAGTAACCAAGTTTAATAACCTTCCATTATCTAGTCCTCTTTCACTAGATCCACTTGCAGCCTGAAGTGTGCTCTGGTACCTTAGAGAAAGACAATGGTTCCATGGCTTTGTGTATGGGATCCCCTCAATTTGGAAAGCCCTTCTCATCCCTGTCCCCTAATTCACTGTGGTTTTAATTTGCATCTTCCTCATGATTAGTGATGTTGAATATCTTTTCATGTGCTTATTGGCCATTTGTATATCTTCTCGGGACAAATGTCTTATCAAGTCCTTTGCTCATTTTGGGTTGTTAGTTTGTTGTTGAATTCCCAGTTACTTTGTAATATGGAATGGTTTCATGAACACACCAGATCTCCAGAGTTTAGAATGATATGAAAATGCTAAAGGCCTTGGGAAAAAGGTGCTTCCCTGGTGGCTCAGCTGCTAAAGAATCTGCTGGCAATGTGGGAGACCTGGGTTCGACACCTGAGTTGGGAAGACCCCCTGGAGAAGGGAACGGCTACCCACTCCAGTATTCTGGCCTGGAGAATCCCATGGGTGGACACCACTGAGCGACTTTCACTTTCACTTTGGGAAAAGGAGAAGGAAGAGATGAGGTTGTCAAAAAAAGAAAAGTTTTAATTAAAAGAATTTTTTAAAAGTCTTAGAAAAGAGAAAAGGAAGCAGACTTTCAGGATTCTGAGCTCATTTTTGTACTGTTATTTGGCAACCTTATGGGTTAAATAAGCAGTGGTGGTTTACCTTAGAACCTAACCACTATTTAAAAACACTATTTATATAAAAATGCTCTTATAATATTCTAATCTTAAAAATCTTTGGTATGTAATTCATATATATTTTGATGATGGTAGTGGTTTAGTCACTAAGTTGTGTCTTGCAATCCCATGGACTGTAGCCATGTAGGCTCCTCTGTCCATGGGGCTTCCCAGGCAAGAATACCTGAGGAAGTTGCCATTTCCTTCTTCAGGGGATCTTCCCAACCTAGGGATTGAACCTTGGTCTCCTGCATTGCAGGTGGATTCTTCACCAACTGAGCCACTATATACTAAAACCTAAATTAGTAAAACATATTGGTTGTACTAATGGATTACAGAAATAAATATTTATATACAATAACTTTAATTGGGAATTTAATGCTTTTCTATTACCAAACGTTGATTTACATAAATCACTTGTAGGATGCCATTATTAAGAAAATACATATGATAGAGGAACAGAATTGATATTTAATCATGACTGAGAGAAACATGAAAACAAGCCTCTAATCTACAGATATAGACAAAGGTTGTAGAAAAGGAAGGATGACATTGACATCTGTGCTGTTAACTGAAGCAGATGGGAAAAAAAGAAGTATTACTGACCACTGGTCATAGATAAATAATCTCTAAGAATAATATCCAGTTTAAATGACATAAAATTTATTATTTTAAAAGAAACCATTACTTTGTTTATTGAAAATGGATAAACTATTGGATTTCTGCATTTTTGGTAAAATGTTATAAGAGCTTGGTTAGATAAATAGCTAATATTGTAGGTGCAAAATGTGATTTACACATTTTAGAATAGATATAATGTTATTTAAAAGTATATCTAGGGTTATTTTCAGTGTTCCACAGGCTATATTCTCTGTAAATAATTCATAGTTAACAGAACATCTCATTCTCCAAAATCAAAACAACATAATCTTTCATTAAGCTGAAACTAAAGATGAGCTTTCCATTTCTTCTCAGGATCTGTGTTGCTAACTGTGGAAAGAAAATTACAGAGTAAACATTTAACAACAGACAAGCAAAATCACTGGATTTTAAGTTCTCTTGTAACTAGAAAGAGCATTAATTCCTAAAAATTTTTGTTGCTCAATATAAAGTTGGGGTTTCTCTTGCGGTGGGGGTGGGGGGGTACAAATAACGTTGCTAAAACTTCTACCCAGGACCCAACTTTGCACGTCTTGCTTTTTAAGCAGCAAACTTCTAAGATTATTAAGTTGACAAGTCAACACTAGTGAACAATTACAGAATTACTGCTTTAGTATCTTTGAGTTTACTACCTTTACTACTGCGAAACCTTTGGCTGTTCCCAAATCTACATGTAAAGTTCTTTGTGGTCACTCTGGCAAAGGCGAAGTTCTCTTCCTGCTACATTCGGGTGGGTGAGGACTGGAGCCCCCACGCAGGGCTCTCGCTCCTGTGGGAGCTTTTGTTCTAATTTGTCGTTCCCTGGCCTTTCGCTACTGACCCTTCCTAATGACTGTCTCTCCCACCCACAGTGACATTCAAGGGAGAACTCTGGTAGGTGGTGTTTTTCCTCAAAGGAAACTAGTTCATTTGTTAACAAATATTTTCAGTGCTCCAAATAAAAAAAATTTGGAAGAATACTTACCTATTTTTCCTTCTTTTTCTAATTTTTTCAAATGTAGCAAGACATTATGTTGGGCCATTTTATGTAAATGCTCGGGAGTATCCTAAAGGAAAGATGAGAGTATTTTTAATTTTAATTAATTTATTTCTGGCCACACCACACAGTGTGCAGGACCTTAGTTCCGAACTCTCACCCTCTGCAGTAGGAGCACAGAGTCCTTCCCACTGGGCCGCCAGGGAAGTCCCTACAACATTTCTTTTTCAAAAAAATAACAGGGTTAATCTTTTTGAAACTTTTAAAGAAAAAAGACAAAAGACGACAGTCTTTTTTGTTGTTGGGAGGTACTTTTTTAAAAAAATATTTTAACTGAAGGATAACTGCTTTACAAAACTTTGTGGTTTTTCTGTCATACATCAAGAATCAGCCATAGGTACATCCATGTCCCCTCTCTCTCAGACCACGCTCTCATCTCCCTTTCCATTCCAGCCTTCAGCCTGTCACAGAGCCCCTGTTTGAGTTCCCTGAATCAGATAGTAAATTCCCATTGGCTATCTGTTTCACACATGGTATTGTAAATTTCTATATTACTCTTTCCATACATCTCCCCTTCTCCCTCCTCTCCTCCCACCTTGTCCATAGGTCTGTTCTCTATGTCTGTTTCTCCACTGCTACCCTGAAAATAAATTCATCAGTGTTGTCTCTTCAGATTCCACATATATGTGCCAATATATGATATTTATATTTCTCTTTCTGACTTACTTCATTCTGTATAATGGGCTCTAGTTTTGTCCACTTCATTAGAACAGATTCAAATGCATTCCTTTTTATGGCTGAGTAGTATTCCATTGTATATACGTACCACAGCTTCTTTATCCATTCATCTGTCGATGGACATCTAGGTTGCTCCCATGTTCTAGCTATTGTAAATAGTGCTGCAGTGAACACTGGGATACACGTGTCTTTTTCAGTTTTGATTTCCTCAGGGTATATGCCTAGGAGTGGGATTGCTGGGTCATATGGTGTTTTTATTCCTAGCTTTTTAAGGAGTCTCCACACTGTCAAGAAGATAGCTATAACTCTAGGTTTTTATATAGTAATAACCAAAACTATTTCATCCTATATATGTCTCACTTTGGGTCACTGCTGCTGCTGCTAAGTCGCTTCAGTTGTGTCGACTCTGTGTGACCCCACAGACGGCAGCCCACCAGGCTCTCCCATCACTGGGATTCTCCAGGCAAGAACACTGGAGTGGGTTGCCATTTCCTTCTCCAAGGCATGAAAGTGAAAAGTGAAAGTGAAGTCGCTCAGTCGTGTCTGACTCTTAGCAGCCCCATGGACTGCAGCCTACCAGGCTCCTCCGTCCACCGGATTTTCCAGGCAAAAGTACTGTATAATTCACTAGCTTGTTGTATTGTTTAGATTCCACATTACAAGAGGTAACATACACTTATTTGTCACATACACTATTTGTCTCTTTTATTCTTTAAGAATTTTTCAAAGTCAAGCTTCTTAACTAAATTGACTATCTCCATTTCTCAGCTCCTTGAAAATGTTTTGTTAAGGTCATCAAATTACATTTTAATGAAAATTCAAAGAATTCTTTTAAGTCCTCATTTTACCTGAAATCAGCAGGCAAGTCTCTCCTTTTGGAAGAGCTCTTCTCTTTTCCGTTCCCTAGGTTATCCTACCTTTCATCATTTTGTCTTCATTCTGGATATTCTTTCCGGGATTTCTCTTTAACACTGATGTCTACAATGAATTGTATCACTGACTCTCTTCTCTTTTTACTCAATCAACTTGCCACTGCATTAAAGATTCCCAAGTAAAAACCTCCAAACCCAACTCTTCTTGACGCTCCAGCACCATGTATTATATCCACCAGCATGATTTTCTAGGTCTAATTATGCAACCCCCCTGGACTAAGATCTGTGGTGGTCATTCTCAGTTTATAGGCTGAAGCCCACATTTTTTAGCATGGCAACCAAGAGCTTCCTCTGACCCACCATGCCTGTCTTTCCTGCCTCATATCCTGGGACCCCCTCCCTACCCACCTGCAACATGCATTCTGTGCTCCAATAACACACATTTTTTGGGGGGGTTTTCAAACACATATAAGGCTTTTATGACCCCCAGTGTTTGAACACATCTTTCCTTCTATTTAGAATGACTTCCCTTCTCCTGTATCTGGCCTGGGAAATGCTTACTCCTTCTTCAAGAAGTGATTCAATCATTACGTTTCTGAAGGTGTTCCAGACACATCTCATGACCCATTATCTTCACCAGGTAGGACTGCCTTCTCTTTCCTTTGTGCCCTCAATGTGCTGTGTATGGGCCTTGGAGGGAAGCTTGGTGTGATAGAAAAACACAAGGTTTGAGTATCTAACTTCTGACATTTGAGTATGTGACATCTCCGAGTTTTGTGCCTTTGGAAAAGTTACTTAGCTCACACTTTTGAAGTCAGTTTTTAAATCTATTAAGTTGGAATAATAGTATCTTTATGTAGTGAAAACTTGGGGTACAGGAAATTAAGTACCCCAAAATACAAGTGTAATGTGAAGCATGTAGTACTGTGTCTAACACATAACATGCTCAAAAAAATGGAAGCTATTATGAACATGTCTGTTTTTGCTAAACCCTAAGTTCTTTAAGGGGAGAGATCTGTAGTCATCTTAGTATCTCTGCACCTAGTCCAGGGGCACAAGAAAACTTCAGTAAATGTTTGTAGAAAGAATAAATGTCTCCACAATATCTAATGCTGTTCTATATGTAACAGATGCCGTACACATATGCACAGTGAACACATCCCTGAACACACCTCTAAATGCAGAACCAGCATTTCTGAGTCAGGCACAGTCACTGGCTGACTCATCTGCGAGGGTTAATCAGAGAGTTCTGCAGCCTGTACTTGGGTTAGAAAACACTACCCATGTTTCAATTTCAACGCATAATCTAGAATGGCTAAACTCTAGGAAGTGAACTCTTTCACAGAATTTAAATATTTACACTTCCCTTTGCTCCTGGCACTTTTTATCTTCAGTCCTTTGAATCATTCATTCCTCCCTTTAAACACAAAGCACAATGAGTGTGATTTAACTGGTTTTTGATAACTTAGGCCTATGGGGCATCGGGACATAGCTGTCATTCAATCGCTAAGTCCGGTCCGACTCTTTCTGGCCCCACAGACTGCAGCACACCAGGCTTCTGTCCTTCACTATCTCCTGGAGCTTGCTCAAAGACTCATGTCAAACTCAGTGATGCCACCCAACCATCTCATCTTCTGCCATCACCTTCTTCTGCCCTCAATCTTTCCCAGCATCAGGGTTTTTTCCAATGAGTCAGCTCTTCACATCAGGTGGCTGAAGTATTCGAGCTTCAGCCTCACCATCAGTCCTTCCAATGAATATTCAGGGATTGACTGGTTTGATGGGACATTAAAGACCTTTACTAAATGAAACTCACTCAGGTTCCTTTTCAAGCTCATCTTTAGTTACACTCTCAGGTATCTTATGGCTGTATAGGTTATGGCAGTGGGAGTCTTAAAACCCAGATAATCTTACTACATTCTTAGCCCCTAAGCTATACTGCCTACATCAGTTATCTAATATACATTTGCTGAGAAACTGAATCCTATGGATGGATTGTCACATGCTGCTGTTAAACAAGGATGTGCTCAGAGGCCACTGTGTGAGGGGCTCTTTCTCTACTAAATGACTTTCCTCATGCTCTTCTTTGAGGCCTTTCTCCTTTTAATCCATTGGGCTTCCCTTGTGGCTCAGCTGGTAAAGAATCTGCCTGCAATGTGGGAGACCTGGGTTCAATCCCTGGGTTAGGAAGATCCCCTGGAAAAGGGAAAGGCTACTTACTCTACTATTCTGGCCTGGAGAATTCCATGGACTATATAGTCCATGGGGTCGCAAAGAGTTGGACATGACTGAGCGACTTTCACCTTCACAGCCACTGCTACTAATTCTCACTGCTATTAGCCAGGATCTTTCTCCAGCAGATCACCCCTTCTCACTCGCTGCCGAGTAGGACACTAGATAATCAAGATGGTCAGAGTAATATATTATTGTTGTTAGCTGCTCAGTAGTGTCTGACTCCCTGTGATTCCATGGACTGTAGCCCGCTAGGATCCTCTGTAGCCTGACCATGGAATTTTCCAGGCAAGAATACTGGAGCTGGTTGCCATTCCCTTCTCCAAGTAAAACATAAATCATAACAAAGCCTCATCACCAGGCTGTTGGCAATGATCTCCTACAGAATGAAATATGAAAGGCTTAATAATGGCTCAGAAGGGTTATTCTGTGGGCCAGTGTTTATCAACTTCTGCATTCTAGAAACTTGAGAATTAATGATCTCAAATCTATACAAGTGACTAATATTACTTAAAAAATTAACAGACTCATTCTGCTCTAAGATGTGATGAGTTTACCACAGTAATAGTCTAGTGAATAGATTCTTCTATTAAAATTGTGGCTATGTACAAATGAGATAAACAAAAATTACCTTGTAAATACTTTTTACAAGTTCCATTGCTGTGAATGACTTTTCAAAGTTCTCATGAAATACTGTAAGAATCTGCTGTTCTCGGATGTTTCTGTGAGAAATGTATTGTAGAATTTTAGCTTCAGCATTATGGATAACTGGGCCATGTCCTGAATCAGAATAATTATAAAAATTATTTCAACCAAATAAAAAATTTTAAGTACAACTGAAGTTAATTCACTCTACTCAAAAAATATTTCATACAGTATACTGGAAAGGCACACTAAATATACAAGTGAGTATTATTTGGAAAACTATACAGGTAATAAGATAATTACATACCAAGCCAAAAACTATTAGAGAATTATGTCAAAATCTATATAAAATATTACAGTGTTTATTAGAAAAAAGAAGAGTAACAATTAAAAGAAAACAGTAAAATTAACAATAAAAATAGTAACCACAACAGTAACAACAGATAGTATTAACAGTGTTCATTATTTGCCAGTTGTTGTTCAGTTGCTGTGTCTGACTCTTTGCGATCCCGTGGACTGTAGCATGTCAGGCTCCTCTGTCCTCCACTATCTCCCAGAGCTTGCTCAAATTCATGTGCTTGAATCGGTGATGCCACTCAACCATCTCATTCTCTGCTGCTCCCTTCTACTTTTACCTTCCATCTTTCCCAGCATCAGGGTCTTTTCTAATGAGTCAGCTCTTTCCAACAGGTGGCCACAGTGTTGGAACTTCAGCTTGAGCAACAGTCCTTCAATGAATATTGAGGGTTGATTTCCTTTAGGAAAGACTAGTTTGATCTCCTTGATGTCCAAGGGCTCTTAAGAGTCTTTTCCACCACAATTCAAAAGCATCAATTCTTCGTGGCACTCAGCCTTCTTTATGGTCCAACTCTCACATCTTTACATGACTATTGGAAAAACCATAGCTTTACCTATATAGACCTTTGTTGGCAAAATGATGTCTCTGCTTTTTTTTTGTCTCTGCTTTTTAATACACTGTCTAGATTTGTCACAGCTTTCCTTTCAAGGAGCAAGTGTCTTTTAATTTCATGGCTGCAGTCACCATCCACAGTGATTTTGAAGCCCAAGAAAATAAAAAGTCTGTCGCTGCTTCCATTGTTTCCCCAATATTTGCCATGAAGTGATGGGACTGGATACCGTGATCTTAGTCTTTTTTTTTAATGTTGAGTTTATTTGCCAGATACTGCTCTAAATGCACTTTATTCTTACAAGAATCCCATGAAGTACGTATGTTTATTCTCCCCTTTGAACAGCAGAAACTGAGGCACAGGAAGGGTAATTAATCTGCCTGCAGTTACATAGCTAAGTGGAGCTGGGATTCTGACTCAGGTGCTTTTAACCACTCTGTGTTCTTAACCACTATGCTTATCAAAGACTGAAAAGTGGATTATATAAAGTAACTTCATGGAAGTGATGAAGAGCCATTAAAAATTCACAAGGACCACAGGAGAACTTTGAGTCTTATGTACAGGCTAGCAGTTCAGAAACACTGATAACCCAGATAAAGTCATAATGAAATTTACCTTCTCTTAAAACAGTGAAAATGAATGTATTACACCAATCTGCAAGAGAGGTTTTTTTAAGATATTTGAGAACAATCACCAGGAGTAGGGGCTTCCTTGGTGGCTCAGTGGTAATGAATCTACCTGCCAATGTAGGGGATGTGGGTTCGATACCTAGTAAAGAAGATCCTTTGGAGAAGAAAATGGCAACTCACTGTAGTATTCTTGCCTAGGAAATCCCATGGACAGAGGAGCCTGGCGGGCTACAGTCCATGGGGTCCATGACTTAGCAACTAAAGAGCAACAACAAGAAACCAAAAGTAGACTGACCTGTTATATAAAGAGCTCAGGCTTTATGATATGGACTACCATTTACTAGCTGTATGGCTGTGAAAGTCTCTGAATCTTGGAGCTTATTTCTTCAGCTATCTGCTTCACTAAGTTTTTGTGAAGACAGCTTTGTGAAGGTCCCGACACTGTACCTGGCAGGTAGGGTAGCAAGCTTCAATATGTGCTAGCTATGGCTATGGCATACCATTGAATAAGCCAGTTCACTGGATTCACTAAAGCCAACACTCCAAGAACCTGTACCCTCTCATTAGCTTTGCTCCAATGTGAGTGCATCAAACGTCTACTCTCTTCTCTTTCAAAACAGTTGTTAGCCTCTGCTTCTTTGATGTCATAACATTAATCCAAAAGCCTAGTCCCACCAACTGTATGTTTCCCACCCCTCAGCAGTGAGACCTCATGAGAGAATATGAAGGTATTGAAGACATTGTATTTACAGATCTTTTCATGGCTCTCTGGCTAGGAACAAGTTAGAAGGACTTAAAAGAGTCAGTAATTGAGTCTCTTTTCCCTCCTGGGGCCTTCTGTTGGGTCCTGTATCTTTCTTAGGTTTTAAGAGGGAGGGGATTTTCATACTGTAAAGCAGGGCAGTGATAGCTGATACACTAATAATAGGTATTTTTTTTTTTTCCTGAGGAACTGAAATAAATGTACAGTCTCACAGTTAATATGGAAAATATTGATTTCCATGCATGCATGCTTGTTACTTCAGTCGTGTCCTTCTCTTTGCAACCCTATGGACTATAGCCTGCCAGGTTCCCCTGTCCATGGGATTTTCCAGACAAGAACACTGGAGAGGGTTGCCATTTCCTTTTCCAGGGGACCTTCCTGACCCAGGGACCAAACCCATGTCTCTTAGTCTCCTGTATTGGTAGGCAGGTTCTTTACCGTTAGGGCCATCTGGGAAGCCCCACTGATTTCCATAATGTGAGTTAAAAAACTAAAGCTCAGAGGTCAAATGTTACTTGGTCACATGGCTAAAATGCTGTCCACAATAGAAATCAAGTTAACAAAACTAAAGATAGCTCATGAAATGAAAACATTTTCTGGTCCCAATAAATTTATTTCCTTTGTTTAAGAGTTCTATTAACAGCTGGGTAGATGTTAAAAAATAACGCTATCTTTAAAAAAAGTTATTAATACAACTCTCAGTCTTCTTTTTAATTGCATTGCTAGACAAGACTTAGGGGTGTAATTTAGAAAGAAGCAGTTTATACATATCTCTTCAAGGCTGAAGACACACACAGACAAACCAAAAGGAAATCTTTCTCATCATTTGAAACAAATGGTTTGCTAGGTTAAAAGAATGACCCACCTGGATATATAACTTTAGCTTTGATTTTTAATAACTCTTTCAGGGAGTTCATATAATCATAGAGGTCTTCAAATACAGTTGTTCCTTCCCCTAGGATGCAATCCCCAGAAAACAGAGCATTTTCTTCTTCTAAGACTAGAGCCATATGATCATCAGTGTGGCCAGGTGTGTATATAACTCTAGTTCAAAGAAGAAATAGTAACAGTTGGAACTCGTAGGCTTGGAAGAAATTTTGAGACGTAAATTATTCTCTCCTTCTTTATGGACAAGACACAAATAAATGTCAACACATTTTCTGAAAAGAGTGGAGTCTTAACCACTGGACTGCCAGGAAATCCCCTACATGAAGGTTTATGACCTTACCAATAATATACCAGTTAAAGAACTAAGTCTAAATTATTTGTTCTGCAGAGTACTTTATTGCCAGCCACATACAAGCAACCCTCTCTAGTAGTCATTTTTTTCTGTTATTACTACTGTACTTTGAATTGTATATTTTGAATTACTGCATATTTCACGTTGTTTTCTTGTTTACCATTCGACCTCACAAGGCTATGAACTCTGAAAGGCAGGACTCCTGTCTAATTCTCATCTTTATATTCCCAATGCTTAGCACTCAGTAGTAGCTAATATCAATATATTGCTTTCCATGTGCCAGGCACTGACTTCAGGAATTTACAAGCATTATACACTTAATCCTTCCTACTAGTAATGGGGTGGGTACTATTAACCTCTCCATTTTCTATTTTAGATAATGAAATCACAAGAGATAGCAAAAAATATCTGATGGAATAAGATTTAAATTATGTTTTATTTAGCTTGAGAGGTTAATTATCCTTCTTTTTTAAAATACAACTTTATTTTTTGGCTGCAAAAACAGAGCTCTGTTTTGATTTTTTTTTAATTAATTATTTTATTTTTTCAGCTGCTCAATGCAGCATGAGGGATCTTAATTCCCTGACGAGGGATCAAACTCATGCCCTCTGCAGTAGAAGCATGGAGTCTTAACTACTGGACCGCCAAGGAAGTCCTTCTCTTTGCCTATTCTAAATAGTATTGCATTGTATGTGCCTGGAATACTTTAGATAATTTTTCTCAATAATGGACTTTTTGGGGGGGAAGATAGGGCAGATATAACTGCATATTTGCATTTACTGTACAGGAACTGAGAGTGTGTTTCTGGTTAAGACTGGATTGAACACCTGCATCTCTTCTTTTCCTCCTAAAACATCAATAAAATTAGCATAAAGGGATATGTGAAAAATGGCATAAACCCGTAGGAGTGAGGAGAATGGACCATATCATTAGAATTCTAGAAGCTAAAAGAAGACATATGAGTGAGAAATGACTTATTAGATGAGAGAAAAACTGACATCTAAGCTGGCAGAGGTGAAAGCTGAGACCCAACCAGATTCACAGTGCCGAAGTCTCCAGTCTCTGGATGTGGGGCACCAGAAATCTAGAAGTAGAGGAGGGAGCTGAGATTAAGGGAAGAAAGATTGGTTGAGAGTGTATTTAACAAACATTCAGGTCTTCAGAGTCCCCTCTTGTTTGGAGCAGCCTGACAAGCACTCCAACCCCACTGAAGGCAAAGACTGGAGATTTAATCTTCAATGAGGGAAACTTCAACGAGGGTGAAACACAGACCCTCGTTTAGGACATTAGTGGGGCTGTTTTTCTTTGTGGCTGTGGTAGCGACACTGACAGAGGTAGCGACACTCTTCTAAAAACAGGAAGACCACATAAACACACATGGATCCCCAAGCCTTCTTCCCACACTCAGTTTCCACACTCAGCTCCTATAATGCTGGCAGCCAGGCCTTTACTCTTCATGAAGATGACAAGAGTCTTTGCTGGGAAACACTCCCAGCTCAGGAAGAAAGACTCTGATTCCTATGTTGGAAGTTCCCCAACTAAACAATTCATCCAGATGACGCCACAGTGTGGCGCACAACCTACAGGAGCCCTCTTACGTTTTCAGAGCTCCCAAACAGCTGTCATCTCCCTTAGAAGACATCCTGGAGGAGGGCATGGCAACCCAGTCCGGTGTTCTTGCTGGGAGAATCCCCACGGACAGAGCACCCTGGTGGGCTACACTCCACGGGGTCACAAAGAGTCTGACACCACTGAAGCGACTGTGCACACATTCACCCTTAGAAAACACTGGTAAACACCAGATCGCCAGACATCTGAAGAGAGCCTTTCAAACTGAGGAGAGCAAATAAATTTAGAGGCTACAAGCAAACTGCCGGGAGCCGGCATATTGCATATTGAGTGAGGATCTGTAATAGCTCAACTGGAATTTTATCACTGCCGGGAGCCAGCGTGAGGCACTCCGCCCATGACAAAGGTCATGAGGAAGGAGGCTCGGCATACGCAAAGGCGGGATCGAGCCTCAGGAGTCCCCCTGGAAATTCTCGAGCATCTACCCACAAAACCAGAGTCTGCCTACTTTCTGCTTTGTGCTTTCACCTACACCTCTGACTTTACGGGGGGCTGTCCCCCACTACCTCTCTCTGAAAAGAGAGTTAGCTTACAGCTCCAGTTAATAATTCTTGGATGTGACAGTGTTTCAACCTACAAACTCCTTTGGAAATCCTCTAGCCTGCCTGAATGGGTTTTTCCGGCCACATGTGATTGTTCAGAGCCTCCCAACTGTGAGAGGCAGGAGATGTTCTAAACTGCCTAAACACAGATTCCTTTGAGTAGTTAAAAGATTGATTAGAAATTGTATTGGTGAAGGGTTTTTCACTTGTTGGGCCAATGTTTGCTGCTAAGTCTCCATACTCCTTACCTACTGTGTCCTTGGCAGTGTATTGATTGATATAATGGGTGTATAGAAATGTAAAATGCAGCTTTGTCCAATGCTTTTTGGAAGGCTGGCGCCTGACTTTGGAATAATCACCTTTAGAGAAAGATAAGTTTCTTAAAATGTTAACAGGCCTCCTGGCCAGAAGATGGTGTCTATCACCTGAACTTTTGCATATGATAAGTTTACAGGAAAAAAGCCTGGCTTGCTGCATGACTCTACCCCTTCCCCCATTATCCTCTATGCATAACTTAAGGTATAAAAACTACTTTGGAAAATAAAGTGCGGGCCTTGTTCACTGAAACTTGGTCTCCCCATGTCACTCTCTCTCCCAAATTCCAGCTGAGTGTCCATCTGGAGCGCGGATGTCCTCTGCGACCATTTATTTGCCTGGGCTTCTAAGACCCACTCGAGAAGGTGTCTAAGGTGGGGCAGCTTCCGCTATTCGAGAGGGCGCCTGCGGCCTCCGTGGTCAGAGCTAACCTGGTGTCACGGGTTATATTGATTTTCCGCGTAAACCAAGCCACTCAGCTTCTTTTCTCCACTGAATTTTCCTACTGAGCTATCCTTATTTCAGCCGCTTTTCTCCACTGAATTTCCTCACTGAGCTATCCTTATTCTATTACTCTTTAAATCTTTGATAAATATTTATAAATAAATAGGTCGCCGACGCCGTCCCCGCTTCGAATACCCTGGATCAGCCGGGGCTGGACCCCGGCAGCAAACCAATTTAGAGGCTACAAATTATAAGGAAGAAAGTTTCCAACAAAAACAAAAACACACACAAACCTCCCTTCCACAGCCACAAAGAAAAACAGCCCCACTAATGTCCTAGGAGAGATAACAAGTTGCAATGATGAAACAAGAAAGAATAGTATGAACGGAGCATTTATGGGGCAAAAAGATCTCCTGAAAGCTAAAAATGTGAGAAGAGAAAGGGAAAAATAGGATTAGGAGATAAAGCTGATAAAAACCTCCCAGAAAGTACAGCAAAAAGGCAAAAAAGACAGAAAACAGGAGAAAAAAAAAATAAAGTTAGGGGATGAGTCTAAGCGTTCTAACAAAACAGGAGGGGTTTAATAAATGAAACAGGACAAAACAGATTAGAGAAAACATCAGTGAACAACTTCAGGAAAATTGTTAGACCTGAAGGACACATGTTTCCAGACTGAAAAGGCCTTTCAAGGATCCAGCATTATAAACTTCTTCCAAGGTATACCACTGGGAATTTCCAGAACATAGTGAAGAAGGAAAAAAAAAGAAAGAAAAAAACCAAACAGGTGGTCAAAAAAGTTCAGCAATCTGAAAGGTTTCAGATTTCTCAGTCTTGATACTGTATTAACTAGAAGACAATGAAATCTTGCATATGAAACCAAGAAGTAAAAAAGATTTTCAACCTGGAATTTACAAACAGTGCACTTTAAGTCAGGTTGGATTAAACAGAGACATTTTTAGATATGAAAGGTCTTAAAAATGCACTTTCTCAGAAAGATATTGGAGGTGGGCTCCACCAAAACAGGAGTATCAAGAAAGAAAATTATGAGGTATGGGGACAGGTGATCCAAGACTGGAGAGAGGCAAGGGGAAGCCCCAGGTGAGCATGAAGGGAATTCTGGGAGGATCATAGAGTCAGCCTGGAAGAGACCCATCCGGGACAGCAAGTTAGGAGGCTCTGAGGGAGGTTCATCCAGAACACGGAAGTGCGAGAATCCCAGATACATTTAAACATTCTGAGAGAACATTTATATAATTGGAGTTGAATTAATGATAAGTATATAGAAAATTATTCAAGTAACAAAACAACTATTAACTGCAGGAAAGCAGGAAAGGAAAATTAAGCACAGTTTACTACATGGTTCAGCTGTAAACAGCATCTATAGTCCTAGTAAGGTTAACATTGAGTACTGAGCTAAGCAAAATTATGATCCCAGAAGACTGGGAGACAGGAATGGAGCCCATAAATAAGAGAAGTGGGAAAACCAACTCTGATTTTTTTGAGTGGGAAATTAATTAAAAAAAAACAAAACAAAACAAAACTAAATGGTAAAGTCAAGATGCAGCAAAGGATCAAACAAAATTTTTTACTGTCACTGCTCCACCCTCTTTCATTTTTTCTCCCTAGAGGTGTCCATTTTCGCCCCTTTGGCTAATTATGTATGTCATGTGCCTGAATTTTTTTTGAGTGTGTGTGTCTGTCTGGCCTAAAAAAGCTACCTACCGAAGGTAATTCTGCATTCCTCTCTGCTTCAAGACCTTGAAAAGCCTACCTAATGGTCTAATAAACATATTTTCAAGTTTGGGTTTTAGATTCTAGCAAGTTATGATGAGTAAACCTTCTGGACTTCCTAGGTGGCGCTAGTGGTAAAGAATCCGCCTGCCAAGGCAGGAGACATGAGACTTGGGTTCAATCCCTGAGTCAGGAAGATCCCCTAAAGGAGGGCATGGCAACCCACTCCAGTATTCTTGCCTGGAGAATCCCATGGACAGAGGAGCCTGGCGGGCTACACTCCGTAGGTTTGCAAAGAGTTGGACACGACTGAAACGACTGAGCATGCATATGCAGGTAAACTTTTTTTAAATAAAGTAAGTTAGATTACATTACTTTTTAAAGTCCGAAGTGAAGTGAAGTCGTTCAGTTGTGTCCGACTCTTTGCAACCCCATGAACTGTAGCCTACCAGGATCCCCTATCCATGGGATTTTCTAGGCTAATCTAGAATTAAAAAGAGAATCTATAAAAAATAGATAAACAAGTTTAAATTATATGTCTTATTTAAGCTTAACTCACAGGACCATATTACTAGTAAGCAACAATGAAGCTTCACTAACAAGATGTGTAACTATTAGCAACTAAAGGCTCAGTATTTTTATGGACTACCTCTAACAAACATTTAAAAGTCAGACAGTTTCACTATAATCTATGCCAGAGCACAGGTAAAGAAGGAAAACTTATGACTGCCAAACCTGATAAGGCTGCACAAAAAGAAAATTAACTACCCAATCTCATTAATGAATATTATTATAAAAATTTTAACCAAAATATTAGGTTGGCCAAAAGTTCGTTTGGGTTTTCCCCATAAGCTGGCATGAAAATACTTGAATGACCTTTTTGGTCAGCCCAATATTAACAAATAGAATGCAAAAGCAAATTTAAAAATAACATAGTGATCAAATAAAGTTTATAAAAAATGCAAGGGTGTTTCAATATTATAAGATCCCTGATAATAATAATAAAACTATGGAGAAAACTAATAAGACCACTGCCCTAGACACTGCAAAGATGACAAAATTCAAATCGTAATAGTATTTAAGAAAATTGACACTACTCTAATGACATTAATGATAAAT
This sequence comes from Bubalus kerabau, assembly GCF_029407905.1. Classification (NCBI taxonomy): domain Eukaryota; kingdom Metazoa; phylum Chordata; class Mammalia; order Artiodactyla; family Bovidae; genus Bubalus; species Bubalus kerabau. Next base: position 36,458,491 of record NC_073637.1, read on the forward strand.
TAATAATAATTAGATGTCAACAAAGGAGCCCAAAATGCAGTACTTGGGTGCAATCTCAAAAATGACAGAATGATCTCTTTTCATTTCCAAGGCAAACCATTCAATATTACAGTAATCTAAGTCTATACCCCGACCAGTAACGCTGAAGAAGCTGAAGCTGAATGGTTCTATGAAGACCTACAAGACCTTCTAAGACTAACACCCAAAAAAGATATCCTCTTAATTAAAGGAGACTGGAATGCAAAAGTAGGAAGTTAAGAGATACCTGTATAACAGGCAAGTTTGGCCTTAGAGTACAAAACAAAGCAGGTCAAAGGCTAACAGAGTTCTGCCAAGAGAATGAACTGGTCATAGCAAACACCCTCCTCCAACAACGCAAGAGACGACTCTACACATGGACATCACCAGATGGTCAATACCAAAATCAGACTGATTATATTCTTTGCAGCCAAAAGATGGAGGAGCTCTATAGAGTCAGCAAAAACAAGACCAGAAGCTTACTGTGGCTCAGATCATGAACTCCTTATTGCCAAATTCAGACTTAAATTGAAGAAAGTAGGGAAAACCACTAGACCATTCAGGTATGGCCTACATCAAATCCCTTACGATTATACAGTGGAAGTGACAAATAGATTCAAGGGATCAGATCTGATAGACAGAGTGCCTGAAGAACTATGGGAGGAAGTTCCTGACATTGTACAGGAGGCAGTGATCAAGACCATCCCCAAGGACAAGAAATGCAAAAAGGAAAAATGGTTGTCTGAGGAGGCCTTACAAATAGCTGAGAAAAGAAGAGAAGCTAAAGGCAAAGGAGAAAAGGAGAGATATACCTATTTAAATGCAGCATTCCAAAGAATAGCAAGGAGAGATAAGGAAGCCTTCCTCAGTGATCAATGCAAAGAAATAGAGGAAAACAATAGACTAGGAAAGACTAGAGATCTCTTCAAGAAAATAAGAGCTACCAAGGGAACATTTCATGCAAAGATGGGCACAATAAAGAACAGAAATGGTATGGACCTAACAGAAGCAGAAGATATTAAGAAGAGGTGGCAAGAAAACACAGAAGAACTATACAAAAAAGTTGTCATGACCCAGATAATGATGATGGTGTGATCATTCACTTAGAGCCAGACATCCTGGAATGTGAAGTCAAATGGGCCTTAGGAAGCATCACTATGAACAAAGCTAGTGGAGGTAATGGAATTGCAGTTGAGCTATTTATTTCAAATCCTAAAAGATGATGCTGTTAAAGTGCTGCACTCAATATGCCAACAAATCTGGAAAACTCAGCAGTGGCCACAAGACTGGAAAAGGTCAGTTTTCATTCCAAACCCAAAGAAAGGCCATGCCAAAGAATGTTCAAACTACTGCACAATTGCACTCATCTCACATGCTAGCAAAATAATGCTCAAAATTCTCCAAGCCAGACTTCAACAGTACGTGAACCGTGAACTTCCAGACGTTCAAGCTGGATTTAGAAAAGGCAGAGGAACCAGAGATCAAATTGCCAACATCTGTTGGATCACTGAAAAAGCAAAAGAGTTTCAGAAAAACATCTATTTCTGCTTTATTGACTATGTCAAAACCTTTAACTGTGTGGATCACAACAAACTGTGGAAAATTCTTAAAGAGATGGGGAGGGAGGAGGGAGGAGGGTTCAGGATGGGGAACACAGGTATACCTGTGGCGGATTCATTTTGATATTTGGCAAAACTAATATTGTAAAGTTTAAAAATAAAATAAAAATTAAAAAAAAAAAAAGAGATCACCTTACCTGCCTCCTGAGAAATTTGTATACAGGTCAAGAAGCAAAAGTTAGAACTGGATGTGAAACAATAGGCTGGTTTCAAATCGGAAAATGAGTACGTCAAGGCTGTATATTGTCACCTTGCTTATTTAACTTACATACAGAGTACATCATGCGAAATGCCAGGCTGGATGCAGCACAAGCTGGAATCAAGATTGCAGGGAGAAACATCAATAACCTCAGATACACAGATGACACCACCCTTATGGCAGAAAGCGAAGAAGAACTAAAGAGCCTCTTGATGAAAGTGAAAGAGGAGAGTGAAAGAACTGGCTTAAAACTCAACATTCAGAAAACGAAGATCATGGCATCTGGTCCTATCACTTCATGGGAAATAGATGGGCTAAAAATGGAAACAGTGAGAGACTTTACTTTTTTGGGCTCCAGAATCACTGCAGATGGTGATTGCAGCCATGAAATTAAGACACTTGCTCCTTGGAAGAAAAGCTATGACCAATCTAGACAGCATATTAAAAAGCAGAGATATTATTTTAGCAAAAAGGTCCATCTAGTCAAAGCCATGGTTTTTCCAGTAGTCATGTTTGGATGTGAGAGTTGGACTGTAAAGAAAGCTGAGCACCGAAGAATTGATGCTTTTGAACTGTGGTGTTGGAGAAGACTCTTGAGAGTCCCTTGGACTGCAAGGAGATCCAACCAGTCAATCCTAAAGGAAATCAGTCCTGAATATTCATTGGAAGGGCTGATGCTGAAACTCTAATACTTTGGTCACCTGATGTGAAGAACCAACTCACTGGAAAAGACCCTGATGCTGGGAAAGATTGAAGGCAGGAGGAGAAGGGGATGACAGAGGATGAGATGATTGGATGGCATCACTGACTTGATGGACATGAGTTTGAGTAAGCTCTGGGAGTTGGTGATAGACAGGGAAGTCTGACATTTTGCAGTCCATGGGGTGGCAAAGAATCGGATACGGCTGAGCGACTGAACTGACTGACTGAGATGATACCACTCTAATGGCTGAAAATAAGGAGGAACACAGAGCCTCTTGATGAGAGTTTGAGAGGAGAGTGAAAAAGCTGGTTTAAAACTCAACATTCAAAGAACTAAGATCATGGCATCCAGTCCCATCACTTCATGGCTAATGATGGGGAAAAGTGGAAACAATGGCAGAATTTATTTCCTTGGGCTCCAAAATCACTGTGGGCAGTGACCACAGCCCTGAAATGGAAAGACACTTCCTCCCTCGAAGAAAAGCTATGACAAATCCAGACAGTGTACTAAAAAGAAGAGACATCACTTTGCCAACAAAGGTCTGTACAGTCAAAGCTGTAGTTTTTCCAGTAGTCCTGTACGGATATGAGAGTTGGACCATAAAGAAGGCTGAGTGCTGTGACGAATTGATACTTTTGAACTGTGGTGCTGGGGAAGACTCTTGAGAGTCCCTTAGACAGTAAGGAGATCAAATCAGTCAATCCTGAAGGAAATCAATTCTGAATATTCATTAGAAGGACTGATGCTGAAGCTGAAAGCTCCAATATTTTGGCGACTTGACGTGAAGAGTCAACTGACTGGAAAAGACCTTGAGGCTAAGAAAGATTGAAGGTAGAAGGAGAAGGGGGCAACAGAGGGTGAGATGGTTGGGTGGCATCACCGACTCAATGTACGTGAGTTGAGCAAACTGTGGGAGATAGTGAAAGACAAGGAAGCCTGGTGTGCTACAGTCCATGGGTTGCACAGAGTCAGACATGACTTAGCCACTGAACAAGAAGAAAACAGAAATGAGTATAACTTAGAATGATTTCTCCCTTACCAAAAAAAAAAAAAAAAATCAAATCCTTATGAAAAATTCTGCTAAAAATGTAATAGATATAAGGTACAAGAACATAAGCTACTAGTGTAAGCAGAGCAGTTACTTTTGAGAGGCATTAAGAACTGACATTAAGAACTATTATGCTTTTATAGTTTCTAAGTATATGTTTTATATATTGCAAACAGTTACATTTTTATAGTTGCACCAATGTCAAGTAATTAAAGAGATGTTAGAAATCATCTCTGGTCCGATTAAACCTGCTGCAACCTGTTAATGAAAGTATTCATGTTATATGAAAATGATTCCAGTAGGTATATTTCTAGCCAATATAAAAATATGTGAAGACAGTCTACAGAATGGGAAAACATTTGCAAACCATATATCTGATAAGGAGTTAACATCCAAAATACATAAGGAACTCAAAAAACTCAACAGCAAAAAAAAATCCAATTTAAAAAATGACCAAAAACTTGAATAGACATTTTTCCAAAGAAGACAGATGAAAGACCAACAGGGACATGAAAACTGTTCAGCATTATTGGTCATTGGGGAAATCCAGATTAAAATCAAAATAAGATGTCACCTCATGCCCGTCAGAATGGCCATCAACAACAACACAAGAGATACGTAGTGCTGCTGTGTGTGTGGAGAAAAGGAAACGCTTGTGCATTATTGGCAGGACTGTAAATTGATACAGCCACTACAGAAAACAAGATGGAGAACTCTCGAAAATTAAAAATAGAACTACATATCACCAGCAATTCTACTCTCAGGAATAGATGCTCAGGAAATGAAAACACTAACTTCAAAAATATCTGTAGCCCAATGTTCACAGCAGTGTTATTTACAATAGCCAAAACATGGAAACAACCTAAGTGGCCACTGATGGATGAATGGATGAAAAAGCTGTGAAACACACACACATATACACACAATGCAGTCTTATTCAGCCATAACAAATGAGGAAATCCTAGCATTTGGGACAACGTACATGGACCTTGAAGGCGTTATGCTAAGTAAAATAAGTCAGACAGAGAAAGACACATACAACATGATCTCACTTATATGTGGAATCTTAAAAAAAAAGAACAACCCACCAAACTCACAGAAAAAGAGATCAGGCATGCAGTTACCAGAGGTGGAGGGTGAGAGGAGGGAGAAATGGAGGAAAGGTAGTTAAAGCTACAAATTTCCAATTATAAGATAAGTCCAAGGCATACAGTGTACAACAAGGTGACTAAACACTGCTGTATGATCTATAAAAAAGCTGTTAGGAGAATAAATCCTGAGTTCTCATCACAAGGAGAAAATTGTTCTTTTTTTTTTTTATTCTTCTTTCATTTCTTTTTATCTATATGAGATGATGGATGTTAGCTGAACCATAATACATGTAAATCAAACCACCATGATAGTGTCGGTGTGTATCATATCTTACAGACAATCCTATGAATAATCACAATAAAATGCATTTATGAACAGACCCTGTGGTTTTTTTAATTGAGAAAGACTCATTTGGAAAACCATTCTTTTCAGAGTCTGCAAATTGCCTTTTCTGTCAATGTGCTTGCAATGCCCCCTTCTCCACCTGCTGGGTTGAGGGAGGTGAGCATGGTGACCTTGAAAGCAAGGACTGAGGGTAATGGAATCACAAGATGGAAGGAGCTTGAAACCTCACTTGCAGGAGGGCCCCTTACTAATCACTACCCACTTTTGGATGTTCTGTGACTGAGAAGTAAACTTCTTCTATGTTTTAGCCATTACCCATTTCTGGATTGGTTGACCACAGCAACTAGAATTAACTAATATTAATTAGTGAAGCTAAGGAGTTGATTATCTGAGGTACTTACGTACAAAAAAACCTTAAATTTAGTATGTGCTATGACAAAACAATAAAGGTTATAGGAAAAGTTAGGAGAAGGAGCAATGAATTTTGCCCAGAAAGGGTTCTTAAACTAAGTAATGGGTGGATTAGGTTTGAAGAATGAACAGATAAGAATCTGTCAGGGAGACAAGTTGAAGAGAAGGGGTGATGCCTGGTACAGGGGATGGTACGAGCCAAGCCATGGATGCACAGAATGTCCTTGTAACTGTGCCTATGAGGGCAGAGATGACAGCGAAGACCAGGAACCTGTGGGGCCAGACTGTGACACAGCAGGGGAACAAACATCATCTTGTGTGCAGGGAGCGCTATTCCATGTTCCAGGTGACACGGGGTACGAAGGGTTAGATTAGGAAGACAGGAAGATTGAGTAAGAGGTAGTGGTTGTACACATGGTGAAAAAGAGGCTGCACTGCCAAATATTTCTGAGGTTAAAAACTAACCCGATTAAATGTAGCAGGCGAGGGTGGGGAGGGGAGAAGGAGGAACAATAAGAGTGAAGAGGAGTCAGCTTCTATCTTAGCAAAAAAAAAAATTTCTATAAAGTACTAAGAAAAGTAACTATTTTGAAGTCGGAAAGCAAGTACAGTTTGGGGGGGAGAGAAAACCAGAATTAGTTCAGCTTTAAAGTTGAATCTGAAATACCCTTTCAAATCCCTCAGACAGGTCTCAGGAGAGATGAGTCTGGCCTGAAATGTGTTTACTTTAGGGATGGGTCAGCCTTTGGAAGTGAGAGCATGAGAGAGCCCTGAATTTACCTAATGGGATGATCCCTAAATCACCCTAGCAGGAAGCTACTCCATTTTTTAAAATTTAAATTTGATTTATTAAAAAAGGTCCTCAATTAATTCAAATAAACAATTTTAGAAAGGTAGATTGAGTGAAAAGTCTTTTCCTCTGCTTATCAAGCAACCTGTTGTCTCTTCCCAAAGAAACCAATGTCAGCACATCTTCTGCATCCTTCCTGAGGTATCTTCACTCAGACAAGCAAATGTGATGAAATCTCCCTTCTCCCGCTTTTGTAACACATAGGCGTAGATCCCCACCCTGCTTCCCCAGCTCATGGACACTGACTTACCTTAGTGTGGCACCTTCAGTCTTAATTATATCTCCATCTTTCACATAAACATACTGTTGCTCTCCGTTGCCTATAATTTCTTTTCTCTCAGGATTCCGTGGGAGTTTTTTAACGCAATAGGTAGTGTCTAGTCACAAAACATGTAAAATATATGAAGTCACATTTTAAGTGATAATTCAGCCTTTTACAAGATCAACTTCCATAGAGCCACAAACACTTGAGTAAATTAACAGTAAGAGGCAACAGAAATTGGGATGAATTACAGCAGCATACCTCTGAGATGGTAACTATTTTTTCCCACCTTAACAAAGAGATTTTTATTCTATCATACCCTTTCAGATCTGCATAAAAGCCTTTGTGTTTTTCTAGTCATTCTTATTTTTATACAAAATTTGGAAATAGCACTTCACAGTCTCAGCTAGCTTTGAGATCAAGATGGGTACTGAATACTGTATAGCACCAGAAACTCTACTCAAAGCTCTGTAATAATCTATATGGGGAAAGAATCTGAAAAAGAATAGATGTGTGTGTGTGTGTGTGTGTGTGTATGTGTATATATATATATTTATGTCTGTCTATCTATCTATAAGATCCCCTGGAGAAGGAAATGGCAATCTACTCCAGTATTCTTGCCTGAAGAATCCCATGGACAGTGGAGCCTGGGGAAATGAGGGGGGGGCGGTGGCTACAGTCCATTGGGTTACAAAGAGTGGGACACGAATGCATGCATAAGTGAATTACCTTGCTGTACACCTGAGACTAACACAACATTGTAAATCAACTATACTCTGATATAAAATAAAAATTTAAAAGAAAATGGGTGTTTAAGGAGCAGCAGTACAGAACCCAGGAACTTTTTTCTATAAGTGTCTGCTGCTGCTAAGTCACTTCAGTCGTGTCTGACTCTGTGCGACCCCATAGATGGCAGCCCACCAGGCTCCTCTGTCCACAGGATTCTCTAGGCAAGAATACTGGAGTGGGTTGCTGTTTCCTTCTCTAATTTAAGTGCCTAACAAAGTAAAAGAGATATGGCATCATGGCAGAACGTAATACAATTCAGGTAACAATAACCTCCATGTCAAATGGAGGATCACACAGGGAACTTGGCAACAGTATTAATATTTTCCTGGGTTAGATGCTGAACATAAGGTTCCTTCTGTGAATGCTGAAAGGAAGCCCCAAACTCAGGGCTGAGATATGAAAACATTAAAATCAATGTAAACCACAGTACCCTCCCTGACACAAAGACAATCAATTACTTAACCAATCAACACCTGAGTGGGCAATCATATAACCAGTATATCACGTATAGTGAATACAAGCACCATGATCCCAAAGTGCTTAAAAACTGTCATAGTTGGGGAAATAAAACACAAACAGGCAATAATTAGAGGACTACACTCAGGCCTATTTCATGGATATACTAAATGGACAATGCAGCTAATAAAAGCAACAAGTGTTTAGAGAAAGGAGCGACAGTTAGGAAGGGGTTCATAGACACGACAGAACTTGAGGTGTGACTTACAGGATGAGTAGGATGGGAAAAGGTTCAGAGAAAGACTTGTGGGGAATGGTGCTAGTAAAGGCAGAGAAACAAGGATGAGCTCTGTGCATGTGCCAAACATAACGCTGCCTACTTGTCTAAAGCAAAACACTGGCTGGGAAATGTGGAGGGAAAGTAGGGTAAGCAAGACGAGCTCAGATCATGGAGGGCCTTAAAGTGCCCTTCACAGAACAGAAGGATTTAAACTTCACTGTATGTGGCTATGGAGAAGGCAATGGCAACCCACTCCAGTACTCTTGCCTGGAAAATCCCATGGATGAAGGAGCCTGGTAGGCTGCAGTCCATGGGGTCGCTAAGAGTCAGGCACGACTGAGCGGTTTCACTTTCACTTTTCACTTTCATACACCGGAGAAGGAAATGGCAACCCACTCCAGTGTTCTTGCCTGGAGAATCCCAGGGACAGAGGAGCCTGGTGGGCTGCCGTCTATGGGGTCGCACAGAGTCGTACACGACTGAAGCGACTTAGCAGCAGCAGCAGCAGCAGTATGTGGCTACTGTACACTCTTCAGTAAGAAAATGAAATAGTGTTAGCAGGTAGATAAGTATGATGGCTGTAGGCAGGGAGACTGCAGGGGGAGAGATCACAAAGACGGGGGGTGGGGTGGGGTGGGAGTGACTGCAATAAACCCGCTGAAAGATAGTGAGCATCAGGGCTAGGGTGGCATCAGTGGAAATATGGAAGGGGAAAAAAACATTCTGAGGAAAATTGACAAAGGATAGAAATCTGGCTGGTAGGGAGGAGACAGAAATACCACAAATATAATAAAAAGAAAATAAAACAACAGCAACTAGACCTTCCCTCTTCTCAGCTCCAAACTCCATTACTTTGCATCTTAAGAGGCAGAGGCAAAAAACAGTATGTCATGCTGGGAACTGACATTACACAATAAGGCTGTCTTCATTCTAGAGTGAGATAGTGAGGCTTTTTTGTTTTTATTTTGTAATCTACACAATTTTGCCTTTCAGTGAAGCAGTGCAGATAGTTTATCTCTAGTTATGAGATCTTTGGCAGACGACCCCTCCAAAAAACTCACAACTATCTCAAAATTACAAAACAAATGCCATATGATAAAATAAGTCTGTATCATAATGTGCCAATTTGAAAACACATATCCTATTCACAACAGCAAACTACACAGGCAAGATGAAGACAGGCATGTTGAAAGCAACCATATTATTATTGAGATGGAATTCACATACTATAAACTCGACCCTTTTGAAATGTGCAACTCACTATTGTTGTTAGGTTTGTTTGTTTGTTTTAAAGTATATTCAAAGAACTATACAGCATAAGCACTATAAAATTTTAGAATGTTTTCAAATCCTTGTACTCAATGGTATTCACTCCTTATTCTTTCCTTTTCCCTGCTGTTGGCAACAACTTATCTTCTTTCTGTCTCCATCACATAATTATTTAAACAGGAGGAAACCCTCAGTCATTTGTTAAGGTTTATGGATTATAACAACATTGTTGATGCTAATTATTTAAGCTGATACAAACATGTGATATTGCTCATGTATAATACTTTCTAATGAAAACACATTCTAATTGAAAAGCAGGAAGCAACTGTTTGACTCCTAAGACTTGGATGTTAAACACATGGCAAAGGCCCAACTTCAGCTGCAAAATAATAATCATCAGATAACAAAATATATTTTATAAGATTTACCCCAAACCAAACCAAAACACTCAGACAGCCCGAGGCCATCTAGTTCTCATGTCTGGTAAAATTCTGGTTCCCTGTAAGCCACTGCTAAGTCGCTTCAGTCGTGTCCGACTCTGTGTGACCCCATAGACGGCAGCTTACCATGCTCCCCCGTCCCTGGGATTCTCCAGGCAAGAGCACTGGAGTGGGTTGCCATTTCCTTCTCCAATGCATGAAAGTGAAAAGTGAAAGTGAAGTCGCTCAGTAAGTGTCCAACTCTTCATGACCCCATGGACTGCAGCCTACCAGGCTCCTCCGTCCATGGGATTTTCCAGGCAAGAGTACTGGAGTGGGGTGCCATTGCCTTCTCCGCACTCTCAAGCAGGACCATCTAAATACCAACACAGCAGGCTCTGCTGCTGCTAAGTCACTTCAGTCGTGTCCAACTCTGTGCGACCCCATAGACAGCAGCCCACCAGGCTCCCCCACCCCTGGGATTCTCCAGGCAAGAACACTGGAGTGGGTTGCCATTTCCTTCTCCAATGCATGAAAGCGAAAAGTGAAAGTGAAGTCGCTCAGTCGTGTCCAACTCTTTGCGACCCTATGGACTGTAGCCTACCAGGCTTATCTGTCCATGGGATTTTCCAGGCAAGAGTACTGGAGTGGGTTGCCATTTTCTAGGAGTTCCCAAATCACATACTGATTGTATTTTACATTTTGTAAGCAGTCTGCTTAAGAGGCAGTCTTCCCTGGTGGCTCAGTTGGTGAAGAATCTGCCAAGAATGCGAGAGACCCAGGTTTGATCCCTGGGTTGGGAAGATCTCCTGAGGTAGGGCATGGCAACCCACTCCAATATTCTTGCTTGGAGAATTCCCATGGACAGAAGAGCCTGGTGGGCTGCAGTCCATGGGGTCATAAAAAGTCGGGCACGACTGAGCGATTAACTTATCTTCCCATAAAAATCTTATAAATGGCATTCATAATTTTGGTGTGTCCTGTTAGAAACATAGGTTATTAGCACTGTAAAGTAGCTGAAAATTTTCTGCCATGCTAACAGTTAAACAAAATTATAAAAAAATTTAAATAATTAAAATATGGAACAAAAAAAGTGAAATGGAACAAAAATGATAGTGATTAACAATTGAGAGAATGAAGAAATGTATGGAACTTTGGGGAGGAGACCCTGAAAGTTACCTCTGAACAACTGTACTGCTGAGCAACTCAAGGTCTGCATGTAGCTGGTCAGGTTTCCACAGAGTTCAGAATGAAACACAAGCCACGTCTCAAACAAGCACTAAAGTTTTTGTGGCTATAAAGCTGTGTCAAATTTCTCCTTTTAAATCAACATAATAGTTAATTTATTAAATAAATATTATTCTGTAGGGAACTCAAACCTATTTTCATGTTTAATTTGAAGAAAGTGGGTCAGATGGCCATCAATAGGTGAATGGATACACACAGATGGTGGTCTATTCCTGCCATGAGTTACCGTTTGGCAATAAGAAAGGGACAAACTACTGACGCATGAAGCACAGGTGAATCTCAGAAACAAGATGTGCTGTGAGAGAAGCCAGACAAAGAGCGGTTCTGTATTCTTCCATCACAGGAAACTTCAACACACACACAAAACCTACCTACGGCGAAAGGAAGCAGATGTGTGGCTGTTGAGGGCGGAAGGGGAGTCACTGCAAACAGCCTTTGGCAGATCTTTTTGGGGTGTTGGGAGAATTATCTTGACTGGAGTGGTCACATCAGTGTTTGCCAAACTCTACACTTCAAATGGGTCCATTTTATGTATGTGAATTCAAGCTCAATAAAGCTGATTCATGAAGGAGAAAAAGGGGGCCATAAATATTTTAATTCATCACCTTGACCCTCACGTTAAAAGAACTGACCAGAGATAATTAAGGGTCCTCAGTATAGTTTTTTAATTTGCAAAATTTAACGATGGATAAGAGAAAGAAAGGCGAGGACACATCTGACTAAGAAAGAATAATTTACTGCAGTGGACAGTCCCCTTGGATTGGAAGAAAGGAAGTGAGCAGTAAGACAGTCAGGTTAGACAGGTTTTCACAATCAGCATCCTGGTGATATTGGTGCTGGGCCTGAGAATATCTTGGTGTCCCAATTAGTCTCAAGGCCTAAAAAGATAGTAATACAAATACTACTAGTTGAATGCTACCTGCATCCCTTGTGTGAATGAACTTTCTCAACTTCCTTGTCTTTCCAGTGCCTTGGACAGGCCAAGCACAGTCCTGTTACAGTATCTCTGGCCCTGTAATGCCCTCAGCCAGGTAAGCCCTGCTCTCAGACACTGTACGGCTCACTGCCTCTCCCTCCACCCTGGATATCTCTGTCACCGCCCCCCTCGGCTTTACCCTTTCTCCCCTTGCTTTCATGTCGTCGCTTTACTTTTCTTTGTAGTACCTGTCACCATCTGATCTATGATTCATTTACCATTTACCTTCCCTGTGAGAATAAAGCTCCATGTTTTGTTCACTGCTAGGTTCCTTATGTCAAGAATAGTACCTGCATATAGCAGTCACTCCCGTGTTTGGGAAAGGAATGGATGGATGGATGAAACTATGCGTGTGATGGTGGGATAAGGGAATGAGAAAGATGGTAAAGTGTCAGTACGTAAGAGGTTTCGAGGACAGAGAATTACCAATATGACACCCCTTCCCCAGTAGCTCAGTTTGTCACGGTGATTGCCTTATGCTCTGGAAGACATATGGGTAAGAACACACCCACCTCACAGTACTCAGGCCACGTGATGGGCACAGTGCCGGGCACACAGTAAACATTCAACAGTAGCTGCTTGGTATTTAATCTGAAATAGTAAGTGTCAAACAAACTAAATTGAAACTGACCTTTGTTACCGGGCAATGGGGAAAAATACCAGGTAAAAGAGATCAGAGGTAGAAAATAGGACTTTTCTTTCCTTCTTTGTTAAAACTGGGGCTAGTTTTCAAGTTACAGTAGTTTTTGAAAGTACCATTTAATTATGGGGTATTCAGTAAATGGTTTACTAGCTTACTTAGCTCTGTTAACTGAATTAAATGATCCTGAAAACACAGTTTTCTTCAATGAGCTTAATGAATATTTTCTGTTTACCATTATTGATGCCTTTACAAATATCTCCTATGCCTCCAGTATGATCACGGTGCCAATGGGTCACTATGATTTCCTGGATGGCTGTGTTAAATTCCGTCAGAGCCTGCTTTAAACAGCTGATATATTCTGGGATTGATGGTTCTCCAGTGTCGATGAGGATCCTCCTGAAAATTAAATAGAAGATAATCACACAATCAGAACACATAGTATCAATATATTTCTCATGTAGATAATTTACAGTACTTGTAAGAAACTGCATAAATTGCCTTGCTTCCAAAGTGCTTGAAAACCAGATGCACATAAGCTTAACTATAATCATCTCACCTTAAGAAGATTCTTTGAAAAAACTTAAAGCTAAATGTGAGTCTCAACAAGGAATAGCAATGATATTGAACACTTACATAGCATTTAAAAGAAATAAAAATAAAGCACCGTTTTAAGGATCGTACATGTTTTTACAACTGTATTCCTTGTAACAAACTCTGAAGGTAGGTTTTTCATTATTATATCCAGAAATTAAGTAACTGGCCCAAAGTTACTTTGCAAAGAAATGGCAGAACCAACATTCAAGCCCAGGTATTCTGATGCCAGAATATGCATTTTTATTCACTCTGCTCTCTAGATTTTTTACAGCATCCTCAAATGTCTGAGCAATAGGGAAGAAGCTGATTCAGTGGTTTGCCTAAGGAAATCTAGTCTTCTGCACTATATACAAAATGAAGTACTGGGGTTTCCGTATGTGAAAGTGAGGGCAGCAGGGGAGCAAGGGGTGGGGGTGGGGGATGTTTGAGCTGTTTCCTTCCTTTACTCAGACAACTTACTTTTTCTGCTTGTGGTTCTGAACCCTCCTTCTGCTTTGTTTGCCCTTCCTCCCTGTTTTATCAACCTGAATAGTCACTGGAAGGATTGATGCTGAAGCTCCAATACTTTGGCACCTGATGCAAAGAGTGGACTCAATGGAAAAGACCCTGATGCTGGGGAAGATTGAGGGCAGGAGAAGGGAGCAACACATGATGAGATGGTTGCATGGCATCATTGACTCCACGGACATGAGTTTGAGCAAACTCCGGGAAGATGGTGAAGGAGAGGGAAGCCTGGCGTGCTGTAGTCCACAGGGTTGCAAAGTCAGACACGACTGAGCGACAGAACAGCACTGTTTCATAGGGGCAACAGTCTTTCTCTCTGAAGTTCTTTTGAAGAAATAATGGCGATATTTTCCTCCTCCAATTCACCAACTTCTTAAATTCATGCTGTTCCACAAGAATCCCTCCCAAGTTGAGGCTGGGGGAGACAGGATTCATCTTGATGAAAAGTCTCAGTTATTCATTTGTGCATTAATTCCTCAATAACTGTTTATGAATGATCTACTATGTGCTATGCTTTTCTTGTTGTTTTTTACATTTTTTTTTTTAACATCAAAAATGTGCTATACTTGTCTTGCAAGGCAAAAACCCATCTTACCCTGGAAAAACAACCTGAGTTTATATATTAATGATATGTCTTCTGTGACTTCTGATGTTGACTGAATTGCCACACTGGAAACTTCTCCTGACAGTGATGACTGGATTAAAACCTTTAATTATACTATCCTAGACTTACTCTTGGCATCCCACTCCAGTACTCTTGCCCGGAAAATCCCATGGATGGAGGAGCCTGGTAGGCTGCAGTCCATGCGGTTGCTAAGAGTCAGATACAACTGAGCGACTTCCCTTTCACCTTTCACTTTCATGCACTGGAGAAGGAAATGGCAACCAACCCACTCAAGTGTTCTTGCCTGGAGAGTCCCAGGGACAGGGGAGCCTGGTGGGCTGCCGTCTCTGGGGTCGCACAGAGTCGGATACGACTGAAGCGACTTAGCAGCAGCAGCAGCAGCAGATTTACTCTTCACTGGTCGCATCAAATAATAAATTATATATTCATTTTGGGAGCTATCTGATGATTTATGGTATCTACAAGTCTCTAAGAGAAAACAAAGCTATTGTTACGGGTGTATTTTTTCTGCCAAGTTCATAGGACACCCTTAATACACTACATGAAACACTGCAGGCACTTAGGCACTTTTCTACTATGAATGAATGAAATCTTTCTTTTTTCTGTTTTAATCAAATCCCATTTAAAACAGTAAGAAATACTATGTCTCCAAAAATTAAAAAAAATACCAGAGTGTTTTATTAAAGCGCAACTTAATCAAGACTAAGTTGTATTAATACTTTACAAACAGGACCTCATTTTATTAAGCATCCTGCAAGGAAAAAAGGAAGTTTCACTTTTCACCTACATATAACAATGTCTCTTGAAATGTCACTTTGAAGTTCCTCCAAGGACTAGGGCCTGTTTCCTCATCCTTTGAGTATGGATGTACACTGGGTTTTCCTATGGCCAATGGACTGACATCAAAGTGATTGTAAGCCTTCGCCTCTAGGTCTTTACATACTTCCTCTCATTCCACTGCCGCCGCCGCTGCTGCTAAGTCGCTTCAGTCATGTCCGACTCTGTGTGACCCCATAGACGGCAGCCCACCAGGCTCCCCTGTCCCTGGGATTCTCCAGGCAAGAACACTGGAGTGGGTTGCCATTTCCTTCTCCAATGCATGAAAGTGAAAGTTAAGTCGCTCAGTCGTGTCCAACTCCTAGCGACCCCATGGACTACAGCCCACCAGGCCCCTCTGTCCATGGGATTTTCCAGGCAAGAGTACTGGAGTGGGGTTGCCATTGCTCATTCCACTGGAACCCTGCAATCAGCCAGTGAATACATTAGGCTAGCCTGCTGCAGGATAAGTGACCAAAACACAAAAATAAAAACCATAACACTACTACTTTGGCTATGTGGGGAAGAATGGATTGAACAGGGACAAAAGTAGATGCAGACAGGCCAGTGAGAGACTACTTTAAAAGCCTAAGCAAGAGTTGTACTGGCTTGGACAGGTTAACAGCAGTGGAAATGTTGAGATCTTTATAATGGCTTGGATATGTGTGTGCAGGAAGCAGAGAAAAGTGGTCAAAGATGGTACTTAAGTACTTAACTTGATTATATATGCGGATGGTTTTGTTTACCAAGATTCAGACAACTGGAGGAAGACAGGTAGTTTTGAGTGGATTTGAGGTATCCAATTAGAGATTTAAAAAAGCAGTTGGCTACCCTTGTCTGAAGATGAAACCTGGATTTGTCTACAATGGAGCTATAAATTTGGGAGTTATTAATGAATACAACAGGTGAAGCCCAGGAAGTAGTCAAAATCCCCTGGGTAGAGAATACAACAATGAGAACAGAAGGAACAGGAGGACTGTCTCCTGAGGAACTCAAAAGCTTAAAATATCTGGTAAAGAAGATGATTCTATAAAGGAGATTGCTAGAGAGTAGAATAGCTAGAGAGGTGAGAGCAAACCAGGAGAAGGCCGTGTCAATAAATCAGGGAGTGGTCCACAGCATCAACTGATACTGAAGTTCAAATAAGATGGGAATGGTAAAATGCCACTGGGTTTAGTGATACAGGAGCCACCAGTGATCTTAGTGGAATAGATGGATCTCATTTATCAGGATCACCTGGACCCAATTACTATTCATTTCTAGCCACCTAACATCTACTTGATACAGCAGAGCAGCAGCACCTGCACATTAACTTATCATAGCTTGGAGGCATGGGCTCAACATCATCTCTCTCGCTCTCATATTCCACTGGCCATTCATAGTAGTCTAAGTAGTGGACATCAAAGATGGTGAATCTGTTCTTCTCTCAATCGGCTTCAGGTTCCTCACGTCTTTTAGCACCAGCACTTTGTCACGCTGAGTGTGATTCCAGTGTTTAAAGATACAGTATGGATTTTTCATACAACATCGAACCCAACCCCCGCCAACTTCTTCATCTGGTTTTGAAACAGAACCAGCCATCTGTTTCATCGCTGGAGGAAAAACAGGCTGTGCTGAACTTATTGAGAGACAGTACACTGATCTCTTATGTTGTGTTTTCCTGAGAGACTTCCCAGGATAATTTTGACTATATGCAATTTTAATCTTAGGTACTGACTTTAGAACTCATTTAAGATGACACTGAAATGCTAAGAGCATACCTATGGACTGACTTCCTGGGGTGAGTGAGTCTAAGCCAACCCCGACTCTATGCTAGATATCAGGTAATTTTTTTTTTCTGCTGAATTTTCTGTTCGCCTAGACCCCGGAGGCAGCTTAAAGGTCTGACTCTGTGTCATTTATCCTGGACTCAACTTTTTGCTTTCTGCTAGATGGTCAATACTTCCAGATTCTCTAAGCTGCTATTTCTAAAATTGTGATTTACCAGAAAAAAGCAAATACAGTGGATACTTCAAATGAAAACCCAATACACTATACTTATTAAATAAACTGTTTAGTAATCAGCTATATTTTACTAATTGTAACACATCTAGTTCATGGCAAATAGATGGGGAAACAATGGAAACAGTGAGAGACTATATTTTTTGGGGCTCCAAAATCACTGCAGATGGTGACTGCAGCCATGAAATTAAAAGACACTTGCTCCTTGGAAGAAAGCTATGACCAACCGAGACAGCACATTAAAAAGCAGAAACGTTACTTTGCCAGCAAAGGTCTAGTCAAAGCTATGGTTTTTCCAGTAGTCATGTAAGGATGTGAGAGTTGGACCATGAAGAAAGCTGAGCACCAAATAATTGATGCTTTTCAACTGTGGTGTTAGAGAAGACTCTTGCGAGTCCCTTAGACAGCAAGGCGATCAAACCAGTCAATCCTAAAGGAAATCGATCCTGAATACTCATTGGAACGACTGATGCTGAAGCTCCAATACTTTGGCTACCTGATGCGAAGAACAGACTCATTGGAAGAGACCCTGACGTTGGGAAAGATTGAAGGCGGGAGGAGAAGGGGACGACAGAGGATGAGATGGTTGGATGGGATCACTGACACGATGGACATGAAATTGGTGATGGACAGGGAAGCCTGGCGTGCTGCAGTCCATGGGGTCACAGAGAGTTGGCCACGACTGAGTGACTAAATTTAACTGATGAACACGTCCAGACTGAATAATTAAATTCTGCGCTCAAGGTAAACTATATCTTATTTTCAATTTTTATTATCTAGAGTAAGGACTACACAAAGATTGCTCAATGCACTTACTGTGCACTAAATGGCATGTCACCGTTTCTGCATGAGGCCACTAAAACAGAATGCGTCTGAACAAGATAAAAATCTTGGAACTACAGACAGGTTATTCCATTCGCAGAATAATTTAAAATTGTTAAAAATATTTAAATTAAGGCCACACAACAGTAACAAGAAACGAAGTTAGCTCTTCTTTCCCCAAGCTAGCTAGCTTTTCCCCAGACTCGAGCAATTTGAAGCAAGGAAATCCTGCTGTCCGCTATAGAGTTAAGACAAAAGGCCTCAATACAACCACTCGCTTTTGCGAACGGAAGTCAAACTCAGGGACAAACACCAGTGAAAGTCAGGTGAGGAAAGTAAACGCGTTCTTGGATTCTTAACTCCAAGCGATCCTAGTGTCTCAACAGCTTAAACAACCTCACTCTGGCTTTCAAAATCAAACAAAGTAAATTGGGTCTCGAAAACAGGAAACATACCCATTTTTCCTTAGCCATTTGTAAGTTAAGACAGTTGACTACCCCGGGAGGAAGTGATTTAGGGGAGGGGGTGTCCGAATCGGGGTGGGCTGGGGCAGGACCCCACGGCGCAGGCTGCGGGCGCACAGCTTCTCCGCCCGCCGCGAGCAGTCCCCGCAGCCCCAGCTCCGTGCGTTCCGCAGGCCGGTATGTATGATGGCGAGGGTGGAGAAACGTTTACCTGGGGCCGGTCCCCACCAGGTAGGTGTTGGTGCCCTGCAGGGTCATGGGACCCGGGTTACAGCCCAGGACGCGAATCACCCGACTGGACAGCCGTTCTATGCGCTGCAAGGTGGCAGCCATCTCCTCGTCTGCCGCTTGCCGCCACAGAGCAGGCGGGACCGCCCAAGCGCGGAACCAGCAACAAGGCCGGGGGCGGGGCCGGCGGTCACCTGACACCGCGCGAGTGGAGTGGGGCGTGGACCCGTAGTTGTGCCGGGGGCGGGGACAGAGGTCACGTGGTGCAGCACGAGCGACGTGGGAGGGCCGGGGAAATCAGCCCCGGTGCCGTGGGCGGTGCCGGAGATCACGTGTTGACGCGCGAGCCCAGCGGGTGGGGGAGTCGCTGATGTGCGGTGAGGCGGGGCCAGCGGCACGTGACTCTGGCGGAGTTTCGTGGACGGCAGTGCGAGGTTGTTCGCTGGCACGAGGCACGCGGCGGCCTGAGGCGAGACTGGACTCCGGCCCTTGCGTGCTGCCGCCTATCACAGAGCCTGGTGGTTTCGCAGGAGTTTGCTTTCAGGCAGGCTAGTTTGTTCGACTGCGAAAGACACATTTTAACCTGGGAAGTCTTGTGATGGAGCAAGGGGCAGGCAGGTTTCGGGTTAGTTACAGAGCACGGAATCCCGGGAAGGGTAGCTAGTCGGGTTTTCAGGCGAGGGTGGGTGTGGGTGTGTGAGGAGGAACTGGTTTATCTTTTATAATAAATAGCAGTAAGGGAGGTTTATTTAGCACTTACTGCTGTACCGAGTGCGTTTTACAAACGTTCAGTTCAGTCGCTCAGTCGTGTCTGACTCTTGGCGACCCCATGAATCGCAGCACGCCAGGCCTCCCTGTCCATCACCAACTCCCGGAGTTCACCCAAACTCATGTCTATCGAGTCGGTGATGCCATCCAGCCATCTCTTCCTGTGCCGTCCCCTTCTCCTCCTGCCCCAACCCCTCCCAGCGTCACGGTCTTTCCCGATGAGTCAACTCTTTGCATGAGGTGGCCAAAGTATTGGAGTTTCAGCTTCAGCATCAGTCCTTCCAGTGAACACCCAGGACTGATCTTGCAGTCCAAGGGACTCTCAAGAGTCTTCTCCAACACCACAGTTCAAAAGCGTCAATTCTTTGGCGCTCAGCTTTCTTCACAGTCCAACTCTCACATCCATACATGACCACTGAAAAAATCATAGCCTTGACTACAATCTCATTTAATCTTCACAATGTGAAGAGGAAGGCAATATTTTTATGTCCATTTAACAGACGCAAAACGGAGGTTTGGAGACGTGCCCCAACCTTGTACTGACACCCCACGCACCCCCTGCAGTGGGTTCAAGGAGCTCCGCTCCCTTTTGTGCCACTTGCAGTATCCCACCAACCCCAAGACTAGGGGAGGACGAGAGCGCGTGTGTTGGGGGTGTGCTCTTGGTGGAAGATTGTGTCCAAGACATAAAGGACTTATTTTTCTTTGTAAGGGTCCTTTTCTAATATGCTGATCAGTTAACCACCCCAGTGTTAACTAACCCTTCCCATATTAAAAAAAAAAAATCCAGTTACTGTTTTCCTAAAAGGGAGTGCACAGATCTCATGATTAGTTTCATTCCCTCCTGGGCCGTGAAATTAAAAGATGCTTACTCCTTGGAAGAAAAGATATGATCAACCTAGATAGCATATTGAAAAGCAGAGACATTACTTTGCCAACAAAGGTCCGTCTAGTCCAGGCTATGGTTTTTCCAGTGGTCATGTATGGATGTGAGAGTTGGACTGTGAAGAAAGCTGAGTGCCGAAGAATTGATGCTTTTGAACTGTGGTGTTGGAGAAGACTCTTGAGAGTCCCTTGGACTGCAAGGAGATCCAACCAGTCCATTCTGAAGGAGATCAGCCCTGGGATTTCTTTGGAGGGAATGATGCTGAAGCTGAAACTCCAGTACTTTGGCCACCTCATTTGAAGAGTTGACTCATTGGAAAAGACTCTGATGCTGAGAGGGATTGGGGGCAGGAGGAGAAGGGGACGCCAGAGGATGAGATGGCTGGATGGCATCACTGACTTGATGGACGTGAGTCTGAGTGAACTCTGGGAGTTTGTGATGGACAGGGATGCCTGGCGTGCTGCGATTCATGGGGTCGCAAAGAGTCGGACACGACTGAGCGACTGAACTGAAAAGATGTGGAACACGTGTGATATCCTAGCCCATGCCTTTTTCAAAAGAAATGATAAGTTGACACATTAGATGCTAGTGGTTCTAAAATTTAGGCATTTTTAAAGATAATTATTTATTTTTAATTGGAGGATAATTGCTTTACAATATTATGTTGGTTTCTGCCATACATTAACATGAATGCCCCATAGGTACATACATGCCTCCTCCCTCTTGAATCCCCCTCCTACCCCATCCCACCCCTCTAGGTTGTAGGGCATGCATTTTAACATCCTTTTTGGCAGGTGTTTCTGGAGAAGGGACTGTTGCTCTGTATGCAGTACAAATCAAAAGTTTAATATTCCAGATTTCTTGAAAACACACCTGGAATGTGTGGCAAATTTCTTTCCCTGTGCCTTTAAGATGTACTTTTAATAGAAAAATGTTTCAAAAACCTTCATTGAAACAATCATGTGAATTATCCCCTTTGCAATGGGAAGGCAAGCAACAAGTCCTTTAAAGACGGCTTGGAATAATCATCAAAATTCCCTATATCAAGTATTTTCAACTCAACAATATTTATTTGTCTGTTATCAGTAGCTCTTCCAACAAGAAGCTGGCTTCCCATTTTATTTTTTTTATTTTTTATTTTTAAATTTTATTTTATTTTTAAACTTTACATAACTGTTTGGCTTCCCATTTTAAAACCTCTCCCCTGGAAAGTCAGCAAACCTTTGAGAAGAGAGTGGAACTATTTTCGTGGGCAGCTCCACTTTCTTATTCCTTAACTTTTTTTTTTTCTCTCGTGAACTAGAATTTACCTTGTTCCTTCCATCTCAATTTCATTTAGTTCCTTGCCAGGGTCTTCATTTGGTAGATGAAGAAATGGGCCCAACAAATAATTTAAAAGTGACTTGAGTCATAGAAGAAGACGTTAGACACTAGTAGAAGAGCAGAACAGAATGTAGGCGATGAACTTGGTTTAGAGGAGTTTAGGTTGAGGTCATTGTGGAATATCCCCATAAAGAAATCCACAAATAGTTAGATGTATGGCTTGAGCTAGGAAGAAAGAGGCTGCAGATTCAAAACTGAGTCTTTGTGAATATCAATGTAACTTGAAGTTTTAGTTCCCAAGAAAGAAGACCAATGATTTTTACATTCTGTTCAGTTACAGTTACAATAATTGATCAGCTACCTCTAACATGTATTGTCGTTGATGTGTGGGAATGTGTGTAAAAATGAATAGGATAGCTTTATAGAGGCTTATAACTAAAAAGGAGATGTACATGATAATATTTTAAAGCATATTCAGGTGAATCCTATAGAAGTATAGTGAACGTGATGAGATTGCTAGAAGGAAGGAGAGAAATTAGGATGATTTGAGAAAGCTTAACAGTAGTGGATGTTAGCTGATTCTTAAAGGATTGATATAACTTTTATCAGGTAGCTGGAGGAAGAAGGGCTTTCTGGACTGTAAATAACCTTGAGCAAAGGCTTGGAAATAAGAACTGTAATATTTATTTTGGTAATAGAAACCAACGATCATATGTTCTTGGGCCATAGGGTTTGAGAAGGTATAAAATTTGAAAAATTAGGTAGGTAGGGTTCCATTGGAGAAGGCAATGGCACCCCACTCCAGTACTCTTGCTTGGAAAATCCCATGGATGAAGGAGCCTGGAAGGCTACAGTCCATGGGGTCGCTAAGAGTCGGACACGACTGAGCGACTTCACTTTCACTTTTCACTTTCATGCACTGGAGAAGGAAATGGCAACCCACTCCAGTGTTCTTGCCTGGAGAATCCCAGGGACAGAGGAGCCAGGTGGGCTTCCATCTATGGGATCACACAGAGTCGGACACTACTGACGTGACTTAGCAGCAGCAGCAGCAGCAGGGCTCTATTAATGATACGTTGTAAATTCTTTATTAGATCATTTCAAATTCAGGAATCTTTCCCTTTCAAACATAAATTGTCCACTTAGATATGCTGTGAGGCAAATCGTATTTTTTTAAAAAATTAATTGATAATATAGTAAAAACTTGTAAACTCATCAGCCTTAAAAGGAACCATGTAATTCCTTCCCCCAAGGTGATAGTTTTAAAAAAAAAAAGGATGTACTATGATCACAATGATATAGACTCTTATCACTGGATTAGAATATCGCACATATGACTAACAGGTGATTTCAGTTTCATTTTGGTTTGGATCTTAAAGGTTTGCTGCTGTTGCTGCTGCTAAGTTGCTTCAGTCGTGTCCGACTCTGTGTGACCCCATAGACGGCAGCCCACCAGGCTCCGGCGTCCCTGGGATTCTCCAGGCAAGAATACCTAAAGGTTTACACACTCCTTAATAATGCTTATTTTCCGTGAGGAAGAAAAAAAAAATTCCCAGGATGAAGATTTTCCAGAAGGAACTTTGAATTAAAGAAGGCTTTTTATATATGACAAGTAAGTCTATATATTATGTGTATTAAATTTGAATGACAGGTGAACATTTGCTAGTTTGTACTTCAGGTATCTTCTTTATTGCAAAGAGAGAAAGAGAGCTGTACAGTGGGCAAAGTTTATGTATTTTGGCTGGCAGCCAGGTAGTCACATAGGTGGGTTGACCTCTGAATGAGAAACTGGATTGAAACGCCTATTAGGTCAGTCAGTGTTCCGAATTCTCTAAGTGAAGTGAAATTTTGTAGATTGGCATTAGTTCTGATAAGGTGGTATTGGAACAGTGATCAGTTGTAGGGATAAAGATGAAGATCCTTCATACAAGTTATCCGACTATGTGGTTATTGAAGGAAGTGCAGGCCCTTTTTTATGAGAGCTGCTATATTTATTAAGTACTTTGCCGTGTAGTTTTCTTTCCAGTTGGCATTATGTTCTGCTTCACTAAATTGGGAATTTAAAAGTTGCCAGATCAGATTAGTTTATTGAGTCTGATATTCTGCCAATAATGCAATTTCTAAGTTTCTTAGAAATTATTTTTTCCCATCTTGTAAATCTTAATTCAAAATGGCTAGAGTTTTCCTTTTCCATGCCAGGTAAAGTAAGCTATCTTTGTGGGAGAGTGTTTAAGAATTGTGCACAAGGAGGTCTACCTCGTTTTATTGCACACTTTATTGTTTTATTTATTTCTTTACTTATTGTCACTTTATTACACTTCTCAGATATTGTGGTTTTTATAAATTGAACGTTTGGGCAACTTGCATGGAGCCAGTCTACCAGTGCCATTTCCGCAACAGCATTTGATCTCTTTGTGTTACTGTGTTCGATTTTGGTAATTCTCACAGTGCTTCAAACTTTTTTTTTTATTATTGTTATGTCTGTCATGGTGATCAGTGATCTTTTACAACTGCAAAAGGATTTTGTCTTGCTGAAGGCTGAGATCATGGTTAGAAGTTTTTTAGCAATGAAGAATTTTAAAATTTAAGTATATACAGTTTTTAGACATAATTGCACACTTAATAGACTACAGTATAGCTTAAACATAACTTTTGTATGCACAGGGAAACCAAAAACTTTGTGTGACTCACTTCATTGTGATATTTGCTATATTGTGGCAGTCTGGAACTGAACTCATAGTGTCTCCAAGGCATGCCTGTACATTAAAATTAGTTTACTCATTAGAGATAACTCACACAAATACCAACATCTCTAAGCCTTGGTTTATGATCTATAAAATGGGCCCAATGATAATCTTACAGAAATTTGTGAGAATTAAATAAAGTTTGTAAAACATTTCACACATAGTAAATACTCAGCGTCTATCAGAATACTATCTATTCTTCTACTATGGGCTTCCCTAGTGGCTCAGACGGTAAAACATCTGTCTGCAATGCAGGACACCTGGGTTCGACCCCTGGGTTGGGAAGATCCCCTGGAGAAGGAAATGGCAGCCCACTTCAGTATTCTTGCCTGGAAAATCCCATGGACCCAGAGCCTGGTAGGCTACTGTCCATGGGGTCGCAAAGAGTCGGAGACGACTGAGCGACTTCACTTTCACTCTTTGTATTCTTCTACTATATATGGAAATATTTTTTTTCCCTCGATAGAAAGCTTAGGAAATTGCATTTTTTTAGGTGATGTTAAACAGGACTTGGATACACATTAAACACATCCAATATAATCATGTTAAAAAATCTGCCAACATTTTGGGGAATTTTGTTCCACGTACTCAAAATCTAGTGCATTAGACTTCTGAACTTGCTGTTCCTTCCACCTGGCAAGCTTTTTCATATGACAGCAATATGGCTAATTTCTTTACTCAGATGCCATCTTCTTAGTGAGGGCTGCTCTGACCATTCTAATTAAAATTACAACCTGTGGTGCACCTGCCTCTACTCCAACTCCTGATTTTCCTTAACATACTCTGTTCTTTCTGTAGCACTTATCACCTTCTAATATGATGTCTAATTTTACTTATTTTTATTGTTTGATTATCTTTCTGTGCTAGGATGTAAGTTCCACAATGGCAGGGATTTTTGTTTCTTTTACACATGATATATCTCAAGAGCTTAAAATAGCACATCATAGGTTTAAGTAAATATTTAATTAAACAGAACTTTTTGATGAAATCTCATCCTGCTAAACTCCATGCTTAAAGTGACATGACATCTTTCATTTAAGATAAGAAACCCGCTGCAGGGAAATTCGTGCCCTATTAGATTAGAAATACTCAGACTTAAAAAAATTTTTTCCCATCCTGTTGGCCACAATATTCTTGGTAAGAAAAGTAGCAATAATGAGTGTTTTCTTTTACTGTAAGAACAGTGAACTATCTTTTAATATTATTCTGAAAACTTTTAAAGAAAATACAAGTGCTAAAATGACAGGAACACTGCTAAGTATTAGATTGTGTGTGTTTTTTTAAATAACATCTTCCCCTCCTAATTTTTAAAGTAATAAATATTCTTTATAGAATATATAGGGTGTTAGTCTACTCAGGCTGCCTTAACAGAATCCAACAGATTGGTGGATTAAACAATAGAAATTAATTTTTCCCACAGTCTGGAGACTGGAAGTCCAACATTGAGGTGCCAGCAGGATTGGTTTCTGTTGAGGCCTCTTTCTTTAGCTTGCAGATGGCTCTTTTCTTGCTGTGTCGTTTCTCATAAGGACACCACTCCTATTGGGTTAGGGACCCATCCTTGTGACTTCTTTTAACCTTATTCCCTCCATAAAGGCCTGTCTCTAGGAACAGTCGCTTTGAAGGTTAGTAAGTCAACGTAAACAGTGGAAACAGTGTCAGACTTTTTTTGGGCTCCAAAATCACTGCAGATGGTGATTGCAGCCATGAAATTAAAAGATGCTTACTCCTTGGAAGGAAAGTTATAAGCAACCTAGATAGCATATTCAAAGGCAGAGACATTACTTTGCCAACAAAGGTCCGTCTAGTCAAGGCTTTGGTTTTTCCTGTGGTCATGTATGGATGTGAGAGTTGGACTGTGAAGAAGGCTGAGCGCCGAAGAATTGATGCTTTTGAACTGTGGTGTTGGAGAAGACTCTTGAGAGTCCCTTGGACTGCAAGGAGTTCCAACCAGTCCATTCTGAAGGAGATCAGCCCTGGGATTTCTTTGGAAGGAATGATGCTAAAGCTGAAACTCCGGTACTTTGGCCACCTCATGAGAAGAGTTGACTCATTGGAAAAGACTCTGATGCTGAGAGGGATTGGGGGCAGGAGGAGAAGGGGACGACAGAGGATGAGATGGCTTGATGGCATCACTGACTTGATGGACGTGAGTTTGAGTGAACTCCGGGAGTTGGTGATGGACAGGGAGGTCTGGCGTGCTGCGATTCATGGGGTCGCAAAGAGTCGGACACGACTGAGTGACTGAACTGAACTGAGCTGAACTGAAGTCAACATATGAATTTTGAGGGGAAACTGTTCAGCTCATAAATATAGAAAAGAATGAAGAACAAATCATCTATAATACCATTAATTCCCCAGATAAAACTACTGTTAACATTTTTCCTATTTCTCTAGTCCTATTTCCTTTACATTTTCAAAGCTTTGAGATTATAACAGTATTTTTTCCACTTAACATTCTTTAAAGTGAAGTCAAAGACTGCACACTCAGATGCTTACAGGTATCAGGCAGACAGGCAAAGTAATAATGGTAACTAACAGTTATTAAGCCCTAATTGTACCAAATACTTTTCTAGAGGCTTGTATGTGTTATATATATATTACCTTTCTTAACCTTAACAACAACCCTCTGAGATATATACCATTATTATCTCCATATTTCAAATGAAGAAAATAAGGGATAGGGAGGTTAAAAGAACATATTTAAGGATACACAGCTATTAGATAGCTGCATGGGCACTGAGACCTCACTGTTGAAATGACTAAAGTGGGGTGACTGGGTACTCTGGTGAAATTGAGAGAGCCTTTGCCATCTAGGGTGGGTACTCACTGCTCATGAAGAAATGATAGTCTACTGTAGCAGATCTTTGAGTTCTTTGATAGCAGTGAAAACTCTGGATTTTTATATGAAATCTTGGCAATTCGTTAGTACAATTAAAGAAATCCCTGTTGAGTTGAACAGATGTCATCTGCAGATTGCATTCATGTTTATAAAATAGGCTTCATAATAGTAGTATCTACCTTCTAAGTTTGATGTAAAAATTATATGAGGACATTTTATTTGTAACATAGGTCAATGCCTGGCGTGTAGTAACTGTTATTAATATTTTCTCCAGTCATCAAAAATCTTAATAAGTATCATTTACTATTGTTTTTGTTTTAAGAAATTATAAAACACATTAGCGCATATCTGTTGTAAAAAACTCAAACAATATGAAAGAATATTTAAAAGATTGAAATTGCATTTGCTTCTCACTCAGCTCCTTTCCCCTCTCCATGTGTATTAAGAAAGCATATACTGCAACATGCTATATTTATCCTTCTGGTACTTGCTTCTTTCATTTAATATGTCTTGGAGACCTTCTGAAATCAGTTTATATAAAGCTACTTACTTCTTTTTAAAGGTTGCATGGTATATTCTTTAGTATGAAGGTACCATAATTTATTGAATTAGATTTCTCAATTTTCATTTAGGTTGTTTTCAATTTTTGCTGTTTTAAAAAAGGTTCTGCAAAGAGCATATACCTTTGTGCATGTTTTTAAATATTTCCCTAGGCTTGATTCTTAGATGGAATTGCTGTATCAAAGCACATTAAGAATTTTCACAACTGCTGGACCTTTGTTAAATATATTTTTAGTAGCTTTGTAATATTCTACTTTATGAATCTACCATTATTTAATTCTTCCTGTTGACACATTTAGATTATTTCCAATTTTTTGTCACTGTATATAGTCCTTTAGTAAATATATTTGTGAGTAGGTTATGTTTTTTAAAAAGAAAACAGTCTGAGAGGAAGTTGTCAACTATTAAGTATATTTCTAACACTTTACTTTCGCAAAGCTATATATTGTAAGAAATGTATTTAGTGGTAATATATTACTTTTAGAAAAAGTAGAGCTTTGATAAAGTCATGGCCTAGGATTTTTAATGTTAGAATTGAGATTTTTGGAATTTTTTATGTTTTATTTTAGGTGTTGTCATCTGTAATGAAGATCACTGTGAGACAAGATTGAATAAAGCCTAGTAACAACTGGACTAGAGGTTTAGAAGAGAAAGTTAAAATTAGTCACTTTGGTTGTAGTGTTCCTATTTCATAATGTATATTCTTTAAAATATTTAGGGAGTGGAAATTAAAATTCAGTGCTACACCAAAGAGTGCACTAATATTTGTTTTTTTCTTTTTGTATGAGAGGAGGAGGTAAATAACCAAGAGATACAGTGATTCATAATGAAATATACTAAGTTTAATTTTATGATGTCAGTCCTTGGCATTATGATCTATGTTACTGATTTAATTGTGGACATCTGGGTGTCTGTCAGATTTTTTCATGAAAGACAGTATGTTTTTGGTGTTTTAACAGTAAGCTTTATGCTCTTTGGAACACTTGTGGTCCAGTGTTTTAGTTATTCTTGGTTCAAGGCTGATTTAAAAGAAGCAGGCCAAGAAAGCCATCATTGTTTTCTTCTACTTCATTGCTTGCAAGGAGGAGTTTTTACAAGGTGAGCATATACTTTTGATCTTTAATACTGTTATTCTGTGATTCAGACAGAAGCTACTTTCTGTAATCTGGTTAGTGAAACATACAAAGTTACTCTATTTGCATGTAGGACAAAGGTTACTTGCTTCTCACTAGCAATGCTTGCATGAGTCATTGTACTGTCAGAATTTTCCAGGTTCATTAATAGAATGTTTTAATTTACCTAATTAAGTTGCTTTTTCTAATGTATTATTACATTTTTATGAGAAAGAAGAAGACTCATTTCTATGTCTTGTGAATCTTTTCTCCTCTATTTTATATTTTAAAACTGATTATGTAAATACAGCCTATCACTTGCAACTCTAGTAGAAAGCACTTACTTTTTAAAGTAACTTGTACTATTGATTTAATGAGATGAAATTTTCACTGCAATAGTGCAGTAGCCATGTGGTTAGCTAGGTACAGAATCACTCAGAACTAAAAACAAACTTAAAAATCATGTTGTTTAAAACCTATTTTATGGTTAAAGAAAGTAGAATCTAAATGAGCCCTGAGAATTCTATGATTATCCATATATCTAATTTCATATGACCTTTTCTTTCATTATCTTAAGAGATATAATTCTGTTCAAAGCAATATATATATTAAAGGTAAGGAGAAGAATTAAAGACAAATATTAAGAAGATAATGTACTATTTTGTTACAGTTAGGTTTTGAATTTGAGCTATTTTAATAGTCATCTTTCCTGAGAAAGATTTTAGTGGTAGTAGAATTCTAGGTAAATAGTTATTTTCTCTCTGTATGTTATGTTCTCTCATCTTTTTGTTTCCATTGTCATTATTGAGTAGTTAGATATCAGTCTTGCTGTTGTTCTTTAAAAGGGTTTTGTTTTCTTTCCCCTCTGGCTGCTCTTATGATTTTTCTCCTTATATTTGGGTTTCTACAGTTTATGATATATCCGTGTGAAGAATTTATTTTTAATTCTTTCACTTGGGATTTGCTTGCTGTCTTGATTCTGTGAATTATTAGCTTCCATGAGTTCTGCACAATTCTCAGCCATTATCTTTTCTAACATTTTCTTTACTGTATTTCTGTCTCTTTTCCTTCTGGACTCCAAACAAATTTAAGATAGATTTTCTTGCTATATCCAACATGACTGTTACTGTTAGATTGTTTATCAGAGATCTTTCTTGTTTCCTAAGATAAGTCTGTATTGCTATAAACTTCCCTCATAGAACAGCTTTTGCTGTATCCCATAGATTTAGTATCATTGTGTTTTCATATTCATCTCCAGGTATTTTTTGATTTCCTCTTTGATTTTGTCAGTGACCCATTGATTGTCTAGTAGCATATTATTTTTGTTTTTTATGCATTCTTGTAGTTGATTTCTAGTTTTATTCCATTGTGGTCAAAAAAGATGCTTGATATAATTTCAATACTCTTAAATTAATTGAGACTTGTTTTGTTGGCTTGTCCTGTGATCTATCCTGGAGACTGTTTGATGTGCACTTGAAAACAGTGTGTATCTTGCTGCTTTTGGATGGAATGGTCAATATATAATCTATTAAGTCCATCTGGTTTAATGTCATTTAAGACCAGTGTTTTCTTACTGATTTTCTATCTGGATCTTACATCTCTCCCCTGATGTAAATGGGTGTTGAGGTCTACTAGGTCAGTTTCTCACTTTATGTCTGTTAATATTTGCTTTATGTGTTTAGGTGCTCCTATGTTGTGTATTATATATTTACAATTGTTATCTTCTTCTTTGATTGATCCCCTTATCATTATGTAAGTCCTTTTTTGTCTCTTGTTACATAGAGTCTTTGTTTTAAGGTCTGTCTTGCCTGATATAAGTATTACTACCTCAGCTTTCTTGTGATTTCCATTTGCATATAATACTGTTTCCTGTACTTTCTCTTTCAGTCTATATGTCTTTAGCTCTGAAGTAGGTAGCATATACAGGTCTTGTTTTTGTGTCCATTCAGCTACTCTGTGTCTTTTGACTGGAGCATTCAGTCAATTTATATTGAAAGTAATTATTGTTAGATATGTCTTATTGCCATTTTGTTAACTGTTTTGCAGTTCTTTTTCGTTTTCTTCTTCTTTTGCTCTCTTCCTTTGTGATTTGATGACTGTCTTTAGTGTTATGATTTGGTTTCTTTCCCTTCTTTTGTGATTCTATTATAGATATTTGTTTTGTTATTACCATGTGAAAGTGAAGTCGCTCAGTCTGGTCCAACTCTTTGTGACCCCATGGACTGTAGCCCACCAGGCTTCTCTGTCCATGGGATTTTCCAGGCAAAAGTACTACAGTGGGTTGCCATTTCCTTCTCCAGGGGATCTTCCTGACCCAGGGATCGAACCCCAGTCTCCTGCATTGCAGGCAGATGCTTTTACCGCCTGAGCCACCAGGGAAGTCAACAATCTGTTTATCATACTGATATGTGATTATTTTAAGTTGATGATGTTTTAAGTTCTAACAGTTTGTAACAACCATGCACTTTTGCTTCCCATCACCCATATTTACTGTTTTTGATTTCATATTTTAGATCTTTTTGTTTTGTGTGTTCCTTAGATACTTATTATGGATATAGATGATTTTACTCCTTTTGTCTTTTAACCTTCCTATTAGCTTTATGAGTGGTTGATTTACTACCTCTACTGTATATTTGCCTTTACCAGTGAGATTCTTCCTTTCATAATTTTCATATTTCTCGTGGTGGTCTCTTCTGCTTAGAGAAGCTTCCTTAACATTTTTTATAAAGCTGGCCTACTGGTTCTAAACTCTTTTAGCTTTTGCTTGTCTGTAAAATTTTATATCTCTCCTTCAAATCTGAATGATATCCTTGCTGAGTAGAGTATTCTTGCTTATAGGTTTTTTTCCTTTCATTACTTTGACTATATGGTGTCACTGCCTTCTGGTCTGTAGAATTTCTATGAAAAAGGCAGCTGATAGTTTTACAGGAATTCCCTTGTACATGCAATGGAGATTCTACGTTCTTACTGATTTTTATGCTTAGTAATTAGAGATATTGGAATAAGTAGATAGTCATTTGGAAAAAATAAGTAAATTATAAGTGGACCTTCACACAAAGGTCATACTTAGCTTATGCTCTAGCATGGTATGTGATCTTGAAAAGAGTTTAGCCTGTTCTGTAATGAAGGTGAAATCTTTAGAAATATATTGGTAGAAACATAGAGATGGGTACAGTATTGGGAGAGTTTTAAAATGTTGCAGTTTATGTCTTCAGTTTCTCAGTCTTTGATATGACAGGACATGGGCACTAACTCCTCCTAATCAGAAGAAAATCTGAAAGCATAAACTGGAAGAATTTTGTTTCCAGAGAGACACTAAGCACCACCCACCTGCAACCCCCAACACCAAACCCAAATCACAAGGACAAGAAAACATATTTTTTTTCCCATTTGCCATTTAAATGAATAGACCACAGATTGTAGAAATTGACTAGAATGGAAATAAGAGGAAGTAATAACCAGTATATGCAACATAAGAACAGTAAAAGTTTTGATTCAATTTACAGTTGGGATAATTTAAGGTTGCATATTATAGATTGTACAGCTAGGTAAAATATCAGACACCAGGATAAATTTCAAATGACTCAAATATTTAACACAAGAAATGTACTATTAGAAAACATAGGAAAATTCCTTTATAGCCTTGAAATGGAGAGCCTTTCTAACCATAACTCAAAATCCCCAAGCTATAAAAATTATAGATTTGACAATAAAAATTGCACACAATAAATAAAAACAAAAATATCCCAACAAATAAAAGCAAAGCAAAAAGGAAAACAGTTTTCATAGGGGAAAATATTTGTAATTTTTAATAGAAAAAGACCTAGTCTTTTAATATTTAATGAGCTTCTGAAGTCAAAGAGAAAAAGGTCATCCTCGCAGTTGAAAAATGGGGAAAAGAATGAGGATATTTTAGAGAAGAGGAAATGCAAATGGCTCTTAAGTTGTCTGAAGGATACTATACCTCATTCATAATTTAAACACTGCCAATTAAAACTTCACTGAGATACTTTACCTACCAGATTGGCGAAAATCCAAGTGATAATACACTCTCGTGGTAAGGTATGGGAAAACAGGTATTCTCATACTTTGTTGATGGGAGTATGGATTGATACAATCCATACGAGTTCATAAACAGTTTGAACATATTTCAGGTGCACATACCTTTAGGCCAGAGGTTCCTCTTCTGGGAATTTATCATACCTGCATACATGTAAAATGACATATGCATAGCTTTTCAGTTGTAGTATTGTTTATAACAGCAAAATACTGGAAACAATTGAAGGTCTGTTGGTAGAGTTTATAGTATATCTATGCAATGTCATACTACAATAACTATTACAAAGAATGATAAAGTACTTTATATACTGAAATGGCAAGATCTCCAAGATGTACTTTTAAGTGAAAAGACAGGGTACAGACAACAGGTATGATATAATACAGTCTATTTTTAAAAGGTGGTGAAAAGGCATATTTACATGTGTTTGTATATGCATAAAGAAACTCTTCACGATGAAAAAAAGGATCTTCAACCAAGATAATCACGATGGTGTGATCACTCACCTAGAGCCATACGTCCTGGAATGTGAAGTCAAGTAGGCCTTAGAAAGCATCACTACGGACAAAGCTAGTGGAGGTGATGGAATTCCAGTTGAGCTGTTTCAAATCCTGAAAGATGATGTTGTGAAACTGCTGCACTCAATATGCCAGCAAATCTGGAAAACTCAGCAATGGCCACAGGACTGGAAAAGGTCAGTTTTCATTCCAATCCCAAAGAAAGGCAATGCCAAAGAATGCTCAAACTACCGCAAATTGCACTCATCTCACACGCTAGTAAAGTAATGCTCAAAATTCTCCAAGCCAGGCTTCAGCAATACATGAACTGTGAACTTCCAGATGTTCAAGCTGGTTTTAGAAAAGGCAGAGGAACCAGAGATCAAATTGCCAACATCTGCTGGATCATGGAAAAAGCACGAGAGTTCCAGAAAAACATCTATTTCTGCTTTATTGACTATGCCAAAGCCTTTGACTGTGTGGATCACAATAAACTGCGGAAAATTCTGAAAGAGATGGGAATACCAGGCCACCTGACCTGCCTCTTGAGAAACCTATATGCGGGTCAGGAAGCAACAGTTAGAACTGGACATGGAACAACAGACTGGTTCCAAATAGGAAAAGGAGTATGTCAAGGCTGTATATTGTCACCCTGCTTATTTAACTTATAAGCAGAGTAGATCATGAGAAATGCTGGGCTGGAAGAAACACAAGCTGTAATCAAGATTGCCGGGAGAAATATCAATAACCTCAGATATGCAGATGACACCACCCTTATGGCAGAAAGTGAAGAGGAACTAAAAAGCCTCTTGATGAAAGTGAAAGAGGAGAGTGAAAAAGTTGGCTTAAAACTCAACATTCAGAAAGCTAAGATCATGGCGTGTGGTTCCATTACTTCATGGGAAATAGATGGGAAAACAGTGGAAACAGTGTCAGGCTTTGTTTTTTTGGGCTCCAAAATCACTGCAGATGGTGATTGCAGCCATGAAATTAAAAGACGCTTACTCCTTGGAAGGAAAGTTATGACCAACCTAGATAGCATATTCAAAAGCAGAGACATTACTTTGCCAACAAAGGTCTGTCTAGTCAAGGTTATGGTTTTTCCAGTAGTCATGTATGGATGTGAGAGTTGGACTGTGAAGAAATCTGAGTGCCAAAGAATTGATGTTTTTGAACTGTGGTGTTGGAGAAGACTCTTGAGAGTCCCTTGGACTGCAAGGAGATCCAACCAGTCCATTCTAAAGAAGATCAGTCCTGGATGTTCTTTGGAAGGAATGATGCTAAAGCTGAAACTCCAGTACTTTGGCCACCTCATGCGAAGAGTTGACTCATTGGAAAAGACTCTGATGCTGGGAGGGATTGGGAGCAGGAGGAGAAGGGGACGACAGAGGATGAGATGGCTGGATGGCATCACCGACTCAATGGACATGAGTTTGAGTGAACTCCGGGAGCTGGTGATGGACAAGGAGGCCTGGCGTGCTGTGATTCATGGGGTCGCAAGGAGTCAGACACGACTGAGTGATTGAACTGAACTGAACTGAAAGAAACTCTGGAAAGGGTATACATAAAACGAGTAACCATGAATTCTTATGGTCATGGGGGAGGGTGAAGACTGGGTAGTTAGGTCATAGGAGTGGGATCAGTTCAGTTCAGTTCAGTCGCTCAGTTGTGTCCGACTCTTTGCAACCACATGAATTGCAGCATGCCAGGCCTCCCTGACAGTGTTTGCAAAAAGTTGGTAACTTCTTTTTTGATTTTTGATTTATGTGAATATTTTACCTATTAAAATAATTAAAGAAGAAAAGGAAAAACTGAATTAGGTTTGCTATTACTGTTAAACAGATACTTGATAAATAAACATTTTCCTCTTTTTGTCTTTCTTTTTCTTTGTGTTTTCTTGGTGGAGGAAGTGGCCCAAAACAGACATGAATAGTGAGAAATAAGCAGAAATTAAAACAGTTCTTAAAAGTGGCCAAATTATCCAAGGATTTGTCTAAACTAAGTATGCAAAAACATGAAATATACTAAACTACAGATTCATTTCCCTACAGAATAGATAAATTGAGTTTTTGTTGGTAGATGAAAGACAAGGAATGTCAACATAAATTCTTTATTCGGTGTAAGTGTTTTGCTACTAAGTGTGTTCTTACTGCTTAGTGGTCTGTGGAGTAGAACGATTCATTTTCCAGAATATAAATTATGTGACACTTTTGTATTTCTATTTTATGTATGACTTGTGATAATATCTTTTTCTTTGCCAAAGGAGACTTTTTCCTTTGATGGATATATGAAAGGAATTTGTTTTATTTACAATATGGAAGTTATTATCGCTCTTTTTAAAAAGCTGGTTAAAAAGTTCAAATTGTGTGAAAGAGAGTACAATGGGAGAAGAGTTTCAATTCCTCCCCAGGTCCCTAGGCCCTTCTTTAAGGGGTTTCTTAAAGTGTGAAAGTGAAAGTCATTCAGTTGTGTCAGACTCTTTGCAACCCCATAGACTATAGAGACCATGGAATTCTTCAGGCCAGAATACTGCAGTGGGTAGCCTTTCCCTTCTCCAGGGGATCTTCCCAACCCATGGGTTGAACCCAGGTCTCCCACATTGCAGGTGGATTCTTTACCAGCTGAGCCACAAGGGAGGCCCAAGAATGCTGGAGTGGGTAGCCTATCCCTTCGCTAGCAGATGTTCCTGACCCAGGAATCGAACCAGGGTCTTCTGCATTGCAGGTGGGTTTGCGAAAGCCCGAAGTTTCTTAAATGGGCATTAAATAGTTGAACATTTTTTCCTTACCTATTCTTCTATTTAAAGCTCTTTTGGAGAAGGCAATGGCACCCCACTCCAGTACTCTTGCCTGGAAAATCCCATGGACGGAGGAGCCTGGTGGGCTGCAGTCCATGCGGTCGCCAAGAGTCGGACACGACTGAGCGACTTCACTTTCACTTTTCACTTTCATGCATTGGAGAAGGAACTGGCAACCCACTCCAGTGTTCTTGCCTGGAGAATCCTAGGGATGGGGGAGCCTGTGGGCTGCCGTCTATGGGGTCACACAGAGTCAGACACGACTGAAGTGACTTAGCAGCAGCAGAGAGAGGTCATCTGGTAATGTTCAAATTTCCTAGGGTGCAATATATATGAAACTTGAGAGTCTGGGCCCTTCAATCCCTAAATATGTGGGGATTTTCCTAGATATGTTATTATTGTTGATTTCTCATTCAATTTTATTTTGATCAGAAAACATAATTTGTGTGATTACAGTCTTCTTTAATTAACTGACTTATTTTATGTCTCAGCACAGAGTCTAACTTGGTGAATATTCCATGGGCATTTGAAAAGAATTTGTAACTTGCTTTTGTTGAGTGTCCAACTTTTTGAGATCCCATGGGCTGTAGCCCACCAAGCTCCTCTGCCAGTGGGATTTCCCAGGCAAGAATACTGGAGTGGGTTGCCATTTCCTTCTCCAGGGGATCTTCCTGACCAAGAGATTGAACACTTCTTCACTGCGTGCGGATTCTTTACCACTATGAGCCACCTGGGAAGCCCCTCGTTGAGCATGCTGCTGCTGCTGCTAAGTCGCTTCAGTTGTGTCCGACTCTGTGCAACCCCAGAGACGGCAGCCTACCAGGCTCCCCCGTCCCTGGGATTCTCTAGGCAAGATCTCTGGAGTGGGTTGCCATTTCCTTCTCCAATGCATGAAAGTGAAAAGTGAAATGAAGTTGCTCAGTCATGCCCGACTCTTAGCAACCCCATGGACTGCAGCCTACCAGGCTCCCCCGTCCCTGGGATTCTCTAGGCAAGATCACTGGAGTGGGTTGCCATTTCGTTCTCCAATGCATGAAAGTGAAAAGTGAAATGAAGTTGCTCAGTCATGCCCGACTCTTAGCAACCCCATGGACTGCAGCCTACCAGGCTCCTCCATCCATGGGATTTTCCAGGCAGGAGTACTGGAGTGGGTGCCATTGCCTTCTCCACTCGTTGAGCATAGTGGTCTATTAATGTAAATTACGGCAGTATGTTGATAATGTCAAATTAAAGTCGTCTGTATTCTCACTGATTTTTTTCTTTTGGCCTACCTTTTCTTTCGTTTACTGAGAGATGAGTGTTAAAATGTTCTAAGATAGTGAATTTATCTTTTTCTCCTTGTACTTTTGACAGTTTTTGCTTCATGTGTCTTGAAACTCTATTATTAGGTATATTCAGATGTGTTCTGGAAAAATTGATTCTTATATCATTATGACATGATCCTCTTTATCTCTGTAAATGCTCTTTGATTTGAAATCTATTTTGTCTGGTATACTGATATAGCCATACTAACTATTTTTTGTGATTGCCCTTCAAACTGTCTGTATCTTTATGTATAAAGAGTGAAAGTGAAGTCGTGTCCAACTCTTTGCTACCTCCTGGACTATAGCCTACCAGGGTCCTCAGTCCATGGAATTTTCCAGGCAAGAATACTGGAATGGGTTGCCATTTCCTTCTCCAGGGGATCTTGCCAACCAAGGGATCCAACCCGGGTCTCTCGCATTGCAGGCAGACGCTTTTTTACCGTCCGAGCCACCAGGGAAGCTCAAGATGTATAAAGACAGTCTCTTCCAAATCACATAGAGTTGAATCTTAATTTTTTTATACAGCTTGACAGTCTTTTATTAATTGAAGTATTTAATCTATTTCCATTTCATCTATTATTGCAATTATTGATATAGTTGTTTTCTGGGCCTACATATTGTTTTCTTTTTATGTTTTCTGTTTGTGTTTATTGAGCTTTATGTTGTTTTTAATCAACTTTGGAAAATATTTTTGGCCAGTATGTTGTAAAGTTTTGTTTTTTTCCTGTCCCATTTTCTCTGTTTCTTTTGTGACTTCAATTGCACCTTTGTTATGAGCTTCTGTTAGTTTTTTTTCCTAATTCTTTCTCTCTGTGTTTTGTTTGCTAATTGCAATATCTGGGTCATCTGTTGGTATGTTTCTATTAATTAATATGTTTCTATTACCTGGTTTTCTCCTTTAGCATAAGTTATATTTACTCTTGATTTGCATTAAGAGTAAATTTTTTTTACTTGAGTAAAAAAAAATTTACTCAGGTAATTTTTTTTTATTGTGTAATGGGCATTGTGATTGATATCTTGTAGTGACTATAATTTCTGTTATCTTCCATTGAAGAGAAAGCAAATAGCTAAATTATTGGCAAATTACCTTAATGTATTACAGAGGCTTGGTTTAAGCTCTATTAGGGAAGGTCTGTTTTGCTTTTGTCCTTAGTCCTAAGGAGAGTCTAACAGACCTGAAATATGGTCTTTACTTCTAAAACGTGGCCCTTTTGGGGTTTCAGTGAGATGCCTGAAGTGTTTACCAAGCTCCTTGAATTTGATGGATTGCAGACTCCAGACTCTTCCTTACGGTAAATAGCTGCTGAAATCTCTGCCCAGCTCCCATTTAGACATTGTTCCTCAGTTCCATGGAGTCTCACCCTATGTGTACATAGTAAGGGTTTGACCGAGGATTTAAGGAGAGTATATAGAGATTTAGGGTTTCTTTTACTCTGTGGCTCCCTCTTTTCTGAGGTCCCTCTTAATTTCTAACCACTCTGGCAGATTCAACCTCAGTCCTCTGACTCTTTGAGCCAATAATAATTTGACTTTCTGCTTGAACTGTGTCTGCTTTGTGCTGTTGGACTCTGCAATGCTTTTAGAGGAAAAGCCACATGTGCTTCTCATGTGGTATGGTTCCCTTTTCTTAAGGGTTAAGTGACCTCATGCTTCTTCCTGCTTTTGGTTGCTCTTTAGTGACTTGTTATCTTTAATATTTTGTCTATAATTTATCATTGTCATCAGTAGGAGGGTGAGCTTGATGCAAAGGAATCCATCATTACTAGAAGCTGTTGCCTCTTTATCTCAAATAAAATAATACATTGTGATAAAATATGCCAAGAAAGCTCCTTCTGTTTATTTTTCTTTGGCCTCTTCATCATTTATTCCATAAAACTGAAACAATATCCTGTTGATTAAAAAATTATATTCATACTCCCCTTAGCATGAAATTATCCTTAGATAAGCAGAACTTTGTATACATTTGCCACTAAGTGCTACAGATTTGGACTTCCCTAAAGTCCCTGGAAATATTAATGTGCACATCTGTGAACAGCCTCATCTGTTTTTTTTTATTTTAACAGGCACTGACATAGCACTTAATATGTGCCAGTTTCTGGTCTAAGCATTTTACATGTGTTAGTTCCTTTAATCCTCATATCAACCCAATGAGGTAGGTATGATGATTACTCCCTTTTTCAGATGAGGAAACTAAAACATCACTAGGAAGTATTGGAGCAAGGATTTGAATCCAAGCATCCTGGGTTTTTTAGAATCATTACTCTTAATCACTGTACTCTGCTAGCTCTCCCACTCTGTGCTGCCTATATTAATTTGCTCTGAGCATGTACCTATAATTTTTGTGTGTTTTTCAAGTTTTTCAGTTAGTGTTATCTATCTTCTTGCTTTAAAAGGATAGATACCTTTAAGAACAGGAACCACATACTGTATTGCTTATTAGTCTTACATAATATACATACAGGAACTCCTTACTGTGCCAGATACCCAGAAAAGACTCAAACACAAATTACCTTATGAATCTGGCGTGTAAATCCTGGACAGTGTTAATCATTTTTTCCTGTGCTTTTACAATGTATCAATAGTATTTATATTTCTGTTGAGTGGTTATTTCTTCTGACTCTTATTGCAGCTAGCAGTTTATAGGCTTGATCTTCCTACTAGGCTGTAAGGTCATTGAATGTAGAGGTCATGTCTTCATCATTTTTGTAGACCCTCTACCCTGGTATCTAGTCCACATGGAATATAATGGACTATGTTATTCTAAAACTTTTATGGTAAAAATATACTTTTATTTGCTAGGTGAAGAATCTTTGCATATTCATATATGTATACATCATGTTTACAATCAAAATATATTTATGTCTTTCAACTTTTCAAAGCCTTTTCATATCTACTGTCTCTTTATGGAAAAATTGTCATGAGTTTTTCATTTGTTCATTCCTTCAGTAAATATTTTCTTAGAGCCTGCTGTGTCCCAGGACTGTTCTAGTTGCTTAGGATATGGCAATGAACAAAACAAAGTCCCTGCTTTCATGCAGATCTCATTCTTGTGAGAAGGTACAAATAAAAATATATAATGCGTCAAGTGGTAATAAAGAAAAATAATAGGATAAAGAGAATATGATGGATGGTGTGATCTGGAAAGATATCAGTAAGGACATGGCATTTGAATAGAGACCTGAATGAAGTTAAGGATTAAGCCTGTAAAATCTCTGGGGTTTAGAAGAGTTCCAGGAAGAGGGAGTAGCAAAGACCAAGGACTTTAAGTTGGGAAAAAAAGCACGAATAGTACCCTGGAAGTGTGGGAGACTTGAAAGGGAAAGACAGTGTTATAGTGTGTGTGGGAGTAAGATTACAGGGGATCTTGTAAGACGGGGTAAAGACTTTGTGTTTTATTCTAAGTATGATGGAAAGCATTAAAACATTTTGACTGAAGGGATAGCATCTGGATTATGGTTAACAGGTTCAACCTAGATGCTTTAGAGGGAGCAAGAGTAGAATC
Source organism: Bubalus kerabau (assembly GCF_029407905.1). Lineage (NCBI taxonomy): Eukaryota > Metazoa > Chordata > Mammalia > Artiodactyla > Bovidae > Bubalus > Bubalus kerabau. The sequence goes on from NC_073637.1 coordinate 36,499,565, forward strand.
AGAGAGACCAGTTATGAGGCTATTGAAGTAATCCAGGCCAGAGACATTGGCTGCTTAAACTAGGATGGAGGCAGTGGAAGAGATATGTGTGTAGATTTGGATATATTTGGAGTTTGAGCTAAGAACCAAGAGAACCTGCTGGGGAAATTTTATAGTGTGTTAGAAAAAGAAAGAAATTGGAAAGTATTCCCCCATTTTGTTCTGAGCAACATGATGAATATTAGTGCCATTTACTGAAATGGGAAACATTGACAGAGCAGGTTGAAGCAGGATATATATATCACTGTTGTAACTTTATATATGAGGAAACTGAGGTATAAATGAAGAATTTTGATAAGCTTTGGGCTAGAATCCTGATTGTCTTATTGCTAGCCTCGGCTATTTTAAAAATAATTGTTTCAATTATTTTTTTCATTAATTTTACTTGAATGATGATAACTCATGTTAATTTAAAAATTCCTTGTAAAGAAGAGCCCGAGCAAGGATGTTTTAGGAGTCTTTGAAGTTTTATGTATTTTTCAGGATGCTGATGGTCACAGAGACTAATACTTTGTAGATTATGGAGTACAGATGACCCTTGAATAACATGGGTTTGAACTGTGTGGGTTCACTTATATGCAGATCTTTTCAGTAGTAAATATTACAGTACTACCCAGTCCACGGATGTGGAACTGAGGAAACAGAGGGCCAACTACCAACTATCGATTATGCATGAATTTTTCAACTGCACACAGGGTTGGTGTCCCTAACCCCATGTTGTTCAAGGGTCAAGTAATTATTTGCTAGATTAAATTGAAAGAAGATTCAGTCTTATCTTCAACCTTGACATATTCATAAGGGCATTATTAATATCTGTCATAATTAAGATAAATTGTATGAAATGGACATTGCAGTTTGTCTTTCAGAAAGTAGTGGTTAGCACTAAGAATCATAAAGATCTGGACTCCAGGTCTGCTCCTGACACTCTGTGTATCTTTCAGCATATCATTCTAGTTCTCAGTCTTACTTTTCCCAGCTGCTAATTGAGAATAATACCTACTCATGTCTCATAATTATTTTGAAGATGAAATAAGATCATGTATGCTTAACAGTGCTAGCACTCACTGACACATCAAACATCCAATAAAAACTGTGGAGTCTTGAATCTCAATACAACTACTATGAAATGTTTACAAAATTGTAGCAGATAAATTTTGTGGGAAAATTCTATACTTAAACACATATTGCTTTTTTTTTTCAAAATTATTATGTATATGAACACACATGAAGCCTCTGTTACTGAAGATAAATGTTCATGTTTACTTTACAGGTATTGGTTTGCCTTGAAACAAGGTTATCAAGTGGCTTTCAAGTATAGCAGCAAAACTGAAAACTTCGTGGAAAAACAGATTAATGATAGGGTGACAGATTTGAGCATGCTAAGGCTGTTTGAGACCTACCTGGAAGGTTGCCCACAACTTGCTCTTCAGCTCTACATCTTTCTGGAACATGGTCAAGCAAATTTCACTCAGTGTAGGTCTTTCTTAATTCTTTGTGTTAGATGGATGCCACTGATATCTTATGTCAACTGTGTAACTCTTTGGCAGGTTTTATATTTATTTTTATCATTTTTAAAAGTTATTTGTTATTTTTGAAAAGAAGTACATAGTTCAAATATCAAAAAGTATTTAAAGGTGTACTGTCTCCCTCCCATTCTTCCTATTCCTTCTCTTTGCCTAAAATGAAACTACTATTAGATTTTTAATGATTCTTTCAGAAAAAATTTTTTTCAGAGCCTATCTTTATTCTTTTTTTTTTATAGAATGGTAACATGAAAACGATCTTTGTTGTTTTTTTTACTTAACGCGTGTCTTGCAGATCTAAACATATTGGTACAGAAAGAGTGCCCACATTTTATTTTTATTATCTGCATAGTTTTACAAATTATAGATGTATCCTGAATTATCTAACAAGCTTCTTTATGTTAATTTAGGTTGTTTCTAATATTTTACTGTTGGAAAAAAATTCTGCAGTGAATAATCTTATGTATGCATCCTTTTGCATGTGTGAAGTTTATCCATAGGGTAAATTCCTAGAATTAGAATCATTGTGTACAAGTGCACCTGCTACAAAACGAATGTTGGCTTTGCAAATTGGTCAATATGTTGCTCTTTTATAGCAGATTTTCTCATGGTTAAATGTACATTTTAAAAGGACAGTTTGGTATTTCTATTAAAAATATTTTAATAGTTGTTTATTTTGAGATGTTAAAAAACGAATTATTTGCTAAAAATAGTTGCACTTTTCATTAGTGATGAGGGTTCCATGTGGTTTTGGATTCACCTCAGAGTAGTAGCAGATTGTCCTCTCCCTTGGAGTTTTCTCTATGCTAGATTTTCTTGTAAGATGAGTTTATTCTCCTAAACAGTCTTCCTGTTTCCAGTTTCCCTCTAGATGTAGTCCTTTCTAATATTTTCATATTTGTTAGTGTAACATTGAAATGAGCCTACAGCATATGAGATCTCTTTTTCCTTGGGATGCCCAGAATAGTTGTATATTATATAGTCCTTGAAGCTAAAAGATCAACATTTAGAGCTTACAACCTGTACTTTGGTAGATAACTGTGGCTGCTTCTGTGTGGTGGGATTATGAATGATTTTACTTATTTCATCTTCTTTATATTTTTCTGAATTTCAAAATTTTTATAGTAACCATGTTTTGATAATCAGGAAGAATAATTCAAAATGTAAAAAAAAAATCAATTTGTGTATAAAACGACTTCAGAAAAGTGAGCATATTCTTTTATCTTTGTTCCTTCCTGAACTCATGCTAAAGAGGAAAGTAAAGGAGTGAAAACAATAAAACTCATAAGGATGAAGAGAATGCAGAGTAGAATAGCAGACTAGAAATATCGGTAAATATTTAGAAGATGGAAAGCAGATGGAAAACTTGGGTTATTCAAATCAGTTCCACCACCACCAAAAGGCTAAATTATTTGAATCAATTCTCCTCCTGAAATTATCTGAAACAATTGGGTATATAGTTTCAAAATTCTTCATAAAAGCTTAAAATAATCCAATACAACAGGCCAAAATATGCATGAAAGTGGGAGTGCAGCAGGGTTGAGTAGTACTGTGAAGGTATTTACACTCTGAGGAGTTTTACAGAAACGTATACACAGCAGATTCAGTTTTAATGGCTTCCCAGAGTCCGGAGGACTGGAGACAAAACTCAGGGTCCTCACAAGGGAAGGATATTTAGTAGAAAATCCTACATGTAAAGCTGATATGCCAGAAGGCACCCTTCCTCTCCTCAGGGTAAAAGTTAAGCTACCTACTTCTAAATGAAAATTGACTGCATAAACAAAAATAATACTATGTGGCTAAGGAAAAGAATGAAAATACAAGACAGAAATAAATACAAGACAGGTAGAAGATGAATGGAGTTAAACTGTCTTAAATGCCTTATACAGTTCAGGAGAAAGGTAAAGCAGAAATGAATCTGGGCTTTTTAAGGTGTAAAATAATTAGACCCTAGTTTTTTTTTTTTTTAAAGAATATATTATTAGGAAGACAAAATTAGATATTATGTTAGTCTGCTTGGGCTGCCATAACAATACCACAGACTGGGCAGCTTAACCAACAGAAATATATTTTCTCACAGTTCTGGAGACTAGAAATATGGGGCCCAGTCGGGTTGATTTCTGATGAGGACTCTTTGGGTTGCAGATGGCCACCTTTTTGCTGTGTCCTCACATGTCTTTCCTCTGTGTATGGAGAAAAAGTGAGATCGCTGGTATCTCTTTCTCTTCCTACAAGGATACCAGTCCTGTTAGATTCAGGCTCCACCTTTATGACCTTGCCAAACCTTAATTATCTCCCTAAAGGGCCTATCTCAAAATGTAGTCACATTGGGGGTTAGGGCTTTAACATGTGAATTTTGGAAGAATATAATTCAGGCCATAAAAGGTATGAAAATAAGCATTTTTTAAAATATAAAAAATAAGTAATAGCAAATTATAGGGATAAGAAATCTGACCAATACCACAAATTTCACAATAGAAAGAAAAGTAATATCTTTTTCTTATTTTAATGCTCTTTAATACAAATTTTTAGTATCTGATTGGCTTTTGATTTGATAATGATTTTATAATTTCTGTAGAAAAGAAAAATTCAATCTTTTTTGTAGTGCAGTTAACAGAAATTTTATTTTTTAATTTAGAAAAGTTTCTTTCAACTTCACAAATTATTGATAATGTTATATGTATATTTTTGGATTATTGTCACATTTGAAACAAACTCTACCAATTTATTCAATAATTGATTTAAGATCAGGGTATATCAAGATTTTTTTTTGAACTGATTTTAAATACTGTTTGAATTGACAACACTAATTTATTGTTGATGTCTAATTTAGTAAATAGTGGGAGTCTTGTTTTTTTCAATAATTTGTCAATAATGTTGAATCAGAAGAAGTTAAAAATAATCTGTATAGATGTAATTGGGCAAAGTCATTCCATACTGAGATAAATGCATAAACAAAGGCATGGTTTGGCAAAGACAAGGAAATTCAGTTTGGATAAAGTGTAATGTACAGATTAGATTAGCAAAATGGGCAGAAAAAGTATATTGGAAACAGGTAGGTAAGCAGGAAATGGAAAATAATGTCAAACAAATAGTGTCAGGTGGACAAGGATAGATAATCATGCCTTAATGTTAAGGAATCAAAGACCTGTTGATGGCAGGGTAGTGAAGCGTTAAGATAAGGCAAACTGCTTGAAAATCCTAGATCTGTTACTTACTCATAATTATCCAAGCAAATTTTATAAACAAATCCTCCTAAACCTAAACTCTTCTCAACTCGATTTCCTTTTAGCTAGAGCCCCCAAATGATGACAGTTGCTTCAGTACACTTAGGGAAAAATGTGTAAGAGGGAAAATAGGAGTAGAAACAGGGAATTTAAGCAATTACAATTAAAACATCTTATTTTTCCAAATTTTATAAAAGTATATGACAAAGTGAACACATTGCCAGGGCTTTGCCAGGCTTGGAAGGAGTCTGGGCAAGTGTGGGTCCCTGAAATTTAAGCTTCATTATCTTCATGATGAATCTTCCTGTGAGGTAGAAATTTTGATTAATTTTAAACTTTAATAAGTTTAGTATACAGGTTGTAATTTCTAGGGAAGCCATCAAAGAATAAAAGCAGTGTATCTCTGAAGGACATGTGTTACTAGATTGAAAAGTTGATAAAATGGCCCACACCAAGCCCATCATTATAACATTTCATAGACTTAAAGATTTTAGAAGATTTGAAAGAAAGTAAAGATTGTTTAAATATAGAGAAAGTGAATAGCTTTGAAATTCTTAACTGTAACACTTGAGATTAGAGTTTAAAAGATAAATGACTTCAAAGTTTCATTGGAAAACATTTTTAAACTTTGAATTCTATTTCTGTTGAAACTGTATATCAAACATGGAGGGTAGAATAAAGACATTTAGAGACATTCATGCTCAAAAGTTCAGCTTAAGTGCAGCTTTTCTCAGAAATGTCTGGAGAATGTTTGATCCAACCATGAGAATGAAGCAAGAAAGAAATAATGGGAAACAAAATCAACAGTGAAGAAAGGTAAAGGCAAGTTCTGGGAAGACAAGGAAGCAAACCTTGACAACAGCTACCTTTGACCATAAAGATCATATTATTATTTAAAAAAAAGCTAATAGATGTATCTGGGGAGTTTAATTAATTTGAAGAGTTTGCTAAAAATATTTATGAGTCATGAAATAATAAGCAAAGTAAGGAATAATGAAATGTTTTAAAAATATTGCATTGTATACTTGAAAGTTGTCATGTTGACCTACCAAAAATGTCATGGGGGGATGAGGTATTAACTAACCTCATTGTGGTCATCATTTTGTGTGTATATATATATATATAATATATATATATATCAAATCATCACATTGTAAACTTGCATGTATATTAATAATATCTCAGTAAAGCTGAGGAAGTTTTTAAAATTAATAAAATACTTCAACAAAAAAAGTTCTAAAAGGAAAAGAAATATAAGCAGAATGTAGTAATTTGGCTGAGCAGCTTTTAAATCAATAAGCAGTGTCTAAAGTAGATGAATTTAAAAAACAGCATAGTATGTGTTTTATTTAGAAATAGGGCAATAATGTCAGAAGAAATGTTAAGACTTGATTGTGGTTTTTTTTCTGAGGGTCCCTACTGAGAAGTGAGAAGGGGCAGAGCAAGCTACTGCTTTTTTCTTATAAGTTCTATGGCATTTATTGATGTTTAAAAATGAAGTATATATGTACTAGATTTGGTAGAAATTAAAACCAGTTATAAAAAAGACACCACTGAAGGGCAGTTTAGGGGAAATGATGTTTTAATTCATATTTTTGAATTAAAGAAGAAAGAAAAGTCCAACTAATTAGGGCAATCTGGAATGCTATATGCTAAAACCAGGAGAGTGGACAAAGTCATTTATAATCCTCTTCAATAGATAGATCTGTCTTAAATCTGCCTTTCTTTCCTAATATATTGACCTCCAATGAGCTTAAATGGGAATGATGAGCATTCTGTATTCTACTCTAAATTACTTCCTTCTAATTCCCCACTATCTTTGCTTTCAGTTTTAGGTCCCCAACTTTGACGGTGGGATAATGACATGTCTTTCCAAAGTAGTAATTAGCTTGCTTTTCTGCTTTTTGATGGGATAAAAAATGGGCTAAAGATGTAAAACCTATGGAAATTTATAAGTTTTAGATCATATTTGTTCATTTGATCTATCATCTTAAAGACATGGGAAACTGAGCTGTTAATACCTCATGCTTATGTTAAAATTTCTATTTAACCTCCTTCCCTGTCTTCCTGCTGTTTTCTTTCTTGGCTGCCATTTCTCAGTGAATTAGGTTTATGCCCAAGGCCAAAGTCAAAAAGACTGGAAAAGCTAGGACTATAACTAGTCTCTTAGAAAACTTCCATAGTATGCAATTTGCATTGTACCAGGTGCTCAAGAAGATTTGTCCAGTGAATTTATTCACAGTCTGGTATAGTGGTTAAGTACACCAACTTTGGAATCGGGCAGATTTCAATTCAAATCTCACCTCTCTGCAACTTGCTGGCTGTGTGATTTGGGTCAAGTAATACATATATTCTCTAAGCCTCAATTCCCTCATATGTAGTACAGAAATATTAATATCTATTTCAAATGATTAAATGAGATGAATATATAAAGTACCTGAATTGTGTTTGTGGCTGTGTATATACAGATAAAACATGTGTGGTGTATAATAATATTGCTATTATTATTCCTATAACTACATCTTTAAAAATTTTTTTGTTTTGTAGATGCAGCCATCATGGTCTCTTGCTGTGCTGTTTCTTGGTCGACTGTTGATTATCAAATAGCTTTAAGAAAATCCTTACCTGATAAAAACCTCCTTAATGGACCCTGTCCCAAGCTTGTATATCTCTTTTACAAGTTGTTTACATTATTATCTTGGATGTTGAGTGTTGTGCTTCTTTTATTCTTAAATGTTAAGATTGCTTTCCTTCTACTGTTTTTTCTTTGGATTTTAGGTATATATTGGGCATTTAAAAAACAAACTGATTTTTGTGTTTCCACAAGTATGGAAATCCTATACAGGATTGTTGTTGGATTTATTCTTATGTTTACATTTTTTAATATTAAGGGACAGAATACCAAATGCCCAATGTCTTGTTATTATATTGTAAGGGTATTGGTCACATTGGGGATATTGATTGTGTTCTGGTTTTACCCACTCTCTATTTTTAATGCAGACTATTTTATACCTGTAAGCATTACTATAGTTCTTTCTCTTCTCCTTGGAATTATTTTTCTTCTTGTTTATTATGGGACTTTGCATCCAAACAGAAGTGAAGAGACAAAACTGGATGAAGTTGATGGAAAACCAATTCAAAGAGATTGCAGAATGAAGTATTTCCTCATGGAATAAGCTATTCACTTAAGAGATATGTTTTCTTATTTTTTATTTCATTGGTTAGTAAAGAAAAAGTTTGTGTATGTGTGTGTTGTTTCTTATTTTTGCCTTTCTTAATTTGAGACCAGTTCTAGTACATTAATTATGAATGTTAGAGAGTATAATAATGTTTTTATTATTTAATTTTTCTCTATTGCCTTGTAAAGTTGCCATCTTGAGCCTGAACTGAAAGAAAGGGTCTAATTCTCATAATTAGAAGGTAGAATTGAATTGCCTCCAACTTTTCCCTCATTGTTTCTGAGCTAAAACTGGCGTTTGTCTTCTTTCCTCTATTTTCTTCATCCAGTTATATCTATCTATCTATCTATCTATATATATCTTTTTTTTTCAGTGAGTTGGAGACAGATTGAGTAGAGGAAAAGGAAAAGGAGGGAAGAGGAAGAAAACAAAACAGAAAATTAATCATTTAACCCATCTTAACCATTTTTAAGAATATAGTTCAGTAGTGTTAACTATATCACTTTGTAGTGCTGCTTATTTACATTAACATTTATTAACATTTTTTATTTTTATTATTTTTATTTTTATTTTATATTTTATTATTTATTATTTTATTATTATTATTAACATTTTTATCTTGCAGAACTGAGACACTATTCCCATTGAGCAATTTCCCATTCCTCTCTTTCTCCCTGGCAAACACAATTCTATTTCCTATTTCTATGAAGTTGGCTATTGTAGATATTGCATATGAGTGAAATCATAAAGTATTTGTCTTTTTGTGACTGATTTCACTTAGCATAATGTCCTCATGGTTCATCTATATTGTACTGGGTGAGAAGACTTCCTTCTTTTTAAAGGATGAAAAATATTCCATGGTATATACATATATGCTACATTTTCTTTATTTATACTTCATTGGGTTCCTTTTACCTCTTGGATAATTTTGAATTGTTTCCTGGATACTATGAGTATCTTTAGTTCCTCTTGATTGTTTCTTAAAGGAATATTTTTTTTTTCTTTTAGAAACTTAAACTCTGAACTCTAAAGAGTCTTTATTTGGTTAGTCTTCAATGTACTACTTGGGAGTTTGCACCTCACGTATATATAGTTCAGTCAGTCAGAGATTTGGGAAGAGTTAATACATGAAATGAGTCTTATGTTGGCTGTCTCCTTTTTACAATTTTCACCGTCACTCTTCAGTTTCTGTGGTCACTCCATACTCTGTCCTCTGGGACTTTAAGCCATTAAGACTGCAGCTTTTCTATCTCGGTTTGTATATACACAGTGTGCTGACGGGGGTCTATCTTTACCCAGTGCCATTCCTTCTTCAGAATGTTGACTGCCTTCCAGTGTTGGCCTGTTTTTTTTCCGGGTAGGTTTTTTTTTTTCATGTTTTATCCAGAGTTTATAGCGGTTTTTTTTTTTGAGAAAGGGTTTAAGCAGTAAGAGTTATACCCATCTTTTTATTAATCAGTACCATTTTTAAGTCTTTCTGTAATGTTTGCATTTTTTTCTGAGATTTGCTGAAACATAATATGTAAGTTCCTTTTGTTTAACATGGTACTGATTAATAAAAAGATGGGTGTAACTCTTACTGCTTAAACCCTTTCTCAAAAAAAAAAAAAAAAAGAAAAACACCCCGCTATATTTAAGTCTGTGCAGCCATGAAATTAAAAGACGCTTACTTCTTGGAAGAAAAGATCCAATCTCATACTTATGACCAACCTAGATAGTATATTGAAAAGCAGAGACATTACTTTGCCAACAGAGGTCCGTCTAGTCAAGGCTATGGTTTTTCCAGTGGTCATGTATGGATGTGAGAGTTGGACTGTGAAGAAAGCTAAGCACTGAAGAATTGATGCTTTTGAACTGTGGTGTTGGAGAAGACTCTTGAGAGTCCCTTGGACTGCAAGGAGATCCAACCAGTCCATTCTGAAGGAGATGAGCCCTGGGATTTCTTTGGAAGGAATGATGCTAAAGCTGAAACTCCAGTACTTTGGCCACCTCATGCGAAGAGTTGACTCATTGGAAAAGACTCTGATGCTGGGAGGGATTGGGAGCAGGAGGAAAAGGGGATGACAGAGGATGAGATGGCCTGGATGGCATCACTGACTCGATGGACGTGAGTTTGAGTGAACTCCGGGAGTTTGTGATGGACAGGGAGGCCTGGCATGCAGCGATTCATGGGGTCGAAAAGAGTCGGACACGACTGAGCGACTGAACTGAACTGAACTATCCTTATATAAGGACTTCTCTGGTGGCTCAGATGGTAAAGCGTCTGTCTACAATGAGGGAGATCCGGGTTCCATCTCTGGGTCAGGAAGATACCCTGGAGAAGGAAATGGCAACTCACTCCAGTACTATTGCCTGGAAAATCCCATGGATGGAGGAGCCTGATAGACTACAGTCCATGGGGTCGCAAAGAGTCAGACACGACTGAGCGACTTCACTCATTCACTATCCTTATTTATCTGACCCTCACAAAAAACTGGGCAATACAGTTATTGTTATCACTACCCTTTAGCTGACTTCTCTGGTGGCTCAGACGGTAAAGTGTCTGTCTATAATGTGGGAGACCCCTGGGTTAGATCCCTGGGTTAGGAAGATCCCCTGGAGAAGGAAATGGCAATTCACTCCAATACTATTGCCTGGAAAATCCCATGGACAGAGGAGCCTGGTAGGCTACAGTCCATGGGGTCTCAAAGAGTTGGACACAACTGAGTGACTTCACTTCCCTTACCCTTTAGCTGGGAAAAGCAAGCCTCATAGAATTTAAGTAACTTGCCAAATTTCACACAGATCCAATCTCATACTTTTGACCTCCTCTAGTTTGCTTTCATTCTATTCTTTATCTGATAAATAGGTGAACTGACCCATCAACAGCCTAGAGCCATAGTAAATTACACATGATTTGTAAAAACTATTATTAAATTATTTATTTGCCAACAAAACAACTTTTTAAAAGTTTGGTCCCAATATTTGTTGGCTCTAGTTCGGGATGGGGCTTAGGTTGTGTCACTGATTGAATAATTTGACTAACAATACATGTAATGGAAAGTGGCAATTTATGTAATGGAAAAAATGGGTAGAAAATAATGTACATCTACTGAATATTGCATTGATTTTATAGCAAATATTGATTTGCTATAAATGAAATCAATATTGATTGATTTTATAGCAAAGAAACAAATGGGTTGATCCTGGATCCTGGTCAGATGTTTTGGCTAGTTAGCAAGCTCTTAAAATGAACTTTTAATATCTAATTATTTTACCTTTATTCATTTTATCTTTATAACATTCAGCCATAGATTTATAGCACTTTTAAATCCCCCCTCAATTTAGTGTTAGCTTTTTCTAGATTATTCTGCACATATGAAGGGCTTTTGAAAATTTAGAAAAAGCATAGGAATAATTATGAGCAATACTCATAAAATAGCACTCATGCACTGTCCTAGTTAGAGTTCTCCAGAGAAACAGAACCAGTAGGATATATATGGAAACATGTAAGAGGGGATTTCTTGTAAGAATTGGCTCACATGGTTGTGGAGGCCGAAAAGCGCCACCATCAGCCATGTACAAGCTGGATAACCATGAAAGCCTGTGGTGTAATTCCACCCAAATCTGAAGGCCTAAGAATCATGGGGCTAATGATTTAAGTGCTGATCTGGGTCTAAAAGCTTGAGAAACAGGAGTTCTAATGACTGAAGACAAGTGGTGATGGATGTTATAGCTGGACCAGAGAGAGTGAATTTGTCATTCTTCTGACTTTTGTTCTATTTAGGCCCTCAACTAACTGGATGATACCCACCCATGCTGGGGAAGCCATTTGCTTTACTCGGTTCATCAAATGCTAATCTCTTCGAGAAACACCCTCATAGACTCCCAGGATGTCTTACTAGCCATCTGGCACACTTAGCCCAGTTAAACCATAAAGTTAACCCTCACACACACCTTTATACTTTCACATTTACTGCAACTACAGATAGAATGCTTCCCTTAGATTGCCTGCTGCTGCTGCTGCAAAGTCGCTTCAGTCGTGTCCAACTCTGCTCGACCCCATAGATGGCAGCCCACCAGGCTCCCCCGTCCCTGGGATTCTCCAGGCAAGAACACTGGAGTGGGTTGCCATTTCCTTCTCCAATGCATGAAAGTGAAAAGTGAAAGTGAAGTCGCTCAGTCGTGTCCTACTATTTGCGACCCCATGGACTGCAGCCCACCAGGCTCCCCCGTCCATGGGATTTTCCAGGCAAGAGTACTGGAGTGGGGTGCCATTGCCTTCTCCGATTAGACTGCCTAGTGGTTCTCAAACTTTAGTGTGCATCAGAATCACTTGGAGGGGCCATTAAAACATCCTGCTGGGCACCATCCACAGAGTTTCTGTTTAGTAGATCTTAGGTGGATTTTGAACCCCACTCCAGTACTCTTGCCTGGAAAACCCCATGGATGGAGGAGCCTGGTAGGCTGCAGTCCGTGGGGTTGCTAAGAGTCGGACACAACTGAGCGACTTCACTTTCACTTTTCACTTTCATGCATTGGAGAAGGAAATGGCAACCCACTCCAGTGTTCTTGCCTGGAGAATCCCAGGGATGGCAGAGCTTGGTGGGCTGCCGTCTATGGGGTTGCACAGAGTCGGACACGACTGAAGCAACTTAGCAGCAGCAGCAGCAGGTGGATTTTGAACTCTCTATGTCTAGGAAGTTCCCAGATGTGGCTAATGCTGCTGGTCTCCTCAGCTTTGAGAACTGTTGCTGACTTCTGAAGGCTATTATCACTGTTAATAACTAGTTTTAACATAGCCACTAGAGGGCAGTGGAACCATAGAAAAATTAGATGTGCAATAGAGTCCCTGGTTTATGCTATCAGCTACAGTTTTGCCATAGGCTGTAAGAAAACTAAAGCCAAACATTAATTTCCTGTACAATATCATGAGGCTCATTCTCAACTGTAATATAAATAAAAGCTTGTCTTTGTGGTTGTGAGGGTCATAGAGATACAGTGCAGTTCTAACTCTGGCTGATGCTTGTATTGTAATCACAGTAAATTAAAAACTGGACTTTCCTAAGTGGGCATTTGCATATATATCTAGTAGTATTGAGGGTTAACATGAACAATTTGTGGTTTCCCAAAGAGGTGGCATTTTGATAATAGGTTTAGTTGCTGCTGCTAAGTCACTTCAGTCGTGTTTGACTCTGTGAGACCCCATAGACAGCAGCCCACCAGGCTCCCCCGTCCCTGGGATTCTCCAGGCAAGAATGCTGGAGTGGGTTGCCATTTCCTTCTCCAATGCATGAAAGTGGAAAGTGAAAAGTGAAAGTGAAGTCGCTCAGTCGTATCCGACTCTTAGCAATCCCATGGACTGCAGCCTACCAGGCTCCTCCGTCCATGGGATTTTCCAGGCAAGAGTACTGGAGTGGGTTTAGTTACGAAGATAATTCTACACTTAAATAGTATTTATTGTTTTGATACATGCACTTTTTATTTTGTGAAAGTGAGACCTAAGTACTTTTAAAATTATTAAACCTAGTATATACTAAACTCAAAGAACATAAAGATTCACAGACTATCAGGAATTTGTAATTCTTTTCTCCCAGATGTATTGTTTGATAGTACAAAAGGACTAGAGAAAAATCAAAAGATACAGTTTGCAGGGTCCTTGTTATATTGTCTTTTGCTTTGGAAGCCCAAAGGCCTGAATTTGATTTCTTGCCTTGTAATTATTACCTGGATGACCTTGATGATTTAATCTAAGTCTCAATTTCTATATATGTAGAGAGAGAATTACATAATACAGCTATCTTTCTGGGTTGTTGAGAAAAATCAGTGAGGTACTATTTGTGATAGTGTTTTATATATTGCAACTATCTTTGAAATTTTGTATTTTTACATACTTCCACCAGCATGCAGTATATTTTGAACTTGGTTTTGATGTCATTGAAGAAGGACATGGCAACCCACTCCAGTACTCTGTACTCTGGCCTGTGGAAATCCCACAGACGGAGGAGCCTGGTAGGCTACAGTCCGTGGGGTCATGCAGAGTCGGACATGACTGAGCAACTTCACTTTCATTTTTCACTTTCATGCATTGGAGAAAGAAATAGCAACCCACTCCATTATTCTTGCCTGGAGAATCCCAGCGACAGAGGAGCCTGGTGGGCTGCTGTCTATGGGGTCTCACAGAGTCAAACACGACTGAAGTGACTTAGCAGCAGCAGCAGTTGATGTCATTATTATACCACTGTAAAATTGCTCCTGGGCTTCCCTGGTGGCTCAGTGGTAAAGAATCTGCCTGCCAATGCAGGAGATGTGGGTTCAGTTTCTGGGTGGCGAAGATCCTCTGGAGAAGGAAATGGCAACCCACTCTAGTATTATTTTTTAAATTATAAAAGTGTGATAACACATTTACAGGAAACTTGGAAAATACAGAACAAAGTTACATATGGTTCTACTATATATTACAATGATTTTTTTAAGTAGATAAGATTTTTAGTTGGAGTTTTATATCAAACTCTCAAAAATTAATAGAGTGAATAGACAAAAAAGTAGAAGGATATAGTAGACCTGAAAAGCACTGTGAATCAATTCAACGTGATTAAGATTGATAAGAAGTTTCACACAACAGCAGGATACAAATTCTATTCAAGTTCCCATAGACTATAAGCCAGAAGACACTGGAACATATCCAGAGACGTAAAACAAGGTGCAAAAATTTCATGGTCTAAAGGTATTGAAATCATATAGTCTGTTCTCTTATCACTGTGGAATTATGTTAGATCAATATCAAAAGATATTTGAAAGTAATCTATATTTTTTCAAGTGCAGTGTGACATTTACCAAGAGAGGTCTTTGACTTAGCCATTGAAAGCCTCAATAAAGTTGACTGAAAAAACACAGAGGGTGATTGCAGAGAAGGAAGCATTTAAATGAGAAATTAGTATCAAAATGAAAAATTACTATCAAGGATACTTAGAAAACCCCATATATTTGGAAATTAAATGTTCACTTTTAAATATGGGTATATCTAAAAAGTCATAAGGAAAATTAGAAAATATTTTTAATAGAATAAAAATGAAAAGAGAATGTATCAGAATTTGTCATATGCAGCTGATGCAGCTGTGTGCTGCCCTGCTGCTGCTGCTACTGCTAAGTCACTTCAGTTGTGTTCGACTCTGTGCGACCCCATAGACAGCAGCCCACCAGGCTCTGGGATTCTCCAGGCAAGAACACTGGAGTGGGTTGCCATTTCCTTCTCCAATGCATGAAAGTGAAAAGTGAAAGTGAAGTCGCTCAGTCGTGTCCAACTCCTAGCAACCCCATGGACTGCAGCCCACCAGGCTCCTCCGTCCATGGGATTTTCCAGGCAAGAGTACTGGCGTGGGGTGCCATCGCCTTCTCCGATGTGCTGCCCAGTGCAGCTAAATACAGTCTCACACTAGTATTCTTTCCCTGGAAATCCCATGGACAGAGGAGCCTGTAGTCTTATTGTCCTTCTGGACAACAGAACTATGATTGCTTTAAGATTAAACACAAGTTTTACCTTTTGTGTTTGTGTCTAGCAGTATGCACGCTAACTAGACTATAAACTTGTGATTGTATTTCTATGCCCTTCAGAGGTCTTTGTATAGCATTTTGGGGAGTTTCCAATAGCAACAGAGTACTGTTAATTTTTGTGAGCCCCTGGAAAAGTGAATATATCTCATTCTATAGACTACTAGGAAAGTCATCTGATTCCTGTTTGGAGCATGAATCAGTCCATCAGTTTGAGGGTTGTGTGTTCAATTCAGTGGTAGGATAAGGCTTAGTAAATACCTGTCTCTTAACTGATTAATCACCACTCCAAAGAGTGATTTGTGTTTTTTGGTGGTCTGTGGGCTTCCCTGGTGGCTCAGAGGTTAAAGCATCTGCCTGCAATGAGGGTTCGATCCCTGGGTCGGGGAGATCCCCTGGAGAAGGAAATGGCAATCCACTCCAGTACTCTTGCCTGGAGAGTCCCATGGACGGAGGAGCCTGGTGGGCTACAGTCCATGGTGTCACAAAGAGTCAGATATGACTGAGTGACTTCACTTACTTACCTATGGATGAAAAGCAGTTTTTAAAAAATTTGTGGGAATATTACTGTTGTAGTCTGTGTTTTTTTTTTTTAACAGCTTTATTGAGATATATAAGTCACATACAATTCACCTACTAGAAGTGTACAATTCAGTGTTTTTTACTGTATTTACAGACATGTTCAACCATTCAGTTCAGTTCAGTCACTCAGTCGTGTCCAACTCTTTGCAACCCCATGAATTGCCATCACCAACTCCCGGAGTTCACTCAAACTCACGTCCATCGAGTCAGTGATGCCATCCAGCCATCTTATCCTCTGTCGTCCCCTTCTCCTCCTGCCCCCAATCCCTCCTAGCATCAGGGTCTTTTCCAATGAGTCAACTCTTTGCATGAGGTGGCCAAAGTACTGGAGTTTCAGCTTTAGCATCATTCCTCCCAAAGAACACCCAGGACTGATCTCCTGTAGAATGGACTGGTTGGATCTCCTTGCAGTCCAAGGGACTCTCAAGAGTCTTCTCCAACATCCCAGTTCAAAAGCATCAATTCTTCAGTGCTCAGCTTTCTTCACAGTCCAACTCTCACATCCACAACCATTACCGCAGTCAGATTTAGAACATGGGGGTCACAAAAAAGTCAGACACAACTTAGCAATACAACAACAGCAACAACAACATCTTTGGGGAAATGTCTATTTATATCTTTGCTCATTTTTTAGATTGGGTCATTTGTCCTCTTATTATTGACTTGTGAGGGTTCTTCATATACTGTAGATTCAAATCTCTTAATCAAATACTTGATTTGAAAATATTTACTCTCATTCTTTGATGATGCCTTTTGAAGCACCAGAGTTTTGAACTTAATAACATATAATTTATCAATTTTTCCTTTTGTTACTCATATTTTTGGTGTCATACCTAAGACTCCTTTGCCAAATCCAAGGTCATGAATATTTGCCCTTATGTTTTCTCCTAAGAGTTTTATAGTTTTGTTCTTACCTTTGTGTCTTTAATTCATTTGAGTTATTTTTTGTACATGGTGTGACATAAGAATCCAGTGTTATTCTTTTGCATGTGGCTATCCATTTGTTCCAGCACCATTTATTAAGAACTCTTCTTTCCCCATGGACTGGTTTTTGCACCCTTGTTGAAAATTGTTTGGCCAAAGAGCTATTGAATTATTTCTGGATCTAAATTGTATTCTGTTGGTCTGTATGTCTGTCCTTGCACCACGCTATTGTGATTACTGTTGCTTTTGCTAAATTTTAAGATCAGGAAGTGTGAATCTTTCTAGTTATTTCTTCTTTTTCAGGGTTGTTTTGGCTGTTCTAGATCCTTTGAAATTCCATATGAATTTTAGAATTGGCTTGTCAATTTCTACAAAGAACTCAGTTGGGATTCTGATAGGGATTGTTTTGAATCTGTAGTTTAGTTTGGTTAGTATTGCCATCTTAACAGTGTCTTCCCGCCTTAAATGTGGGGTGTTTTCCATTTATTTAGATATTTAATTTCTTCCAATAATGTTTTATAGTTTTCAGAGTGTGAATTTTATACTTCTTTTGTAATTTAATCCTAGCTATTTCTTTATGATGCCATTGGGGTGGAATTGTTTTCTTGACTTCATTTTAGATTGTTCATTGCCAGTGTATGGAAGCACAACTGATTTTTGTGTATTGCTCTGAAATCCTGCATCTTTGTTAAATTCATTTATTAGTTCTAATAGCTTTTTAGAGGTACCTTAGGACTTTGTATATACAAGAACATGCCCATCTACAAATAGAGATAGGTTTACTCCTTCAAATTTGGGTGCCTTTTCTTTTTCTGTGCTTAGTCCCCTTGGCTAGAACTTCCAGTACAATGTTGAATAGAAGTAGTGAGAGCAGACACCCTTGTCTTGCTCCTCATTTTAGGGGTTAAGAGTTCAGTCTTTCACCATTAATTATGATGTTAGCTGTGGGTTTTTCATAGGTGCTCTTTATCAGATTGAAGGAGTTCCCTTCTATGGCTGGTTTGTTTAATATTTTTATCATAAGAGGGGGTGACATAATTTTTGTCAAATTTTTTGGAGAAGATTATGTGGTTGAGATGGTTATGTGATTTTTGTTTTTTGATCTATTGATATGATTTATTATATTAATTGATTTCAGATGATAAACCTATCTTGAATCTTTGAAATAAATCCTGCTTGTATTTTCAGCCATGGATCATGGATCTTCTGTTTCTTCTCTTTCTGGTATTGCCTTTATCTGTATGTTGGTGTGCTTAAGGATTTCTCACGTTTCTCTGAGGCTCTGTTTATTTTTCTTTATTTCTCTGCTCTGTACTTTGGCTTACATAATCTCCATCAATCTGTCTTCAAGTTTACTAGTTCTTTATTCTACCAGTTCCAACCTATTATTGATCCCTTCTAGCAACATTTTTTTTGTTATTGTACTTTTAACTCCAGAACTCTATTTGATTCTTTCTACTGATATTCTCTATTTACTGCAACATTGTTGGCATTCTTTTCTTCTTTAAATATGATTTTCTTTAGTTTTGTGAAGATATTTATAATGGTTATTTTGAAAATTTTTATGTTGAATCAGGCATCTGGTTGCTCTCATAGGAAGTTTCTGTTGCCTACTTTTACCTTTTTTGGAGTGTTAGTCATAATTTCCTGTTTCTTTGCATGCCTCATAATTTATTTTGGTATTTAGACATTTTAGGTAATATATTGTAGCAGCTCTGGGCACTGGTCCCCTCATTCTGAGGCTTGTTATTGCTGTTTGCTTGTTTATTTGTTTAATGATTGGCTGGATTATTTTAGTGAAGTTTATCCTCTGTCACCCTCTACCCGCAGTATTAAGTCTCTGACGCTTCTAGGAACAAACTTAGGTTTTCCCAGTCATGTTGGGGGGACAGCAGCACTCGTAGAATTTTTTCCACTCTGGCCCTGACCACACTCAGCTGTTAAAACTCTGTTAAGTGTTGGGTGGTTGCTCTATTTAAAAAAAAAAAAAAATTATGCCCTGGGGCATAAATTCCTCTACAAATGAATCCAATCAAATTATGGCTTTTTGGACAGAATAGTTTCTGAAATCAGTGTTTGATATTTGTTCTGACCTTAGGAAGACTCCCCCCAGATGTTTTAGTCCCCAGTTTTCTCCCACAAATTAAATTAGCCAGCCTACAGTCCAGGTTTTTTCCTTCATCACACACACAAATCTCCCAGTTGGCTTTCGCCACATTCTCCACTGTTCTTGAGAGTGCTCTTTAGGTTAAATTTCTCCAAGTTGTGTTGCAAATGAAGTCAGTTTCTGTGGGAAGAGATCGGGAGCTACTTGTTTTATGACTGCTTCTTTCCTCAGGTAAAATCTCTGACCCAGGACTCTGGAGCTAGGGGTGGGGACAATGGCAAGCTTCTCTCTGTGTGATACCCCCATTATAGAAGCTTCAGTTCCACAAGTAGGATTTGGATGAAAGTAGGGAGCCCCCACCTCTTAACTGCACTTGCCTGAGACAGCTGGTGCAAGATGGGAAACACTGAAGTCTTGCTAAGTCTCAGGAAGAAGTCCCTAAGAGGGAGCCCCATATTCCTGGCTGCAGGAGCCTTTGAGTGGAGTGTCTGCCTCATTGAGCTGGGTGTGGAGTAGAGAGAGTGGTCTTGATTCAGATAACACAGACTCTCACCTTTCTTACAGAAACTTTCTTAGGTATTTTTGGAATAGATGTTTCTCCATTTGTTGTTTACACTTACTATCATTTCCAGAAGTTTTACTTGCTTACTTTTTAATAATTCTCAGTTTCCCTAGGGAGTGATTCAGCGGAGCTCTTCTTGCTGACATGTCATTATTCACAGCAGTGTGTTGTTCTTGACAACTGTCCA
Source organism: Bubalus kerabau (assembly GCF_029407905.1). NCBI lineage: Eukaryota > Metazoa > Chordata > Mammalia > Artiodactyla > Bovidae > Bubalus > Bubalus kerabau. The sequence goes on from NC_073637.1 coordinate 36,519,425, forward strand.
CTAACCTAACATTAAGAAGATTCATACAACTCAAGCCAGTGAGTTTAAAATAAGAAAAATCTCTTGATTCATTGTGAGAATTCAAGGCCCTCCAGGCACCCATGTAAACATAACTCTTCTTTGAATGGAGTTGCTCAGATAATTTGAATCCAGGATGCTCTAGGAGACCCAGCTCCCAGTTCAGTTCTTTCTATCTTTCTAAACACTTTTCTGTGATACAGAAATCTGTATGCAGGTCAGTAAGCAACAGTTAGAACTGTGCATGGAACAACAGACTGGTTCCAAATAGGAAAAGGAGTACGTCAAGGCTGTATATTGTCACCCTATTTATTTAACTTATATGCAGAGTACATCATGAGAAATGCTGGGCTGGAGGAAGCACAAGCTGGAATCAAGATTGCCGGGAGAAATATCAATAACCTCAGATATGCAGATAACACCACCGTTATGGCAGAAAGTGAAGAAGAACTAAAGAGCCTCTTGATGAAAGTGAAAGAGGAGAGTGAAAAAGTTGGCGTAAAGCTCAACATTCAGAAAACGAAGATCATGGCATCTGGTCCCATCACTTCATGGGAAATAGATGGGGAAACAGTGGAAACAGTGTCAGACTTTATTTTTGGGGGCTCCAAAATCACTGCAGATGGTGATTGCAGCCATGAAATTAAAAGACTCTTACTCCTTGGAAGGAAAGTTACGACCAACCTAGACAGCATATTAAAAAGCAGAGACATTACTTTGCCAACAAAGATCCGTCTAGTCAAGGCCATGGTATTTTCAGTGTTCATGTATGGATGTGAGAGTTGGACTATAAAGAAAGCTGAGTGCTGAAGAATTGATGCTTTTGAACTGTGGTGTGGAGAAGACTTTTGAGAGTCCCTTGGACAGCAAGGAGATCCAACCAGTCCATCCTAAAGGAGATCAGTCCTGGTTGTTCATTGGAAAGACTGATCTTGAAGCTGAAACTCCAGTACTTTGGCCACTTGATGCAAAGAGCTGACTCATTTGACAAGACCCTGATGCTGGGAAAGATTGAGGGCAGGAGGAGAAAAGGATGACAGAGGATGAGATGGCTGGATGGCATCACCGACTCAATGGACATGGGTTTGGGTGGACTCTGGGAGTTGGTGGTAGACAGGGAGGCCTGGCGTGCTGCGGTTCATGGGGTCGCAGAGAGTCAGACATGACTGAGCAACTGAACTGAACTCCGTGATACAGTGGTAACATGTTTTTGTCTTTCACAGATCAGTTCAGGTCAGTTGCCCAGTTGTTTCTGATTCTTTTTGACCCCATGGACTGCAGCACCCCAGGCTTCCCTGTCCATCACCAACTCCCAGAGCTTGCTCGAACTCATGTTCATCGAGCTGGTGATGCCGAACAACCATCTCATCCTCTGTTGTCTCCTTCTCCTCCTGCCTTCAGTCTTTCCCAGCATCAGGGTCTTTTCTAATGAGTCAGTTCTTTGCATTATGTGGCCAAAGTAGTGGCACTTCAGCTTCAGCATCAGTCCTTGCAATGAATATTCAGGACTTTTACAAATAGCAGCTATATTTAGACTGTGTCCTTTTAAAGTCAGTCTTAATGACAAAATTTCTTGGATTTAAAATTAGGGTAACTCATCAGTTAGCCTTTTGAGTTGCACTCACCCATTTGTTTATATTATGAGCAATAGCCAAGCTAGCAAGCATGGGCAGTGCAGTTCAAGAGTAACAGCAGAACACTGCACGTGTGACCTTACCCTATTGGCACTTCACGTGGAGCTGCCTGGGTTGGTGGAGAGGCAAATCCCTGATGTGCTGGCCTGTGTTACCTGTGATTGTTAGTGATGGATAATGCAGAGGCCTGTCTAGCAGTCTGTGATAGGCAGAGATCCCTGAGTTTCTACTGCTGGATAGTGATGTGTAAACAAAAAGGGCAGAAGCCCCTTTTTAACTGTACCATATAGGAAAACATCATATTTCTATCACAGTGTATACTCAAATATCTTAAATCATATGTTATCATTCTCTCTACAAAGGAAAAGATACTTTGCCTACACAGGAAGCAAAACTGTCAGCTATGGACTTATATAACAAGGAAAGTTAAATAGTTTCAACAAATTTGGCAATATTGATAAGAGATGGAGTTCTTAGATTTATGAAAATCACTGAGATCTGATTTTTCTGCATCTTTCACTGAGATTAGAAAATCAAACATCAAGAAAATTTCCCACTCTTGGCTATAATATGCAAATGCCTGCTTTAATTAGTACATTTGGGCTATACAAGGACTTCCAAAAGTCTTTAGAGTTAAAAGTCTTTCCAATTTTCAGCTAAAATGGGTTTGTTATTCTGCCATTGTTGTCTTGTCAACTGTTTTCTTTTTGGTAATGAAAAAGATAAACTTTTTTTCATGGCATTTTTCATCCCCTTCAGTTTCATGCAATATACAGCTGAATGCACTGTGGTCTAGGTACATTAAGCATTGTTAATAGGATTCATTTTTTCAGGAATATAATAACAGGTATTTTTAAAAGGGACTAAAGGGCAAGGAAGAGAAGGAAAAAAGAAAAAGGAGTCACTCTTCTAAGTACATAGTTCGGTCATGGGATGTATGCAGATGAGTTTTTTTCCCTTTTTATCATGAGGAGTGTTTGAAAATCATCTATCTGACAGTCCATGCATCATTCTTGATCTTATCATTTTAATTCAACAGTAAATAGAAAACAAATGCTTTTTTTTTCCTTGAAGGTATGATCATGACATCTTGCAAACACATTTTTGTTAAGTTAAAGGTAATAGGCTCTATTTTTCTTCTGTCATTGTGTCAGGGAGAGACAGCATTCCAAGGAGTCATTTTAAATACCCTATCTGTATGCACTGTGACATCTGATGGCATTGTTGAGCTCACCTGATGGACCACAAAGAACCCTGATTTATGAACCCATAATTGGGTTTCCAATAAACATTTGTCAAAATAATGTATTAGTTCAAACCAAAGCCTTCTTTATTTATTCATATAAAAGAGCACTTAACTTTCAACAAAGAATTGCCTATCATCAAAAACACTCTATAAATGAATCAAATTTATGAAGACACGGTTCTGGAGAGTGACTGCTCAGAGACTACAGCTTATTTTAACTCTTTAGAGGGCTAAGTATTCTAACTTGCTGGTTTTCACCACATTCCTTCATATTTTTAAGTTCAAATAAAATATACTTCAATGTTTACTTGTCAAGGTACTTGTTACAAAATGAATCTAGTGACTTAAAGATTTATTCAATTATGAATCTTTAGCATGTATCATTTTATAGCTATCTCAAATTCTGTTATGAAAACATATTTTTATCCATTCTTACTCAATTTACTTCTAAGTAAGAACAAAACATACACTGCCCTCATATTAGTTTGTCAATTGCTAAGGTTTCTGATAAAGATCAATGATCTTTATTTTAAATTTTACTTGTTTACTCTTTAACAGATTAGTCTTTGTTTCCATTGGCGTTTCATGTCAATAAGTAAGATATGTAATTTACACAGCATATATGTCTTGTATCCTTAACTTTAGAGACTATATTATTACAGATTACCTTATGAAGCATTGTTTTAATATTTTATAGTCACTATCTTCTTTTTTATTGTGGCATAATATACACAACATAAAATTTACCATTTTAACCAGTTTTGAATATACAATTTAGCGGCATTAAATACTTTATAATGTTGTACAATCATAATCAGTATCTATTTCCAGAACATTCTCATTATCTCAAACAGAAACTCCGTACCCATTAAACAATAACTCTTCATTCCTTTCTCCCCTCCAGCCAGCCTTGATAATATTTATTCTATTTTGTTTATGAATGTGACTAGTCTAGGTACCTCATATGGTTGAATCATATGTTTTTACTCTTGTGTCTGGCTTATTTCACTTGTAATATTTTCAAGGTTCACCTATCATATTGTAGCATATATCAGAATTTTTATGGCTGAATAATATCCCATCATATGTATACACCACATTTTGTTTATCCATTCATCTGTCAGTGGACACTTGAATTGTTTCCACTTTTTGACTGTTGGGAACTTTTGCTACTGTGAACATTCATGTACATTTATCTATTTGAGTGACTATTTTCAGTTTTTTTAGAGTGGAATTGCTGAATCATAATTCTGTTAAAACGTTTTGAGGAACCTTACTCTCCCCTTTAAAAAATTTATTAAAAGTGTCATTCCTTATGCTAAATATTAGAGTCATCTTCAGTCATGATATTATTTGAAAACATTAGTGTATAAACAGTGTATAAACAGGTTAAGTCAGCTGTTCACATTAATAAGTATTTAAGCAAACAACATTGATGGAGGGGCTTCCCAGATGGTGCCAGTGGTAAAGAACCCACCTGCCAATACAGGTTAGATGGAAGATACATGGGTTTGATCCCTGGGTTGGCAAGATTTCCTGGAGAAGGCAATGACAACCCACCCTAGGATTCTTGCCTGGAGAATCCCCTGAACAGAGGAGCCTGATGGACTACAGTCCATGGGGTCGCACAGAGTTGGACATGACTGAAGTGACTTAGCACGTACACATGCATGATGGTGTTCCATGTAGAGTTCTAGCCACTGAGATCACAAAGATAAATAAGATAAGGTCCCTGATCTGAAGGGATCCTTATAGTCCCCAAATCTTAAAAAAATTCAGTCACTAGCAATAGGCTCAAGTCTGCTGTACAATTTGAAGAGCTTTATTTATTTGAGTTATGAAGCAGAAATAAGTTTTCATGCTCTTATTTTTTTAAAGAAAATATAGAGGCACTATTGAAATTTTGAACCAAATGTGGTAGAGTTTTGGTAAAGAAAGGTTGATCCTGAATTATTTTGTGATTGGAGGATGTGAAAAGGGATTTACATGAAGGAGTCTCAGCCTGGGATTTGTGAGAAAGAGATTAGTGAGTGAAAATTATTAGACATATGGTAAACTAAAGGATTCCCTTTGGTATATACTCTGCCTATAATTTGGGGGAAAGGTTAATACATATTGGGGTGGAACATGGTCCACCGCTACTTCTGAAGAATGGTGATTAATTTTGAAGTGTTTTGAGGCAGTGGTCTTGCTCATTTATAGCTGGTCATGGGACCTTCTGGGCCTTTGCAGGATAGAGCAAGGATCATCCAGCTGAAGTTCTTTAAGAACGTATGGGTATCCTCTCAGTTTGTGCTCTGCTCCTTTTTAGCATTTCTAGAGGTTTGGACTTGAGGTCAGAATCACCCTTGTAGGCTTCACCTGAAATAGAATTTGAGAGTTCATGGCTGACTGCTCTGGCCCTTGGGAAGTCCCAGTACTGTTTTCTTTCTGTTTATAATAAATAATTTTCATCAACAGTGCATGTATTCAATTTACAGGTGTTTGACCTTTTTAGCCTACATGGAAATTTCAGATTAAAAAGCAAATCTAGAACTTATTGAAGAAAAAAAGAAATTCTTTCCTTCTGCCATCTTATAGTAGATGAAAGTCCAGTGAGCTGTCTCTGACTCCTGTTTGAAGCACAAATGCAAACAGCGGTGGTGCTTCACCTTAAATTCATCTTCAAGTATATTGGGGAAGGGAACTTACACCCTGGCCTTGAGTTGATCTTGAATATACACTGACTGATAATTGATGAGCTGGATTTGCTGCTGCTGCTGCTAAGTCGCGTCAGTCGTGTCCGATTCTGTGCGACCCCATTGAAGGCAGCCCAACAGGCTCCTTTGTCCCCGGGATTCTCCAGGCAAGAATACTGGAGTGGGTTGCCATTTCCTTCTCCAATGCATGAAAGTGAAAAGTGAAAGTGAAGTCGCTCAGTCGTGTCCGACTCTTAGTGGCCCCATGGACTGCAGCCTGCCAGGCTCCTCAGTCCATGGGATTCTCCAGGCAAGAGTACTGGAGTGGGGTGCCATTGCCTTTTCCGGAGCTGGATTTAATGGACACCAATTCTGGGTAATACATTGGCATTTGCTTCTGAAGTCTGCAATGGATTCAACTCCTGCTGTAAGTTTAGACTCAGCTTGGTCAGGACCTGGTGGTTCATCCCATCTGGCATGGCTTTACTTCACCTTTCACTGATGCTTCATTGGTCTCAAGTCTCTGCCATGAGCTGCCGAGAACACTGACTATCTCCTTATCCTCTTCTGTGGGTCTCTTGGTTCCTCAGCATTGAAAGCCCCACCATGACTGCTATCCTGTTAACTTCTTGCCTAAGGAACCTGTGGAAACCTTTGGGTTTACTCCACCAGATGAGAGATTAGGAATGATAATTAGGCACCTTTCTTTTTTTAAACTAGGCCTCTTTCTGACTATCTGTTTCTGCCTTCTTTACTCTGTGGGGGATGTTTTACTTCTTTACTCTGTATTAGCATAGTGTTGCCTTGCATAGTGGTTTTGTTCCTGAGACCCAAGGGGTAAAGAGCCCCTTTGCCTTCAACGTTCCTTTTATCTTACCTAATAGTCCACCCCGCATCCTCCCCCACTTCAGCCTGGAAAGTATGGGTAGGAAATACTTTTCTTCTGCTGCTTCCCTTCTCTTCTGTCTTCCTTCCTCTTCCCAAAAGCCACTTGCAAAGGAAGAAATAGGTTTTCACACTTCTCATTGTCTTATCTGTACTTTTCTTCTGTAAAAATCTCTGATCAAGTCAGCCAGATCTGCCTCTTCACCCATAAAGGAATCTTAAAAATCTTTTTTCTCTCACACAAAGCCTGACTTTGAAGACTATTTCCTAACCTTGTTGACTTGAAAACTCTATTTGGTGGCTCTAGTGATTATTTACTTTTATTTTCTCTTCTATATTGATGCTGCAGCAATCCTAACCTCTTTACCCCACTTCCCAAGGAAGATGGATACTTTATGATATCTAAATAGTATGCAAAAGAGGAAAGCCTGGTAATATACTTCAAAAAATGTTACATGTGCTATCTATGGATCAAGAGGCTGTTTTAGTTCATCTGTCTTGCATGTGACATTCAGTTCAGTTCAGTTCAGTTGCTCAGTCATGTCCAACTCTTTGCGACCCCATGAATTGCAGCACGCCAGGCCTCCCTGTCCATCACCAACTCCCGGAGTTCACTCAGACTCACGTCCATCGAGTCGGTGATGCCATCCAGCCATCTCATCCTCTTTCGTCCCCTTCTCCTCCTGCCCCCAATCCCTCCCAGCATCAGAGTCTTTTCCAATGAGTCAACTCTTCTCATGAGGTGGCCAAAGTACTGGAATTTTAGCTTCAGCATCATTCCTTCCAAAGAAATCCTAGGGCTGATCTCCTTCAGAATTAGCCTATAAGTAAAGATAGGGTTAGAATAGCTGCAAAGAAAATGTGGCCTGGGTTGATTGATATGTAGGCTGGTAGTACCTAAAATGTCCTTTGACTGTATCCACTAAAGATAGTTTATACAGTGACCTTCAGATCATCCATTCTCACTTGTCAAACCCTGTTTCCTAACGTTTGGATAAAGCAAATGGCTCAATCCTGCTGTAGCATGAATCTTTCAAGACCTGGCAAAAAAAGAATTTTGAATATTGGCAGATCTTTGCAAGATAATTTATTAAAAATAAATAAAAGTTGATTTATTTTAAAAAGCCAAGAAAGTACATAAGTTTTAGATAAACAAAGTAAAATATACAAAATAAAATTTTGTCACCTGCCTTGTGTAATGTTAAACACTTATAATTAGACTTTATTTAAGATGGTCCAGCCAAGCACCAAATTATTCTTGGCAATCTAATGCTGTAATACCATGAGAATGTCTTTTTTTGCATCATTACTGTATGTTTTCTCTACCAGACTATAAGCAACTTGAGAGCAAGACTGTGTTTTATTCACTTTGTTAATCCCAGGCTCTAAAGTGATAATTGGAACATTGTAAATATTAACACGTATTTACTGTCTGGATCTTTGCTGATCTATGAACAAAACACTTGTAAATGAGAACAAAAAGCCAATTATATATCTCTTTTTAGTGTTGTATGTTTGGGACAATACTCCATGACAGGGGGGAACCTAATAATTTGAGTTTTAACTTGTATTGACCCCGAAATGAATTTGAATGGCCCAATTTAATACTAGTCAGGGCTTATGGTGAAAAACATATTTCTTTGCAATCTAATCTAGCTTATAACATCATGAAATGCCTTCATTATCACAGCCTTCACAAGCTAACAAGCTAGGAATCCTAACTTTTATGAATTGATAGGAGTGTAAAAACACACAAGGTTTCATTTGATATACTACAAGTACTCTTGATTATGATGTCTCCTGGTCATAATATCATACTGAAATACCATGGCAACTTAAAAAAAATATTTATACAAATGTTAAAAAATAAAACTAAAAAACTTTGTGAGATGAACAGCAAAAATCAGCCCTTTGATTTTTAATTTATGGCTTGCAAGTCTTTGCCTTTTAGGACTTGAAAATGTTTCAGTTTTCACCATTTATAGCCAGGTATGAAGTAAGGGGAATACTTTGGTATTGAAAGTTTAAAGAATTTTAATGGCAAGAATAAAGCATTGTTGGTTCCAAATGAATAAGTGTTTTGAGAATTGTTATTGTTTTATATAAAAAAGTTATTTGTGCATGTAAGAGAAACACACTTTTGTGATAAACCTATTACATTGTCATTGTGCTATAACAGAAATCTTGTTACTTTGTAAAAAGCCCCAATATTATGATTACTGAGTGCTCAGAAATGTTCTTTGAGTGGTTGTAAACAGATCTGATCAATGAGGTAAGCAGTTCATAAATGTCTTTGAGGGATTTTTAGTTTGGGTTGCCCAACTGAAAAAGGAGTATTATTTGGCATGTCTATGGATATAATGGTATGCTAGGCAGCAGGTCTGTGGCTTAATTTAGCCAGAGAATGTACATTAACAAATTGGCTCTGTCAATGATGGATTATGCCTGAAAGAAGTTAACTGAATGCAATCTACTGGCCATGGTCATAGAGCAACACAGGTTTTTTTCTTCTTCCCATCAGGCTGACTTTTCTTCTGGCTCAGCACTTAACAAGCTCCACATGCAAAACTGGATGATCCTGGTTGTTGTAAAGCAGCCTCAATGTGTGCATTTTGGGAAAGGGAAGAAACACTTAGATTACATTTTTTGTGTTAATCTTTTGGAATGTGTGTGGATCAGACTCTGGGAAGGAGATGGATAGCTTCATGGTGAAATGTTGGCATACCATTTCTAGCTTCCATTTGTCAGCTAAAAAAGGGGAAGTGTTCTGGGTCAAAAACAGTGATTTATTTGCTACTTACAAAGAAAATGAATGGACAAACATGAGTGTGTCATTGTAATATTTGGACTTAAAGGCCACCATAAAGTCAAGCCACTTAATTAGTCCTTAAGCCAGTTGGTTGCAGTTAACTCTTCATTTCTTTATAATTTTTGTTAGGTTTAGTAAGAAGGCAGAGTATGGCTGTTAGTATGGGGTCACCTTTATGTAGAATAAAAATATGGAGATTTAAAATTTAGAGCAGTGGTTCAGTAGAAATGACTCCATACCATTCTTTGGGCACTCTTTAATCATACTTTTCAATTTTTTTTTTTTTTTCCAAATCTCAAGCATCTTTATCTTTTTTTTCTTTTTTTTTTAATTTAATTTAATTTTTTAAACTTTACATAATTGTATTAGTTTTGCCAAATATCAAAATGAATCCGCCACAGGTATACATGTGTTCCCCATCCTGAACCCTCCTCCCTCCTCCCTCCCCATTCCATCCCTCTGGGTCATCCCAGTGCACCAGCCCCAAGCATCCAGTATCGTGCATCGAACCTGGACTGGCAACTCGTTTCATACATGATATTTTACATGTTTCAATGCCATTCTCCCAAATCTTCCCACCCTCTCCCTCTCTCTCAGAGTCCATAAGACTGTTCTATACATCAGTGTCTCTTTTGCTGTCTCGTACACAGGGTTATTGTTACCATCTTTCTAAATTCCATATATATGTGTTAGTATACTGTATTGGTGTTTTTCTTTCTGGCTTACTTCACTCTGTATAATAGGCTCCAGTTTCATCCACCTCATTAGAACTGATTCAAATGTATTCTTTTTAATGGCTGAGTAATACTCCATTGTGTATATGTACCACAGCTTTCTTATCCATTCATCTGCTGATGGACATCTAGGTTGCTTCCATGTCCTGGCTATTATAAACAGTGCTGCGATGAACATTGGGGTACACGTGTCTCTTTCCCTTCTGGTTTCCTCAGTGTGTATTATACTTTTCAATTTTTCTTTGCATCACTCAGACGTTGGACACATGTCACCTTCAATAGCGCATCTCTTCTTTGAGGGTCTACCTCTAATTTCATAGTTGATGGAAGTTCTCAACTGATGATATACCAGCTTTCTATATAAAAATTGAAAACAAATCCTTACATTTCTAAGAAAAATAGCATTTGGATTGAATAACCAATCCATTTATTACTTATCGGGCTAGAATATGCTTCAGTAACAAAGAATGCCCAAATTTCAGTGACTTAACAATACAAAAATTTAACTTTCACACTACATGTCCACAAATAATGGGCAGAATCTTTGACAGAACTTCTGTCTAGACAGATGCTTTCATGATTACTTGGAAAAGGGAACATGTTAAATCATGTCCTGGCTCTTAAAGCTCTCGCTTCATGTTGCTGCTACTGCTGCTAAGTCACTTCAGTCGTGTCCGACTCTGTGTGACCCCATAGACGGCAGCCCACCAGTCTCTCCCATCCCTGGGATTCTCCAGGCAAGAACACTGCAGTGGGTTGCCATTTTCCTTCTCCAATGCATGAAAGTGAAAAGTGAAAGTGAAGTTGCTCAGTCGTGTCCGACCCTCAGCGACCCCATGGACTGCAGCCCACCAGGCTCCTCCGTCCATGGAATTTTCCAGGCAAGAGTGCTGGAGTGGGGTGCCATTGCCTTCATGATTACTTGGAAAAGGGAACATGTTAAATCATGTGTGGCTCTTAAAGCTCTCACTTCATAGCCATTCACATTTTATTGACCACAGTGAAAGTGTTAGTCACTCAGTCATGTTCCACTCTTTGCCACCCCATGGATTGCAGCCCGCCAGGCTCCTATGTCCATGGAATTCTCCAGGCAAGAATATGGGAGTGGGTTGCCATTCCCTTCTCTAGGGGATCTTCCCAACCCAGGGATTAAACCCAGGTCTCCTGCATTGTAGGCAGATTCTTTACCATCTGAGCTACCAGAGAAGCCAAAGCAAATCAGTATTTGCCTACTCCAAAGTCTCAAAGATTTTCTCCTATATTTTCTTCTAGGAGATCTGTAATTTGCATTTAGGTTTGTGAGCCATTTTGGATTATTTTGGTCTGTGGTATGAGATAAGGATTGAATTTTCTTTCTTTCCAGATGGATTTCCAGTTGTTCCAGAACAATTTGTTGAAAAGACTGTCCTTTCCCCATATAGTTATCATAGCACCTTTGTAAATAATAAATTGACTATCTATTCGACTGTCTGTTCTAAACTATTACTGGGCTGTCTCTCTTGGTCCATTGCTGTATATGTCTGTCCGTAGGCCAGCGAATAGTGTTTTGATTACTGTATCTTTAAGTTTGAAATAGGAGAAGGCAATGGCACCCCACTCCAGTACTCTTGCCTGGAAAATCCCATGGACGGAGGAGCCTGGTGGGCTGCAGTCCATGGGGTCGCGAAGAGTTGGACACGACTGAGCGACTTCACTTTCATTTTTCACTTTCATGCATTGGAGAAGGAAATGGCAACCCACTCCAGTGTTCTTGCCTGGAGAATCCCAGGGACGGCAGAGCCTGGTGGGGCCTTCTATGGGGTCGCACAGAGTCGGACACGACTGAAGCGACTTAGCAGCAGTAGCAGCAGCAAGTTTGAAATAGATAGTCTTAAGTCCTGTAACTTTGTTCTATTTCAGTATTGTTTTCACTGTTTTAGGTCTTTTCAGTTCAGTTCAGTTCAGTTGCTCAGTCATGTCCGACTCTTTGTGACCCCATGAACCGCAGCACGCCAGGCCTCCCTGCTGCTACTGCTAAGTCATGTCAGTTGTGTCCGACTCTGCGCGACCCTGACGGGCGCCCACCAGGCTCCCCCATCCCTGGGATTCTCCAGGCAAGAACTCTGGAGTGGGTTGCCATTTCCTTCTCCCATGCATGAAAGTGAAAAGTGAAAGTGAAGTCGCTCAGTCGTGTCCGACTCTAGTGACCCCATGAACTGCAGCCCACCAGGTTCCTCCGTCCATGGGATTTTCCAGGCAAAAGTACTGGAGTGGGGTGCCATTGCCTTCTCCGAATTTCATGCTAAGATATATAAATACAACAGATTGGTATATATTGGCCTTAGACCCTGTAAGCTTTCTAAATTCACTTATTAAATTTTAGTACCTTTTTGATATGTATTGATGTCTTCTATGTATATAATAATTTCTTTTTCATGGTAAGATAGTTTACCTCTTCTTTTTCAAGTAGTATGCCTTTTATTTATTTTCTTTCATTATTTCACTAGTAGGACCTCAACAGTGTTGAACAGAAGTTGTCAGAGCAGATATATGCCTTGTTTCTGATCTTTGAGGAGAAAATATTGTCTTCACTATTAAGCATGATGTTAGTTGTGGGTTTTTTAGTAGCTATAAATCTTTAGTAGATGCTTTTTTTTATCAAGTTGAGGAAGTTTTCTAGTCCCAGTTTTCTGAGATTTAAAGCTTAAGATAGGTATTAAAGTTTCTTAAGTATTTTTTATGCATTGATTTGAGATGCTCAGATGTCTTTTCTCCTTCATTCTTCTAATATGATGAATTACACTGATTTATTTTCAATTTATTTTATTTATCAATTACATAAATCAATTGATTTATTTTATCAATCTTGTATTCTCAGGAAAACCCTATTTGGTCATAATGTATACACTTTTATGTATTGCTGGATTTAATTTGCTTATATTTTATTAATATTTTTTCTTCTATGTACATGAAGCATATTAGTCTTAAAGTTTCTTGCCATGTCTTTGCCTTTTATTGTTATTGGGGAAAGACTTGTCTCATAAAATCAGCTTGTCTCATAAAATAGAGGCGAGGTCCCTACTCCTCTATTTTCTAAGAATTCTATCTACAGAACTAATATTATTCCTTTCTTGAGTATTTGAAGTAATTCACCAGTGAAGCAATCTGGACCTGGAGTTTTATTTATGAGAAGAGTTTATTCTGATTTATTTTCTCTAGTTGATAGGAGGGCTATTCAGATGTTCTATTTTTTCTAAAATCAGCTTTGGTAATTTGTATCTTTAAGGAATTTGTCTATTTCATCTAATCAAAAATATTTTGCAAAAATTGTTTTACAATAGTATCTTCTTTTAAGTATCTGTAAGATCTTAGTGATTTTCCTTCTTTCAATCCTAGTATTAGTAATTGAGCTTTCTTTTTTTTAAAACCAGAGATTCTTTTCAGTTTTGTCAGACTTCTGAAAAAACTGGCTTATATTTCATTGAAGGAAGAGAGGGATGAATGGATGAGATGCAGGGTATTTTTAGAGTAGTAAAACTATTATATATGAAACTGTAATAATGGATACATTTCATTGTGCATTTGTTAAAACCCATAGAACTTGTACAACACAAAACAGTAAACCTTTCTTCCTTCCCCTAGAACTCTTGGCAATCGTTGATATTTTTACTATCCCTTTTAAGAAATGTCATGTAGTTGATCCAGGGTACAATCAAGGCTTATGCAGTACATTTTCTTATTATGTCTCTTTAGCCTGTTTAAGTCAGAACAGAACTTTTGCTTTCGTCCATCCCAACTCGACCATGACATTGATGGAAGAGTTGCAGAAGAGTTTGAGCCACAGATGTAGAAAACGAACTAGTAGTTGCTAGTGGGAAGGACGGGGAGAGGCAATATAGGGGTTGGGGAGAGGGAGGTACAAACTAGCGTGTGTAAGATAGGCTACAAGGATGTGTCGTACATCATGGGGAATATATCAAATACTTTATAATAACTGTAAATAGAGTATAATCTTTAAAAATTGTACATAAATTAAAAAAACATAAGGGAATCTCAAAAAGAAAAAAGTCCTAGAAGAAAACATAGGCAGTATACTCTTTAACATTAATCTAAGCAGGTTTCTTTTTTTTTTTTTGGATCTGTATTCTCAGGCAAAGGGAACAAAAGTGAAAATAAGCAAATTGGACCTATTCACAATAGCCAGAACATGGAAGCAACCTAAATGTCCATCCACAGAGGAATTAATAAAGAATGTAGTATATATATATGATGAAATATTAGCCATAAAAATGAATGAAATTGGGTCATTTGTAGTGATCTGGATGGACCTAGAGTCTGTCACAGAGTGAAGTTAAGTCAGAGAAACCCATATATTAACATATATATGGAATCTAAAAAAAATAGTACAGATGAACCTGTTTGAGGGGCAGGAATACAGATGCAGATGTAGAGAACATACATGTGGACATAGGATGGGGAAGGAGAGGATGGAACAAATTGATAGAATAGCATTGACATATATACACTATCATGTATAAAGCAGATAGCAAGTGGGAAGGTGCTGTATAACATAGGGAGCTCAGCTGAGTGCTAAGGGGTGGGATGGGGGTGGATGGGAGGAAGGCTCAAGAGTGAGGGGTTATGTATATACATATAGCTGATTAATACTGATGTATGGCAAAAGGCAACACAACATTGTAAAGCAATAATACGCCAAAGCAAACAAATAAAACCTTCTCAAAACTAAAAAAACTTTTACACAGTAAAGGAAACTATCAACAAAATGAAAAGGGAACTTACTGAATGGGAGAAACTATTTGCAAATGATATGACTGGAAAATATATTAAGAACTCATACAACTCAAAAAAAACAAAAAACCCAATTAAAAAATGAGCAGGAAAAAAAAAAATGAGCAGAGGAAAATGGATAGGCATTTTCCCAAAGAAGACATACAGATAACCATAGGCACATTAAAGATACTCAGCATTATTAATCATGAGGAAAATGCAACTCAAAGCCACAGTGAGCTACCTCATACTTGAAGCCACTATGGAAAACAGTATAGAGGTTCCTCAAAAATTTTAAAATAGAACTGCCATTCAACACAGCAATTCCACCCCTGGGTAATTATCTGAAGAAAATGAAGACAGTAATTTGAAAAGATATATGCACCGCAGTGTTCACAGCAGCATTATTTACAATAGCCAAAATAGGAAGCAATGTAAGAGCTTGTTGACAAGTGAGTGGATAAATAGGATGTGGCACATATATACAACAGAATATTACTTAGAAGATTATATCATAATACATAATATATAATAAATGATTAAAATAATATATAATATTATATAAAAATGAAATCTCAGCCATTTGTGACAACATTTATGGTCATGGAGGGTATTATGCTTAGTGAAATAAGTCAGATTGAGAAAGACAAAGGATGTTTTCACTTATGTGTGGAATTTAAAAAACAAAAGAACAAATATAACAAATCAGAAATGGACTCATAAAGAAAAAAACTAGTTGTTACCACATAGGAAGGTGTGAGGGGAGGGGGAAATGGAAGGGGATTAAGAGGTACAAACCACCAGTTATAAACTAAGTTGCTGGGATATAATATACAGCACAAGGAATATAGTATAACAAGTGTATGATGTGTAATCTGTAAACATGTTGAGTCACTATGTTGTACACCTGATAATAATAGTGTAGTAAGTCAAATATATCTAAAAGACTATCTTTTTTCATTTATCATAATCCTTTAAGACTTATCCAGGCATCAGTAATTTGTTATTTTTAATGCTGAGTAGCATTTTATTGTATGGATATACCACACTTTACATTGATGGACATTTGACTTGTGTTCAGTTTTTGGCTTTTCAAATAAAGCTATTTTGAACATTTGTGTACAAGTCTTTGTATAAACATATATTTCCTTTCCCTTGAGTAAATCCCAATGAGTGAAATGGCTGGCTATATGTATTTAACATTTTAAGAAACTGACAAACTATTTTCAAAAATGATTATATCATTTTATATTTTTACCAGCACTGCATGAGATTTTCAGTTGTTTCATATCTTTGCCAACACTTGGTATGTTCATTTTGTTAATATTAGACATTCTAATTGTTGTACAATGATCTCTCATTGTGATTTAAATTTGTGTTTTATTAATGATTAATAATGATAAGCATCTTTTGATATGCTTATTTGTCATATATCTTGTTTGGTGATGGGCCTGTTCAAATCTTTTGTCTACTTGTGTTGAATTTTGAGAGTTCTTTATGTATTCTGAATACAGTCCCTTATCAGGTATGTACTTTGTAAAGGTTTCTTCTCAGTCAATGGCTTGTTTTGTTATTCTCTTAACAGGGTCTTTTTGAAGAGTAGAAGTTTTAAATTTTGTTGAAGTCCAGTTAATCAATTTATTCTTTTATGGATCATACTTTATGTTTCATATCTAAGAAATTTTAGCCTGATCCAGGGGTCAGCAAACTATAACCTATAGTGCAAATATGGGCTGTTGATTGTTTTATATGATCTGCGGTCAAGAAATTTTTAATAGAAATTTTTGAGATAACTATAAGTTCATGTGAAATTATAGCAAACAATAAAGAGGCATGCATATAAACTTTCTCTAATTTCTCCCAGTGGTAGAAGTTTGCAAAACTGTGTAGTTTAATATCACATCCAAGTTATTGACACAATCCACAAACCTTATTCAGATTTCTGCAGTCTTTCTTTTACTCATTTGTGTGGGTAAATACTTTAACATTTTTAAATGGTTGGAAATCAACCATTTCCAAATCAAAAGTGTATTATTTCTCAATATATGAGTATTATATGAAATTCACATGTCAGTGTCCAAAGTAAAGTTTCATTGGAACATTTATTCCTTTATGTATTATCTGTGACTCTATGATAACAGAATGGGGTAATTGTAACAGAAGCTATATGTGATAATCCCATTACCTTCCACTGTTGCTCAATGCCCTATAAATTGCTGTGATGCTGTTATAATGCTGTTGACAGCATTTTGTGTATCACATATCACTGTACCATGACATTATATTTACTTTTTCATCACCAGGGCATTCCCATCATGTCACATCAAGAAGAGAAAACTAGACTTTAAATATCATGCTTTTAAGGCACAGTAGAGTTTAACCATTTAAATTAATAATTTGTTAACAAATTAGGTGGTGAAGTATTTATTTATTGTGGAATGACTCAACAGCTGTGCTGAAAGAATGTAATATATGTACATTGATATTACCAGACTATTCATCATGATATTCCCAACACATAGGACAGAACAATCAGGAAAAATTAGAAATTTTCAATGAAATATATCATCATAGTAAAATTTTTTTCCAAAAATAAAAAGTGAGGCTGCAACCAAAACAAGCTTTCAAGTGGTCCATTTGTTAGCCAAGCAAGGATTTCTAATGGTGAGTTAATTAAATCTTGTTTGCAGCAACTGAAGAATAAATGTGTCGAGGGAAAACGTTTAAGATTATTAGTTGTTGGGCAAAAGTGATTCCTCAAAGAGTTAAAGACATTAGGAGGGACATCAGTAGTCAGTTTAAAATGAAGGCAAATGATTTCAAGTTCATTTCCTTGGCTCTTGATGAATTGAAAAATGTTATTGATATTCCTTAACTGTTACTGTTTATTCAAAGATTCAGGGCTTCCTTGGTGGCTCAGTGGTAAAAAATTTGCCTGCAATACAGAAGACGCAGGGGATGCAAGTTCCGTCTCTGGATCAGGAAGATCCCCGGGAGCAGAGCATGGCAACCACTCCAGTGTTCTTGCTTGAAAAATCCCATGGACAGAGGAGCCTGGCAGGCTACAGTCCAAGGGGTTTCAAAGAGTCAGACATGACTGAAGTGACTGAGCACAGCATTCAAAGAATCAATACAAAGTGATTAAGTATTAACCCAATGAAAAGTCAGCATGGAACTACTACAGGTGAGAATATTTTCAAGTAAGTTATGAAAACATTAATTTAGTACAACCTGAAGGGTGGTATTTGCTAAAATGTGTTACATCTGTTAGTGGTAAAAATGTGAATGAAGCAGGAAAGATTTGGTTGAACAAATGAACATAACTTTTGAAAATAAAACTTGTTTAAAGCCCTTGGTTATTTAGTGGTTCTTTGCAGGAAATATTAATATTTGAATCTGTTATTTGTTTTTGAAACAGTAGTTTTAAGAGTAGGCTTCACACAGTCTCATGGGCTTCAATTGTGCGTTCTGTGAATTTTTATCAGAAACAGAAGCAGAATATCCTAGCTTGCCCTTCCACACGGAAGTTCAATGATTTAGCAATGGTAGTAATCCATTGTGATTTTCTTGAATTAAGGGCTAACACTGAAATTTTTCTGAAAGCAAAAAACCTCTTTGAATTGTTACTATTTGAATGGCTTTAGAAATTAGCTTTTGCTGCAATTTAACAAAGTTAATGTACTTACTCCAAAATTACAAGGAAAACAGTGCATACATGAGTAAAGTATAAATGAGGCAAAGTCATTTTGATTTTTGTTTCTTGAATCTCAAGTAATGTCAGACTTCTTTATACAGTTCCTATACTGTCCAGTGTTAAAACAAGAAATGAGACCTTCGTTCCTATGCAGATTTGTAGTAGGTATCTTTTCCAGAAGCATTTTTAAGACTATAATGCAAAGGCAAGGGAAATTCCATATTTCAAAATCCATTTAACTTAGTGCAAGTAACCTTCACTTAGAAGTAATCTGCAGTGTAATGACATGCTGAAAGAAAAATATGAAGAAAAGAATCTAGCAGAATTATGTAAATGCCTTCCAAGTGATGAATATTCGTAATTAAAATCATATGATTATGGATTGCTATCAGTATCTGGTAGTACCTATGTGAAAGACATTTTCAAATATAAAAATGTGTGAAATCTAATTGTGTGTGCTCAGTAGCTCAGTCGTGTCCAACTTTTTGCAACCCCATGGAGCCCACCAGGCTCCTCTGTCCATGGAATTCTCCAGGCAGGAATACTATAGTGTGTTGTCATTTCCTGTGCCAGGGGATCTTCCCAACCCAGGGATCGAGCCCTTTTCTCTTGTGCTGCCTGCATTGTAGGTGGATTCTTTACTACTGAGCTACCAGGGAAGACTGTATAATAAAATCTCATTACAGATTAGCATTAAAATATGTACCTTTGCAATTTATTTTTTTACATTAATTTTTTTATATTGAGATTGAACTCACATATCATAAAATTCATCATTTTAAAGTGTATATTTCAGTAGTTTTTAGTATTTTCACAAGGTTGTACAATTACTGTTTCAGAAAGTTTACATCAGCAGCAAAAGCCCATACCCATTTTGTTGTTCTTGTTCAGTCGCTAAGTCATGTCCTACTCTTTGTGACCCCATGGGCTGTGGCACACACCAGGCCCCTCTGTCCTCCACTATCTCCCCGAGTTTGTGCAAATGCATGTCCGTTGAGTTGGTGATGCTATTTAACCATACCCACTAGCAGTCACTAATTACCTCCTTTCTCTAACTGCTATTTACTTTCCTCTCTGTATGGATTTGCTTATTTTGAACATTTAATATAAATGAAATTGTTTATCTGGCCATTTGTCTGGCCTCTTTCCCTTAGCATATGTTTTCAAGGCTCAGCCAGTTGTAGCAAGTTTCAGTACTTGTCATTTTTATGGTGAATTCCATTATATGGATACTCCACATTTGTTTATCCACTTACTAACTGACACAAATTTGAATAATTGGTAGAAATTGATTGAAAGTTTCTACTCTTTTTGCTATTATGAATAATGCTCCTATGAGCATTCATGTACAAAATTTTGTTTGAACACATATTTTCAATTATCTTGAGTATATACCTAGTTGTGGAATTGCTGATTGTCATGGGTTGAATTGTATCCCTCCTCACAAAGGCCATGTTGTGGTTCTAACCTTTGGTGTCTTTGCTATGACCTTATCTAGAAATACGGTTTTTGCAGCTGTAATAAAATTAAGATGTTGGGTTAAGGTGGATTCTAATCCTATGATAGATGTCCTTATAAGAGGAGTGCCAAAGAATCAACACTTTGGAATTGTAGTGCTGGAGAAGACTCTTGACAGTCCATTGGACAGAATGGAGATCAAACCAGTCAATTCTAAAGGAAATCACCTTGGATATTCATTGGAAGGACTGATGCTGAAGCTGAAGCTCCAATCCTTTGGCCACCTGATGTGAAGAGCTGACTCATTGGAAAAGACCCTGATGCTGGGAAAGATTGAGGGCAAGAGGAGAAGAGGTTGACAGAGGATGAGATGGTTGGATGGCATCACTGACTCAATGGACATGAGTTTGAGCAAACCCTGGGAGATGGTGAATGACAACGAAACCTGGTGTGCTGCAGTCTATGGGGTTGCAAAGAGTTGGACACAACTTAGCAACTGAACAACAATAAGAAGAGGGGAATTAGGACATACAGAGACAGACATACATAAAGGGAAGACAGAAACAGAAACTGGAGTGATGTACCAACAAGCCCAATAATGCTAAAGATACTGATAACCACTGGAAGCTAGAAGAAGCAAGGGGGAATCTTCCCTAGAATCTTTAGAGAGGGCATGGTCTGAAATCACAGCCTGATTTTCGATTTCTAACTTTAGGATCTGTGAAAGAATAAATTTCTATGGTTTTAAGTCATTCAGTTTATATTAATTTGTTATGGAACCCCTAGAGGATTAATACACTGGGTCATATGATAATTCTATGTCTAACATTTTTAGGAAATGTTAATCTGATTCAGTAGTAGCTGTGCCATTTTACAATCCCACTAACAGGATATGAGGACTCCAGTTTCTCTACATCCTCACCAACTTTTTTTTTAAATTGAAGTCATCCCAGTGAGAGTGGTAGCTGGTGATTTTAATTTGCAGTCCCTAGTGATCAGTGATTCTTAATGATCTTTTCAAGTGCTTGTTGGCTACTTGTGTATCTTCTTTGGGAAAATATCTATTGAAATTCTTTGCCCATTTTAAATTGGGTTGAGGTATAAGTGTTCTTTGTACAACCTGGATATTAGATCCTAATCAGATATATAATTTGCAATATTTTCTCTCATTCTGTGTATTGTATCTTCACTTTTGATGTACAGAAGTTTTATGTTTTGATGGAGTCAGTGTAACAATTTTTTATTTGACTGTTATTTTTGTTGTTATGTATGAGAAAAACATGCCTAATGCAAGCTCATAATGACTTACATCTATGTTAGAGTTTTAGAGTTTCAGCTCTTATATTTAGGTTTTTGATTAATTTTAAGCTAATTTTTGTGCATGGTGTGAGGTATGGGTCTGAATTCATTCTTCTGCATGTGGATATGCAGCTGTCTCAGCACCATTTGTTGAAAAAGTTATGTTTTCCTCATTGACTGTTCTTGCATCCTCATCTAAAACAATTTGACCATAGATGAATAGGTTTACTTCTTTTTCTTAAATTGAAGTATAGTTGATTTACAATGTTGTGTTAGTTTCAGGTGTACAACAAAGTGGTTCAGTTATACATACACATATCTATCTATTCTTTTTCAGATTCTTTTCCATTACAGGTAATTCTAAGATATTGAACATAGTTCCCTGTGCTATAGGTCCTTGTTTACCTATTTTTTTCCCTTTTTTAAAAAATTTTATTTTATTTTTTAACTTTACAATATTATATTGGTTTTGCCATATATCAACATGAATCCGCCACAGGTATACACTTGTTCCCCATCCTGAACCTTCCTCCCTCCTCCCTCTCCATACCATCCCTCTGGGTCGTCCCAGAGTGCACCAGCCCCAAGCATCCAGTATCGTGCATCGAACCTGGACTGGCGACTCGTTTCATATATGATATTATACATGTTTTAATGCCTTTCTCCCAAATCATCCCACCCTCTCCCTCTCCCACAGAGTCCAAAAGACTGTTCTATACATCAGTGTCTCTTTTGCTGTCTCGTACACAGGGTTATTGTCACCATCTTTCTAAATTCCATATATATGCGTTAGTATACTGTATTGGTGTTTTTCTTTCTGGCTTACTTCACTCTGTATAATAGGCTCCAGTTTCATCACCTCATTAGAACTGATTCAAATGTATTATTTTTAATGGCTGAGTAATACTCCATTGTGTATATGTACCACTGCTTTCTTATCCATTCATCTGCTGATGGACATCTAGGTTGCTTCCATGTCCTGGCTATTATAAACAGTGCTGTGATGAACATTGGGGTACACGTGTCTCTTTCCCTTCTGGTTTCCTCAGTGTGTATGGCCAGCAGTGGGATTGCTGGATCATAAGGCAGTTCTATTTCCAGTTTTTTAAGGTTACCTATTTTATATATAGTAGTGTGTATACCTGGTGAAGGCAATGGCACTCCACTCCAGTACTCTTGCCTGGAAAACCCCATGGATGGAGGAGCCTGGTAGACTGCAGTCCATGGGGTCGCTAAGAGTCTGACACAACTGAGTGACCTCACTTTCACTTTTCACTTTCATGCATTGAAGAAGGAAATGGCAACCCACTCCAGTGTTTTTGCCTGGAGAATCCCAGGGACAAGGGAGCCTGGTGGGCTGCCGTCTATGGGGTCACACAGAGTCGGACACGACTGAAGTGACTTAGCAGCAGTGTGTATACCTCAGTCCCATTCTCCCAATCTACTTCCCTCCCCAAAATTTCTTCTCAAATTAATTTTGGTAATTTGTGTCTTTTAATGAAATCTTCCACTTTTTCTAATTTATTGACCTACAACTGTTCATTGTATTCCCTTATAGGTTTGAATGGTTAATAGTAATGTTTCCCCTTTCATTCATAGTTTTAATATTTGAATCTTTTTTCCTTTTTTAAACACCTGTCAATATTGTTTAACTTTTCATAAAACCAATTTTACATTTCAACTTTAGAATCTCTATTTGATTGCTTCTTATTATTTGGATTTTTTTATTGATAAGCCTCTATTCAATGAAACATCATTTTAATTCTATATTTCTTTAGGCATTATCTTCTTATTCCTTGAACATTTTCAGCATAACTGATTAAGTCTTTAGTTTGTCCAGTGTCTAACTTCCTCAGGGACAGTGTATATTGACAACTTAATCCTGAGTTTGTATAATTCTTTCTTGTCATTTGCATGTCTTGTAATTTCTTGTTGAAAACTGGACATTTCAAATAATATAGTGTAGCACTCTGAAAATTAGGTTCTGCTCCATCTTCAGGATTTAATATAACTGCCACTTGTTGAAGCAGTTTTTTGTTTAGCAGCTTTTCTGAGAACTAATTTTGATAAGTTTCTATCTTTTTTGTGTGTGTGCCCACTAAAAGTTTCCACTGGTTAGCTTTGTGGTCAGGTAATGATTTAACAGAGATTCCTTAAATGTCTGGAATTGTAAAGTCTCTCAGTATTTTTCAAGAGACTATAGGTGCTTTTTAAAGCAGAGACATTACTTTGCCAACAAAGGTCCGTCTAGTCAAGGCTATGGTTTTTCCAGTAGTCATATATGGATGTGAGAATTGGACTGTGAAGAAAGCTGAGCACCGAAGAATTGATGCTTTTGAACTGTGGTGTTGGAGAAGACTCTTGAGAGTCCCTTGGACTGCAAGGAAATCCAACCAGTCCATTCTAAAGGAGATCAGTTCTGGGTGTTCTTTGGAAGGAATGATGCTAAAGCTGAAACTCCAGTGCTTTGGCCATCTCATGCAAAGAGTTGACTCATTGGAAAAGACTCATGCTGGGAGGGATTGGGGGCAGGAGGAGAAGGGGATGACAGAAGATGAGATGGCTGGATGGCATCACCAACTCGATGGACATGAGTTTGAGTGAACTCCGGGAGTTGGTGATGGACAGGGAGGCCTGGCATGCTGCAATTCATGGGGTCGCAAAGAGTTGGACACGGCTGAGTGACTGAACTGAACTGATAGGTGCTTTTTGAGGCATGCCTTCAATACTCAGCCAAGAAGTTTACACTCTACCTTATACTTCATTTCCTACTTGTACAGAGTCTTAAGGTTAGTCAGAAGTGAGAGGTTAGGGCATTATCAGGTCTTGTATTAGCATATTTACAGCAGAGACATTACTTTGTCAACAAAGGTCCATCTAGTCAAGGCTATGGTTTTTCCAGTGGTCATGTATGGATGTGAGAGTCAGACTATAAAGAAAGCTGAGTGCCGAAGAATTGATGCTTTTGAACTGTGGTGTTGGAGAAGACTCATGAGAGTCCCCTGGACTGCAAGGAGATCCAACCAGTCCATCTTAAAGGAGATCAGTCCTGGGTGTTCATTGGTAGGACTGATGTTGAAGCTGAAACTCCAATACTTTGGCCACCTGATGTGAAGAGTTGACTCATTTGAAAAGACCCTGATCCTGGGAAAGATTGAGGGCAGGAGTAGAAGGGGATGACAGAGGATAAGATGATTGGATGGCATCACTGACTCAATGGACATGGGTTTGGGTGAACTCCAGGAGTTGGTGATGGACAGGGAGGCCTGGTGTGCTGCGGTTCATGGGGTTACAACGAGTCGGACATGACTGAGTGACTGAACTGAACTGAGAAGTGGATCTGCGCAGTTCAAACCCATGTTTAAGGGTCAAATATAAATGCAAACATTTTGAATGGATCAGACAGGTCAAATAATAGTTGTTTGGGAATGAAATCTGTTCTGCTCTCACTGGGCATGTGAGCTGTGAATTTTTTCAAGACTGCTGCAGTTCTGGGTATGGGACTTGTACAAGTTAAAACAAAGCTTAATTTTTCACTGAGATTTAGATGTTTTTCTTGATTAAATGTTGCCTGGATTGCTGCAAGCCTTTGATTAATTTCCAGAGTTATGAAAAAGTTTATTTTGACAATTTTTACCTTTTTTTTTTTTTTTTTTTTGCTGCTTTTATGGAGGAACAAACTTTTGGAGGTATTTACTCTGCCAGTTTTCCTGATGTCACACTGTAATCAATTTTGATGTTAGGAAATACTAACTTTGACCTCCAACTACATGAAATATTACCCTCCTGAAAGAATTGCTTTGTTCATATTCTTATCAATATAGAGGGCCTTTATTACAAATAAGTTTTACTTTGTTATTTAGTTCCACTAAACTTGTGGACATTTTTTTCTTTCTTGTTATGTAAGTGCCTCTCGAATATCCTCATTTTTTCTTCTTGGTCCAGTGCTTAAAATATTTACTCTCTGGCCCTGTATAGGAAAAATTTTTTGGTCTCTGGTCTAATCCAAGATCCAGAGATTTTCTCCTATGTTTCCTTGAGAAATTTTATAGTTTTAGGTTTTAAATTTAGGTCTATGATCTATTTTGAGTTAATTGTTGTATACACTGCAAAGTATGGATCCAGATACATTTTTTCTATATCAATATGCATTTTTGTCAAAAATCAGTTGTCTATACATATGTGGGTTTAATTCTGGATTTTTACTCTTTTCCATTGATCTGTCTTGTCTTTATACCAATATCATGCCTGTTCTGATTACTATAGATTCGTATTAATTCTTGAAATCAAGGAGTATAGGTTCTTCAACTTTATTATCACTTTTTTCAGATGTTTGGATATTATAGATCTTTAACATTTTTATACAAAATTAAGAATTAGCTTTTCAATTTCTACATGAAAGTCTTGCTGAGATTTTGATTGGGTTTGTGTTCAGTTTACAGGTCAATTGAGAAGAATTGGCATCTTAACAAAACTGGACTTCTGGACCTATGAACAAGGTGTATCTCTTCATTTATTTAGATCTTTATTCTCTCAGAACATATTGCTTCTAATTTCAGGCCCTTAGAATTTAAGAACTACACCTACTAAAGTGATAAGTGGGAGCACATGAGCTCTGACCTGTAGGCTTAGGTTACCTGCTTTTTAATTCTAGCTTCACTATTTATTAGCTATGTGATCTTGGGGAACTCATTGACCCCACTTTGCTTCAGTTTACCATTTGTAAAATGGAGGAGTCATGGTGTGATAGTACTTATTCATAGAACTAATATGAATTAGTATATATATATATATATATATATATATATATATATAAATCGTTTAGAACACTTTCTGGCACAGCACTATGCAAAGATTAGCTTTTGAATGCTCTCATAAGGAACTCTTATATACATAATTTAACTTAAACTTTTACTGAGGGATGAGTATGCCTCAAACTTTCTTATTGTATTCTCGTGTGCATGTGTGCTCAGTTGCTTGTCGTGTTCGATTCTTTGTGACCCTGAGGATTATAGCCCACCAGGCTCCTCTGTCCATGGGATTCTCCAGGCAAGAATACTGGAGTGAGTCGCCATGCCCTCCTCGAGGGGATCTTACAGACCTAGGGACTGAACCCACGTCTTCTGCCTCTCCTGCATCGTGGGTGGGTTCTTTACCGCTGAGCCACAGGGGAAGCCCTCTTATTGTATGCTAAGTAAGTTGCTTCAGTCGTGTCCGATTCTTTGTGACCAGTCTGTAGCCTGCCAGGCTCCTCCGCTCGTGGGATCTCCAGGCAAGAGTACTGGAATGGGTTGCCATTTCCTTCTCCATCTTATTGTATAGGGACAAGTAAAAATGAAAGATATATAGCAAGTGGCAATAACTGCAAAAATGTTTTCTGGTCAGCACAATCTTTGAATTCATAAGGTGGTAATAAGGCTAAGTGGCAGTAAAGTCCTTTGAGGCTTGTAAATATAAACAGTTTTATAATAATAATAGTTTACATTTGTAAAGAGCTTTTAACTACTTTCATGTGTATTATTTGAGCAAATGATGACTGCGAATGGCCTTTTCCCCCTGTGACTGGCTTTTAAGCTATTACATAACAGAAGAGAAACTCTAGATTGCTAGCCAAAAAATATGAGCTAGACTATTTCTCGTTTTGATTTTAAAAATAAGTACATACGAACTTCCCTGGTGGTCCAGTGGTTAAGAATCTGCCTTGCATTGCAAGGGGCACAGGTTTGATTCCTGGTTGGGGCACTAAGATCCCATATGCTGTAGAGCAGCCAGTTCCACACACCACAACTTCTGAGCCCGAGTGCCAGCATAACACAGCAAAGATCTTGTGTGCAGCCACTAGGACTCAATGCAGCCAAATAAATAAATAATAAAATAAAATAAGCACACAAAAATCCTTAACTTTAATGAGTGCTTTGTATAACTTTAATGATTGTATAACTTTGTATAACTTTAATGAGTTCTTCCCTCATAGCTCTGTTGGTAAAGAATCTGCCTGCAATGCAGGAGACCCTGGTTCGATCCCTGGTTTGGGAAGATCCCCTGGAGAAGGGAAAGGCGACCCACTCCAGTATTCTGGCCTGGAGAATTCTGTGAACTCTATAGTCCATGGGGTTGCAAAGAGTCGGACAGGACTGAGCAACTTTCACTTCACTTGTACATAACAATAGACTGTGATTTATAATGTATGTAGCATAGTGGTTAAGAGTACAAGACTCTGAAGCCTGACTCTTTGGGTTCAAATATCTGCTCGTCCCTTTCTAGATGTATATGTGTGGACAAATTACATAACTTCTTCATGACTTGGTTTCCTCATCTGAAACTAAGGATAAATAATAGTACTAACTTATAATCTTATAGTACTAACTATAAGATTGTATGATGATTAAATGAATTAACATATATAAGATATGTTTATGCTCTTAGTTACATCTACTATTTATTATTATTAGTAGTAGCAACCATAGTAGCATTTTGTTATTATTGCTATTTTTAAAATTTATTTATTTTATTTTTATTTATTTTTTTTACATTTTTTTTAAAATTTTATTTTATTTTTAGACTTTACATAACTGTATTAGTTTTGCCAAATATCAAAATGAATCCGATTGGAGGATAATTGCTTTACAATATTGTATTACTATTATTTTTTATTTTACTTTAAAATTTTACTGGAGTATAGTTGATATACAATGTTGTGTTATTTCAGGGGTACAGCAAAGAGAATCAGTTATGCGTATACATATATCTAATCTTTTTAAGATTCTTTTCCCATCTAGGCCATTACAGAATAACAAGTAGAGTTTCCTGTGCTATACAGTAGGTCTTTATTAGGTAACTATTTTATATATACTTTATATATAAAGTAGTATATATATGTCAATCCCAAACTTCCAATTTATGTCTGTTTTTTTTCCAAGGAAATTACTCACGTAATTTATTCCAAGTAGAAAAAACATTTTCTCCATAATTCACATCCTGTTTGCTACACATTATATTAAGATGACCATATCACATCTAGAAAGCTATATACATTGTCCAATGATGTATCTAGTTTCTTTTCAGACATTTGGTATAAGAAAAAGCAAAGTATACCTTGGCTAAGTTTTTATTCCCGAGGGGCAAAGTGAGTCTTAAATATATATGCTATTAAACACATGCATCAAGTATAGAATCCTTTTGGCCTTGATGCAAAAGAAATTAGTCCTTAAATGTCTTTTAAATACAGTATGTCTATTACTTTTTAAATAATTTTTTGGCTCAACTCTATCCCCACTGGGCACAGATTCTTGCTCTTTCAGTTGTATTGGATCATATGAAGTTGTCGTTTTTGTAAGTGAGAAATGTTTGAATATCAGAAATTTCAAAATGTTCAACCTTATACATAATAACATGTAACATCATAGGACAGCTAAAGTTATAGAGGTGTGTGTGTGTGTGTGTGTGTGTGTAAAAGGTGGGAGGGAGGACATGGAAATTTGTAAGCATGACAGGGAGGCCTGGCATGCTGCAATTCATGGGGTCGCAAAGAGTCGGACACGACTGAGCGACTGATCTGATCTGATCTGATCTGATACCCCTTGGCATACCCCAGCTAAAAACCTCTATGCTAGCCTGTGGTTTTAGACACTCAAAATCAAACACAGTTGCCCTAGTGGGCTTTCCTACTTCCACATTAATACAGAAAATAACATTTTTTTAATTATAAAATTAATGCTTGCTTCTTATGGAAAATATAGATAATTCTCAAAAAGGAAAAGAAAACCATTTATGGTCCTATCCATCAAGATAACTGCAACTAACCCTTTGGTATATATACATCCAAACTGCATTATTATCATAGGGTTTACTTTCTTAAAATATGTGGGATCACACTATATATTTTCTTTGTATTATGTTTTTTATTCAGGTTTAAACATTTCGAAGAAAATAAATTTTGGTCTTCTGAGGTTCTCAGCTCCATAGGTTTACTAATTATATGGCCAAAGGTAAGTTTTATTGCCTTTTTATGCCTCAGTTTCCATAATCTGCAAAATAAGGTGATCATTAAAATAAATTAAGTAATATTGTGAATGTAAAGTCTTAGCATACACCTGGCATAACATACACCTGGAGTATTGCTGTTATTGTTAGATAAAAATTGGGAAGTAATGTAGAAATATAAGGTATAGTAAAGGCAGGTGGTAGATACATTTTCCATGGATAACAAACAGGACCAAGGAGTTACAAAACATACTTTTCTCTCTAAAACATGAGAGTTTTACCTTAAATGGGAAAAGAATTTGAAAAAGAATAGATACTTGCATATGTATAACCAAATCACTTTGCTATACACCTGAAACTAACACAACGTTGTTATTTAATCAGCTATATTACAATATAAAATAAAGATTTTAAATATAAATAAATTGGAAACATTAAAAATCAATAAAAATATTTCACTTAAAGGTGAAATATATAAAAAAAGTTTTTACATAGTAACTGAACCTAACATGCCTGGCAAATTATACCAATGTAAAAGCTAAATCCATTGGTTAATCAAATATTAGGCGTTAGTTATTTCAATTTGCACAGAGAAAGTGAGATAGATACTCCTTTAAAAATGTTTGGTGGAGGAAAAGTATAGGAGCAGAGTCTGTTGGGGCACTCTTGATAGGGAACTGAAAAGGTGATGTGAAGTCTGTACCAGGCCATCACGATTGTGAAGGAGGCTAAATGAGGAAAGAGGGGCATGGATGGGAGAGATCTTGTTCAAGATATTAATATCAATAGATTCAGAGGCTTTGGTTTCCCCCAAAGGATGGAAACAAGTCTGGTTCTATGCAAGGATCTCTTCTGTATATTCCAATCCCAGGGCAGATATTTGGGTAGTAGAGAGGGGTTTATGATAGAAAGGTGGAGGGTTGATAGATATCCACTCTAGAAGCCAGTTGGTCTTAAAAATATGAAGAATTTCTAAGAGAATAATAACGACTGATATTTACTGAGTGCTTTGTAAAATGCACCATTCTAACTCATTAGAATATGCTTAAGAAGTATTGATTTATTTAATTTTCACTTCAGTCCTATAAGGTAGCTATTATTGTTGTCCTTATTTTCAGAAGAAACTAAAGGACATATAGGTTAATCCACTTGCCCAAAGTTACATGTTAAGTTTAAAAACTTCAGTAGAAACCATGTAGTTTGGTTCCAGAGTCACACTCCAGACCACTGTGCACACTGCCTTTCAAGAGTTTGAGGGGTCCTCTGAAGGGGGTTATAGGGAAGGTATGTTTCAATATGGTTTCAGGATTATGAGTTTGAGGATGATGGTTATGGCAGACTCTACTAGTTGCCCAGCCTGTTATCAATTCTTCTCTTCTTCCTCAGTAATAGAGAGCCATTATTAACTGAGCATATTTCTGCCCAGATGTAGAACACAGAACAAAATTGAAAATATTTAACTTGAAAAAAAAATTGTTACCTTGAAGCTAGATGTGGCCATGTTGACCAACTTCTAAGCCAAATAAATATGAGTAGAAGTCTTGTATGAGACTTAAAAGAGTCATTAAAAGGGAGGAGTTATGCTGTTAGTGTCTTTCTTTTCTCTTACTGATCTCTTGAAATACATGTGATGGCTGGAGTTCCAGCAGATATCTTGCATCATGAGGTGACCTCGAAAATTCAAGGAATGTGTTAAGGTTGGCAGAGTGACACTGTGGAACCCTAGAACAGCTACAGGACTGCTACTTCTGCACTTCATTTACAAGAGAGAGAAAAACATTTTAATTTTGTTTAAGGAATGTTATCTTGGTGTTTTATGTTAGATGTAGTTGAATCTAATCTTGAAAGACACAGGAGGGAATAATATTGATAAGGCACAAATCCACTATTACAGGGTGTTTCTGAGACTGATCAAATGAATTAACCTCTACTTGGCCTTCAGTCCTCTCTACCCCTTGACAGCTTTTCTTACATTAATTGACTTCTAAGTGTTGGGGTTCCTCAGGTCTTGGTTTTAGGTCCCCTTCTCTTCTCTGGATATTTTCTTCCTAGGTCATATCTATTTACATGCCTTTATATACTCTGTTGGTGATTTTCAACTTTACGTCTTCAGCATAGACTCTTCTCAGATACATATATATATATATATATATATATATGCCTATTTGGTATTTCCTCTTGGATTTTTCACAGGAATTTCAAAGTTAATATGCCTCAAATGGATTTTTAATCCCCACCCCCACCTTGCCATTCTGGCTGATACCTGTTCTTCCTTCGTTTTCTCCCAAGTAAATGGCACCATCATTCAAGCCAGAAACCCAGGAGTCATTGGTGATTTGTCCCTTCCCCTCAACCTCACCATCTTCCTTCAATCCATCAGTAAGACTCTCCAAGTCTTATTTCCAAAGTATATCTTGAATGTGTTTACATTTCTCCATCTTGGCTTCCATCATCTCAGCCTATGCACTATCATTTCATGCATAAACTACAATAATGGCATCAGACTGGTGTTTTTCTTCTTGTCTCATCTCCTTGTAATTCATTTCCACATACAATGAGGAGGGCAAATGGCCTTTTAAAACTGTAAATAGGTTTATGTCTGCCCCTTAAAATACTTGACTGGCTTCCCATTTTATTTGTAAATAAAATCGAAACTGTCATGGATTACGAGGTCTTACATATTTTATGATACTTACCTTTCTAATCTCAGTGTTCTTCTCTGCTTATTATATGCCATCTTCTGTGGTCTCCTCTCAGGTCTTTAGATGCTGTTCTCTTTTATGCTGTAGCACTTTTGCTCAGGGCATCTGCTTGGAATGCTTTTCAATGTAATTTTTATGTGATTATCTCTATTTCAGCTTAAATCTGCAGAAAGTCCTTCCCTGATCAACCTAAAAATCATTCCCCATCCACCTACTGTTACTTTCAACTACAGTGCCTTATCTATTTATTTTTCTTTTGGAGTACCTTTCTTATATTATAATTACATTCTTTTAATTTAACAAGTTACCTGTTTATTGACTGTCTCTTACCTAGACTATAACCTTCATGAATGAGGAGATTATCACTTATTTATTGTGATAAAGCAACAGTTAAACTACGACTATTTCCTACCATGTAACTAATGTCTGACACTGTTTATTAAATGAGTGATAAAATGAAGCTACCTAAAGATTCTCAGAGATTCTGGAGAAATCTGTGAAATCTAGGGGGTAAATGGCCATATGTATTGGAGGCATTAGACAACATTTGTGCTGGGTCATACAAAATACATTTGATTGTCTGGGACTTCTGTTTGCATTAAGTTGCTATAGGCAAATGTAATTGGGGGTTGAGTGGTCTTAGAGACTGTGCCGTTTGACATACCTCTGCTAAGTCATTACTGGAGAATTAGGCTACACACTGGCCTATTGACTGTGTGGTTGTAGTTTGGCAAGGCCAAGGCCATGCTGGCCATCTGTGTCTTAGGTCCTTCTTTCGGTCTGGAATGGTGAGACAAAAACACTCCTGTCTTTCTGAAGCTGATGAAGAACAGACTTCTTCCCTGGAATGGGGCCGAACGGTAATGTGCCTCTAAGGACTGCACTGAGTAAACCTTTAGAGCAAGGTACAGTCAAAACCGATTAAAATCACACTATTTCATAACACTGCTTACAGGCAAAGACATATACCAGGAAGCTGTGAAGAAAGAGAGCTGGCTGTCCAATCAACAGCAGCTTGGATCTGTTCTCTCACCCCTTGAGCTGTTTGTTCAGCACTGCATGGAAACAGATTTCCTGGTTCATTTGCCTATTACACATTCAGCTTCCCCTACCCCGTGTCTGACTTATTGATAAGATTCCAGGAGAGGTCTAAGAGTTTCCCACATCAAGATTAAAAGTTGAGATAACACTTTTGTTTCTCTGTTGCTTCCTTGAAAGGAAATGTTTAGGGGTATCTTAGGAAAATTGAAAAAAAGAATCATACCTCTTAGAAGTCTTTTGTATGTTACTAACGCATAAAGAATTGCCATTCTTTCTTTGAGAAAGTGGACAATATTTCCAAGAAGCTGTTCACCAGTGTTCTAATATTCAATCTTTTCTGAGTGGTGATGGAAGGAGTGTTGTTCCTGGAATTCAAAGAAGGGTTCAAATTATGACTCTGTCACTTAACAATTTGAGGACTTTAGGAAAGTCACTTAACATCTCTGAGCCTCAATTTCCTTAAGTAAAATAGAAATAACAGCTGCTCTACCTAACTCACAGACTTGTTTTAAGAATCAAAATAATGGATGTGAAGGTACTCTGTATCCTGTAAAGCTCTTTGCAAACGTAAAGTACCATTGTCCTTGCCAAGACTTTTTTTCTCTCCTTTCCTTAAATAAAATGTTGGCTTTCTCCAACCACTAGTTAATCATTCCTCTAAGGCCATACTTTTTTTTTTTTTTCAGGCAGAACAGGTGTCAGGCTCTATGATGAGATTTGGAGGAAAGTGGAGAAGAAACCCTAGAGTCTTGCAGGTGACCTGCCAGCCTTCAAAGAAAGGAAAGTTGGTTCATATAAAAACCTTTTCCTTGTCATATCTCTTCTACCAAGGCCCCTAAGGAAATACAAATTCTGATATAAAGCATATACTTGGGAGAATATTGTTAGTATATATTTATTAAAGGGGGATTATAAATGCACTCATTTAATAGACTTAATCCATTACTTCATTATAAAGGAAAACATATATCAACCTGATTAAAAATAAGTTTAATTTATTGTATTGCATAACATTTTTGCTATTTTTCCAAACAACAGAATTTTGATTAAAAGCAATCATTTTCCTTCTCTAAATTTCATCAGGACAGTTTTAATAGTTTAATAGTTTAATGTCCTTTATCTTAACTGTCCTAGAAGGTCTTGTCAAAATTATTTCATATAGTTTGGGAAGAACAGGAATATTTGTGACCATGAGTAATACAAGTAGAAGATGAAAGACTCTTTTCTTTATATTTGAATCTGCTAACTTCCCCCAAACTATTACACTATTTGTATTTGCCTCAAAACTTAGGAATATACTCTAGTGAGTATATTTTTTGTAATGAGTAATTTAGTATGTTAAATAATATAATAATTCATACTAAGAGGAGAAATGAGGAATAGATTAAAATTTTGGCAGCAGGAATAATCACTTTAACTTAATAACTGCCCAGGACAGTGAAATGAACACTTTCAGTACTTAGTTGTTGGTTCTGAGTAGTAAGTTTAGCTTTAGTAGCAAACATGAATTCTTTCCTTCCATCCCTATCCCCACCCCACCCAGATTTAAGGTTTTATCTATTTTTAAAATGTAAACAGAGCAGACACCTTACCCACAGCCCCAGCACACACACCCAATGAGAAGAACAAGTTCCTAAAAAAACTCTTTGGTAGGAAAATTCACCCTTTAAAAATATAAGATATTACCAGATAAATTGAATTAGAAAGCTTGAAGTTTTTAGTACATGAAATAAGGAGAACAGTCAGTAGTATTTCAACCCTTTGATATGAATAATAATAGATACTTTACCATTGATTTCCATTAATCATTGCTTGCTGCTAGAACATTTTCAGGATCTCTATCTGCTAGTTTCAATGAGAGATTTAAAAAACGTCCAATTTACCTTATGGGGATAATATATATACTAAGGGTCTATTTCTTTTGTAGTCTAATGTTCTGTCTGGATCCTTTTGAACTTTATGATCCAGAGTTGTTGACTCTAGTTTCCCAGATAGTTGTCTTAGAAATGCAGCAAAATTAGGGATCTGACATTTATCAAGCTTTGGGTAGCCTTTATTTTACATATTTGGCCTAACTAAATAGATATTTCCTAAATTATGAATTAAATTGAAAATTCAATACCTTGGTCCTAGTCACTGCAGTTTGCATGAAAACACACCACCAGCTTTTATGCGAATCTCCTTTCCTCCTTACCAATTGAAGTTGCTCAGTCGTGTCTGACTCTTTGCCACCCCATGGACTGTAGCCTGCCAGGTCCTCCATCCATGGGATTTTCTAGGCCAGAATACTGGAGTGGATTGCCATGTCCTTCTCCAGGACATCTTCCCAACCCAGGGATCAAACCCAGGTCTCCCACATTACAGGCAGACTCTTTATCATCTGAGCCACCAGGGAAGCCCTCCTTACCAAAGTAGAGTGCAATTCCAAAGCTGAAGGGTACTTTTCCTTAGCTTCCTTTATCCCTGGAGAAGGGGCCAATGCAAAAAATTCTACAGTTTCTCTGCCAACCACTCTATTTTTCTATTCCCAATCACTAGTTCCTTCTTTTTCTACTTATCACTAATAGAAATGACTTACAATTTAAATACTCAGGAACTCAAATTGGTTGCTAAAAGTATATGTATACAGGAGACTAGAATTTCTTTTAAGAAAAGATTGTTGCTGGGAAAAGATTCTTGTGCATGGGTGAAGATATTTTTATTTAGTATTTAAAGATGTTTGCCTATCTCAGTGAGGTAGGTTTATGAGTCTGTCCCATGAGAGAAGTTTTGGATGAGGATGGGGTGGTGGTACAGGATGGGGAAGAAAGGTTGAGTCCTTGACCAAGTACATGGGGGTTTAAATAAAGGAGTTGGGGTGATGGTGAAGGAAGAGCACTAGAGATGCTGAAGATAAACTTTGTCCATCTCACTGTTAGGGGAAACACACTGACTGAAACCATCCACCCTGGCCAGGCACCATAGTAACCATTTGCATGAGTTATTGTATCACACAGGGTCCTGGTAAGGAACACAGAACTAACAAGCCACCACCAACCAGAAGAGTTCACAAAAGGTCAAAAGAAGATGCCACTGTCCTAGCACCTCCCAGAATCCTCACTGGCATCCGTGTTGGCTGAGTAATGTGTATGCCACCTGAAAGGACCCTGAATCAGACTGAGTGGCCAAAGACAAGCCAGAAACTAATCCCATCACCATAAAACCAGAGACTGCGAGCCATTTGGCAGAGCAGTTCTCCTTGGTTCCTTTACCTTCCTGCTCTCTGTTTAGGCCTTCCTTC
This sequence comes from Bubalus kerabau, assembly GCF_029407905.1. Taxonomy (NCBI): domain Eukaryota; kingdom Metazoa; phylum Chordata; class Mammalia; order Artiodactyla; family Bovidae; genus Bubalus; species Bubalus kerabau. Next base: position 36,555,653 of record NC_073637.1, read on the forward strand.
CCAATAAATTCTCTTGCTTTGTCAGCACATGTGTCTCTTTGCACAAGTCATTACTGAGTGTTAGACAAGAGCCCCCTTTTGGGTCCTGGAAGGGGGCCCCTTCCTGCAACATTACTACTTTCCCTAAAGTAGAAATAAGGTCTCCATTCTCTAAGAACTTGAATTTCAGTTTCTGTAGCAAGAATTTATTGCAGTGGAATTGTGAATTACTAAGACACATTATCAAAATAATTTGTAGCCTTTTGAGAATTTTTCTAGTGAAAAAAGTTAGAGCACAGTATTTTTTAGAGGTAGATTGGATTAACTATAATACCGCAGAGAACACTGGGAAAAGTGAACTATATGACTGTGACTCTGAGATAGTGACTAAGGAAATACAAAAGATCATTTTCATTTAGGAAAAAATAGACCATTTTCATCCATGATATCTTTTAGAGAAGGAATATCTGAATACTTGGTTAGCTTCATCCTTTATTATTACCTCTTTTAATAGCATGGTATCTGGCACACAGTAAATAGACAAGACTTATATGTTATCTTTAGCACAACTATAAGCACAAGATTATTATTTTCAGTCTAGAATCTAGAGAAGTTAAGACCTGTGTCTGCTTTTCTCTCTCTCTAATTTTTTTTTTTTTTGGTTAGGTTTTAAAACTCTGTTCTTAGCTCTCTATTTCTTAGCTTAATAATCTTATTTTCAAGTTTTTTGTTAGCATTGTGTTCTTTTGTTAGGGCTGCCATAACAAAATACCACAAACTGAGTGGTTTAAACAACAGATATTTATTTTCTCACAACTCTAGAGGCTAGAAATACATGATTCAATGTTGGCATATTTGGTTTCTTCTGAACCTTGTCTCATGATGTACTCTGCATATAAGTTAAATAAACAGGGTGACAATATACAGTGGAAACAGTGTCAGACTTTATTTTTCTGGGCTCCAAAATCACTGAAGATGATGACTGCAGCCATGAAATTAAAAGATGCTTACTCCTTGGAAGGAAAGTTATGACCAACCTAGACAGCATATTCAAAAGCAGAGACATTACTTTGCCAACAAAGGTCTGTCTAGTCAAGGCTATGGTTTTTCCTGTGGTCATGTATGGATGTGAAAGTTGGACTGTGAAGAAGGCTGAGCGCTGAAGAATTGATGGTTTTGAACTGTGGTGTTGGAGAAGACTCTTGAGAGTCCCCTTGTACTGCAAGGAGATCCAACCAGTCATTCTGAAGGAGATCAGCCCTGGGATTTCTTTGGAAGGAATGATGCTAAAGCTGAAACTCCAGTACTTTGGCCACCTCGTGCGAAGAGTTGACTCATTGGAAAAGACTCTGATGCTGGGAGGGATTGGGGGCAAGAGGAGAAGGGGACGACAGAGGATGAGATGGCTGGATGGCATCACTGACTCGATGGACAAGAGTCTGAGTGAACTCTGGGAGTTGGTGATGGACAGGGAGGCCTGGCGTGCTGTAATTCATGGGGTCGCAAAGAGTCGGACACGACTGAGCGACTGATCTGATCTGATCTGATTTGAAGCTTGTCTCCTTGACTTGCAGATGGCTGCCTTCTGGCTGTGTCCTCATATGATCCTCTCCTGGTGTGTATGTGTATTTTCTGTGTCCTAATCTTTCCTTCTTATAGGACGCCAGTCATATTGGAATTAGAATCCACTGCTATGATCTCATTTTACTTCAACTACCTCTATGAAGTATCTATCTTCAAATACAGGTTTGAGGTATTGGGGATTAATACTTTAATACATGAATTTGGGGAGGAATTAATTCAGTCCATAATAACCACCTTGAGCAATGCCTTTTACTGCTTCAGGAGTTCAGATAGAACTCCTCAAAATAGGCCTGTGTAAAAGACCAAGACAAGGACTATGAAGATTTGTTAAGATGATCATATCCTCTTGCCAACTACATACCAAGGACCAAAAGAAATTGAGCACCAAGTCTAAATAAAGTTATATATTCTCATTCTCTCACTCTTTCTCATTCTATTTAGGAGCCATGGGCAAGCATTTACACCTTAGAATACTAGGAAGAGCAAAAAAAATGTGTTTGGTGAATATCTATGATTACATGAAGAGAACTTTTTTTATAGTCTTCTTGAGTTGTGGTGTGTGGTCTTAGATTTTGGTGGGCTTGGTTTAAATGAAGAATCACTTCTTGAGAGATGTAACTCTCAGGTACAAGGACTCATTAGAGCAACAAATACTAACTAGTATTAATAGAGATGTTAATCATAGTCACTGAGGTCCTGCAAGATTTCAGTCCTTTCTCAACCCTCTTAAGAAGGTTAAAATATTCAGTATACATGGCTTCAGTGGCAAGAGGATTTAATTTTGAGTTGAATCAAGTTCCACATTCATCATAGTTCTCTGAATTCTTCTTTGTGTGGCTCTCTGAAACATGGAGATCTGATCTTTGACGTTTTTCTAGAAGTTCTCTTTCCTTTGTTTGAGTTATTTGGTGAATGATAAATTGTTAATCTATAGCTCTTCCCCTGTTCCCCTCCCACCTTGCCCTTATCCATTACTGATCCTTTCCTCAGGCATTTCCCCTGCTGGAGTTCTCAACTGGACTTGGTCCATTTTCTTATCCTTACCTCATTGAATGGCCTGCTCAGATATCTTGAAAATTTGTTAGCTTGCATTCTTCTCTGAATGCAGGGAGATTTATTTCCTCCTTTTATGTCTTCCCTCAAAGTTTCCCTGAAATAGAATGTTTTAAGCTCATATAATTCTGTCACAGAATCCTGAAAAGTTAGATAACTTTGGGAAAATTATCTTAAGGTTCTAGTAAAAAGGAGCTTCTCTTGAAGATTGACTCACTGGTTCTGTCTTCAGCTCCTGAAAATACCAAATTTCTATAGTTCTTTCATGGGACCACCCCAAAGAGCTTCTTTTGTACAAGATTCAGTCACTTTTGTGTCTTTTATTTATTTATTTTTTTTTTGCAGAACCAAGTTTTTTTTTTTTAAACTTTACATAATTGTATTAGTTTTGCCAAATATCAAAATGAATCTGCCACAGGTATACATGTGTTTCCCATCCTGAACCCTCCTCCCTCCTCCCTCCCCATTCCATCCCCCTGGGTTGTCCCAGTGCACCAGCCCCAAGCATCCAGTATCGTGCATTGAACCTGGACTGGCAACTCGTTTCATACATGATATTTTACATGTTTCAATGCCATTCTCCCAAATCTTCCCACCCTCTGCCTCTCTCACAGAGTCCATAAGACTGTTCTATACATCAGTGTCTCTTTTGCTGTCTCGTACACAGGGTTATTGTTACCATCTTTCTAAATTCCATATATATGCGTTAGTATACTGTATTGGTGTTTTTCTTTCTGGCTTACTTCACTCTGTATAATAGGCTCCAGTTTCATCCACCTCATTAGAACTGATTCAAATGTATTCTTTTTAATGGCTGAGTAATACTCCATTGTGTATATGTACCACAGCTTTCTTATCCATCCATCTGCTGATGGACATCTAGGTTGCTTCCATGTCCTGGCTATTATAAACAGTGCTGCGATGAACATTGGGGTACACGTGTCTCTTTCCCTTCTGGTTTCCTCAGTGTGTATGCCCAGCAGTGGGATTGCTGGATCATAAGGCGGTTCTATTTCCAGTTTTTTAAGAAATCTCCACACTCTTCTCCATAGTGGCTGTACTAGTTTGCATTCCCACCAACAGTGTAAGAGGGTTCCCTTTTCTCCACACCCTCTCCAGCATTTATTACTTGTAGACTTTGGATCGCAGCCATTCTGACTGGTGTGAAATGGTACCTCATAGTGGTTTTGATTTGCATTTCTCTGATAATGAGTGATGTTGAGCATCTTTTCATGTGTTTGTGAGCCATCTGTATGTCTTCTTTGGAGAAATGTCTATTTAGTTCTTTGGCCCATTTTTTGATTGGGTCATTTATTTTTATGGAGTTGAGCTGTAGGAGTTGCTTGTATATTTTTGAGATTAGTTGTTTGTCAGTTGCTTCATTTGCTATTATCTTCTCCCATTCTGAAGGCTGTCTTTTCACCTTGCTAATAGTTTCCTTTGATATGCAGAAGCTTTTAAGGTTAATTAGGTCCCATTTGTTTATTTTTGCTTTTATTTCCAATATTCTGGGAGGTGGGTCATAGAGGATCCTGCTGTGATGTATGTCAGAGAGTGTTTTGCCTATGTTCTCCTCTAGGAGTTTTATAGTTTCTGGTCTTACGTTGAGATCTTTAATCCATTTTGAGTTTATTTTTGTGTATGGTGTTAGAAAGTGTTCTAGTTTCATTCTTTTACAAGTGGTTGACCAGAGTTCCCAGCACCACTTGTTAAAGAGATTGTCTTTAATCCATTGTATATTCTTGCCTCCTTTGTCAAAGATAAGGTGTCCATATGTGTGTGGATTTATCTCTGGGCTTTCTATTTTGTTCCATTGATCTATATTTCTGTCTTTGTGCCAGTACCATACTGTCTTGATAACTGTGGCTTTGTAGTAGAGCCTGAAGTCAGGTAGGTTGATTCCTCCAGTTCCATTCTTCTTCCTCAAGATCGCTTTGGCTATTCGAGGTTTTTTGTATTTCTATACAAATTGTGAAATTATTTGTTCTAGCTCTGTGAAGAATACTGTTGGTAGCTTGATAGGGATTGCATTGAATCTATAGATTGCTTTGGGTAGTATACTCATTTTCACTATATTGATTCTTCCAATCCATGAACATGGTATATTTCTCCATCTATTAGTGTCCTCTTTGATTTCTTTCGCCAGTGTTTTATAGTTTTCTATATATAGGTCTTTAGTTTCTTTAGGTAGATATATTCCGTTGCAATGGTGAATGGAATTGTTTCCTTAATTTCTCTTTCTGTTTTCTCATTATTAGTGTATACGAATGCAAGGGATTTCTGGGTGTTGATTTTATATCCTGCAACTTTACTATAGTCATTGATTAGTTCTAGTAATTTTCTGGTGGAGTCTTGAGGGTTTTCTATGTAGAGGATCATGTCATCTGCAAACAGTGAGAGCTTTACTTCTTCTTTTCCAATTTGGATTCCTTTTATTTCTTTTTCTGCTCTGATTGCTGTGGCCAAAACTTCCAAAACTATGTTGAATAGTAACGGTGAAAGTGGGCACCCTTGTCTTGTTCCTGACGTTAGAGGAAATGCTTTCAATTTTTCACCATTGAGGATAATGTTTGCTGTGGGTTTGTCATATATAGCTTTTATTATGTTGAGGTATGTTCCTTCTATTCCTGCTTTCTGGAGAGTTTTTTTATCATAAATGGATGTTGAATTTTGTCAAAGGCTTTCTCTGCATCTATTGAGATAATCATATGGTTTTTATTTTTCAATTTGTTAATGTGGTGTATTACATTGATTGATTTGCAGATATTGAAGAATCCTTGCATCCCTGGGATAAAGCCCACTTGGTCATGGTGTATGATCTTTTTAATGTGTTGTTGGATTCTGATTGCTAGAATTTTGTTAAGGATTTTTGCATCTATGTTCATCAGTGATATTGGCCTGTAGTTTTCTTTTTTTGTGGGATCTTTGTCAGGTTTTGGTATTAGGGTGATGGTGGCCTCATAGAATGAGTTTGGAAGTTTACCTTCCTCTGCAATTTTCTGGAAGAGTTTGAGCAGGATAGGTGTTAGCTCTTCTCTAAATTTTTGGTAGAATTCAGCTGTGAAGCCATCTGGACCTGGGCTTTTGTTTGCTGGAAGATTTTTGATTACAGTTTCAATTTCCGTGCTTGTGATGGGTCTGTTAAGATTTTCTATTTCTTCCTGGTCCAGTTTTGGAAAGTTGTACTTTTCTAAGAATTTGTCCATTTTTTCCAAGTTGTCCATTTTATTGGCATATAATTGTTGATAGTAGTCTCTTATGATCCTTTGTATTTCTGTGTTGTCTGTTGTGATCTCTCCATTTTCATTTCTAATTTTATTGATTTGATTTTTCTCCCTTTGTTTCTTGATGAGTCTGGCTAATGGTTTGTCAATTTTATTTATCCTTTCAAAGAACCAGCTTTTGGTTTTGTTGATTTTTGCTATGGTCTCTTTTGTTTCTTTTGCATTTATTTCTGCTCTAATTTTTAAGATTTCTTTCCTTCTACTAACCCTGGGGTTCTTCATTTCTTCCTTTTCTAGTTGCTTTAGGTGTAGAGTTAGGTTATTTATTTGACTTTTTTCTTGTTTCTTGAGGTGTGCCTGTATTGCTATGAACTTTCCCCTTAGGACTGCTTTTAAGTCTTTTAAACAAATTGCACAGCCATGTCTGTGAATGTCATTGCTGTCTGCTAGAATTTTAATAAATAAGCCATGGGGAAATCTACTAGACACCTGGAAACTTAAGGATCCTTTGAAAATTGATTATTCATTTGTGGGATCTATGGACATGCTCTATTAACTATCCACTTCTTTCCTCTTTCCTCCTCCCCTGCAATGACCATGCTGGAAAATGGAATTTTAAAAGAGATTTAAGAATGAATTGTACTTCCTTCAGAAAGGTCCAGTTTGTTCTATTGCATATGCGTGTGTGTGTGTGTGTGTGTATATATATATATATATATGATTTATTTTGTAACTGATTTTTAAATTATGGCATATAATAGAATAAATAATTTAGGAAAAATTAGACCTGAAAATAGCTAAATATATGTTGATAAAAGTACATTTCTATTACACTTATTTTGGGTCTTTGTTTTCTAAGGGAAGACTGTATTAGCTGTGTGTAGGACTCAGGCATTTGTATAGTAAATTCTCAGTTGTTAAATTTTACTCCCATTTCCCAAGTTTTGACTGGGTCTTGAGTCAAAACTGAGGGTGGACTATAGGAATCATGAGATGAAATTTGAACTAACTAGTTTTGTGTAGTGTCAGAAGCTTTGTAAAAGGTTTTTTGTCTGTCATCTATCATCAGCAAAATTAAACATTGACTTCTTTTGATTTTTCTATTATTTTTTCATTGTTGAGCATTCTTCATCCAATGACATATTAGATAACATAAATTTTGCCTTATTTTGGATAGAAGACAGCAGTAGAGCTTAATTTAAGTCAGACAAACTGGCTTAAATGGTTCTTATATTTAAATTATGAGAAATTTAGAAGCATGGAAACTTTCCTTCTTCTACCAGTATTAAGTCTTTTATATTTATTTATGTTATTTATTTTAAGAATTATAATAGTTCAGGCTGGTTGATTTTGTAGGCTTTCCATTGCTCGTATGTAGATCTTTTTCTGCTACAGCTAATTTGATAAACTCTTCAGGTAACATTGCTGTTCTAGTCTCAAATGATGTGTCAGTAGAAATGGAACTTAACCATTTGAAATGTTGACATAAGTAAAGGATTAGCTTCTTTTAAGTAAAAATGTTCATGTTATAACATTAAAATGAATAAATTTGTAGTGATATAGACATATACTATTCTAAGTGTAGTTTAAGAAGAAAAATAATTCCTTGAAGCTATTTTTTCAGACCATTTTAAAAAAGGTTAACAAGTAAAACAGTGTGGGCCACAGACTCATAATATGTAGCTTCTCTAATAGTGCCTCAACTCTTAAAATTTGTTGGACATAAAAGCGGTGCTAATTTAATTGGTAACTGTGATTGAGTAAATCTACTGTAAAAATGGACTGTGTTCTGGTTTTTAACATGATACCATAAAAGTCATTTGAGAACTGCCTCTGTGGAACATTAAAGTCTCTTTGATGGAATATTTATTCCATGATTAAAAACTATATTTATACATACATATACACACACATATATGTATATGTGTGTGTATATGTATGACTTGTGTTTTCTATTTGCATGAATAGCTGTAAAATTTACTTCTTAGAAACTGATAAGCAGAAAAGAAATATAGTATGACACAAACAAACATCAGCCAAATCTATATGTGAATGTGGTTACCCAAAATTAAGATCCAAGATTATCCAATGCTCTTTTTAACTTCCACCCTGACATTTTCCGGACATATGTAGAGAGAAGAGAATTAATATCTAAGAGACTACTGAGTGTAAGCATTTTACATATGGTACCTCATTTAATTAGAAGAGTTAATCTGTTAGCTGTATTGTGAGATCTTGAAAATATTCCTCGGGCCTTCTATTAGGCTGTAGTGTATTTTCATATGTCACTTTAGCAATCAAAGATACTTCTTTTAAAGCCAAGAAGTTCATTCCTTGGCATCCACATACACTGTAATTAGACCTTTTGCAAAATGCCAAAAATCTATGACAGTTTAAGCAAAGTCCAGAGAAATGTCAGCACTCCTTATTAATGTATTTGTTGAAAAAAAGGAGTTCATTTTCAAATTGTTAATATGTATGAAAATATGCCAAGAGAGGCAAGGTTTTAAGCAGGTAAAATAAAAATTGCTTAATTCAGAGTTAATCTGGAATTTAAACTGAACCTTTCATTTTTATCACAGTACATACTTATTAAAATGTCAAATTCTGTGATCCCATTTTAATAATTTTTATAATCCAGTGAACACCTTATTTATAAATAAAAATCACTTTATACTTTTATAAGGCTTTTTGCACAAGAATTTTGTTATTATTCATAACAATGCCATAAAATAGAAGTGCAGGCATCATATAAGACAGTTTATAATATGTAAAGTGGGAGCAATTGACTAAACAAGTTAGGATTTGTTTCAACTTGGCCATTTGGCAATTTTTTTTTTTTTTAGTTGCGTGGCAAGTTTTGAAAGAATTGACCAAGTTTGCTATGATTTTTAAGGGTTTCATACAGCACACTTTTTGTTTTGTGGTGAAGTCTTCCATCTTCAAAGAAGATGGAGATTAATGGAAAGTTTTTTATGAATAAAAAAGTAAATTCCAAGTAGACTTGGATTTTAGATGCATGATTTAACTGTAAAACCAGCAATTGATATATCCCTTTGTTCACAGTTATGCAAACGCATGATTGGTCTCCCTTCTGTAGCTTTAGTATATGTGAGAAAGAGGACAGCACTGGGGATACTATATGGAGATTGGGACAAGAGCTTTCAAGGTTTGGATAGGAGCTTTGGGTTGACCACCTAAACATTTGATTTAATGCATAAGGACTTGTGGGGAATAGGAATAGGGGTTAGAAGAATAGAGTCTATAACAACCATCATGGTTACATTATCCCTAATGATGTTATCCGTTGGGTGACTAAAGAGTCCTGAGAATAAAGATCAAGTTCCCATTCTAAGGTCTTTACATACATCAGTTTTTCCATCTCTACTTGTTGCTTCTCCACAATTTTTAGTTGTCTCCTTTTAGAAGAATTAAACTGTTTTCATTGCCAATGAAGTTCAATCTGTTTCTATACGAGAAGGATAAATTCTCCTATTGAAGACCACCATAGCTTTTACCAATATATGGTATATATGACATTTCTTTGGCACTTACTATCACAAATTCTGGTGTAGTGGTTTATCCTTGAAATAAAGAGTGGAATTTATTTTCCAAGCATGAACTAAATCCTAGCTCTTCTGCTTAACAGATGTTTGACCTTCTGTAAATTACCTAATCTTTCTTTGCTTCCATGTCTTTATTTGGGATAAAGAAAATAATAGGACTTCTGTCAGATTAAACAGGAAAATACAAGTTAGGCACTTTAGACAATGAGCACTAATTAAATGTTGGCAACAGCTATTATTGTTGTTGATCTTGCATATTTTATTGGATACTTTAATTTCCATCCATCTCTGTGGGGTCTTTTGGGCTGATCTCTGGGTTAGAACATCCGCTGGATCTGCTGGATCATGGACAAAGTAAGAGTTCCAGAAAAACATCTATTTCTGCTTTATTGACTATGACAAAGCCTTTGACTGTGTGGATCACAATAAACTGTGGAAAATTCTGAAAGAGATGGGAATACCAGACCACCTGACCTGCCTCTTGAGAAACCTATATGCAGGTCAGGAAGCAACAGTTAGAACTGGACATGGAACAACAGACTGGCTCCAAATAGGAAAAGGAGTACGTCAAGGCTGTATATTGTTACCCTGCTTATTTAACTTCTATGCAGAGTACATCATGAGAAATGCTGGGCTGGAAGATGCACAAGCTGCAATCAAGATTGCTGGGAGAAATATCAATAACCTCAGATATGCAGATGACACCATCCTTATGGCAGAAAGTGAAGAGGAACTAAAAAGCCTCTTGATGAAAGTGAAAGAGGAGAGTGAAAAAGTTGGCTTAAAGCTCAACATTCAGAAAACTAAGATCATGGCATCTGGTCCCATCACTTCATGGGAAATAAATGGGGAAACAGTGGAAACAGTGTCAGACTTTATTTTTGGGGGCTCCAAAATCACTGCAGCTGGTGATTGCAGCCATGAAATTAAAAGATGCTTACTCCTCGGAAGGAAAGTTATGACCAACCTAGATAGCATGTTGAAAAGCAGAGACATTACTTTGCCAACAAAGATCCATCTAGTCAAGGCTGTGGTTTTTCCAGTAGTCATATATGGATGTGAGAATTGGACTGTGAAGAAGGCTGAGTGCCAAAGAATTGATGCTTTTGAACTGTGGTGTTGGAGAAGACTCTTGAGAGTCCCTTGGACTGCAAGGAGATCCAACCAGTCCATCCTGAAGGAGATCAGTCCTGGGTGTTCTTTGGAAGGAATGATGCTAAAGCTGAAACTCCAGTACTTTGACCACCTCATGCGAAGAGTTGACTCATTGGAAAAGACTCTGATGCTGGGAGGGATTGGGGGCAGGAGGAGAAGGGGACAACAGAGGATGAGATGGCTGGATGGCATCACCGACTAGATGGACATGAGTTTGAGTGAACTCCAGGAGTTGGTGATGGACAGGGAGGCCTGGCGTGCAGCAATTCATGGGGTCGCAAAGAGTCAGACACGACTGAGCAACTGAACTGAACTGGGTTAGAAAGTAGTTCTTTTGGACCAAGGAGTTGAGTATTTTTTTTAAACTATTTGATATGTATTATTAAACTGTTTTTTCAAAAGATTCTACTAGTTTATGTTCCCAAAGGACTTGTGAAAGTTTCTATTTCACCTGTACCAAGATACTATTATTACAATTTTGAATTTTTGCTGAGTTATACTCAAACATGATTACCACATTATGCTTTTGATTTTAATTTCCTTGATGATTAAATAGATAAGTCTTAAAATGAGTTTATTTGTAAAAGGTCCTTGTCCTGTTTTTCTTTGCAATTTTATTGTTTTGCTCATCTAGTTTTATGAGGCCTTTGTTTAAGGATATTAGCTTTTGTCACATTTGTTGTAAAGATTCCTTCCTTTTAGTTTTATATTTCATATGTATGGAAATTTTGTTTGTATAGTGAAATCTGTTGATATTTTCCCTTGTAATTTCTTCCACTGAAAAGCTCCCATTCTTAAGATTCATGAAACCTGCTGGTTCAGGCTAAGTCCTGATTAGAGTAGTACAGAGAATTGTTTGCTCATCGGTTTCAAGGACTTGGGGTTATTTATTTGTGTGAGCTTGAGAAGTTACTTACTTACTGTAATTAAAACATTACCAATTATCATAGCAAAAGTTTCCTACTAAATATAAATTTATATTTATATAAACCGACTAGATACCCATCGTCTGTTGATAGTGCACATTATAGTTTACGGAACACTTCTAACATGCATTCTATAATTTTATTTCACTCCTCACAACATCTTTACAGAAGAAGATGGATATTATTATATTTCCAAATCTCAGAAAGGGTTGGATTTTCTAAGGTTATGCACCTAATAAATAGCAGAATTTGGACTTAGGTAATATACCAAGTAACTTTTTAAGGACCTAACTTCTTTGGATTTTAAAATTCCAAATTCTTGCTGTTTCAGATACCGCTAGAAAAGAGGAAAGGAAACATTTGTTGAGCTAATATTTATATTTGAGCCTCTACATTAAAGTATTCTTCAATTTCTTTTAAATTTCCCTTTAGCACAAACTATATCATTTCCTATTAGTAAATACGTCTTTTCATTAATCTCATCTCCATGTTCTAAACCCCCCCGCCTTTTTTTTTCTTAAATCATCTTTCGCTAAGGTTGCATTTTTACTCCTTAGCAATCAGTGCTGATTTTTTTTTTTTTTGCCAAATTAGACTTCTTTCCTTTTCCTTCCAAAGAAAAAAACCTATGTTTGGCTCTCATAAACATTTAGACTCAGGATGCTTTACATAATCATTATCTCTTTTAATTTTCAAAATAATGTATAAAGTTAATATTATTAGGTTTTCCATTTTACTGGTAACAAAGAGACTTAAACAGATTACTTGACTTGCTTGAGGCCTCACACCTAGTAAATATCCATACTTTAAACCAGGTATTTCCCTGCTGCATCCTGCCGCCTCCCTGGCAGGAATGACTGAAATTCTTTTCACCTGTTATGATCCCAGAAGCACTTTTTCTTATGTGTCTGAGCAGCTGTAAATGCACTTCTTGGTTCCCATCCCATAAACCTAATTCCATCTCAGGGTCATTCTGCACAGCTTGACTTACACATAAAAATTAACTTTTAAGAGGTTTACTTTAGCTTGATAGCCATCTATTCACTGATCTAGAAAGCAGGTATCCTGAGTGCAATTTCCTTTCTATAAATGAATACATTGCTCCACTCTTCTGTGAGCTCATTCTTATAGAGTATCACATTTGCATTATTGTTCCAGACTAGATGAGGGCATACCAACCTATAGTTCTCAAACTCTCTTGGTCTTCGAATTTCCATAAACAACTGAGCCTGGGCATTCAGAGGACCCAGACATTGTTTTTTTTTTTTTCTCATTTGGAGGAAAAGTAAAAGAAAAGAGAAATAGAAAGTACTTGGCAAAAATAATCACAAATTGATCTTGGAGTGGAAAAAAACATTTGCAGAAAAAGATGAAAAGGGCTGAATTCCCACAACACAGACGAAAGATGATTGAAGGGAAAAGTCTTTACTAACAGAGATGGTATTAAAAAGGAATTCTGCTGAGAAAGTTTAGTTGTAGCAGAATGTTTAATACAAATTGTGTGTGTATATATGTGTGTATATTTGAACTTGGAATGCTGTGTAACCCCTGAATTGTTCCTATTAATATTACTAGCTAACTCTTAGTTTTCCTGTGTGCTCGACAGTTAACTCATTTAGTTCTCAAAACAATCTTGTGAGTAAAGTACACTTTTTTCTGTGCTTTATAAAGATTTAGAGAGGTTAATAACTTGCTCAAGTTCACAGGACTGGTAAGTTGTAGAAATACTGAACAAATGCTTAATAGCACTTACCATGCTCTGTAATTATTTATATGCTTACTATCTGTCTCGTCCAGTAGAACATAAGTCCCAAGAAAGTGAAAGTGTTAGTTGCTCAGTCATGTCCAACTCTGCAACCCCATGCACTGTAGCCCACCAGGTTCCTCTGTCCATGGAATTCTCCAGGCAAGAATACTGGAGTGGGTAGCCATTCCTTCTCTATGGGATCATCTTGACCCAGGGATTGAACCCAGGTCTCCTGCACTGCAGGCAGATTCTTTACCATCTGAGCCACCAGGGAAACCTATGTCCCATGAAGGGAAGCCAATCTTCCCCTCTTCCTCTTATCTTTTCACTGTTTCTCAAAGCAATTTAAACAAAAGGGAAAAATCATATAATACTTAAGACATGCAAAAAATTGAAAAAATAATTCAATGGCTATTCATAGACTTGCCACTAGATTAAAGTTAAGACATATCACCAGATGACAGTTGAAACACTCTGCATAGCTCCCGCAAATGCACTTACTTCCCCAAAGTAACTGCATATTTCTCCTTTAAAAATTTTGAACTTTTATAAAAATGTTCATTTATTTATTTATTTTTGGCTGTGCTGGGTCTTCATTACTGGGTGGGCTTTTTCTCTGATTGCGGTGGGCAGGGGCTACTCTCTAGTTGCAGTGCACAGGTTTCACATTGCCATAGCTTCTCTTGTTGTAGAGCATGAACTCTAGGTGTGTGGGCTTCAGTAAGGTGCCACACACGGGCTCAGGAATGCCAGCTCCCCGACTCTAGAGCACAGGCTCAGTAATTCTAGCACAGGGGCTTAGTTGCTCCATGGCATGTGGGCTCTTCCTAGATCAGGGATCCAACCCGTGTCTCCTGCATTGGCAGGTGGATTCTTTACCACTGAGCCACCAAGGAAGCCCCATATGTATATATTGCTTTGTAACTTACTGTTATGTATGTGAGATTCAACTAGGTTGATATATGACACTTTAGTTCATTCATTTTCACAGCTACACTCTATTCTATTGTCATAACTATACCAGTATTTATCCTTTCTCTGCTGGTGGACATTTAAGTTGGTTCCATTTATTTTAATGTAGTCCAAAGTCATCTTAGCTTTTCAATAACCAACTCACACTGTTAATTTTTACATGTACTATCTCTAATCTGTGATTTTCCCATCTGGTTTCAGTTCATTTTCTGAAAAATTTTAATGTAAGGCCTTGTATTTTGCCCCAATTTATTTCACATTTAGATTTTTGAGGTGGATTTTTCACTTAGAAATTGATCTTGTTAAATCTAGCTTCATATAATTATTCAGCTTGTTAATTTTTTTTTGGATTGTAGTTGGATCACCTCATATTTTAACTTGCCTTCCATCTTCATGTTATTCACACATTTGATAAGCAATCCTTCTATGTAGTCATTTAAGCTATTGATAAGAATTATGTTGGGTAGGATAGGAACTGTTATACAATGAAGCAGAATCTGCAATTAACCATGCAGTTGTTTTCACTTGCCACAGATCAGAGCAAGACTGGTGAGTTTATTGTTTAGATCTCGATTGGAGAAGGTAAAACATGCTACTTTAAACGACCACAGATTCAAGAAAGATCCTGGGATTGAATATCTTGATCTGGATTCTTTCCCAAGTAGGATCCTTGACTTGGATTAGTTGATCAGATGCTTGAGTGAGAATACAGGGAGACAGAGTCAAGGAAAGTCATGTTGGTGTTTTTCATCTTAGAGCTAATCCTAGTATGATCACATCATTTTGTTTTTTTCTTTTTTTACCTGTTTCTGCAGTTTGAATTTAAGGTTCTTACATCTGTCGACCACAAGGAGGAGCTATGGCCTAATAAGGGAGAGGCTTGCTTCTTCATGCTGGGAGGGGCAACTCAGAAGATGCTTTCTCAGAAAAGGGGACATAGCTTGGAAAATTATAAAAAATGATATTCATATAAGAACATTTAAATGTGTAATCTAATCTTTATTTTCAAAAGTAAAAAAATGAGGCAATTAATTGTGATTAAAATAAAATTACTTCCATTAAGAAAAAAGTGTTTTCTTTTTTTGGCTTCTTTGTTGGCTCAGCTGGTAAAGAATCCTCCTGCAATGTGGGAGATCTGGGTTTGATCCCTGGGTTGGGAAGATCCACTGGAGAAAGGAATGGTTACCCACTCCAGTGTTCTGACCTGGAGAATTACATGGACTGTTTTCTTTTTCAACTAGTTAGATATATGGAACAGACCAAACAGTTGGCTTATTCCTCAATTGTTCACCCAGAACCATAGGCTTTAGAGTGAAGAGGAATCTCAGATCACCTGGTTCACTCCTGTGCCTTTAGGTATTTGGGTATTAAGAAATAAAATATGGGCTCAATAATCATGCCCTGGTGGCTCAGATGGTAAAGAATTTTCCTGGAAGGCAGGAGACCTGGTTGATCCCTGGTTTGGGAAGATCCCCTGGAGAAGGGAATGGCTACCCACTCCAGTATTCTTGCCTGGAGAATTCCATGGACAGAGGAGCCTGGCAGGCTACAGTTCATGGGGGTCACAAAGAGTCAGACATGACTGACTGTTACTTTCACTTTCAAAAATCATGTGTTGAATGAATGAAGGAATAAACGACCATTCATTAATGTAGGCCAGGTAGGCTAATTAAGTTGACCAAACAAGTAGTCAGCCAATGGGATAAGGATTTGGGAAAAGGAGAGATATCACACCAAATCCCAGGTTTCTAATTCCTTGGATTATACTTCATATACAAATCATGTTGTCCCTTTTGCATTTACCGCTTAAGTATAGTTTGAATGTAAGTTAACAAACCATTTTCAGCCATATTCAAAGATGCAGTAGTCTGCTTTGGCGATAGTGATTTTTCAGCCATTATCCATATATAAATGAAGGCTGACACAATCCACATGTTTTGGGAAGTCACTGAGATTCCTGCATTAGATGTCACTTTAAAATGGTTGCCCTCAAAGATTCTTTTCACTGCCAATATTTTGGTTTATGTAATTCTATTTATTAATTTAAAGAAAACATTTTATTACAGATAATTTTAAACACAGAGATAAGTAGAAAGAATTTTACAGTGAATACCCATATTATCTACCATACAGATTTTATCATTAACATTTTGCTACCATTGTCGTATAACATATCCCATTTCTCTGTCTTATTTTATGGTGCATTTCAAAGTAAATTGTTGACATCAGTATGCTCAGCATGTATAATTTATAAGTAGAGTTCAACATTTCTTTCATTCTTTTAGGTAAAATTTTCACCAAAAAATGCAAAAATCTTAAAAAAAAACTTTCTATTTTGTATTAGGATATAGCCAATTAACAAACAATATTGTGATAGTTTTAGGTGAACAGGGAAGGGACTCAGCCATGCATATACATGTATCCATTCTCCCCCAAACCCCACTCTCATCCAGGCTGCCACATAGCATTGAGCAAAATTCCATGTGCTATACAGTAGGTCCTTGTTGGTTATCCCTTTTAAATATGGCAATGTGTTGATGTCCATCCTGGACTCCCTAAATATCCCGTCTCTCCAACCTTCCCACGGGAACCATTAATTTGTTCTCTAAGTCTGTGAGTCTGTTTCTGTTTTGTAAGTTCATTCATAGAATTTCTTTTTAGATTCCACATGTAAGGGATGTCATATAATATTTCTCCTTCTCTGTCTGACTTACTTCACGCAGTATAACACTCTCTAGGTCCATCCACGTTGCTGCAAATGGCGTTATTTCATTCTTTTTAATGGCTGAGTAATATTCCATTGTATATATGTACCACATCTTCTTTATCTTCTTCTGTCAATGAACACTTGGGTTTCTTCCATGTCTTGTCTATTGTAAACAGTGCTGCAATGAACATTGGGGTGCATGTATCCTTTTGGATCATGTTATTCTCCGGGTATATGCCTAGGAGTGAAAATACTGGATCATATGGTAGTTCTATTTTTAGTTTTTTAAGAACCTCCATACTGTTCTCCATAGTGGCTATACCAATTTACATTCCCACCCACCGTGTGGGATGGTTCCCTTCTCTGCATACCCTTTCCAGCATTTATTGTTTATAGATTTTTTGATAATAGCCTTTCTGGCTGGTATGAAGTGATATCTCATTGTAGTTTTGAACTGCAAAAAATGCAGAAATCTTAAGAGAATATTTGCTGAATTTTGATAAATGAATACACCCGTGTAACATAAACTCCTTTCAGATATAGAGCATTATCATCACTCTAGATGGTAGAGTGACCCTCATGTCACATCACAGAAAATCCTTGTCTCCCACCTGGAGGTAACCAAGGTAACCACTGTTTCTTTTTTAAAGATTAGTTTTCCAGTCATGAACTTCATATAAACAAAATTACACTATGTACTTTTTGTGACTGGCTTCTTTTGCTTAACATACTGTTTTTGAGATTCATCAGTCTTGTTGCCTGTATCAACAGTTTGTTCCTTTTATTTCTGACTGGTATTTCATTGTATAAATATACCACCAGTTTTTTTTTTTTTTAATCCATTCTCCTATTGATGGATACTTGGTTTTTTCCCAGCTTTTAGTCATTACAAATAAAGTTACTATAAACTTTTTTTTTTGTACCAATAGTTGTACTCAGGGAACAAACACTTACTGAATACTTGGTATCAGTCATTCTGCTGAATGCATTCCCATCATTGTTGGATTTCACAGTCTCCTGACAACCTGCCAAACTGTTACAATTATCCCTACATTAGAAATGAGAACACTGAGGTTCAGGGACATTAAGTAATTGGCTCAAATTCATACATTCAGTGAACAAAACCAAAATAAAAAGTGGGAGTCCAAAGCAGTCACATCTTTCCTTGAAGCCCATGTGACCTCAAAGATAGAGTGTTCTCTCTCTGATACTCAATTTGTCCTGGTCACAAAGTTAGGAGTAGAGTGGTTTATAACTCTAGGTTGGGCCGTTCTCTCTGCTGCACCCTGCTGCTGCTGCTGTGTGGTTTTAGTTTGTCTCTTCCTTACGCCCTCTCCAAAGGTAGAGAAAACAGGTCAAGGGTTTGCTCTTAGTGAGACATTTTCAAATCCATGTGATTGTGACCTTGTGTACTCCTTGTCGCTAGACTAAATCCTGGGATAGCAATTCCTTTCACCTTTGCTTACAGATCATGTTTTTAGCCTCTAATATTTTTGTTTATCCTTGTTAATTGTGATAAAATAAAACATATAATATAATTTGAGCAGATTAACTATTTTTAGTGTAAAGTTCAGTAGTGTTAAGCATATTCACATTGTTGTGAAACAGATCTTTAGAACTTATTCATCCTGCAAAACTGAAGCTCTGCTACTCATTAAATTCTCATTTTCCCTGCCCCCAAGCCCCTGGCCACCACCTTTCTATGAATTTGACTATACTTCAGAAACCTCATATAAGTGGAATCATACAGTATTTGTTGTAATCGTACAGTATTTTTATTGTATAATGTCCTCAAGGTTTATCCATGTTGTAGCATGTAACAGGAGTTTCTCACTTTTAAAGGCCACTTACCTTTTAATTTTTTTCACCTCCTGTTACTTTACATTAAAGAAAAGAGCACAAACTTGCCTATTCTGAGATGCTATTTCCTGATATAGAGATCCTGCAATATTCTCAAAGAGAAGTGTTGCTCTGAAGAATGAAATGTGGGTGAAATAATATGACCTGATTTCATATTTCTTAAATTCAATGACTTGAATATATACTGGGCAAATAGTGAAATTTCATGGTCTAAAATCCATATTCTGTGTCCCGCAGGACTGAATTTTGCTTGCATAAATGTACCTAGAATATAAAGAAGTGTGCTTCCAAAGAATTTCACAAAAAAAGGGAATTTTAATCTTGGTTTTGAAGGCTAAATTTACAGCTTTGTGCTTGGAAGCTAGAGTTTCTTTCTCATTTCTTTTTATATACTACTTAGAAATATGTTCCCTGAGAGACTAGGACTCTCAGGAGATTTTAAGACTTGGTCTTTAAATATGTGCTCAGATAAACCAACGTAGTACATTTATGTCTATTTTTCCCAAGCATGGGAGTTACAATCCCTTTAATGAAATTTTGTTAGTACTTGCTTTATCACAAAGACTGTTTTATCTGCAGGATTTTAGTGTACCATTGGACAAAAACTGATATTCCAGTGAAATGTGTTTGTCATCTATTTTGTTTCTCTTCTATTTGTTTTCAGAGATACCTTGCTCACCTTCCTCAGGAAAATTTTATATCCATCTAATCAACAGAGAAGACAGTATCTTTCCATTGAAAGGAAACTACCACTTGCTGAATAATTGTGTGTGGTTTGCGGTAAGGCACAGTCCCTAAATTTCAAGGGTCTCTGTCCTTAAAAAGACAGCCACCAGCAGATGGCAATCCCCCTACATGGAATCTCCTTCCCAGACAAATGGCAAGTACCTAAGTCATTGGATATCCCCAGTGAAGTCACATGCCATTTCAGAGAAACCTGATAGCTTTAACTGGGTAGGAACCCATTTAAAATTATCTCTCGGCTATTATCTCATCTCTTCATTCCTCCTGACAGTTCTCCCACTCAGAGTTTTGTGTATATCATCCTAAAGGTCAAGAGTGGCTGCTATAGTGAGTGCTTTGAATATGGTCCCTAGTTTTGGTATTAGGAGCAGATGTTTTTAACAAGCAACTTATGTTGATAGCTCTCCACAGTCACCTTGATGGGGCTATTTGCTGTACTTATGTCTATGACCTCCTGCGCTTGGCCAACCCAATGTCTTGGGATGCTAAGTCTTGAATTACAGGATCTTATGAGCACAGCTCGTAAGTTCCTGTTAATTCAGTTCATTGGAAAAGACCCTGATGCTGGGAAAGATTGAGGGTGAGAGGAGAAGGGGGCAACAGAAGATGAGATAGTTGGATGGCATCATTGACTCAATGGATATGAGTTTGAGCAAACTCTGGGAGATAGTGAAGGACAAGGAAGCCTGGCATGCTGCAGTCTGTGGGATCACAAAGAATCAGACACGACTGAACAACAACAACATGAGCAAAACTTGAGGCAGAGAATGTTGTTGGTTGTTTTATTTAAATAAGAAATGTGGAGCTTTCTCCTCAAGAAAAGGCTGTGATTTTTAATTTGATTGATTGTTTCACTCTCTCTATGCCCCTCCTTTCCTCTGTGGATTAGTGGTTGACTTCTACAATAACTCTATAGTCTATTGCTTACAAAAGTCCCCCTGAACCGTAGGTACTATAATCTTCCAGAAATTGGTTGAACTCTGGAAACTCTGTAAGAAATTTGAGGCCTATGGCTGATGCTTCATCTTTATGCATATCTTAAGATTTATTCTCTTTGTAGGAAATTTTCTATGATCTTGAACTTTTTCCTTGATATATATGTATGAAGATGTTTTTGGCTGCAACAGAAAACCCATCTCAAATTAATTTAAATAATAAGGATAATTGTTATTTTCTATAATAGAAAATGGGGCTTCCCTGGTGGCCCAGTGGTAAAAAAATCTGCTTGCCAATGTAGGAGACATGAATTTGATCCCTGATCCAGGAAGATCTCCTGGGGAAGGAAATGGCAACCCACTCCTGTATTCTTGTCTAGAGAACCCCATGGACAGAGGAGCCTGGCGGGCTACAGTCCATGTGGCTGCAGAGTCTGACATGACTTAGTGACTGAACAACAATAATAGCATAATAGAAAATCCTGAGATAAAGCAGTCTACAGGGTTGGTTAATTCAGTGGATAAACAATGTTATTGGACACTGAGATTCTTCTGTATCTCCACTTTGTCATTCTTGACTTTGACTCCATCCTTAGACTTCTTGTGATCATAATATGGTTTCTAGCAATTCAGCCTCATCTAGCATCCTTGAACCCACTACTGGCAAGGGGATAGAAATCAGTATGTTTGACTGGGGTCATTTATACTGGAATGAAAGCTAAGGAGAAATTCATGATGTTTACTATAGTATCTATGGAACTCATTTGTACCCCAAATCTGTTTTTAAGTTCATCTATGCATTGGAGAAGGAAATGGCAACCCACTCCAGTGTTCTTGCCTGGAGAATCCCAGGGACAGGGAAGCCTGGTGGGCTGCAGTCTATGGGGTCACACAGAGTCGGACACGACTGAAGTGACTTAGCAGCAGCATAAGCTCTTTTAATCTTTGTGAAATTTGAGGAACAAAGTCTTAAAAGAACGGATTCATGTTGATGTATGGCAAAACCAATACAATATTGTAAAGTAATTCAGTCAGTTCAGCTCAGTTCAGTCGCTCAGTTGTGTCCGACTCTTTGCGACCCCATGAATTGCAGCACGCCAGGCCTCCCTGTCCATCACCAACTCCTGGAGTTCACTCAGACACACGTCCATCGAGTCAGTGATGCCATCCAGGCCATCTCATCCTCTGTCGTCCCCTTCTCCTCCTGCCCCCAATCCCTCCCAGCATCAGAGTCTTTTCCAATGAGTCAACTCTTCGCATGAGGTGGCCAAAGTACTGGAGTTTCAGCTTTAGCATCATTCCTTCCAAAGAAATCCCAGGGCTGATCTCCTTCAGAACAGACTGGTTGGCTCTCCTTGCAGTCCAAGGGACTCTCAAGAGTCTTCTCCAACACCACAGTTCAAAACCATCAATTCTTCAGTGCTCAGCTTTCTTCACAGTCCAACTCTCACATCCATACATGACCACTGGAAAAACCATAGCCTTGACTAGACGGACCTTTGTTGGCAAAGTAATGTCTCTGCTTTTGAATATGCTATCTAGTTTGGTCATAACTTTCCTTCCAAAGAGTAAGCGTCTTTTAATTTCATGGCTGCAGTCACCATCTGCAGTGATTTTGGAGCCCCCCAAAATAAAGTCTGACACTGTTTCCACTGTTTCCCCATCTATTTCCCATGAAGTGATGGGACCAGATGCCATGATCTTCGTTTTCTGAATGTTGAGCTTTAAGCCAACTTTTTCACTCTCCTCTTTCACTTTCATCAAGAGGTTTTTGAGTTCCTCTTCACTTTCTGCCATAAGGGTGGTGTCATCTGCATATCTGAGGTTATTGATATTTCTCCCAGCAATCTTGATTGCAGCTTGTGCATCTTCCAGCCCAGCGTTTCTCATGATGTACTCTGCATAGAAGTTACATAATCAGGGTGACAATATATAGCCTTGACGTACTCCTTTTCCTATTTGGAACCAGTCTGTTGTTCCATGTCCAGTTCTAACTGTTGCTTCCTGACCTGCATACAAATTTCTCAAGAGGCAGCTCAGGTGGTCTGATATTCCCATCTCTTCCAGAATTTTCCACAGTTTATTGTGATCCACACAGTCAAAGGCTTTGGCATAATGAATAAAGCAGAAATAGATGTTTTTCTGGAACTCTCTTGCTTTTTCCATGATCCAGCGGAAGTTGGCAATTTGGTCTCTGGTTCCTCTGCCTTTTCTAAAGCCAGCTTGAACATCTGGAAGTTCACTGTTCATGTATTGCTGAAGCCTGGCTTGGAGAATTTTGAGCATTACTTTACTAGCATGTGAGATGAGTGCAATTGTGCAGTAGTTTGAGCATTCTTTGGCATTGCCTTTCTTTGGGATTGGAATGAAAACTGACCTTTTCCAGTCCTGTGGCCACTGCTGAGTTTTCCAAATGTGCTGGCATATTGAGTGCAGCACTTTCACAGCACCATCTTTCAGGATTTGAAATAGCTCAGCTGGAATTCCATCACCTCCACTAGCTTTGTTCGTAGTGATGCTTTCCAAGGCCCACTTGACTTCACATTCCAGGATGTCTGGCTCTAGGTTAGTGATCACACCATCGTGATTATCTGGGTCGTGAAGATCTTTTTTGTACAGTTCTTCTGTGTATTCTTGCCACCTCTTCTTAATATCTTCTGCTTCTCTTAGGCCCATACCATTTCTGTCCTTTATTGAGCCCATCTTTGCATGAAATGTTCCCTTGGTATCTCTAATTTTCTTGAAGAGATCTCTAGTCTTTCCCATTCTGTTGTTTTCCTCTATTTCTTTGCACTGATCGCTGAGGAGGGCTTTCTTATCTCTCCTTGCTATTCTTTGGAACTCCTCATTCAGATGCTTTTATCTTTCCTTTTCTCCTTTGCTTTTCGATCCTCTTCTTTTCACAGCTATTTATAAGGCCTCCCCAGACAGCCATTTTGCTTTTTTGCATTTCTTTTCTATGGAGATGGTCTTGATCCCTGTCTCCTGACAGTGTCACGAACCTCATTCCATAGTTCATCAGGCACTCTATCTATCAGATCTAGGCCCTTAAATCTATTTCTCACTTCCACTGTATAATCATAAGGGATTTGATTTAGGTCATACCTGAATGGTATAGTGGTTTTCCCTACTTTCTTCAATTTAAGTCTGAATTTGGCAATAAGGAGTTCATGATCTGAGCCATAGTCAGCTCCTGGTCTTGTTTTTGTTGACTGTATAGAGCTTCTCCATCTTTGGCTGCAAAGAATATAATCAATCTGATTTCGGTGTTGACCATCTGGTGATGTCCATGTATAGAGTCTTCTCTTGTGTTGTTGGAAGAGGGTGTTTGCTATGACCAGTGCATTTTCTTGGCAAAACTCTATTATCTTTGCCCTGCTTCATTCCGTATTCCAAGGCCAAATTTGCCTGTTAGTCCAGGTGTTTCTTGACTTCCTACTTTTGCATTCCAGTCCCCTATAATGAAAAGGACATCTTTTTGGGGTGTTAGTTCTAAAAGGTCTTGTAGGTCTTCACAGAACCGTTCAACTTCAGCTTCTTTAGCGTTACTGGTTGGGGCATAGACTTGGATTACTGTGATATTGAATGGTTTGCCTTGGAAACGAACAGAGATCATTCTGTCGTTTTTGAGATTGCATCCAAGTACTGCATTTCGGACTCTTTTGTTGACCACGATGGCTACAGTGCAGCCACCTGTGCTTAATGCTGTAATTAGCCTCCAATCAAAATAAATTAAAAAAATAAAAAAAAAGAATAGTCTTTCTAATGAAAGATTAATTAAAGCCTTTTATATGAGCAAACATTTTTAGTCTAAATTCACAGAATTTTGTGCAGGTCAGTAACTGAAAAATATGTATCATTATGTCTGTCCTTTACAAAAATTACTCAAGGTATTATTTGATTTGTGAAAGCAGACTTGTGCTTTAATAACCTTAAGGTGTAAAAGAACAACTTCAGATTTTTTTTTTTTAAAGAAAATGTTATCTGTGAAAAATATTCTGTAAGTCTGATAAAATCTTACCATTCAATCTTTATTTTCTGGGTCTTAGTTTCCAACTGTGTAAGAGTAGGACTGGGTGATTTTTCAACTTTTAATAATGATTTAATTAGAAATAAATATTTCTGCTTATTTAAGCATTTACTTTATTTTTATTGAAATATAGTTGATTTACAATGTTTCATGTGTACATTGTACACATGTGTGTATATATATATATATATATATATACACACACACATATATTCAGATTCTTTTCCATTATAGGTTATTAAGCTTTTACTTAATAAAGAAGTACTTCATCAGATTTCCATGAATTTCTTGGTTAATATAAAAATCACAATATGGTTTTACTCTATAACCTATTCAACATTATTTCATTATCTATTTGAGATTTTTAAGGGGGCTTCCCAGGTTGTGCAGTGGTAAAAAATCTACCTGCCAATGCAGGAGACACAGGAGACCCAGGTTTTATCCCTGGGTCAGGAAGACTCCCTGGAGAAAGAGATGGAAACCCACACCAGTATTCTCGACTGGAAAATTGCATGGACAGAGGAGCATGGGGGGCTACAGTCTGTAGGGTCACAAAGAGTCAGACATGACTGAGTGACTGAGCACATACAAGAAGCAATTTAGTTGGTAATAATTTCAAAGTTAAAGAAAAATTGCAAGAACAGCACAAAAATATCCTATATACTCTTCACCTAGAGATCCCATTCAAGTTTCAGCAATTATCCTTTTGATATCTTTTATAGCATAAGGATCCAGGATTACCACCTGCAACCAGTGGTCACAAGCCTCTAAATTCTTTCAGTAATGAACAGTTCCTCAGTCTGCCTTTGATTTTCATATCCTTGACTATTTTCAGGTCACAGATCAGTCACTTTGTAGACTGTGCATCAATTTCAATTTTTCAAATGTTTCCTCATGGTCACATTATCCAGTTTTTGACAATAGTATTATAGAAGTAATGATGTGTTTTATCACTGCGTTCCAATTGGATGGCACATAGTGTTGACTTGCCCCCTTGCTGGATGTGTAAACGCTGGTCACTTGATTGCCATAGTGTCTCCACTGTAATGTTGTTTTTTGTCTTTGTAATTAAGTAAGTGTTTTATGTGGAAATTGAAACTATATAAATACAAGGACCTACAGGGAACTATACTCAAAGTTTTGTAAAACCTATCCAGGAAAAAAATCTGAAAAATATATAAATGTGTATATAACTGAGTCCTTACTCTGCTGTACACCTGAAACTAACACAGCATCACAAGTCAACTATATACTTCAATAAAATTTAAATAAAAAAGAAACTACACAAATACCTTTTTCTCACCTCACCTTCATCCACTAGTTTTAGGATGCATTGATGTATCATGCTTAACTTAATTTTTACCATGATGGTTTCTAAGTGATGTTTTTTCCTAATTCCATCATTTTTCTACATTTAATAGTCAGTGTCATACTATAAGCAGAGCTTCCGTTCTCTCCATTTATTTATGTCAGTGTAGACTCATCAATTGTTATTTTATTCAGTGGTTTATAATCTGTTATTATCATTATTACTTGGCACACTGCATGGCATGTGGGATCTTAGTTCCCCAACCAGGGATGGAACCCAGAACCCCTACAGTGGAAGCCTGGAATCTTCACCACTGGATTGCCCTGTCATTATTATTTTGATGTTCAAATTGACCAGATTTTGCCTAAGGTGCCCCTTCAAGCTAGCTTCTGTGTCTTTTTGACATGTCTTTCCCACTCTTTGGAAGAAAAGTTATGACCAACCTAGACAGCATATTAAAAAGCAGAGACATTACTTTGCCAATAAAGGTGTGTCTAGTCACGGCTATGGTTTTTCCAGTAGTCATGTGTGGATGTGAGAGTTGGACTATAAAGAAAGCTGAGTGACGAAGAATTGATGGTTTTGAACTGTGGTGTTGGAGAAGACTCTTGAGCATCCCTTGGACAGCAAGGAGATCCAACCAGTCCATCTAAAGGAAATCAGTCCTGAATACTCATTGGAAGGACTGATGAAGCTGAAACTCCAACACTTTGGCCACCTGATGTGAAGAACTGACGCTGGGAAAAATTGAAGGTGGGAGGAGAAGGGGACGAGAGAGGATGAGATGGTTGGATGGCATCACTGACTCAATGGATATGAGTTTGAGTAAACTCTGGGAGTTGCTGATGGACAGGGAGGCCTGGTGTGCTGCAGTCCATGGGATCACAAAGAGTCAGACACGACTGAGCAACTGAACTGAAGTGAACTGAACTACCTCTTGGTGCTGAAATATGTGATTATTTCCTTTGCTGCTTTTAAATTTGATGTAGTCCTGCTTGTGGGGCTCCCCTCATAGCTCAGTTGGTAAAGAATTTGCCTACAATGCGGGAGACCTGGATTCGATCCCTGGGTTGGGAAGATCACCTGGAGAAGGAAAAGGCTATCTACTCCAGTATTCTGACCTGGAGAATTCCATGGACTATATAGTCCATGGGGTCGCAAAGAGTTGGACATGACTGAGAGACTTTCACTTTCAGTCCTACATGTTGTTTTATTTTTTCTTGCTTTTGCTTTTGGTATCAAATGCAAAAAATCATTGCTAAGACTCATGTTAAGGAGCTTACTGTCTATGTTTTCTTCTAGGAGTTTTATGATTTCACATCTTACATTCAAGTCTTTAATCCATTTTGAGTTACTTTTGTGTGTGGCATATGATAAGGGCCCCATTTCATTCTTTTGCATGTGACTGTCTAGTTTTCCCAACGCTGTTTATTGAAGAAATACACATTCCTGTTTTTTATACAGTTTATTCTTTATTGATTAGAAATGAATGAACATGCAGAAAACTACAAAGTCAAAAAAGAGGGAGTTGTCAAATATTTTACATGTTTCATAATTAGCTTACATCATAAGGAGGAACCTCCATTTATTGATATGCTATTATTTTGTCCTCCAGATTATTAGGGTATCAACTGGCTCTAGGATTTGATTCAAAACTTAGGAACTCAAACAAATCCATTAGTCATTTAGAAAGACCATACATTTCACAAATAGCACTGGTACATGTTACCTTGTGCTCAGTTAGGGGGCCAGGGGTATATTCATGTTATATATTCTTGTCTGCTTTGTCATAAATTAATTGGCCACATATATGTAGGTTTATTTCTGGGCTGTATATTCTATTAATCTTTGTGTGTTACTATGTGGTTTGCTGCTGCTGCTGCTAAGTTGCGTTAGTCGTGTCCGACTCTGTGTGACCCCATAGACGGCAGCCCACCAGGCTCCCCCATCCCTGGGATTCTCCAGGCAAGAACACTGGAGTGGGTTGCCATTTCCTTCTCCAATGCGTGAAAGTGAAAAGTGAAAGTGAAGTCGCTCAGTCATGTCCGAGTCTTCGCGACCCCATGGACTGTAACCTACCAGGCCCCTCGGTCCATGGGCTTTTCCAGGCAAGAGTACTGGAGTGGGGTGCCATTGCCCTCTCCAATGTGGTTTAAATGGGACAATTTACTAAAGCACTTAGCATAGTGCTCAAAAAATGTTAGCTATGATTATGATACCCAATTGGAGGGGTTGATTCTGGCCTTCTAACTGCTTTGACTTTCTCCTCTTTTCTTGGATGCCTTTGTTCCACATCATAAATATTTTATCTAATGTTAATAAAAATGGATATATGCAACTCCAAATAGTTGTTGATTAGTAGTATCTGAAAAAATCTTGAGATTTTGGATATTTTAGAGTGATATGATAAATTTAGGATTGTGGAATCTCAGACAGACAACTGTTGAGAGTCAGTATAATGTTTTTAAGGTCAAGGACTCTGGAGCCAAATGGCATGGGTTTCAACCCTAGTTCTCCCACTCCCTAGTTGTGTGATCTCTGACAATTTACTTTACCTCCCTGTGCATTAGTTTCCTTATCTGTAAAATGGGGTTGATAATAAAAATAATTATTTTGTGAGACAGTTGTGAGAATTCAACAAGTTAAAATGTGTGAGTGTACTTAGACTGGTATCAGCACTTAAGAATCTGCCTGCAATGCAGGAGACCTGGGTTCAATCTCTGGGTCAGGAACATGCCCTGGAGAAGGGAATGGCTACCCACTCCAGTATTCTTGCCTGGAGAATTCCATGGGCAGAGGAGCCTGGTGGACTACAGCCCATAGAGATGCAAACAGCTGGACACGACTGAGGAACTATCATTTTCACTTCACTTCACTTCAAGCACTGTATACACGTAAGCCATTTAACTACTGACCTGTAGGGGCCTTTCCAGGAGCATGGGAGATATCCTGTGACCACAACCAAATTGTGCTTATGTCCCATTGTTTAGATGTCTTTTCCTTTGTTTGTAGGAAGTTGAATTTTTATAGTACACATATTACATATATATTACAATTACATACAGATGACAACTATATTATGTATATAGTTTTCTTATTTATCCATTCTATTGATAGAATATGATTGATTGTGGTGTGGGAGAGACCTTTTCTCTTTAGCCTCATACCCACATGTACAAGTGAGATGAGAGTGGAGGCAAAGAGGATCACTGATGGGATTCATCACAGGATATCTGGATGGTTGAGAAGCAGCAATGGGTGCCTCTACTTTCCTCCACATGACTCAGATGCTTATAGACCCATGGAGAACCAGGTCAGCTGAATTGTTTTGGCTCAGTCCATCTTGTTTGTAGCATAAAACCCCACATAGTATCTCAAATCACTGGTGCTTTTTTTTCCTGCCTCAATGATTCATGCACCTGAGGTTAGAGTTTTATACTTTAGACTTGAAATCACTAGCAAAAGAGATGTTGTTTTTGAAGGGGTATGACAATATTTTGGTATAATACAGGTTTTTTGAAAAATGTGTGTTGTTGTTGTCTATTCGTTTCAGATAAATTGGACCAGTGCAGAGTTAAATGTTGACTATAATTGTTCTTTAAAAACATAGATTGTAATTAATATTGGTTTAGACTTTTCTTAGAGGCAGCATGATGTGATAAAAAAGAACATTTATTCATTAAACAAATATCCATTAAGCTCTTATAAATGCAAGCCAACTGTGCTGGGCAAACAGAAAGCATGTATATACATACACATTGCCTCCCCTACTCTCCAGGTGAAAAGATATTTCTTCTCTTACAATTTCCATCTGGTGGGGAGACAGATTAATCTAAGAATCATGTAAATAAAAAGTAATTATAACTGGAGTAAGAATGTGGTGTTGAGAGAATGTGTATTAGGAGAAATTTATCTACTCAGAGATCTGGGCTTCCCTGGTGGCTCAGATGGTAAAGTCTGCAAGTCTGCTTGCAGTGCAGGAGACTTAGGTTTAATCCCTGGGTCAGGAAGATCCACTGAAGAAGGGAATGGCAACCCACTCCAGTTTTCTTGCCTAGAGAATTCCATGGACAGAGGAGCCTGGTGGGTTACAGTCCATGGGGTTGCAATGAGTCAAATACGACTGAACAACTTTCATTTCTTCTTCATCTACTCAGAGAGGTCATGGAAGGCTTCCTGGAGGCAGTGGCATTTGAGGTGAGATCTGAAGGATGAGCAGGAGATAACACTGCAGGGGCATCAGGGAGAGAAGGAAGGTGAATATTCCATTCAGGGGCCTAGTGTATGCCAAGGTCCGTGGCAGGAGGAAGCATGGATTGTCTGAAGAGCAGAAGGAAGATTAGAGTTGCCTGAGTTC
This sequence comes from Bubalus kerabau, assembly GCF_029407905.1. Lineage (NCBI taxonomy): Eukaryota > Metazoa > Chordata > Mammalia > Artiodactyla > Bovidae > Bubalus > Bubalus kerabau. Next base: position 36,585,801 of record NC_073637.1, read on the forward strand.
AGAGGCAAGAGGAGTATGGTGTTGTTGTGAGGCTGTAGAGTGAGGTAGGAGCCAGGGTAGTTGGGCCTCATTGGCCACATTATGTACTTGTGTTATCCCAAGTTGGCTGGAAAAGTACCTCTTAGCTGTTGAGAGAAGTTTAGGTCATGGCTTATGGTATACAAAAAAAAGAAAAAAAATGTTAAAAAGGCTTATAATTAGGGTTTTCACTTTAATACTCTGAATATATAAAAATACAATTTAGTATAAGTATGCTGCTCACAAGATAATTAAAAGACTTACAAAAATTAGTCAAAAAATCAGTAGAGATCAGTAATGGGATACCGATTTGAAGTTGTATGGTTGAGCACCTTCTCCTGATCCTGGCACTATGTCTCTGTGATTCCAAATGTCCTTATTTGGTGGTGGTTGTTGTCTACTTACTCAGTCATGTCTGACCCTTTGCGACCCCATGGACTGTAGCCTGCCAAGCTCCTCTGTCATGAGATTTCCCAGGCAAGAATACTGGAGTGGGTTGCCATTTCCTTTTCCAGAGGATCTTCTGGACCCTGGGTTTGAATCTGCATTGCCTGCATTGGCAGGCGGGTTCTTTACCATCTGAGCCACCAGAGAAGCCCTGTCCTTCTTTGCGGGTAGGGTCAAACTTGAAGTTTGTGGCTTTTCAAGAATATGAGCCTACAGGGCCTGCCTTTATGATAGGCTCTGAATTAGGACTTGTTGAAATGTTGCAAATAATGGAAAGTGATGTAGTCAGACCTGCATGTTGAAAAACAAAAAACACTGGATGTAAACTGAGCTAATTTTAAGGTGGACAGTGAGAATTTGGAAAGATCAGTTAGGAGACCTCTGCAGGAGTCCTGACTAGAGATGCTAGGAGCAGGTGTTAGGGTGATGACAGGAGAGCTGGAAGGAAACAAATGGATTGTTTTGGTCTTTGTTTGGGCTTCCCTGGTGGCTTAGATGGTAAAGAATCTGCCTGCAGTGTGGGAGACCCGGGTTTGATCCCTGGGTTGGGAATATCCCCTGGAGAAGGAAATGGCAACCCACTCCAGTATTCTTGCCTGGAAAATTAGATTGAATATATAGAACAACCGTAATTTTGGACTTTATAGAATAATGTCCCCATATTGGTGCTAGAATTAGATCACTTGACTGAAGGTAAGCAAAAATCTCTAATTACACCAATACACTGATTCTTTTTTTTCCATATAATCATGTCTTTCCATGGTCCCATATCTGGATATATTTAAAATTTTCATTTTCCTAACAACTATTTGCTTGTATAAGTGGTCACTTAGATATGGCAATAACACAACTTGCACATGTTAATATTTACACTTTGGCTTTGTTTTTAATGCAGAAATTGTCAACCAACATTTATTGAGCACCTACTATGTTCCAAATGATAAAGGATTTTAATTTATGACCTATAAATTTATATTTTTCCCCTCACTGTCTTATAACATTATGGTAATTATGAAAAAGATTAAACTATTCCAACTTAATTTTAAATAGCTTGGAAGTTAAAAGTATGAAAATGTAAAAGGAAACAGAAGTTCTTGAATATAGCATAGAAAACGCCCTCTTTTAAGAATCTTAACCTTTTTACCTTGCTTTCCCACTGTGTGCCCAGAATAATTGATTATCCATGAATGATCCTACAGCATTGGAGTGAAAAAGGCAGAAAACAATGGACAAAGATAATGAAATTTCACATTTTGCCTTGGCTACCTTTTTTTTTTTTTCCCCAGCTAACCCAAGTTAATAAAACTTCACATAAAAGGCTTTGAAATTTCATCATGGGTTTTGTGAAAGAGGTGAAAGTTGACCTAGAGGCCTTGACCTGTATAACTTGGCGGCTACTGAAAGTCTAGCCTCATAATTCAGAGGTCCAGTGACAGCTTTGCCTATAAACTTCAGTCTTCATTTCACCAACTTTTTCAGGTTTAGTCTCCTTGAAAATGCTTACAAAAGTGAAGGATATCATTTCTCTGCTTGGGATAGGAATGGTGATGTTTATGGAACCGTTTGCTGTCTCAGGGGTAATCTCCCGGATAATTCAGATTAACCTTATCGGGTCTCTAGATACCACATTACCCAGGGTGGATGATCTCCAGAATAACCTTTCCAGATCTTAAAGTTTTAACCCTAGCACCATTTTTTATCAAAAAACTTTCAACAGAAATTAATTGAAAACTATCCAAGTAGGCATACTTATTTCAACCCCTTTGGTCTGAAGTGGCCTTCCCCCAGGCAAGAAAACTTAGTATTTTCTGTGAATGATTCTCAGTAGAAAGTGGGACATCCTGATGTCTCCTTCTGTTTAGTTTTTTCACAGGACATTTGTTGTGCATCAAAATGTCTCGCTCCTCATAGTTGTTTAGCTTTTGAAATTGATTGCCTGGAAAAAAGGTAGGATTGCTTTTGTTAGTTCATTTAGTGGTAGAAAGAGTTTGCCTAAAGGGGCAGAGAATTTTCCCCAAGAATTTGTCTTTTGGCCTGACAGCAGAAAGAATCTTTCATTTGTATTGATCAAAGTCTTTCTGTATTTGTGTGTGTATTTGTAGGAAAGAGGGAAGTCAAAATCCCTCCCAAACTGGGATTAACCTTGAAATTTTATCCTGTTCAAGACATCTACATCCTAATAAAGCTTGCTCTTTTTAAATCTAATTTTACTTAGATTAATAAATCTAATAAAAATTAATAAAAGTAAATTGTTAATAATAAATTACTTCTTAGTACTATAAGGCTAGAGCTTACAGTTTCAGTGTAAGGCTATGAATTTTACTGTCTCAAAACCAAAAAGTAGAAAAATGAAATAATTAAGCAGTTGTGATTGAAATGCAGTGAAAAGGTGAGCCCAGGTGGTTCACAGCAGTTTATGTGGAAAATCTTCATCTGATTTGAATGAGTTTAAAGTGGTGGAGCAGAGCAGGGGTGGTTGATAAAACTAATGTCCTATCTATAATGGCTGGAGTACTTCATGGTGGTGGTGGTGGTTTAGTTGGTTAGTTGTGTCTGACTCTGCAACCCCATGGACTGTAGCCCACCAGGCTCCTCTGTCCATGGTGGGTTGCCATACCCTTCTCCAGGGGATCTTCCTGACCCAGGGATCGAACCCAGGTCTCCTGCATTGTAGGCAGATTCTTTACCATCTGAACCACCATGATGTCTGTCAATAAGGATAAACAGAAGGAAAATTCACTTTGCATTTTTCATCTTGAAACCTGGCCTATGCTTCTGAAAGTGAGCTGTCTATAAACCTTTACTCAATGTACATTCATTTGTTTATAAAAATGAGAGTCTGCAAGTAAGCACTTGAGATTGACCATGAGAAAATGTTGGCTGTAGTTGAAGTTTTGTGAAGTCAGTGATGCTGGTTAGACTGCTTTTTCATATATATGGCCAAGGAAACGATTGAGGTTATCTTGTTCAAAAAATAAGAACCTATCACTGATTTACTTTATAAAATAGCCACAAAGTGGCTAAGTGTTCTAAACAAATCATGTATCCTTGCTGGCCTCCAGTTTTCATGTTTTTCTTATTTTATCCTCAGGTCCTAGTATAGTGCTTGGCAGATAATAGGAATAAAAATGATACATGAGATAAATGAGGAAGCTTGGATTGCTAATTTTTAGAATTAGAATTCTAATTTTTAGATTTCTTTTCATTCTAAATTCTGTGATTCAGGTGTAGTAATTTTGTTTTCTTTATTCTTTCAGTGAGGAAAATCATGCCAATGTTTTTGGCAAAGCTTACCATCAGAATTAATTAGTATGATATTTTCAAAGTTATGGAGGTCCTACAGAAAAAGATAACAAGACAACATCTTCTTTCCTTTCAAATAGCTATGATAATTTTTATTAATATTTTGTAAAAAAATGAGAAAAATATTTTTCATTGATCAAATGCCACAATTATGTCAGGTGCCACAGAGAAAATAGAACCTTCTTAGCAAGATTGTAATCTGAATACAATTTCAAGGCACTTGTATTAGTCACTGCATTTAGAAATGACCGCATCCCACTGTTTGAGAGAGTCTGGTCACATATGTTGTAGCACAGGAAAGAGTCAGACTGTCATCAGCCCAGACATGGCCAGAGGGAAGAAAGTTCTCTAAAAGCCTATTCTATTAGTGAGGCTTTAGCATTGCTTTTTATCTTTGTGGTTTGGAATGGCAGCCACCATTTTGTGGTCTCAAAAAATATGGAAGCCAGGTGCTTTGCGTTCCAGGCCTGGTAATTTGCCCTGTGAGGGTCAGTCATCCATTTTGGTTTTCAGTTAATCCACTTTTGAAAAGTTGATAGTAACATTTACACCATCAGTTTGTTGTGGATTCAAAATAAATGACTGTAGAATAATCTGAGAAAGTTATATTTCTATGACAACTATGTGGATATCCCCAATTTTTCAAGTCTGTGAGAAGATCAAAATAATTTAGAAACTCAGATTTACTAAAATATTCCAGGTGGAACTTGGGCCATGTGATTTTATCACTCCTTTTCCTTTGCTAAAAACTTTACTAACAAAAGGAAATAAAAGGAAAATAAGTGCGGGGATAAAAAACAGTGTATTTATCTACTGGCAATGAGAAGTGTGTCATTTGTAAAATCTCCCCAAAGGGTGGTATTTTCTTCCACCATTAGAGTGGCTGATGGAGTGGGTTGCCATGCCATCCTCCAGGGGGTCTTTCCCAACCCAGGGATTGAGCCCAGGTCTCCTGCATTGCAGGTGGATTCTTTACTAGCTGAGCTACCAGGGAAGCACAGTGTATGCTCCAGATTTGTACTAATTACACACAGGGATTCCAAGTAGCAATTTATACCTTACACTGTATGTGTGTGCTCAGTTGCTAAGTTGTGTCCGATCCCATGGACTGTAACCTGCCAGGCTCCTCTGTCTATGGGATTTTCCAGGCAAGAATACTGGAGTGGATTGCCATTTCTTCCTCCAGGGGACCTTCCCTACTTTACTTGTAGAGAAACTGAATCAACAAAGAACTAATGTTATTAATATGGGAAAAACCCACGAGTCAGATGTTGGGTAATGATTTACACTAATTTTTTAAATTCATGTATTCATTTCCTTAGTCATTCAACCAGTACAGGTACAGCTTCCAGGTACTGAGCTAGGTGATAAGGATTAAAAAGATAACTAGTCTCATGTTTTTAAGTTTAATTTCTTTCTTCTTATTATTTATGAACTTTAACAAATAAGAGGGTTTATAATGGGTTATTCTGATATTTCTGTTAATATGTGCATTTTTATTTATTTATGAAGAAGTTTATTCTTTACCAGAGATCCCTATGAATGGGAAAACCCTTAAATACTCTAATATATCTATAATGAATAGAAATATATACAAATTAAAAAGTAATAAGATATTAATACAAAGCATGGTGCTTGTAAGAGTCTACTGCAAATAGAAGAATCTTTTTTAAGGTTGAAACATGAGCTATGTGACTATAGTATTGACTCTTCTCAAATATTTAAAAATGTGTGAACCATGAGTATATCTTATATGAATTCTTTGCTGCTGCTGCTGCTGCGTCGCTTCAGTCGTGTCCAACTCTGTGTGACCCCATAGACGGCAGCCCACCAGGCTTCCCGTCCCTGGGATTCTCCAGGCAAGAACACTGCAGTGGGTTGCCATTTCCTTCTCCAATGCATGAAAGGGAAAAGTGAAAGTGAAGTCGCTCAGTCGTGTCTGACTCTAGCAACCCCATGGACTGCAGCCCACCAGGCTCCTCCGTCCATGGGATTTTCTAGGCAAAAGTACTGGAGTCGGGTGCCATTGCCCTCTCTGACTAATTCTTTAGAGAGTACTTTCTTTTACTGATAACTGGCTTAATAAAAATAAATGTATTAATTCCAGACCTGAAAAGCCTAGGGCTTCAGACTTGGTCTAATCCAGAGACTCAAATGATGTCAATAAGGTTAAGACTCTCTCTTGGCTTGGCTTTTTTCTGTATTGGCTCCATCTTTTGAGTGGGCTCTTCCTCATGGTGATAAAATGGCTGTTAGAAGTTCTAGAGTTATGTCCTATTTTGCTGACAATTCAAATGGAAGATCATGCCTTTTCTCCAATAATTCCAACCAAAATATAAGAACTGAGTTTCATTGACTCTGGTTGGTATGCCTTGGGTCACATACTCAGACTTGGAGCTGGGTTGATGCCAGTCTCACCCATGCCACAGGAACTGAGAATGAGGAAAATCAGACTCTGTTAGAAAGAGAGGGCATGAATACGGCTATCTGTTATATTACTTTCAGCAATATGTAGTATCTAGAAAGGTCCTGTTTGTCTTCTGCCTTATATCACCATGGCAGGTTCCATTTTGGTCTCTTCTCTCTGGCCCAGTGGACATATTTTCCTCTATCTTGCACATTTGGGTTTGCACATTAGTCTGTCTATGAGACCATGGTTTACAACCAGGGAGTTTTAGAAAGGTGAAATCCTTAAGTGGAGAATGTTTCCATTTATAGCAGAAAAATGGCTCAGTGCTATTTGGCCACATGGCTTGCCTTGAATGTGAAGATACATATTCTTATGTCATCGAAATCCCTTGATTTTAAAATAAGATCAAATTTTATAGAGCAGGATATGTATTTTGTGTCCTCATCACAAGGAATTTTTAATATAGCATGTCTCCTTAAAGAAAAAGCATCATGAATTCATATAAATTATATTAGGAATAATTTTTCCTTTGAAAATTAAACTTTGCATCCAACTCGATGGTTATACTTAATCTAATGGATTTTTGAGTGTTCAAAAATAGTTAACATCTGCTAATGACCTAAATCAAATCCCTTATGATTATACAGTGGAAGTGAGAAATAGATTTAAGGGACTAGATCTTATAGACAGAGTGCCTGATGAACTATGGACGGAGGTTCGTGACATTGTACAGGAGACAGGGATCAAGACCATCCCCATGGAAAAGAAATGCAAAAAAGCAAAATGGGTGTCTGGGGAGGCCTTACAAATAGCTGTGACAAGAAGAGAAGCAAAAAGCAAAGGAGAAAAGGAAAGATAAAAGCATCTGAATGCAGAGTTCCAAAGAATAGCAAGAAGAGATAAGAAAGGCTTCCTCAGCGATCAATGCAAAAAAATAGAGGGAAACAACAGAATGGGAAAGACTAGAGATCTCTTCAAGAAAATTAGAGATACCAAGGGAACATTTCATGCAAAGATGGTCTCAATAAAGGACAGAAATGGTATGGACCTAACAGAAGCAGAAGATATTAAGAAGAGATGGCAAGAAATACACAGAAGAACTGTACAAAAAAGATCTTCACGACCAAGATAAGCACGATGGTGTGATCACTCAGAGCCAGACATCCTGGAATGTAAAGTCAAGTGGGTCTTAGAAAGCATCACTATGAACAAAGCTAGTGGAGGTAATGGAATTCCAGTTAAGCTATTCCAAATCCTGGAAGATGATGCTGTGAAAGTGTTACACTCAATATGCCAGCAAATTTGGAAAACTCAGCAGTGGCCACAGGACTGGAAAAGGTCAGCTTTCATTCCAATCCCAAAAAAGGCAATGCCAAAGAATGCTCAAACTACTGCACAATTGCACTCATCTCACACACTAGTTAAGTAATGCTCAAAATTCTCCAAGCCAGGCTTCAGCAGTATGTGAACCGTGAACTTCCAGATGTTCGAGCTGGTTTTAGAAAGGGCAGAGGAACCAGAGATCAAATTGCCAACATCCGCTGGATCATCGAAAAAGCAAGAGAGTTCTAGAAAAACATCTCTTTCTGCTTTATTGACTATGCCAAAACCTTTGACTGTGTGGATCACAATAAACTGTGGAAAATCCTGAAAGAGATGGGAATACCAGACCACCTGACCTGCCTCTTGAGAAACATATATGCAGGTCAGGAGGCAACAGTTAGAACTGGACATGGAACAACAGACTGGTTCAAAATAGGAAAAAGAGTACAGCAAGGCTGTATATTGACACCCTGCTTATTTAACTTCTATGTGGAGTACATCATGAGAAACGCTGGGCTGGAGGAAGCACAAGCTGTAATCAAGATTGCCAGGAGAAATATTAATAACCTCAGATATGCAGATGACACCACCCTTATGGCAGAAAGTGAAGAGGAACTAAAAAGCCTCTTGATGAAAGTGAAAGAGGAGAGTGAAAAAGTTGGCTTAAAGCTCAACATTCAGAAAATGAAGATCATGGCATCTGGTCCCATCACTTCACGGCAGATAAATGGGGAAACAGTGGAAACAGTGTCAGACTTTATTTTTTTGGTCTCCAAAATCACTGCAGATGGTGATTGCAGCCATGAAATTAAAAGACGCTTACTCCTTGGAAGGAAAGTTATGACCAACCTAGACAGCATATTAAAAAGCAGAGATATTACTTTGCCAACAAAAGTCTGTCTAGTCAAGGCTATGGTATTTCCAGTGGTCATGTATGGGTGTGAGAGTTGGACTGTGAAGAAAGCTGAGCCCCAAAGAATTGATGCTTTTGAACTGTGGTGTTGGAGAAGACTCTTGAGAGTCCCTTGGACTACAAGGAGATCCAACCAGTCCATCCTAAAGGAAATCAGTCCTGGGTGTTCATTGGAAGGACTGATGCTGAAGCTGAAACTCCAGTACTTTGGCCAACTAATGAGAAGAGTTGACTCATTGGACAAGACCCTGATGCTGGGAGGGATTGAGGGCAGGAGGAGAAGGGGACAACAGAGGATGAGATGGCTGAATGGCATCACCAACTCGATGGACATGAGTTTGAGTGAACTCCATAAGTTGGTGATGGACAGGGAGGCCTGGCATGCTGTGATTCATGGGGTCACAGAGTCGGACAGGACTGAGCGACTGAATGGAACTGAACTGAACTGAATGAACTCATAAGGGGATCTATATGTGTGTGTGTTTTAGTAACTAAGTCATGTCTGACTCTTTTGTGACCCTGTGGACTGTAGCCCTCCAGGCTGCTCTGATACTGGAGTAAGTTGCCATTTCCTCCTCCAGAGGATCTTCCCAACCCCAGCAGTATGAGTTCGCTCATACTGTTCCCAACCCAGGGATTGAACCCATGTCTACTACATTAGCAGGCAAATTCTTTACCACCGAGTCACCTTGCTTCCCTAAGGGGATCTATACAGCATAACAATGGTAAAAAGTTAAAATTTGTCTCTGTTTGATTTGTCTTTTATCACTTTGTGGCTTTTACTACTTGTGCTTTTATTTTGTTTTTGTAATACATACTGGAGACATTTTGAGATCTGGATTGCACTACATTCCAACTATTAATGCAGCACTGATGTGTGATGAATACAAACTTTATTAGTGTTATGTATAATAGGAGTCACCATTTTCACCATTTTTATGTGCTAGGCATAATGGTAACAACTTTAACTTTCATAACAAGTCCAAAAGGCAAATATTTCTATCCTCATTTTACATATTAGATGATTGAGGCTTAGATAACTATTTTGATGTTAGCTACAGGGGTTTTGTAGATGCCCTTTATCAAGTTAAGGAAATTCTTTTTCATTCCTACTTTGCAGAGGTATTTTAATCATTAATGCTGAGTTTTATCAAAGGCTTCTTTCTTCCTTAATTAATAGAATCTATGAATTTAAAAAGCTTGCTTAATGGTGAATTATATATATTTGATTGATTCTCAAGTATTGAACTAGTTTAATTTCCTTGGATAAGCCCCAGTTCGCTCATACTGTTGCTTTATATGTTGCTGGATACAGTTTGCTAATATTTTGTTGAGGACTTATGCCTTCGTGGTCATATGGACATTGGTCTGTAGTTTCTTTATAATGTCTTATGTCTGGTTTTGGTATCAACGTTATGCTGATTCATAAAATGAGAGTCTTTACTCATTTTTTGGAACATGTAATGTAGAATTGTTGTTCAGTTCAGTTCAATTCAGTTCAGTCACTCAGTCGTGTCTGACTCTTTGAGACCCCATGAATCGCAGCACGCCAGGCCTCCCTGTCCATCACCATCTCCCGGAGTTCACTCAAACTCACATCCATTGAGTTGGTGATGCCATCCAGCCATCTCATCCTCTGTCGTCCCTTTTTCCTCCTGCCCCCAATCCCTCCCAGCATCAGAGTCTTTTCCAATGAGTCAACTCTTCCCATGAGGTTGCCAAAGTACTGGAGTTTCAGCTTTAGCATCATTCCTTCCAAAGAACACCCAGGGCTGATCTCCTTTAGAATGGACTGGTTGGATCTCCTTGCAGTCCAAGGGACTCTCAAGAGTCTTCTCCAACACCACAGTTCAAAAGCATCAATTCTTTGGCACTCAGCTTTCTTCACAGTCCTAAAATTTTTGGTAGAAATCTCCAGTGGAACAATCTGGGCCTATAGTATTCTTTGTGGGAAGGCATCTATTTCTGCTTTATTGATTATGCCAAAGCCTTTGACTGTGTGGATCACAATAAACTGTGGAAAATTCTGAAAGAGATGGGAATACCAGACCACCTGATCTGCCTCTTGAGAAATGTGTATGCAGGTCAGGAAGCAACAGTTAGAACTGGACATGGAACAATAGACTGGTTCCAAATATGAAAAGGAGTTCGTCAAGGCTGTATATTGTCACCCTGTTTATTTAACTTATATGCAGAGTACATCATGAGAAACGCTGGACTGGAAGAAATACAAGCTGGAATCAAGATTGCCGGGAGAAATATCAATAACCTCAGATATACAGATGACACCACCCTTATGGCAGAAAGTGAAGAGGAACTCAAAAGCCTCTTGATGAAAGTGAAAGTGGAGAGTGAAAAAGTTGGCTTAAAGCTCAACATTCAGGAAACGAAGATCATGGCATCTGGTCCCATCACTTCATGGGAAATAAATGGGGGAACAGTGGAGACAGTGTTAGACTTTATTTTTCTGGGCTCCAAAATCACTACAGATGGTGACTGCAGCCATGAAATTAAAAGACGCTTACTCCTTGGAAGGAAAGTTATGACCAACCTAGATAGCATATTCAAAAGCAGAGACATTACTTTGCCAACAAAGGTCTGTCTAGTCAAGGCTATGGTTTTTCCTGTGGTCATGTATGGATGTGAGAGTTGGACTGTGAAGAAGGCTGAGAGCCGAAGAATTGATGGTTTTGAACTGTGGTGTTGGAGAAGACTCTTCAGAGTCCCTTGGACTGCAAGGAGATCCAACCAGTCCATTCTGAAGGAGATCAGCCCTGGGATTTCTTTGGAAGGACTGATGCTGAAGCTGAAACTCCAGTACTTTGGCCACCTCATGTGAAGAGTTGACTCATTGGAAAAGACTCTGATGCTGGGAGGGATTGGGGGCAGGAGGAGAAGGGGACAACAGAGGATGAGATGGCTGGATGGAATCACTGACTTGATGGACGTGAGTCTGAGTGAACTCCGGGAGTTGGTGATGGACAGGGAGGCCTGGTGTGCTGTGATTCATGGGGTCGCAAAGAGTTGGACACGACTGAGCGACTGATCTGATCTGATCTGATCTGATTCATTCTATAATAGATATGCGAATATTCAGGTTATCTATTTCTCTTTGAGTGAGTTTTGTTCATTTCTTTCTTTCAAGGCACTGGCTCATTTGAGCTTCAGTCAGTTCAGTTCAGTCATTCATTTGTGTCTGACTCTTTGCAACCCCATGGACTGAAGCATGCCACACTTTCCTGTCCATCACCAACACCTGGAGCTTGCTCAATCTCATGTCCATCCAGTTGTTGAAGCCATCTAATCATCTTATGCTCTATTGTCCTCTTCTGCCCCTGCCTTCAATCTTTCCCAGCATCAGGGCCTTTTCCAGAGTCAGTTCTTCATATCAGGAGGCCACAGAATGGAATTTCAGCTTCAGTATCAGTCCTTCCAATGAATATTCAGGCTGATTTTCTTTAGGATGGACTAGTTTGATCTCCTTGCAATACAGAGGACTCTCAAGAAGCTTCTCCAACACCACAGTTCAAAAACATCAATTCTTTGGCACTCAGCTTTCTTTATAGTCCAACTCTCACATACATACATGACTACTGGAAAAACCATAGTTTTGACTAGACAGACCTTTGTTGGTAAATAACGTTTGCTTTTTAATATGCTGTCTAGGTAAACTCAGCAGTGGCCACAGGACTGGAAAAGGTCAGTTTTCATTCCAATCCCAAAGAAAGGCAATGCCAAAGAATGCTCAAACTATCTCACAATTGCACTCATCTCACACGCTGGTAAAGTAATGCTTAAAATTCTCCAAGCCAGGCTTCAGTAATACGTGAACCGTGAACTTCCGGATGTTCAAGCTGGTTTTAGAAAAGACAGAGGAATCAGAGATCAAATTGCCAAAATCTGCTGGATCATCAAAAAAGCAAGAGAGTTACAGAAAAATATCTATTCCTGCTTTATTGACTATGCCAAAGCCTTTGACTGTGTGGATCACAATAAACTGTGGAAAATTCTGAAAGAGATGGGAATACCAGACCACTTGACCTGCCTCTTGAGAAACCTATATGCAGGTCAGGGAGCAACAGTGAGAACTGGACATGGAACAACAGACTGATTCCAAATAGGAAAAGGAATATGGCAAGGTTGTATATTGTCACCCTGCTTATTTAACTTATATGCAGAGTACATCATGAGAAATGCTGGTCTAGAAGAAGCACAAGCTGGAATCAAGATTGCTGGGAGAAATATCAATAACCTCATATACGCAGATGACATCACCCTTATGGCAGAAAACAAAGAGGAACTAAAGAGCCTCTTGACGAAAGTGAAAGAGGAGAGTGAAAAAGTTGGCTTAAAACTCAATATTCAGAAAACTAAGATCATGGCATCTGGTCCCATCAACTTCATGGGAAATAGATGCAGAAACAATAGAAACTGTGACAGACTTTATTTTGGGGGCTCCCAAATCACTGCAGATGGGACTTCAGCCATGAAATTAAAAGACACTTGCTCCTTGGAAGAAAAGCTATGCTATGACAGACCTAGTTCAGTTCAGTTCAGTTCAGTCACTCAGTCGTGTCCAACTCTTTGTGACCCATGAATTGCAGCACTCCAGGCCTCCCTGTCCATCACAAGTTTTTCCAAACTCATGTCCATCGAGTCGGTGATGCCATCCAGCCATCTCATCCTCTGTTGTCCCCTTCTCCTCTTGCCCTCATCAATCCCTCCCAACATCAGAGTCTTTTCCAATGAGTCAACTCTTCACATGAGGTGGCCAAAGTATTGGAGTTTCAGCTTTAGCACCAGTCCTTCCAATGAACACCCAGGACTGATTTCCTTTAGGATGGACTGGTTGGATCTCCTTGCAGTCTAAGGGACTCTCAAGAGTCTTCTCCAACACCATGGTTCAAAAGCATCAATTCTTCGGCACTCAGCTTTATTCATAGTCCAAATCTCACATCCATACATGACCACAGGAAAAACCATAGCCTTGACTAGACGGATCTTTGTTGGCAAAGTAGTATCTCTGCTTTTTAATATGCTGTCTAGGTTGGTCATAACTTTCCTTCCAAAGAGTCAGCGTCTTTTAATTTCATGGCTACAATCACCATCTGCAGTGATTTTGGAGCTCAGAAAAATAAAGTCTGACACTGTTTCCTCTGTTTCCCCATCTATCTGCCATGAAGTGATGGGACTGGATGCCATGATCTTTGTTTTCTGAATGTTGGGCTTTAAGCCAACTTCTTCACTCTCCACTTTCACTTTCATCAAGAGATTTTTAGTTCTTCTTTACTTTCTGCCATAAGGGTGGTGTCATCTGCATAACTGAGGTTATTGATATTTCTCCTGGCAATCTTGATTCCAGCTTGTGCTTCCTCCAGCCCAGCGTTTCTCATGATGTACTCTGCATATAAGTTAAATAAGCTGGGTGACAATATGCAGCCTTGATGTGCTCCTTTCCTAGTTTGGAACCAGTCCTTTGTTCCATGTCCAGTTCTAACTGTTGCTTCTTGACCTGCATACAGATTTCTCAAGAGGCAGGTCAGGTGGTCTGGTATTTCCATCTCTTGAAGAATTTTCCACAGTTTGCACAGTCAAGGGCTTAACATAGTCAATGAAGCAGAAGTAGATGTTTTTATGAAATTCTCTTGCTTTTTCCATGATCCAGTGAATGTTGGCAATTTGATCTCTGGTTTCTCTGCCTTTTCTAAGTCCAACTTGAACATCTGAAAGTCCTTGGTTCATGTACTGTTGAAGCGTGGCTTGGAGAATTTTGAGCATTAATTTGCTAGCATGTGCTGCTGCTGCCGCTAAGTCGCTTCAGTCGTGTCCGACTCTGTGCGACCCCATAGACGGAAGCCCACCAGGCTCCCCCATCCATGGGATTCTCCAGGCAAGAACACTGGAGTGGATTGCCATTTCCTTCTCCAATGCATGAAAGTGAAAAGTGAAAGGGAAGTCGCTCAGTCGTGTCCGACTCTTAGTGACCCCATGGACTATAGCCTACCAGGCTCCTCCATCCATGGGATTTTCCAGGCAAGAGTACTGGAGTGGGGTGCCATTAAGATAAGTGCAATTGTGCAGTAGTTTGAACATTCTTTGGCATTGCCTTTCTTTGGGATTGGAATGAAAACGGACCTTTTCCAGTACTGTGGCCACTGCTGAGTTTTCCAAATTTGCTGGCTTATTGAGTTTAGCACTTTAACAGCATCATCTTTTAGGATTTGAAATAGCTCAGCTGGAATTCCACCACCTCCACTAGCTTTGTTTGCAGTGATGCTTCCTAAGGCCCTCTTGACTTCAGATTCCAGGACGTCTGGCTCCATGAGTGTACCACTCTGGTGATCACACCATTGTGGTTATCTGGGTCATGAAGATCTTTTTTGTATAGTTCTTCTGTGTATTTGTGCCACCTCTTTTTAATATCTTCTGCTTCTGTTAGGTCCATACTGTTTCTATCCTTTATTATGCCAATCTTTGCATGAAATATTCCCTTGGTATCTATAATATTCTTGAAGGGATCTCTAGTGTTTCCCATTCTATTATTTTCCTCTATTTCTTTGCACTGATCACAGAGGAAGGCTTTCTAATCTCTCCTTGCTATTCTTTAGAACTTAGCATTCAGATGGGTGTATCTTTCCTCTTCTCCTTTGCCTTTAGCATCTCTTTTTTTTCTTAGCTATTTGTAAGGCCTCCTCAACCATTTTGGCTTTTTGCATTTCTTTTTCTTTTGGATGGTTTTGATCACTGCCTCCTGTACAATGTTGTGAGCCTCTGTCCATAGTTCTTCATGCACTTTGCCTATCAGATCTAATCTCTTGAATCTACTTGTCACTTCCGCTGTGTAATCATAAGGGATTTGATTTAGGTCATACATGAATAGCCTAGTGTTTTTCCCTACTTTCAGTATTCTTCTGAGAGAATACTGTAGTCAAAATTTTGTTCTCCTGTATGTAATATTTTAGTTTTCTGTGGCTTCTTTTAAGATTTTAAAAATTTATCTCTGTTGTACATAAATTTGTTGTTATATGTCTGTGCATGCTTTTGTTTGCGTTTATCCTGTTTGGGATTTGCTGAAAATGGACTCATTTCAAACTGGAAAAGGAGTACATCAAGGCTGTGTATTGTCACCTTGCTTATTTAAATTATATACAGAATACATCATGAAAAATGCTGGACTGGATAAATCACAAGCTGGAAATAAGATTGCTGGGAGAAATATAAACAATCTCATATATGCAGATGATACCACTCTAATGGCAGAAAGTGAAGAGGAACTAAAGAGCCTTCTGATATGGGTGAAAGAGGAGACTGAAAAAGCTGGCTTAAAACTTAGCATTCAAACAACTAAGATCATGGCATCCAGCCCCATCCCTTCATGACAAATAGAACAGGAAAAAGTAGAAACAGTGACAGATTTTATTTTCTTGAGCTCCAAAATCACTGCAGACAGTAATTCAGCCAGGAAATTGAAAGATGTTTGCTCCTTGGAAGAAAAGTGATGGCAAACCTAGATAGAGTATTAAAAAGCAGGGACATCACTTTGCCTACCAAAGTCCATATAGTCATAGCCATGGTTTTTCCAGTAGTCAGGTGCGGATGTGTGAGCTGGACAATAAAGAAGACTGAGTGCTGAAGAACTGATGCTTTCGAACTGTGGTGCTGGAGAAGACTCTTGAGAGTCCCTTGGGCAGCAAGGAGATCAAACCAGTCAATCCTAAAGAAATCAACCCTGAATATTTATTGGAAGGACTGATGCTGAAGCTCCAATAGTTTGGCCACTTGATGTGAAGAGCCAACTCATAGGAAAAGACCCTGATGCTGGGAAAGCTTAAGGCAGGAGAAGAGGTTGACAGAGGATGAGGTGGTTGGATGGCAAACCCAACTCAATGGATAAGAGTTTGAGCAAACTCAGGGAGATCGTGAAGGACAGAGAAGCCCAGCATGCTGCAGTTCATGGGGTCTCAGAGTTGGACACGACTTAGTGACTGAACAACAACAGCAACAAAAGTAATTTATTTTGGTGCACAGGTCTATGAGCCTTGACAAATGTGTAATTTGTAGAACTACCACCACCAGCAGGATCTCGTTTTTTCACACTTCCCAAATTCCCTTTGTGCTGCTCCTTAGTTTTCAACTCTTTCTGCATTTCCAATCTTAGCAACCAATGATCTGTTATCTTTCTTACAGATTTGCCTTTTCCAGAATCATATACAACATTTAAAAGTGGAAATAGGAGACATACTAACGCATTTCAGTCATCATTTCCCATGACCATCTCTATGTTCTGGTTGCTAGAGATCTAGGAGGATTCTGTTTGAAATTCCAGGACTGTTTCATCCCTGTCTAATCTCTGTGGACTCATAAATATTTTCTCACAGAGTTAGTAATCTTAGATCTTTGGTCAAAACATTGTTATGTTGTTTTGCATAAAAGTTTGTTCAGTTAAAAACAGTTAATAGTGATAAGGTAGATGATACTTCCTATTTTACATTGCCTTTTCAAAAATCAGACATGCCTTTATGACAGTCTGGACTGAAGCCATACCCGTTGCCATGACTTAGGTCTTCCTATATGTAGAAAGTACCTGACTTAAATACACATGTAGTTGTGTATTTAAAGTCCCTCTCACCTTCTCTTTCTCTTCCTGTCTCCAAACAGTATATATATGCTGAAAAACAGCAGAAAATTTGATGAGCCATAGCAGATTGGGAGGGAGACATAATTTAACTAGTATCAATTCTTGTCACAGTGTAGAAATGGTTAACCATTATTGATATCTAGACATACCTTAGACACCAAAATAATAATTTCTGAAAGTTTGTTACTTTTTATTATACTCAAACATGACTTTTAACTTGATTCTGTTTTGATCTCTATCATTTATTATAATATCACATCATATTTATTCTTTGCTTTGTCAGTTTTACAAAGGCTCTTGATCAAAAATAGTAATATTCTGATATAACCTGATCTGATTTGACTATTTGAGTTAGCTTAAATACTAAAAATAGAAAGGCATAGAAATAATTTGTGCCAGTTAAAAGGAAATTGTTTCAGAAAATTAACTGAAAGTTAACTTTTTATGATGATTGTCTTATAATCTTATGCATAATTTTATCTTAATTTTCTGGGACATTACTAAATTAGTCTCTGGAGGTCTTGTTCAAGTTAAACCTATATTTTTTTTGGTAACTGGACAAGGTCAATTTTTCAAAAATTTTCTGTGGCACTGAAATAAACATAAATTCTGTCCCAAGAGCCTTGAACAGAGGCTGCTTCAATAAGGAGTAATTAATTCATGCATTCATACAGTAAACTTGAACTTGTGTGTACTAAAAGGCACAGATATTACCTTCACTTCATCAGTCAATGCTAGGTATTGGGGATATAGAAAGAAGATTTCATTCTTTGCCTTCAAGGAGCTCATAATAACAATGACAGTCTTCAAAAATGTCTTTGTGAACAGTTTTATTTTTATTCTAGTATAGTTGATTTACAATGTTGTTAATATCAGGTGTACAGCAAAGTGATTCAGTTATACATACATATATATCTATTTTTTCAGATTTTTCCCTTATAGGTTATTAAAAAATATTGAGTATAGTTCCCTGTGCTATACACTAGGTCTTTATTGGTTATCTATTTTATTCATGAAAATGAAAGTTGAAAGTGTTAATCTCTCGGTTGTGTCCGACTCTTTGTGACCCCATGGACTGTAGCCAGCCAGGCTCCTCTGTCCTTGGAATTCTCCAGGCAAGAATACTGGAGTAGGTAGCCATTCCCTTCTCCAGGAGATCTTCTTGACCCAGAGACCAAACCTAGGTCTTCAGCATTGCAGGCAAATTCTTTACTGTCTGAGCCAGCAGGGAAGCCATATGTTAATCCCAAACTCCTAATTTATCTCCTTCTCTCCTTTCCCCTTTTGCTTCCCAGGTGGCACAGTGGTAAAGAATCCACCTGCCAATGAAGGAGACACAAGAGATGCTGGTTTGATCCCTGGCTTGGGAAGATCCCCTGGAGTAGGAAATGGCAACCCAGGGGGTCTCAAAGTAATGGGACTGAGCACATGACCATTAGTTTGTTTCCTATGTCTGTGTGTCTATTTCTGTTTTATATATAAGCTCATTTGTATCATTTCTTATAGATTTTACATATAAGCTGTATCATATGGTATTTGTCTTTCTGCTTGTGGCTTACTTCACTTAGTATGATGATTTCCAGCCATGTTGCTACAAAGTTCAGAGCCTCTAGCAAGTCAGACAATGGTTTTTATTATCTGACTTTTGCCTATGAGCTAGTCTCCTCACATTCTTGGCTCTTGGCAAAACAGGCTACTTGAATTCCATATGATGCTTCCTCTTGTTTGTACATTTGAGCTCATGTTGGTCCCACCTTTGGAAGGCCCTTTTCTGCTGGCAAATGTCTACTTGTCCTTCAAGATACAGAAGCATTCTTTCCCTGTGTTTTCACATCTGGGTTAGCTGTCTGGATTAGATGACCCTCTGGTTCCCATAGCCCATTTGTTTACCTTTTGCATAAGATGTATCACATGACATTGAAATCACCTGTTTATAAATGAATTATTTGAAATCAGGAGCCCAGTTTTATCTTTGTAACCTAGCACTAAGTGCAATACTGAATAAGTAGTAGGTGCTCAGTAAATGCTTATTAACCAGAACCCATGAAAGAAAGCAGGGCAAGTAATATCTTTCCCATCATACAGACAAGAGAACTGAGGCTCTCAAGCAATGACAACTTCCTTAGGGTCTGCCCAGCTACCAAGTCATGGGGCCAAAACACATTTTTAGTTTCTTATTGCCAGCTTCAGCCTTTTCCCCTCACACCTCAGATTCCTCTCCAGCACAGCTGCAAGCCATCTGTAAGGGCTATAGTTACATGTTGTTACACGCTGTTGTGGAAGGCACATTAAGCTGGTAGTTATGAAATCTGACCTCAAATCTAAGCTTTTCTAGTAATTAGGGAGGTGGACCCCAGTGTTCTAGTCTGCAAATGTGAAGATTCAATGGAATTCTTAAGATTTTTTTTAATTCTTAAAAAAGTTCTATCAATTAGTTATTTTTACTTAATTTGTTTATTTTCAGTCCCATTTATTAGTAGACCCTGATACCAAGCTAAAACACAGAAATGTGAAATAATTTGTTCAGAGACTCCCTGCAAACTGGTGGTAGAATAGGAAATGAGCCTCTGTTACTTTTCTATTGCTGCGGTGATATGTTGCCACAAATTTAGTAGCTTAAAACCATACAAGTTTATTATCTCACAGTTGTGGAGGTCAGAAGTCTGGGTGGCTCAGCTGGCTTCTCTATTTAATCTCTCACAAAGCTGGAATAAAACTGTTCACTGGCCTGGGCTCTTATTTGGAAGCTCCAGGAAAGAATAGGTCTTCAGACTCATGCAAATTGTTGGCAGAATTCAGTTCCCTGTGGTTTTTGGACTGATGCCCCTCTTTTCTTGTTGGCTACCACCTGGAGGTTGTTCTCAGGTTCTAGGGGCAACTCATATTCTTTGGCTTGTGGCTTTCCTTCTTCATCTTCAGAATCAGCATCTGGGGTATACTCAGTAACCTTTGCTCCCATTGTATCTCTTCTGACTCTCTGCTTTCTTCTTTTGCTTATAAGGGTTCATGTGATTATATTGGGGCTTCCTAGGTGGTACTAGTTGTAAAGAACCCGCCTGCCAATGCAGGAGATATAAAAGAGTGGATTCAATCCCTGGGTCAGGAAGATCCCGTGGAGGAGGGCATGGCAAACTACTCCAGTATTCTTGCCTGGAGAATCCCATGAGAGAGGAGGCTGGTGGGCTACAGTCCATAGTCACAAAGAGTCAGACATGACTGAGGTAACTTAGCACACACACATGCAGATGATTGTATTGTGCCTATTTGGTTATTCCATGATAATCTCCCTTTATTAAGGTCAGGTGATTAGTAGCCTTAATTACATCTGCAGCATCTTATCATAGCACTATCTATATTTAGCCAGCAGGTTGAATAGCCAGGGGATAAGAATCTTGGGGAACTCTTTAGAATTATGACTAACACAAAGCCCTACCTCATTTTCTTTGAAATACCTGTTTTTAAAAAAAATTTTTTTTATTTATTTGGCTGTATTGGGTCTTAGTTGCATCATGTGGGATCTTTCTTTGAGGTGCATGGACTCTCTAGCTGTGGCACACAGGCTCAATAGTTGTGGTGTGTGGGCTTAGTTGTGCTCCAAGGCATGTGGCATCTTAGTTCCCTAACCAGGAATTGAGCCCACATTCTCTGCATTGCAAGGCACTCTTAACCACTGGACCACCAGGGAAGTCCCCCAAACTACCTGATTTTTAAGCAAAGGTGCTGGCCCTCATTACTTAGTTCCTAATACAAATTTGTTTTTCTTGAATACTAAGTAATTTTGAATATCTCAATTATTCATGTAATGTAATTATAGATATATCTTACCATTCCTGGTCACATACACTTCATGTATGAGATAGCACAAATTTAATATTTATTTTTGATAGAGCAATTATTAGAGCCATCTCTCTGTTAATTCATCAAATGTTTATTAAATATATACTTTGTGTCAGCAACACTAGTTCTAAGTGCTGAGGATACAATGGTGTAAAAGTTGGAAACTACATACAAAGAACCCATTCTTGTATTTGTTCATCACATATCTATCCAGCACTTACGTGTCAGGGACTCTTCTGGTTCTGAGAATACAGTGGTGAAGTAAGATATTGCTCTCATGGAATGGTTATCCTAAGTGAGAAATCCGAAACTAAACAGATGAACAAATTAAGAGATATTACATTCTTGAGTGGTTTATTAGCGCCATGAGGAAGATTATAGAGAACAGTAAGGTGGGGAAATGGGGTGGGGGTGTTGTTGAGTATTGTTTTAGGTAGTATATGGTCAGGGAAGAATTCTTTTAGGTAGAGACCTGAGTAAAGTTTGAAAATTTTAGTTGGGAAGACATAAAAATAGGCCAACAATCAACAATAGATGAGGGAAATGCTATGACAGAAGTGAATATATAAGAAGAATGTTATAAGAGGATAAGAGCAGACAGAGGACTCCATCCAAGTCAGAGGCCAGGGAAGCCTGGAGGGGGAGTTGATAACGAAGTCAACACTTGAAACATGGGTATGAATGACTGACAGTCAGATGGAGAAGTGTGTTGAAGGCAGAGTGAGCAGCACATGGGAAAACGTGCATGTCAGGAGAGGCAGGAAGAAACCTGCCTGTGGTTCAGATTGGCTGTGCTTTGAGTTTAGTAAGTGGGGAAATAATGGAAGATAGGCTAGTGATGAAGGCTGGGTTAAATATTAAAGGATGTTGTTGACTATGTTTAGAAGTTTTATTGTTTTTATTTAAAAATTTTATTTGTTCAGTTTCTGGCTGTGCTGGGTCTTTGTTGCTTGTACGTAGGCTTTCCCTAGTTGCAGCGAGCAGGGGCTACTCTCTAGTTGCAGTGCACAGGCTTCTCACTGAGGTGGAGCATGGGCTTTAAGTGCTCAGGCTCAGTAGTTGTGGGGCTCAGGGGGATCTTCCCAGACCGGGGATTGAACCTGTGACCCATGCATTTACAGGCAGATTTTAACCACTGGACCACCAGGGAAGTCCCCAGAAGATTTATATGGAAGACTACTTGGAAGCATTTTGAGTCCAAATGTGACATGATCAGATTTATAGTTTTATAACATCACTAGAGGGCTTCCCAGGTGGCCCTAGTGGGAAAGAACATGCCTGCCAATATAGGAGACATAAGAAACGTAGGTTCCATCCCTGGGTCTGGAAGATCCCCTAGAGGAGGGCATGGCAGAGCATTCCAGTATTCTTGTCTAGAGAATCTCATGGACAGAGGAGTCTGGCAGGCTATACTCCATACGGTCACAAAGAGTCAGACAACTTAAGTGACTTAGCATGCATGCAACATCACTAGAAGTAGTATGAAATATGAATATGAAAAGGCCATGAACAGAGGAAGGGAGAAAAGTCATAGCCATATATGAAAACTAGACTGAGATGGCTTTGGTGGGGACAAAAGGAGGGGGTAGAATTTACAGATAATATAGGTGAAGGTCTTCTGAACGTGGTGGTGAGAGGAACAGAATCAAGCATCTGCCATAGTTGACGGGATATGGCAAATTCATGGAGATAGGAAATACTGGAGGAGGAATAGATTTGGGATACAAGTTGAGTTCAGCTTTTGATATATTGAATCTGGGTTCCCAAGGGATAGTGAAATGGGCATTTTTAACAGGCAACTTAATGTTCTTGTTTGAAGTACAGACTGAAGAAATTAAAGACCATATTGGTGGTAGTTGTAACCACAGACATGAATGAGATCACCCAGGGAAAATGCATAGAATAGGAAGAGAAAATGGCTTAAGGGAAGGGAGAAAAAAGAGCCTTCAGAGGAAACTAAGAAGAATTGGCTTCAGGTACATAATGTCACAAAAGCCAAGAGAGTATCAAGAATTATTTTCTTTAATACCTTAAAAAATACACATCTTTTGAAATGACAAAGTAATTAAACAACAAAGATAAAATTCCAGTAACCAGGAATACCAACCTTCGTCAGAGTCCTCATTCCATTCCCCCAAAATAATACAGACCAGTGGAAAGTTTTGTAGTACAAGAAAAAAAGAAACCATGGAAAATTTAAAATCACCAAAATGAATGGTCTATAAGAGTATTTCCAAACAGTGATGGGGAACATTGCATCACAACCATTTGAGGTATGTGTGAAAAATGAAAATTCCTAGTATCCTTTCAAAATACTACAGAGTTATTTCAGCAGAGAATGAGAAACATGTATTTTAAACAAGTTCCCCAAATGATTTTTATGTGCATTATCAATTGAGAACCATCCAGATTTAAGTAACAGCAATTTTTTAAATGTTGAAAATCTATTCTCAGATAGTAGGACAATCAAAATATATATTAATGTCAGCTTGAATAAAATAAAAAATATTACTAAATAGTGAAAAGTGTCATTGATAATTATTGGAAATACTAAAGAGGATCAATGAAGCAGATTGTAAATCAATATATAATAATATACCTTTTAAGTTTACATAGTAATTCATAATAACATATTTCTACAAGAAGAAGAATGACATGAAATTTATGACAGAAAAAACCAGAAAAATTTCCAGTAATTAAAAAATTATTTACTAGAAATATAAAGGGGTTATAGAGTCTTAGTCAATATTTTTAATGCATTTTTTTTGGTTCACTATACATAAAAGCACATCATAAATACATAATCATAAATGCACTACTTGATGAATTGTTACAAAGTGAGCATATTTGTGTCACGATAACCCAGACCAAGACCAGTCCCTTGGGCTCCCCAGGTGGCGCTAGTGGTAAAGAACCTGCCTGCCAAGGCAGGAGACATAAGAGACGTGGGTTTAATCCCTGGGTTGGGAAGATCCCCTGGAGAAAGAATGGCAGCCCACTCCAATATTCTTGCCTGGAAAATCCCATGGAGAGAGAAGTCTGGCAGTCTCCAGTCCACAGGATCGCAAAGAGTCAGACATGACTGAAGCGATTTAGCAAGGTGGATTCTTAACCTCTGGACTATCAGGAAAGTCCCTCATTGAGTGATTATTGACTGATTTGGTTGATTAGAATCTATAATAAGTGGGATGGATATCACAAACTTAGTTTATCATGGGATGCATTGCCCTACAGGTTTTCAGCCTTGACTTCATCCTTGATTACTCCCTTTCTCTCCTTCCCCAATCCAATCCTTCTAATGCATTAGAAGGCCTACCTTCAAATTCTTCCATTCTTTCCCACCCTTAGCTAATCCATTTTTCACAAAGAAACCAGAGTGACCTTTAAAAAATTTAAGTCCAATCATTTCCATCACATAAAATCTTTTGAAGTCTTCTCATTGCACTGAGAATAAAGTCCAGACTCCTTAACGTGGCCAATAAGGCTTTGGATGAGCTTGCTGGGGTTCGCTTCTCTGGTTTCACCTTCTATTATTCTCCCCTTCACTCTATGTCTACCCGTTCCTTGACCTCACCTGTTCATACCTCAGGGACTTTTCTTCACAGTTTAACTAGAATGCCTTGCTAGATCATTAGCTGGGTTAGACTCACTTTCAATTCAAATAATGCCTTTTCTGAAAGACTTTCTCTGATCATACTACCAAAAGTAGCTTTCCTCTTGTCTTCACATTATTTTACATCACTTTTTATTATTTGACATTACCTTATTTGTTATTTGTTATGAACCTTATTTGTTATGATCTCACTCTAGTAGAATATTAGCTGTAAGGGGGTCAGAGCCCTTCTATATCTTGTTCACTTTTCTGTCCAGTTCCAATAATAGTATTGTTTCTGGCTTTATAAATATTTATTCAAAGAATAAATAAACACCATGGTTGAATTTATTCAGCTTTCTTCAGATTTTGGCACCTTGTAAACACAGATTCTCATGATCTTTAGAAGTAGAGCAGTTAAACATATGGTTGTTTTTAAAAGCCAGATTGCCTAGATTCAAACACCAGTTTTACAGATTGCTAAATGGTGTGGCACTGAGGAATTCACACATCTGTGCAAGCCTCTTTTCTCCCCTTCCTCCTCCCATGGGGCTAATACTAATTAGTGTTTTACTGCAAGGGTTATGATGAGGAATATATGAGATAGTCCATGTAATGTGCTTAGAACAGAGTATACTCAGAACAGGTACCTAGTGCTCCATAAATATTTGTTATTAATTCTAGTACAGGGAGTTATGTGGAGATTGTGCCATAAATGTGGGTAGAATCCAGTCATCTGTGTGCTAAGCTTTCAGAAAGAGTGGGAAAGTTCTCCTGCTTCCAGATCTTCTACACGTCTGTTACACTGCATGACATTTATCTTTAGGTATTTTTTTTCTTTAAATTTTGTCATGGTTTATCCTCACCAAGCAGCAATACATGTTGGATGAAGAGTGATCAGGGTGGAAAACAGAAGACAAGAGTGCCCAAAGATGGGGGAAGACTGTGTAAAAGGGAACCACATGGTGGGTGCAGGTAGCAGACTGAATCAAGCAGATCCAGAGAAGGTGAGAACACAGGTGAGAGACAGGACATACGGAGGGCTCCCATCCTTGGAAGGAACTGGGAAGAACAAAGCCTTCAGATATAAAGGAACCAGATCTGGGAGCCAAGCCAGTGATTAAGGAATAGATCATCTAGTTCCTGGACTGGAATATAAGACAGTTAATGCACATAGCTCAGCTGGACTCAGGTTCAGCCAAGAGGTCTTACAGAGCTCCTGTAAAGGGAACAGTATTGGTCTCAGATCTGACCATTTGGTTAAAATATAACGAGAGGCATTTAAGAGCTGGAATCTAAACAGTTTATGAAATCTTTAAAGTGGAAGCATAGTTGGTACAGTAACAAGGACTTGGGCTAGAGTCAGACCCTTAGGTTTCAGCTTTGCTGTTTACAATCTGTCCTACTTTGGGTAGATTTCTTAACTCCCCTGAACTTCAGTTTCTCTATTTGATGAAAAAGAAAATAATTATGTATATACTTACATATATAAAATTATATATATATATATACATACATACATATAGTAGAATTTTTTCAGTGAGCTAACCCGTGGAAGCATTGCACTGAGTTCTAGGCATGGCATACATGCTCAATAAATGAGTTTCTCTCACTACTGATTTGGTCATTCATACGTTTAGGTGACTGTTTTTGCATTTCTTTATTAATAATCGTGGGGCTTCCCTTGTAGCTCAGTTGGTAAAGAATCTGCCTACAATGCAAGAGACTTGGGTTTGATTCCCGGGTTGGGAAGATTACCTGGGGACGGAAATGGCAACCCACTCCAGTATTCTTGCCTGGAGAATCCCATGAACAGAGGAGTGTGGCAGGCTACAGTCTATGGGGTTGTAAG
Organism: Bubalus kerabau; assembly: GCF_029407905.1. Taxonomy (NCBI): domain Eukaryota; kingdom Metazoa; phylum Chordata; class Mammalia; order Artiodactyla; family Bovidae; genus Bubalus; species Bubalus kerabau. Next base: position 36,612,134 of record NC_073637.1, read on the forward strand.
AGTTAGACACGACTTAACAACCAAACCACCACCACCACCATTAATAGTTCTTTGTAATACTTTATTTAAAAAAAGCAGAAGTTTAAAAATAGCATTACAGACAAATACTCATTGACATGGAAAAAAGTGTTTTTCTTAAGAGAAAAATTAAAAAAATCTCAAAATAGTTCTTAAATTTATTTTTGTAGAGAAAAACGTTGGGAAAATCTTTGATAGATCACACAACATATTTTAACATTTTGGTTATCTTTGTGGTAGAATTATAGATAATTTTTGTTTTCTCTCTCTGTAAATTCCAATGCTTTCTAATATTACCATATTAAGCTTTCCTGTAATTGTAATTAGAGGAAAAATAAAGGCACTTTTTTCAAGTAGAAGTGAAAAATACTTATAAAAAATAATAGTTCTTTTTGCCTGCCAAGGGCAAAACATTGTAGCAGTGAATAGGGAAGGTGTGGGACAAAAGAATAAGAAATAATAGTGAGTGTCCGGCCTAGGTGGAGGATCCAGTGGGGTATCACTGATATGCTCTAGGGTTTTCCAGGGTAGTTCCCTGGCAAGTGGGGAGAGGGGCTTGCCCAGATAACTCCTTCTTGTCATTCCCTTAACTTACTCTGGGAAGTGGTTTCTTATTTCCATGCCATATCATAGTGATTACAGACCCTCCCTTTACTCTTGTGATTATTTGATGACTAGCTATCTTCTTCATTGAGCTTCTGGCTCTGTGAGGGAAGGGGACATATCTGTATGTGTTGTGTCCCCAGTGTACAAAGTGACCAAAACACAGATCACGTAATAAGAGGGTACCAGGACTGGGAGATGGCAACCCACTCCAGTACTCTTGCTTGGAAAATCCCATGGATGGAGGAGCCTGGTGGGCTGCAGTCCATGGGGTAGCTAAAGAGTCAGACAGGACTGAATGACTTCACTTTCACTTTTCACTTTCATGCATTGGAGAAGGAAATGGCAACCCACTCCAGTATTCTTGCCTGGAGAATCCCAGGGACACAGGAGCCTAATGGGCTGCCGTCTATGGGGTCGCACAGAGTTGGACACGACTGAAGCGACTTAGCAGCAGCAGCAGGACTGGGAAGGGGAGCCCTAAAAAATTGGAATGTTGAGATCATTTTAAAAAAACTTCTCTTCCTCTATATTTTTCCTAGGGCTTTTAGAATTAGTTGCGGCACCGATATTAAGATTCATTTTTGAGATCTTGGAGATTTATAAACTCATTATCTACATGATGGGCAGAATTTTCTTTCTGGAAGATCTTGATATAGTTACTTATAAAATCTCTGCTGGTATCAGCAGTGGTGCACATAAGACCTATGAAGCAACAACTATACTTTATGGCTGCTGTAGATGTGAAGAGTTGTCTCATTGAAAAAGACCCTGATCCTGGGAAAGATTGAGGGCAGGAGGAGAAGGGGGCGACAGAGGATGAGATGGTTGGATGGCATCACCCACTCAATGGACATGAGTTTGAGCAAGCTCCAGGAAACAGGGAAGGACAGGAAAACCTGGTGTGCTGTATTCCATGGGGTCGCAAACAGTCAGACATGACTGAGTGACTGAACAATAGCAAAAGGGGTTTTAAAGAAAATGAATGCAAAGGCTATCTATGCCTTGGTAAATTTCAGCAAAATATGATATCTTAATAATAATTACTCCATCCCACTTAGTTTTAGGAATACATCAGTCTTTTTCAACCAAATAATATTGTATTTGTCAGAGTACCTAAGAGTAGAATCTTACATATTACATTGTTGTTGTTTAGTCACTAAGTCGTGTCTGACTCTCTGCCACCCCATGAACTGTGTAGCCCCACCAGTCTCCTCATGTCCATTCCCAGGCAAGAATACTGGAGTGGGTTGCCATTTCCTTCTCCAGGGGATCTTCCTAACCCAGGGACTGAACCTGTGTCTCCTGCATTGCAGGCAGATTCTTTACTAGTGAGCCACGTGGGAAGCCCTACATATTACATTAGTTATAGACAAAATTTTGTCTAAAAATATTATGTGAGGTATGAGACTTACTGAAAAGTGAAAAGATGAATTTCACCTTATAAGTATACTTACCATAAATTAAGTTCCTCTATTAACTTTTATCAAGTGTTTTTTTTCATTCAGTCACAAAAAATAATATGAAAATTAAACAACACTTTACTTACTAGAACTTTTTTGGTGCATTGGCACAAAAATGAAAATTGCTAAACTTGAACAGCTAGAGATTTTTCTTGGAGAGTGGATATGAAATATGACATCTTCTTTTTTGGTAAAACACCAAAAATAATGATGTGGAGTTAAGTGAGTTCACAGTTTTCTAATGAAAACAGTTTAGGGGGAAGAATGCATAAAAGTTAGACATTTAAAGGAAATTTTTGCATTTACCTATCTCAGATTGGTAGGAAATGATTGCAATGTTTTTCCAGGAACTTGTCTACATTTTTGAGTAATTGTTTTAATTATTTTGAAATGAAGGAAACAAGAAAAAAATATTTGAACTCACTAGAGTAAGTGAAATAAGCATTTTCTGCACGCTTTTCTTAGCTACAATTTATTGACCTTCACTGTACATGAGTCCCGGGCCAAGGCCTTTAAATATATTCTCATTGTCTTCACAATAGTCTTATAGATGCAGAAACTGATGCTTGCCCAAGGCCACAGACTGAATAGGAACAGCCTGAATTTTCACTGAGATTTCTCTGAGTTTCCATGAAAACATGTTGCACTCTCCAAATTAAAATTCTAAAAATGTGAACATGATAAACTTAATTTTAACTGCTAAACAGAATTCAAAGAAGCTAAAACAAAGTAGCTTCATTTTCAAAGTGTTCAATGAATAAGAGTGTATATGAAAAGATTTTAATATAAATGTTTTAATATAAATCTTTTGACAAATCTCTTAGCTAATGGGTCCCTACAGATAATGTTACTGATTTCCAGTGCCCGTATTGGGACTAATTACCTGTTGAGCTAATTATTGTGGTGACATTTTTCTTGAATAGAAAGTAGAATGAAGACATTTTGTCAATGTAAACATTCATCCATTCAGAATCTTTTCCCAGCTGATTATGGGGTACTACCTTGTTGATGAGATGAAGAGGCTGAGATAAATCCATTAAAAACTCCTGAAATTGGCTACTGGGAAAATCCCTTATTCAACAGAGAGAGGATAAGCAGTCCCTTAACCAACAACGGCAGGATGTTCTCAGGGAATCAGGCCTGGCTCTCTGCCCTTGCGTTGTGTGGCACATGACAAACAGTAGTGAAAATTAGCCATTATTGGCATTTGTCAACCCTCTGGTTCCGTGGCAGGAAAACGGAAACAGAGGCAATCACGCTCAATTTAAGTCTCTCTCGATGTCAGGCTTTTCGGAGACTCGCGCGGACATCAGAAGAGACTCAAAAAGGTTTACAGATGTGCAGTCAACTATGACAGTGATGCTGTCAACGTGGCTCACGGATCAACTCACGATTAAGATATCAAAAGCGATCCCTGTGGCTTGCTGACAGCTGGTTCAATTGTTTGCACCTGTTTCCCCGGCATTACACATGTGTCTGGAATGGATTATTCTGGCTTGCGCTAGACAGATTTCACCTTTCCTCATCATGACGTCCTCCAGCAGCATCACTGCTGAAGACCAGAGGGCTCTCTACAAGGGCCCACGGGGGAAAGGAGCTGGTGTGCTTCTGGAAATGGGCTATCAGGGCTGACAAGGTTATCATTTAAGGTTGGTTCTTGATAACTAGTTAACAGGGATATATGAATAGTGCTGGCTTCCTCCACCAATCAGGGAAAGCCCTGAGATCTGGCATCTAGTAGGGATGCTCTGTGCTCTTTGGATAGCAGTGTCGCCAGGCATCCAGCCATCATGAGTCTCTTGTGGAACTGGACAGAAGTATATGAGCCACGCTTGGTCTCCTGAACCTTCGTGTTTCCTCTCGCCCTCAGAGGCAAATTCACCGTGAAGTTGACCAAGGTTAAGCTTCAGATTCTTGCAACTTCAGGGACCCTTTCCCAGACTCTGAGAGCTGCCCTGGCAAGGGGTTCACATGGTTACATGTTTTTGTAAAATGTGCAAATGTAAGACATTTTAACCACAGTGGGTTAAGACTGCTGTTTCTTTCCACTTTGACTTCTCTGACATCCTTCCCGTCATGTGAAGTGGTGTTGGAGTGGTTGTGGGCACTTTTAGTTTCTGGCTAAGGGGAAGTTGAGTTGGGGACACATTTAGTTTGGGTTTAGCAGAATATTTTTTGTGGTTTTGTAGTCACTTCCATTTGTATTTGAATTATTGCTGGCTTCCGGGAATACTCCTACTGTCCATTATTTTTTTTTAATTAATTTATTTTTTAATTGAAGGATAATTGCTTCACAGAATTTTGTTTTCTGTCAAACATCAACAAGAATTAGCCATAGGTATACATATGTCCCCTTCCTCTTGATTACTGTCCATTATTTATGCCTGATTTTGAATTCAGAGTCTATATTCTTTTTCTTAAGGAGGATCCCCTAAATTGTAAAAGTTTCAGCCTCTACAATATCTGATATCTCCTGCTTGTTCCTTATATCCAGTCATCCACATCCTTTTAGCTCCATCTAGGACTCTGCTACACTGACTCTTGAAAAACTAAAAACCCCAGTTCATAGTGTTTGCTGACTTCTGTGGCCAATTTCCATTGCTGATACCAAGCTGCTGCTGCTGCTGCTTAGTCACTTCAGTGGTGTCCAACTCTGTGCGACCCCAGAGATGGCAGCCCACCAGGCTCCGCCATCCCTGGGATTCTCCAGGCAAGAACACTGGAGTGGATTGCCATTTCCTTCTCCAATGCATGAAAGTGAAAAGTGAAAGGGAAGTCGCTCAGTCGTGTCCGACTCTTAGTGACCCCATGGACTGCAGCCTACCAGGCTCCTCCATCCATGGGATTTTCCAGGCAAGAGTACTGGAGTGGGGTGCCATTGCCCTCTCTGGATACCAAACTACCAATGGTTTAACAACCAACTCACAAAATTTCTGAATATATAACTGACCCTTGCAAGCTGGTACAAGATAGCTCTAGGATGCTAGAATTCTCTCTTAGCAGTATTTCTATGAACTGGCCTCTTTTCTTGTCTTCATTTCTAATTATCTTGGTTCAGACTGTCTTCTCCTCTCAATCCCATCCTCCCAAGACTATTGTTAACATTTCCTTATCATGTTTCCAGCTACCCAGCTGTTTTGAGCTCTATCTTCTAAAATATCACCAGATTTACTTCTTAAATTGCAAGATTGACCATGTGACCCTCTTGCTTTAATCCTTTTCTGGCTTCCCTAATATCAATAAGGGAGAAAGTAAACTTCTGACCTTGTTTACAAGCTCCTTCATGCTTTTACCGGTCCGTCTGGTCTCATCTCCCTGCATAGCACTAGGGCTTCCTGAATGAATTCAGTCCTTCCTGAACATGCCGAAGCCATCCCTTTTCTGTGCCTTTGTTCATGCTGTGTCTCTGCTTGAATTCTGCTTCTTTTCTTTCTTCACTTGGCAAACTCCTGTGTACATGTCTACACTGGTCTGTTTTACAGACTGTGGAAAAGTTTCTCTGCACTAGGGTCACCTCAAGGATGTCTTTTGAGGAGGCTCACTGAATTCATAAAAGTCTACTTGAAAACCTAGGGCAAAAAGATGAACAAAAGAATGAAATATCTCCACATAAGGAGTTACATTTCCCCAAATTCCCTGGGCACCTGGCCAAACAGTACCAAATAATATATGTCATCTCACTATATAAGACCACTTCTTTCTTTACTGGCTTTAAAGTCACTTATTATTGCAGGATTAATGAAACTGTGTTTCAATATGGACTCCTGAAGCCAGGAGTCTGAAAACTTAACCTCAGGTTTTCTGCCCACATCAGCTTTCAGTGGTAGTCATGAAAATGCTCTCTGCTTACTGAACCTATAACCTGTGTCACATCATCTCATTCAAAAACCATCTGTGTCTCTTGTCCTTTCAGTTGCATTTCCTGTGAAGATTACTTACCCTCATAAGTTCTAGGATCCTCCAGCAGGACTCTGACTGTACTTTTTGAAGCACTTATGAGAATGTGTGTAGTCATCTGTTTACATGCCTATCTCCCATGACTGGACTATATGCTCTTTAAGAATAGGCACCATGTCTTTTTTAAAAATTTATTTAATTGGAAGCTAATTACTTTGTGGTGGTTTTTGCCATACATTGACATGAATCAGCCACGGGTGTGCTGTACATGTGTCCCCCCATCCTGAAAGCCCCTCCCACCTCCCTCCCCATCCCATCCCTCTGTGTTGTCCCAGTGTACTGGCTTTGAGTGCCCTGCTTCATGCATCGAACTTGGGACTGGTCATCTGTTTCACATATGGTAATATATATGTTTCAATGCTGTTCTCTCAAATCATTCCACCCTTGCCTTCTTCTACAGAGTCCAAAAGTCTGTTCTTAATGTTCTCTTTTTCTGTCTTGCATATAGGGTCATTGTTACCATCTTTCTAAATTCCATATATATGTGTTAATATACTGTATTGGTATTTTCCTTCCTGACTGACCTCACTCTGTATAATAAATAGGCTTCAGTTTCATCCACCTCATTAGGACTGACTCATATGTGTCCTTTTTATAGCTGAGAAATATTCCATTGTGTAAATGTACCACAGCTTTCTTATCTATTCATCTGCTGATGGACATCTAGGTTGCTTCCATGTCCTGGCTGTTATAAACAGTGCTGCGGTGGACATTGGGGTACACGTGTCTCTGTCAATTCTGGTTTCCGTGGTGTGTATGCCCAGCAGTGGGATTGCTCGGTCATATGGCAGTTCTATTTCCAGTTTTTTAAGGAATTTCCACACTGTTCTCTATAGTGAGTGTACTAGTTTGCATTCCCACCAACAGTGTAAGAGGGTTCCCTTTTCTCCATACCCTCTCCAGCATTTATTGTTTGTAGACTTTTTGATGGCAGCCATTCTAAGTGGTGTGAGATGGTAACTCATTGTGGTTTCGATTTGCATTTCTCTGATAATGAGTGATGTTGAGCATCTTTTCATGTGTTTGTTAGCCATCTGTATGTTTTCTTTGGAGAAATGTCTGTTTAGTTCTTGGGCTCATTTTTTGATTGGGTCATTTATTTTTCTGGTGTTGAGCTGCAGGAGCTGCTTGTATATTTTTGAGATTAATTCTTTGTCAGTTGTTTAATTTGCTATTATTTTCTCCCATTCTGAAGGCTGCCTTTTCACCTTGCTTATAGTTTCCTTCGTTGTGCAAAAGCTTTTAAGTTTAATTAGGTCCCATTTGTTTATTTTTGCTTTTATTTCCATTACTCTGGGAGGTGGGTCATAGATTGTTGCTGCTGCTGCCGCTAAGTTGCTTCAGTTGTGTCCGACTCTGTGCGACCCCATGGATGGCAGCCCACCAGGCTCCCCCGTCCCTGGGATCCTCCAGGCAAGAACACTGGAGTGGGTTGCCATTTCCTTCTCCAATGCATGAAAGTGAAAAGTGAAAGTGAAGTCGCTCAGTCGTATCTGACTCTTAGCGACCCCATGGACTGCAGCCCACCAGGTTCCTTCATCCATGGGATTTTCCAGGCAAGAGTACTGGAGTGGGGTGCCATTGCCTTCTCTGGGGTCATAGATTACTTACCCTCAAAAGGTTCTAGGGTCCTCCAGCAGGGTTCTCTCTGTACTTTTTATAGCACTTATGAGAATGTGTGTAGTCATTGGTTTACATGCCTGTCTCCTGTGACTAGACCATGTGCTCTTCAAGGATAGGCACCATATCTTATTAATCTTGGTATTTTCAATGCTTGAGAAAAGGAGCCCTCAGTAGATATAGAAGTCCTCCTTCAGTGTGTAGAATAAAGAATGGATGGGTGGGTATATGAAGGCAAGGATGTAGTAGGAAAGGCAGAGGGCAAGGTAGGTGGGATAAGTTTTCCCATGTCCATCCATGTGGCAGTCAGAATACTCTGTTCCAAGATGATAGACGCAGACCACAATTCTAGAAATAACAATGGAAGCTCTTGGTTTTGTCTGTTAATGTTTATAAGCATAATATCTTTATGAAATTGATCGTTATTCTTGATATGGTAAAATTTAAACCTTAAAAAAGAAATATAGTTGGGATAAGAGGAGAAAGTTTACTAGAATACAAGCCTGGTTTATGCACATAGTAGCTAAACCATGAGCAGCTATTGCATACTTAGTGTTATTTGAGAAAAGGACAGGGCCAACTAGGGGAAGAGAAGGTAAGTGAAGAGAGGAGGAGAGGAAAAGCAGTGTGCAAATAAATGCAGAATGGGCTGATATGATAATAAAGAAACACTTTCTATTAGGAAGAAACAGTGATGGAGCACAGTAATAAGGGAAGCAATGAATATTTGGACCAGAAAGGCAGCAAACTAAGTGAAAGAAAATGATAGGAATTCCTGAAATGGATGAGAAGATTTGCAGGCCCTAATTACAGACTGATATACAGAGCACTTTCTTATACATTGTAAATATACATTATATGTTGATATTTCTGAACTTTAAGACAGTGTTTCCCAAACTATGTTTTGTGGAACACTAATGTCTTCAAGATTTTAATAGTTTCACTGGAAAAATATTCCATGTACCTTATAACCAAGCTTCTTGTAGATGTATTTGCTTCAGTTCAGTTCAGTCGCTCAGTTGTGTCTGACTCTTTGCAACCCCATGAGTCACAGTACACCAGGCCTCCTTGTCCAAAACCAACTCCTGGAGTTCACTCAAACACATGTCCATCGAGTCGGTGATGCCATCCAGCCATCTCATCCTCTGTAGTCCCCTTCTCCTCCTGCCCCCAAACCCTCCCAGCATCAGAGTCTTTTCCAATGAGTCAACTCTTCTCATGAGGTGGCCAAAGTACTGGAGTTTCAGCTTTAGCATCATTCCTTCCAAAGAACACCCAGGACTGATCTCCTTTAGGATGGACTGGTTGGATCTCCTTGCAGTCCAAGGGATTCTCAAGAGTCTTCTCCAACACCACAGTTCAAAAGCATCAATTCTTCAGGGCTCAAGCTTCTTCACAGTCCAACTCTCACATCCATACATGACCACTGGAAAAACCATAGCCTTGACTAGACGAACCTTTGTTGGTAAAGTAATGTCTCTGCTTTTCAATATGCTATCTAGGTTGGTCATAACTTTCCTTCCAAGGAGTAACGGCACCCCACTCCAGTACTCTTGCCTGGAGAGTCCCATGGACGGAGGAGCCTGGTAGGCTGCAGTCCATGGGGTCACGAGGAGTCAGACATGACTGAGTGACTTCACTTTCACTTTTCACTTTCATGCACTGGAGAAGGAAATGGCGGCCCACTCCAGTGTTCTTGCCTGGAGAATCCCAGGGACGGGGGATCCTGGAGGGCTGCCATCTATGGGGTCGCACAGAGTTGGACACGACTGAAGTGACTTAGCAGCAGCAACAGCAGCAGCAGCAGCAGCAGCAAGGAGTAAGCATCTTTTAATTTCATGGCTGCAGTCACCATCTGTAGTGATTTTGGAGCCCAAAAAAATAAAGTCTGACACTGTTTCTACTGTTTCCCCATCTATTTCCCATGAAGTGATGGGACCAGATGCCATGATCTTCGTTTTCTGAATGTTGAACTTTAAGCCAACTTTTTCACTCTCCTCTTTCACTTTCATCAAGAGGCTTTTTAGTTCCTCTTCACTTTCTGCCATAAGGGTGGTGTCATCTGCATATCTGAGGTTATTGATATTTCTCCCAGCAATCTTGATTCCAGCTTGTGCTTCTTCCAGCCCAGCGTTTCTCATGATGTACTCTGCATATAAGTTAAATAAGCAGGGTGACAATATACAGCCTTGATGTACTCCTTTTCCTATTTGGAACCAGTCTGTTTTTCCATGTCCAGTTCTAACTGTTGCTTCCTGACCTGCATATAGGTTTCTCAAGAGGCAGGTCAGGTGGACTGGTATTCCCATCTCTCAGAATTTTCCAGTTTATTGTGATCCACACAGTCAAAGGCTTTGGCATAGTCAATAAAGCAGAAATAGATGTTTTTCTGGAACTCTCTTGCTTTTTCCATGATCCAGCAGATGTTGGCAATTTGATCTCTGGTTCCTCTGCCTTTTCTAAAACCAGCTTGAACATCTGAAAGTTCACAGTTCATGTACTGCTGAAGCCTGGCTTGGAGAATTTTGAGCATTACTTTACTAGCATGTGAGATGAGTGCAATTGTGCAGTAGTTTGAGCATTCTTTGGTATTGCCTTTCTTTGGGATTGGAATGAAAACTGACCTTTTCCAGTCCTGTGGCCACTGCTGAGTTTTCCAAATGTGCTGGCATATTGAGTGCAGCACTTTCACAGCATCATCTTTCAGGATTTGAAATAGCTCTATTGGAAGTCCATCACCTCCACTAGCTTTGTTAGTAGTGATGCTTTCTAAGGCCCACTTGACTTCACATTCCAGGATGTCTGGCTCTAGGTGAGTGATCACACCATGGTGATTATCTGGGTCATAAAGCTCTTTTTTCTACAGTTCTTCTGTGTATTCTTGCCACCTCTTCTTAATATCTTCTGCTTCTCTTAGGCCCATACCATTTCTGTCCTTTTGCGAGCCCATCTTTGCATGAAATGTTCCTTTGGTATCTCTGATTTTCTTGAAGAGATCTCTAGTCTTTCCCATTCTGTTGTTTTCCTCTATTTTTTTGTATTGATTGCTGAGGAAGGCTTTCTTATCTCTCCTTGCTATTCTTTGGAACTCTGCATTCAGATGCTTATATCTTTCCTTTTCTCCTTTGCTTTTCACCTCTCTTCTTTTCACAGCTATTTGTAAGGCCTCCCCAGACAGCCATTTTGCTTGTTTGCATTTCTTTTCCATGGGGATGGTCCTGATCCCTGTCTCCTGTACAATGTCACGAACCTCAGTCCATAGTTCATCAGGCACTCTGTCTATCAGATCTAGTCCCTTAAATCTATTTCTCACTTCCACTGTATAATCATAAGGGATTTGATTTAGGTCATACCTGAATGGTCTAGTGGTTTTCCTTACTTTCTTCAATTTAAGTCTGAATTTGCAATAAGGAGTTCATGATCTGAGCCATAGTCAGCTCCTGGTCTTGTTTTTGCTGACTGTATAGAGCTTCTCCATCTTTGGCTGCAAAGAATATAATCAATCTGATTTCGGTGTTGACCATCTGGTGATGTCCATGTGTAGAGTCTTCTTTTGTGTTGTTGGAAGAGAGTGTTTTTTATGACCAGTGTGTTCTCTTGGCAAAACTCTATTAGCCTTTGCCCTGCTTCCTTCCGTACTCCAAGGCCAAATTTGCCTGTTACTCCAGGTGTTTCTTGACTTCCTACTTTTGCATTCTAGTCCCCTATAATGAAAAGGACATCTTTTTGGGGGTGTTAGTTCTAAAAGGTGTTGTAGTTATTCATAGAACTGTTCAACTTCAGCTTCTTCAGAATTACTGGTTGGGGCATAGACTTGGATTACTGTGATATTGAATGGTTTGCCTTGAAAACGAACAGAGATCAGTCTGTCGTTTATGAGATTGCATCCAAGTACTGCATTTCAGACTCTTTGGTTGACCATGATAGCTACTCTGTTTCTTCTAAGGGAACCCTGCCCACAGTAGTAGATATAATGGTCATCTGAGTTAAATTCACCCATTCCAGTCCATTTTAGTTTGCTAATTCCTAGAATGTCAACGTTCACTCTTGCCATCTCCTATTTGATCACTTCCAATTGGCCATGATTCACGGACTTAACATTCCAGGTTCCTATGCATTATTGCTCTTTACAGCATTGGACCTTGCTTCTGTCACCAGTCACATCCACAACTGGGTATTTTTTTTTGCTTTGGCTCTATCTTTTCATTCTTTCTTGAGTTATTTCTCCACTGATCTCCAGTAGCATATTGGGCACCTACTGACCCAGGGAGTTCCCGTTTCAGTATCCTATCATTTTGCCTTTTCATACTGTTTATGGGGTTCTCAAGGCAAGAATACTGAAGTGGTTTGCCATTCCCTTCTCCAGTGAACCACATTCTGTCAGACGTCTCCACCATGACCCTTCCATCTTGGGTGGCCCCACACGGCATGGCTTAGTTTCATTGAATTAGACAAGGTTATGGTCCATATGATCAGATTGGCTAGTTTTCTGTGATTATGGTTTCAGTGTATCTGCCCTCTGCTTGCTGCTGCTGCTGCTGCTGCATCACTTCAGTTGTATCTGACTCTGTGCGACCCCATAGACGGCAGCCCACCAGGCTCCCCCGTCCCTGGGATTCTCCAGGCAAGAACACTGGAGTGGGTTGCCATTTCCTTCTCCAATGCATGAAAGTGAAAAGTGAAAGTGAAGTCGCTCAGTCGTGTCCGACTCTGTGCGACCCCATAGACAGAAGCCCACCAGGCTCCTCCGTCCATGGGATTGCTTACTTAGATATTAAAGTATTTGAGAATTTAAAAAATATTTTTCCCTTTTTAAATCCAATTTTTCCAAAACAGATCTTTCATCACTTCTTTCATGAAACATCTACTGAGATGTCAAAGAATGAAAGTTTCCCCCAAACACATTTTGATGTATTTTTTAAATATATTTAATTCACTCTAAGGAAACTAAAGTATGACATCAAGGTTAACTGTTTATTTTGACCAATCTTAAGCTCAGTTTTCTTCTCTTTGGTGGTGGATGACTGCCCCACCAACTTGTGAGGATGAAGGGAAAATGCTTGGAAAATTTTAGAATAGCTGCTGGAAGGCAACATGATCAGACCACCAGACTAGGCGTCAGGAGACCTGGGATACCTGGGCTTGACAGCTAATGTTTTCATTAAGGGTGTGGACTTAGGAAAGTTGATGAACTTTAGGAATTTCACTTTCCTTTGTGTATGTATGTATATACATGTGTATGTATTATATATGTTTGTATTTTCTATATCCTCCTAGGGCCCTGGAGGAGAAGGAAATGGCAACCTACTCCAGTACTCTTGCCTGGAAAATTCCATGGACGTAGGAGCCTGGTAGGCTACAGTCCATGGGGTCGCAAAGAGTTGGACACAACTGAGCGACTTCACTTTCTTTTTCTTTCTTTCTTTCTTTCTTTCTCATAGCTCAGTTGGTAAATGATCTGCCTGCAATGCAGGCAATTCGGTTCGATTCCTGGGTTGGGAAGATTCCCTGGAGAAGGAAATGGCAACCCACTCCAGTATTCTTGCCTAGAGAATCCCATGGACAGAGGAGCCTGGAAGGCAACTGTCTATGGGGTTGCAAGAGTTGGACACAACTTAGCGACTAAAGTACTACTACTACTACTAGGGCCCTGGTATCTAATATTTAAAGTAGATATGTATGGGACTTCCCAGGTGGTGCTAGTGGTAAAGAACCTATCTGCCAATGCAAGAGACATAAGAGACACGGGTTTGATCCCTGGGTCAGGAAGATCCCCTGAAGGAGGTCATGGTAACCCACTCCAGTATTCTTGCCTGGAGAATCCCGTGGACAGAGGAGCCTGGCAGGCTACAGTCCACAGGGGTTGCAAAGAGTCAGACATGACAGAAGCAATTTACCATATATAAATATACACAGACACTTTAAACTGATTGAAACATTTCAAATTGTACACTTCATTTTAATTTTAATTTTTTTGGTTACACGACATGTGGAATCTTAGTTTCCTGACCAGCGATTGAACTCACAGTCCCTGCATTGGAAGTGTAGAGTCTTAACCACTGGACCGCCAGGGATGTCCTTCAGTTGACTTCAGTTCAGTTCAGTAGAGTCACTCAGTCGTGTCCGACTCTTTGCGACCCCATGAATTGCAGCATGCCAGGCCTCCCTGTCCATCACCAACACCCGGAATTCACTGAGACTCATCGAGTCAGTGATGCCATCCAGCCATCTCATCCTCTGTTGTCCCCTTCTCCTCCTGCCCCCAATCCCTCCCAGCATCAGAGTCTTTTCCAATGAGTCAACTCTTCACACGAGGTGGCCAAAGTACTGGAGTTTCAGCTTTAGCATCATTCCTTCCAAAGAAATCCCAGGGCTGATCTCCTTCAGAATGGACTGGCTGGATCTCCTTGCAGTCCAAGGGATTCTCAAGAGTCTTCTCCAACACCACAGTTCAAAAGCATCAATTCTTTGGTGCTCAGCTTTCTTCACAGTCCAACTCTCACATCCATACATTACCACTGGAAAAACCATAGCCTTGACTAGACAAACCTTTGTTGGCAAAGTAATGTCTCTGCTTTTGAATATGCTATCTAGGTTGGTCATAACTTTCCTTCCAAGGAGTAATCGTCTTTTAATTTCATGGCTGCAGTCACCATCTGCAGATTTTGGAGCCCCCAAAAATAAAGTCTGACACTGTTTCCACTCTTTCCCCATCTATCTGCCATGAAGTGATGGGACCAGATGCCATGATCTTCGTTTTCTGAATGTTGAGTTTTAAGCCAACTTTTTCACTCTCCTCTTTCACTTTCATCAAGAGGCCTTTTAGTTCCTCTTCACTTTCTGCCATAAGGATGGTGTCATCTGCATATCTGAGGTTATTGATAGATGTCCCTATATATATTTATATCTCATACATATACAAATAACTTGGTCTGAAAGAGCTATAAGATCCTGAGCTGGGGTTATTTGACAGTAAACTGAACACAAGGTGGATACAGGGTAAGTGTCCATGAGTGAGAAATAGAAAGCAGCTGGGAGGGCTACCGAGTAGAAAGGAGGACTCACAGAGGAGAGAGGAGGGCATCGTTGACCATCTCCTGCTGGGTGAAGAACTTCTTTGTTGCTGAAGTGGAGAGCCTTGGGGTGGCATCTCCTTTCCTGTTTCCACCTACAGACTTATCACCCCTGTGTCAGCTTGTCCCTATCTTGGCTGCCTGATTTTGCTGTTCAGTCGCTCAGTCATGTCCGACTCTTTGTGACCCCATGGACTGCAGCTTGCCAAGCTTCCCTGCCTCCCGTATCTCCCAAGGAGCTTGCTCTAACTCATGTCCATTGAGTTGAGGATGCCTGTGGTGACGTCTGTACCTCCTGGCTTAGGTCATGTGCCGGTGGCCACTGGCTCTGTGGTGCATAGGAAACCCTCTCCATTTTTGGGGGGTTTATTTGTTTTTTATATTGGAGTATGCAGAGTATATCATGAGAAACGCTGGGCTGGAGGAAGCACAAGCTGGAATCAAGATTGCCAGTAAAAATAACAATAACCTCAGATATGCAGATGACACCACCCTTATGGAAGAAAGTGAAGAAGAACTAAAGAGCCTCTTGATGAAAGTGAAGAGGAGAGTGAAAAAGTTGGCTTAACTCAACATTCAGAAAACTAAGATCATGGCATCTGGTCCCATCACTTCATGGCAAGTAGATGGGGAAACAGTGGATACAATGGCTGACTTTATTTTTCTGGGCTCCCAAATCACTGCAAATGGTGATTGCAGCTATGAAATTAAAAGACACCTACTCCTTGGAAGGAAAGTTATAACCAACCTACACAGCATATTAAAAAGCAGAGACATTACTTTGTCAACAAAGGTCCATCTGGTCAAGGCTATGGTTTTTCTAGTGGTCGTGTATGGATATGAGAGTTGGACAATAAGGAAAGCTGAGTGCTGAAGAATTGATGCTTTTGAACTGTGGTGTTGAAGAAGACTCTTGAGAGTCCCTTGGACTGCAAGGAGATTCAACCAGTCTATCCTAAAGGAGATCAGTCCTGGGTGTTCATTGGAGGGACTGATGTTGAAGCTGAAACTCCAATACTTGGGCCACCTGATGTGAACAGCTGATTCATTGGAAAAGACCTTGATGCTGGGGAAGATTGAGGGCAGGAGGAGAAGGGGATGACAGAGGATAAGATGGTTGGATGGCATCACTGACTCAATGGGCATGGGTTTGGGTGGACTCTGGGAGTTGGTGATGGACAGGGAGGCCTGGCGTGCTGCGATTCATGGGGTCGCAAAGAGTCGGACACGACTGAGCAACTGAACTGAACTGAACTGATAGTGATTAAAATGGGCTTCCTCCAGTGTTCTTGCCCATGAAATCCCATGGACAGAGGAGCCTGACAGGCTACAATCCATGGGATCATAAAAAGTGTCAAACACAACTTAGCAACTAAACAATGACATAGTGATGAACAATGATGTGTTAGTTCCAGGTGTTATAGCTAAGTGGTTCAGTTATAACCATACAAGGATCTTATTCCTTTTCAAATTCTTTTCCCATTTAGGCTATTAAAGAATATTGTACTGAGTTCTCTGTGCTATATAGTAGGTCTTTGTTGGTTATCTATTTTAAATAGTTATCTATTTTAAATAGATATTTAAAAATATCTATTTTAAATACCCCACGATATTTCTGTGTGTGTGTGTGTGTGTGTGTGTGTGTGTGTGTGTGTGTGTGGTTTCCACTTTTTAAAAGGAGAATGGTCTGGAATTGGCCTGCTATCCCCCATGTATGTCACTAAGATTGAACTGAGCTCCAGAGCCCATTGAACTGTAGACTTCTGACCATTAAAACGCGTCTGTGGCCTGATCGGTGATACATGTCAGTGTAGGGCCATCTGACTAGGTCTTTTGTTCCTAGTTTCCCAATTTTTTCCCATCTTCCCAGGGCCCTGTTATCGAGTCCCTCCTTCCATTTTTCTGGTATAACTTGAGTCCTGATTTGGCCTTTCATCTAATTCCTGTGTTTTCTTTATCTGCCAGGACTTCAACCAAAATCTGATTTTCAGGTTTTTATTAGGACACCTGACATGTGACTGTGTGGTCTTGCCATAGCTTC
Source organism: Bubalus kerabau (assembly GCF_029407905.1). Lineage (NCBI taxonomy): Eukaryota > Metazoa > Chordata > Mammalia > Artiodactyla > Bovidae > Bubalus > Bubalus kerabau. Next base: position 36,628,909 of record NC_073637.1, read on the forward strand.
AGAGATAGTCATAAGCACACCCCATGGGATGGAGGTGTCTGTTGCAAAAGAAAAAAGGCTTAAAATGTGATTCTTTATTTTTAGGTTTGTGAAATGTATGCAGATGGAAAAAATATCTGATATAACTGGTCAAAATCTTATTGCTTTTCAGGAAAGCAATTTTGTGGCCTCCCACCCCTACTTTAATTGATACCTAGAATCGCTGTCACCTTCAAGCCTGGGTGCTCACCCTTGGTTTGTTCCTCTACAGTATCCCTACACTATTAGCCAGGGTTAGACTTCCCTGGGCTTGGGATTGAATGACCACAGTTTACTTTCTGCCAAACTGTCAGACTCCAAAGTTAGTTCCAGCTTGTTCTCTTCCAAGATGGCTCAGAATATGATTGTTAGCCTTCTGCAAATAAGTATGGCAGGTATAGTAGAATCATGTCATGTGCACATTTAAGTGAAACAAGTCCAACTCTAGGAGTTCAGAGAGAGAGGGTGGGAATGATATCACAGATTCTACTCACCATTCCACAAATTGATTATGCATCTGAGTGTGAGCAGGAAATGGAAGGGAGTAATCTGTTTCCCTTGATCAGTCTTAGTTCCCTTCTCTTTCTCCACGGTGTGAGCATCTCACGGGCCTAAATGTGACTATAGCATTATCATTCTTGTTTAGTTGCTCACTTGTGTCTGACTCTTTGGGACCCCATGGACTGCAGCATGCCAGGCTTCCCTATCTTTCAACATCTCCCAGAGTTTGCTCAAACTCATGTCCATTGAGTCAATGATGCCATCCAACCATCTCATCTATAGCATTAAAGATATAAATTTTACTTACACATGGTCCTTAAATGCAATTAATGTAATATTTGTGGCTTAAAGTAATATTCAGTTCAGTTCAGTTGCTCAGTCGTGTCCAACTCTTTTTGACCCCATGGACTGCAGCACACCAGGCTTCCCTGTCCATCACCAACTTCCCAAGTTTACCCAAACTCATGTCCATTGAGTCAGTGATAACATCCAACTATCTCATCCTCTGTCGTCCCCTTCTCCTCCTGCCTTCAATCTTCCCCAGCATCAAGGTCTTTCCAATGAATCAGTTCTTCGCATCAGGTGGCCAAAGTATTGTAGTTTCAGCTTCAGCATCAGTCCTTCCAATGTATATTCAGGACTGATTTCCTTTAGGATAGACTGGTTGGATCTCCTTGCAATCCAAGGGACTCTCAAGAGTCTCTCCAACACCACAGTTCAAAAGCATCAGTTCTTCAGTGCTGGGCTTTCTTCACAGTCAAACTCTCACATCCATACATGATTACTGGAAAAAAAATAGCCTTGACTAGATGGACCTTTGTCGACAAAGTAATGTCTTTGCTTTTTAATATGCTGTCTGCTAAGTTGTTTCAGTCGTGTCCAACTCTGTGAGACCCCATAGACGGCAGCCCACCAGGCTTCCCCATCCCTGGGATTTTCCAGGCAAGGACACTGGAGTGGGTTGCCATTTCCTTCTCCAATGCATGAAAGTGAAAAGTGAAAGTGAAGTCACTCAGTCATGTCCGACTCTTAGTGACCCCATGGACTGCAGCCCACCAGGCTCCTCCGTCCATGGGATTTTCCAGGCAAGAGTTCTGGAGTGGGGTGTCATTGCCTTCTCCGAATATGCTGTCTAGGTTGGTCATAACTTTCCTTCCAAGGAGTAAGCGTCTTTTAATTTCATGGCTGCAATCACCATCTGCAGTGATTTTGGAGCCCCCAAGAATAAAGTCAGCCACTGTTTCCACTGTTTCCCCATCTATTTCCCATGAAGTGATGGGATTGGATGCCATGATCTCAGTTTTCTGAATATAGAGCTTTAAGCCAACTTTTCCACTCTCCTCTTTCACTTTCATCAAGAGGCTTTTTAGTTCCTCTTCACTTTCTGCCATAAGGGTGGTGTCATCTGCATATCTGAGGTTATTGATATTTTTACTGGCAATCTTGATTCCAGCTTGTGCTTCTTCCAGCCCAGCATTTCTAATGATGTACTCTGCATATAAGTTAAATAAGCAGGGTGACAATATACAGCCTTGACATACTCCTTTTCCTATGTGGAAACAGTCTGTTGTTCTAGATCCAGTTCTAACTGTTGCTTCCTGACCTGCATATATGTTGCTCAAAAGGCAGGTCAGGTGGTCTGGTATTCCCATCTTTTTCAGAATTTTCCATAGTTTATTGTGATCCACACAATCAAAGGCTTTGCCTCTACTCAATAAAGCAGAAATAGATGTTTTTCTGGAACTCTCTTGCTTTTTCGATGATCCAGTGGATGTTGGCAATTTGATCTCTGGTTTCTCTGCCTTTTCTAAAACCAGCTTGAACATCTGAAAGTTCACGGTTCACGTATTGCTGAAGCCTGGCTTGGAGAATTTTGAGCATTACTTTACTAGCTCGTGAGATGAGTGCAATTGTGTGGTAGTTTGAGCATTCTTTGGTATTGCCTTTCTTTGGGATTGGAATGAAAACTGACCTTTTCTAATCCTGTGGCCACTGCTGAGTTTTCCAGATTTGATGACATATTGAGTGCAGCACTTTCACAGCATCATCTTTTAGGATTTGAAACAGCTCAGCTGGAATTCTGTCACCTCTACTAGCTTTGTTTGTAGTGATGCTCAGGCCCACTTGACTTCGTACTCTAGGATGTCTGGCTCTAGGTGAGTGATCACACCATCGTGGTTATCTGGGTCATGAAGATCTTTTTTGTATAGTTCTGTGTATTCTTGTCACCTCTTCTTAATATCTTCTGCTTCTGTTAGGTCCATATCATTTCTCCCCTTTACTGTGCTCATCTTTGCATGAAATCTTCCCTTGGTATCTCTAATTTTCTTGAAGAGATCTCTAGTCTTTCCCATTCTATTTCTTTCCTCTATTTCTTTGCATTAATCCCTGAGGAAATCTTTCTTATCTTTCCTTGCTATTCTCTGGAACTCTACATTCAAATGTGTACGTCTTTCCTTTTCTCCTTTGCCTTTAGCCTCTCTTTTTTTCTTAGCTATTTGTAAGGCCTCCTCAGACAATCATTTTGGCTTTTTATATTTTTTTTTCTTGGGGATGGTCTTGATCCCTGCCTCCTATACAATGTCACGAACCTCCATCCATAGTTCTTCAGGTACTTTGTCTATCAGATCGAATCCCTTGAATATATTTCTCATTTCCACTGTATAATCATAAGGGATTTGATTTACGTCATACCTGAATGGTCTAGTGATTTTCCCTACTTTTTTCAATTTAAGTCTGAATTTTGCAATAGGATGTTCATGGTAAGTACTATGAAAGTAATATTAATCTGGGTTAAAACTACAAGAAAACTGATTCTTCTTCTTCTGTTTGTTTGTTTTTTTTTTAATTTTATTTTATTTTTAAACTTTACATAACTGTATTAGTTTTGCCAAATATCAAAATGAATCCGCCACAGGTATACATGTGTTCCCCATCCTGAACCCTCCTCCCTCCTCCCTCCCCATTCCATCCCTCTGGGTCGTCCCAGTGCACCAGCCCCAAGCATCCAGTATCGTGCGTCGAACCTGGACTGGCAACTCATTTCATACATGATATTTTACATGCATCAATGCCATTCTCCCAAATCTTCCCACCCTCTCCCTCTCCCACAGAGTCCATAAGACTGTTCTATACATCAGTGTCTCTTTTGCTGTCTCGTACACAGGGTTATTGTTACCATCTTTCTAAATTCCATATATATGCGTTAGTATACTGTATTGGTGTTTTTCTTTCTGGCTTACTTCACTCTGTATAATAGGCTCCAGTTTCATCCACCTCATTAGAACTGATTCAAATGTATTCTTTTTAATGGCTGAGTAATACTCCATTGTGTATATGTACCACAGCTTTCTTATCCATTCATCTGCTGATGGACATCTAGGTTGCTTCCATGTCCTGGCTATTATAAACAGTGCTGCGATGAACACTGGGGTACTCGTGTCTCTTTCCCTTCTGGTTTTCTCAGTGTGTATGCCCAGCAGTGGGATTGCTGGATCATAAGGCATGTCTATTTCCAGTTTTTTAAGGAATCTCCACACTGTTCTCCATAGTGGCTGTACTAGTTTGCATTCCCACCAACAGTGCAAGAGGGTTCCCTTTTCTCCACACCCTCTCCAGCATTTATTACTTGTAGACTTTTGGATCGCAGCCATTCTGACTGGTGTGAAATGGTACCTCATAGTGGTTTTGATTTGCATTTCTCTGATAATGAGTGATGTTGAGCATCTTTTCATGTGTTTGTGAGCCATCTGTATGTCTTCTTTGGAGAAATGTCTATTTAGTTCTTTGGCCCATTTTTTGATTGGGTCATTTATTTTTCTGGAGTTGAGCTGTAGGAGTTGCTTGTATATTCTCGAGATTAGTTGTTTGTCAGTTGCTTCATTTGCTATTATCTTCTCCCATTCTGAAGGCTGTCTTTTCACCTTGCTAATAGTTTCCTTTGATGTGCAGAAGCTTTTAAGGTTAATTAGGTCCCATTTGTTTATTTTTGCTTTTATTTCCAATATTCTGGGAGGTGGGTCATAGAGGATCCTGCTGTGATGTATGTCAGAGAGTGTTTTGCCTATGTTCTCCTCTAGGAGTTTTATAGTTTCTGGTCTTACGTTTAGATCTTTAATCCATTTTGAGTTTATTTTTGTGTATGGTGTTAGAAAGTGTTCTAGTTTCATTCTTTTACAAGTGGTTGACCAGTTTTCCCAGCACCACTTGTTAAAGAGATTGTCTTTAATCCATTGTATATTCTTGCCTCCTTTGTCAAAGATAAGGTGTCCATATGTGTGTGGATTTATCTCTGGGCTTTCTATTTTGTTCCATTGATCTATATTTCTGTCTTTGTGCCAGTACCATACTGTCTTGATAACTGTGGCTTTGTAGTAGAGCCTGAAGTCAGGTAGGTTGATTCCTCCAGTTCCATTCTTCTTTCTCAAGATCACTTTGGCTATTCGAGGTTTTTTGTTTTTCCATACAAATTGTGAAATTATTTGTTCTAGCTCTGTGAAGAATGCTGTTGGTAGCTTGATAGGGATTGCATTGAATCTATAGATTGCTTTGGGTAGTATACTCATTTTCACTATATTGATTCTTCCAATCCATGAACATGGTATATTTCTCCATCTGTTAGTGTCCTCTTTGATTTCTTTCACCAGTGTTTTATAGTTTTCTATATATAGGTCTTTAGATTCTTTAGGTAGATATATTCCTAAGTATTTTATTCTTTCCGTTGCAATGGTGAATGGAATTGTTTACTTAATTTCTCTTTCTGTTTTCTCATTATTAGTGTATAGGAATGCAAGGGATTTCTGTGTGTTGATTTTATATCCTGCAACTTTACTATAGTCATTGATTAGTTCTAGTAATTTTCTGGTGGAGTCTTTAGGGTTTTCTATGTAGAGGATCATGTCATCTGCAAACAGTGAGAGCTTTACTTCTTCTTTTCCAATTTGGATTCCTTTTATTTCTTTTTCTGTTCTGATTGCTGTGGCCAAAACTTCCAAAACTATGTTGAATAGTAATGGTGAAAGTGGGCACCCTTGTCTTGTTCCTGACGTTAGAGGAAATGCTTTCAATTTTTCACCATTGAGGATAATGTTTGCTGTGGGTTTGTCATAGATAGCTTTGATTATGTTGAGGTATGTTCCTTCTATTCCTGCTTTCTGGAGAGTTTTTATCATAAATGGATGTTGAATTTTGTCAAAGGCTTTCTCTGCATCTATTGAGATAATCATATGGTTTTTATTTTTCAATTTGTTAATGTGGTGTATTACATTGATTGATTTGCGGATAATTGAAGAATCCTTGCATCCCTGGGATAAAGCCCACTTGGTCATGGTGTATGATCTTTTTAATGTGTTGTTGGATTCTGATTGCTAGAATTTTGTTAAGGATTTTTGCATCTATGTTCATCAGTGATATTGGCCTGTAGTTTTCTTTTTTTGTGGGATCTTTATCAGGTTTTGGTATTAGGGTGATGGTGGCCTCATAGAATGAGTTTGGAAGTTTACCATCCTCTGCAATTTTCTGGAAGAGTTTGAGCAGGATAGGTGTTAGCTCTTCTCTAAATTTTTGGTAGAATTCAGCTGTGAAGCCGTCTGGACCTGGGCTTTTGTTTGCCGGAAGATTTTTTATTACAGTTTCAATTTCCGTGCTTGTGATGGGTCTGTTAAGATTTTCTATTTCTTCCTGATCGAGTTTTGGAAAGTTGTACTTTTCTAAGAATTTGTCCATTTCTTCCTCGTTGTCCATTTTATTGGCATATAGTTGTTGATAGTAGTCTCTTATGATCCTTTGTATTTCTGTGTTGTCTGTTGTGATCTCTCCGTTTTCATTTCTAATTTTATTGATTTGATTTTTCTCCCTTTGTTTCTTGATGAGTCTGGCTAATGGTTTGTCAATTTTATTTATCCTTTCAAAGAACCAGCTTTTGGTTTTGTTGATTTTTGCTATGGTCTCTTTTGTTTCTTTTGCATTTATTTCTGCTCTAATTTTTAAGATTTCTTTCCTTCTACTAACCCTGGGGTTCTTCATTTCTTCCTTTTCTAGTTGCTTTAGGTGTAGAGTTAGGTTATTTATTTGACTTTTTTCTTGTTTCTTGAGGTGTGCCTGTATTGCTATGAACTTTCCCCTTAGGACTGCTTTTACCGTGTCCCACAGGTTTTGGGTTGTTGTGTTTTCATTTTCATTCGTTTCTATGCAAATTTTGATTTCTTTTTTGATTTCTTCTGTGATTTGTTGGTTATTCAGCAGCGTGTTGTTCAGCCTCCATATGTTGGATTTTTTAATAGTTTTTCTCCTGTAGTTGAGATCTAATCTTACTGCATTGTGGTCAGAAAAGATGCTTGGAATGATTTCTATGTTTTTGAATTTACCAAGGCTAGCTTTATGGCCCAGGATGTGATCTATCCTGGAGAAGGTTCCATGTGCGCTTGAGAAGAAGGTGAAATTCATTGTTTTGGGATGAAATGTCCTATAGATATCAATTAGGTCTAACTGGTCTATTGTATCGTTTAAAGTTTGTGTTTCCTTGTTAATTTTCTGTTTAGTTGATCTATCCATAGGTGTGAGTGGGGTATTAAAGTCTCCCACTATTATTGTGTTATTGTTAATTTCTTCTTTCATACTTGTTAGCATTTGTCTTACATACTGCGGTGCTCCCGTGTTGGGTGCATATATATTTATAATTGTTATATCTTCTTCTTGGATTGATCCTTTGATCATTATGTAGTGACCATCTTTGTCTCTTTTCACAGTCTTTGTTTTAAAGTCTATTTTATCTGATATGAGTATTGCTACTCCTGCTTTCTTTTGGTCCCTATTTGCATGGAAAATCTTTTTCCAGCCCTTCACTTTCAGTCTGTATGTGTCCCCTGTTTTGAGGTGGGTCTCTTGTAGACAACATATGCAGGGGTCTTGTTTTTGTATCCATTCAGCCAGTCTTTGTCTTTTGGTTGGGGCATTCAACCCATTTACGTTTAAGGTAATTACTGATAAGTATGACCCCGTTGCCATTTACTTTATTGTTTTGGGTTCGAATTTATACACAATTTTTGTGTTTCCTGTCTAGAGAATATCCTTTAGTATTTGTTGGAGAGCTGGTTTGGTGGTGCAGAATTCTCTCAGCTTTTGCTTGTCTGAAAAGCTTTTGATTTCTCCTTCATACTTGAATGAGATCCTTGCTGGGTACAATAATCTGGGCTGTAGGTTATTTTCTTTCATCATTTTAAGTATGTCTTGCCATTCCCTCCTGGCTTGAAGAGTTTCTATTGAAAGATCAGCTGTTATCCTTATGGGAATTCCCTTGTGTGTTATTTGTTGTTTTTCCCTTGCTGCTTTTAATATTTGTTCTTTGTGTTTGATCTTTGTTAATTTGATTACTATGTGTCTTGGGGTGTTTCGCCTTGGGTTTATCCTGTTTGGGACTCTCTGGGTTTCTTGGACTTGGGTGATTATTTCCTTCCCCATTTTAGGGAAGTTTTCAACTATTATCTCCTCAAGTATTTTCTCATGGTCTTTCTTTTTGTCTTCTTCTTCTGGGACCCCTATGATTCAAATGTTGTAGCGTTTAATATTGTCCTGGAGGTCTCTGAGATTGTCCTCATTTCTTTTAATTCGTTTTTCTTTTATCCTCTCTGATTCATTTATTTCTACCATTCTATCTTCTAATTCACTAATCCTATCTTCTGCCTCTGTTATTCTACTATTTGTTGCCTCCAGAGTGTTTTTAATTTCACTTATTGCATTATTCATTATATATTGACTCTTTTTTATTTCTTCTAAGTCCTTGTTAAACCTTTCTTGCATCTTCTCAATCCTTGCCTCCAGGCTATTTATCTGTGATTCCATTTTAATTTCAAGATTTTGGATCAATTTCACTATCATTATTCGGAATTCTTTATCAGGTAGATTCCCTATCTCTTCCTCTTTGGTTTGGTTTGGTGGGCATTTATCCTTTTCCTTTATCTGCTGGGTATTCCTCTGTCTCTTCATCTTGTTTAAATTGCTGAGTTTGGGGTGTCCTTTCTGTATTCTGGCAGTTTGTGGAGTTCTCTTTATTGTGGCGTTTCCTCGCTGTGTGTGGGTTTGTACAGGTGGCTTGTCAAGGTTTCCTGGTTAGGGAAGCTTGTGTCGATGTTCTGGTGGATGGAGCTGTATTTCTTCTCTCTCCTTTCGAAGAGTTGGGCTGCTTTTCTGGGTGCCTGATGTCCTCTGCCGGCATTCAGAAGTTGTTTTGTGGAATTTACTCGACGTTTATATGCTCTTTTGATGAATTTGTGGGGGAGAAAGTGTTCTCCCCGTCCTACTCCTCCGCCATCTTGGCTCCTCCTCCCTTCTGTTTTTTAATTTATAATTTTTGCTGCTCTGGGTCTTAGTTGCATTCATGAGGGATTTTTAGTTGCTGCACACAAGCTCTTAGTTGCAGTATATGGGATCTAGTTTCCTGATCAGGGATCAAACCCTGGCCCCTTGTGTTGGGAGTATGGAGTCTTTGCCTTTGGACCACCAGGGAAGTCCCCAAAACTGATTCTTTTGGATCTTTCAGAGCATTCCATCCAATAGAACATTTTGTGATGATGAACAAGTCCTGTAGTTTCTAGTGTTCAATATGGTAGCAAGTCGCCACATGTGACTATGGTGTGCTTGATTTGTGGCTAGTGTGACAGAGGAATTTAAATTAATAAAAAGCAACTTAAACAGCACAGCCTCATGCTGTTATATAGACTAATGCTCGTTTTTCATTTGTTTGGCTGATTACCACGCACTTGGCAGTTTGCACATACTTGTTTATTAGCTCACAGTTCTTTAGGTCAGAAATACGGGCTATTTTGGCTGGTTTCTCTGCTTAGAGTCTCAAAAGACTGAAATCAAGGTGTTGGCTGGGCTGGGCTCCTGTCTGGAGGCTTGGGAAGAATCTGCTTCCAGGCTCACTTCAAGTTATTGACAGCCTTCAGTTCCTTGTTGCTGTAGGACTAAGGTCCTTGTTTATTTGCCGGCTGTTGGCCAGGGGTCACTTTCAGCAGATAGTGGCCAATCTCTGGTCCTCCCTTCCATCTGCAAGCCAGCAATGGCTTAAGCAAATCTGTGTGGTTCTTTCAGTCTCTCTGAATTTCCCTGCTAATACTAGCCTGAGCAAATATTCTGCTTTCAAAGTTCTCTCAATTGGGTCAGGCTTACCCCAATACTCTCTGTATTTAAAATCTAACTGATTAGGGGCTTTGCATCTGCAAAAATCCCTTCACAATGGTAGTCAGATAGGTATGTGATTGAATAACCAGAAAAGGACTCTCAGGAGGTCGTCTTCCAAATTCTGCCTACCACAGCCCCTTAAGATTTCTAGCCGTTTTGGTCTTCTGAACAGCATCATGGTGGTTGGCAAGAAAAAGTGCCTTATGAAAGCCAAGAAGAAAGTGGTTGCCCCATTTTCTAAGAATATTGGTATGATGTGAAAACACCAGCTATTCTGGGAAAACACTGGTCATGAGAACTCAAGGAACCAAAATTGAATCTGATGGCCTCAAGGGTTGTATTTCTGAAGTGAATCTCACTGATTTGCAGAATGATGAAGTTGCCTTTAGAAAATTCAAGCTAATTACAGAGGATGTTCAAGGCAAAAACTGCCTGACTAGTTTCCATGGGATAGATCTACCTGTGACAAAACGTGCTCCATGGTCAAAACAATGGTAGACCATGACTGAAGCTCACCTTGTTGTCAAGACCACCGATTGTTATTTGCTTTGTCTGTCCTGCGTGGGCTTTACTAAGAAACACAGTAACCAAATTCAGAAGACCTCTTATGTCCAGCACCAGTAGGTATGCCAGATTCACATGGAAATGATGGTAATCATGACCTGAGGGGTGCAGACAAGTGACTTGAAAGAAGTGGTCAGTAAATTGATTCCAGACAGCATTGGAAAAGACATAGAAAAGGCTTGCCAATCTATCTGCTTTACGATGCCTTTGTTAGAAAAGTAAAAATGCTGAAGAAGTCCAAGTTTGAATTGGGAAAACTCATGGAACTACATGGTGAGGTTAGTAGTTTTGGAAAAGCTGCTGGGGATGAGACAGGTGCTAAAGTTAAACAAACTGATGGATATGAGTCCCCAGTCCAAGAATCTGTTTAAAATGCAGGCCTTTGTAATGGTGACAAAAGGTCTTATTTGTGGCTAAAAAAAAAAAAAAAAAAAAAAAAAAGATTTCCAGAGATGATTTTGACTCAGCTTGGTTTTTGTAGTTTGCACTAACTTTAGACCCAACTCCCAAGTGAAATATGACCTCACAGTACATAGAGTAACTTCATTGCTTTGGTTTTGAATTCTTTCCTGTTCTCAAGAATCACGTTGAAAATGTAGAAACCTAAGAGTTCGTGGGTGTGGGTTGTAGGTGGGGCAGTGTAAGAGAATGTATTCCTATATCTACAAAGACTTTAACTTTTCACACTCTCTGGTTAAGATTAGGTTATATATAAATGAGATGGGCTGGCTGTGGAGCTGGAGGATGGACAGCCACTTGAGAAGACTTGGCTGGGGGCTACCAAAGGACAACATAATTCACCTCTCTCAAAGTTACCTACCACTTTATTGTTTGTAGGTTGCTGCTCCATGCCTTAGCATATTTTGAGAGCTGCTAAAGTCAACAACCCCCGCCTTGATTTGTTAAAAGGAGAGATCCCTCAAATCCTTTTGAAGTGATAAAGTGAAGTCGCTCAGTTGTGCCCGACTCTTTGTGACCCCATGGATAGTAGCCTGCACCAAGCTCCTCCGTCCATGGGATTTTCAAGGCAAGAGTACTGGAGTGGGTTGCCATTTCCTTCTCCAGGGAATCTTCCCAACCCAGGGATCGAACCCAGGTCTCTCATATTGTAGACAGACGCTTTACTGTCTGAGCCACCAGGGAAGTCCGAGGTGATATCAGTCTGTATTAATGGAAGCATTATGTTCTGAACCAGAAAAAAAATATCTCCAGTGACTTGGCACTAGTCTTGCCTGAACATATTTCAACTGCTTTTAGTTTGGGATACCACATGTTGAAAAAGAGACAAATTAGAGAAAATGCAGAGAGCGGCAACCAACATGATAAAATGTCTAGTTGAAGGTTCATGGCATGGCGCAGGGGACTGGTAATGGGATATAAATCCTCTCTCGTCAGCACGTCATTGTTAGCAGTGTCTATCTAATGGCTGTCATCACTGCTTAGACTCAGAGGCCCGCTGGGGAGGAACTGATGGTTGGGGTATATTCAGAATGTTGTAGTTCATATTCCAAACAGCATCATCATCAAAGCTTTTTTTATCTTTGCAAAGAAGAAGTGAAGGGTAAAACCCAGAGACTAAATCAGGTATTCACTTTGACCAGTTGGTTCCAAGTTTGGCTGGGTGCACGCTAATTACCCTGCCTAATGGACTTTGCAATATTTGAATTAGGAGTGCAGGAAATTCTCTTTCTCAAGTTTAAATAAATATCCACAGTGGTTGAACTAGTTCCAAGAAGTTTGCAATTGGCTTCAAGTTTAAGTTAAAACAATTAGAATGCCAATTTATTTAACTATGGTGAGAAATACAATGACAATCTAAATGACCATGCTTGAGTTGATGAGACCTGTGCATTCAGTCCCTATAGGAAGATCTCCAGTGGAAGCCAAAGCATGATCTGGACATTGCTCTGTGCTGGCACAGTGTTCTTTAAATGATTCCAAAATAGCTGGATGTGTTCATCTACAGTTTTTGATCGAGTCTGGATGACTGGCCAGGTTGCTTGGTGGAATGAGGATGAAGCCTAGGATTCATGAGGTCTCTGTTTTAGTCTGTCATTTAGAGTAAATCTGTTAGTAATTCACTAGGTGATGCTTGGTAAATATGTAAAATAAAAACGGGTAAAAAAAGGTCTCTAAGATCTTTTTCATATAAAATTATTTGATTTTATGAATATGCTTTAAAGGCACCTATTATACCTACATAGGGAACTTTCCCATGGCTCAGACAGTAAAGAATCTGCCTGCAGTGCAGGAGATCCAGGTTCAATCCCTGGGTTAGGAAGATCCCCTGCAGAAGGAATGGCAAGCTCCTCCAGTATTCTTGCCTGGAGAATTCCATGGGCAGAAGGAGCCTAGCAGTCTAGAGTCCATGGGGCTGCAAAGAGTGGGACACAACTAAGCAACTTTCACTTCACTTTCACATATACATAGATAACTAACTTAGTTCTATTTGCTAAAGACCTTAAGGCTTTTTATAGATATCAGTCAACTCAATAAACAATTGTTCATGGATTCCTGTGTGCAAATTATTGTGTTAGGCATGGAAGTAAGCATGCTGTCTTCCCACAAGGAATTTAAATGGCTAGTTAATAAGTGAATATTGTCATTGTGAATTAATATAAATATTAATAGCTATGAATGATAGCATAAATATGATAGTATTATGTGAATACTGACTGATAACAACATAAGAAAGAATTAAATAAAGCCAGCAATAATAGGAGTGCAGATATCTGTGGGACAGGTTATGGAGTAGAGAAAAATATATTTCATTTGGGAAGATTAGAGAAGAATTCATAGACTATAATATTTAAGCCAGACTTTTGAGGATGGGTATGTTCTCTTGATGAAAGTGAAAGAGGAGAGTGAAAAAGTTGGCTTAAAGCTCAACATTCAGAAAACTAAGATCATGGCATCTGGTCCCATCACATCATGGCAGATAGATGGGGGAACAGTGGAAACAGTGTCAGACTTTATTTTTCTGGGCTCCAAAATCACTGCAGATGGTGATTGCAGCCATGAAATTAAAAAACGCTTACTCCTTGGAAGGAAAGTTATGATCAACCTAGATAGCATATTGAAAAGCAGAGATATTACTTTGCCAACAAAGGTCCATCTAGTCAAGGCTATGGTTTTTCCAGTGGTCGTGTATGGGTGTGAGAGCTGGACTGTGAAGAAAGCTGAGCACCGAAGAATTGATGCTTTTGAACTGTGGTGTTGGAGAAGACTCTTGAGAGTCCCTTGGACTGCAAGGAAATCCAACCAGTCCATCCTAAAGGAGATCAGTCCTGGGTGAGGGACTGATGCTGAAGCTGAAACTCCAATACTTTGGCCACCTCGCGTGAAGAGTTGACTCATTGGAAAAGACTCTGATGCTAGGAGGGATAGGGGGCAGGAGGAGAAGGGGACGACAGAGGATGAGATGGCTGGATGGCATCACCGACTCGATGGACATGAATCTGAGTGAATTCCGGGAGTTGGTGATGGACAGGGAGGCCTGGCATGCTGCAATTCATGGGGTCGCAAAGAGTCAGACACGACTGAGTGACTGAACTGAACTGAACTGATGTTTATCATACCTAGAGAACCAGTGGTCAGAGTTGGCTATAATGGGATGGGAAATTCAGCTTCCCTGATAGGAGAGTAGGCTGTAGGAAGGAGCTAGTGATATAGTAGCTTCAGGGCCCTCAGTTGCATGAACCATTTCTGCTGTCTTCTATAGGGCTGCCACAACAAAATTCCGCAGGTTGGTGGCTTAAACAACAGAAATTTGTTTTCTAGTAGTTCAGGCGGAGAAGGCGATGTCACCCCACTCCAGTACTCTTGCCTGGGAAATCCCATGGACGGAGGAGCCTGGTAGGCTGTAGTCCATGGGGTCACGAAGAGTCGGACATGACCAAGCGACTTCATTTTCACTTTTCATTTTCATGCACTGGAGAAGGAAATGGCAACCCACTCCAGTGTTCTTGCCTGGAAAATCCCAGGGATGGGGGAGCCTGGTGGGATGCTGTCTATGGGGTTGCACAGAGTTGGACACGACTGAAGCGACTTAGCAGCAGCAGCAGTTCAGGAGGCTGGAAGTCCAAGATCAAGGTGCCAGCCTGGGTCATGTCTGTGGAGGCCTCTCTCTTTGACCTGTGGATGGCCACTTTCCGTCTGCGTCCTCTCATGGCCTTTTGTCTGTGTATGTGCATCCCTGGTGGGACTCTCTTTTTTTGTAAGGACACCAGATGTATTAGATCAAGGACCTTTGGACCTCATTTGATCTTAATTACCCCCATAAACGTCCAAATCTCCAAATACAGTGTCACTGGGGGTAGAGTTTCCTATGAATAGAGGTGTTATACACAACAATTTATAACAATATCTAAGGCTCTGAGAGGAGCCCTAGCCTTGAATCCACATGAATATATACATATGTGAAAGGTGAGGGTTTTCCTTTTTTTTTGGTATGCTTTAAGAGCAAACCTCTAGATAGGATAGGTTTCAGGGCTTCCCTTTCCTGGTGGCTCATATGGTAAAGAATCCGCCTGCAATGCAGGAGACCCAGATTTGACCCCTAGTTCAGGAAGACCCCCTGGAGAAGGGATTGGCTACCCACTCCAGTATTCTTGCCAGGAAAATCCCATGGACAGAGGAGCCTGGCAGGCTATAGTCTATGGGTTTGCAAAAGGTTGGGCACGACTGAGCAACTAACACTAATACACTTTTAGACACCTTAAAACCTGGGTCCTTCTGTCTGGGAGCAAGATATTCATTAGGTTCATTGTTCAGCAGAAGAGTAAGGGTGCTTTATGGGCAAACTGGGCACATGAGTGGCTCCTCTATCATCTGACATGGAGGATATGGGGGCTGATGTGAATCCCAAGTCCTGATGAAACTATGAATGCTTTTAGATTGAGGCATCAGTACATAGGAATTAAAGGTGTGAGTCCACATCAATCATCCCAATTTCCTGATCCTACAGCAGTAGTGTCAAAAGGAACCAACACTAATGGAAATCCAAAGGAACAAGACAGTGAAATAGCACCAAGGCATTTGGGTTGTGATACACTGTTATCAAAGCTGAAGGAAAGTGTGGTCAGAGATGTTTGGAGATGAAGTAGGAGAACCATTCTGATTCTTCTCTTCCTGACACAACACAAATATAAGTTAGATTTGGGAGAAGATTTCTTGGCCTCAGAATCAGAACAGTTAATGTGAGTGAAGTACAAGGACTTTCTGGGAGGGGGCACATGTATTCTGTTTCTCTTTCTTCCTTGAAGGTCCTCCATTCTTCTTCCCATAACACTGTTTGTTGTCAGAATCACTTGCAGTACTTGTGAAAAAGGAAGATTCCTATGACTAATCCCAGGCTCAGATGAATCAGAATCTTTGGTGAGTGGGGCCCAGAAATCTTCATTTTGAAAGTTCAGACTTGATTTTTTTCTTTTACTCTTTAGAGATTGGGGTTTATTGCCCTACATTCACATCATAGTAGGGTACAGTTCTTAATTTCAGTATTTCTATCATTAATATCTATTAATTATAATAAAACTACTATCCTTGGAGTGCTTATTATGAGCTCCATACTGTTGTAAGCTGGCTTACCCAGTGGCTCAGCAGTAAAAGAACCTGCCTGCCATGCAAGAGCCACAGGAGACGTGGGTTCAATCCCTAGGTTAGGAAGATCCCCTGGAGAGGAAATGGCAGTGCACTCCAGTATTCTTGCCTGGAGAATCCCATGGACAGAGGAGCCTTCTGGGTTACAGTCAGTAGGGGTGCAAAGAGTCAGACACCACTGAAGCAATTTGGTACACAGGCATGCACTGTTCTAAGCCATATGCTCACCTGATTTTCACAGTAAACCTTCATGGTGATAATATTATTTCTATCTTGCACATGAGAAGTCAAGGCTCAGAAAAATTAAATTTCTCAAGGCTGCATAAGCAGTTATTAGTCAAAAAAGTAAAGGAGAAGAGCATGCATGCCTGAGACCCTTGCTGGCTTGGGTATTGCTGGTCTACAATAAACTGATATTCTGATGGGATGGAATTGCGAGGAAATTCCAGGCACCTGTGGCAGAAGAAGTAGATTATATGCACTTTTCTTGCCAATGCTAACATCCCTCTAGGGCACTTAAGAGGCTATGTGAGCTTGTTTGGTTGGATAATGTTCACATTTCTGGTTTGATAAGAAATTTAGGCACTTTGGGAACAAGATATATAGTTTTGGAAATTATAAACCCAAACCTATTATATGACAATCTTGTTTTATTTCAGTGTGCTTCCCTGGTGGCTCAGACAGGAAAGAATCTGCCTTCTATGTAGGAGGCCTGGGTTCAATCTCTGAGTTGGGAAGGTCCCCTGGAAGAGGGCATGGCAACCCACTCTAGTATTCTTGCCTGGAGAATCCCCATGGACAGAGGAGCCTGGCAGGCTACAGTCTATGGGATCACAAAGAGTCAGACATGACTGAGCCACTAAGCACATTTTATTTCAGTAGTATATGAATCAATAAATACAATGTTTTATTTTATAAAGCTAAACAAAACAACTCATAGTCAAAACACATTGGGAATATTGTGATACTCTATCCTTAAGTCCTCCACTTAAAATAATTTCCATTCAGTGGGCCAAACAACATAATAAAGTTTCTTGAGGCAACTCTTGCAATTATCATGTAAACTTATAACACAAGCAATGTGTGTATTCCTTCAGCAAATTTGTACTTCAGTTATACCAAAAGAAACAAAATAGTCGAAGATGGCGGAGGAGTAGGACGGGGAGAACACTTTCTCCCCCACAAATTCATCAAAAGAGCATTTAAACGTCGAGTAAATTCCACAAAACAACTTCTGAATGCCGGCAGAGGACATCAGGCACCCAGAAAAGCAGCCCAACTCTTCGAAAGGAGGTAGGAAAAAATATAAAAGACAAAAAAAGAGACAAAAGAGGGAGGGACGGAGTTCCGTCCCGGGAAGGGAGTCTTAAAAAGAGAGAAGTTTCCAAACACCAGGAAACCCTCTCACTGCCGAATCTGTGCCGAGCTTTGGAAGCACAGAGGGCAACATAAAAGGGAGGGGAAAAAAAAAAAAAAAAAATAAACAATTAAAAATCGCGGATTGTGAGCCCTACGGTAACTCCCCCAGCGGAGAAGCAGCGCAGACGCCTGCACACGGCATTAGCAAGCGGGGGCTGGGCAGGGAAGTGCGGCACGGGCTGTGTCCCTTAGAGTAAGAATCGGGCCGAATGTCCTGAGCACTATCTGAGCGAAATAATTTGGGCTAGCAAACCAGACTGTGGGATATCTACCACGCGAAAAGCCAGCCCTAACCTAAGACACCGCCAGGCCCGCGCACAGAACAAAGGACTGAACAGAGATAGCCAGCTGCAGACCTTCCCCCTCCGGTGACAGGCAGCCAGAGCCGGAAGGGGGCAATCGCAGCCCCAGAGAGACACTATCTATAAAACTGTAAGCAGGCTTCTTTGCTAACTAAAACTTCTTGGGGGTCTGGACGGTCAATATCTGCCTGAGAAGGTGCGCCGGTTTTACACCCAGATAACCGAGTGGCGGGGAGGCGATAAGTCGCAGCATTGGCGCCCGCCAAACACCTCATCACCTGAGCTGCTCGACCTGGGAAGAACACAAAACGCAGGCCCAACCGAGTCTGCACCTCTGAGGACTACCCGAGTGCCTGAACCTGAGCGGCTTGGACCTGGGAGCTCAGTCCAGGGCCGGCCTCTGATTGTTCCCGGCGGAACAACCTAGAGCCCAAGCAGTGTGGGCAGGGAGGTTACACGCGCCGTGAGCGGGGGCAGACCCAGTGTGGCCGAGGCACTTCGAGCGCACGCCAGTGATATCTGTTTGCAGCATCCCTCCCTCCCTCCCCACAGCGCGGCTGAACAAGTGAGCCTAAATTAAAAAAAAAAAAAAAAAAATAGGGTCCTCCACCGACCCCTTTGTGTCAGGGCGGGAACCAGACACTGAAGAGACCAGCAAACAGAAGAAGCTATAGCAGAGGGAAACGCCTTGGAAGCTACAGGCCATAGATTAAAACCCTGTGGTTACTACGGATTACATAGGAAGGGGCCTATAGATCTTGAGAAATATAAGTCGGACTAAGGAACTGCCAAAAATGAACTGAACCCACAATACTCACAACAAAACCAGAGAAAGACCTAGATATATTTTTACTATTTTTATGATCAATCTTTCTTTCTTTCTTTTTTTTTTAATTAAAAAAAAATTTTTTTAAGTCCTCTATTGTCCTTTAATTTTCACTTTTATAACTATTACTTTGCAAAAAAAAAAAAAAAAAAAGACCCTATTTTTTTTTTTCTTCTTCTTCAGCAAACTTCATATATATATTTTATAATTTTTTGACCGTGGTTTTTTTTTTTTTTCTTCTTTTTCTTCTTTTCTTTAACATTGCATTTTTGAAATTCCAAACTCTACTCTAGATTTTTAATTTTAGCCTTTTGATATATGTTATCAATTTTGTACCTATAGTTTTTATCATAATTGCTGTGACTTTTTTTTTTCCTCTGTTTCTTTCTCTTCTTCTTTTATATAACATCGTATATCTGCAATTCCAAACTCTACTCAAGATTTTTAATTTATGCTTTTTGGTATTTGATATCAATTTTGTACCTGTATTTTCTTTATAATTTTTGCGACATTGTTTTTGTTGGTTTGTTTGTTTTCTCTCTTTATTTTTATTCTTCTTCTTCTTCTTTTTTTTTTTTTTTTTTTTTTAACGTTGTATTTTTGAAATTCCAAACTCTACTCTAGATTTTTAATTTTTGCTGTTTGGTATTAGTTATCAATTTTGTACCTGTAGTTTCTTTATTACTTTCACGACCTTGTTTGTTTTTCTTTGTTCGTTTTTTCTCTCTTTCTTTTCCTTCTCCTTTGCATTAACATCGCATTTTTGAAATTCCAAACTCTACTCTAGATTTCTAATTTTTGTTTTTATGTATTTGTTACCAATTTTGTACCTTTAAGAACCCAATCTTCAGGACCCATTTTTCACTAGTGTACGAGATTACTGGCTTGACTGCTCTCTCTCCCTTTGGACTCTCCATTTTCCCCACCAGGTCACCTGTATCTCCTCCCTAACCCCTCTCTACTCTACCCAACTCTGTGAATTTCTGTGTGTTCCAGACGGTGGAGAACACTTAAGGAACTGATTACTGGCTGGATCTGTCTCCCGCCTTTTCATTTCCCCCTTTTATCCTTCTGGCCACCTCTGTCTCCTGCCTCCTTCTTCTCTTCCCTGTATAACTCCGTGAACATCTCTGAGTGGTCCAGTTGTGGAGTGCTCATAAGGAAGTGACTACTGGCTAGCCCACTCTCTCCACTATTGATTCCACCTCATCTCATTTGGGTCACCTCTAACTCCCTCCTCCCTCTTCTCTTCTCCATGTAACGCTGTGAACCTCTCTGAGTGACCCTCACAGTAGAGAAACTTTTCATCTTTAACGTAGATGTTTTATCAGTGGTGCTGTATAGAAGGAGAAGTTTTGAAACTACTGTAAAATTAAGACCGATAACTGGAAGTAGGAGGCTTAAGTCCAATCCCTGACTCCAGGGAACTCCTGACTCCAAGGAACATTAATTGACAGGAGCTCATCAAACGCCTCCATACCGACACTGAAACCAAGCACCACACAAGGGCCAACAAGTTCCAGGGAAAGACATAACAAGCAAATTCCCCAGCAACAAAGGAACACAGCCCTGAGCTTCAAGATACAGGCTGCCCAAAGTCACCCCAAAACCATAGACATCTCATAACTCATTACTGGACATTTCATTACACTCCAGAGAGAAGAAATACAGCTCCATCCACCAGAACATCAACACAAGCTTCCCTAACCAGGAAACCTTGACAAGCCACCTGTACAAACCCACACACAGCGAGGAAACGCCACAATAAAGAGAACTCCACAAACTGCCAGAATACAGAAAGGACACCCCAAAATCAGCAATTTAAACAAGATGAAGAGACAGAGGAATAGCCAGCAGATAAAGGAACAGGATAAATGCCCACCAAACCAAACAAAAGAGGAAGAGATAGGGAATCTACCTGATAAAGAATTCCGAATAATGATAGTGAAATTGATCCAAAATCTTGAAATTAAAATGGAATCACAGATAAATAGCCTGGAGGCAAGGATTGAGAAGATGCAAGAAAGGTTTAACAAGGACTTAGAAGAAATAAAAAAGAGTCAATATATAATGAATAATGCAATAAGTGAAATTAAAAACACTCTGGAGGCAACAAATAGTAGAATAACAGAGGCAGAAGATAGGATTAGTGAATTAGAAGATAGAATGGTAGAAATAAATGAATCAGAGAGGATAAAAGAAAAACGAATTAAAAGAAATGAGGACAATCTCAGAGACCTCCAGGACAATATTAAACGCTACAACATTCGAATCATAGGGGTCCCAGAAGAAGAAGACAAAAAGAAAGACCATGAGAAAATACTTGAGGAGATAATAGTTGAAAACTTCCCTAAAATGGGGAAGGAAATAATCACCCAAGTCCAAGAAACCCAGAGAGTCCCAAACAGGATAAACCCAAGGCGAAACACCCCAAGACACATAGTAATCAAATTAACAAAGATCAAACACAAAGAACAAATATTAAAAGCAGCAAGGGAAAAACAACAAATAACACACAAGGGAATTCCCATAAGGATAACAGGTGATCTTTCAATAGAAACTCTTCAAGCCAGGAGGGAATGGCAAGACATACTTAAAATGATGAAAGAAAATAACCTACAGCCCAGATTATTGTACCCAGCAAGGATCTCATTCAAGTATGAAGGAGAAATCAAAAGCTTTTCAGACAAGCAAAAGCTGAGAGAATTCTGCACCACCAAACCAGCTCTCCAACAAATACTAAAGGATATTCTCTAGACAGGAAACACAAAAATGGTGTATAAATTCGAACCCAAAACAATAAAGTAAATGGCAACGGGGTCATACTTATCAGTAATTACCTTAAACGTAAATGGGTTGAATGCCCCAACCAAAAGACAAAGACTGGCTGAATGGATACAAAAACAAGACCCCTGCATATGTTGTCTACAAGAGACCCACCTCAAAACAGGGGACACATACAGACTGAAAGTGAAGGGCTGGAAAAAGATTTTCCATGCGAATAGGGACCAAAAGAAAGCAGGAGTAGCAATACTCATATCAGATAAAATAGACTTTAAAACAAAGACTGTGAAAAGAGACAAAGATGGTCACTACATAATGATCAAAGGATCAATCCAAGAAGAAGATATAACAATTATAAATATATATGCACCCAACACGGGAGCACCGCAGTATGTAAGACAAATGCTAACAAGTATGAAAGGAGAAATTAACAATAACACAATAATAGTGGGAGACTTTAATACCCCACTCACACCTATGGATAGATCAAATAAACAGAAAATCAACAAGGAAACACAAACTTTAAACGATACAATAGACCAGTTAGACCTAATTGATATCTATAGGACATTTCATCCCAAAACAATGAATTTCACCTTCTTCTCAAGCGCACATGGAACCTTCTCCAGGATAGATCACATCCTGGGCCATAAAGCTAGCCTTGGTAAATTCAAAAAAATAGAAATCATTCCAAGCATCTTTTCTGACCACAATGCAGTAAGATTAGATCTCAATTACAGGAAAAAAACTATTAAAAAATCCAACATATGGAGGCTGAACAACACGCTGCTGAATAACCAACAAATCACAGAAGAAATCAAAAAAGAAATCAAAATTTGCATAGAAACGAATGAAAATGAAAACACAACAACCCAAAACCTGTGGGACACGGTAAAAGCAGTCCTAAGGGGAAAGTTCATAGCAATACAGGCACACCTCAAGAAACAAGAAAAAAGTCAAATAAATAACCTAACTCTACACCTAAAGCAACTAGAAAAGGAAGAAATGAAGAACCCCAGGGTTAGTAGAAGGAAAGAAATCTTAAAAATTAGAGCAGAAATAAATGCAAAAGAAACAAAAGAGACCATAGCAAAAATCAACAAAACCAAAAGCTGGTTCTTTGAAAGGATAAATAAAATTGACAAACCATTAGCCAGACTCATCAAGAAACAAAGGGAGAAAAATCGAATCAATAAAATTAGGAATGAAAATGGAGAGATCACAACAGACAACACAGAAATACAAAGGATCATAAGAGACTACTATCAACAATTATATGCCAATAAAATGGACAACGAGGAAGAAATGGACAAATTCTTAGAAAAGTACAACTTTCCAAAACTCGATCAGGAAGAAATAGAAAATCTTAACAGACCCATCACAAGCACGGAAATTGAAACTGTAATCAAAAATCTTCCAGCAAACAAAAGCCCAGGTCCAGACGGCTTCACAGCTGAATTCTACCAAAAATTTAGAGAAGAGCTAACACCTATCCTGCTCAAACTCTTCCAGAAAATTGCAGAGGATGGTAAACTTCCAAACTCATTCTATGAGGCCACCATCACCCTAATACCAAAACCTGACAAAGATCCCACAAAAAAAGAAAACTACAGGCCAATATCACTGATGAACATAGATGCAAAAATCCTTAACAAAATCCTAGCAATCAGAATCCAACAACACATTAAAAAGATCATACACCATGACCAAGTGGGCTTTATCCCAGGGATGCAAGGATTCTTCAATATCCGCAAATCAATCAATGTAATACACCACATTAACAAATTGAAAAATAAAAACCATATGATTATCTCAATAGATGCAGAGAAAGCCTTTGACAAAATTCAACATCCATTTATGATCAAAACTCTCCAGAAAGCAGGAATAGAAGGAACATACCTCAACATAATCAAAGCTATATATGACAAACCCACAGCAAACATTATCCTCAATGGTGAAAAATTGAAAGCATTTCCTCTAAAGTCAGGAACAAGACAAGGGTGCCCACTTTCACCATTACTATTCAACATAGTTTTGGAAGTTTTGGCCACAGCAATCAGAGCAGAAAAAGAAATAAAAGGAATCCAAATTGGAAAAGAAGAAGTAAAGCTCTCACTGTTTGCAGATGACATGATCCTCTACATAGAAAACCCTAAGGACTCCACCAGAAAATTACTAGAACTAATCAATGACTATAGTAAAGTTGCAGGATATAAAATCAACACACAGAAATCCCTTGCATTCCTATACACTAATAATGAGAAAACAGAAAGAGAAATTAAGGAAACAATTCCATTCACCATTGCAACGGAAAGAATAAAATACTTAGGAATATATCTACCTAAAGAAACTAAAGACCTATATATAGAAAACTATAAAACACTGGTGAAAGAAATCAAAGAGGACACTAACAGATGGAGAAATATACCATGTTCATGGATTGGAAGAATCAATGTAGTGAAAATGAGTATACTACCCAAAGCAATCTATAGATTTAATGCAATCCCTATCAAGCTACCAACAGCATTCTTCACAGAGCTAGAACAAATAATTTCACAATTTGTATGGAAAAACAAAAAACCTCGAATAGCCAAAGCGATCTTGAGAAAGAAGAATGGAACGGGAGGAATCAACCTACCTGACTTCAGGCTCTACTACAAAGCCACAGTTATCAAGACAGTATGGTACTGGCACAAAGACAGAAATATAGATCAATGGAACAAAATAGAAAGCCCAGAGATAAATCCACGCACATATGGACACCTTATCTTCGACAAAGGAGGCAAGAATATACAATGGATTAAAGACAATCTCTTTAACAAGTGGTGCTGGGAACTCTGGTCAACCACTTGTAAAAGAATGAAACTAGAACACTTTCTAACACCATACACAAAAATAAACTCAAAATGGATTAAAGATCTAAACGTAAGACCAGAAACTATAAAACTCCTAGAGGAGAACATAGGCAAAACACTCTCTGACATACATCACAGCAGGATCCTCTATGACCCACCTCCCAGAATATTGGAAATAAAAGCAAAAATAAACAAATGGGACCTAATTAACCTTAAAAGCTTCTGCACATCAAAGGAAACTATTAGCAAGGTGAAAAGACAGCCTTCAGAATGGGAGAAGATAATAGCAAATGAAGCAACTGACAAACAACTAATCTCCAGAATATACAAGCAACTCCTACAGCTCAACTCCAGAAAAATAAATGACCCAATCAAAAAATGGGCCAAAGAACTAAATAGACATTTCTCCAAAGAAGACATACAGATGGCTAACAAACACATGAAAAGATGCTCAACATCACTCATTATCAGAGAAATGCAAATCAAAACCACTATGAGGTACCATTTCACACCAGTCAGAATGGCTGCGATCCAAAAGTCTACAAGTAATAAATGCTGGAGAGGGTGTGGAGAAAAGGGAACCCTCTTACACTGTTGGTGGGAATGCAAACTAGTACAGCCACTATGGAGAACAGTGTGGAGATTCCTTAAAAAACTGGAAATAGACATGCCTTATGATCCAGCAATCCCACTGCTGGGCATACACACTGAGAAAACCAGAAGGGAAAGAGACACGAGTACCCCAATGTTCATCGCAGCACTGTTTATAATAGCCAGGACATGGAAGCAACCTAGATGTCCATCAGCAGATGAATGGATAAGAAAGCTGTGGTACATATACACAATGGAGTATTATTCAGCCATTAAAAAGAATACATTTGAATCAGTTCTAATGAGGTGGATGAAACTGGAGCCTATTATACAGAGTGAAGTAAGCCAGAAAGAAAAACACCAATACAGTATACTAACGCATATATATGGAATTTAGAAAGATGGTAACAATAACCCTGTGTACGAGACAGCAAAAGAGACACTGATGTATAGAACAGTCTTATGGACTCTGTGGGAGAGGGAGAGGGTGGGAAGATTTGGGAGAATGGCATTGAAACATGTAAAATATCATGTATGAAA
This sequence comes from Bubalus kerabau, assembly GCF_029407905.1. NCBI lineage: Eukaryota > Metazoa > Chordata > Mammalia > Artiodactyla > Bovidae > Bubalus > Bubalus kerabau. The sequence goes on from NC_073637.1 coordinate 36,654,090, forward strand.
TGAGTTGCCAGTCCAGGTTCGATGCACGATACTGGATGCTTGGGGCTGGTGCACTGGGACGACCCAGAGGGATGGAATGGGGAGGGAGGAGGGAGGAGGGTTCAGGATGGGGAACACATGTATACCTGTGGCGGATTCATTTTGATATTTGGCAAATCTAATACAGTTATGTAAAGTTTAAAAATAAAATAAAATTAAAAAAAAAAATAAATAAAAAAATAAAGGCTCAAGGCCCATTCTGTAATACAAAAAAAAAAAAAAAAAAAAAAAAAAGAAACAAAATAGTCATGTTTATTATATTTAGAGTGACTGGAAACCAATTATAACCAATGGCAAAGGAAAAGAGTCCAAGTCAATGTAACTCATTTTAACAAATGTAGTTCTCCCTAAATTAAGAGGTCAATTATTTCATAGATGTTTTGTTTTGTAGATGATGAGAATACTTTTAAATATATTTATTGAAATATAGGTTTCTCACTTCTGAATATTTTTTAAATTTGAAAATATTTCCAAATATGTTGAAAAATAAATAGAATTCACCTGCTATCCTTCCATTTATGTTTGTATTTCATAAAATAAGAAGCTACAGACTTCCACCTTACACTTTCTCTGCCCAGGGTTAAAAACTACTGGCTAGCTATTTGATATATATCATTCATCTTTCTTAGGTTTCTACTTTATGTGCATATGTATTTTATACCCTAAACTAGAATATTATTAAATGCTTTTATCTATAATCAGTTTTAATTACTAAAAATATAGTATGGACATTTCCTAGGTCATTTCATGCAGGACTTTTTAGCTCTTTGATGACTGTATATTGTTACCACTGAATCATTCCCTTATTAATTTTATTTTTTCCCTAATTTAATTTCCTCCTATCTTTGCTATTGTTATCATGTTTTTTCAATGAACAGCCTCACAAGGTATACACATTTCAAATTTCAATAGATATTGACAACCAAATTACTTTCCACACAATTTGTATATTTTTCCCACCTATTTGTATATTTGTATTTGTATAATTTTCCCATGTTTGCTGGAACTGGCTGTTTGCAATCTTTTTAATCACTGACAGTCTGCTGAGGACAAATTATATTCTGTTTTACTTTGTAATAAAGAACTGGATGATTCTAAATATTTTGAAATATTTAAAAGTTTTCTGTATATTTCTGAAAGGAACATGTACTGTAGAGTCAAGTAGAAGAAAAATAGATGCTCAGATAGGATGAAAATAACTGCCTATTAAAAATAGTTAAAAATATTTTAACTCTTAAAATAACTGCCATCATATCTTTACTCCCAGATTATGAGCACCTTTTATTTGCCAGTATGGGTAATTAGTTCAAAATATTTCAAACTTTAACCTCAATTTTTCCTTCTTCTCTAAGGGAACTAGATAGAAGAGAATATTAATTCTACTTGTTTGAGAAATTCAACCTGTTTTGTTTTTACCATTTACACTTTGTTTATTGGGAACAATCTTCATTTTTATTGCCCTGTATTATAAATTATATTTTAAATTTTGAAATCAACATGAAACACCAAAGACTATGATTTTGGACAGTTTCTGACTAGTGTTATTCATTTGAGTTTTTTCACTTATGTTCTCATAAATTAAAACTATTTTCTTTTCTTTAGAATAAGTTATTGGATCTTGGTGGATAAGAAACTGAAATGAGATGCTTTTTACTCAATCAAACCAGAAAATACCTTTGCAGGCTTAGTCACAAGACTCAGCACGGAAATAATACTTGTCTCACAATCAGGTTAGAAATGATAACTGAAACCATGGAATCCTTAAGGTAAGCTACCTGTGTAATCAGGGGAAATAGCTGAAAGCCTAATAGAAGGCTTTGTGTTGGAGGACAGTGATTGAAGTTCAAAAGGCTTAGCAGAGGTCAAGTTGGCAATGTCAGGTATTTCCCCAAGTTTACTTCATTCAATTAAGTTGGAACAATCTGCTCCTGTGAAAGAGTTAGTGGCTTTCCTTACACTGGGGGGTGGGGCGGAGGGGCAGGCAAAGGGATGTTTGGTTTTCTCTGTACCAGAAGCTATGTCTGGGATAAGTTTTAAAAAGAGGTTGAGTTGATTTTCATGAAGTCTCTGTGGGAAACTTATGTGCAGTACAATGACTGGAAGTCTTGTGGGTTTACTAGATACATTTAAAAGGGATGGAAGATGCAGTATTTGTCTGCATGTATTAGCCAACAATACATGTATTAGCCAACAATCCCAACAATGATAGCAACTAAATTTGTTTCAAACTTACCTTGTTTCTAAATGTGATGACCATTCCTGCATCTGCCATATTAATTGAGCTGGTTTTCTTCCTGTTTAGTCTAAACTACTATTGATTGCTTTGACCCCTGCCCAGCTGAGGGACAAAATGCCCTGGATTGAGAGCTTTCTTAGGACTGCCTGTATTCTCAGCTCAAAGTGGCTTGAGTTGGATGGATTCTAGGGTAGAAAAGTGCCCCAAATTACTTCCTTAAAAAGTAAGTTTCACACACTTCTGATTTTGTCTTTTTTCTTGGTATGTGACTTTTTTTTTCCTTTTTTAAACGTATTGTCTTCTTTCTTAGGGTAATTATTTTACAAACATGAGTGAACTTTGTGGTGGAAAAGAAATGGGACATACCCTGACTGCAGTGTATGATCAGATTACAAAGATAAATTGATACATGAGAGGTTCCGGAATACTGGGTAATTATGGCACATACCTCCAGGAAATTCACACACACACACACACACACACACACAATTTTAACCTCCTGCATATGTATGTGTATGTGACTATATAGATTTTGAGTCTAAGAAAGATTTAGGAGCTAGCACCTATTTTTAAGTTGAATAGCACTAAAAGTCATTATCAAGGTGTCTATTACAGTTTAAGACATATTTCTAAAATGTATACCTGTGGTGGATTCATTTCGGTATTTGGCAAAACCAATACAATATTGTAAAGTTTAAAAATAAAATAAAATTAAAAAAAATAAAAGCTATAATCCTAATAACTTTTCACTAGGCAAAACTAGTGAAGATACTGGGCAAAACAAATGTGAAGGTCCTGGGCAAAACGTATCTATAAAGTCCCCAGGTGATTCTCAGAGTCCGCCAAGTTTTTGAAGCCTAAAAAATAGTCAGTCTAGAAAAATAAGTTAGTTTGTTCTAATCTGTTTGATGTTGAAGGAACTGTGCAGTTTTCTCAAGAACCATGAATGCATCGTTTTGGTAATGAATATGAACACTATAGTAAGAATTGCCTTCTCGGAGCTTTCCGGTATAGTCCCCTGACTTGTGAGTTCCATTGTACAGATAAAGAAATTGATATTGTTAGAATAATTAATCATAAAGTTAATAACTGAAAAACCAGCATTCAGTCCCAAGCCTTCTGGCTACCTGTCCAGGGCTCACAGAACATTGATCCGAGTCAAAAATCTTTAGAAATCTTTTCCAGTAGGATCTCTAGTTTAGTGTTTTGTCTTTCTGTCACCCTCCAAATAACTTTTGAGGTCAGTGTTGTTTCAGTTGAGGTACATCTCTTGAGGTGCTAGAGGCCTAACTTTGTGTTGGATAGTGGGCTAAGCCTCAGAGGGATGAATTTTATCCTTCCTTCATTGGGTAGATGAGATTTACTTGGGAACCATTCAAAGTGACCGTGTACTTTGTGGACTCTCAGTGTAGTAGCATTTCAGAGAAAGTAATTTTCAGCTAACATTTTTGGGGAAGACTCCAGGAGAAGCAGCAGGATTTTATTTGAGTCTTAAAGAGTGGGATTTGGAAAGTTCAGGAGAGGACATGACAGTTACGGGAGTAGCATGAACAAAGGAGTGTCTGTATGTGTGTGTGTTTTGTAGTTGTTCAGTTGCTAAGTCTTGTCCAACTCTTTGTGACCCCATGGACTGTAGCCTGCCAGGCTCCTCTGTCCATGGGAATCTCCAGGCAAGAATACTGGGGTGGGGTGCCATGTCCTTCTCCAGGGGATCTTCCCAGATCAGGGATCAAACCTGCATCTCCCGCATGAGCAGGTGGATTCTTTACCACTGGCGTGTACACGTGCATGTGTGTATTTAATCAAACTCAGTGCTCAAGAGAAGACTGGTTCAGCTGAGGAGCAGCGAGGAAGAGGCCGCGGGGTTCGGGAGATGGGGCCATGCCCCGTCCTTCACTCAGGCCAGACTCCACAGACCAGTGAGGTGCTCGAGTCAAAAAGTGCCTTTGGAGTCACTGACCTCTTCTGATAGGTGTTATTTATTATTCTCTCACATATGTGCTCTTGGCCCCCAGAAAATGCTTTAATCTAAAGCTCCAAAATCATCTGTCATTGTCCAGAATAGAATTAAGCGCAACAAATATGACCATCGCTCTGAGACACTCATGGGATTTGGGATGTCGAAAAGACACAAAAGCCTCAGCATAATAGGCAGAGAAGTGGCAGGTTCCTAGCACAGGACTAATTTTTCTCTGGCTGTTTAGTAACAGGTGGTATTTATCTAAGCAGACGGGCCTGGGCAGCTGGTTGATGGGTTTTTCCAGCTGGACATCTTCTCTCCATTTAGTCCAACCACACCTGCTTCAGACAGCAAACAAGAGCCTTTCTCATCTCCAGTGTCTATATGTGTGGGGGGCTGGGTGTAGACAAACCATTCAGCTTCCAGTTGTAGTGTTTCATGATGTCCGAGGATCCCATCTGGCCTCCGACCAGAGAAAAAGAGGTTTTAGGTTTAGAGGTGGGCTTCCCCCCCGCCCCGGGGAGTAGATTTGCCCTTTTGGGTTGCTTTCTTTCAAAAGCGAGATTTCATCATTGACCACTATCGTGTGATCAGATTTACCTCCCATTAAAACTTCCTTTCCTTAAAGCATGCACTGACATGACTGTGGCTGTCCCTTTGAGCTTTTATTATACTGCATTAAGGAATAGTAGAATAGTCTCATGAAAGATTAATCACTTCCTGTAAGCATCTTGTACCTGCAGACAGGCAATTACTGAAATATGTCTGAGAGAAAGCAAGGAAGGACGTTAAAATGTATTGGCCAGGTATTTTTTGGCAGCGTGACTACAAAACTTGCTTGGGTGCCAGCTTTTATGGAGCCAAAAAGGACTTCTGTGCTGAGTTAATGGATCATAGTTTGTTTTGTACATGAGTAGCAATGTTTTCTTTGTAATGATAGCCAGAACTTTGACACTGCACAGGTATTTCTCTTGAGGCTGTGCAAGTGTGTGTATTCTTATTTATTTCCCCATCTAAACTGAATGATAAATCAACCACGTGGACTAAGTGTAATCCTGGCAATTTAGAAAGCCCTGTATTCCCAGTGCTGGACCCTCCAGATTGTAGGTGCTCAGTAAATATTTGGTAACTGACAATCTCTATTTTACAGTTTTGTTTACAACAAAAGAGTGAGATTTTAGGGTATGTTGAGGTCTTGAAAATCTCCCTAGCCAATATAGTGCTAGGTTCACCACTACCTTGACTCAGAACTTGCTGTTTATTGACTATGCTCCAACCTCTGTTTTAGAGGCTGGAGATTAAGAAAAAGGACATGGTCTGTGCTTTAGAGAAGCTGGGAATTCTTGCCAAGGAAATAGTAATACAACTACAACATCATAAACAAAAACATTTGTTGAGCACTTGTGTATTGTTGCAGAGAAGGCAATGGCACCCCACTCTAGTACCCTTGCCTGGAAAATCCCATGGACGGAGGAGCCTGGTAGGCTGCAGTCCACGGGGTCGCTGAGGGTCGGACACACGACTGAGTGACTTCATTTTCCCTTTTCACTTTCATGCATTGGAGAAGGAAATGGCAACCCACTCCAGTGTTCTTGGCTGGAGAATCCCAGGGACGGGGGAACCTTGTGGGCTGCCATCTATGGGGTCGCACAGAGTCGAACACGACTGAAGCGACTTAGCAGCAGTAGCAGCAGTGTGTATTGTTGACATGTAAGCCCTTTGTATAATATGTATTCATTTAATCCAGATTTTTTTTTTTTACTATTATTCTAGTTTTTTACATGTGTAAACCAAGACACAGAGAATTATACCTTTCTGTAATTTATTCAAAGCTATTAAGTGGTAGAACTGGGACATGAATAAAAATATAAAACCAAGCATTGAATTTGTGGAGTGCTCTAATGGGGTAAGGACCAGTGCAGAGAAGAGGCTCCCTCCACTCAGTACAATGGGGGGTTGGGGAAGTTTCAGGGACAGTTCATGTCCAAGCCTTTTCTTTGTTGCCTCCACTTTCTGGTTCTGGGATCTGGGCCCTTTATTTCTCTCCAGATCTGACCCCAGTTTTTTCCAGGTCCTTCCATCTGGAGGGAGCATTGTGCTCAACTTTGTGACATCTATCCACTGATGTCTTAGCAAGTTACTCAGCTTCCAGCCGCTCTAATTATGTCCTGCTGTAGTGGCAAGAAGGTGGACCCTGCAGTCAGGCACACTTGGATGAAATCTTGTATTTTTTATTTAGAAGCTGTGCAATGTTGGGCAAGTTAACAGGATTAATCACACTTATTGCTTTGATCTGTTTAAAGGATTAATTGAGATAATACATGTAAAATATGGGCTTCCCCAGTGGCTCAGTGGTCAAGAATCTGCCTGCAATGCAGGAGACACAGGAGACGTGGGTTGGAACCCTGGGTCATGAAGGTCCCTTGAAGAAGGAAATGGCACCCCACTCCAGTATTCTTGCCTAGAGAATCCCATGGACAGAGGAGTCTGGTGGGCTACAGTCCATGGGATCGCAAAGAGTTGGATACAACTGGAGCAACTGAGCACACACGCACGTGTAAAGTATCCATCATGTTGGAGCTGCTCAATAAAGGCTAGTTTTATTTCTCTTGTCAGGCTGTGCCTTTTGTTGGTCTGTTTCTCCCAGCACCTAGCATGGCTCCCCACAAATAGCAGATGATGAAAACATATTTGTTCATTTGATTTTATGGGAAAGGAGAAATAATTTATGTCAATATTACATTGTTAAATCATCATATAGACAATATCTCCCTGGATTCTTTTTCTCTTTTCCCCATCTATCTCTACCTTCCTTACTTAGTTTAAATTCCAGTTGTCTTTCAGGTCTTGGCTTCAATATAATGTCTCCAAAAAGGTTCCCCTGCTTAAGTGAGGCTTTTCTTCTCCCTCCTACTATAGTATCTTGGGCAATAGCAACTGTAGGTACCAGACAAACTTTGTCATTATTATTGATTTTTAATTATTTAAAATTTTATTTTTAATTGGAATATAGTTGCTTTACTAATATTATGTTAGTTTCTGCTATACAGAAAAGTGCATTAGCTATACCTGTACATATATCCCCTCTTTTTTGGACTTCCTTCCCATTTAGGTAACCACAGAGCACTGAATATAGAGTTCCCTGTGTATAGCACAGGGAACTCTATACAGTAGGTTCTCATTAGTTACCTATTTTATATGTAGTAGTGTATATATATGTTGATCCCAATCTCCCAACTGTTATTTTATTATTGACGTGAAATCCATTCAACATAGCAGTAAGCACTTTAATGTGTACAATTCAGTGGCATTCCATACCTTCCCAATGTTGTGCAACCACCACCTCTACTTCTAAACCATTTTTCATCACCTCAAAATACAACTTTTTACTATTAAGCAATCATTGCTTATCTTCTTCCCATCAGCCTTTGACAGCTACCAATCTTCTTCTCATCTCTACGTATTTACCTGTTCTGGATATTTCAAATGGGATTATACAGTATGTGACCTTTTGACCTTTTGTGGGGACACCTTTGACTTAATATAATACTTTTGAGGTTATAGCACCTATCATAAAAAGCTTCATCTCTTTTCAAGGCTGAGTAATATTCCATCTTGGGCTTCCCAGGTGGTGCTAGTGATAAAGAACTCACCTGCCAATGCAGGAATTGCAAGAGATAAGAGTTTGACTCCTGGGTTGGGAAGATCCCCTGGAGGAGGGCATGGCAACCCACTCCAGTATTTTTCCTTGGGGAGTCCCATGGACAGAGGAGCCTGGTGGGCTACAGTCCATGGGGTCCTAAAGAGTTGGACATGGCTGAAGTGACTTGGCATGCAATATTCCATCTTAGGTACCTAATACATTTTATTTATTCATTATCCATTGGTGGATATATGGGTTACTGTGAACAGTGCTATTATGAACATTTGTGTACAAGTAGTTGCATGCTTGTTTTTAATTTTGGAAACATATACATGTGTGGAAATGTTGAGTCATATGGTAAATCTGTGTTTAACTTTTTGAGCAACCATCAGCTTTATTATTTTCTAATTTCAACATGTTGCCCAAGTCCAACCTAAAGACAAGTCCAGGATCTGAAGTTGACTATAGTTAGAGAAAGCCCCAGTGGTGGCAGATCTTGAAAACACTGATTCAGGGAAAATAGATACCAAAGATTGTATGTGCACGCATGCTAAGTCATTTTAGTCATGTCAGACTCTTTGCGACCCTATGGACTGTAGACCTCCAGGCTCCTCTGTCCATGGGATTCTCCAGGCAAGAATACTGGAGTGGGCAGCCATGCCCTTGTCCAGCAGATTCTCCTGACCCAGGGATCAAACCTGCTTCTCTTACATCTCCTGCATTGACAGGTGCAGTCTTTACCATGGTGCCACCTGGGAAGCCCCAAATATGGTACACATAAATCTATTTTGTAAAAGTAGTTTTCCTTATGGGAAATAAAAACAATTCATAACAATCTGACTATAAAACATCCTAATGGGGGGGAGGAGTAACCAGTCTTAACCCAGCTCCCTAGAGTCCTCCCAACCCCTGGATTAACTCTGAGCAGCTGGACTGAGATTTCATCATTTATCTGGATTCTTCAGGTTGCAGTTTAATGAGTGTCAACCCAAGCCCAGTCTCTATACCACAAAGAGCTGTCTTCTACAGAGAACTCAGATTCTGACTTACTGAGCAGATACTGTGTGAAAGTCACTGAAGCAGGTGCAATTTGGGGAGGATTTTGATTGATTTTGTTGTCTGTCAATTCATTCAGTGAGAAAAAGTAATAATTTAAGTAAAATTATGATGTTTAGACATAAAAATTATTAATTGTGCCAGGAAACACATGATGATGCCACATGAATGCTATGGAGGTTAGTCATGGGAGGAAGCAAATACTTCACCTGAGAATTATCAGAGAGAGTTTTGATTAAAAAAAAGGGGGACTTGAGCTGTTTTTAGGGATATGTTGGCTTTGTATCTGGGGCTTCCTGGGTGGTGCTAGTGGTAAAGAACCTGCCTGCCAATGCAAGAGATGTAAGAGATGGGAGTTTGATCCCTGGGTCAGGAAGATCCCCTGGAGGAAGACATGGCAATCCACTCCAGTATTCTTGCCTGGAGAATCCCATGGACAGGAGATCCTGGTGGGCTGCAGTTCATAGTGTTGCAAATAGTTGGACATGACTGAAGCGACTTAACACGCATGCATGCAGGATTTGTATCTAGAGAGAAGAAAATGAAGGTCATCTCCAGATATGAGATGGTCTGAGGCAAGCTTCTGAGTTTGGCTGTGAGTTTGGTCCTGAGCAGGTTTATCCTGTCAACAAAACTGAAAGCAAACACAATCACTCCAGAACAAGTGAAGAGAGACAGAGCTTCTGAGGAGGGGAATACACTTCCTTAAGAAAACAAAGTACTAAATCCGAGTTGGAATTTGTGGCCAAGTCAATCTGATGAGGGAGGTTTACTGCTTAGAAACCCCAAGTGAAGGAACTGAGTTTCTTGGAAATTGAGTGTCTCCTCTGATCTCAAAACTAGATGTGAAAGTGGTTCTGATTGATAATGGCCTTAAAACTTCTAGGTTCTTCTTATACAAGTCTCCAGAGTAATTCCAAATGCTACCCCCATGGAAAGCTAGTCATCACTCTCTCAGGATTCAGGTATGAATCTCCCTTTGATAAATTGTCTGTCTAACCACAAAACCAGTAGATGCTTTTGTTCTATAATTGAGCTACATTCAGTTCGTGATTATTAGATATTCACTTTGTTTTTCTTGGGGGGAAGCCTGGAGAAATGAAACCATACAAGTTGTGGACTGGAAATCACAGTAATTATATCCACTGTGAAAGGAATGATGTTTTCTCCCAAACTCTCTGCTACCTAGAAAAGAAGCCATACACCTGGTGCTCTTAAATCATAATTTCTGTCATTGAAAAGGGTTTTGTTTTTTTCATCTGGGTAAAGCGCTTCTTGAGCTGTTCTGTTTTTATCTATGACTTTGCCTAGTTTCTGTGTAAGTTAAGAAAGTGTCTTAAGCAAGCTCTTGCTGTAACGGTGTAATCAGTCTAGTTGTAGGGTAGTAGAGACACTAGATGCTTCCTTGTATCCTAGAGACACATCACCTTGCAGCTAGTTAAAAAGTGATCATAGTTGATAGCTGTATTTGACTTTTGTGGTTCCCTGGGAACATTTTCTATGATCTGCCTGGATAAAATCTGGATTCAGATTACAGTCCCTTTATGGCATTATGTTTTACAGGAGCCTTGACATTAATCTCTTACTTACCTTCCTTGGTAACCTAAAAACAGCCTGCAGGCAAAGGAGAGAGCAATAGTCCAAGTGGCAGAGAGGGTTGGGAAAATCCCACAAGCAGGGACTGACTGCTTGTTGCAGAGACAGCTGTGTTCTGTGACTTTCATTGTCTTCCCCAATGCAGAGTCATTTAAGAATAATTAAGGCTGCCAGCTGTGGACACTCAAAATCCTGAGGTTTAAACCAGGGCTCCCCTCACCAACTGTGAAACCTGGGATTGGCTACTCAATATGTCTAAACTTCAGTGTTCAAATCTGCAAAATGGGCATAGAAGTATTACTGACCTCTTAGGGTTTTCATTAGGATTAAACAAAATAATGTACGTGGTGCATAGAGCAAAGTGCCTGGCACATTATAAGCTCTTAGTAGATGGTAGCTGTTGTTGGAGGTTTAGATTCACATCCTGTGGCCAGCTTATAAGTCTTAGCAACTTTTCTCTCATATTCCCATTTTAAATGTGAAGTTTAATTTTGCCAATATTTTTCATACTTTTAGTAAATATGTGCATTATTACTAAGTTTGGAGAGATTTACATTTCAAAAATGGCTTATATAGAACATATGGGAATTTATAATAGAGCCTAGAAAATGTATGAAAATTGTATTTATATTGGCTAAATTAATACTTGAAGGAAAGAGAGGTTTTCTTTGGCACTGGGCTAACATTTTCTTTTTTTCCCCCATTTTTATTGAGATGAAATTGTCATAACAGCACTGTATTAGTTTAGGGTGTAGAGCATGTATAAAATTTTCAATCATTACTTACTGATAGAATTTAGTTCTGTTCAGTCACTCAGTCATGTCCAACTCTTTGTGACCCTGAGAACTGCAGTACGCCAGGCTTCCCTGTCCATCACAAACTCCCGGAGCTTACTCAAACTCAAGTCCATTGAGTTGGTAATGCTATCCAATCATCTCATTCTCTGTTGTCCCCTTCTCCTCCTGCCTTCAATCATTCCCAGCATCAGGGTCTTTTTAAATGAGTCAGTTCTTCACATCAGGTGGCCAAAGTATTGGAGTTTCAGCTTCAACATCAGTCCTTCCAATGAATATTCAGGACTGATTTCCTTTAGGATGGACTGGTGGGATCTCCTTGCAGTCCAAGGGACTCTCAAGAGTCTTCTCCAATACTACAGTTCAAAAGCATTAATTCCTCTGTGCTCAGCTTTCTTTGGCATTGCCTTTCTTTCGGACTGGAATGAAAACTGACCTTTTCTAGTCTTGTGTCCACTGCTGAGTTTTCCAAATTTGCTGACATACTGAGTGAAGCACTTTCACAGCATCATCTTTTAGGATTTGAAATAGCTCAACTGGAATTCCATCACCTCCACTAGCTTTGTTTGTAGTGCTGCTTTCTAAGGCCCACTTGACTTCATACTCCAGGATGTCTAGCTCTAGGTGAGTGATCACACCATCGTGGTTATCTGGGTCATGAAGATCTTTTTTGTATAGTTCTTCTGTGTATTATTGCTACCTCTTCTTAATATCTTCTGCTTCTGTTAGGTCCATACCATTATAGAATTTAGGAACCTTATTTAAGTATTATCTGGATGGTTTTGAATTGTCCCCTACTTATTCACTCATTCATTTATTCATTCATTAAAGTGTTTAAAATCTACAGGTGTCAGTTTTCCAAACTTATCATTTAATAATTATTGGCCAAATATAATTTAATAATTAAATGACCAAATCTGGTAATGGATTAAGGCTTTTTGGCTGCCAGATGATCTTCCAAAGAAAAAGTGTTGAGAAATTAGGAGGAATAAACTAGGAGTGTGTGGATTTCATTTTAATTAACATATATTTTTATTCAAATGTTAAGGGAAAACGGGGACAAGTTTTTTGAAGCCAGTTTTTTTTAAAGGTGAATATTTGGCTGAATACAAAGTGATATCAAAATAAAATATTAATATTTACATTTTAATAATGTCATCAACTGCCAAAAGATTTTTTTCTTTTGAATAGTAATGAATGGTTATAGGTCTTTCTTTACCAAAATCTGCTTTCTTATGTCTTTACCATGTGATTAACAGACCTTGAGGAAAAAATTTCTAAGTGAAGCTGCATTGTTAAAATCCTGGGCTAGGACCTTGGAGATTTGGGTACCATATTTACTGATAAAGACCGATGAAAATTTTCAGATATCAAGAACTAAAGAAGGCATTTTAAGTTAAAGTCTGATTTTGAAACTTGATAATTTTGTTACTATAGAGAATGCTGCTTTCAGATTTTTATTTTTCCTTTGGTAGGAAAAGTATTTTTAGTAAAGTTACATTCTGGTTAACTTTCTTATCAATTGGCACACATTGGTACTTTTAATAATTCAGAATTGTACTTCTGAGTATTTTCTGAAAAGAGTAAATAAAATGTTTCATAATTGTCCAGACTTTGCATAATTCATAAAACCAACATTTTTTTGAGTTTTTGTGCAGAATATTCATCTTCAATGTATACACAGGAAACTTGTACTTCTCAGAGAATGAGAGAATTATTTCCCCCTCAGTTCGGTATGTTTCATCTTAGTGAGCTACACTGAAACCAGATTTTCATCTGAAGAAGAAGCTGTTACAGAATTATTACAAAGAGAATAAATCCACCTTTATAATCAGATGGTATCCTAGTAAACAGTGTAAAATAGAATCATCTAGCCTAAGAGAAAAACAATGAGGTTGTTCTAGAGAACAAAGAATTTAGCGAACATGGGAAAACTCTGAGTCAAAAAAGAACAAATAATCTCTTCGAGAATATTAAGGATATAAAATTATAAGAGGAAAAAGTACCCAGGACAAAAGAGAAAATGAGAGCTTGGGGTCTTATCTGAGTTTTCAGTTCTTACTCCAGGCAGGGAAAATTTACCATGGCTACAGATCTTCTTTACGAAGACCACGCCTCATCTTTTTTTAAGATCTCTGTTCCCTGCAGTCTCAGTTTACATCTTATAACAGCTTGGGCTGAAGGAGGAATTTGTTTCCTCTCAGCAACAGTTTCATCTCTTCCCAGAAGCCACCTCTCTGTGAGGGGATGACCAGTTAGCTGCAGCAAGTAAGGAAGAGTTTGAGGAGAGAAGAGATCAGAATGTTCACTTAGCATGAGCTTCAGAAGAAAGGGATTAGGTTGTCCCTTTGTATTCCATCCCCCTGGCATTCAAGCAGATGCACAGAAATCTCTCTATAAAATTGTCCCCTGGGTCTGTGTCTTCAGGCAGTCTTACAATTAAGCCTGTCTTGTAATAAAAAGAACTTTTCCGATACTGCGGAAAATTGCAAATGCATGGCCACCTATGATGGATGCTATTATTAAATCCTGACCTGTTGGGAATTCAACATGAGGTGAAATAAACAACACAGGAAGAGAAAATATCTCCCGGTGTAGCCTTTGGTGCAGATTCTATGCTTTCTTTTTTTTTTTAAATTAACTAATCAATGTATTTGGCTGCATTGGGTGTTAGCTGTGGCATGTGGAATCTAGTTTCCTGACCAGGGATCGAACTCCAGCCTCTTGCATTGGAAGCACCAAGACTTATCTACTGGACCACCAGGGAAGTCCCCAGATTATTTTCTTAAGGAACATTTAATGATTAAAAAGTGTTACAGTGAAGTCAGTTAGAGAAGGAAAAATATCCTGTGACATCCCTTATATGTGAAATCTAAAAATAAATGATACAAATGAACTTAGTTACAAAACAGAAATAGACTCACAGACTTGAAGAACCAGCTTATGGTTGTCAGAGGGAAGGATGAGAAGGGATAGTTAGGGAGTTTGGGATGGGCATGTGCGTGTGTGCTCAGTAGCTTCAGTAGAGTCCAACTTTTTGCAACCCACTGGACTGTAGCCAGTCAGGGTCCTCTGTCCATGGGATTCTCCAGGCAAGGATACTGAAATGGGTTGCTATGCCCTCCTCCAGGTGATCTTCCCAACCCAGGAATCAAACCCACGTCTCCTTCATCTCCTGCATTGCAGGCGGGTTCTTTACCACTGAGCCACTGAGGAAGCCCTGGACATGTACACACTGCTATATTTAAAATGAATAACAAGGACCTACTGTGGAGCACATGGAACTCTGCTCAATGTTTTGTGGCAACCTGGATGGGAGGAGGTTTGGGGGAGAATGGATACATGTATATGTATGGCTGAGTCCCTTTGCTGTTCACCTGAAACCATCACAAGATTGTTAATCAGCTATACCCCAATACAAAATAAAAAACAAATTTTTAAGTGTTACAGTGAAGGACTAATGCTAAAGCTGAAACTCCAGTACTTTGGCCACCTTATGCAAAGAGTTGATTCACTGGAAAGACCCTGATGCTGGGAGGGATTGGGGGCAGGAGAAGGGGACGACAGAGGATGAGATGGCTGGATGGCATCACCGACTCGATGGACATGAGTTTGGGTGAACCCCGGGAGTTGGTGATGGACAGGGAGGCCTGGTGTGCTGTGATTCATGGGGTCACAAAGAGTCGGACACTACTGAGTGACTGAACTGAACTGAACAATGATGTTTTGGTATAATTTATACTCTAATGCTTTATTATTGTTAATTTGTGTATATTGAATCTTTCTAGCTAAACTGTATGTTTTTTATGTATCTTAGCATGTATCTCTCCATGTTTTATTATAATTATTTACTTAACTGATAAAAGCTTGTAGTAGGTAGTGCAAGGGAAAATAATTAATAGCAAGACCTTGAGCATGACTCATTGTATGCTTGATGCCCAGAAACATGACGATCAGTGGGTCCTGACTTGGTCTTATAATGCTGACTAAAGTCTCATAGAATTACATTAAATGAGAAATGAAACTTGACACTTCTGGCTTCAAAATTTAATTTTGAAAAAGGGGAATCATGGCATCCCCAAATGGCACATGTCTGCTGACTAAGCAGTGCAAGATGCTGTAACTGAATCCTAAAAGTGAGGCTGGAAATAGAAATAATTGGAGAAAAGAAAAGAAAATTGTGTTAGTAAATTCAGCAACCACTAATCCCTGTTTTTTGATCAAAGGCATCTAGACAGTACCTAACTCCATTCTAACTTTTATGACTGCTGCAAAGGAGTGTGCATTCTTATTATTTTATTTGCAGTGTCAGAGGATGTCTGTGTAAACAAACATCTCTTGAACACTTGTGCGTTTGTCAGAGTTGCCTGTTCTCTGGGCTTATTTAGAAATATGATTTGCTGTTAAAAGTCTTCTTTTGGAAGCTACACTCAGCAGCCTCAGACTTACTACAACTGAAAAACAGGCATACCATGTTGTACTTCCTGCTGTAGTTCTCCAAATGTGTACCAGACACTACAGACATCTTACCTCCGGGACTCTGATTTTGGGTGGATAATCTTGACCTCAAATATTTTTGTCCTTTTGTCCCCCTATCTCATTTATATTTTTCATGTCCTGAATACTTAGTTTTTGAAGCAAAAGTGTGATCATCAGATTTATGCAATCCCATCTTTCCATTGAAAAGAATAATGTCAAACATTTATGTGAGAATTTATATTCCAGATACTTTGCTTATATAGTCCCTTCATCAACCTTTCAGAGGAAAATATCATTGTCCTTGTTTTACAGATAGGCCAGTTAAGAATTCAGGAAGTCAAGTTATTTGTCTGACCACAGTGCTAGTAAACCAAGAAGTCAGGATTAAAATGAAGTCTGATTCTAAAGCTCTTGTTCTTATCACACAACTACAGGTTCAGGTCTGTCTTGAGAGTATGTTGAATGGGAGACCTCTGTGATGTGATTTGGCTGCGAAGTTCCCCTCCTCAAAAGCTTTTCCTCTGTCCAGGTATGTATGAAACCTTTTTTTGATGTAAAACATTGCAATACTAGGGAAGGGAATGGAAGTTCACATTCACAACTTATGTTAGATTAATTAACTGAATTAAATTAATTAATTAATTAACTGAATTAAAAAAGTCTCAGCAGGACTCAGAATGGGATGCAAGAGCAATGGGTTTTACTAATAATACAGAGAGTTTAGGGAAAGGCAGCTGAACCCTTTTTCAGCTGAAAGCCAAAAAGAGGTTTAATTTGAAGGTCAAGAGATTTTGTGGGGGTCTGGTTTCCGCCACCAGGGGTCAGTGTGCAGGTGCTAGAAATAGAGGCAGGAGGCAGCATTGGGAAAACAAACGGATCAAAATGGAAAATGGAAATGGAAACTCTTTTTCAGTTAGTAAGACTTGGCAAAGAGCCCCTGGCAGGTTAACCCCAAACCGAAACTATAAATCAGAAGTTACTTAAGATTAGGTCCATCTGAAGACCTGAATGTATATATCTTGCCTAAATGAAAGCAGCATGGACCCACCATTATGATTGCTAATAAGGGGTACTTTAAATGACAATCTGATAAGTTACACAGAAAGATGCTGACAACAGACTTCTTAAATTTATTAAAAATCCCCTTATTGATTGCATTTTAGAGTGATCACATGGCAAAGAGAACAGAGGAAGGTCAAAAGAAAGAGGAGGACTAAAAGGTATATTTTATAAGTTATTAAGATTTAAGTATAAGCATCTCATTTTTAAAATGAAAAAGTACTCTTAATGTGTTAGATAATTGTTAAAGGTCATTTCACTCTTTTATCTTATTCTTTTAGGTAAGACAATGTATGCAGTGAGAGGAAGGTAACTAGTGCGAGGAAGGTAACAAAGTGATGTTAAATATCAATATTTAAGAAAATACATTCTCCAACAAAATCCCACATTTAGTTTTATTGCTTTCAAATACTTTAGTTTGCCCTCGGCTCATTTGGAAACTGTTTTGCTTAGATGCACTAGGACCTGTATTTTGCAACAAATGTTCATACTCCTTTTGGTAGGCAGAGCTATTTGGATATATATATACATTTTAATACAGTTTGAAAATCAAGAGGGTTTAAAATTTTTGTTAAAATAATGACTCCAGGAAACTGCAAGGTATTTAGATTTATTCTTATTTTCCTAAATATAAATATATTCATTTCGTAGTTGGGAAAACATATTCAAAATGGTAGTTTGCATCTTTCATGATTTAACAGAAGCATACGTCTGCAAAAGAGCACAGTGAAAGTTAATTGCTGTCTACTTGGAAAGCCCGAAGCAGCAGATTTTGCCTCTGGCGAGATAATTTTATGAAAGCGGGAACATAAAATGAGCCAGGCTGTCTAACAACCATTACTGTGTCAGATGAAAGCTTCTCTCTCTCTCTTGTCATTATATATATATATATATATATATATATATATGATGAACTTAAGGGGCACACGTTCAAAATGATTGTTTATAACCAAAGCAGATAAAAAAAACCAAAACCCCACAAAACCGTAACAGAACACGCTGTATCATAGAAATCTTCATTTGTGCCAGTGGATTTTGAGTGATGTATTTCTAAGGTCTAAAAGTACAAATTATCTGCTGGCTAAAATATCTTTCTGTAAGGGCTTTGACTTACTTCATGTAGGTCTTTCAGCACTGGGACTTAACATTCTGACCTAACATTTAATGTATTAATCCTAATTTTAATCCAATACCGAGGCTCTCTGTTGTATTGAATCAATTCAGGTTAATTCAGAATTATGTTGCTCCCACCCAGAATCAATAGACCCACTGTTGGTTCTCTGCAAAGCTGACCACCCAGTTTTGTGAGAATCTGCAGTGAATTAGAAAATCTGTCATTGCTGGGGAGACTGGGCAGCTCAGATATGGTCTGTCATTCTCTCTGGTCTATACAATACCTACCCTTTGTCTACCGTCTCCTAAAGTAACCTGACATAACTGAGCTTGCCAGTCAATGAGATCTTTATTCTCCTGGAAGGAATGCCTTGCACACCAGCATTATTAAGAAATTTCTGGACAGTGTTTAGTGGCTGAAGAATAATCCAAGGTTCTATTAAAAAGCCATCTGGGTAATTAATAGCACATTTGTTCTCAGCCTCCTCCCAATTTGTCCATTAGTGGAATAAAAGCTCAGGACAAAGGGTAATGTGGTTCAGTAATATTTTACAAGAATTCTTCAGGAAGTTGAAAACACATGATAGTTTTCCAAAGATACATATGTTTATGGGCTCTTAGAGCAGCAAATAGGAAAATCTGTGAGCTTTAAACTGAAGTTTTCTGCTGCCACTAGCTATTTAAATGAAGAAAACTGATATGGAATATTGACAATCCATTCTTAGAATCGAGGAGCGTGCTGCTGGAATGCCCCCGAACATATATAGACTAGGATGTCTCTGTCATAGTTAAAAATCTCCCCGAATCTTTATAAATGTGAAAAAAACCCTGGCCTTTTATATCCTTTTATCCAATAGTTGAAGGCTTTTCTGAGCTCTCTTTTTAATGTATTT
Source organism: Bubalus kerabau (assembly GCF_029407905.1). Taxonomy (NCBI): domain Eukaryota; kingdom Metazoa; phylum Chordata; class Mammalia; order Artiodactyla; family Bovidae; genus Bubalus; species Bubalus kerabau. The sequence continues at coordinate 36,672,958 of NC_073637.1, forward strand.
TCATGAGTAGTAGCCTCAGGCAGCATATTTCTGCACCATTGCCAAATAAACTCTGTTTTTCTTATTGATGCTTTCTATGTTAGCTTGCCTTTTTTCTTAACTGCACGTACAGAGAAACTTTGAAGTCCTAGATATTTGAAGATAAAAGTTAAAAACACCTCAGCAAATTTAAAATGAGGATTTAGTGTGTTTCTTTCTGTCTTTTAGATTTATTTTAAAGCAGTGATCAGCTAAACAGCACAGGAATCTGGAATTTATAGGAATTACATTGCCACAGAGTATATCTGTGTGTGTGTCCCCATGTGTGTGACAGGGAATGTGGTGGAGTGGGAATGGGGCCATGTCAAGGTCACAGCTGGTGTGTTTGCAAATATACTCCAGTAGCTTGGAAAGTGATTTGATAGAGAGACAGAGACACACACACACACACACACACACACACACACACAGGAGAGAGAGATAGGAAGAGGGTGGAGAAAAGGTGGATAGGAGCAAGGAGGAGACAGGAGAGGAGGAAGAAGAGACAGAAATTTCTCTTAGATAAAGGTCTGTATATTTCAAAGGTCTCAGATCCTGTAAGACATTAGTTTTAGTTACTTTTCACTATGTGCCAGGCTTAGTACTTACATGGATTACTTTATACAAGTTTTATAGTAATGCTATACAGTAGGTGTTTGCCTCATTTTTAGATGAGACTCTGAGAGGCTGAGGTCACACAGCTAGTTAGCAATAGAAGCTGTGGTCCCTGTGGCATACCGCCTTGCTCACTGGCTGTCTTTTTCTTCCTTAAACATGCAGTCCTCTGCATGGATTAACCCCTTCATCTTGAGCGCCCTTCCCCTAACTCTTTATATGACTGGGTTTTCTCTTTTTAGCAGCAAATGTCCATTTAAGAAAACATGCTTTGGGAATTCTCTGGTGGTCCAGTGACTAAGACTCCACACTTCCAATGCAAGGGGCTTGAGTTTCATGCCTGGTTAGAAAACTAGGGTCCCACACGCCATGTGGCAGAACTGTCCCCTCCCCAAGGACTCCCCCCACCCTAAAAAGTAAGAAAACATGCTTTGGAAGGGATAGACCTCAGATGAGTCCTAGCTTCATTTACTCATTCATTCAATGCTTATTAAATGTCTATTACATCCCAGACACTGTTGAAGGCAAGATGGAGAGAGAAAGTATTTCCAGCTCTTGCACTCAGGGATTTATAATTCTGTCAAGGGAGAGAGACAGTCAAATACACAATTGCGAAATTGTAACAGTTCCTGAGGAATCGACTCTTGGACTGAGAGACTCTTGGACTGAGATCCGAAGGATGACATGGTATTATTAAAAAAAACAGAGACATCACTTTGCTGACAAAGGTCTGGATAATCAAAGCTATGGTTTTTCTGGTAAGCATGTACAGATGTGAGAGTTGGACCATAAAGAAGGCTGAGCACTGAAGAATCGATACTTTTGAACTGTGGTGCTGGAGAAGACTCTTGAGAGTCCCTTGGACAGCAAGGAGATCAAACCAGTCAATCCTAGAGGAAATTAACCCTGAATATTCAGTGCAAGAACTTAATGCTGAAGATGAAGTTCCAGTACTTTGGCCACCCGAAGCGAAGAGCCAATTCATTGGAAAAGCCCCTGATACTGGGAAAGATTGAGGGCAAGAGAAGGGGGCAACAGAAGATGAGATGATTGGATGGCATCACCGACTCAATGGACGTGACTTTGAGAAAATTCTGGGAAATAGTGAAGGACAGGGCAGCCTGGTATGCTGCAGTCCATGGGGTTGTAAAGAGTCAGACATGATTTAGTGACTGAACAACAGTGACAACGGTGGAGAAGCTGTTCCCCAGACAGCTATCAATCAGGAAATTACTCCTGTAATTTCCTTCCTTTTGGGAGACTTCACTGTGCCTTTCAGTAGCACTTTGACCCCAGGATGGCTTCAGTACCACAGATTCAGGAGAAGGTCTGGAGGGCTCCATCAACAGTGGTCTCCACTACATCAGAACAGCTTCAGGTATGGGCCACTCTGACCCAGCGAGCACATGAAGGAAAGCACAGTTTTATTCCTAAACAAAATTCTGTTTTAGAAACACAGACTCTGGGAGGAGCCAAGGAATGAAACTGTTTAAATATCCATTTGTGACTAAGTAGTTTTTCAATTTCACTGAGTTAGGAGGTCAGCTATCTCAGCTGCCAAAGTGTGAGGGGAACACAGAGTCAGAGGCCCCAGGGCTTCAGGGAAGTAGTTCTTGGCCAGGAGGGCTGGGCCTTTCCTCGCAGAACAAATATTTGTTAGCACTTTACACAAGAATACTCTTGAGCTCATTGTATTTACATTGCAAATGATCTGTAAATAGCAAAGCAGTTATGTGTACCTGAAATTTGTCATTTGTTTGAGGATACCATATAGATGATAGAAGATGAGAGAAGTGAGTTTTGGAAGGGAGCAGAGTGCCATGAAAAAGCAAACACAAAACCTCCAGCAGAACCTTTCTTTGCCAGGGCAGATACTTAAAAAGCCACCCCAAAATGAATCCCAAATGAACGCTGCCTCCAGTCTCTCCCTTGGCAGGTTAAGTGGACCTAGAATTATAAACACAACTGTCAGAACAAGCTGTCTCTGAAAGGAGTAAATAGACAGCCCTACCCTGGCTCCAGTACAGGGGTCTCGGGATCTTCACTGGGGAGTTCTCTGCCTATCAGACCTCCCAGGGCTCAGACCCTGTGGCCTATAACTCATTGGCAACTTCTGGAAGGGAAGAGAAGGAAGTCCCTGTCTGCTAGAAACAATGTGTCTTCAACCCTTTCAAGAGTTGGATTTTCAGGTCGACAGGGGTAGATAGATAAGAATCATGTATATAGAGCCCTTTCCTATTGGGGGCTTCCCTGGTGGCTCAGACGGTAAAGAATCTGCTTGCAGTGCAGGAGACCAGGATGTGATTCCTGGGTTGGGGGTGGGAAGATTCCCTGGAGAAGGAAATGGCTACCCACTTCAGTATTCTTGCCCTGTAGAATCCCATGGACAGAGGAGTCTGGTAGACTACAGTCCATGGGGTCACAAACAGTTGGACATGACCAAGCAACTGACACTTTCACTGGTGACTCAGATAGTCAATCTTCACAATGTAAGGGAAAGTACTCCAATCTTTCTGTCTATGCAGTTTAAAATTTTATTTACCTGTATTCTACATAAGGCTTCCCTGATGGCTCAGCAGTAAAGAATCTGTCTGCCAGTGCAGGAGCCTCGGGTTCTATCCCTGAGTTGGGAATAACCCTGGAGAAAGAAATGGCAACCTATTCCAGTATTCTTGCCTGGGAAATCCCATGGACAGTGGAGCCTGGTGGGCTACAGTCCATGGGATTGCAAAAGAGTTGAATGTGACTTAGCAACTAAACAAGCAGAAAACAATTTCTACATAAGGATTATTCCTACATGGAGTGAAACTTCTGGAAGTATTTCTACCGTTCTCCCAAACCTGTCCCCCAACTGAAGCATGAAATCTCTTCATTCTTTCCTTTTTGTTTTTGACCCACCACATGGCAAGATGTGGGATCTTGGTTCCTTGACCAGTGATCGAACTTGTGTCCTCTGCACTGGAAGCTCAGAGTCTTAACCACTGGACTGCCAGGCAAGTCCCATTAATGGATTTTTCAAAATGCTAACATTTTTACTTGTTTGAAAAGCTTGCTTACTTGACATATGATGAGCAAACATATAATCCATCCATTTAAAGCATACAATTCAATGTTTTGTACTATATACATAGGGTTATGTAAACATCATCACAATCTAATTTTACATCATTGTTTTGGTTCTCTACAGAAGAAAACCCCACGCTCTTAGCAGACCCTCCTCATTCCTTCTACTCACTCCACCCCCAGTCATAGGGAACCATGAATCTACAATCTATCCTTATAAATTTGCCAGTGCTGGACATTTCATATAAATGGAATGGTACAATATGTGGCCTTTGTGACTATCTTTTATCACTTGTCACTTTTCAAGTTTCATCTGTTTTGTAGCATGTATCAGGACCTCATTTTGTTTTATTGCTGAATAATATTCCATTGTGTGCTGATAGCACATTTTATTTTTTTATTCACCGGTAAATGGACATTTGGGTCATTTTTGCTTTTTGGCGCTTATGAATAATGCTAGTTTAAACATTCTGGGTTTTTTCTATGTGGACATGTATTTTTCTTTCTCTTGGGTAGATACTTAAAAAGAGAATTTCTAGGTCACGTGGGAACTCTGTGCTTAACCTTTTGAGGAAATGTGAGACTATTTTCCAAAGAGCTACACAAATTTACATTCACATTAGCAAAGGGGTTCTGATTTCTCCACGTTCTCACCAGTACTTGCAATTGTCTATCTAATGTTTCTTTATATTAAGCATTATTCTTTCTGACTACTATTTTTCACTTCATATCCTTTTCTCAGCCCCTTTCCTTCCCTTCCCCGATCGAGCTGCTGATAAGATAGCATGAATTAGTTTGTCAAATGGCTTTCTTGTGAGAGTGGGTTGTTCTTTGTTTCAGTGTATCTCTGTGCGAGGTTGGCTGGTGGGAAAGTGTGGGGAGATGAGGGGATTTGGCTCCAGAAGAATGGGGCCCATGAGGACTTTGTTTCACAGACTGTTTAGCCAAATGCCTGGGTTGGAGACAGTCATGGACTTTGGTTGGTAAGCACATCTCTGGTGCCTTGAAGAAAAGGGTGGAGGGCTCCAGAAGAATGGGGCCCATGAGGACTTTGTTTCACAGACTGTTTAGCCAAATGCCTGGGTTGGAGACAGTCATGGAATTTGGTTGGTAAGCACATCTCTGGTGCCTTGAAGAAAAGGGTGGAGGTATATTAGGCTAAGTACATTTTCTAAGATTTCTGGAACTCACAGTAATCCAGCCTGGTGGAACTCTGTTTAAGAGCTCTAGTCAGGGACTTCCCTGATAGTCCCATGGTTAAGAATCTGTCCTCCAAGGCAGGGGACGCGGGTTCAGTCCCTGGTCAGGAAACTAAGATCCCACTTGTTCCGCAGGACAGCTAAGCTCACGTGCCACAATTAGAGAGCTTGCCTGCTCCAGTGAAGACCCAGCACAACCAAAATAAGAAGAAGAAGAAAGCTCCAGCCAGTCGCCGTTCACCATGACTCACAGTGAGGTCTGAGGATGCTTTCTTTACTGGTCCACAACAGAAACAGAGAACAAGTGTTTAGAAACATCATTTAACAATATGACAGAGCTGTGCCATCCAAGCAGGATGAACTCAAGCTGGATGAACTCATCTTGGTGAATAGGGTTTAACTTGTTCACTTGTTGCCAGATCCATCTGGCGAGGTGCATGTGGTATGAGTTGCATTCTAGACACAGGCAGTAGAACCAGAACAGATGGGAAATAAAAAATAAAATTAGTCCTTACCCACAGTATGAGAGCCACTGCAGTGAGCTAATGTTTTTCAGCATTTTCCTTCCTTCAACTATATGAGACTTTGATACAGGAAGGGAGGGGTCCAGAGCATAAGGAGAATCACAATAAGAGCAGGCATTCACTCAGCATCTCTAAACACTAGTCTCTGTGCTAACCACTCTACTCACAATGACAGATTTAGTTGATACAATTACTACTTCCATTTCATTATGCTATTACTATTTCCATTCCATGAAACTGGGGTCAGGCGGTGTAAGTACCAGCTCTGTGGGTGGGTTTCCATCCTGATGGGTTAGCAAGCTGTGTCCTATCTCAGCTTGAAGCCTGTCTACTTCAGGAGGGTCTGCCCTTCTCATTAATTTGGAGCCTGTTCCAAATTAATTTGGAGCCTATTCTCCTCTCCTTGGCTCTCCCAGTGTTGGCCTCTGGCTCTGCCAGCCCTCTCTGCTTGCTGATTGACATGATCCCAGAGATAGGAGGAAGTCTTGTGATGGGAGAAGACTGGGTATGCATACAGAAAGAATCAAGGCAGGAAAAGAAACTGGGAGAGAACCCAGAGACATGAAGGAGAGCTTGGTTGGAGGCCTTTCTTTTTCTTTTAAAGATTTTAATCACTAAAACCTACTGAGTAACTTCTATGTACCAGAGCTTGTACTGTCCATTGCTCAAGGTTCTGTGAGCCTGATGGATAATTTATTCTAGAAGGTCATGGACTATATTGTATATAGGGCATAAATAAATGTCTGAATAATTTTGTTATGGATAGCTAATAATTCAGTCAGAAAATGCTTGTACTTAACCTATTTTTTTTTGTTTTAATTAATTTTTATTGCAGTACAGTTGCTTTACAATGTTGTGCTAGCATCTGTGCTGTGCTATGCTTAGTTGTTCAGTCATGCCTGACTCTTTGCAACCCCATGGACTGTAGCCCACCAGGCTCTTCTGTCCATGGGATTCGCCAGGCAAAAATACTGGAGCGACTTGCCATGCCCTCCTCCAGGGGTCTTCCCAAGCCAGGGATCAAACCCAGATCTCCCACATTGCAGGCAGATTCTTTACCATGTGAGCCACCAGGGAAGCCCATGAATACTAGAGTGGGTAGCCTATCCCTTCTCCAGGGGATCTTCCTGACCCAGGAATTGAACTGAGGTCTCCTGCTTTGCAGGCGAATTCTTTACCAGCTGAGCTACCAGGGAAGCTGTGTTAGCTTCTACTGTATAGCAAAATGAATCATCCATACATATAGGTATATCACCTCCCTTTTGGATTTCCATAGACCTTTCTTTAGGGAAAGACATAGAAATTATTGTGGAAAGTGGAAATTTGGGGGAAGAAATAGATGCTTATTAAAGAAGTGCTAAGTGGGAGGTAATCACATGGTCTATTTCTCATAACCTCGGGGAAAATCCAGGGACTTTTGCATGCTTTTGGAGTGAGGTGGGTATTTTCCTTTATCTTGGGTGAGATCAGGGCAGGCTGCCTGGCTATGTTTGGCTTACATTTGAACAACCCAGAGCCCTTAACTCTCACTCCCAGCTAGTGTAGCCTGGGACATGCTGTTTATACCAGGGGGAAGAGCCTCTCATCCGGTCTGGTATTGTGGGAAGGCTGGGGTGAGGGGTGAGAAGGAGATGGAGTCTCCCTGCCTCCTCTTCTAAGAGAGTAACCATGGGGGTGTAGTTCAGGTTCTTCTTTCTTTCCTCTGCTTGTATGTCCACAAAAGGTTACCCTGTAAAAGTCGGTTTTTCAGCCAGGATCGTCCTTGTTCCATGCAGATTTTCTAAGGTGGACTTGTGTTATACTCCTTTGCACTGTTTCCCATCACTATAATTATTTTAATGATTTGTAAAGTGGTCTCCTTATTTAGCGATCTGAGGTTAGTGACCCTTTGGAATAGCAACTGACCTTGAGCAGACTTCCCTGAATTTACAGAACTGAGATGATAATTGAGTAGCCTTGACCCTCAAGTTCATTTCCATTCAGGGAACGTCAGTTCCACGCAGATGTGTTGGTCGTTTACATCAGGCATCAAATCAATGGTTTCAGGGAAACAGTTTCTCATGCATAAACCCTTACACATTTGCTGGCAGGAGAGCAGTACTGTATGTTCCTTACTAGTCTTTCCGGTTAGTTACAAGAGATGAGGTGTACTATGTAGAACGATTACTTGACTTTCCGGAGAGATGCATAATTTGCCGGCTGGAGAAGACATCAGTCTTTTGTAAGTCTGAGATTTTTCAATTTAACATGAAATCTTTGGCTTCTTGGGACTCCTCTCCAGGGGACTGTAAAGGGCACTGGTGTCACTATGTAATTTCTTCAACAAGAGCTTGTCTTGGGAGCATCGCAGTGGCTGGGAATTAAGAAACTTCTGTTTCAGTTCCAACCTCACCAGCAGCTTCTGTGTGACCTGAGGGAAATTAGTTAACCTCCTTGGATTTTATGTGCTTCAAAATGAGGGTCAGACCATTACCTCATAGTCTGTGCTCAAGACTCTGCAGGGAGCTGAAACCCAGCGCGATCCCCAGGTGAATGCTGCTAAAACCAGGCTTGTTCCTTGATTTGAAAAGCCCTCCCCTGGTTCAGAAAGGCATGGTTACTCATCTGTTAGCCTGCAGTCCTTTGGGGGGGCGGTGCTTATTATACAATACCTTAGAGTTGAGGGGTGAGTCACAATTTTTAAAGGATGGTATATATTTAATCTTCTCATTTGATTTTCTCCATCCCAGGGAAGGCAGAATTTGTTGTCATTTCAATTCTATAAATTCAGTTTAGGGCAGGGAACTTAAAAGAGGAGTTAAAGGTTAGTATACAGTAGCATACAGGGCAATGTACATTCTTCCATAATCTGGCCCCATGGAAGGACAGTTTCTATTTACATTTTCAATAAAAAGTACACTTCGGTATATACTTGATCTAGAATCAAAGTAGCTGGGTTTAAATCTTGGTTCTATCACTCAATGAGGAACCTTAGGTAAGTTACTTTATTCTTCTCATTTTAAGATGGGAATAATAAAAGTACTCATCTCATAATGTCATTCTGTGGATTAAATAAAATTTTATATATATGTGAAGTACTTAGTATATTGCCTATTATATAGTAAACTTCCAATTATTATGTTGTTTTATTACATTTTATTTTCTTAAATACCATCAAGTTATCCCAGGACACCATCAGTTATTCTTCTTTTAAGTGTATACTTTAAATATATATAACACCAGTAGTCTTTTATCAGAAAGTACAAAGAAGAAAAGATAAAAACAATCTATATTCTTTCCACTCAGATAATCCCTGTTGATATCTTAAAAATAAATAACAAAATAATACTCTTAAAAGTTTAGAAACATCAACTTTAGTAGACGTGTATCATTAGTACATTTGGTGTTCTCACGAGAGAGATGTATAAAATGGAAAGTTGGAATCTTCTCCCTTTTTTGCAGGGTAATTTCTATTACCTTTTGATTATTTCCAGAAAAATGCACACATTACCACATCAAACTTTGCCCTTTTCACACATAAGATATTGTATAAAGCATACTGTTCTGCCCTTGCTTTTTTCCACTTCTATATCTGAGAGCTTTTCCACCAACAGATCTGTTTAGTTCTCTTCCATGCCCTCCTTGCATTCCATAGATGATACATTCATGTTTGAATAGATGTATCCTAATTTAGTTATCCTATTTTCTACTGATGGACACTGGGTAATTTTCAGTTGTAGTTAGTTTGCAGTTTAAGTATGTATCAGTGACTATCACTGTATGCATGTCTTGGAGAATTTTTATGAAGTATATCAATAAGGTAAATTCCTAGCTATGGGTTTACTGAGTCAGCAGTTTTAGTTTTGATAGTTATTTGATAGATCCTTCTCTACTAATTTACATCAATTTAACACTTCCACCAAAGGCCATTTCCTTTACCCAGTTGCAGGTACTGGGTATCCTCCAACTATAAGCATTTTCAAGAGTAGAAAGTATCATTATGTGATTTATATTTCTGAGAAGTGAAGGACATTCTCTCTTTCTTGTTTGGATTTTATTATGAGTGAGGCCAAACAGCTTGTCCTATATTTACTGGGTGTTTGTCTTCTTTCACTATAAACTGTATGTCTTTATACTTTGTCCATTTTTCTATTAGATTATTTAACTTTTTCTTATTTATTTATGTGACCTTAAACACATAAATATGTGGTTTCGAGAGATATATTAAATCATATGAAAATTTATTTATGTCTTGGAATAAAAAATTTTGCTTAGAAGATATAGTAGATAAAAATTGTGTTTGCTGGCCCAGCCTCTATTTCCTCTTCTGAAAAAAGCTGCCAGATTTTCTTTTTGGATAACAGCATGTTTTTACTCCACACGTTTTGGGTTTCTCTGTGTCTGGACATGCGATCTAGACTTGCACACCAAAGCCTTTCAAATTTCTGGCCACAGTACAGAGATTAAGACCTACACCCAAGCAGTGAGAGACTTTCCATGACTTTGCTGTATCCATTTGAGGAAAGGCACTCTTTCTCTCATTCCACTACAATTACTGAGAAGGGTAAATAGGATGCTTTAGGAAATACAAAACAGTGGAGCCTCAAGTCAGGAAGTAGGAGAAGACAAACACTGATAATTGTCTTGTCGAATACCGTGGGCCTTCTGGATAAAGTTAGCTTGACTAGGGCAGTTTGATGGGAAGGGATAAGCTGAAGACATGCAAAGGCAGGTGGGAAAAAAGCTATTAGGATGATTGAAATTCAAAACAATCCTGGCAGAGTTTCCTGTGCTATATACAGGGAGCTCTACTCAATGATCTCTAATAACCTATATGGGAAAAGAAATCCAAAAAAAGACTGGATATATGTATAATGATTTACTTTGCTGTACACCTGAAACAAACATAACATTGTAAATCAACTATACTCCAATTAAAAAAAAAAATCCTGGTAGGGTTGTGAATGCCAGGCAAAGTTTGTTGACGAAGGGGAAGTGGGCACTTGTTTTGAGTAACTGCACTATGACCTCTATATTGTGAAATGCCCACGTCTTAACGAGAGACTGGTTTAATAGCTGTTAGTCAGGCTGCCATCTATGGGGTCGCACAGAGTCGTACACGACTGAAGCGACTTAGCAGCAGCAGCAGTCAGGTTATAGCCTGCAGTATAAGGGACACACTTCCTGGAAATGTGATTCATATGCCTGAGGTTTTTTTTTAAATGTATTTATTTTTAACTGAAGGATAATTGCTTTACAGTATTGTGTAAAGCACAATATTGAGGGACAGAGAGGCCAGGCATGCCGCAGTTCATGGGATCGCAAAGAGCCGAACACGAATTGGTGACTGAACAACAACAAATTGTATTGGTTTCTGCCATGTATCAACATGAATCAGCCATAGGTATACAAATGTCTCTCCTTCTTGAACCTCCCTCCCACCTCCCACTCCATCCCAACCCCCTAGGTTGTCACAGAGCCCTGATTTGAGTTTCCTGAGTCATACAGCAAATTCCCACTGGTAATCTGTTTTGCCTGAGTTTTTAAATTTTTTTATAAAGTCACACACATTGATAGCTACAGAAGCATTGGAAACGAAGGATGGCTTCTGTTTTTATTTCTCATTCTTTCTCTCCCTCCCTTTCTCTTTTAATTGGGAATCTAGGATTTGTACTTCACCATATGTCAGAAGGCGAGGTACTACCACATTACACATAGTTTAATAGCCAGAGTTCAAGATTAAAACCATGGAAAGCCAGGATGTAAGAGTACAGTTTCATAATGCTGCTTACTTTTGGCCTTGAGCACCAGCTTATGATCATATTCCTTTTGGCAAGCTCCAAGTTTAACTTTCAATAAGAAGAGTTAAGTGGTGAAAATGTGTAAGATAAACTCATAAAATTAAGTTTCTAAAACAAGAATTAGTGAAGTGAAAAAGCATAAAATCAGCTCAGAGTCAGGAAAGCTAGTAATTTATATCCACTTAAATATGGTTTCATTAAACTTTTTTTTTTTTACAGTGTGATAGTAGCTGGGGTGACAGATCAGCAAAATTCAAACCCTGTAATAAAAGCAGCCACACTGATGAAAGGGAAAAGTTCACTAAATGTTGATCAAAATGCTTTTCTCTCTTCAGGATAAACTCGTTAGAAAAATCAGACTGGAGCCATATGGGCTGAAGTTTGACCAATGAGCCATGGACTGAATTAAAGGGACAAGCTGTGTTGCCTTTTCTCCTTATAGGATCTTGAGGATTTGACTGTGAGGTGAGGCTGGGAACCAAGAAGGCCACCTTCCCATTGTAAGTTCATCTATTTCGGTGAAAGACATTCTCCCCAATTCCCCTTTCTTCTTTTCCATGTTTTTTATTTCTGTGTATAATAATGACCATATTACTTGGTATTATTGAAACTGAAATATTTTAAATATATGAATTTTTCTGGCTATGTGCCTATGCGTGCTTAGTTACTCAGTTGTGTCTGACTCTTTGCTACCCCATGGACTGTAGCCCTCTAGGCTCTTCTGTCCATGGGATTCTCCAGGTAAGAATACTGGAGTGGGTTGCCATTTCTTTCTCCAGGGGATCTTTCTGCACTAGGAATCGAACCTGTGTCTCCTGCATTGAAGGCAGATTCTTTACCATATGAGCCACCAGGGAAGCCCTTTCTAGACTACTGTGGAACCCAAATGTTTGCATTTTAATTACAATTTTTAACTTTAAAAAAGTGTGGACCATTTTAAAAGTCTTTATTGAATTTGTTACAATATTGTTTCTGTTTCTTCATACTTTGTTTTTTTGGCTGCAGTTCATGTGGGATCTTAGCTTCCCAACCAGGGGAACTAAACCTGCACCCCCCTGTATGGAAAGGTGTATTCTTAAAGACCAAACCACCAGAAAAGTCCCATATTTTAATTATTTTTAAGAGAGCATTTTCTAAGGGGTATTATTACTTCTTTGGTACCTTTATTGGGACTTACTATTGTTCTTTGTGTCAGTATAATTTTGTGTCCACATAATAAGTCTCATGTTAGGCTGTCACCTTTTGCTTATTTATCATCCATGGTCGCTGCCTCCAAGAAACACCATTGCCTTTTCTAGTTTAAGTCCTCAGATATGAAGTGGTGAATATCACACCTGTGAGTCAGGTAGGGGACGTATTTTTATAGCAAATTTTGGGCCATAGTGTGTCAGTGTATTGTGGAGAGGATTCCCATGCTGAACACATCGTTACATTAGATGACTCAAAAGGGCTTTAACGACTGGCTCTTCAACACTTAGTAGGTAGAATATTTTCCCCTTTTCTTGGTTAGTTTTCCCCTTTCCTTATTGCCTGGCTACTTTTCTTTCCTTCTTTTGCTCTTAGCCATTTCCTGTGGGGGACCCTCTGTGACTGCTCTGCTAGGTCTCCTCAAGTACTCATAACACTTGGACTTCCTGCATCATCACTAACTGTATCACGTTTTACTCTAATTTCTTATGTAATGTCTGGGTTTCCTGGTAGATGCCTTGCAGGCTGGCATTGTGCACATTAAGTTTTCCCCAGCATTCTTATGTAATGTCTGGGTTTCCTGGTAGAAGCCTTGCAGGCTGGCATTGTGCACATTAAGGTTTCCCCAGCACAGCACACAGTGCTCTGCACATAGTAGGTGCTTTACAAATACTTGTTTAATAATGAGTAAATGCTCGATTCTTAAGTTGATGCAAATGTAGTCACTGCCTTACCATGCCACACAGTGAGAGTGGATCACATTGGCAACAAAATGGTGATACCTTTAGCTTCAGAAAAAGGGCAGCTTATGCTATAAACTTTGGTGTGTAAGAAATATCACTTTAGTTTTATATGGATGAAATTATGTCTATTTTCTAAGTTTCTTTCCTGTCCTGCTATTGGTGCTCAGTTGCTTTAGTGTATAATCCAATGCTTTCCAACCCACTGGACTGCAGCCCGCCAGGCTCCTCTGCCCATGGGGCCTCCAGGCAAGAATACTGGAGTGGGTTGCCATTTCCTTCTCCAGGAGATCTTCCCGGCCCAGGGATTGATTCCACATCTCCTGCATTGCAGGCAGGTTTTTTTTTTTTTTTTTTTTTTTTACACCCCTGAGCCACCAGGGAAGCCCCTGCTACTAGTAGGACATGAAAACTATCTTTCTTGGGGCTCTCTTCCTTCTCATGGGCTACCCAAGAATCTGGAGGGTGTATGTAACTGGTGCCTGGAGAAGAAAGAAGACCTCTAGTCTTCAGTCTTTTATTGTCACCACGGCTGTTATAATTGTTCAGACCCACTCACTGCTCAAAGGTAGCCATCTTCACTGTCATCGGGTCAATGGGGACTGAGGGCAATTTCTCTACCTTCATAGTCATCACTCTGAAACCTTGCCACTATCCTGTGGGGTCATCTCCACACTCTCTTCCCTGTCCTGTGAAATCTCTCTCTTATTTCCATTAAAACATTTGCTTTCTCCCTTCCTTCTAGCCCAGTCACCTCAAATAGTTCTTGTAAACAAAGACCTTGTGAAGCAAAAGCCAGGAGAGGTGGTAAACTCTAAGCAGTTTCTTCTTTGCCCTGCAATACAAACGCCACAAAGAAGAAGGTGAAAAGTGAAAGTGAAAGTTGCTCAGTCATGTCTGACTCTCTGTGATTCCATGGACTATAGAGTCCATGGAATTCTCCACGCCAGAATACTGGAGTGGGTAGCCTTTCCCTTACTCCAGGGGATCTTCCCAACCCAGGGATCGAACCCAGGTCTCCTGCATTGCAGGCGGATTCTTTACCAGCTGAGACACAGGGAAGTCCAAAGAAGAAGGTATCCAGAGGCTATTTGTTTCACATGAGGAAAGGGAAAAAAAAAGGGAAAGAACAAAATATAAATTAATAACCAAAAAATTAACCTGAACTCTTAAGGACTGAATTGAGTCCCACCAAAATGTTGGTCTTCCCTGGTAGCTCAGTTGGTAAAGAATCTGCCTGCAGTGCAGGAGACCCTGGTTCAACTCTTGGGTCAGGAAGTTCCCCTGGAGAAGGAAAAGGCTACCCACTTCAGTATTCATGGGCTTCCTTGGTAGCTCAGACGGTAAAGAATCCACCAGCAATGCAGGACACCTGTGTTTGATCCCTCGGTTGGGAAGATCCCCTGGAGGGTGACATGGCAACCCACTCCAGTATTCTTGCCTGGAGAATCCCCATGGACAGAGGAGCCTGGTGGGCCACTGTCCATGGGGTCGTAAAGAGATGGACAAAACTGAGCGACTAAGCACACAAAATGTTGAAGCCTCACCCCCAGCCCCCATGTAACTGTCTTTGGAGATAGGACCTTTAGGCGGTAATTAAGGTCATAGAGTCCCTTGGACAGCAAGGAGATCAAACCAGTCTATCCTAAAGGAAATCAGTCCTGAATATTCATTGGAAGGACTGATGCTGAAGAGGAAGCTCCAATACTTTGGCTACCTGATGCAAAGACTGACAGATTGGAAAAGACCCTGATGCTGGGAAAGATTGAAGGCAGGAGAAGAAGGGGATGACAGAGGATGAGATGGTTGGATGGCATCACCAACTCAATGGACATGAGTTTGAACAAGCTCAGAGAGTTGGTGATGGACAGGGAAGCCTGATGTGCTGCAGTCCATGGGATCACAAAGAGTCAGACACGACTGAGTGACTGAACTGAACTGAACTAAGGTCGTAGGGGTGGGATCCTAGTCCAATAGGGTTAGTGTCTTTCGAAGAAGAGGGAGAGAGACCAGCGCTTGCTTTCTCTCCTACATGTAAGGATACAGTAAGAAGGCAGCTGTCTGCAAAACAGGAAGAAGGCTCTTATCAAGAACAAAATATGCTGACAGAATCTGGAGGATTCCTAGCCTCCAGAACTGTGAGAAGGTAAATTTCTGATTACTGGGTGGTAAATTTCAGACCACCCAGTCTGAGGGGTTTTTTTTGTGTGTGTGTGTGGTGGCTCAAGCTGGTAAAGACATGGACTTCGTGTTCCTGCCCCAGAGAGTCGCTGGGTTGCCCAGCAGAACCAGTGTATCCATTAGGTATCTTGGACAGCATCAGACTCACCATGGACTTAGGAGTCTATGAAACAGTTGGGAACTGAAAAAATACATTAATTGGTTTAAAATAAGAAAATTGCATAAATGAAACTAATGGCAAGTTTAATGAAGGGTGTATAAAATGTAATATCATATCACTCATGAATGGCTAAACTTAGAATCCATAACAACTTTTATTACATGTGAAAATCATTTATAAGGTTATACTTTTCTCACTTCTCAAGATTTCCCAAGTACTCACCATGATTTCTGAGTATAATAAATTAAGTAAATTATAGTTGCGTGTGTCTTAGTCACTCAGTCATGTCCTATTCTTTGCGACCCCATGGACTGTATAGCCCACCAGGCTCCTCTGTCCATTGGGATGCTCTTGTAGTTATTTATAAATAAAAAAACCCTTTGGCTTTTCAAACCAAAGTGGTATTTAGTACAGGAATGTGAGTACACTCTTTTATGTTTGATATGGTGTGAGGTGAAATCCCTGAATTTCTAAAGGCCTGTGCCTTCAGCTCCCTCACTTCCCTGCAGTGTCTGGGGTCCTCTCTGCTTGACAGCATCATGTAACTCTGGTACTAACTGCCTGGAGTTAGTGCAGACATCACTGGGATATGCATGCGCTTCAACAAGGTTGCCCTCAATTCAGACACCAGCCACAGGCAGTGTACACCCCTGCAGTGTGCACCACAGTTTGTTTACCCATTTATCTGTTAGACGTTTGAGTTGTTTGCACCTTTGGGCTGTTGCAAACAGTGATTCTGTTGACCTATTTACACCATCTTCTCAAAGTATTCTTTCCTCCGCCACGTCTACCTTACTGATGGGCCCATCGAAAACATGCTTCATTTACAGTGTGTGTAGTTTATAAAATTTGATTTTATAAAGGAAACTGAGGTAAGCAGGCCTGTCTTTGTTGAGTCCCTAAGTCGTATCTGGCCCTTTGTGACCCAATGGACTGTTGCCTGCCAGGCTGTTTTGTCCATGGGATTTCCCAGGCAAGAATACTTGAGTGGTTTGCCATTTCCTCCTCCAGGGGGTCTTCCCCACCCAGGATCAAACCCACATCTCTTCTCTCTGCTGCATTGGCAGGCAGATTCTTTACAACTGTGCCACCCGTGCAGCCCCAAAATAAGCCTGTAGTGTGAGCTTTTCTGTTAATCTAGTGAGGAGTTAGGCTATAATTAATGTTTGTTGTAGCTGTAGGTGGCAGAGGCTTCAAAATAGTCTAGTGACCTGGTTTTTAATCTCTTCTCTTGACTCTGGGCTTCCCTAAATAGTCTTCCTCAGAGAAAGTCTGCATCTGGAAATTCCTTCAGCTACAATCCACTATTATTACATGGGAGCCCTGCTCATACAGTGGTAAGATATGGGGTAGGGGAAGCATTGTCTAATCTTATGATTTAATCTCAGTCTTTTTATTTTTCTTTATTATTATTATTTTTTAATCCTTCAGGATCTTAGTTTTCTGACCAGGAATCAAACCCTTGCCCCCTGCAATGTGGGCACAGAGTCTTAACCACTGAACCACCAGGGAAGTCCTTTTTTCTTTTCTTTATTATAGTTGACATACAGCACTATATAAGTTTAAGGTATATGGCATAATGATTTGGTTTACATACATCATGAAGTAATTATCATGAAAAGTTTAGTGAATATTCATCATCTCATAGATACAAATTAAAGATATAGAAAAAATTAAAGTTAAAATTTTTTTCTTGTGCTGAGAACTCAAGTTTTACTTTCAACAACTTTCATATATAATATACAGCAGTGTTAGAGTATGTTGTACATTACATTCCGGGTACTTATTTTTATCTGATAACTGAAAGTTTGTGCTTTTGACTTTCTTTCTCCAATTCCCCCTCCCCCAAACCCCTTCCTCTGGTGACCACAAATCTGATCTCTTTTTTGGAAGCGTGGTTGACCCACAACACTATATTAGTTCCTGTTATATAACATAGAGTAAATCTCAGCCTTTTGGTGGGCCTGTGTTGCTTTACTGTGAACTTCAAAGTGTTTCTTAGCTTCCCCATATAGTCAAAGCTATGGTTTTTCCAGTAGTTATGTGAGAGTTGGACTATAAAGAAGGCTGAGCACTGAAGAATTGATGCTTTTGAACTATGTTTCTGGAGAGGACTCTTGAGAGTCCCTTGGACTGCAAGGAGATCAAACCAGTCAATTGTAAAGGAAATCAACCCTGAATATTCATTGGAAGGACTGATGCTGAGGCTAAAGCTCCAATTCTCTGGCCACCTGATGCAAAGAGCCAACTCATTGGACAAGACCCTGATGCTGGGAAAGATAGAAAGCAGGAGGAGAAGGGGCAGCAGAGGATGAGATGGTTGAATGGCATCACCAACTCAATGGACGTGAGTTTGAGCAAACGTGGGGTGATAGAGAAGGCAGAGAAGCCTGGCATGCTGCAGTTCATGGGGTCGCAAAGAATTGGACACGACTTAGTCACTGAACAACAACAATCCCTTGTCACTGAACAACCACAATCCCTTGGCTGGGACAAGAAGGCTAGAGGGGCCTTGGGAGAAGAGTCCTTTCCCCCAGTGGACTAACACTCTGATAAAGTCTTCCTTGAAAGTAAGCCTTCGAGATGGAGAATGCTTTGTAGTTCATGGTGATCACTCTCCCTTGTCCACTGCCAAAGCAACAAGTGGCCTTTATCAGCTCTTCACTGTGGGCACCTAGTGGAATTCTGGAGGTGAAGCCCACAGACATGTTGGGGGGAGGGCTCCCAGGACTGTTGTCCCCAGGAGTTTCTCATTCTGATGCTAGTCCACACTCAGCTTCCCTCAGTTGGTCAAAATTACCATTTATGTTTTCCTACCAGTTTATGGCTTCAGCAGCTTCTGCTTCAGGTAAACAGATCTAGGGTGTGACTTGCCGAATTTACCTGTCTTTCAAAATTATAAGTAGCCCTTTACCCTGTGTTCTTAGTTCTCTGATGGGTCAAAGAAAAGTTGTTGATCTTTAGGTTGTTTGACTGTTTCTTGAAAGGACAAGAATGACAACTTCCAGACTCCTTACATATCAGATCTGAAGCCAATTGTTATTTTTAAAGCTTAAGAAATTCAAGAAAAAATTTTAACCTTGATAATGTACATTTCAGCTTCTCAGAATCCTCATGGTCATAAAGCTCTTCTCAGTATCTCTTCTAAATCCTCAAATTGCATTGCTTCTCATTAGTCCCTTATCCTTCGTCCCATCTTAGTTAAAGTTGAGAACATCCATAAGCCTAATATTCCCTCAAGCATGAAAGGGACTTTTAGGTCTCTCGCAGCTTTATCTTCTCTAAGCTAAATAATGACAAATGTTCTAGACTTCCTACTGTCACTATTTTCTATTTCATTTTTTTTGTTGTTTGCTCCTTTCTGAGTCTTCTGAGCCTTCTGTGCTTTTGAATTTCTTGGGGTCTTGGGAAAACTTGTAGTTTCAGGAGTAGTTCTGGAAAGTCCTAGATTTTGAAGCCTTTCAGGAATTTATAGTGAAACTGGGGAGTCAGGAAAGTTGTATACAAGGGTTAATAAAAGTAGAAGGTAGAAGGTGCTAAGTATATTTGGATGATACAGACAAGAGTGCTATATAATTCTGAAGACGGTGTATCTGTTGAGGGCTGGTTTGGTGAAAAGGTGGTTGTAAAGGATGTAAACTGGAACTTGGGTCTTAAAGGAACAGGAAGACTTTAATAAGTGGAAAATAGTCATTGAGGGAATTCTGAACAGAAAGACTAAAAAAGGCATGAAAGTGAAAGTGTTAGTCACTCAGTTGTGTCTGAATCTTTGCAACTCCATAGACTATAGCCCACCAGGCTTCTCTTTCCATGGAATTCTCCAGGCAAGAATACTGGAGTGGGTTGCCATTTCCTTCTCCAGGAAATCTTCCTGACCCAGGGATCAAACTTGGGTTTCTTGAATTGCAGGCAAATTTTTTACCATCTGAGACACATTCAAAGAATAAATAGTTGGGTTGACATAGAATCCTTATAAGAACATACTGGGAAGATACCAAGGGACCTGCTTAGGAAGTGTAGGATCCTTCCTGTGGGCGAAAGAGCACTTTAAGATATTTGACCAAGAGATGTCATATTCAAGGCTGGGTTTTAAGAACATTAAGATGAGGATGGTATATTTGGCTGGATTGCTGTGGAAGAGTGAGTGGAAGGGAATTAGAGCAGGCATACTTAGGGCCGTAATTGTCATACTTTCAAAAAAAGTGTAGGGCAAATCCATTAATAAGTACAGCGATGGCTACAGTAAGAAAGATCAGGGTTTTTTTTTTTTTTTTTTTGCCTTAGCATCTATTTCTTAATATCTAGAAATAGACATGGGCAGGGGTATAGTAGGGTGAACTACACTATCCTGAAAGTGGGAACAATCTCCCTCTGTAGATTCTTAGGTCTGC
Source organism: Bubalus kerabau (assembly GCF_029407905.1). Taxonomy (NCBI): domain Eukaryota; kingdom Metazoa; phylum Chordata; class Mammalia; order Artiodactyla; family Bovidae; genus Bubalus; species Bubalus kerabau. The sequence goes on from NC_073637.1 coordinate 36,692,817, forward strand.
TCTGCTTCCTCTCGCTTAGCCATTAACTATTTCTCTGTCTAGTTTTGGTTTTTATCTTGTGGTCCAGATTTCTCTGACTTGGTATGTTGCTTGGCTGTGATTTTTAAAAGGAGAAAGGTTGCAAATACCTTTTGGCTACCATCTTGAAAAACACAATCCTTGGGAGAGGCAGCTTAAACATTACATCTGTAAATACTTACAACAACTTTCTGAAGCAAGGATTACCTCTTTCTATAGATGAGACAATTGAGTAGGAGGTATACAACTGGTAAGAGGTAGAAGAAAAGTCCAAACCCAGGTCTGTTTGACTCTAGGCTGAACTGCTTTAGGGTCATGGGACCATCTCTATGCACATTTCTGTTAAGTCTATTCAAAACTGTTCACTGGCTCACTACTTCTCTCAAAGGATAAACCAAGTCACAGCAACAGGACTACAAGGCCCCACGTGATCTGCCACATCTTCCTCATTACTCTTTGATCTCCACTCCCTTTCACCTTCTCCACTTTTATGTTAGCCTCTTTGTAATTCCTTGTACCAACCAGGCTTACTTCCATCTTTGAATTTTTGCACTAGCCTTTCTTGCAGTGTGAAACATCCTTAACCATAAATATCTGCTTTGTAATGACATCCCCTTCTTCAAGTCTGTGCTTAAATCTTCACCTTTTTCTTTGGGACTATCCTGATAATCCTATTTAAATTGCAATCTGCTCCTTACTCCATCACACCCAAATTCTGTTACTTTTTCTATTTTTTTCCCCCATAGTACTAACCATCATCTTCTAAATGATACAATTTACTTTTTTTAAAAATTATGTTTATCATTTGTTACTCTCAAGTAGAATGGAGGCACAATTTTTGTCCTTTTTTGTTGTTCATTGAAATATGCCAAGCATGTAGAAAATAGCATCTAGAAACCTAGCAATTACACACACACAAAAATCATCAAATGAATTACTTTTCTTGCTTTTGTATTTCCTATAATTCATCCTAAAACTACTTAGAGTGTTATAAAAATCATGTCATAGGTAGAATGTCTCTTTATGTATTCTCCTGGGAAGCCAATAAAGAATGTTTGTACAAGTTGTTGAAATAAGTTGGATTTCTCCATTTCAGATGTAAAAAGAAGATATGAAGTACGTGGACTACCTGTTAGTTTGATATTCTTTGTTGCAAGTTCAAGAAAAATTATTAGGACCTGAAGTTTGCTATCTCTATTATTTTAACTAGTTGATCAGATTTTCATTGCCTGATAATTGTTTCACTCAGTATTATGCACTGCTTTTTTATACAGTGATTTAAATGACAAGATATAGTAGAGTTGTTTCCAACATCAGAAGCAAAACTTAAATTGGATACAATGTCACAGCATTCCAGAGTTAGTATCTTTAAATGTGTCCATTGTGGAACCTGATGGGGGTGGGGGTGGGGTGGGGCTGGTTGGAATTGTTGCTAAAAGAATTTAGGAAATATGTTTTAGGTCATTTGGTGAGCAGGAATCCTCCACCCCTCAACCACTGAATCCATGTTAAGAAGCCTACATTATTTGTAACTAAGCTACTTTCAATAAAAAATTGCTAGATTAAACAACAGTCACCAAATCCAAGATGCTACCTCCATTGAAGTGGCATTAAAGCTACACTCTGGACTTCAGACTTCAAAAGGGCTCTTTTTCTCATATTTAGTAATAACAAAGGTTTCTAAGGCAGAGCCTTTTAGCACCCTGTATAATTCTCAGTACTTCATAGATCCTCAAATTTAATTGAACATATACTCTCTAATTATCCAATTTCTACATGAGGCATGTCTCAACTGAGGGCCTCCCGTGGACCTGCAGGCATTTAGCATGCTCTTTGGTAAAGGTACTTCCTCTCTGAGTGATTAGAGGTAATGAGTTCAACTGTCTCAAGGAGTACAAGGACTCTGCTTTTAAGCCTCCAATTATACTGATGGTTTGCCACCTCGCCCCTACCTTGTAACATAATGCTTTCTAACTGAGATGGAAAATGAATATTTCCCTATCGAGCTTATGATGTGCATCAAAATTTAGTTCCTGGGGTCAGAGTCAGATGCAGGCACCTCATTTTTCTTTAAAGGACTGGAGACAATGTGCATAACTTTGGGTCCATTTTTGGTCCACTGGTTCTCAAGTTTTCTTTATAAGAATTGCCTGAAGGGTGTATTAAGTATAGCTCCTGGGGCCCCACCTGCAAGGACTGGGATTACCTCACTGAGGAGAGGAGCTCAGGAATTTGCATGTGTTAAGAAACTCCCCAAGGGATTTACCTGTAGCTGCTTTGAGCAACAGGAGAGCTTATCACTGGGTACCATTTGTGTGGAGTTTGAGAAGATCCATGACCATTCCAATGTGTAATGCTATGAATATAGCTATTGGTGAAACTTATCCCCTACCGTACTTTTATTCTGTGTAGGCAGTGCCTAAAGGTTAGTGAGAATGCACAAAATGAAGAGTTATATCAGTGGAACTCTGATAAAATAGATGGTAGTAGTCCCTCCCACCCCTTAGCTCTGGTCTCACTCTCCATGGTTTCAGTTACCTGCAATCAGCTGTGGCCCAAAAATACTAAATGAAAAATTGCCAGAAGTAAACAGTTCAGAAGTTTAGAATTGTGTACAGCTCTAAGTAGCATGATGACATCATTCCACTATGTCCTACCTGGGATCCCCAACTGCTCCTGACATCCACCTATGACATCTGCTCCTGGCTTGACGCCATCTGCTCCTGACATCCACCTATGACATTGTCCTGGCTTGTTGATCCAGGAGCACCTGCAATAGATAACCCTCCTTCTGAGTTAACAGTCACAAAGTCAGTAGTTCTAATGCTATGTCACAGTGGCTATGTTGTCCATGTCACTTCATCTCGTTATATAGGCATTTTATTGCCCTACATCATCACAAGAAGAAGGGTGAGTACAGTGCACAATAAGATACTTTGAGAGACAGAAAGGGAGACACATACCTCCAGAGAAAGAGAGAGAGAGACTATATTCATATAACTTCTATTGTAGTATATTATTATATTTTATTATTAATTACTGTTGTTAATCTCTTACTGTGCTTAATTTATAAAGTAAACTTTATCATGTGTATGCACAGGGAAAAAACATAATATATGTAGAGTTTGGTACTATCTAAGGTTTCAGGCACTCACTTGGAAGGGATCCCTCATAGATAAGGGGACCATTGTACATTGAATTGGTGTCAGAGTGAGAAATCTAATTTTTTTTAAAGGATTTTTTTTAAAAAAGGATTTCTCCCCAAAGATTTCTTTTTCTTTTATCTCATTGCTTGCAGCTTTCTTGAGCTTTAGCATAAATGAGCTAGCTTCTAATCTATTTTTGTCTCTTTCCACCATACCATGAAATCTATATGTCGCTCTTAATTTTAAGTTTTTATTTTGACCAAAGTCATGGAGCTAGTCTAGCCTACTGCTGGCATTTTAGACAGCCAGGAGAAAAAAAGTAATATAATCATGAACCTAGAAAAAAGTAAAATGCCAGTATTCCACCAAATAGATTAGCAATTATACTAGTAGAAATAAAGGACAGACATGGCTTCAGGGAGTCCTTTTGATCTGTACTTCATGCGGGGAAAAAAAACCTTAATGTGTTCATACATGATTCTCAGTGACTTCTAGAAACTGCTTTTGTCACTGAAATACAGAGCAACCACAAACTAACAAGAATCAGACAATTTTGTTCTTGTAGTAGCTGTTTCATGTCATTTACAAATTCAGACCATTCAAATTGTCAAAGTAATTTAGTGACAAAGTGGTCAGTTTCAAACTTCAATGTTCATGTTTAGAAGGTAGCACCATAACCTCACAAAAACATGTTTCAGAGACACAGTCACTATATATATATTACCCATTATATATTTTAAAAAATATATATGTCACTGAAGTAGCTGATGCTGATACTTAATAAGCATTTCAGTTCTTTCAGAATATTGTATCTTTTTTGCCAATTAGAAACAATTATGTATAAAAGTGAACCAAGTTCATTCTCATTCATTTTCACTTTTTAACTTCTCCAAGAAAAAATATACTAATTTGTTTAAGTATCCATTGAATTTAGCATACAGTTTATTCACCCCCAAAATTATGAGAACATTTCAGCTTATTTCGCATTCAATCATAAATTCTCTTTAGACAATTGTTTATTGACTCTCGACAGAAAAAATTGAAATGACTTAATTCATTATAGAAAATCATAGAGAGGGACTTCCCTGGTGGTCCAGTGGCTAAGACTCCAAGCTCCCAATGCAGGAGGCCTGGGTTCAATCCCTGTGCAGGGAACTAGATCCCACATGCCCCAGCTAAGACCTGGCACAGACAAATAAAAATAATAAATAAATTATTAAAAAAAATCATAGAGACAAAATTATGTATCATTATATGAAATGATTTGAGCCTATCTCATTCTGTTGACAAAGAAATGGACAATATAATTCATCTGAGTGGGGACTAGGCATTGGAATATTTTTAAAGCACCATGGTGGTGATTCTGTCACCGAAATTCAGCCTCTGTATACTGGTGCCAGATTAAATTTCAGAGACAGAGTTTTGGGTGAATTAGAAAGAAATAGCTTTATTGCTTTGCCAGGGGAAGGGGGCCACAGCAGGCTAATGCCCTTAAGACTGTGTTTCTCCCCCTGGATGGGGTATGGAAGAGTTTTTTTTCTTTTTAAATCAGGCATTTGTAAAAAAAAAAAGCATACATTAATTACATAAAAAAAGCTTTCTGAATAGTAGAGTAAGTCATCATATTGTCATTAGCAACAGCAAAGGAGAGAAGGGGATGGAGATGCGGACGTACTTGGTGGGCACCAGAGTGGGGCTGTGGTTTTTTTCCTTAATTGACAAAAAAAAAAGTGTCGTTTGTGACTCCTGACTTAAAGCAAGAACAAGACAGCCCCCCAAGCCCTGTGGGGAGGCACAGAGGGTGGGTGGGTTTTGCCCAGCAAGCAGGGTGAGCCCTGGGCGTGTTCATCTTCCATTAGAAACAACCCAGAAAATAGGACAGCTACTGGTAAGGAAAGAGTCCCCGGGGAGGACCCACCATGTACATGTATGATATACGAGTGTAAGAGGAGAGAGCATTTACACGGTCGGTTTGTACATCGGCGAGTTCTGTATGAAAAGCAGGACACTGTGAGTGAGTTAGCTGCTCCATAGATAAGAATGTTCTTGCTGTTGTTTTCCCCTTTGTTAGAAAACTTCTTGCAGCATGGAAATAATGAGTGATTAAACTGAATACACGGTCATTCTGGTAATGGGTATTACAGACGGGGAGAGTCGGCAGCCTATGGAAAGAGGCCTCTTTTGAAAGAAATTCAACTGCAGCTGCTAGGCCGGAGCCCGGGGACACTGCCCCCGAGGACGGGGACGAGGACGGACAGCCCCACGCCGGCCTCGCCCGGGGCCACCACCGACTCTGGCAGGTCATGGGACTCTCGCAGTGGGTGTGGAGTTGGGGCGGGGGGCGGAGCGCTGAGGAACCAGGCCGCCCGACCCACCGCCTCACCTCTGCTTTTCCCGACATCAGGCCCAGACGGAGCCAGTGGTCGGATGTGCAGGCGAGCAGAAGGGAGGCAGGCGATGCGTTGCCCTCACATGCAACTTGGAAAAATGTGTCTCCCTCTGGAGTCTAAAAACTCAGAAAGTGAATGGAGCAAACCAGGCGGCCTGAGACGGCGGGTCCCAGGGGCCCTGCAACCTCACTGCAAGGTTCAGATGGCCACAGAACACAGCCGCACAGAAGCACCCTGACACACTTAAAGCTTTGCTCCAACTAAATCATTTAGTTTCCCTTGAAGAAATGATTGAAAAACACAACTCTGGAAAAACAAGGCTGAACACAGTGTTCTGAGTGTTGCATGACACAACTGACTTTCCACACGACATGGTAATAATGCCCATTGGTGAATATAGTATTCAGTTAAGTTCAGTCGCTCAGTCGTGTCCCACTCTTTGTGACCCCATGGACTGCAGCACGCCAGGCATCCCTGTCCCTCACCAATTCCCGGAGTTTACTCAAACTCATGTCCATTGAGTTAGTAATGCCACCCAAGCATCCCATCCTCTGTCGTCCCCTTTTCCTCCTGCCTTCAGTCTTTCCCAGCATCAGGGTCTTTTCAAATGAGTCAGCTTTTCGCATCAGGTGGCCAAAGTATTGTAGTTTCAGCTTCAGCATCAGTCCTTCCAATGTATAGTCAGGACTGATTTCCTTTAGGATGGACTGGTTGGATCTCCTTGCTATCCAAGGGACTCTCAAGAGTCTTCTCCAACACCACAGTTCAAAAGCATCAATTCTTTGGGATATAATATGGCAGAAGTTTAAAATTCCATGCATACAGATTTAATAACTGCAAAGAAAAACAAAAATTGTTTTTAAAAAGTAAAAACAACCAAACAAATGCTGCATATACATGATGTCTCTTTGCACTGCACTTTAGAAGTGGGGCCAGCAGCACCCAGCCAACCAAGGGCAGAACCCCACCAGTGACCTGATCACTGGCACTCTGCTTGAGGAGTCTTATACTGTTCAAGGAGCAGGATGTGATTGGCTCATGGATATTCTCCTGATTGACTGGTGATGAGGTAATCTGGAGTCAGCATCATCAACCTTCTGGTTTCATCCTGTCTGAGGTCTACCTCGCCTGTGGGCAGCATATAATAAACTTCTTCCACCTGGTGAGGATCTCAGTCTATACAAAATAGCTCCAAGGACATGGCTGAGATCGTAAGCCATGGCCCTCGAGGAAGAACTAAATGCCCTTGATTTTGTTTAGTGGTTAGAGTATTATTATTTTGCTTGCTTGACTGTTGTCCTTTCTTTCCACATTTTCTCACTTCTCTGATTAAATTGGTCCTTTGACTCAAGTTTTTCTATGGACAAGGAGCAGATTCTGGTCCTCCAGCAGCCCACTGGAGAGGAAGGGCGTGGGTGGGGATCTATTCTGGGAAGGCCTCATAGCATGCTGCTCAGTTATGTTCTAATGCACAGCGGTGTAGAAACCCTGCAACTGGACACATAGGAGCTGTTCAGTGAATGAGGCGCAGGGCCTCTGAGCAAGATGAGGCTTTTGTTAGTGCTTGTGCTATAAGGATGCAGTTCTTGTTGCAAGCATGCATTTGGAAAGTAACTTCCAACTTTAAATGTTTGTATATTTACTTAAATAAATTTAGTATATTGAAATTTATTTAAATAATTTGATACAGTGTATTTAAATTTAAGCTGTAAAGGATAAAATCTTAAAAAAAAAAAAAGAATGGGTTATACAAAACTTGAGGCTTTCTTGGTAGCTCAGTGGTACAGAATCTGCCTGCAATGCAGGAAACCAGGGTTTGATCCCTGGGTTGAGAAGATCACCTGGAGAAGGGAATGACAACCCATTCCAGTATTCTTGCCTGGAGAACTCAATAGACAGAGGAGCCTGGTGGGCTACCATCAATGGGGTCGCAAGGAGTTGGACATGACTGAGCAACTTACACTTATACAAAACTCACTCTCTTGCCATAAGCACTGTACATTTTTTCCCCCTATTTGACAGGCTAAGTAGGTGTCTTATCCATGACTAGAGAGTTAACTGGAGTCAGGATCAGTAGCACATTTTGTGGCCCTAAATGCTTGTTTCTTATTACACTGACAGACCCCTCTGCCTTTTCTGTGTCTCTTTTTGTGTGTGTTTTTCAGGGCCAGGTCTGTCATACGTTCAGCTGTGCACATGTCTGCACCTGCCATGGGAAGGTAAGTCCTTGTATGGTAGAGACAGTGCCGTTGGCCCAGTCTGTCCCCAAGAGTCTGCCTGCAGCCGCTCACTGCAGACATAGTGATCACACGTGGAAATGGGAGGTGCCTCTTGAGGGCTGGGAAGAGGAACCAGAGAAGCAGTCAGATGCGTGCTGAGCATGACTCTAACCATCTCAGCTCTGGTTTTCTGGCCCTGCCGCTTACCAGTGGGGAGATTTGTGACCTTATTTTGCTACATTGTTAAACAAATTTACTTTACTGAAGCATAGTTGATTTACAATGTTGTGTTTATTTTTACTGTACAGTGAAGTGATTCAGTTATTCATATATATAATTACATTGTTTTTCATATTCTTTTCCATTGTGGTTATCACAGTATATTGAATATAGTTCCCTATGCCCTGTGGCTAAGCTGGTAAAGAATCTGCCTGCAATTCGGGAGACCTGGGTTCGATCCCTGGGTTGGGAAGATCCCCTGGAGAAGGGAAAGGCTACTCACTCCAGTATTCTGGCCTGGAGAATACCATGGACTATACAGTCCCTGGGGTCACAAAGAGTTGGACACCACTGAGTGAATTTCACTTTCACTCTCATGCTATATAGTAGGACGTGTTGTTTATTCATCCTGCATATGATAGTTTGCCTCTGCTAATCCCAAACTCTCAATCCTTCTCTCCCTCTTGGCAACCACAAGCTGATTCTCTGTGTTGTGACCCTATTGACTCTCAGTTAGCACATTACTACTACTACTACTAAGTCACTTCAGTCCTGTCCAACTCTGTGCGACCCCATAGACGGCAGTTCACCAGGCTCCCCCGTCCCTGGGATTCTCCAGGCAAGAACACTGGAGTGGGTTGCCATTTCCTTCTCCAATGCATGAAAGTGAAAAGTGAAAGTGAAGTCGCTCAGTCGTGTCCGACTCTTAGCGACCCCATGGACTGCAGCCTACCAGGCTCCTCCGTCCATGGGATTTTCCAGGCAAGAGTACTGGAGTGGGGTGCCATCGCCTTCTCCGCAGTTAGCACATTAGTGAAATGGAAAAACTAAATCCCAGACTCTTCACACAAGGCCATCGCATGGATCAAGTGACATGATGAAAAATCTAAGTTTGTGGATTGACAGCTACTAAAAAACAAGATTAGGCAAGATGGCATGGCACAGTCAATGAAAAGAAATGGACTTGGGATCAGAAGGCCTAGCTTAAGTAACTTAAGTGACTGAAGTGACTTAGCGCATGTGCACATATCATTTGACTTTCTAAGCCGCCATTCTCTCATCTCTAGAATGAGACTATTTGTACCTGGCATGCCTACTTGAACGATATTACTCATTATGTAAAAAGAGAGGTACGTGATTCTTAGCCAGTCACATCTGACTCTTTGCGACCCCATGAACTCCAGCCCACCAGGTTCCTCTGTCCATGGGATTCTCCAGGTAAGAATACTAGAGTGGGTAGCCTTTCCATTCTCTTCCCAACCCAGGGATTGAACCCGAGTCTACTGCATTTCAGGCAAATTCTTTACTGTCTGAGCCACCAAGTAGTTAGCATTTAGCTGCCCCAGACACAAGGGCGACAACCCTGAACAAGACAGCTTGACTGCTGTGGTGGAGCCTACAGCCTCCTGGAGCGGACGATGGATTTAAAACTACTTGTCAATTGTAACCTGGTAAGCAAATGTGTACTACGACATTAGCACTGCACTGTTAATATTACAAAGCAGAACAGCCTTCTAGGTAAACTGAAAAAATTAACCATTTATTTTGACTTCTCATTCCAGTGTTCCGAATATAGGAAAACTCTCAGGATTTTCTGAACTGGTGTTCAGAGAATACATGAGATCAGCTTTAAGAAGTTGGAATTGTTTGGATTTCCATATTTAATTATCACATATGTATATGAAAATATCTAGCAGAGTGCTTTAAGTGTTTACCAAAAAGTGGATATGATGACCCCCAGTCAGATTCTAAGTGTGTAATTGAATTCTGGAAATCAGGAAGGCCTAAGAGAAATTCCAGTACTGTTTCCAGGCCACTGGGATGCCCTATAAGGAATTCCTTGTCAGTTTAGTAAGTATGGCCTCAATTCCATCATGTCCTGATAGGCTGTGCCAGAGGCCATGTGTACTAAGTCACTTCAGTCATGTCCAACTCTTTGTGACCCCATGGACTGTAGCCCACCAGGCTCCTCTGTCCATGGGATTTCCCAGACAAGAATAACTGGAGTGGGTTGCCATTTCCTATGCCAGAGGATCTTCCCAACCCAGGGATCCAATCTGCATCTCTTGCATTGACAGGTGGAATTTTTACCACTAGGACCGCCTGAGGCCATATAATTAATTGTTCTAATGCCAGGGAGATTGTGGTTGATGATAGTTTAGTTACAATAGTAAAGATAACAAGGAATGGCCCATCATACCTGGTTAGAGTTTGTTTTAAAGAAGTATTTTTTTTTTGAAGTATAGTTGCTTTCCAAGATTATATCACTTTCAGGTGTACAACACAGTAATTTGGTATTTTTATAGGTTATACTCCTTGTAAAGTATAAAAGTTATTATAAAGTATTGGCTATATTCCTTGTGTTATATATTACATCCTTAAATGTATTTATTTTATACTTAGTAGTTTATATCCTTTAATCCCCTTCATCAACCTTGCCTCTCCCTCCACTCCTTTACGTGATTTTAATTTAATAGGATGTTTCAAATAACTGAAGTTGTGGTGTGGTAGGTTTCTGGCTTTTTCACAAGTAATTCAAGTGGCATTTACATTGATTTTCTTCTCCGTGTGTTCTGTCCCTCTACTGACAGCATACAAAAATTAGCTTTCTAATTTTGTTTATTGTATGTTTAAGTAAATTTATGTGAAATGATCTAAAATAAAAGGCAAAGTATTTATATTCAATGGGCAATTTTTCTTTTATATAGTCTTTTTGTTTTTTCTTACGGATATTATTATAATTGCAAACAAACAAACAAACCATATTCGGCTTTACGTATACAACTGGGTGAAGTACTAGTAGGAGCTTCTCTGCTGGTCCAGTGGTGAAGACTCTGTGCTTCTGTTGCAAGCGGCACGGGTTCCATCCTTCATTGGAGAAAAAAGATCCTAAATGCCGTGTGGCACGGCTGAGAAAATATTAAAAAAAGAGAAAGTACTAGTAAAGTGAAAATATTGAAATTAATGTTGTAGGAAACTCAAGGATGAAAATAGAAACTAGAGGAAAGGCTTGGTAAGCTGTCAGGTTTAACTGGCACATCACTCAGATGCCTTTTCACACGGGAACGTGTTGCATTTGGTAAGTGAAGTTCCTCCTCCCGGGAGCAGGAGGTGACTTCCCCAGTTAGTGCTGTGTGTGGCCAGTGGAAGCTATGGGGCTTGCTAGGTGGAAGTCTGCCTTTGGCATCCGTTCTGTGAGCCGTGAGGGGCTGACATTTGGCAGCCATGTGCTGTGCTCAGCAATGCACTTCAAAGCAGACACTGCCCACAGTTTTCAGGTGAGTGAGGACATCACACTCAGGGCCCGTCTGGTGCTTTGAAAGCATTGCTGTGTTTTGAATGTGATCTCTTTCACACAAAGCTTATTTTCAGGTCACGAGGGGAACTGATGCTCAGAAACTCTCTTCAACTCTTGGGGTTGTTTTTGTGCTGGCTTTAGAAGTCATCGATCTGATACTTTCCTGTATAACATGAAGGTCTCACAGCAGGAAGCTTCAATGGCAAATGCTCACAAAGAAAAGAGGGGAAAAGGTCCCATGAACCAGGGAACAATTCCTCAACAATTCCTGCTTTAACTGTAACGTGACCCATATCATTTCACCAAGTGCAGACAGAGTTACAGAATGAGAGTGTGGTATATTTTTCTGGCTAAAATTAGTTTGGTTTTTTTCTTTTTCAACCCAACACTTATTTCTTAGTCACCTTTCCACAAACTCTCTGATCAAGTAATGGATCTAAGACCTAACTAATTCTGGGCACAGTTTTCGTCAGGGAGACTCTCCTGTGAAGGCTCTTGGCTATTTTCTGTGTCAGGGTATTGTCTCCTGGCTTCTTGCTCCATCCTCAGCACCTAGAATGATCTGTAGCACGAATTAGGCACCTGATACATATTTGTTCAGTGAGTGAACACAGATGTCCCTTTGTCTAAATGGAAGATGTAGCTAAGGAGAACAAAGTTACCAACTTTACCAAAAGTGAGTGATTTGCATTTCTGAGAACCCACAGACTTGGTGTGATAACTAGTTCATTAAGCCTCTGACCTTCCCAAGAATACTTTCCAAGATTATTTCCTTGGAGACAAAATTTGTAAACAAATCAATATGTTACAGAATCTTATGGGAACTCAGAGAAGGCAGTGTGAGCTATGTACGGAGGAGAAGATATTTAAATGTGATGTGGAAGCGTGCCCAGTTAACCAGAGGAAGATGGGGACGAGCACCATGAATAGGAAGGACAGTACAACAGCAACTACTAAGTGTTTGAAACTCTTGGGCTTCCCCGGTGGCTCAGTGGTAGATAATCTGCCTGAAATGCAGGAGATGTGGAGACCTGGGTTTGATCCCTAGGACGGGAAGATCCCCTAGAGGAAGAAATGGCAACCTACTCCAGTATTCTTGCCTGGGAAATCCCATGGACAGAGGAGACTGGCGGGCTACAGTCCATGGGGTTGCAAAAGAGTTGGACACAACTGAGTAACTAAGCAACAACAACATTGCAAAGGAAGCAAGGCATAAATGACATGGATTAGGTTATGTGCTTTTTGATATGAGAGTTTTCAGGCCCTTTAGACAAAATAATTAACATAAAGGCAATAAATAGTTATAGCATTAATTGGCTAATTAATAGCAAATTGGAGGGAGTGGAGACTGATATTTATGAAGGATGTGAAAGCACCCGAGCCCTTACAGGCCAAAGGGTGGGGGAAGACTGCTAAGGTACCAGATTTGGGTAGGTGGATGGAGATGTCAGTGAGAAAATTCCACCTGAAAGAGTGAAATTGTTTCTTGAATAGGCCTCCAACTGGGGTACATATGCAATGTAGAAAATAAAAGAAACAACGAACCAGGGAAATCGGACTTGATTAACCAGGTTACTTTCAGGGACTTGAACAAATCCAATAGGCATCTAACTATCAAAAGAAAATGGTCTGCTTTTCTGTTTCTTGGAGGCTTTTGCAGTGGAAAACAGATTTATGATTAAAAAAAACAAAACAAAACTGAAGCAGCTGTTGTTGTGGGTCTTAAACCCTACAAGAGATATTTGTTTCCACATGGGTTAACTTATTTTTTTTTTTTTAATAAAGCGGTGGACTTGAGGAGACTTAGACACTAAGAAGGGTCTCCAGGGACCCGGCTTAAATGAATGGTGAGTCATGGTGGTAATAATAGATGGAGACAAGTGGATATAAGGTTCCAAAAACCTGGTTGAGGAGCCTGTAATAATGGCTCTGTTCAAGGAATGCTATTGGAAGTTTCAATGTCTTCAGTCTTCTTGTTAAAACCAGACAGGCTTTACCCTGAGAGTCCAGCCTGAATGGACCCTCCTTCTCTGCTCAGTATCCAATTATGGGGCAAACAATTCTTTCTGAATGTCATGATGATCTATACCATGGTTGCTGGGTCATAGAACTCACATTCTATGGGACTGGAGGAGACATGTGGAAGAAAGTCATACTGTTTCAGTGGCCCAAGAAGAATGCCTGTTTGGAGAAAATTAGTATAATCCTGGGAGAAAAGTCAACCTATGGATTTTCCTACTTGATTCCAGTAACTTTTAGGTGATTTGGCATTGAGCGGGATATGATCTTTGTTATGAGGAGCTCAAAGGACTGTGGTGAGTCCTCAACCTGCTCTGCTTGGAGGCTATCTGGGGGTCATTCATAAATGCAGAATGAAAAGAATTAAAAAATAAAACCTCCTAGACAATAAGAAGCAAAGTAAATGAAAAATGTGATCAAAATAGTAACAAAGACTTTATTTAAAAGCTCAGCTGAATATAAATAGTATAAGAAAACTAATAGAAGAGTGAAAATGTGTCAGGTTAAGAAAAGTTGAAATATAATGTAAACCACAAAATAATGTCAAAGGTGAAAAAGTCAAACCAGACAATTAGAAAAATAATAAAACAAAATTTAAAAATATACACTGTTAAAAAGGATAAAAGTAGCCACACTAAAAGGAAATTTAGGATGTTTTTCCAGGAGAATAGTCTGGAAGTGTATACAACTGCATGTTATGTGTCATTATCTTTGGGTCAATGAGAGTATAGTTTTTAAAAATTATTCATTTTGCTTGTTTGTAAAATGTGATTTCTCTGAAATTATCCTTCACTGTATATGTAATTATAATTATAAGGAAAACTGGTTATGAAAAACATGAAGTTAAAATAAGTGGACAATATTTAGAAACCAAAAAAGCATTAAATTAGACAAAATGGTAAAAACCATAAGAAAGACAGAGAAAGCAGGAAATAATGAATATTCCATAAACTGTACAAACCCAAAATTAAAATATTAAAAGAATTAAAAAGCATACTACAAGCATAAAATATTTACAAAATTTAAGAGACAAGGGATTTTGGAAAAACACAAGATGAAAAGTCACAAAGAACTCTGGGGTTCAAGGCTCTTTTTTAGGGGCTAAGGTGGGGCACCCTCTTCAACCTGAGTTTCCCACATAGGTCCTTGGGGAGGAGGCCTCCGGGCAGAGAGCAAATCCCTGACCTCTCCAGCTCTTCTTATGATGAGGTTCCTGGCCCCTGTGACCTTTGGCAATAACCAACAAATGGTGTGGCAGACTCAGATTCCCCTTGCTCCATGCTATGCTATGCTAAGTCACTTCAGTCGTGTCCAACTCTGTGCGACCCCATAGACTGCAGCCCACCAGGCTCCCCCGTCCCTGGGATTCTCCAGGCAAGAGCACTGGAGTGGGTTGCCATTTCCTTCTCCAATGCATGAAAGTGAAAAGTGAAAGTGAAGTCGCTCAGTCGTGTCCAACTCTTAGCGACCCCATGGATTGCAGCGGGATTTTCCAAGCAAGAGTACTGGAGTGGGGTGCCATTGCCTTCTCCGCCTTGCTCCATATACATACATAATAAAGCCATCAGGAGGGAAAGCACACTCAGTTTCTGAAAATGCCTTGAGCGAGGCAGTTATGAGTCTGCTGCCATCTTTCCCTGTCTTGGAAGTTTCATCTTGGCTTTGAGTGGCTGCTACAACATTTGGAGTCAGACACTGAACCATACACACCCCAAGAGAAGGAGAGAGGAGCAAGAGAATGATTATGGATTAGGCACCTATACAGGCAATGTATTGAGTGGGCCAAAAAGTTCGTTCAAGTTTTTCTGTTAAGATGTTATGGAAATGAACTTTCTGGCCAACCCAATACTATTAATAGGACTATCACTATGCTCTTTCTCTTTGAGACAAAGCTGGGTCCTGGGACCCTTCACTGCAGGGCTTATTGTTGTGTTAGTCACTCAGTCATGTCTTGACTCTCTTGCGACCCCATACACTGTAGCCCGCCAGGCTCCTCTGTCCATGGGATTTCCCAGGCAAGAATACTAGAGTGGCTTGCCATTTCTTTCTCTAGGGGATTTTCCTGTCCTAGGGATCAAACCCAGGTCTCCACATCTGCATTTCAGGCAGATTATTTACCGCTGAGCCACCTGAGCAGTCCACTGCAGTGGTTGCATCTGGACAAATATCTCCTTGAGCAAGAGAATGCAAAGAAACTATAAGAAATTAAAGATAACCATGTGCACGTGCAATTGGGACCAATTGTGAGTAAGATACAAAAAGGCCAAAACCCAGCTGCCACTTGGAGGTGCCAGGAGCAAAAGCAGGGGCATGCGTGGATCTTGTAGACAGCACCTGCTAGGGGTGGGCCGACCACCTAAACCACCCTACTAGCCTGACCCACAGATCCGCCCCTGCTCTCACCCCATTTAAGGGACCAGTTTGCACCCCACCCTTAGAGAGCGAGCAAGGGTATCAGTTATTGTTCTTCCTCCCTCTTGCTGCAGCCGGAGTCCCAGTGTAACAGGGCAGAACCTTTGTGTTCTATCTATTACAGGTTAATCACTAAGGGGGTGTTGCTTATAAGCTTAAATTATACATAATGGCCCATCTCTGGGAACCCTGCCTCCCAGGTAATGAGCATTAAGTTAAAATACTTTTGTGTAGCTCACAGGGAGCATCTTGACCAGGCCCATCTATGAATGACTACAGACAGATAGAAATTAACACATCCTCTCTGGAGGTGGACAGAAACCAGGAAATGTTTGACTTTACTCCCTCCCCTTTTAGTAAGAATATGCTTGCAATGTGGGAGACCCAGGTTTGATCCCTGGTCAGGAAGATCCTCTGGAGAAGGGAATGGCAATCCACTCCAATATTCTTGCCTTGAGAATCCCTTGGACAAAGGAGCCTGGTGGGCTACCATCCATGGGATCTCAAAGACTCAGACATGACTGAGCAACTAACACGCTTCCTGGTGGCTCAGCTGGTAAAGAATCCACCTGCAATATGGGAGACCAGGGTTCGATCCCTGGGTTGGGAAGATTCCCTAGAGAAGGGAACAGCTACCCACTTCAGTATTCTGGCCTGGAGAATTCCATGGACTGTATCATGGGGTCGAAAAGAGTTGGACATGACTTAGTGACTTTCACTTTTAGTATAAAAGAAGCAAGATGGGTCTTTGGGTCATGAGTTTACTTTCTTCTCAGTCAACTGGTTTTCTGAATAAAGTCAGTGTTTCTTGCCCCCAAAACTTGTCTATTTACTGGCCTTGTACATAGTACGAGCTTGGACTCAGTAACATCAATAATGCGTTGCCCGAATTTTTCATCTGGCCTCATCAATTTCTATTAATGAGTAAAGAGCCCAGAAATCCAGGTTGGTAACATTTTGATCTTTACTATATCTTAAAAAAATTTTTTTTTATCTTCTATTGGAGTATAGTTGATTTACAATGTCTTAGTTTTTCAAAAAATTTTCATTTATATTGGATTATAATAGGCTCAGATGATAAAAGAATCTGCTTGCCATGCGGGACACCTGGGTTGGATCTCTGGGTCAGGAAAATTCCCTGGAGAAGGAAATGGCAACCCACTCCAGTATTCTTGCCTGGAGAATCCCATGCACAAAGGAGCCTGGATGGCTACAGTCCATGGGGTCAGAGAGTCAGACACAACTGAGCAACTTAACAGCAGCAGTATAGTTGATTTGCAATATTGTTTGTTTTTAGTCTTTATGAAATCTTCTAAGGTAAATATTTTGATGCCAACTCTGCAGATGTTGAATCAGAGGTGTAGAGAGGTCACATCACTTGCTCAAGGCCACATTCAGTAGCAGAACTCTGATTCTAAAACCCTGGGAGCTTTTAGCACACCCCGCCACCTGAGAGCACTTCTCTCTGGATAAGGGGTTCCCAACCTCTGAGCCACAGATAGGCACCTCCTTCGAGATCAGCAGTGGCGTTAGATTAGAAATAAAGTGCACGGTAAATGTAATGTGCTGGAATGATCCCAAGCCTCCCCCACATGCCTGGTCCATGGGAACATTTTTTCCGATGTAATCTGTCCCTGGTGCCAAAAAGGCTGGGTGGGGACCACTGCTCTAGAGTAAGGAGGAAGCCAGTGAGAGTGGAGGCTTGACCCTGAGGCTAAGCCAGAGCACAGGGCATCAGAACACATCTTCTTGGTTGTCCTGGTCAGCGTGGTGGCCAGGTTGAGAAGGCCCAAATGTCTCGGCTCTTCTCCTGCCAGTGAGGAGGCAGCCTCCAGCCACAGGGGCATTGTGGAGGGACCAGAGTCAGGCTGGCAGAGGTTCTCCAAGAGAGGCTGACAGACCAGCTGCATTGGCATCACCTGTAGGCTTGTCTGAAATGCAGAGTCTCAGGCCCCACCCTGACCTACTGAGGTTGAATATGTTGCGCTGGATACAGGAAATGAAATAAACTCTTTCAGGTGATTTTCAAACACAAAGTGTAAGAACCACTGCTGTGAGGGCACCAAGGAATTGAATGTGGGATTTGGAAGGAGGGAGCTTAGATGTTGGGCTTCTCCAGTGACTCAGGGGTAAAGAACCTGCCCACCAATGAAGGAGACACAGGTTAGATCCCTGGCTCAGGAAGATCCCCTGGAGAATGAAATGATGCCCCACTCCAGTATTCTTGCCTGGAGAATTCCATGGACAGAGGAGCCTGCTGGGCTCTAGTCCATGGGGTTACAAAAGAGTTGAACATGACTTAGCGACTGAACAACATCAGCTTAGGTGTTGGAAGAGAGGATGGTAAGTGGATGAGGGCCCTGGGCTAAGTCTATAGGATGAAAGGTGGGGTTTTGATGGGAAGGATAAGAAAAATTAGGCACTAGGACAATAGGACTGGAGAAGGCAATGGCACCCCCCTCCAGTACTTCTGCCTGGAAAATCCCATGGACGGAGGAGCCTGGTAGGCTGCAGTCCATGGGGTCGCTCAGAGTCGGACAGAACTGAGCGACTTCACTTTCACTTTTCACTTTCATGCATTGGAGAAGGAAATGGCAACCCACTCCAGTGTTCTTGCCTGGAGAATCCCGGGGACGGCGGAGCCTGGTGAGCTGCCGCCTCTGGGGTCGCAGAGTTGGACATGACTGAAGCAACTTAGCAGCAGCAGCAGCAGCAGCAGGACAATGGGACAGGTCGTGGGGGTGGGGAATGGCCTATAGTTAAGATCAAGTGGAATCTCGTCTCGTTACCAACAGCTGAGCAGTCTCCATCAATCCTTCTCCTCTCCCTGAGCCATGCTTGCTAGGCTCAGGTGTTGCCACTTGTCTCATGGGGTTGCTTTATGGCTGCTGCTGTTGCTAAGTCGCTTCAGTCCTGTCCAACTCTGTGCGCCCCGAGACGGCAGCCCACCAGGCTCCCCCGTCCCTGGGATTCTCCAGGCAAGAACACTGGAGTAGGTTGCCATTTCCTTCTCAAATGCATGAAAGTGAAAAGTGAAAGTGAAGTCGCTCAGTCGTGTCCGACTCTTAGTGACCCCATGGACTACAGCCTACCAGGCTCCTCCATCCATGGGATTTTCCAGGCAAGAGTACTGGAGTGGGGTGCCATTGCCTTCTCCATTTATGGCTGCATAGCAAATCAATGTACGTGTCCATGCTCACAAACTAGTACTTGAACTTGGATTTAAATGGGGAGCTGAGTGGTGGAGCAGTAGAGTGACAGAGGGCAGTAGTTTCTTGTGTTTTCTCGGTGATTCTGGCCCACACGGCTGCTTCTGTGATCAAAACGTTCCATTCTGGCCTCCAGGCAATCCGAAGTTACTGGGAAAGGTAAGTTCTCCACTTGGACTGATTTAAACAATGAAACAAGTATTTCGCCTGCCTTCTGTTGAGGCAAAAGCTAAGAACCTCCCCCAAAGAAAAAAGGGACAGGTTTTGTCCAAGTTGTACATTTTGAGCCGCATGGAAAATGGAGCAAGGGGTTGGTGAATGCGGCCCCAGAAATGGAGAAGTGTGTGCATGAGGAAAAATGTCAGGAGCTCAGAGGGAAAAGACCTGGATTTGAATCAACCCTGGTCTGTGACTTCCCAATTGGGTGACCTTAGCAAATTCTTTAATCTCTCTGAACTGTTGGTTCTTCTCTCTCTCTCTCTTTAAATAATTTATTTTGGCTGCACTGGGTCTTCATTGCTACTCAGGCTTTTCTGTAGTTTCAGGGAGCAGAGACTACTCTCTAGTTGCAGGTGCTCAGGCTTCATTGTTGCAGAACACAGGCTCTAGAGCATTCGGGCTTCAGAAGTCGTAGCATGTGTGCTTGTGGTTGAGGCGCTCTGGCTCAATTGCCCCCGCAGTGGGATCCTCCCGGACCAGGGATTGAACCCATGTCGCCTGCATTTGCAGGCAGATTCTTTACCACTAAGCCACCAGGAAAGCCCTGAACTGTAGGTTCTTGATTTCCAAAAGACAACTATTTTGAGGATTGGGGAAAAGTGATAGGTGATAAGAAATGCTTCCTGAATCTCAGTTCTGTCTCAGCCTTTGCCCTGAATACAGTGAGGGGAGGAGAAGGAATTCCTGAGTAAATTGTGCTCTGCAAGCTTTGTTAACACAGGCCCTTTGAAGAAGCCATGTCTTTAATGATCCCTTAAGTGTTTACTTGACACAGTTCATCCCATTCACCTGTCAGTCCTTCCCCTTCCCATCTTCACTGGGTTGGGGAGACTGTTTGCCAAGCCAGCTGATCAATTTCTCTAAGCAACAGAGGACATTTCAAACCTTGTCTTCTGTCCTCATTCCCAAGTCAGGACAGCACTTTCCGGTTCTTGGCATCTTGTGTTTGGATTTGGGACTGGGTTTCCTTTCTGGCCAGTGTGAGTAAGACTAAGACAAGACGCAGCTGGGAGACAACATCGTTTCATGGGCACTGATTTTATTGTAAGGCCGGGAGGATGGTGAAGTGGGGGATGGTTTTAGTTTCTGTAATAGTCTCCTCTAGAAGGGTGGCAGGAGGGAAGGAAAAATCAAACAATTGGTCTGTATTCTTGCCCGGGGCTCCATAATTTGCCTTTTACTTTCTGCATTTTCATATTTGAGTCTGAAAAGCAGAGGGACCCAAACAATGAGCAACAGATGTCCTGGTGCAATCCGCATGGTACATGAATTCAGTTAGCATGCAAATTGTCATCCTTGGGCGATTCCTGGGGACTGCTGAAAAGACAACAGTCTTGCTTTGCAAAATAGATAGAGGGCATGATTAAAATGTCTGGATCCAATCATATGTTTAATTACAATCCTTTTTTTTTAATCTCAACTACACTGACTGGTAGCTATTATGACACAATATTGAAAATGTGTATGACGCATGGTGGCACTTGGAAGGCTGATCGGTGGTCTGTGTTTGATCAAAATGATCAAAGCTCCTTGCCATGGAGAGCCCCTCTCCTCCTCTCTCGTCTGATCTACTTAGACGAGCAAAATATGATTTACAGGAGACAGTTTATGTGATTTTCATTCCCCTAGAGCAGGGGCATAATTTTTGCATCACCATTTTCCCTTAGAAACAATGGGAGCTTGACAATGCTTATAAACACACAGTAACAGACCCTGCTCATGGTTGTCTGCAAGGCATCTCTCCTGCTTCAGCTCTCTCATTGACTTTCAAATGTTTGAACACTTTTGAATTTTATTATTGGTATGATCAGAAAAAAGACCAAAAGAAAATGAAAGTGCTAAGAGAAGAAACTCTTATTTCACCCTATCCATACAATCTGATTATATTGGGGGGACTTCAGAGAAAACGGAATTTCTCATCAGATGATGTGTTCAGCCTGAGGTTTAACTACTTGGTTAAGGATGGGGACTGAATTTCACTGTGTCAGTTGTGGAAGTGGCATCAGCTAAAGCTGCTGTTGTGTCTGTTATGAAAAAGAATTTATACTGGAATTTTTTTTCTGTACTTCAGTTGATTCTGAAAGGTGGAGAAATAAGGCATAGAATATGCCTCATTAAGTGGTGCTAGTGGTAAAGAGCCCACCTGCCAAGGCAGGAGATATAGGAGATGCAGGTTTGATCCCTGGGTCAGGAAGATCCCCTGGAGAAGGGCGTGGCAACCCACTCCAGTATTCTTGCCTGTTGAATCCCATGGACAGAGGAGCCTGCTGGGCTACAGTCCATGGGCTTGCAGAGTTGGACACAACTGAAGTGGCTTAGCACACGTGGGGATTTTAAATATGTAACCAGCATTATGGAGAGGATTGTTTGCCAACAACTTGACAAAACCATTGTTATTAATTTACTTTATCAGATGAAAGACTTTTACACATTTCACAGCTAGGCAGTAGTATATTTTTTCACGTCCTGAAGGTTTGGCATTGGAACTTCCTACAAAACTTGGGTTGTGGTTTCATATACATCTTCTCTATTTTAGAGATGTCTTGATTTCCTTTGCTCTCCTTTTATAAGGGTTATTGTATAAAGAAAACAAATATCCTTTACTAAGAATAAGAAACTGAACCAAGTATTTACTGTACTGCTGCTCGGCACTCAGTACAGTGCTGGGGTCTACGGGGGCTTTAGCTGACTTGTTAAGACTTGAGTCCTGCTCCCAAGGATTTTATAGCCCAGTGGGCTTCCCAGGTGGTGCTAGTGGTAAAGAACCCACCTCTCAATGCAGGAGATATAAGAAATGTGGGTTCGATGCCTGGGTCAGGAAGATCCCCTGGAGAAGGACATGACAATCCACTCCAGTATTCTTGCCTGGAGAATTCCCCATGGACAGAGGAGCCTGGTGGGCTACAGTCCATGGGGTTGCAAAGAGTCGGACACACAGAACTGACTTAACACGCACCCGTGCCATCTCTATAGTCAGTCTTATCTGAGGAAGAAACAGAGATAAAGAGATGAAGAGAAAGACAATAGATACAGGGAGTTGGAGAGGGAGAGAGGAAAAAGGCTTGGGGGAGGAGGGTGGACAAAGCAAAAGAAATGGTTAGAACCTGTAGTCTTTTTATCAGCTGCGTCCTGTTACTATAGATTCCCAAGGAAGGGGGTGGGGGTGCATTCCAGGCTAAAAGCTGTTTACTGTCATAAGGCTTTGGTTCCAAACTCTTTTGTTCAAATTCTAGCTACAATAGCTGAGACAGACTCTGGGTGAATCGCAAACACTGATTTTTTTGGTTTTGTTTTGTTTTTGAATCTGAAACCCAAGGTCTACCCTAAAGGCATGCTGAATGACCTATTTAGCTTTTACCCTAATTCAGCACTTTAGATCCTATACCAATAGCTAATATTTATTGAGGTCTTACCTTATGCCAGGCATTGTGTTACTACTAAGCCTCAGAGAGGTTTCTCATTTAGTCTTCATAAAACTCCCCTTGGAAGTATCATTTTTTTCAATGATTCAAGTGAAGAAAGAGAGGAACTTGCCCTAGGTTAGGGCTCAAGAGATCAATATTCAGAACCTGGGGGTGTAACTACTATTTGGTACAGTATAAGTATATGCAGATGAGGAAAAAGATAAACCTAAGGGAAAGACTGAAAAAGGCAATAGGTGAAAAAAGGTAATGTGTACTGCCATAGAGTCTTATTATATCCCTGTTCTAGAAACTCTATTCCTTAAGCATGGGAACCAATTCTATTCCAGTCTCTGCTTATGTCCAATCTCACTCTCCTCTCTGGGAGAAGGATGGAGGTGGGGGTGTAAGATGCTTCCTGTTGTGAAGTGAGTGCTTTTGGACAGGGTGGAAGGTTGAAGTTTGAGTAGTTGGAGCAGAACTTGAGCTGGTCTTGGAGAAATTAGCTGGGTCGTTAATGAGGAGGAATGTGTGCTCCACTTGTGTAGGAAGGTAATTAGAAGGAGGGGAGGAGATAGTGTGAGTTTTCATGAAGGGTGGGGACCAGGGTGGGGTTCTGCAGGGCCACAAGATCATCCCAGCAGAGGTGGATGGCTTGTTTTGAGGAGATGAGGGTTGCGATGGAGGGTCTTATATCAGGTTCCCTTAACTCCTTCAGTTGCAGGAGTTCCCCTTCTTGTGATCTGATAGTGGTTGAACAAGACTGGGTACTGTGACCACGTGGCCTGAAGTGAGCTCTCATTCAACCCCACAGTGGGAAAGATACCAAGGTTGGCACAGGGGCAGAAAAGAACCTGGGCTTCCCACAAGTTGATCCCATGATTGTCTGATTTTCACGAAAGCCTGCAGTGTTGCTATTGAGCAGAAGTGTTAATAGATCATAAGAAACTGAAAGTTGCTCAGACGTGTCTGACTCTGTGACCCCATGGACTATACAGTCCATGGAATTCTCCAGGCCAGAATACTGGAGTGGGTAGCCAATCCCTTCTACAGCAGATCTTCCCAACACAGAAATCGAACTGGAATCTCCTGCATTGCAGGCAGATTCTTTACCAGCTGAACTACCAGGGAAGCCCATAATATATCATAAGGGAGCTTCAGAGAAGATAACCTGGACCACCCTGGTGGTGCAGTGGTTAAGAATCCACCTGCCAATGCAGGGACACAGGTTTGACCCCTGGTCCGCGAAGACTCCACATGCTGCAGGCAACTAAGCCCATGTGCCACAGCTCTTGAACGCTTGAGTTGCAACTACCGAAGCCCATGAGCCTAGAGGGTGTGCTCTGCAACTAGAGAAGCCACTGCAGAGAGAAGCTTGCACACAGCAACTAGAGTAGCTCCTGCTTGCCACTAGAGGAAGCTCGTGTGCAGCAACAAAGACCCAGCACAGTCAAAAAATAAATGATTTAACAAAAAGACAACCTGCAAAAATTATTGTTGAAAAGTGGCAGAATGTCTTGATCCTCACAGCTTCATGGATGTGTTCAAGAATATAGCTAATTTTATTTCCTGCGAAACACCTCCGTTTTGTTCCTTGCTTTTCTTAGTGCCATGTTGGGAATGGTCACTAAACATCACTCCTGTGTGTCATGAGCTCCTTGAATGTTCAAAGGGACTAGCAAAGAACTCTCCAGGGCAGCTTACCTCTAGTCAGTGACTCTGTGCCCTCCAGTTGCAGCTACCTTGTGATTAGGAGCAAGACTTATAATTTAATGGTGTTTTACACTTTATGAGAGTGTGCCATCTGTGTGTGTAACCAAAAATGAGGCTACTAGCCCATCATAGTCAGACTCAGTTTTGCGTGGTTTTTCCAGGGCTGGAGATGGATCAGCCCTGCTCACCACCTCACATTCTCCCGCATCTCCCTAGTAAAGCTTTGGGACTTCGGGCTCCAGGTTGTTCCGTGACTCTGGAGTTTTCACAAGTCCTAGCTCCCTCCATGGGAGTCGATCTTCCCGGCACAGTGAGAGAAGCATCTGTTCACCTTGGGGTTATCTAGAACCTTTTCTAAAAGAAGCCTAAACATCTTCCTGGTTGAGAAAACTTAATAGTCAAACATTTAATTTAGTTCACATTTTAAAACTCTAACATACTATATTATCATCGTCTTGGTTTCCTGTGGCTGCTGTAACAAATTGCCACAAGCTGGGTGACTGATAATAGAAATTTACTCTCTCATCGTTATGGAGGCCAGGAAACAGAAATTGAAGGACCCTAGAGAGAATTCTTCTGGCCTCTTCCAGCTTCCAGTGGCTCCAGGCATTCTTTGGCTTGAGGCTACATCATGCCAGTTTTTGCCTTTGTTTTCACAGGACCTTCTCCTTTCTGGGTCTGTGCCTTTTCTTCTTCTGTCTGCATTTGTCATTGGGTTTGTTACCGAAAGTTATGTAGTGGGATTTGGCTGCTCTCCGCTCAAAAGCCAGTAAACAGCCCAGGTTGGTGGAAAGGAAAATTGCTTTATTTCAGATGCTGGCAACAGGTGGAGGGTGGGAATAGGGGAGGCAGACATCTGTCTAAAGGCTGACTGCCCCTAACCCCCCACTGGCAATCAGTGGCGACAAGAGCTTTTATAAACAGAAGTGAAGGTGTTGGTGGTGGGGGCAGCTCATGCAGAAACAGCATCTGACAGTCATCTTCATTCAAATTGGTCATCGGTGGTCTGACCAGCGTCATCTTGGTTGCTTTAGGTACAGTTAATCTTCAGTTCCAGGGTCCATTTGTTCCCATTTGTTTGAGGCTAATTCTTAGCATTGTGCATCTTATGTCATGGGTACAGTCTGGTCATCATGTAGTTAAATTCTTCCACCTGGTGTTTACTAAGACAGCTCACAGGATGTGTCTTAGAACAAGATCTATAGCCCTTGAGAAAGAACTAAAGGTCCTTGACTGTGCTTAATGACTACATCATTATGATTTGGTCTCCTTTGACTGTTTTCCTTTGTTTCTCCTTTTCCCATTTCTCTGATTAAACTTACTCTTTGCCTACAGTTTTTTTTTTTTACAGACAAAAAGCAGGCAGAGGACATGGCAGGGGCGAAGGACTATAGGGTCCTGCTTCATTTCAGATTTAGTGCCCACTTCCACTAAATCCAAGATAATCCAGGATATATCTTCTCCAGCAGATCTTCCCGACCCAGGAATCAAACCGGGGTCTCCTGAATTGCAGGTGGATTCTTTACCAACTGAGCTATGAGGGAACCCCTAATCTCATCTCAAGATTCTGCAAAGTCTCTTTCAGATGTTAGCACATGAACCTATCTTTTGGGGAGACCATCATTGAATCCATTGTAATCATGCTCTCTAAATAAGCTGCCTTGAGAAAATATTATATTCAACAATTGTAATGATGTAGCAAATGTTTAAAAATATTTCACTTTTAATTTTTAAGATGTGGAGTGATTAAAGAATTTGCCTGGCCAGAGATTAGGAATGCTAATTACCAGCTGCAGACATGTCTCTGCTAGTCATGGGAGCTGATCACTTTGGAGATTGGGAAGATAAAACACCACGTGACTCGCTGTATCAGTTGAGTGGGATGCAGACATAGGCAGAGCAATTTGCTGTTAGAGGGACACAAGAACTTATGGAGTGTTTCCCTTCTAGGGGCCATGCTACAAAGATGCTCTGGGGTCCTTGAAACTACCCAGGTTTGTGTCATACCACTTGAGTGAAACACTTTTAGTATGAAGCAAATAACTTTGAGTTAGGATGTCTTTATGAAAGATGTACATAGACTTGTACTTGATCAAAAAAAATCTAATAGTTAGATGTTCCATAATGAAAAAAGACTATTTCCGTTGCAGTTCTTGGCACATACTTTTGGTTTCAGAAATAGCTGTGTCTTGGTTTGGTCGTCTGCACTGTGCCTTCTGTCATTTGGCACTTCCAGCCTGTAGTAACTAAAAGGAATCAGCAGTTTATGAGAGCATGACAGACTAATGGGAGGGCAGATTTTGGTCGGATAAACACATTTAACTGCAAAGTTTTTATCATGCCAAATCATACACCAGAGAAATCTTATTGCATAGAGATCATCCTTAAAGTGCTAAGACTAGATTTTCAAAGCTATTTGTTTTAATGGTGTCTCATTAGCTGATCTAAAAAAACCTTAAAACTTTTGAGTCATTCTTTTATCTTACAAATGTTGAGTATTCTTTGTAGACAGGAATTGTCTGTTAAAGTAATATTTGACATCTACTGAATCAAAAATACTTTACAATGAAAGGCTGACATCTGTTTACTATATAAAAAAGGGTGCTGTGTATTTTTACTAGAAGAATTTTCCTTTAATAAGGCAGCCAAAAGCCATCTACACACACCAAACCAATTTACAGCCAAACCTGTTGAATACTAACACAGTATCATGGATGCTTAGCGATCCATTTTTTTCAGTATTACTCTGATTTGGTATTGAGTTTGTATAGGAGATATGCTTCTTTTTTTTTTTTTTTTTTTTGAGTGAAAGGAGAGAATAGCAATAAAAAGGTCTGGGTTAATTATTCATTTGGTGAGCTTTAATCTTTTCTGTGCTCTCAACTTTGATTTCATTATATTGGTAGTTGATCTTCCTTATTTAAGATCAAACTGCACTGAGTTCTTTTTCCGTTTTTTAATCAAGCAGTAGCAAACAGTCTGTGCCTTTGGCCAGTTCCACCTGAGATCTAAGTCACTGCAATTAGGAAGAGACCAGACAGAAGGCAGTCAACTTGGTAGAGTTTAAATCTGTGTGTAATCTCATACAGGTGCTGCTTCCTGTGCTCTGGAAAAATCCCTCATCACAAAACAGGCCAACTGAGCCACACCTGGGTTTAAGCAGAACATCTGGACCCACTCTTTGCTACTCACTCATGTTCTTCAAATCTTCCCAAAACAAATGGTGCTTTAGCTCAAGTCTGACACCAGAGATTTGTAAACCCTATGTGCACTGCCAAATCCAGTTTGATACGAAACACAGCTACTTTTCTTGAACCAAGTATGTTACAGATATGATACCCCTATCATATATTTCAATTAGCCAAGCCTCAAGTAATTTATGGGGGTCGTTTCTACCACTAGTAATAAATTTCATAATGGTATTAACAATTAGAGAATTTTTAAGGAAAGTTCAAGTCCAACAGCTATTAAATGCCCAAGCATTCATTGGTTATATGCTCTTTGTTTTCTAGTCATACAATCATTGAAAAATCCTGAAAATAGGGGTTTAACTATAATTAATTAAATGCCAGTTTCAGTGGGTCCTGGTTTCCTTAAGAAAAATCACCTATCAAACTTCTAAATGTCTAATTTTTACTTAGTGGAGCCACTTAATTCTTTGTACAAATCTGGAGGTTTTATAATTAAAAATATGTATTACAGGTATACTGTGGGCTTAGCGTTATGCTGAAATTTACTGATTATGCTGTAATTTACTGAATTATGTTGAATTTACTGATCTAGCAAACTTTTGGTGTAATTTGTGTGGCCTTAAATAGGGTCTTTCAGTAAGGGCTTTATGTGGAATTTTGGCATTTTGGCTCAGATGGTTACTAGTGAGTTTGGACGGTCAGGATGAAGAATGAATGGTATGGAGTAGGTATACCTTTTGTGGCTCCCATAAATGATGCAGAAACAGTGGGGATTATGTGGAGATCATCAATATATGTGTACATTTTAGATAAACACACTTAAATACATCTTCCAGTGTTAACATTTTGAACTGATAATCAGTTCATACAATGAGTTTAGTACACTTGAAATGCTGTCCTGTATATAGTTTGAATTCCTTGGTTTCAGTAGGTATTAGCCGGTGTTAGTCAAATTCACTATCTCCAAGAAGGCTTAGGAAGTAAAGAGGTAGGAGGGGTTAGGGATCAAGGGCATGGGGGGACGGAGGGAATGATGGAGAAGGAGAGGATTGCTAGTTTAGTAGGAAGCACCAAATGATACCTTATATTCCTGAAGGATAGAGATTGAGAGAGACTCTACAGAGTACCTTTGAAATTCAGAGTAACTTGGATCTGATTCAGATGCTCCCAGTGTAGGGCTAATGGGAGAGCTCCTAGAAGAGAATGTGTATATGCCTTGACTTGGTAATGATGCCACTTGGCCCTGAATCAGACTTAATGCCTCTTAGCCTTGGAGCCCAGTCACTCAAATAATGAAAGCACTGAAAGTTCCAAAAGTTTCTCTGCAGCATGATTTGTTTTTGGTTGATTGGACGCACACTTATGATATTAAATGTATGAACTAACTGGGCTTTCAGGCTTGAGAATTCTCAAGTTGGTAATTTTTGTGAAATATTCTTTGAAAACCTTTGAAGCTGTAATCATTTCTTTCCCCTCTGAACCTCGTATTTTGTGATGTGAATAGATAAACTACCCATCTCAAAGGTTAAGTTTTCTAGGATCAATTTCTTATATCCAGAAGCAGTGAAGTTGAAAGGATTGCAGAGGGCATGGGAAGTGGGGGAGAAGAGCAAAAGTTTTATGAAGAGACATGCAGACAAAGCGTGAGTGTGCAGAATGAAAGCTTGAGTATTCTAGAAAGTACGCAAAAGGTTGGCCTTTGTAAGAGGACCAAGAAATACAAAGGACTAGTAAAATAAGCCATTGCTTGAAGCTCACACTTTGGAGAGAAGTGGCTCTTACAAGAGGAAGATGTGATAGAATACAACATAGGATCCCTGCCCTAAAATTGTGTGAGGGTCAAAGAATTTTTGGCAGGGAGAAAGAAGTTCCGAAACAGATACCCAATGGAGAGGCTGTGGGAGCTTCCAAAGACATAAAGAAAGTCAGCAGAGTAACCCAGGTTATAAATAATGGGGGTAACACATTGTCTGAGAGGAAGGAAATGAGTTTTATGAAGGCAGAGACCATGGCAGGGAGTATTTCTTTTCCCAGCTCCAGCACAAGGCCTGGCACACAGCGGGTAAGCAGTGCTTGAAGAATGAGTGGGGCTGGGGACTATAAAGGTATAAAATTGGGCAAAATCAGCAAGGATGGGGAAGTATTTCTTAGGCATTAGGATAAAAACAAAGAAAAAGAAGATGATTTTCTGAATAAAAGAAACTGTGCTAAGTTGCTTCAGTCATGTCTCACTTTTTGGGACCCCATGGACTGTAGCCCACCAGCCTCCTCTGTCCCTGGGATTCTCCAGGCAAGAATACTGGAGTGGGTTGCCATGCCCTCCTCCAGGGAATCTTCCTGACCCAGGGATGGATCCTGGGTGTCTCCTGCTTTGGAAGGTGGGTTCTTTACCACTAGGAAGCCCAAAAGAAACTGTAAAGGATAGCGCAAATTTGTTGGAAAATTAAGCCTGAACTCTTTTTTGGGAAATGTCTTTCTAAGTTTCAGATCATATTTTCCAATCAAAACATACCTACATGAGAATATAAACTCAAGATAAAATTCAGTGTCCCCATCAGATAGTTTAGCTGAATATCATTCAGATCTGTGATTGATAGCTACATTCCATGTGTTTCTACAGCCCAAGAGGAAAGTGCTTATTATCCCTAACATCTCACTGCTTAGTAGTAGCTAGTTGATTCCAAGTTTGTTAAACACCTGAAGTATTTTGACGAGGCTACGCAATGCTTTTGCATTCATGTTCTAAAAATGTGTTCAGTCATGTCCCACTCTTTGTGACCCCATGGACTGCAGCACACCAGGATTCCCTGTCCTCCACTATCTCCCAGAGTTTGCTCAAATTCATGTCCATTGTATTTGTGATGCTATCTGACCATCTCATCCTCTGCTTTCTCACCCATGTTCTAAAAATGAGAATGCACACACACACGTGTAATTATTTTCAACCTAAGATCCCTGACAGAAATACATTCTTCTTTTATTTAATTATAACCTATCCCTCCAAGTGCTGTCAATAAGGTATTTTATAGATGGGGACAAATAAAGAAGGACTTTATTGGTTAAGAGACTTGAGTCTGGGACTTCCCTAGTGATTCATTGGTTAAGAATCCTCTTCCAATGTAGGGGATGTGGGTTCAATCTCTGGTTGGGGAACTAAGACCCCAAATGCCATGTGGTGTGATCAAAAACTAAACAATAATTTAAAGAATTAAAACCCTGGGTCTATAGAATTTTAGTGAAATCCTTAGAAATGATTCTCCATCATCTTAATTCAGGGACAAGCAGGACAAAGAGCCTGAAA
The DNA here is from genome assembly GCF_029407905.1 of Bubalus kerabau. Classification (NCBI taxonomy): domain Eukaryota; kingdom Metazoa; phylum Chordata; class Mammalia; order Artiodactyla; family Bovidae; genus Bubalus; species Bubalus kerabau. The sequence goes on from NC_073637.1 coordinate 36,723,572, forward strand.
TGAAATGCTAAGGAAATCCAGGTCTTAATTTTGGTATTTACTGCAAGGATTGAGCTACAGGTATCATGAAGACCAAAACATTCAGGGTGACAGTCTTTATTCCTTCACAAGCCATACGGGAGGCTGCCTGAGATATTTTCCTTCCTCGTGTGGCTGGTAGAGGTTCATGCCAGTGAGTAGGTTGAGTAGCTGCCTCTGCATGCTGGATCCAATAAGGAGATCAAGCTCTTCACTTTCCCTCAGAGTCTCAGGTGGAACACAGGTTGGTCTCAGAGTGATGTTTTTGTTAAATCTCTTGAGGTTGAGGTTGATTAACTTTTAGATGAAGCCACACTCTGAAATGAAGTTGAAAATGTCTTAACCTTCGAATAGGAATGGAATTCTCCCCAGTCATTACTAGCATCCACTGATGTTACAAATTTGTGGACGGATGTTATCCATTAAGGTGAAAGCAGAAAGAGGCTGTAAAGTTGACTTAGAAGGCTAAGTACTTTACCTTCAGGGAAGTGCATATAAAAATCTGTGCTGAACTGAATATATAGTCATAGTTAAAACTTTGAACACCTGGTGTTCAAACTGGCCAGGCAAAGTCATATAAAATACTGACATACTTTCTACTTACTGTTATTTTGATCTTCAGGCAGGTTAGTCTTTTTATTATGGCTGCTTAGGAATTTAGCCTCAGTGATAGGTCAACCCAGATGGCAGGTACTGAATGCCAACCGTGTGCTGGCACAAAGCCTGGATGAAGTCTAGTCCTAGGTCCAGACTAGATTTGTCAGGACCTGGTTGGTCTAATTTTAGCTTGGGTGAATGGAAATAATGGTTAAGTTCTTTAGTTCTTAACACTTTTTCTTGGTGATGTGACAAGTTGACATTTTTCAGAGAGATCAAAATCTGCAAGGCACTGCATGCCTGGCTTGGTTAGCTGAGCTGGTTGGAAACATGGGATTAATGAAGCTAAGGTTCCATTCGCATCTGGCCCAAGTTGCTTTGAAGGTGAAAAACAGTTCCCTAGCCACAGGCTGTATCTCTAACACTGCCTAGCTTCTTGATTTGCCAATAATCGCCATAGTTCAGAAGGAGGACTACTATAGAGTGGATAGAGAGAGTGGTGTTCAGGGAAAATCCTCTGTCATTCCTGGAAAAATAATTGAAAGTTCATGTACTGTGATGACAATTCAGTAGCATCATTTCTGTCCCTGAACAGCCTTGTTAAGGTGACCACACATGAGAGAGTGGAACCTGAGACTACCTTCATAAAAATCAAACTTCCGTGTGTGGATTGAAATATATGAGCTTCCCAGATGGCACTAGTGGTAAAGAACCCACTTGCCAATGCAGGAGACATAAGATCCTGGGTTGGGAAGATCTCCTGGAGGAGGAAATGGCAACCCACTTCAGTATTCTTGTCTGGAGAATCCCATGGACAGAGGCGCCTGCCGGGCTACAGTCCATGGGGTCACCAAGAGTTAGACATGACTGAAGCAACTTAGCACAACACAGCATTAGAATGTATGGAAAAGAATAGTGAATTTTTATTGAGCATTTCCTGCCTATCTGGTATTCTAAGCTTTTCCATCTGTATTAACCTATATAATCTTCATAATAGCTGTATGAAATAGTCTCAGTAGCCCTATTTTATCCATAGGGAAACTGAGGCATACAGACCATCATCCATTTACTCCAGGGGCAGATGGCAGGCTTGCTCCAGAGCTCCTATATTCACCACTGCACTCCACTTGAGCACTGCTTGGAGAGGGAATGCATTAGCTTGCCAGTCAGCTCTCACATAGATGAGAGCTATCCAAGGACTAATCTTGGTTCACTGGTGAATGGGAGCTACCTAATGGTCTTTGATTCTATTGCTGAACTACCAAGTCTACCAATTAGCTAAAATTAGTCCATGAAATTTTCATTCTTTCAACACCTGTGACATGTTAAATCAAGAAAATGTGCACTTGAATGTTTCTTTGCAAATATCTTTGGGTGTTTTTGAAAAAGCCTTCCAAATTGAAAGATATCTCTACTATCCATCCAATAAAACATCACATAAGTTGCTGCATGGGATAGAACTAGACATTCAAAAATTAAAGACATGACCCTCTGCTGCTTTCCTCCTGTCAGCCTCACAAACAAGTCCAATCTGCCTGATGGAAAAAGAACCCTCCCATTGGCCCCAGTTTTCCAACAGTCTGTTCATATCCACATGTCCTTGCTTTTAAGCTTGAGTTCTGACAGCCACTCTTATTCCTTAATCCACTGCGATGTGTTTTACTGCTCTATTCTACTGAAATAAGTCCCTTGAACAGTATCACTCCTCTTTTGTAAGGTTACTCTATCTCCTCTGGGTCCTTTTATTCTACCTGCCCTCTCCAGAATATTTGCTCTCACTTCTCAACACAGCTTTTATATTCGTTACGCTGTGACATCGAGGTAAGTTTCTTTTACCTCTCCTGTCTGTTTCACTTGCTCAGGCTGGCTCATACACAGGCGTTGCCTTACGTTCTTATCCTGAGCCCTCTCTTCTCTCCATCCTCTGTTCTTACCCTGGTTAATCTTCTTTTCACCCAGGAACCCGACAATGACTTGTGTCTGCAAGATGCCAAAATCTAATCTATGTCATCCTGAATTCTCTTCCAAGGCATTTTTCCATCTCCTTGTTATTTATTTTTCTTCTGACTGGCCTACCAATATTTCAGATTCAATTTGTCCAAACTATGTCCCTGCCTCCAGACTACTCTTGAACTATGCCAAGCTGGAAATCTGACTTATCATTAGCTTTTCCCCGTCCCTCATTCCCCATATCCAAGGGTTTGCCAAATCCTGTTGGTTCTATTTCCAAAAACCTTTTGGAATCAGTCTGTATTCCAATTCTATGGGAATAATTGAGAATTTTTATCCAAAATTACTGAGCATCTACTGTATGTTAGGCATTAGGCTAGGAGTACAAAGGTAGATAAGAGTTCATTCCCCTATCAGGGACCCTCCAGTTCCAGAGAGGGGACAGAAGGAAACAAGGCACTAGTTCGTATGGCAAGAAGTCTGCAGAGTGTGTCCTGTGACGCACACCTGGGAGAACAATGTGCCGTCAGCACAGGAAATGCAATCAGGTAATCCAATTTATTAGAGTTTGCTTGTAGCACACTACCACTTTCTGAGCGCCAGGAAACACTTAATTGCTTCCCAGGTGGCTCAGTGCTAAAGAATGCCTGCAAAGCAGAAGACACAGGTTCGGTCCCTGGGTTGGGAAGATCCCTTGGCAAAGGGCATGGCAACCCACTCTAGCATTCTTGCCTGAGAAATCCCATGGACAGAGGAGCCTGGCAGATTACAGTCCATGGGATTGCAAAAGAATCAGACACAATGTAGCCACTAAAACAAAAACAATTACATAAACAATGCTTAGTCTTTTACCACTAGTTGAGAGTTTTTTTTTAGCAATGATGTTTATTATGCTAAGTGTGATCTGCTTCTCTCTGCTGGCAGTGAGAATTTGAGTATTCTGAAAGCCTACCTGCTTTGTGCTATGTGACCCATGTGAAATTTAGAGTTGCCCTGTAATTTCATATCACGGAGCATAAAATATAGGAATTTCTGTCATAAAGGACCACTCAAAATTGTCACTGTGGCTCTTACTGCTGCTGCTGCTAAGTCGCTTCAGTAGTGTCCGACTCTGTGCGACCCCACAGACGGCAACCCACCAGGCTCCCCCGTCCCTGGGATTCTCCAGGCAAGAACACTGGAGTGGGTTGCCATTTCCTTCTCCAATACATGAAAGTGAAAAGTGAAAGTGAAGTCGCTCAGTTGTGGCCGACTCTCAGCAACCCATGGACTGCAGCCTACCAGGCTCCTCCGTCCATGGGATTTTCCAGGCAAGAGTACTGGAGTGGGGTGTCATTGCCTTCTCCGATGGCTCTTACTAGAACTGGATATATATATATATATATATATATATATATATATAACAACATTGAAAAAAATTTTAACACTACATTTTAGAAACTTTAAAAACAATATACTTGGATGTGGAAGAGTAGTTTATTAGCTCAAAATTTCATATTTGACTCAAATATTCTTGTGTTTGGGGTATTGCTATTAAAACCATGATTGTATGTTAAAATGGTTATATACTGGCAATTTTATATGACTCAACCTAAGTAAACTAAAACTATTTTTTGTTATTGCTTTTTTTTTTAAGTTATTAGGAACAGTAAAATTGAGCATATGTACTATGGTTTTTAAGGTTCCCTTAGTGGCTTGGTGGTAAAGAATCTGCCTGCCACGGAGGAGATGCAGATCCCTGGGTCGGGCAGAGCCCCTGGAGAGGAAAATGGCAACCTGCTCCAGTATTCTTGTCTAGGAAATCCCTTGGACAGAGGAGCCTGGCAGGCTGGGGTTGTAGAGTCTGACGTGACTTAGTGACTAAACAGGAGAAGGCAATGGCACCCCACTCTAGTACTCTTGCCTGGAAAATCCCATGGATGGAGGAGCCTGGTAGGCTGCAGTCCATGGGGTTGCTAGGAGTCGGACATGACTGAGCAACTTCACTTTCACTTTTCACTTTCATGTATTGGAGAAGGAAATGGCAACCCACTCCAGTGTTCTTGCTTGGAGAATTCCAGGGATGGCAAAGCCTGGTGGGCTGCCGTCTATGGGGTTGCACAGAGTTGGATATGACTAAAGAGACTTAGCAGCAGCAGCAGTGACTAAACAACTATAGTTTTTAGGGGAACCAAGGAGTGGTCATCCTTATGGCTTGGCCATCAGTATTCTTTATTCTAATTTTATTCCTTTGATTTTTTTTATTCCAATAAATATTCTTTAATGTTTAATACTTTACTCTCTCTGACATGAATGTATATTTTGGGGATGGGGCATTTTGACAAATCATCATTTAAATGCTCTCACTTAAGTAGTGCTTGGATTTGGAGCTCCCTAGCATGGCTATGGAAGTCAGCAGTGGGAAGAACTAGGTTTCTGTTTTTAAAAACAAAGCATCTAAGAGTCAGGGATATTAACATACCCTGCACTAACATACCCACCACCCTAACATATGGAGTAAATGATTCATAGAAGTGTGACTAGAGCTCTTTCTGTTCACAGAAGGCAAGAAAATATACAAGAGTTGGGAGAGAGAGAGAAAGTAACTGAGGGCATTTGTGATGGTATTAAAGAGTCATCTCTAGGCAACCATGACCTTCCGGTTTCTGTGAGTTCATACTCTGCTGGCCACACTATCTAGGGCTCCTTCTGATGTCATCCTTCCCACCAGATCTTTGCTTTTACTTTGGTCTCCAAGTTACCAGAAGAGATGTTCTGTGGCAGGAGGAGTAGGTTCTTATGGCTACGGGAACTGAGATGAGACTTCATCATCAATTCTAAGAATTGGGAAAATACAAATACGATTCTTTAAAGAAAATCAGGTTTCTAATGTGAACTATTCTGTTACTTTGATATATTTGTTATCACTCATATTTCTAAAGAAACAGATAAAAGATTAAATGGAACAAACATTTCAGCTATCATTCTTTTCATATGGTCCTTGGAAATGTACTCAAGGAAATTTTGGGAAAATTTTCAACTACCAATTGTGTTCAGTATAAGTTTTATTTGCTGATTAATATAATGAAACACTCAGTTTTCTTTTTTGCCAAAATATGTAATCCAAAGTGGAAGGCATAACTTCTTGACATTGTATTCCAGAGGCTCTCTGGAGATACGTGATATTTTAGTGTTTTCTTTATAATTAATAATAAAAGACTATTTTGAAAATATATTACTGCCAATAGAACAAAGATATTAATCCTAAAGTTACTATTCTACTTTCAGGGTAGGTATATTTAAAATTTTTATTTAAGGAAAACTACCAATTGAAAACATCACCCTATTTTTCTGTAGAACTTTTAAAGAACATGGAACTAAAATGTAGTTTGCTTAGAAAAGTCACTAGTCTTCTTGGTACATTGACAAAGTACTCACAATTCTGTTTGAACATTTGAAGTCTGTTGTATCATGCTCTGGACAAACTTTTAGATTAAAAAAAAAACTTAGCTAATTGACCTATTTTAAGTCTTCTCACTATGTTCCCAGCCTAAAGAGCAGAGTGCTTTTCTAAAGAGCTGGATTTTTTATGAGGTGTTAAATCAACATTGCCAAATGTAACTTTGTGGAGCTCACTGCACCCTTATAGTAGAGCAATGCAGGCTACTTGATCATTTGTGTATCTTTAATAGCCCACAATTAACCCTTCTTATAAGGAAATGTGTGGGATGTCTTGGTTATATATAAATCATCATGAATAGAATGCATTCATATTTATACAGGACCTAGGCCAGGAATCCCCTCCACATATCCCTCCACGTATCCATTTATATTTGTTCTGCACACTTTAAAATGTTGGCAGGACAGACTGCATGCATGGCATCTTGGATAGTGATGCATTCTTGATACACTGATGGAAAAAAATGGGTAAACCAGCTTGGGTTTCCTAGACTTTTAGGAAGAGGGGAGAGAAGAATTTTGTTTCCAGAACATGGCAATATCTGTTACCTCCAGACAGTCCTCTCCAGTTCAGTGTAAATTATCTCATATTCATTGTATTACATAATCCTCAAAGCTACCCTGAGAGCTGAAGAGGGCAAATGGTACCCTCAAGTCGTAGTAGAGGAAACTATGCCCAAGAGAATTGGCTTGAAAAATATTGAAAGTGGCCTTCAAAGCCACTTTCCTTACTAGTACTTTCTTTATAGAAATCTCAGTGTGGTTTTAGGAAGTTTAAGACAAAGCTTAAAAAGATCTTGACTTAAAATCACTTTAGAAATAAGTAAAGAGAAACAGCAAGTAAGATAGCCTTTAATATTATTTCTCAGAATTATTAAGGCTGGTAACAAGTATTCCAAGTGGTGACCTGGAACCAGACTGTTTGGGTATAAATCCAGATTCTTCTACTATCAATGTCGCTTAGATGAATAATATTTCTTTTCATAGTGATATCTTTATTCAGAAGAAAACAATGAAAATATTACCTTCTAGGGCTGTTCAGAAGATTAAATGTCAAAACATGTAGCAGTCAGTAATAGCATTCTAAACACTACTATCACTGCTATGTTGTAGCAAATGGGATTTTCCAAAGATGACAGTACCTTCCATCCCACATATTCTTCCACAATGTATCTTGCTACTCCCCACATCCAGAGGAGAGTCTAGTTCCTCTTGCCTTGAGTTTGGGTGGGCCTATGACTGCTTCAGAGCGTCCCTGGTGACTTGGATGGTAAAGGATCTGCCTGCAATGCAGAAGACCTGGGTTTCATCCCTGGGTTGGGAAGATCCCCTGAAGAAGGGAATGGCTACCCACTCCAGTATTCTTGCCTGGAGAATCCCATAGATAGGGGAGTCTGGTGGGCTACAGTCCATGGGGTCACAAACAGTTGGACACGACTGAGCGACTAAGCACATGCACATGACTGCTTCAACACACAGATTACAGTGGGACTTGAGTGGCTTGGTCACGAGAAGTGATGCACTTGCTGGAATACTCAAGCTTGGAGTCCTAGGTAACAAGGAAGAAGTCCAATTACTCTGAGGCCCCCATGCTGGGAGGAAGCCAAGTCACACAGGGAAGCTACACATAAGTGCTCTGGTCAACAGGCCTAGCCTTTGATTCATCCTAGCCCAGATGTGTCAGTGAAGGAGACTGTGGGTGATTCCACCCTCCTGTTATCAAGTCACCTCCAGCTTTCCTAGCTGAGATCCCAGACATTGTGGGGAAGAGATAAACTATTCCTGCATGCCCTGTCCAGATTCCTCACTCACGGAATCTGTAAGCATCTGGTTTGGGCTACAAAATTTTGGATTATTTTTTTATACAGCAATAGTACCTGGAACATGGCGTCTTTCCAACTCCATGAACATAGTAATCATATGTCTTATTCATTACTTAACATTTGTAATCTAGCATATAATAGTCTATTTGTTGAATGATGTATCATATTTTAAATAATTCCTCATTGTTGCACAACTAGATAGTTTTCCATTATTCTCAGTGATTCCACTTATCACTTGGAGTGAATACCTGAGAGTGGAACTGCTGAGTCTTGATATGGAGATACCAGAACATTTAATCACCATTATTGCCCATGAAGAATCATCCATAGAGAGCCTATCAAAGTCAAACCATCAGCATATACTTTAAAAGAAGAATCTGTGCCCATTAAATGCAGAAGACTGATTCATAAACCAGAATGATGGCTTTTGAAGAGAGCACCAATATATTAAAACAGAAGATTTGCTAGCCCTGGTGGTTCTTCACTTGATGTCTAGAAGTCCAAGAAAGTTGTGAAAAAGAGGTCTATCAGTTCAGTTGCTCAGTTGTGTCCAGACTCTTTGCGACCCCATGAATTGCAGCACGCCAGACCTCCCTGTCCATCACCAACTCCCCGAGTTCACTTAAACTCATGTCTATCGAGTCGGTGATGCCATCCAGCCATCTCATCATCTGTCGTCCCCTTTTCCTCCTACCCCCAATCCCTCCCAGCATCAGAGTCTTTTCCAATGAGTCAACTCTTCCCATCAGGTAGCCAAAGTACTGGAGTTTCAGATTTAGCATCATTCCTTTCAAAGAACACCCAGGACTGATCTCCTTTAGAATGGACTGGTTGGATCTCCTTGCAGTCCAAGGGACTCTCAAGAGTCTTCTCCAACACCACAGTTCAAAAGCATCGATTCTTTGGCGCTCAGCTTTCTTCACAGTCCAACTCGCACATCCATACATGACCACTGGAAAAACCATAGCCTTAACTAGACGGACCTTTGTTGGCAAAGTAATGTCTCTGCTTTTCAATATGCTATCTAGGTTGGTCATAACTTTCCTTCCAAGGAGTAAATATCTTTTAATTTCATGGCTGCAATCACCATCTGCAGTGATTTTGGAGCCCCCCAAAATAAAGTCTGACACCATTTCCACTGATTCCCCATCTATTTCCCATGAAGTGATGGGACCAGATGCCATGATCTTCGTTTCCTGAATATTGAGCTTTAAGCCAACTTTTTCACTCTCCAATTTCACTTTCATCAAGAGGCTTTTGAGTTCCTCTTCACTTTCTGCCATAAGGGTGATGTCATCTGCATATCTGAGGTTATTGATATTTCTTCCAGCAATCTTGATTCCAGCTTGTGCTCCTTCCAGTCCAGCGTTTCTCATGATGTACTCTGCATAGAAGTTAAATAAGCAGGGTGACAATATACAGCCTTGACGAACTCCTTTTCCTATTTGGAACCAGTCTGTTGTTCCATGTCCAGTTCTAACTGTTGTCTCCTGACCTGCATATAGGTTTCTCAAGAGGCAGGCCAGGTGGTCTGGTATTCCCATCTGTTTCCGAATTTTCCACAGTTTATTGTGATCCACAATCAAAGGCTTTGGCATAGTCAATAAAGCAGAAATAGATGCTTTTCTGGAACTCTCTTTTTCAGTGATCCAGCGGATGTTGGCAATTTGATCTCTGGTTCCTCTGCCTTTTCTAAAACCAGCTTGAACATCAGGAAGTTCATGGTTCATGTATTGCTGAAGCCTGGCTTGGAGAATTTTGAGCATTACTTTACTAGCATGTGAGATGAGTGCAATTGTGCGGTAGTTTGAGCATTCTTTGGCATTGCCTTTCTTTGGGATTGGAATGAAAACTGACCTTTTCCAGTCCTGTGGCCACTGCTGACTTTTCCAAATTTGCTGGCAGATTGGGTGTAGCACTTTCACAGCATCATCTTTTAGGATTTGAAATAGCTCAACTGGAATTCCATCACCTCCTCTACCTTTGTTCGTAGTGATGCTTTCTAAGGCCCACTTGACTTCACATTCCAGAATGTCTGGCTCTAGGTCAGTGATCACACTATCGTGATTATCTGGGTCATAAAGCTCTTTTTTGTACAGTTCTTCTGTGTATTCTTGCCACCTCTTCTTAATATCTTCTGCTTCTGTTAGGTCCATACCAGTTCTGTTCTTTATCGAGCCCATCTTTGCATGAAATGTTCCCTTGGTATTTCTTGAAGAGATCTCTAGTCTTTCCCATTCTGTTGTTTTCCTCTATTTTTTTTTTTGCATTGATCCCTGAGGAAGGCTTTCTTATCTCTCCTTGCTATTCTTTGGAACTCTGCATTCAGGTGTTTATATCTTTCCTTTTCTCCTTTGCTTTTCGCTTCTCTTCTTTTCACAGCTATTTGTAAGGCCTCCCCAGACAGCCATTTTGCTTTTTTGCATTTCTTTTCCATGGGGATGGTCTTGATCCCTGTCTCCTGTACAATGTCACGAACCTCCGTCCATAGTTTATCAGGCACTCTATCTATCAGATCTAGGCCCTTAAATCTATTTCTCACTTCCACTGTATAATCATAAGGGATTTGATTTAGGTCATACCTGAATGGTCTAGTGGTTTTCCCTGCTTTCTTCAATTAAAGTCTGAATTTGGCAATAAGGAGTTCACGATCTGAGCCACAGTCAGCTCCTAGTCTTGTTTTTGCTGACTGTATAGAGCTTCTCCATCTTTGGCTGCAAAGAATATAATCAATCTAATTTCGGTGTTGACCATCTGGTAATTTCCATGTGTAGAGTCTTCTCTTGTGTTGTTGGAAGGGGGTGTTTGCTATGACCAGTGTGTTCTCTTGGCAAAACTCTATTAGCCTTTGCCCTGCTTCATTCCGTATTCCAAAGCCAAATTTGCCTGTTACTCCAGGTGTTTCTTGATTTCCTACTTAGGTTGTGTCAAATATTTGTGCAAGTCTAATTTATCTTATGTGTTCTTAAATTAAGGCAAGCTGTTACAAGCATGATGAGTTCTCTCTCTTTTTGCCAGACTTATCTTGTGTTCAGGGATTCCAATGACGAAGTCAAAGGAACTTTGAGGCATAGTTTCTCTAGCAAATGCTGTTAGCAGAGTCACATATTGGATCGTATCTGAATGCAACACGTCCCATCCATCATTTGATCAACTCTGACAGAATATAGTGGTGGTAGTCAAATTTAAGGGTCCAGTAGAAATAAACATTAGTTTATTTATGATGGAGTAGTTAGAAAAAATGTCCCCCCCACCCCCTGTTCACTGAAGAATAAACATAATAGAATGTATTGGGATTTGAGGTCAGAGAACAAGAGGGTTAAATTCTAGGCAGCTCATTGTAATATCGGGATATTCTCTTACCAGTTTTTGTGAAGGCTAAATGAGTTAACACATGAAAGATCCAGTCACAATGGATGGCATAGCAGTATTCCACAAATGTTATTGGAATCCAAATTTACGTTTCTATACATCTGTCACTGACTTCAGAATTAGAGCATCCTTTTCCCTGTATAGTAATAATTCTGGAATTTTTCAAACCACAAGCTAGTTCAAACTTATGCTGATTTGTAAGATAGAGATAACATCTTTCCTTCCATTATTCGTACTATTGATAACCAAGTGAGCACCACATAAAAATCATCTCATAGCATGAGTTACTAGATAAGTCATACCTGTTCATCTTATTTTAGTTTTAATTGCAGAAGATGATTTTTCTTTTATTTAATTGAAGTATAGCTGATTTACAATGTTGTGTTGGTTTCAAGTGTATAGCCAGTGATCAGTTATATGTATATTATTTTTCAAATTATTTTCCCATTTAGATCATTACAAAATATTGAGTATAGTTCCCTATATAGTAGGTCTTTGTTGGTTATCTATTTTACATATAGTAGTGTGTACATGTTAATCCCAAACTCCTATTTTATTCATCCCCCTGTTCCCCTTTGGTAACCTTGTTTGTTTTCTATGTCTGTGAGTCTATTTCTGTTTATAAATAAGTTTATTTGTATCATTATTTTTAGATTCGACAAAAAAGTGATATCATATTATACTTGTTTTTCTCTGTCTGACTTACTTCACTTATTTACTTGACCTAATAATCTCTAGGTCCATCCATGTTGCTGCAAATGGCATTATTTCTTTCTTTTCTATGGCTAAGTAATATTTCATTGTATATATACCACACAGAAGATGACTTCTGATTCTATTCTTCAGCTCTGAAATTGTATCATATCTTTCAGAACTTGTGTTTTTTCCATGCATCCATAGAGGCCATGAATTAAAGTGTAGTTAGGTTAATATTCATTTGTGGCTTAGACAGTAAAGAATCTGCCTGCAGTGCAGGAGACTCAGGTTCTGTCCCTGGGTTGGGAGGATCCCCTGGAGAAGGGGATGGCTACCCACTCCAGTATTCTTGCCTGGGAAATGCATGGAGAGAGGAGCCTGGTGTGCTACAGTCTGTGGGATCACAAAGAGTTGGACACAACTGAGAGAGTAACACTTTCACTTTCAGGTTAATATTACTAGAAGTCAACTCAGAATTTATTTGATTTTGTTATCATGTCATTGTATTGATTAAGAAACTGAAGTCCAAATGGATCATGTCTGAAAAAGCAAAAGCAAACTGAGTAACCATCCAACAAAATGCTCTCATTTTATGCATTTAGGGAGGGTATGTATTTATTGTTATAAATCAAAGACTACCTCTGAGGAATTATGTCTTCTATTGCAGTGCTTTACCTAACAACTTCCCTGTGGTTTTATGTCATACATTAAAAAAAAATAATTTTATTTATTTATTTTTGGCTGCGCTTGGTCTTTGTTGCTGCGTGGGCTTTTCTCTAGTTGCAGCAAGCGGAGGCTACCCTCCAGCTGCAGTGCACAGGCTTCTCGTTGTGGTGGCTTCTCTTGTTGCGGAGCACAGGCGATAGGACCTGTGGGTTCTGTAGTTACAACTCCCCGTTTCTAGAGCACAGTTTCAATCGTTGTGGCTCATGGGCTTAGTTGCTCTGCAGCCTGTGGGGTCTTCCGGGATCAGGGATTGAACCCGTGTCTCCTGCGTTGCCAGGAGGATTCTTTACCACTGAGCCACCGGGGCAGCTGCAAGTCATACAGTTGATATTACCGAATTAATACTAAAAATTTAGACGCCCCAATTGCTAATTGAGAAAATGCTTCACACTAGGTTTGAATAAGGTTCTTATGAAAACATTGGGTAAGATTTAGAAAGTTTGTTTTCTACAAAAGGAATTATAAAGTTATTTGAGCTGGAACACGGGGTGACTTTATAGTGACAAATCCTCAGGTGATTGTTATGATCTTAGTGTCCTTTGTATACTTTTCATTTTGTCTTGAGTCTTAAGTCCAAACAGAGTCACTGAAATAACAAAAGAATGAAGTAAGTTCCTGGGTAGATTTGAAGCTCAGTTTGACTCCTTATATGGTTAAACTGTATTAAAGTTCCCATTTGCCTTTGGATGAGAGGAACATAAAAATGTACATTAATTGCTGATGAAAGTTAGAATCGTTTATTGTCACAAGAAGGATTTGATTTGTCTTGCTTACACAGGCACTGAGAGCAGGTGCATATTTATATCTACAGAATTTATACTTTCCTTCCTTTCCCTGGAAATGAATTGTCAAAGTTTTTTTTTTTTCTATGCTCTCCTAACAAAATGTTATCTGATCAGAACAACTTGCCAATCAACCTTTGCCAACTCAGAAATAATCAGGACAGAATATATACTATTAACATTGCTGAGACCACACCGTGGGTTAAAATCAACTGCTTTCTTTAATCATCTCACGTATTTGTTATTTTGTTTTTTGGTGGTAGAAACTTATCATAAGACTGTGGGTAACTTAGACTAATTGTTTTTCTCCAGCAGTTCTCAATAAAAATTTTCCCAGCTCCCTTCCTATTTAAAAAAATGAAACACGTTCCCTCCTTTTTTTTTTTTTTTTTTTGGACAAGAATTTTAACAACTATAACTCTGAAAAGGGCTGAGGTAGAAGTGAAAATTTTACAAATGTTATTAGACACAGTTATATATTTATTTTTTGCAGTCAAGGAACTAGAAACGGTAAAGCATGAAAGAAAAAGTAGACTATTTGCTTAAAACAGAAGTCAGAATGTTGCACAAGAGCTGTCTATAAAACGGGAAATATTGCTTGACTGTTTTGAATCTGTTCCAAGACTCCTTAGCACCCCCACCCCTCCACCTTACCCCAGTCAGGTTACCTGTGTTGTTTGTCGATTACCTAGAAGTGGCAAAGGGGATTGTGAAGGGGGAAAGGAATAGAAATAAAAGTGCTTTCTTTGCAAAATAGGGAGCGTCCATTCAACATTTCCCACTCTATGTATATGAAAGGAAATAAATTAGAAGACCACAGTGAGGGATCTCATCGATTATTTCTAATACAAAATCTCTCTAAATTTTAAATCTGCTAATTTTCTTTTTTTTAATTTTATTTTATTTTTAAACTTTACATAATTGTATTAGTTTTGCCAAATATCAAAATGAATCCGCCACAGGTATACATGTGTTCCCCATCCTGAACCCTCCTCCCTCCTCCCTCCCCATACCATCCCTCTGGGTCGTCCCAGTGCACCAGCCCCAAGCATCCAGTATCGTGCATCGAACCTGGACTGGCAACTCGTTTCACACATGATATTTTACATGTTTCAATGCCATTCTCCCAAATCTTTCCACCCTCTCCCTCTCCCACAGAGTCCATAAGACTGTTCTATACATCAGTTGCTAATTTTCTCTTTAGGTGTCCAGATGAAGGCAAAGAAGATGCTATCTAGTGTCTATTATCCCACGATGGCTAAGAAAGTTTAAGCATTATGTGTTCCTCCTGCTTAAGCCCTATAGTATATCCACATGATGACAGCAACATGGGAAAAAGTCAGCAACAAGTCTTTCTGAAATTTTTATTTCTTTTGCAATATTGTGTCAAATATCCAGTTGGATTTTCTTTAAGCTGGTTGTTTGACCACTGTGGGGTAGAGGGAGGTGAGAGAGGGAGGGAAGGAGAGAGCGACTGGCGGGAGGTTCAGATTATTTCATCCTGATCTTTTGCAACATGTGGTGGTCAAGGCTCATTGACTCTACATGGTTGAACCACATGAAATTGCTGTTTTTATTGGTCAAAATGGTTACATATCAGCAATTTCATATGCTGCAACTTGTTAGGCAGTAGTGAACACCTATGCTTTTGTTATTCCTTAATTTAGCAAGTATTTATTGAGTCCCACTTTATATAAAAGAATGTAAAACACCAAAGCCTTTTCTAGAGCCCCTTGACTGGGGCCTTGAATGCTCTTATTTCTTTTAAGACTACTTAAGTGGTCAAAATTACTTACTTTGGGAGTTAGTGTAATGCGTTTCCTTCCCCCCACCTTTTTGCTGTTGTTGTTGCTCTGCAGTGCTCTTGATTTTCACATAAGGGTGGTTAACTTCTACATGTAATTTTCATCTTAACTTTCCATTTAACATGAGAAAAATATTTCATGTTATAAAATTTTCATAACTCTATTTCAAGGGCTATAAAATATTTCTTTAAGTGGATAGTTTATTGGCCATTCCTATATTTGGGGGACATTTAGATAGTTGGTAACTGTCTTTGCGCATAAAGTTTTTTTTCCTGTTTGCAGGTTATTTCCCTAGGATAGAGTCCCCAAAGTGGAATTACTTGGTCAAAGGGTATGAACATAGAAAAATCTCTTGATACACATGTCAACTGGAAATAGCTGTAGTTTTACTACTGCTTGATATATGAAGTTTGACTCCTCATCAGTCACAGGATATGTTAAAAACAGTTTAAAATGACTTGCTTACATGGTGGTCCCAAACCGTATTCAATGACGATGTCATAGTCCAGATAAAGGAAGAGGTTTGGAATTGCTCATTATCAAGAGAACCAATAGCTTTTCTCAGAGGGAATGGCGTCTGAATAAGCTGATATCGAAAAGAAAGGCTAAGTTCCCAACACACACAAGATTTCTTAAAGTTCTGTTAGTAATTACTTTTGCCTTGAGGAAATGAGGGAAAAGGAGACCAAGTGTCAGCCTATGTTTGGGGAATTTTCTAAAGAATATGTTACAGTTTTCACACCCTGGGAAAGAAGAAGTAAAAAGCAGAATATGTTTAGGTTTAGTGTATTTTTGCTTAACATATATGATAAACCAGAGGTATTTTAGTATTGGTTAATAACATCTATCAGCATATTTAAAAATTCCTGCATATTTACTATAATGTATCTTCTCAGTTAAGGAAACCATTTTCCAAATGTTTGCTCTACAGACAGTATACTTTAAATCCAGTGTCTCAAATATTATGTTATATATAATAAAACTTTAGGTGTTAAACAATTGACAAAAGGATAAATTTTCATGCTCAGAATATTTTGTTTTCTAAGACAAAAGTCCAAAATACTTGATCCATGTAGGTACATGTACCCTTTAAAGTATTCCTTAGTTATTCTGGAAAACTAAGGTGCTACTTGGGCTTCCCAGGTGGCTCAGTGGGCTCAGTGGTAGAAAATCCACCTGCCAAGCAGGAGACTCAGGTTCAATTCCTGAATTAGGTAGATCCCCAGGAGAAGGAAATGGCAACCCACTCCAGTATTCTTGCCTGGAAAATCCCATTCACAGAGAAGCCTAGTGGGCTGCAGTCCACGGGATTACAGAGTCAGACACAACTGAGCGACTAAACAACAAATCTTCCTAAATAAAGCAATTGGACTAATGCTACTGAGACTCTATAGCTTCTATGGGTCTGAGGAGAAAACAAGCTAATGAAGAATAAGTGCCACAGGTGATGAATTTGGTCAGTGGGGAACTCGGGGAGAGGAGGAACCACAGGGTCAAGGTGTGACTGCTATGTATGTTGGCCATCTTACCCGTCCAGATGGTGCTTAGAGACTGGCTTACCCTAAAATCCAGGGCCCAGTGTGATTCAAGTGGGATCATTAACATCACATGAACTATAGCCATATCAAGCAAGGGAAAATGCCTGGGCCATGAAAATACTCTGCCTTGGGGCCAGGACAAAGCATCAGAGGACAGGTAGTTGTCAGGGTCTTTTGAGCCACATCCATGCAAGGCAGTAGAGTACAGTGGTTTGGAGCAGGGATCTAGACAGCTTAGGTTAGAAACAGGGTTCTACTTTCTGCTAGATGTGTGATTTTAGGTGAATTCCTAACCTCTCTATGCTTCAGTTTACTCATCTGTGAGACAGGGCTAATAATAGTCCCTACATCAGGGTGGCCATGAAGATTAAGTGATTTAACACATGCTAAGAAGAAGAGATGCCAAGAATACACAGAAGAACTATACAAAAAAGATCTTCACGACCCAGATAATCACGATGGTGTGATCACTGACCTAGAGCCAGACATCCTGGAATGTGAAGTCAAGTGGGCCTTAGAAAGCATCACTACGAACAAAGCTAGTGGAGGTGATGGAATTCCAGTTGAGCTATTCCAAATCCTGAAAGATGATGCTGTAAAAGTGCTGCACTCAATATGCCAGCAAATTTGGAAAACTCAGCAGTGGCCACAGGACTGGAAAAGGTCAGTTTTCATTCCAATCCCAAAGAAAGGCAATGCCAAAGAATGCTCAAACTACCACACAATTGCACTCATCTCACATGCTAGTAAAGTAATGCTCAAAATTCTCCAAGCCAGGTTTCAGCAATACGTGAACCGTGAACTTCCTGATGTTCAAGCTGGTTTTAGAAAGGGCAGAGGAACCAGAGATCAAATTGCCAACATCCGCTGGATCATCGAAAAAGCAAGAGAGTTCCAGAAAAACATCTATTTCTGCTTTATTGACTATGCCAAAGCCTTTGACTGTGTGGATCACAATAAACTGTGGAAAATTCTGAAAGAGATGGGAATACCAGACCACCTGATCTGCCTCTTGAGAAATTTGTATGCAGGTCAGGAAGCAACAGTTAGAACTGGACATGGAACAACAGACTGGTTCCAAATAGGAAAAGGAGTTCGTCAAGGCTGTATATTGTCACCCTGTTTTTATTTAACTTATATGCAGAGTACATCATGAGAAACGCTGGATTGGAAGAAACAAACTGGAATCAAGATTGCCGGGAGAAATATCAATAACCTCAGATATGCAGATGACACCACCCTTATGGCAGAAAGTGAAGAGGAACTAAAACGCCTCTTGATGAAAGTGAAAGTGGAGAGTGAAAAAGTTGGCTTAAAGCTCAACATTCAGAAAACGAAGATCATGGCATCTGGTCCCATCACTTCACGGCAGATAAATGGGGAAACAGTGCAAACAGTGTCAGACTTTATTTTTGGGTGCTCCAAAATCACTGCAGATGGTGACTGCAGCCATGAAATTAAAATACACTTACTCCCTGGAAGGAAAGTTATGACCAACCTAGATAGCATATTGAAAAGCAGAGACATTACTTTGCCAACAAAGGTCCTTCTAGTCAAGGCTATGGTTTTTCCAATGGTTATGTATGGATGCTAGAGTTGGACTGTGAAGAAATCTGAGTGCCGAAGAATTGATGCTTTTGAACTGTGGTGTTGGAGAAGACTCTTGAGAGTCCCTTGGACTGCAAGGAGATCCAACCAGTCCATTCTAAAGGAGATCAATCCTGGGTGTTCATTGGAAGGACTGATGCTGAAGCTGAAATTCCAATACTTTGGCCACCCCGTGCAAAGAGTTGACTCATTGGAAAAGACCCTGATGCTGGGAGGGATTGGGGGCAGGAGGAGAAGAGGACAACAGAGGATGAGATGGCTGGATGGCATCACCGACTCATGAATTGGTGATGGACAGGGAGGCCTGGCATGCTGCAATTCATGGGGTCGCAAAGAGTCCGGACATGACTGAGTGACTGAACTGAACTGAAGTGCCTAGAATGGTCCTTGGCATGTAGTAAATACCAGTTATTTTTTTTTCCTCTCCGTATATTAAAATAAACATCCAAGAGGGTTGCAGAAAGCTTTTGGCACATTTAAATGAATATATTTAACAAATTCATCTTTTACACGCACAGCACAGTGACTATAGGGTGTCTTCATTTGGGAATTAAGTCAGAAGTCTAAATCCAAGGTCATTTGTGACGTGAAGATGATGAATGGGTTTTCTGATAAACTCCATACAAGGCCCCAGTGGTCAGACCACTGCTTCCTTCCTCAATCACTATGCTGATTAAGTGTCTTTTCCTTTCTTGAGAGAGTGCACCACTCAAAGGAAGCATTTATCGCACTAGGGAATGACTTTGATAAAGTGTCTCTGCCTACCCAACTTTTCCAGTTACTTGAGAGCAGCCACTTAGGGCAGAGAGCACATAGTTGAGGCTCCATGTGTTAGTGCTCCTAAGATCTGATGGCTAAGTGATATGGAGCATGGTGCTCAGGACCAGGGGAGAAAGTCAAAGTGGGTCATTCATGGAAAATTCATGCTTCTCCAGGTGCCCTGACATGGTGCAGTTGAATGGCAGGTCAGACACTGGTCAGAGGAAATAGCACAGAACAAGACAAAGGATTTCTTTTCTTTTTGTTAATTTATTTATTTGTTTTTGGCTGTGCTGGGTCTTGTTGCTGCACGAGGTCTTTTCTCTTTAGTTGCAGCTGTGTTCCAGTGCACAGGCTTTGCATTGCAGTGGCCTCTCTCGTTGCAGAGCACAGGTTCTAGGTGCCCAGGCTTCAGTAGTTGTGGTGCCTGGGCTTAGTTGGCCCATGACATGTGGAATTTTCCCAGACCAGGGATTGAACCCTTGACCCCTGCATTGGTAGGCGGATTCTTAACCATTGGACCACCAGACCCCCAATGCTTTGGAAGCTGTGCCTGAATTGGTGCAGTTCTGGGTTAAATGTTGGGAGATAGGACAGGTCCTTCTTTGTAATTAGATATTTGAAACAATACTGTAGAACATTCATACCTGTCTACGAGGTCTTTACAGAGGTCTAGAGGACTGCAAGTCTTGGTGAGACTTGCAAAATTCCTTGTGGATTAAGCAAAGTGGTGCCTGAAACATGGACCAAGGAACCTTGCCATTTTCCATATTCCAGAGACCAGATATTAAGGAAAGGTGTGTTGTTTCATTTCTGAAACTGAAACACCTAGAGTTTCAACCAAGATTTGCTGTTGACTTTAGGTCACTTGTACAAGCCCGTAGTAAACTGAAAACTTTTGCTTCTTTTGACACTTCTGTTTAGCAACTATGAAGGCTGTTTTTATAGCTTTTCTGTCTCTCAGAGAATCATTTTTCATTATTTCTCAATATCACTATCTCACAATAAAGCATCTTGTTACGTGATATCCAAAGTATCTTTGATTTTTTTCTTTAGTATATACTGATCTATAAAAAAAGTTAAAATTTACACATGATATTGGTTTTTACTTAAATTATGTCTTTTGACAGTCAAATGGACTCTAATAAACATGAAAGATAGAGTTACTTCAAAAAATGACTTAAGGTCAAAAATTTAACTATCTTATTCAGGGGCTATTAGCTATGTGTGAAAAGAAAAATTGTGGCATATGAGTTGAAAAGATTCATTAAAATTCATGGCAAATCTCACTGGGAGTGAGTCATTGGGAACTATTGTTAAAACTCAAACAATGTGTGTTATGCCTCTAGGTGGTCACTTATTTGGAATTTTTCTCTCATACACAAGCCATATACCTAGACTTTTTTTTTTATCTTCTCCAAGTGTAGTACTTAAGCGTGTTACAGCTCCTCAAAAGTGAATTTCTCCATTGTTTTGGAAAATTATTTCTACTTTTACCTCGCACATGCCAGGTAGCTCTCTCAGCTGTTGAGATCACTCAGTTGGTGTGCTGCTGTGTGTCTGAAAGGAGGAGTAACAAAACAGCCTCACAGATAAAAAAGAAACTAGTTGGAGCCATTGACAAAGATGATGGGAAAGATTAAAGACAACTGGAGAATTTACTGGAGTAGCATGAAAAATAAATTACCCGAGTGAAGTAATGATTAATGAAACCAGTCTTAAGAATCAGCTAAAATTGTGCTCTTAAATACCTTTAGGAGTACTTTTCTCTTTGCTTTGTGATCAGGGACATACATTATAACATTACTTATGCTTTAAATTACTAATTTAGAAATGAAGTTTTTTTTTATTAGACTGAAAAAAAATGGAACATACTTTTTCACCATTGCAAGATTCTGATGTAATTTCTTAAGTCTTGCCAATGGCCTTTGGAAGTATGAAACCTCCATGGTAATATAAAGAGTCATTTAATGTATTGTCAAAAATTATTCTTGAGGTTAATTTTATCATTTAAACTGCTGTGTATTGGTGACTTTTCTTGATGGATTACATTATGCACACAAATAAGTGCCTCCAGTTTGTTTTGCCTACTGATCAACAGAAAGCTTTTTTTTTTTCATGGGGAAATGGAAGCAAAAATTTTGCTGCCTGGAAATATTTAAGTTGAGCACATTTATAGAATAATGAAACTGCTGACCCAAAAGACTTAGATGAATGTCATGTATTTTAACTCGGGTGACGGTGAAGGGAATAAAAAAGGGTTAAATTTAGGTGTATAAAATTGTGTGTGTATACTTTCTAGATGTGGGGAAGAGAAGCAAATAGAGTTCAAGAAAATACTCTTCCATTTCCAAACACTGTGTTTTATATTAAAGCAATTTATCAAGAAACTGTAAGTTATAAATCTTTAGCTTATGACTACAGCAAGGCCTTCAGCTTGAACCCAAGCTACACACACTCTGTGATTCCAGCATATCTGAACATCTTGTCATGTGCTTATCTGGGGACAATTTGTAAAAAGTCCAAGAAGCCTCCTGAGAATGAGTGAATCATTAAGGCAAAGACAAGGTTGGGAAACAAAGTCTATGAGCTATAGCGTGGGGGAGGCTGTTCTGCCTGCATGTGGCTCATCTTTGTCTTTCACGTGCCCTTGTTCTTCTTGGGGAGTATGCCAGATCCCAGTGGAAAGAGTCACGGTGAAACCAGTAAAAGAGCGTTTTCACTTTTCTATGAAAATGTCGTGCTGCAGTCCACAGGGTTGCAAAAAGTCACACATGACTCAACTGAACTGATGAAAATGTTTAAGCTATTAGTGAACATAAGGTAGTGACACTCTTGTGACCAGGTTGCAGAGTATGGAGGAAGTGGGGCCCTTGTATGGAACTGAGTGGGTTTTGTGCAGAGCACGACTCAGGGGGACGTGGGTTAATCACCTGCAGAATCACAGGCAAGGGCCTGGGGAGAGGTGTTCTCTTTAGTAGAGAGACTTGCGTGGTCATGGCCACTTGAGCCTGCTCTGACTTTGGCAAGAGGTGGCTTTGACGTGGTCCATGCCTTGGGACATGGCTGGCTTGGGAGATTGGCTGGCTTTGGAGAGTTAACAGCCTCAAGCCCAGTAGGAGGTGTCACTTCTCCCAATAGCAGGAGAAATAGGATAGGATGGAGGAAAGGTACCCTATGGGAGCTGGGAGGGTGGTGTCTGTGTTATAAACCCACTGCAGGTATCCAGCAGGGGCTCCCAGATGGGTAGAAGGGAGATCAAACTGTGGGAGAGAGCAAAACCAAAGGAGCAACAGCAGATTCTGTGACTTGTACTCTAGCATGTGCCCCTCCAAGTTCATGGAGCCCTGGGAAAGTGGATGTTCTGTATCTTTTATATTCATTTTATATTGCTGAAAGTACAAGCCAAAACCTCATCATTCGGTAATAAAGAATATTTATGTCACTATTGAATGGCCATTAAGTGTTAGAGAATATCAATATTCACTTAAACGGTAATGCATTGACTACTGTGTAGTTTCTTCATGAAGGCTGCTATGAGCCCAAGTCCGTAAAGATGGTAGAACAGCCTGAGATTCTCAAGGCAGTCAGGGAGGCTGTTCTTTGTATGGACAGTATTTCAGGCAGCCGTGTCCATTCCATGCATACATGTCTGCTCTATGTGGCCACCTCATTTCTACTTAATGGCTTTTCAAATCAGAGACTGAACTCACTCTCAGAGTGAATGGGTATGTCATTCCTTCCCTCTAATCTGTAACCCTCCAAAACAATTCAAGAACTATCATTATACCCGTCTGATAGACGGCCAAACTGAGGCTCACAGAAGTCGAACAAATTGCTAAAGAGGGCAGCCAGTAGAGGTAAAGTCTTAATTCAAGCCCAGATCTATGTCTTCCTACAACCAATGATCTGTAAGGTGTTCTCTAAAGCAAAGTGCTGGATCCCATTGTGAATAGGGGTTAAGGACTGTAGGCATTAGAGATTCACTTTTAGTGCGATTGCCTCATGAAATGTTAGAACATATCAATGGTGTTTTCTCAGATGTAGCAAACATGATTCAATGGAGGAACAACTGCATAACTAAATTATAAATCAAATTCTCCAGTTTGGCATTTCTTCAAGTTGCGTCATTGATTCTCCTGATTCACTCTATATCTAACTTTGCATAAAAACTATAATGATGACTTTTTGATCCTGTGAAAGAACATGGCCTCTAATTGAGGTCTGTTTATGAAGCGAGTCTACATGGGATTTACCACAAATATGGAGAAATATGAACCCAAGTTTGGTTTTTTGGTATGTCTATTAGGGTAATTGCTTTGTTCTTGATGTTGTTGTATTTATCTATATACAAACAAATGGAAAAACTTTATAAGAATTATACATGAGTATTGTCTCTTGTGCAAACACGTCATTAACAGAAGTTGTGGGAAAGAAGATTGGGTAACAATAGAAAGTGATTCAGAGTTGGCTTGGCAAACCTTGAGGTCTAGCACAGAACCAAATACTGCTCTATCTGGTTATTTAGCTCTCATGCACATGATATTTACTATCTAATTAAATTATAGACTCCTGATGATAAATGCCGTCTCTTATTGTTTGTTTGTACACTCTACAGTATACTATAGTACCCTTGGGGAAGGAAATGGCAACCCACTCCAGTATTCTTGCCTGGAGACTCCCATGAACAGAGGACCTTGGTGGGTTACAGTTCATGGGGTTGCATTCGGACATGACTAAGCAACTAACACATATACATTACCCTGCTGCTGCTGCTAAGTCACTTCAGTCGTGTCCGACTCTGTGCAACCCCATAGACGGCAGACCACCAGGCTCCCCCATCCCTGGGATTCTCCAGGCAAGAGCCCTAACTCAGTACATAAAATTGCTTTTGTATTGAAATGCAAACTTACAACTAACTTGGATCTTAATTCCCGCTAAGGCGTAAGTTCTAAAACCACCTCCTCTGCATGAATTTCATTTGACCTTCAAAGTGACCATGTGTAGGAAACCAAGCTATTCTCTCAACCTGCCAGGCATGGACCAATTGTCAGCCTTCCAGGAAGCCTTGCCAGGCTCCTTTGTTTGGGTTGAATGCCTTCCCTTTGTGTTCTGTACATACCGAATTTGAGGCATTAATCTCATCTTTTAAAAATTGATTTGATTTTTATTTTTTGTCTTCCCCAGGGGCCTGAGAGCTCCTCCAGGGCAAGGGTCACATTTACTTCTTCACTCACAAGTCCTACCACCGTGTGATAGGTGCTCAGTACACATGCATGTGAATGACTTGTCCTCACAGTGCTTTGTAAAATGATGATTCCTTTGTATGTGAAGATATGCTCATTTGCATAGGGCAATATTTCTTTTGAAATGGCCAAACTAGCTCTGTCCTAATTTGGAATGGCTTAGGCTCATCTGTCCATGGGATTCTCTAGGCAGGAATACTGGAGTAGGTAAAAGTCATTAGTTTTGATTTAAATAAAATGTGAGACAACTCTTATAGTGGGAACCACAGAAATTAAATCCATGTTTGCAGTATATCCATGTTACTGAAATATTGCACGGTCTCATCCCTGCAGGCTTATTCCATTCTGGGAGGTGATGGGAGACCTCACGTTCTGTGTGTATGGAATGACCAAAAACAACAACAACAACAACAACTGAGAAATCAACAGTTCTCTCCATGGTGTGTAAGTATGACATTACTTGCTTGATTCTCATCTACCGCTGCCATGTAGAAGGACTGTGGCTGTTTGGCTTTTCTTTTTAACCTAACCTGAGTGATAAGATGACTTGCACAATGCAATTCCTCTCCTCCTCCCTTGTGTTCAGCGGGCTGGGCTGTCAGTGTCAGCGGTTTTCCATTGGTTGTGATGCAACAGTGCTTAAGGCTAAGCCTCCCTGAGTCTTTGAAATGTGCATTTTTCTCTTCTCCTTTTTCATTTTTGTAATAATAGAAATGTATTTATTAATAACAAATATTAAGATAGATAATATTTTCTATATGGTCATTTTCTTATTTTTAAAAGTAATTTCAATTGGGTCCATTGTCTGGTTCTGTTTTGAACAGTTATGAGACATTTGATAAAATTACATTATCATGGCTTTAGTCTCAAGCATGTGGATGCTACTTTGAATTCCCAAAATGGTTTCCTGAATTTGTTTGTGAATTTGGCCTATAAATCACAATATTGCTATTCTATTCTGGCTCTTGGTATAAGTAAAATGTAGATATCTATATCCATATTCTATGCATTGAGGCAAGAGGTTTTTCTTCTCCATTTATAATAACTAATAATTGGTAGTATTTTTCTGAAGTTGGGCCATGTGGTAAGTGCTTAAGAGTTGTGTTGGTGCAGCTTGCTGTAGCTGAATTTATGAGTTACAACTCTTAATCCAAATGAAATACAATTTTATTTGAGGTAGATCTGCAAGTGGGAGAATGACTATTAATTCTGCAATTCCAAAATAACTAATGTACTTGGTTTGAAGCCAGATACACTGTGAGTTCTGGATTTAAGTGCTCTTGTGGGAAATACAGAGGGAGACTTTAACATATGGATTCTCAGAAGAAAATGCAACTGTTCCATACAAGAAATATTGAGTTATTCTTAGTACTTTTTAATGTGTGGTTGACTATATATTTTTGAGTGGTGCCATTTTTAACACTTGGCAAGGCAAGTCAAAGATCTTCATTTCCTGGGGTAATTTTAATAACTCACCCATTCATATGGCAAGTATTTAGTGAGGATTGATTGGGTAGCTGTGTACTTGATTTGATGAGAAATGCAAGGAAAGTGGAGGCCGGATCTGTCTTCATTGGATTCACAGTGTTGTTAGAAATTACAGCTGACACAAGCGTGTGTGTGTATGTACATGCATAGTTGTGCATATGTGTGTAGCTGTGTATATATGTGTGCGCTACATGTGTGCTGAGTTACTTCGGTTGTGTCCAGCTCTTTGTGACCCTATGGACCATAGCTCGCCAGTCTATGGGATTCTCCAGGCAAGAATACTGGAGTGGGTTGCCGTTCCCTCCTCAGGGAATCTTCCTGACCTGGGGATCAAACTCGTGTCTCTTATGTCTCCTGCATTGGCAGGAGAGTTCTTTGCCACTAGCACCAACTTGGAAGCCTGTATGTAGATGTGTATATATGTGTTGTTGTATAGTGGCTAAGTTATGTCCGACTCTTTGCAACCCCATGGACTATAGCCCGCCAGGCTCCTCTGTCCATGGGATTTCCTAGGCAAGAATACTGGAGTGGGTTGCTGTTTCCTTTTTCAGGGAACCTTCCTGACCCAGGTATTAAACCTGTGTCTCCTGCATTGGCAGGTAGATTCTTTACCAGTGACCCATCAAGGAAGCCCGAACATATGTGTAAATGTGTGTATGCATCTGTGTATGCATCCGTGTGTGTCTGTATATATATATATATATAAAACAAGTAGAAAGCAAAGTGGAACTGCATACTAATGTATCACAAATTCACACTGACTCCCTACAGTGCTATGAGATTTTGAAGTACCTGCCTTTGAGGAGCTCATAATTTGGTGGGTGAGTTGAACCTGGTGGGTGGGGTGATCATCAAGGGTTGAGCCAACTCCCTTCTTGTTGTGAGAAAGCGGTTGTCATAGCTCTAAGTTCTGCCTATGAAGGAGGTGTCAGAGAAGAAGGTGAGTGTGAGGATATTCTTGGAAGAAAGTGTAACCGTAATGGGCTTTGTGTGCACACACTGAGAGAGGGCAAAGAAGAAAAGAGGCTTCCATTGAGCTCAGAGGCCTCCTTTGAGAACTGAGTTACATCTTGCAAGAAGTTCATATATTATAATGACAAATATTCATAATTTGTATGATCTATGTATGACAAAGAGAGATGAATGGAAAGAGAGGCCAGGCAAGAACATCCCCACAGGCAAAGGTGCAGGAGGTAGAAATTGGTACATAGGGAGGGTGGTTCATTGAAATAGAGGACCTTTTACTAAAAAGTACTCAACCAAGATGGATTTATGGGTGAATAGGCTAAAGGCTTGGCTCAAATGAGAAATGAGAGGTGTTTACAAAATACAAAACGTGGGGGACTTCCCTAGTGGTCCAGTGGCTGAGACTCTGTGCTCCTAATGCAGGGGCCCTGGGTTTGATCCCTGGTCAGGGAACTAGATCTCACATGCTGCAACTAAGAGTTGACATGTTGCAACTAAGATCCTGCATGTCACAACTAAGACCTGGTGTAGCCAAATAAATAACCAAACAAAATATAAAACATGATGTAGGTGCAAGTGGTTCCAAGAGGAGACAGCACAGTAAATTGGTTA
The DNA here is from genome assembly GCF_029407905.1 of Bubalus kerabau. Classification (NCBI taxonomy): domain Eukaryota; kingdom Metazoa; phylum Chordata; class Mammalia; order Artiodactyla; family Bovidae; genus Bubalus; species Bubalus kerabau. Next base: position 36,750,996 of record NC_073637.1, read on the forward strand.
AACACAAACTGAATTTGAATCATGGCTCCATCACTTGATGACTGTGTGATCTTGGGCAAGTTATTCATCATCTCTGTGCCTTAGCATCCATACCTATAAGAAGGGGAAAGTCACAGTTCTTACCTCACAGGATTGTTGTGAGGATTAAATGAGTTGATATTTTTAAGGACTTAGAACAAGCCCAGCACATTTATGTACATCAATAAAATGATAGACACTAGATAATAGACACATATTATGGGTTCTTAAGAGGGAGGTGATAAAATAGTGCATGAGGACATTTATCCTGGTGATGATAGACAGGGCAGACTGGAGTGAGGGGCATTCTGGAGAAATGGGAAGACAAGACAAGATAGATAACATGGATGTCTGGATGAAGACAGTGGGGGCTTGGAGTAGGCTGGAGGAAACAGAGAGATTTGAATAAAACAGGAGTCCCCAACCTCTGGGATCTAATGCCTGATGATCTGAGGTGGAGCTGATATAATTAATAGTAATAAAAATAAATTGCACAGTAAATGCTTGAATTATCCCGAAACCACCCCACCATGGTCTGTGGAAAAATTATGAAGACATGCAGTCGCTGGTGCCACAAAGTTTGGGTACTACTGGAGTAGAATTCATATTTCAAAGAAAGAAAGAATTGTTAGTACTTGGTGGGGAGTGATATGAGGTTGTGAGACGTTGTAGCCAGGGAGGACTGGTGTCAGTGGTGTGAGAGGCTGGGAAGAGAGTGGTGCCATGGACAACAAATGAGGGAAGTTATGCATGGATGGACCTCAAAGCTTCAGCCATGAAATCTACAGCACTTTGCCTGAATGTGTTCAAATAGTAATAATCATTAGCTAGAATTTCATCTTCCTTTGTGCTTTTGTGCAATTCTTTGGCCATCTGTTCTGAGAACAATTGTAAATGTCAGTGCTCTTTGAATGGGAAGCAAATTCTAAAAGAAGAGATTTCTGATTTAAAAACATGTGCTTTGAGCATTTAATTCAATTAAAAATAAGAGAAGGAAAAGCCTTTTTAATCCCTTAGAATTTTACTGAATACAGTTGAAAACTTATTTCAGCTGGGGATGGAAAAAACCCCCACAAACAATGAACCACAATAAAACAAAAACTACGTTAAGAAATGGCCCTGAGGCAAAGTCTTAAATCTTACAGGTCAGTAGGTCAGTATCCTTCAAAAACTGTAATTATAGCTCTTTATTCTTCCATGGGCTTACTGTGTCATGTTAAGGGTATTCACTCCCGTTACCATAGCCCATAATGTCACTTGAGGTATCCTTATGGCTTCTCCAGGTATTAAAGAAGCTTGATATGTTTTTGTTTCATTAATCTTTTCTCAGAGGCCAGTGATGAGTTCATCTGACTCTTTTCCATCAAGTTGAAAATTCTTTTCAATTAAAAACTCATCTCTACAGATGGTATTAGCATCAAGAGAGGCCTATTCTGTCTATAATAACAAATATTGAGATATTTCAGGAATTGCTCTATAAATCATTGAAGTAGAATTGACTAAAGGGTTCAGTTGTGTGTGTGTGTGTGTGTGTGTTTTGTTCTGAGTGAATAAAATTTTGAACTGATGAGAATTTGGCCTGTATGCCTTATTGTTGCTGCAATGGATCTATTTCAGGGCCTGGATGATTTTGTTGCACATTAATGTGAACTATTGTGAATATTTTAACTAAGCTATCAACTATGAAATACTTTATCCAAAACAGTATGATTACAAAGATGATAAGAGACAAAGTTTAAACCAGAAGAGAATGCTCTGTTACAGAGGATTAGAAAGACTATTTATTGAATAGTATGGATTTCTTCCAAGCCCCCGTGTGCAGAAAGCATGCAATGCGTGAATAATTCATCTAGAAATTCTATCGTGAAGTTGTATCAGTTTCCACAGTAAAACCTGGCCATGGAGGAGGAAAATACATCAACATCTGTGACAAGCTCTATGAAGAGACAGTGGCAAAGCCTTTCAGGCACCAGGAGCAAAGCAAAATATAATAAATTCACTTAAGTGTCAAATTTGTGTCGGCTGAATAATGACACCATATGTCTGGGCTGCTATGTCACCGTAGGCTGCTCTAAAAAAACACATGGCTTTATGGAAACGGCTGTCAGCCGGGGGAAGAAACCTGGCTGGCGACCGCCTTTCTATCAAAGAAAAAAAAAAAACAACCAGAGGCTGAACAGCAAATGCAGTTCTGATGATCAGAAATGACTTTTTTTTTTTTTTTCCTAACCAATTTGCCAGCATCTAGAGTGAGCCTGCTATTGAGATTGGGACACGAAGAGTTAGAGGCTGTCTTGGGTGTGTCCCTTCAGAAATAAGTGGGAGTAAGGCTTTCCAATTCATCAGCTAAACTGCTCTGTGTGGATCTTAGCAATATACCTTGTATTCATCTGGCTCTCTGAGCAACTCACTTCACAGCATCTTATAGTGATTGTCTCACCAACCCTTACAGCATCTCCAGGAAGAATCAAGGACTCATTTGCTCCAGAGCAAACTGAGGCTCAGAAAGCTTATTGACCACATTAACCCTTAGGAGGCATGGTTCTGGGGACAACGCAACCTTCTTTACTCCAGAGAGTCACTGTTCGATCAGGCATGCAAGACGTGCTTTAAGGGAAGGAGGATTTGTTTTTGTCTCCTGGGCCTCTGCCTCCTTCTGATGGCGTGCACAGTGTTGGCCGGGTGCCCACATCCAGGCTACTTCTCCACTCCAAAGGCACTGTGCCTGGGTTTGGCAGCCATGAGAGTGTTGATTCCATAGTTACACACTGGGATGCTGTTACTAGACTCTTCATGCTTGAACACAGAGACCCCATTGCATGGTGATTGCGTCCTGGGTAATGGCTCTAAAGGTCCATCTAGACAAAGCTATGGTTTTTCCAGTAGTCATGTATGGATGTGAGAACTGGATCATAAAGAAGGCTGAGCACTGAAGAATTGATGCTTTCAAATTGTGGTGCTGGAGAAGACTCTTGAGAGTCCCTTGGACATCAAGGAGATCAAAGCAGTTAATCCTAAAGGAAATCAACCCTGAATATTCACTGGAAGGACTGATGCTGAAACTCCAATACTTGGGCCACCTGATCTAAAGAGGTGACTCATTGGAAAAGACCCTGATGCTAGGAAAGATTGAAGGCAAGAGGAGAAGGGGACAACAGAGGATGACATGGTTGGATAGTATCACTGACTCCATGGATATGAGTTTAAACAAACTCAGGGAGATAGTGAGGAACAGGAAGCCTGGTGTGCTGCAGTCCATGGGGTTGCAGAGAATCAGACATGACTTGGTGGCTGAACAAACAACAATTGTTCAGAACAATATTCTGAACAGCCTGGGACTCTGCAAAGCATCGAGTCTACTGCACACTGGAGTCAGCAGCTCCATCTCAGCTGCACACCACCACCTTCTTCTGTCCCTTGGTTTTCCATCACAATGAGTCCAATGGTACCTAAAGGAGATTGAGGCAAAGATAAAGCCTTTAGAATGAGTTATGCTTAATTTTATTCACAAGGGCATAGGCAGGACCAAAGCAATTGTGTGACTCAATCTGATATAAGGAAAATTACGTATGTGTTAGTTTTCTACTGAAGACATTCCCCCAAAGATTTTAAGTTAAAAAATTTTAAACAAAGCACTCAACAAAAGGGTGCATATCTGAGTCACTTGGAGGGATTGCCTGTGTGTGTATGTGTATGTGTGAGTGTGTTCTCAGAGACTGATACACTGGATCTGGAGTACAGCCTGAGATTTTAATACCCCTTTCCACGGTGAATATGATGTGAAATACATGATGCCTTAGAGGGCTGTACACACCCTGGTGCCTCTAACCCTGCTTCTAGGGAGTATAAAACATCAAGTGCAAAGTAAAACAGATAAAAGAGATTTGTGGTTTACTGGTCAGACAAAGGTGTTTCCCCTTCAGTTGCTGCTGCTGCTGCTGCTAAGTCGCTTCAGTCGTGTCCGACTCTGTGCGATCCGATGGACGGCAGCCCACCAGGCTCCCCCGTCCCTGGGATTCTCCAGGCAAGAACACTGGAGTGGGTTGCCATTTCCTTCTCCAATGCATGAAAATGGAAAGTGAAAGTGAAGTTGCTCAGTCGTGTCTGACTCTTCACAACCCCATGGACCCCAGCCTACCAGGCTCCTCCGTCAATGGGATTCTCCAGGCAAGACTACTGGAGTGGGGTGCCATTGCCTTCTCCGCAGTGTAATGTAAAGAAATGGAGAAGATATGAGAAGTGCAGTGGTCCAAACGGAATGGAATTTTAGACTTGTAAAGGAAACCTGGGGAGCAACCACAGCTAGGATGTGTCTGATGGAGTCTCTTGTCCCACCACCATCCTGGTCCCACCCCAGTTCTCAGTTGGCTGCTTCCCCCTTTCTTGAAATCAAAAGGCAAAGATTATACACAGGGAAGATGGCCACAAATTCAGAAAGGGTGCCTATTTCTCCATCCCCTTGAACTTGGGCTGAGCCTATGACTGCTTTAATCAACAAGGTATGTCAGGAGTGATGCCCTGTCATTCTCTCTCTCTATGTCCTTGCTTCTTCCTTACCACATTAGCTCTGAGATTACCTCCTTTAGAGACCCACCTGCCATGCTGACAGGTGGCCCAAATCACGTGAGTCTGCACCCGAGCGTTTTGTTCAGCATTCTTAGCTAAGCTTGTGGCCAAGAACCAACATCAACTGTCAGCTTGGAGAGTAAACTACCTTGAGCGTTCCAGCCCCATCGAGCCACCAGGTGACCAAAAGGACTGGTTTCTGTGACCAAAATTGGCTGTATTTTAAATTTTCACTCTGATGGCATCTCTGCTCTGAGATAATGTTTCTTTTCCCGCCTGACATAAAGAGCGGCAGCCTGGCCTTCACCGGAGTCTCTAAAAAAGCACTGCTGTTACCATGATGGTTGTGAAGGTGACCATGGACCCAAAGGGGAAGGCCTGGGGATCTAAGTCAAGCTGCCATCTCTCTTACTAGTGCAGCTACTGGTGCCTCTGGAACTTGAGGCAATACTTCATTATTTAACTAGTGATGTAAGTCCTTATGTCTTTATACTTTAAAAATATTTGCTCAATTGAACTAAAGGGATAAGTCATACTGCTTAGATTCTTTATTATTTTTTAGTGGGGAGGACTGAGATATTCTAACTTAACCCTGAATCAATGTTGCTAAAGTGGAAACATTTAGCCTACACAGAGACTGACAAATTGATTAAATGGGGTCCAGTTGTTGTTGGGGGTTGTTTAGTCACTAACTCATGCCCAACTCTTGAGACCCCATGGCCTGTAGCGCACCAGACTCCTCTGTCCATGGGATTCTCCAGGCAGGAATACTGGAGTGGGTAGCCATTTCCTTCTCCAGGAGATCTTCCCCACCCAGGGATCGAACCCACATCTCCTGCACTGCAGGGGAATTCTTTACTGACTGAGCCATCTAATCATGTTTTTCTCAACAGAAACTCATGCTTTATTTATGTGAGTTAATGTAGCAGTCCCCAACCTTTTTGGCACCAGGGACTTGTTTTGCAGAAGACAATTTTTCCACGGACTGTGGTTTTGAGATGATTCAACGCACTACATTTATTGTGTACTTTTTTTGTATTATTACACCAGTTCCACCTCAGATCATCAAACATTAGATCCTAGAGGTTGAGGACCCTTGAACTAAAGGATTTGACTAGCTTTTCAATCCTCTAAATGAGTAGAAGATGAAGCTTTTTCTCTTTAGATATCAGTGACAGCTTTAACAACATCCCAGTCTAACAAATAGGAAATATTTAAGAAACAAAGATTGAAAATCCAGCTGAGAACAGATTTTAATCTCTAATGTGCTAATTCAATACATGTTCAGTATCACATTTTTTACACTAATATTTTGGGATTATTTCTGGGAAATATTTATCTTATCTTTTTATCTGTTCTAAAGGACTAAAGTAAAAACAGATGGAAGGTATCTGAAGTATATGATCATTGATTGAAAATATGAGGCTATATACAAACATAATGAGATGAAGAAATGGGAAAACAAGAGGAAATAAATAAATATGGAGCAAGAGAATGTAAGAGGGAATGGCCTTCTGACAGTATGTTATGAACAGCTCAGTTCTCTTATATGTGGGTTTGGAAAATTCGAGGGAAGGAGAAAGTCCATGCTTCCTGGGTATCTAGGCATCAAGAGATTAATGAGAAAATGAAGGGGGGATCTTTATGCCTGAAACAGAACCCTCTTTGATGTTCTCCTTTGAGATTCTAGGAGAAATAAGATCAGAAAAGGATTCCACTAACTGATTAGGCTACTTACTCTAACAGTGATATGGTGATTGGACAATGATTAATCCCCTTTGACATTGATGTATTTCCAGTGTCATGAAGCATCTTAGAAAAATGGAAACATCGGAAAGAACTGGGAAAATGGACGCTTTTCATAACATTTTAACCAAAAAATAAGGTCTGGGGTGGGGGGGCTCCATCTTCAGAAAGTTAGATACTAATGTTGGGAAATTGTTGTTAAATATTTTGAAAAGTAAACTGAGTTCCTTTGAATTATGTTAGACTTGGTAGTTTTGTAGTTTTCGTAGTAGAATATGAATAGGTCCCTGCTTAGTTAACTTGGCTGTTTTTCCTTCTAATGAACATCTGGTTAAATTCTTATATACAAATGTGAAGAAATTATATTTTTTGGAGATACAGTTCTAGCAGTCCATGGGACACTTGGAACTCTCTTTAACCTGCCAAAAGATGCTCTGATAACTTTCGAATTTTGAGACTCATTTTGTCAGATGCGTTGGCAAGAGGCCTACACTTGAGGAGTAAACCTTTTAGAAGTCGGACCCCTCAGCCAATTTGGAAGATTTTAAATTTTTGTTGGAACAATGAAGTTGAGTTCTAAACCCTTTCGCCACATGTTATAAATATTAACAATGAAGGTAATGTGGGTGGTGGAGATTTTTTTTGAAATGGGAATTTCAAATTGGCTGAGATGATAATAAAGTCATTCACTGAGAAATAGAACAGGAGGTTGTTCTAATTTTATATTTGCCTATTTTTCATGAAGGAAAAGGGAACAAACAGCAGCTTCAGCATAGTAATCAAGTTTATAGTCTCAGTACTTATGGATATAGTGGGTTAGGCCAAACTACACAAGTATTTATAGTTTGAAATTTTGAGGAGGCACATTGCTTAGTAGTTAAGAAGGCAGGTTTTATGGTCAGTTTCCCTGGGCTTAAGCAATAGCTCTGACACTTACAAACTATATGAACTCCAGGCATATAGACATTAAGCAACTTGCCCAGCTTTCTCACCCTAATGCCTGCTAGAGTTATTAATCAGACTTAACTTATGAAATAGTTGTGAAGATTTATTTTAGTTCTTGGTATGATATATAGGTTAAGACACGAAATGCTTAATAAACATTTGTTGTCACAATCATTATTGAAAAGAAAAAAGTTGCCCATGAAATACATTTATTCACTCAAGAAAAAGAATTTCTTATTTGTTAGTATTTTCTAGTATCAGATACTGGAAAAGAGAGTGGGGAGTTGAAAGAATGTCCACAATTATGCACATGACTTTCAGGAATTATTCCTTAAATGAGAATCTTATAATGCTTAATATATTGGCTAGTGGTTTTAACTTCTTTAATGTTATTGTTGTCATTGTTTAATCACTAAATTGTGTCTGACTCTTTTGCGACCCCATGGACTGTAGCCCGTCAGGCTTCTCTGTCCATGGGATTTCCCAGACAAGATTACTAAAGTGGGTTGCCATTTCCTTCTCCAGAGGACCTTCCCAACCCAGAGACTGAACCTGTGTCTCCTACATTGGCAGGTGGATTCTTTACCACTGAACCACTGGGGAAGTCCTAACTTCCCCTGTAATACAATTCCTTAAGTAGATCCTGGGCTATAACACTTCTCTTACCTTGCTGGATATGGAAAATCTCCAGCATTCCCTTCATTTTATTACTGAACCAAAATTATGCTCCCATATTACCAGCTAAGCAACAGGGACAAGACACTCTGTAGCCACATGGGAACACGGCACACAGCAGGCAGGCACAGCAGAATGCAGTCCGAAATACAGAACCGAGGTCAGAAAATGTTACTCCTGGAGGTGAATGCAAGAAGAGAAAACTTTACGGATTGGTCGGTCATCTGCTCAAGTTGCAGAAGGGAGCCCTCTGGCTGGAGTCTAATTTGCATGTTGCCCACAAAGGTATTTAGTTTCCAAATTGTCAACTGGAGATGTAGGATGTTTCCCAAATTCAGTCAAGGGCTCTGGACCTTTTGCCTGGTACTGTCAAAGTTATCAGGGTGTTTTGTTATATTTTTTTTCCCCCAGGAAAAAATGTTGAAATCTATTTAATACATGTAGATCACCTATTTAAATAGATAATCACTGTATCATTTGGGATGGTGGTGACTTACCTATATACGAGAAAAGATCAGGAGGCTCATTTAACAGTGTCAGCACTGGCTTGAAGACCACCCTTCTGTCCTCTTTGAGAACTATTCCTGGAAGTGGAGTTGGGCAGCACAGTTTATCATCCCTTGGTGGTACTTCTTGTGAGCATCACCCAACTTCCTTTTAAATGTAGATTCCCGTGTGACTTTTCCTCTAGAGGAAAGAATGGTCTGATCACACTTAAGAGCTTCTCAGAGCTTTTGGGAGTTATACTTGTCACTGTGAATTAATTTATTGATGTTTTGAATCAGTCTCATAGGTATTAGGCTCATGTCAGTATCTGAGAGCCAGTCACCCTCAGTCAGTAGAAACAGAAAAACCCAAGCACTGTACATTGAGGAGTGGGAAAAAACAAGGGCTACAAGGCACTTTTGCAAGATGCTATCATGCAGTGTCAGTCAGGGGCAGTCAGTATGCTCATTGACCTTGCTCACCTGCAGTGAGAGACTGGAATCTTAGGGCAATCCAGCCTCCCTTTCTTCCACCCTCCATCAATAATGACATACATTACCACACTCCCCCGAGGCCAGGCTGGCAGTGTTCTGATTTTTCATAAACTTGCAGAGAGTGGGAAGGAAGTAATTCAATTGACTAAGGAATTAGTGAGTATAGCCGCTGAGATCCTATGAGGTTTCTTAATCTCACCTCCAATTATGACATCATCGGCACATCATCAAGAAGACTCTTGATTTGTGGTAGATTTTCTTGGCCCCAATCCAATTCTATGAAAAACTGAAGATGAGTTTTTACTTCTTACATCTCAAATTCTTGGCAATTATCCAGAGAAATACAGTATCAAAAGGTAGTCACTGTGTTTGTTTAAAGTCTGTCTTATTTAGCAGGGTGATATAAGACTGATGGCTCAGGAAATGTGTCTGAGAGCTAGAAAAGAATGAAAGCATATCACAGAAATACGGCTAATATGGAAACACTTCCTCACCAACATGCCATTGTTTCCTTAACATTTTGGATCTTAAATGTGATTCTAAGCATTCTTATCCTAGAAGAAATAAATCACTCTCAATGTTGTTAGGGCCTAGATAATAAAAAATTTTAATTACGCATATCCTATTTGTTCCCATAAAGTCTAAAGAAAATATTGACTATTTTTATCTTGCCTGTTTAATTCCCCTGAAGGAATATTATGAGAGAAAATCCATATACCTTTTAAGAATCAGTTTGAAATGAGGAATGCTTGTCCTTTTATAAAAAGGGCCAACCAGGGAATTGCTTGGCAATCTAGTGGTTAAGACTTCCTGCTTCCACTGCAGAGGGCTGGGGTTCCATCTCTGGTTGGGGAACCAAGATCCTACATGCCACGTGGCATGGTCAAGAAAAATAGTGAAGTAAATAAGAAAGAGAAAAACAAATATTGTATATTCATGCACATATGTGGAATCTAGAAAAATGGTATGCTATGCTATGCTAAGTCACTTCAGTCATGTCCGACTCTGTGCGACCCCATAGACGGCAGCCCACCAGGCTCCCCCGTCCCTGGGATTCTCCAGGCAAGAACACTGGAGTGGGTTGCCGTTTCCTTCTCCAATGCATGAAAGTGAAAAGTGAAAGTGAAGTCGCTCAGTCGTGTCCGACTCTTAGCGACCCCATGGATTGCAGCCTACCAGGCTCCTCCATCGATGGGATTTTCCAAGCAAGAGTACTAGAGTAGGGTGCCATTGCCTTCTCTGAGAAAAATGGTATAGATGATCCTATTTGCAAAGAAGAAATAGAAACACAGACATAAGAACACATGTATGGGTACCAAGGGCTTCCCTGGTGGCTCAGATGGTAAAGAATCTTCCCACAATGCAGGAAACCTGGGTTTGATCCCTGGAAAATCCCTTGGAGAAGGGAATGGCTATCCACCCCAGTATTCTAGCCTGAAGAATTTCATGGACAAAGGAGCCTGGCGGGCTACAGTACATGGGGTCGCAAACAGTCGGGCTCGACTGAGAGACTAACACTTTCACTTTCAAAAAGGGGGAAAGGAGGGTGGGAGGAATTGGTAGATTGGGAGGATATATATACACTGTTGACACTATGTATAAAATAGATACTAGTGAGAACCTGCTGTATAGCCCAGGGAACTCTCCTGGATGCTCTGTGACCTAAATGGAAAGGAGATCCAAAAGGGAGGGGATGTATGTACACATATAGCTGATTCACTCTGCTATACAGTAGAAATGAACACAACATTGTAAAAGAACTATACTCCAGTAAAAATTAAATAAAATAATAAAAACAAAAGGTGGGTGAGCCAACCCAACACAGCTGTGGCTCACAGAAGCTGCTCTGATTTACCTGTAGAAAGTGGCAGCAAACCCCCATGAACCCGCCCAGAAACTCCCCCGGGTCCCAAACCTGCCAGCAGAAACCACTAACAAGGTGATTTCTCTGCACTGACACTCCCTTCCTCTTTGCCAGAAATGCAAAGATGGGCAACCTCGTAAACTCGGGCTACCTTTGCTCCCCCCGAAGTCACAAGTTCTTTGTTTATCTTTTCTTTTTGAACCCTGAGAAAAGTATATCGAAATGACTTGGTCAGCCAAACGTTTGTGCACTTAGGAACTGGCGCTGTGACAAGCGCCTGCTGAGAAGAGAAAAGATTTCTGTGTTTTTTAGTGTCATTTTCTCCCTTGAGATGTTTCCAGAGACTTGAAAGGAGGGCTGTACTGAGGAACTGATTAAATTGGCTCATATTAAAATCGAAAGTTGGTGTGAACAACCAGCCCTGCCTGCCTCTGCTCCCAGCCCAGCAAGCCCAGGTAAGTAGGATCACTTATCACAGAAATGAGAGCTGGAAAATACCATTCCAGCCCTCAGCCCCTTCTACCTGGCAAGGGGAGAGTTGTCCCCTGTGGTCTCCATTGTTTAGTCTGGTTGAATTTTAAAACATACTTCAGAAAGAGAGTGGCCCAAATTTCCTTGGGGAGTTCTCTCCTTAGACGAATACTAGTTCGGCTAACAAGTTGAAGATTTCTTTTGGTTTAAGTTCATCCCATTATTTCAAGACAGTTGTTGCCTCTTTCTGTGCTTTGTGGTCTCAGGAAATTCTTGAGTTCTCCAGTTTCTCCACATCTGAAGAGGGGGAATTGTCTCATCATTAAAATAGTATTTGGAGAAGATGAGCGGGCAGGGCCATGGTGAGTGTTGAAACCATCTGCTCCATCATGAGCTTCATGTGGCCTCAACATTGCTTCAGAAAACCTGAGTATTTCCCAAATCAGAAGAAAGCACTGGTGAATCTTGAGGTTGGCCTTGCTGTGTGGTAGAGATGTTGAGCTCAAGACCAAGAGGATGATCCGGATCCCAGGGTCTATCCTGGGTCCTGGGTCTGGTGGGCCGCCTGACCTGAATCCTTGAGTGAATTGAGAAGGTTGCTATGTTTGTAGGAAGCGCCGACCAGCACTTCCAGCATTTTCTCCCTCTTCCAGGCTTTCCAGGCGTCCTTCACACCTCTCTACAGCCGTTCTGTCTAGCGCTCTTACCTTCACTCATCCTCCCTAAAATTGTCACCCTGGAGACTTCCCTGGCCAGTCCAGCGGTTAGACTTCACTTTCCAGTCCAGAGGGTAGGGGTTTGACCCCTGGTTGGAGAACTAAGATCACACATGCCTTGAGGCCAAAAGAACGTTAAAAAAACAAACAACGCCGCCCCCCCCCCCCCCAGAACCACTATTGTAACAAATTCAATGTGTTGTTGTTCAGTTGCCAAGTCATGTTCAACTTTTTGTGACCCCATGGACAGTAACCTGCCAGGCTCCTCTCTGTCCATGGAATTCTCCTGGCAAGAATACTGGAGTGAGTTTCCATTTCCTTCTCCAGGGATTCTTCCTGACCCAGGGATTGAACCTGTATCTCCTGCATTGGGAGGAAGATTCTTTAACTCTGAACCACCAGGGAAGCCCAAATTCAATAAAGACGTTAAAAATAGTCCACGTTAAAAAAAAAATCTTAAAAAAAATAAAATTTTCACCTTGGAAAGTATTTGCTAAAGCAACCAAACTATAGAACTGATGCTGGGGTAGCACTCCTCCTGACCACTTTGGGGCATTTACCCTCAACAGTCTTCAGTGCCTTTAATCTGAAGGAGCACTCTTCTAACCCCAAAATTCCAGGTGCTTGGGACAGAATTGGCAACTGTGGAAACTTTTTTTGTGTGTGTGGAGATCCTGGAGAGATGGGGGCTTATCACAACACTTCAGAAGTCATGCCACGAAAAGAAAGTGCTAAGCATATTTGCGAGCTCAGCAATATGATTTTTGAACTTCATTTCTGTCTCTGTGAGGCATGTACCATTACTATTCCTATTTTATGACTAAGCAAACTAAGTCTTGGGGAGCTTAAGTAACTTGGCCAAGATTCCTCAGTAAGAGATACAATTGAAATTGAACTTTTGCACTCAGACCCTAAACTTTATGTTTGTAAATCACCTGTAATTTTAGTAGTGGTGGTGTGAGTGATTCTTGCCATGGCAGTGACAGTTTATGTACCAGGAGGGCTTCCCCGGTGGCTCAGAGGTAGAGAGTCTCTCTGCAATGCAGGAGAGTTGCAGGAGATGAGGTTTCAATCCCGGGATCAGGAAGATCCCCTGGAGAAGGAAATGGTAAGCCACTCTAGTATACTTACCTGGAAAAATCCCATGGACAGAGGAACCTGGTGGGCTGTAGTCCATGGGGTCACAGAGAGTCAGACATGACTGAGCAACTAAACAACAAACCACAATGCACCAGGCGTGTAATAAGCCCTTCACGTGTGTTATCCAATTTAATCCTCAGGATTGTCCCATGAGACAGGTAGACTTAAAATATTCCCTTTTTATACACAAGGGAAATGAGGCACAAAGAGGCAAAGGTTATATCATTCCAGGGCATAGTCATGGTCACATAGCTAGTAAGTTGCAGAGTTGTGGGTTCAAAACCAAGCCCACCGACTCTAGCATCTGTGCTCTCCCCACATCCCTGCCTTCCTTGATGACTCACTCTTTATCTACATAGAGACAGAGATGGCCCTGCTACCCCAGTGGCCATGATGACACGCACACCTTCAGATGTTGCTCTAGAAATTGTTCCACTCATAATTTATTGTGCCTGCTGAGGACAGAGGCTGGTACCCATAGGAGCCAGCAAGATGACAGAGTGGACCCAGGACCATTTGGTTCATCTCTGTGCTCTTTATTGTCATCACATCTATTTCAAGTGGGACAAAATTGGTCTCCCTTTAGTTTCTTGTCCCCACTGCATATCTAAAACAATGATTGGAAAGCCAACCATATACTATCTTTCAAAAGGTCTCCCAAATTTGACACCACAAGGGTGATGCTAAGGAGAAAGAGTTTAATTGTTTTAAACGTAGAAGAGAGAGAGGGAGGGAGAGAGAGAAAAAGACAGAGAAATGTGGGGAATTCTAACATGCAAGTCAGCTGGGATAAAGATTCCAGGTGACTATATCCCAAGCTACCTGGGAGAACCACTGGCCCAAGAGTAGAAGGAACCAGGCCAGATGCCCCTTAGTAACAAAGCTTGGGCTTCCCAGGTGATGCTAGTGGTAAAGAACCTACCTGCAATGCAAGAGCTGTAAGAGATGTGGGTTCAATCCCTGGGTTGAGAAGATCCCCTGGAGGAGCGCATGGCAACCCACTCCAGTATCCTTGTCTGGAGAAACCCATGCACAGAGGAGCCTGGAGGTCTATAGTCCATAGTGTCACAAAGAGTTGGACATGACTGAAGCAACTTACACATGCACACAAAAAAGCTTGGCCATTAGTTGGGAAGATGGGATGACAATTCTGAGGATGAGAGTGTATTTAAGGGGCTGTGAGTGCTCAGTCACTCAGTTGTGTCTGACTCTTTGTGACCCCATCAACTGTAGCCCGCCAGGCTCCTCTGCCCATGGGATTCTCCAGGCAAAAATACTGGAGTGGGTTGCCATGCCCTCCTCCAGGGGATCTTCCCAACCCAGGGATAGAACCCCCATCTCTTAAGTCTCCTGCATTGGCAGGTAGGTTTTTGTTTTTTTTTAAACCACTAGTACTACCTGGGAAGCCCAAGGGGCTGTGAGTACGGCTATAAGGAACTCCTCTACTTCCAGCTCTGTAGCATAAGCAACACTGCTTGATAACTTGCTCTTACAGGTGAAAAAGTTGTCCTTCCTCATTCTCCATCTCCCAGGCCTTTAGTCTTCCTGAGGTCCTCGTGTTCTTTTGCAAATGCAATTGGTGGGAAAGAGTTTATTTCCTCAGGGATTTAAATCTGGAAGGCTATAGCCTGTTGCTGCTGGGGGCACTCTTTTCATTATGGAACACCTAAAAAAAAAAAAAGTATTATGAAGAGCTGCAGATCAGAGAGATGGAGAGCCTCTGCATTCAGATCCCTTCCTGCATAAACCAGTCTGATTTGGGGTTTCTGACCTTTGTCATCCAAAGAGGGGGAGAGAGGGTGGGAGAAATTGAAATTGGGACTGACATATATACACTGCTATGTATAAAACAGATAACTAATGAGAACCTACTGTATAGCACAGGGAACTCTACTCAGTGCTCTGTGGTGACATAAATGCAAAGGAAATCCAAAAAAAGTGGGATATATGTATAGGTATAGCTGATTCATTTTGCTGCACAGAAGAAACTAACCAAACAGGGTAAAGCAACTATATTCCAATAAAAATTAAGAAACAAAACAAATCTAGTACTTAAAAGCTGTTTGATCATTTGCTCTTTAGCTCAAAGACTCCTGTTAATAAGTTGGTCATAGAATGTGTTAGATTAATGCCAGATCACCCATCAAGCTCAAGAAAATTTCTGTGCAATTAAGTACACTGTAGAGCTTTGAGCGACTTCACTTTCACTTTTCACTTTCATGCATTGGAGGAGGAAATGGCAGCCCACTCCAGTGTTCTTGCCTGGAGAATCCCAGGGACGGGGGAGCCTGGTGGGCTGCCGTCTATGGGGTCGCACAGAGTCGGACATGACTGAAGTGACTTAGCAGCAGCAGCAGAGCTTCCCAGATGGCGCTAGTGGTAAAGAACCTGTCGGCCAAATGCAGGCAGAACTGAGTCTTGCATTTGATGCCTAGATTAGGAAGATCCCTTGGAGGAGGGCATAGCAACCCACTTTAGTGTCATTCCCTAGAGAATCCCATGGACAAAGGAGCCTGGTGGGCTACAGTCCAGTGGGTTGCAAAGAGTCAAACACAACTGAACTGACTTAGCATGCATACATGAGGTACACTGTAAAAACCACACAATCCCACAGTCAGTGGTTCTCTATTTGCAGCTAGGGTGCTACCAGCCTTCAGGGGAATTTGTCTTAAAAAAGAACAAAACCAAAAAACCCAGAGTTTCCACAGTGAGGTTGTGGTTTGGGTCATGTTTTTAGTTGGATTTGACAGACGAATCTCTCTGAGCTTCTAGGGGTCTATGTGCTAATGGTGTGCCATTTCCAGAGGTGGGATCAGGGGTGATTTTTTTTAGAAAGAATTATTTCTCTGTTAATAGAAAAATATTACACATACAGTTTGAACTTTTCCTAGAGTTGTGAGATAGTCTACTGACCACAATGCTTCTTTTGTCCCCAAAGAAGCCCTGTGGTGCTGGAGAAAATGCATTTCCTCCTCTCAACCACAGGGATAATGATGCTGAGAGCTCACAGCTGGGCTTTTGCACATATGCACACCTCATTTGTCTTCTTTTATAAGATGAGGTTCAGTCATCTGTCCTGTAACTTCTTTCCTGTAATTGGGTTTAGCATCTTTTCTAACCCAAGTTAATTCCAAATTCTCCAATCTTGGGAGGTCAACTGTGGAGTTATTTGTCAAATAAAGTCATGATTGTCTTGTGATACCTGCAAACTGGGAGATGATGGTGACTGATAACTTCTGGAGGCAAAGTGGTCCTCTTCAGAGACAGGGGTGATGCTGAGGAACATCTGAGTGTGAGACCAGATTTTTTTTTTCTGGCATATTTATTTCCTGCATGCGTGCACACACACACACACACACACCATTCACATGAGAGGTAAAAATGGGAAGCTTTCTTTGAATAAAAGCCCCTCAGGTAGGCTAATGACTCCACTTAAATCTAGGGTCATCTTTGTCCTATATCTGACTGCTATACTTCTGGGTAGGAATTAGGAATTGTGCAGAATGGGTGGATGAGAGGAGAAGCATGGGGCCCCTAAAGTGACTAAATTTACTAGCTACTCTGAATTGGCTTCCTGTATTTCATTTTGGAGGAAAAGAAATTCAGAGCAAGTGACAAAAAACGACTTCTGGCTTTTGAATACTCTCTGGGGGGAAGATTTCTAACCTTTCACAAATTCTTTAAAATAGAAGCTTGAAGAAAATGTATGTGTGCTCTGGTGTGCTTTCCACAAAACTCTGCTTTTAATGTTAGTTGCACGAGGAGTAAATTCTCCTGAAAGTGTTGCATTTACCGTGGATCATTGGATGATTAATGCTAGCCCCCAACACCAAACTTTGCTGTACAGGATTGAGCCTAGTGTTAACGTTATATTGTTTACTTAGAAGTTTGCTTAGAGGTCAAATCTTGGTTTGGGTTCTTATCACAAAATTATAAATAGGTAATGGTGGGAGGAAGGTTTTGCAGGTGGTGGATCGGTTTATGGCATGTATACAATGTGGTATATACTTACTTTTCAAGTCATCAGATTGCATACATTTATTATTCATAGCTTTTTGTAGTCAAAAAGAAAAATCAAACTGGCCCCTCTTACTCAGCGGACTGTAGCCTACCAGGCTTCTCTGTCCATGGGATTCTCCAGGTAAGAATACTGGAGTGGGTTGCCATGCCCTTCTCCAGGAGATCTTCCTGACCCAGAGACTGAACCCACATATATGAGTGTTTTTTTTCTCTTGTGTTCTTATATGAGCCATTCATACACCATTGACCAGTCATATTCTGTTAAATATTAATATTTTGCTTCAAAGACCTGGTGACTTTGTAACACATTATTTTTAAAAATGAATTTTTAGACATATTTTTAGACAAAATCTTTCTAGATAAGAGTACAGAGAATAGTGATGAATTGCCACATACCCAGCACTGAAATTTAATACATATTTGATTCATTTGAGGAAGAATTTAAAACTTAATCATAGACTTTTAACATTCTGTTCCTAAATATTTATTTCCATGTTCATCTCTGAAAGAATTCTTCTATAATAACACTAGTGTCATCGTGCCTATAAAAATGAATAACTTTTCCCAGTAAACATAAGTATCAAGTTTTTTTAACTTTATGTAACAGTGAAAATATTTTGCATGTTATGTTTTTTAGTTTGTACCTGGAATCTTCTCAAAATTTATATCACTGTCAGCAGAAAGTAAGTTTCTTTCTTTTTTATGTTTGGAAAAAACCTTGATACCACATTATGGAATGAACACATTCCTTGTGTTCCATCTTAGAGATTTTATTGAGAAGCTTATTGAATAAATCTGCATCTTTTTTTCTCACATTCTTTAGCATAATGTTTTATTGTTCAAAATACATGTGTTTTTGGCACCATGAATAATCATTTATTCCTTTATGATTTTTTTTTGTGGGACTTGATGGCTTACGATGAGAACAGCTGAATCATCTCTCAAGTCATACTCCCGGTGTACATGAGAACCGATGATACATTGAACTGTTTCCATTCTATGGGATTTAACTCACTAATGTATTGGGTGGTCAAGTATAAGAATTACAACATTAGACTTTCAAAGCTCTCTCTAAGGACCTTGTTAGGAACCATGTGTTTTCACAGTGTCTGTGAATGCTTTATAAGGACAGTTCTTTAAATGTGACTGATACAAAAGGTCATCTTGGACACTGGGGAAGATGTCTAGAATTCCAATAAAAAGCATGTGTTGAGCTCCAGCTTACATCTTAGTCTCTGTGTGACCTTAGGCCAGACAGTGGACTTCTCTGAGCCTCAGTTTCCTAACTCGTTAGATGGAACAAACCACAGAGTTATGCGGATTAAATGGTACAAAGTTTTTTGGCAAAACATACTACTCTATTCACCCAAGTTGATAGGGATTGTGCTACAGACTGAACTATGTCCTGCCAAGTTCATGTATTGAATCCCTTAGCCCCCAACATGACTGTATTTCAAGATAAGGTTTTTAGGGGGTAATTAAGGTTAAATATTCCTTGGAAGGAAAGTTATGACCAACCTAGATAGCATCTTGAAGAGCAGAGACATTACTTTGCCAACAAAGGTCCATCTAGTCAAGGCCATGGTTTTTCCAATGGTCATGTATGGATGTGAGAGTTGGACTGTGAAGAAAGCTGAGCGCCGAAGAATTGATGCTTTTGAACTGTGGTGGTGGAGAAGACTCTTGAGAGTCCCTTGGACTGCAAGGAGATCCAACCAGTCCATTCTAAAGGATATCATCCCTGGGTGTTCTTTGGAAGGAATGATGCTAAAGCTGAAACTCCAATACTTTGGCCACCTGATGTAAAGAGTTGACCCATTGGAAAAGACTCTGATGCTGGGAGGGATTGGGGGCAGGAGGAAAAGGGGATGACAGAGGATGAGATGGCTGGATGGCATCACCGACTTGATGGACATGAGTCTGAGTGAACTCCGGGAGTTGGTGATGGACAGGGAGGCCTGGCGTGCTGCGATTCATGGGGTCGCAAAGAGTCGGACACAACTGAGCTACTGAACTGAAGGTTAAATATGGTTGTAAGGGGGCTTCCCTGTTGTCTCAGTGGTAAAGAACCCTCCTGCCAATGCAGGAGATGTGGGTTCAATCCCTGGGTTGGGAATATCTCCTGGAGCAGGAAATGGCAACCCACTCCAATATTCTTGCCAGTAAAATCCCACAGACAGAGGAGCCTGGCAGGCTACAGTCCATGGGTCACAAAGAGTCAGACATGATTGAGTGACTGAGCACACCCACACTGTAGCATATATAGGAGGAAGCTTGGTCTAGAAGGATTGTATTAAATTTCTAATCTTGCCTTAGTTGTCTCTTGTCTGAGTAATCTTGGGCAAGTTACGAAAGATGAAAGTCTTTGGGATCTTAGTTTCCTAATTTCTAAAAGAAAGACATTTTAACAAAATATCTTTCAAGGTCTTACTTTGTCCTTGAGGTTCATTTGAGCATCATGATCTTTTTTTTCCTTTACCTGATGCAACAGTGAAACACTTGAGAGTTATCTAGAAGGATTATGAAGGTGTGTACCATGATGCTGAGCCTCACCTGTCTTGAGTAATGTATGCTATTTACCTGGAAGTAAGCCTGCTGGCTTCTCTCTGGAGTTCTGTCCAGCCACCAGGTTTTCTGGTGTCTGGTCTTTATATTAAGCACTTTATAGGTAGAAATGATATATTTTTAAATTCAATAGACAGAAGCTATAGAGTGAGACTATTAATTCAAGTAAAAGTATGTTAAACCTTACTTTATACCTTGAGAAAGCGTTTTGCTTATTTTGAGCCTGGCCTCATCATGATAATTTTAAACACACACACGCACATACATGCAGTGGGTTAAACCGTGGCCTCTGAAGATACATCACCTGGAGCCTGTGAATATGAGCTTACTTAGGACCATGGTACTTTCATGAAATTAAAAGACATTTGATCCTTGGAAGAAAAGTTATGACAAACCTAGACAGCGTGTTGAAAAGCAGAGACATCACTTTGCAACAGAGGTCCATATAGTCAAAGCAATTTTTTCCAGTTTATACAGGTCTAAGAGTTGGACCATAAAGAGGGCTGAGCACCGAAGAATCAATGCTTTCAAACTGCGGTGCTGGAGAACACTCTTGATTTTCCCCTGGACAGCAAGGAGATCAAATCAGTTAATCCTAAAGGAAATCAACCCTGAATAGTCATTGAAAGGACTGGTGCTAAAGCTGAAGCGCCAATACTTCAGCCATCTGATGCGAAGAGCTGACTCATTGGAAAAGACCCTGATGCTGGGGAAGATTGAAGGCCAGAGGAGAAGGGGGTGACACAGGATGAGATGGTTGGATGGCATGGACATGAGTTTGAGCTAGCTCTGGGAGATAGTGGAGGACAGGGAAGCCTGGCATGCTGCAGTCTATGGGGTCACAAAGAGTCAGACATGACTGAGCAACTGAACAATGATAACAATTTGCAGATGTAATTAAGGATTTTGAGAAGAGAGCTTCTTGAATTCTTCAGGTGGCCCTAAATCCAATGACAAGTGTCTTATAAGAAGCAGAAGAGGGGAAGACACAGGAGAGGAGAAGTCCACATGAAGACATAGGCAGAGATTGGACTGATGGGGCCATAAGCCACGGAGTGCCTAGAGCCAGTGGAAACTGGAAGAGTCAAGGAAGGGAACTCCCCTGATGCCTTCTGAGGGAGCAGGGCCCTCCTAACACTTGGATTTCAGACTCTGGACTTCCAGAACTATGAGATAATGTATTTATGTTGATTTTATATACAATAGAATATTACTGAGCCTTTAAAAAGAATGAAATAATGCCATTTGCAGCAACAGGATGGACCTAGCGATTGTCATGCTGAGTGAAGTAAGTCTGACAGAGGAGGAGAAATATTGTATGCCATCCCTTAGATGTGGAATCTATAAAGTATTAGAGCTTCAGCATCAGTCCTTCCAATGAATATTCAAGGTTGATTTCCTTTAGGATTGACTGTTGTGATCTCCTTGCTGTCCAAGGGACTGTCAAGAGTCTTCTCCAGCACCACAATTCAAAAGCATTTATGGTCCAACTCTTACATCTATACATAACTACTGGAAAAACCACAGCTTTGACTAAATATACCTTTGTTGGCAAAGTGATCTCTGCTTTTTAATATGCTGTCTAGGTTTGTCATAGCTTTTCTTTAAGCCTCCTGGCTCATGGTAATTTGATATGGCAACTCTAGGAAATGAATACACATACTCTTTTCCCCCTGTACTTTCATTATATACCACTTTTCAATAGATACATACAAAAAATAGATTTAAATGATTTTATATTTTACAGAAGATGGGAATATTTCTGGAATTAAGCTATAGATGATTCTGGCATTGAAGGGCATCAGCATGCCAATATACTTTTGGTTGAATATTGGGAGGAATCTTCCTGGTAATCAGAGTTGGCTCAGTTTTGAAAGACGGAAAGGCAGTGGTAATGTTAAGATTGGGGCTTTGGGTGTAAACAGAGTTTTTCAGCCTAGGGGACAAAATGACCCCCAGGTGAGAACTACTGCTTTCAAAGATGACAAAAGTACAGGATCCATGATGAAATGAAAAGTTCCGGTGAAAAGTATTCAACAGTACATCAAAAACAACAGAGAATTTTTTAAGCAGAACCATTTTCTTAACAGTAATAAATGACTCTCTTTTCACTTAAAAGTGGATGTATATGAGAAAAGATCCCAGCTTTGATTATCATCCTGACAATTTTTAGTGTCAAAGAGGATCATCCTGTTACAAAAGGGAGATCTTTGCCCAGAGTGGAAAATTATGTACAGGTATATATGTATGTATACACATACATGTGTGTCCACATATAGACACACATGGGTATATGCACCTGGGTATATATGCATGCATGTATGTATATATGCATTGTTGTTTAGTCACTAAGTCATGTCCGACTCTTTGCAACCCCATGGACTAGCCTTCCAGGCGCCTCTGTCCATGGGATTTCCCAGGCAAGAATACTAGAGTGTGTTGCCATTTCCTTCTCCAGGGCATCTTCCCAACCCAGGGATCGAACTCGTGTCTTTCACGTTTCCTGCATTGGCAGGAGGATTCTTTACCACTGAGCCACCAGGGAAGCATGCATATGTGTGAATGCTTTATTAACAAAGAGAGTTTCATATACTTCCTTTTCCTGCTTGGGAATTCTGAAGTTTTAGAGCATCATCATTTCTAATGATGAATGAGTAAAGGAAAAGCCTTTCAGAAAGCCCTCATTTCAGAAAGGATGTGAGGTACGTTACTATAAGGGGACGTTAACTGGAATAGAAGGGTCACCATTGGTTTCCAAGAGCCCTCATTTCTCACACAGGTCTAAGATTCCCCCACCTAATAAGAAAACAGAATTTTATTCCTTTATTTTATTCTCTACAAAGTGCTTATTACCTATTTGGAACTTTGTAATCTGCCCCATGCAATTCTATGAGTCAGCCAGCTGAGAATCCATCTATTTACTCACACACACAGTTGCCTAATGTGTTCTACAAGCCACGTATAATTACAGTGAATGCATCTTTCTAAAGATACACTTGTGGTGAGCTTGGGTTCTTCTACTTCTAGAAAAATGTTCACATGTGGGAAAAAAAGTTTCCTTGACATATCTAAAGTCTTCTTTAAGTCCAGAAATATTTATTTATCTTTACCTTTAAGATATACGTTTCAAAAGATGCCAACAGGCTGAACGTTGCTAAGGGCTGTTTCCCGGCTTGGGGATTGGACCCAATTCTCTGATCTAACAGCTACGGAGACTTCATCAGAATGATGAGATACCTCTTTCCAGAGACAACAGGAATCATGAGATAAGCTCTGGAAACAAATCAAGGATTTTTGTGGAAACAAATCCTGTGGTCCCAGGGAGCAAGGAAAACTGTAGGGAGTAGCTTTTTAGAATTGATATTTGAGTTTCATGAATCACAAGTGTTTCACAGATTGTCTACAGATGTTACAAGGACTCCAGAGTTTAATTGACAAAAAAAGTAACTTTGCACAGAGATACAGAAGGATGGCATCAGGCCATCTGAGCTACCAGGGTCTCTTGGACAGGGATATTTCTCTTTTGAGGAAAAAAAAAATATGGAGAGTTGTGTGTGTGTTTGCCAAGTCGCTGCAGTATGTCTGACTCCTTGAGACCCCATGGACTACAGCCTGCCAGGCTCCTCGGTCCATGGGGTTCTCCAGGCAAGAATATTGGAATGGGTTGCTATTTCCTCCTCCAGGCATCTTCCCAACTTAGTGATCAAACTCATGTCTCTTAAGTCTTCCGCACTGGCAGGCATATTCTCTACCACTAGCACCACCTGGGAAGGTTGGGGGAGAGTTAGAGAATTTTTTTTCTGTTAACAGCTTGCTGTCATTTGGGGAATTATTAGTGGCAAGTGTGTGGTGGGGGCAGGGCAGTCCCCTGAGATTGGAGCCCAGTTTGGAGCCATGTCATTTGGGAAATGCCTGTATTGCCTGAGATCATTAGTAAGACGCCCAGTTCTGTCTACAGAGACCACCACAGGCTCTTGAAGAAGGTGGCACCTGCTCTTGGTCTGGGATCTGAGGCAACATGCTGTGGCTCTTCAGTGCCAGCGTGTCTGCAGCCATGTGATTGCTGGTGGTATGGGTTGGAGTTTTCTACACTTAACATGACCAGAACATGTTCTAGACACTTTTGCTTGTAAAATGTCAGGTTTTGCCCACATGAGCAACTCCAAGCCTCAAAATGTAGGTCTCATGTGTGGTTACCAGGATGGAACCTGATGGAAAATCTGAATGTATATACTGAAAAAAAGTCATGAAAAAAAACAAGTTTTCTGGTAAAGAAATCAGGAAATGATTCAAAAGATATATTGTGTAACCACCAATTGCTTCCCTAACTTTCACAGCAGCCTGCCTGGACATGAAGAGGGGTGGAGGAGACAGTACCAGCGGCCCCCACATTTTGATCTGAATTCCTATTCCTACATCAGAATCACAGGTCTCTCAAGACTAGCTTTTCCTTGCTGAGGTCTGGGGGTGTCCTCTCAGCCTACCTTGGCTGCTCTTCTGAGGTAGGTGATGGTCCATCTTAGCCTCAGCAGCTTGTCTCCAAGGCCCCACCTCACCTCTGCTCCAGAGATTACTTTTGTTAATTTTGGGACAGGGAACCCTGGCACCACAGAGTTATACATTTTTGTGTCTCTAAAGCAGGAATGGCTTGCCTCCTTCCCAGTAAATGCACTGTTGGGCCTCTCAAAACTCTCCTGCTGCCTTCAAGCTATGTAATTATAATAGTAACAGTAATATATAGCCTTCCCTGGTGGCTCAGATGGTAAAGAATCTGCCTGAGATGTAGGAGACCCAGGTTTGATCCCTGGAAAAGGGAACCCACTCCAGTATTCTTGCCTGGAGAATTCCATGAACAGAGGAGCATGGCGGGCTATAGTCCATGGGGTCACAAAGAATCGGACGAGATTGAATACAGTTATAGAACAGAATCAACTCCTGAATCTCAATAAGGATTTTTACTGTTTGTCTTCTGTCTCTCCTCATTGTAGAACATGGTTTTATGGGGCTGGGATCTCTTGCAGAAAGCTACAGTTTTGTATCTCCCTAGTTAATTCTGGAGCATTATTCTTACTAGGGCCATTTATATTTAAACATATTTCTACTGGTAAAACATCCCATCTAACAACCTTGAGCGTTAAACACCTTATTAAAATTACTCATATGGTTTACTCTTCAGCTTACAACACAGTTTACAGCATCCTCCCTAAAAAGCAGTCAAATTGATCACAGCCACCTGTTCCCTCAAACCCATCTACCCCTACCTCATCTGTACTCCCACCTTGATCTTTAGGTAGAAGCACAGTATCAGCCTCTTAACCACTGCAGCCCTCATTCTGAAGTCACAAACCTGCTTAGCTGTTACGATAGAGGCAGTAACTGTTAAATTTGTCTTTTTAGCTGGAATATTTGCCTGTGAATTTTTGAGTTAATACATTTTGACATCGACCTGGTTTTTTGGCCTTGATTTTCTTCATTTCAAATATGTACTCTTAGCTCCTTAGGCCTGTTGACAGAGGAGCCTGGTGGGCTGCAATCCATGGGGTCTCAAAAGAGTCGGACACAACTTAGAGACAGAGAATCCTAAAAAGGCCACCACTTTCCCAGTGCTCCCAGGAAAAAACTTCCATTTCAAGGACTTCTCAGGTGGTGCTAGTGGTAAAGATCTTACCTGCCAGTGCTGGAGATGCAAGAGACGCAGGTTTGACCCGTGAATCAGGAAGATTACCTGGAAGAGGTCATGGCAACCCACTCCAATATTCTTGCCTGGAGAATCCTATGGATGGAGGAGCCTGGCAGGCTGAGCTCCTTAGAAATCCTCAGAACTAGTTTTCCATGTAAATGGTTCCACCTTGTCATTGTAAACCCTGGACTGTTGTCTTTATGATGGAATTGCTTGGGGAAAAAAAAAGTACCTTGAAGTGGTTTTCTTGCCACACTAGCTATAAGGTAAATCATTCCTCTATTCTTACCTTTTGCTAAGTTATCTACCTTTGGCAAGAGATCACAGAGAAACTCCAAACCGGGGTATAACCACCCTGCCTGCAGACCCATGGTCTGTCCAGAAACACGCTCTCCTCCAGACCTCTCCACTTTCCTGTCATCCTCTTGTTGAGCAAGTTTGCTCCCTTACTTGTTTGCATACTGCATTTCTTCCTTCTCCCTACATCGCTAGCTCTCCATCCCTCTCCCGTGCTACTGAAATTATCTTCAGTGATGAAGTAAAAGAGAAATGATGAGCAAAGTGTGAACATGATTTTCCAAAGAAAACCCTCGACCATTTTCCATGTATTTGTGCATTTGAGCCATGTAAACCTTTTTAAAAACTCTTGCATCCATGACTTTGTTTTAGTTCCTATAATTATCTCTTTTATACCAAGTATATTTAAAGTTCATTAAATTGCCTCAGCTTTGATGGAGAATGGAGGTCCGTCAAACGTGATGGTTTGAAGTGAGGCATAGATTTGCAGAACGATTTCCTTTTCTCTATGCATGGGAAAGATTATGCCACATTTAGCAAGTACCTACTGGAATTCTTAGCTGAAGTTAAATCATGCTAGTATTTTCCTTCAGGTTGAGGTAGCATGGTTGAGGCTGGTGAGTGATTCCATATAGGTGAAAACTTGGCGAGGAGCCTTTTAACCTCAGTCTGTGAATCTGAGCTGGGTCATAATTTCCACACATCCCTCTGAATCCTTCAGAGTAGATAGGAGGGGCTAAGTTCTAAAGAGTGAGTCAAATTATTTCTATTTACTCAAGAACTGAACAGAGCTATTAGAAAGAAATCTTCAGGTCTTTTGTGGGATGAAAATAATCCTTCCACAGCTGCAAGACAGTGATGGAGGTTTTGTGAGCCAAGAGGAAAGCAGCTGAAAAGGGCTAGAAAAATCACCATGAGTGTTTTTCCACTCCTATAAGTCATTAAAATTGGCTTAAAATATTGGGAGTGATTTTTCTTTGAAATGGCTCCTCCTACCATAACCTAATGGTCAAAATAATGGCTTCTCTTCTTTGATTTTTAAAAAGTGGTACACTGAAGCAGGGTAAGTTTACTCAGAAACTTGACAATGCTGGTGTTTCTAGAAGCATTTATATTCTTGGATACGCCTTCCTTTGGTGATAGAATTTAAAATAGAATTGGTTTTGAGAGTTTTGGGATTTGATTTTACACTTGTCAGCTATGACCTGGACCATTCCCTTTTTAAGTTTCCATTTTTTTTTGTCTGAAAAAGGTGGAGAAAATCATATCAAATTGCTGGCTTGTTGAAGAGGTTGTGCCAAAGCCTCTAGCGCAGTGCTTGACACACGTTAGGGACTCAGTAAGTGTTAAATGCCTTCTCCATGTTAGTGATGTTATTAGCAAGATTATTTTATTATTTAGTGTAGTACACTAGATTTGTAAAGAACTAAAAGCAAGCATGATAGATGAAAGCAGCAAACCATTTCTTAGTAGAAATTAGTTTAGCAGAACATATAACACTGGCGTAGATTGGCAGGTATAGTGTGTCTTCAGGGTTGATTCTTAGTGGTGAAAAGACTGAATCCAAAGGAAAGTACATTTTTGGGGGGGGGCAGAACAGGTATTAGCAAATTTCTCTTCAAAAAGGCTGATCCAATTTTGATTCCCCACCACCCCCCCTCAAAAGGTTTATAGGAGGGTCCAATTCTACGAGCCCTGATCACAGCTGAATATTTTAAGTGTTTTAATTTGGGGACCACTGAACTGAACTGATGAAAGGTATGACCAACCTAGATAGCATATTGAAAAGCAGAGACGTTACTTTGCCAACAAAGGTCTGTCTAGTCAAGGCTATGGTTTTTCCAGTGATCATATATGGATGTGCGAGTTGGACTGTGAAGAAAGCTGAGCGCCGAAGAATTGATGCTTTTGAACTGTGGTGTTGGAGAAGACTCTTGAGAATCCCTCCCAAGGAGATCCAACCAGTCCTTTCTGAAAGAGATCAGCCCTGAGATTTCTTTGGAAGGAATGATGCTAAAGCTGAAACTCCAGTACTTTGGCCGCCTCATGTGAAGAGTTGACTCATTGGAAAAGACTCTGATGGTGGGAGGGATTGGGAGCAGGAGGAGAAGGGGACGACAGAGGATGAGATGGCTGGATGGCATCTCTGACTCGATGGACGTGAGTCTGAGTGAACTCGGGGAGTTGGTGATGGACAGGGAGGCCTGGCGTGCTGCGATTCATGGGGCTGCAAAGAGTCGGACACGACTGAGCGACTGAACTGAACTGATGAAAGGTAAGATTATCTATTATAAAGTAAGTGCCCTACACATGAACCTTCAAGTTGCGAGCTTTCAAAGATGATTTTGCATGTCCAGTCCTGTAAGTTACTGCATGTGTCTGGCATACATCGTCACATGCGAGCATCCTCTACAAGTGGTTGTACTTTTGTGTACTTTACAGCACTTAGAGAGTATAGTAGTACAGTATCCTTATTTCAAGCCCAGGATGTCCAGAAGCAAGCGTAAAAGCAGTGGTGATGTAGCAGGTACTACTGTACTTTTCAAGGTACCATACTATAAAATTACAAACACTTTCTTTACTTTTTGTGTTTGCTTGTTTTTATGTCTTATTTGTGTAAAAAGCATTATACACCTATTATAGGACAATACTCTATAGCTTATCAGGTTAGCTCCATCATCGTTGTTCAGTTGCCCAGTTGTGTTGGACTCTTTGTGACCCCATGGACTGCAGCACGCCAGGCCTCTCTGTCCCTCACCATCTCCTGAAGTTTGCCCAAGTTTATGTTCATTGCATCGGTGATGCCATCCAGCCATTTCATCTTCTGGCTGGATGAGATGGTTAGTTGGGTACCTAGACTAACTTTGTTGGACTTACAAATGTGTTCTTGGAATGGAACTCATTTGTATGTAAGGGACTTCCTGTACTGGCAAAGCATTATTACAGGATTTAAACCTAAAAGTGCTGGGCAATTTCCAGAAGCCTCATTCATGAAGTGCTATCTGTATTTTTATAGCATGATTGACTGTCTTCCTTCTATTGGCCTGTCCTTTTCCCAGTTTTATTTTTTATTTTTTTTTAATTTTATTTTATTTTTAAACTTTACATAATTGTATTAGTTTTGCCAAATATCAAAATGAATCCGCCACAGATATACATGTGTTCCCCATCCTGAACCCTCCTCCCTCCTCCCTCCCCATTCCATCCCTCTGGGTCGTCCCAGTGCACCAGCCCCAAGCATCCAGTATCGTGCATCGAACCTGGACTGGCAACTCGTTTCATACATGATATTTTACATGTTTCAATGCCATTCTCCCAAATCTTCCCACCCTCTCCCTCTCCCACAGAGTCCATAAGACTGTACTATACATCACTGTCTCTTTTGCTGTCTCGTACACAGGGTTATTGTTACCATCTTTCTAAATTCCATATATATGCGTTAGTATACTGTATTGGTGTTTTTCTTTCTGGCTTACTTCACTCTATAATAGGCTCCAGTTTCATCCACCTCATTAGAACTGGTTCAAATGTATTCTTTTTAATGGCTGAGTAATACTCCATTGTGTATATGTACCATAGCCTTCTTATCCATCCATCTGCTGATGGACATCTAGGTTGCTTCCATGTCCTGGCTATTATAAACAGTGCTGCGATGAACATTGGGGTACACGTGTCTCTTTCCCTTCTGGTTTCCTCAGTGTGTATGCCCAGCAGTGGGATTGCTGGATCATAAGGCGATTCTATTTCCAGTTTTTTAAGGAATCTCCACACTGTTCTCCATAGTGGCTGTACTAGTTTGCATTCCCACCAACAGTGCAAGAGGGTTCCCTTTTCTCCACACCCTCTCCAGCATTTATTGCTTGTAGACTTTTGGATCGCAGCCATTCTGACTGGTGTGAAATGGTACCTCATAGTGGTTTTGATTTGCATTTCTCTGATAATGAGTGATGTTGAACATCTTTTCATGTGTTTGTTAGCTATCTGTATGTCTTCTTTGGAGAAATGTCTATTTAGTTCTTTGGCCCATTTTTTGATTGGGTCATTTATTTTTCTGGAGTTGAGCTGTAGGAGTTGCTTGTATATTCTGGAGATTAGTTGTTTGTCAGTTGCTTCATTTGCTATTATCTTCTCCCATTCTGAAGGCTGCCTTTTCACCTTGCTAATAGTTTCCTTTGATATGCAGAAGCTTTTAAGGTTAATTAGGCCCGATTTGTTTATTTTTGCTTTTATTTCCAATATTCTGGGAGGTGGGTCATAGAGGATCCTGCTGTGATGTATGTCAGAGAGTGTTTTGCCTATGTTCTCCTCTAGGAGTTTTATAGTTTCTGGTCTTACGTTGAGATCTTTAATCCATTTTGAGTTTATTTTTGTGTATGGTGTTAGAAAGTGTTCTCGTTTCATTCTTTTACAAGTGGTTGACCAGATTTCCCAGCACCACTTGTTAAAGAGATTGTCTTTAATCCATTGTATATTCTTACCTCCTTTGTCAAAGATAAGGTGTCCATATGTGTGTGGATTTATCTCTGGGCTTTCTATTTTGTTCCATTGATCTATATTTCTGTCTTTGTGCCAGTACCATACTGTCTTGATAACTGTGGCTTTGTAGTAGAGCCTGAAGTCAGGTAGGTTGATTCCTCCAGTTCCATTCTTCTTTCTCAAGATTGCTTTGGCTATTCGAGGTTTTTTGTATTTCCATACAAATTGTGAAATTATTTGTTCTAGCTCTGTGAAGAATGCTGTTGGTAGCTTGATAGGGATTGCATTGAATCTGTAAATTGCTTTGGGTAGTATACTCATTTTCAGTATATTGATTCTTCCAATCCATGAACATGGTATATTTCTCCATCTGTTAGTGTCCTCTTTGATTTCTTTCACCAGTGTTTTATAGTTTTCTATATATAGGTCTTTAGTTTCTTTAGGTCGATATATTCCTAAGTATTTTATTCTTTCTGTTGCAATGGTGAATGGAATTGTTTCCTTAATTTCTCTTTCTGTTTTCTCATTATTAGTGTATAGGAATGCAAGTGATTTCTGTGTGTTGTTTTATATCCTGCAACTTTACTATAGTCATTGATTAGTTCTAGTAATTTTCTGGTGGAGTCTTTAGGGTTTTCTATGTAGAGGATCATGTCATCTGCAAACAGTGAGAGCTTTACTTCTTCTTTTCCAATTTGGATTCCTTTTATTTCTTTTTCTGCTCTGATTGCTGTGGCCAAAACTTCCAAAACTATGTTGAATAGTAATGGTGAAAGTGGACACCCTTGTCTTGTTCCTGACGTTAGAGGAAATGCTTTCAATTTTTCACCATTGAGGATAATGTTTGCTGTGGGTTTGTCATATACAGCTTTTATTATATTGAGGTATGTTCCTTCTATTCCTGCTTTCTGGAGAGTTTTTATCATAAATGGATGTTGAATTTTGTCAAAGGCTTTCCCTGCATCTATTGAGATAATCATATGGTTTTTATTTTTCAACTTGTTAATGTGGTGTATTACATTGATTGATTTGCAGATATTGAAGAATCCTTGCATCCCTGGGATAAAGCCCACTTGGTCATGGTGTATGATCTTTTTAATGTGTTGTTGGATTCTGATTGCTAGAATTTTGTTAAGGATTTTTGCATCTATGTTCATCAGTGATATTGGCCTGTAGTTTTCTTTTTTTGTGGGATCTTTGTCAGGTTTTGGTATTAGGGTGATGGTGGCCTCATAGAATGAGTTTGGAAGTTTACCATCCTCTGCAATTTTCTGGAAGAGTTTGAGCAGGATAGGTGTTAGCTCTTCTCTAAATTTTTGGTAGAATTCAGCTGTGAAACCGTCTGGACCTGGGCTTTTGTTTGCTGGAAGATTTTTGATTACAGTTTCAATTTCCGTGCTTGTGATGGGTCTGTTAAGATTTTCTATTTCTTCCTGATCGAGTTTTGGAAAGTTGTACTTTTCTAAGAATTTGTCCATTTCTTCCACGTTGTCCATTTTATTGGCATATAATTGTTGATAGTACTCTCTTATGATCCTTTGTATTTCTGTGTTGTCTGTTGTGATCTCTCCATTTTCATTTCTAATTTTATTGATTTGATTTTTCTCCCTTTGTTTCTTGATGAGTCTGGCTAATGGTTTGTCAATTTTATTTATCCTTTCAAAAAACCAGCTTTTGGTTTTGTTGATTTTGGCTATGATCTCTTTTGTTTCTTTTGCATTTATTTCTGCTCTAAGTTTTAAGATTTCTTTCCTTCTACTAACCCTGGGGTTCTTCATTTCTTCCTTTTCTAGTTGCTTTAGGTATAGAGTTAGGTTATTTATTTGACTTTTTTCTTGTTTCTTGAGGTGTGCCTGTATTGCTATGAACTTTCCCCTTAGGACTGCTTTTACCGTGTCCCACAGGTTTTGGGTTGTTGTGTTTTCATTTTCATTCGTTTCTATGCAAATTTTGATTTCTTTTTTGATTTCTTCTGTGATTTGTTGGTTATTCAGCAGCGTGTTGTTCAGCCTCCATATGTTGGAATTTTTAATAGTTTTTCTCTTGTAATTGAGATCTAATCTTACTGCATTGTGGTCGGAAAAGATGCTTGGAATGATTTCTATTTTTTTGAATTTACCAAGGCTAGCTTTATGTCCCAGGATGTGATCTATCCTGGAGAAGGTTCCATGTGCGCTTGAGAAGAAGGTGAAATTCATTGTTTTGGGATGAAATGTCCTATAGATATCAATTAGGTCTAACTGGTCTATTGTATCGTTTAAAGTTTGTGTTTCCTTGTTAATTTTCTGTTTAGTTGATCTATCCATAGGTGTGAGTGGGGTATTAAAGTCTCCCACTATTATTGTGTTATTGTTAATTTCTCCTTTCATACTTGTTAGCATTTGTCTTACATACTGCGGTGCTCCCATGTTGGGTGCATATATATTTATAATTGTTATATCTTCTTCTTGGATTGATCCTTTGATCATTATGTAGTGACCATCTTTGTCTCTTTTCACAGTCTTTGTTTTAAAGTCTATTTTATCTGATATGAGTATTGCTACTCCTGCTTTCTTTTGGTCCCTATTTGCATGGAAAATCTTTTTCCAGCCCTTCACTTTCAGTCTGTATGTGTCCCCTGTTTTGAGGTGGGTCTCTTGTAGACAACATATGTAGGGGTCTTGTTTTTGTATCCATTCAGCCAGTCTTTGTCTTTTGGTTGGGGCATTCAACCCATTTACGTTTAAGGTAATTACTGATAAGTATGACCCCGTTGCCATTTACTTTATTGTTTTGGGTTCGAATTTATACACAATTTTTGTGTTTCCTGTCTAGAGAATATCCTTTAGTATTTGTTGGAGAGCTGGTTTGGTGGTGCAGAATTCTCTCAGCTTTTGCTTGTCTGAAAAGCTTTTGATTTCTCCTTCATACTTGAATGAGATCCTTGCTGGGTACAATAAAATGGGCTGTAGGTTATTTTCTTTCATCATTTTAAGTATGTCTTGCCACTCCCTCCTGGCTTGAAGAGTTTCTATTGAAAGCTCAGCTGTTATCCTTATGGGTATTCCCTTGTGTGTTATTTGTTGTTTTTCCCTTGCTGCTTTTAATATTTGTTCTTTGTGTTTGATCTTTGTTAATTTGATTAATATGTGTCTTGGGGTGTTTCGCCTTGGGTTTATCCTGTTTGGGACTCTCTGGGTTTCTTTGACTTGGGTGATTATTTCCTTCCCCATTTTAGGGAAGTTTTCAACTATTATCTCCTCAAGTATTTTCTCATGGTCTTTCTTTTTGTCTTCTTCTTCTGGGACCCCTATGATTTGAATGTTGTAGCATTTAATATTGTCCTGGAGGTCTCTGAGATTGTCCTCATTTCTTTTAATTCGTTTTTCTTTTATCCTCTCTGATTCATTTATTTCTACCATTCTATCTTCTACTTCACTAATCCTATCTTCTGCCTCTGTTATTCTACTATTTGTTGCCTCCAGAGTGTTTTTAATTTCACTTATTGCATTATTCATTATATATTGACTCTTTTTTATTTCTTCTAAGTCCTTGTTAAACCTTTCTTGCATCTTCTCAATCCTTGCCTCCAGGCTATTTATCTGTGATTCCATTTTAATTTCAAGATTTTGGATCAGTTTCACTATCATTATTCGGAATTCTTTATCAGGTAGATTCCCTATTTCTTCCTCTTTGGTTTGGTTTGGTGGGCATTTATCCTGTTCCTTTATCTGCTGGCTATTCCTCTGTCTCTTCATCTTGTTTAAATTGCTGAGTTTGGGGTGTCCTTTCTGTATTCTGGCAGTTTGTGGAGTTCTCTTTATTGTGGCGTTTCCTCGCTGTGTGTGGGTTTGTACAGGTGGCTTGTCAAGGTTTCCTGGTTAGGGAAGCTGGTGTCGATGTTCTGGTGGATGGAGCTGTATTTCTTCTCTCTGGAGTGTAATGAAATGTCCCGTAATGAGTTATGAGATGTCTATGGTTTTGGGGTGACTTTGGGCAGCCTGTATCTTGGAGCTCAGGGCTGTGTTCCTTTGTTGCTGGAGAATTTGCTTGGTATGTCTTGCCCTGGAACTTGTTGGCCCTTGTGTGGTGCTTGGTTTCAGTGTCGGTATGGAGGCGTTTGATGAGCTCCTGTCAATTAACGTTCCTTGGAGTCAGGAGTTCCCTGGAGTCAGGGTTTGGACTTAAGCCTCCTGCTTCCAGTTATTGGTCTTATTTTTACAGTAGTTTCAAAACTTCTCCTTCCATACAGCACCATTGATAAAACATCTACGTTAAAGATGAAAAGTTTCTCTACTGTGAGGGTCACTCAGAGAGGTTCACAGAGTTACATGGAGAAGAGAAGTGGGAGGAGGGAGTTAGAGGTGACCCAGATGAGATGAGGTGGAATCAATAGTGGAGAGAGTGGGCTAGCCAGTAGTCACTTCCTTATGTGCACTCCACAACTGGACCACTCAGAGATGTTCACGGAGTTATACAGAGAAGAGAAGAAGGAGGCAGGAGACAGAGGTGGCCAGAAGGATAAAAGGGGGAAATGAAAAGGAGGGAGACAGATCCAGCCAGTAATCAGTTCCCTAAGTGTTCTCCACCGTCTGGAACACACAGAAATTCACAGAGTTGGGTAGAGTAGAGAGGGGTTAGGGAGGAGATACAGGCGACCTGGTGGAGAAAACGGAGAGTCCAAAGGGGGAGAGAGCAGTCAAGCCAGTAATCTCGTTCCCTAGTGAAAAATGGGTCCTGAAGATTGGGTTCTTAAAGGTACAAAATTGGTAACAAATACATAAAAGCAAAAATTAAAAATCTAGAGTAGAGTTTGGAATTTCAAAAATGCGATGTTAATGAAAAGAAGAAGGAAAAGAGAGAAAAAACGAACAAAGAAAAACAAACAAGGTTGCGAAAATTATAAAGAAACTACAGGTACAAAATTGATAACTAATACCAAAAAGCAAAAATTAAAAATCTAGAGTAGAGTTTGGAATTTCAAAAATACAATGTTAAAAAAAAAAAAAGAAAAATAAAGAGAGAAAACAAACAAACCAACAAAAACAATGTCGCAAAAATTATAAAGAAAATACAGGTACAAAATTGATATCAAATACCAAAAAGCATAAATTAAAAATCTTGAGTAGAGTTTGGAATTGCAGATATATGATGTTATATAAAAGAAGAAGAGAAAGAAACAGAGGGGGGAAAAAAAAGTCACAGAAATTATAAAAAAAAAACCTATATGTACAAAATTGATAACATATACCAAAAGGCTAAAATTAAAAATCTAGAGTAGAGTTTGGAATTTCAAAAATACGATGTTAAAGAAAAGAAGAAGGAAAAGAAAGAAAAAATGAACAAAGAAAAACAAACAAGGTTGCGAAAATTATAAAGAAACTACAGGTACAAAATTGATAACTAATACCAAAAAGCAAAAGTTAAAAATCTAGAGTAGAGTTTGGAATTTCAAAAATACAATGTTAAAAAAAGGAAGAAGAAAAATAAAGAGAGAAAACAAACAAACCAACAAAAGCAATGTCGCAAAAATTATAAAGAAAATACAGGTACAAAATTGATATCAAATACCAAAAAGCATAAATTAAAAATCTTGAGTAGAGTTTGGAATTGCAGATATACGATGTTATACAAAAGAAGAAGAGAAAGAAACAGAGGGAAAAAAAAGTCACAGAAATTATGAAAAAAACTATAGGTACAAAATTGATAACATATACCAAAAGGCTAAAATTAAAAATCTAGAGTAGAGTTTGGAATTTCAAAAATACAATGTTAAAGAAAAGAAGAAAAAGAAAAAAACAAAACAAAGCACGGTCAAAAAATTATAAAGTATATATATGAAGTTTGCTGAAGAAAAAAAATAGGGTCTTTTTTTTTTTTTTTTGCAAAGTAATAGTTATAAAAGTGAAAATTAAAGGACAATAGAGGACTTAAAAAATTTTTTTTAATTAAAAAAAAAAGATTGATCGTAAAAATAGTAAAAATATATCTAGGTCTTTCTCTGGTTTTGTTGTGAGTATTGTGGGTTCAGTTCATTTTTGGCTAGTTCCTTGATCTCACTTATATTTCTCAAGATCTATAGGCCCCTTCCTATGTAATCCGTAGTAACCACAGGGTTTTAATCTATGGCCTGTAGCTTCCAAGGCGTTTCCCTCTGTTACAGCTTCTTCTGTTTGCTGGTCTCTTCAGTGTCTGGTTCCTGCCCTGACACAAAGGGGACGGTGGAGGACACTATTTTTTTTATTTTATTTAGGCTCACTTGTTCAGCCGCGCTGTGGGGAGGGAGGGAGGGGTGCTGCAAACAGATAACACTGGCGTGCGCTCGCAGTGCCTCAGCCACACTGGGTCTGCCCCCGCTCACGGCGCGTGTAGCCTCCCTGCCCACACTGCTCGGGCTCTAGGTTGTTCCACCGGGAACAATCAGAGGCCAGCCCTGGGCTGCATGTACCTCCCAGGTCCAAGCCGCTCAGGTTCAGGCACTCGGGTAGTCCTCAGAGGCGCAGACTCGGTTGGGCCTGCGTTTTGTGCTCTTCCCAGATCCGAGCAGCTCAGGTGATGTGTTTGGCGGGCGCCAATGCTGCGACTTATCGCCTCCCCGCCACTCGGTTATCTGGGTGTAAAACCGGCGCACCTTCTCAGGCAGATGTTGACCGTCCAGACCCCCAAGAAGTTTTAGTTAGCAAAGAAGCCTGCTTACAGTTTTATAGATAGTGTCTCCCTTGGGCTGCGATTGCCCCTTTACGGCTCTGGCTGCCTGTCACCGGAGGGGGAAGGTCTGCAGCCGGCTATCTCAGTTCAGTCCTTTGTTCTGTGCGCGGGCCTGGCGGTGTCTTAGGTTAGGGCTGGCTTTTCGCGTGGTAGATATCCCACAGTCTGGTTTGCTAGCCCAAATTATTTCGATCAGGTAGCGCTCAGGACATTCGGGCCGATTCTTACTCTAAGGGACACAGCCCGCGCCGCGCTTCCCTGCCCAGCCCCCGCTTGCTAATGCCGTGTGCAGGCATCTGCGCTGCTTCTCCGCTGGGGGAGTTACCGTAGGGCTCACAATCTGCGATTTTTAATTGTTTATTTATTTTTTTTCCTCCCTTTTATGTTGCCCTCCGTGCTTCCAAAGCTCGGCACAGATTCGGCAGTGAGAAGGTTTCCTGGTGTTTGGAAACTTCTCTCTTTTTAAGACTCCCTTCCCGGGACGGAACTCCATCCCTCCCTCTTTTGTCTCTTTTTTTGTCTTTTATATTTTTTCCTACCTCCTTTCGAAGAGTTGGGTTGCTTTTCTGGGTGCCTGATGTCCTCTGCCGGCATTCAGAAGTTGTTTTGTGGAATTTACTCGACGTTTAAATGCTCTTTTGATGAATTTGTGGGGGAGAAAGTGTTCTCCCCGTCCTACTCCTCCGCCATCTCGGCTCCTCGCCCCTTTTCCCTGTTTTAATTGCTGGGTGAAAATACCCTCCTCCCTGCCTTCACTCCCATCCCCGAGATTTTATGTCCTTCCAGGCTCTCATAGAATCTTATTCCTTAGCCCAAAGTAACACAAGGGATAAGCTTGTTATCACCATGCCTCATTGCTAGAGAAACTACTCTAGGTTGCTGCTGCTCCTGCTAAGTCACTTCAGTTGTGTCCAACTCTGTGCGACCCCATAGACAGCAGCCCACCAGCAGCCCATCCCTGGGATTCTCCAGGCAAGAACACTGGAGTGGGTTGCCATTTCCTTCTCCAATGCATGAAAGTGAAAAGTGAAAGTGAAGTCACTCAGTCATGTCCGACTCTTTGCGACCCCATGGACTGCAGCCTACCAGGCTCCTCTGTCCATGGGATTTTCCAGGCAAGAGTACTGGAGTGGGGTGCCATTGCCTTTTCCACTCTAGGTTAGTCCCATACAAAATCAATAGATCTTTTTAATGTGTTGTTGGATTCTGATTGCTAGAATTTTGTTAAGGATTTTTGCATCTATGTTCATCAGTGACATTGGCCTATAGTTTTCTATTTTTGTGGCATCTTTGTCAGGTTTTGGTATTAGGGTGATGGTGGCCTCATAGAATGAGTTTGGAAGTTTACCATCCTCTGCAATTTTCTGGAGGAGTTTGAGTAGGATAGGTGTTAGCTCTTCTTTAAATTTTTGGTAGAATTCAGCTGTGAAGCCATCTGGTCCTGGGCTTTTGTTTGCTGGAAGATTTCTGATTACAGTTTCAATTTCCATGCTTGTGATGGGTCTGTTAAGATTATCTATTTCTTCCTGGTTCAGTTTTGGAAAGTTGTACTTTTCTAAGAATTTGTCCATTTTTTCCAAGTTGTCCATTTTATTGGCATATAATTGCTGATAGTAGTCTCTTATGATCCTTTGTATTTCTGTGTTGTCTGTTGTGATCTCTCCATTTTCATTTCTAATTTTGATTTGATTTTTCTCCCTTTGTTTCTTGATGAGTCTGGCTAATGGTTTGTCAATTTTATTTGTCTTCTCAAAGAACCAGCTTTTGGTTTTGTTGATTTTTGCTACGGTCTCTTTTATTTCTTTTGCATTTATTTCTGCCCTAATTTTTAAGATTTATTTCCTTCTACTAACCCTGGGGTTCTTCATTTCTTCCTTTTCTAGTTGCTTTAGGTATAGAGTTAGGTTATTTATTTGACTTTTTTCTTGTTTCTTGAGGTATGCCTGTATTGCTATGAACCTTCCCCTTAGCACTGCTTTTAAAGTGTCCCACAGGTTTTGGGTTGTTGTGTTTTCATTTTCATTCCTTTCTATGCATATTTGGATTTCTTTTTTGATTTCTTCTGTGATTTGTTGGTTAGAGATCATGATACTCTAACTAGAGCATGTGTAAAAATCAGAGCATTGTGAAAAATAAAGAGGCATGGGGTCTTCTCAATAGAGTCTCATTCTGTAGACCTGGCTGGATCCTGAAGATTTGTTATAAGTCACACAATAGGTGATGCAGGCAGCCCCCAAACCAGACAGTTATAGATTTGTTGTTGTTTTTCAGTCACTAAGTCATGTCTGACTCTTTGCGACCCCATGGACTGAAGCACACCAGGCTTCCCTGTCCCTCATTATCTCCTGGAGTTTGCCCAAGTTCATGTCCATTGAATCAGTGATGCTATCCAACCATCCCATCCTCTGCCACCCTCTTCTCCTTCTGCCTTCAATCTTTCCCTGCATCAGGGTCTTTTCCAATGAGTCGGCTCTTCGCATCAGGTGGCCAAAGTATTGGAGCTTCAGCATCAGTTCTTCCAGTGAATATTTAGGGTTGATTTCCTTAGGATTGACTGATTAGCCAGCCTTTATCCAGCCAGGCTAAGACTCTGTGAAGATGTCTTTTATACTCATGAGTGACAAGTAGGCCCTGTGTATCAGGTTTCCCCAGTTACTGTCCCCATCTGCCTTTAGGCTGTGATGAGTTTTGGGGAGGTTAAAAAGCCAACACCTAATGGCAGTTTAGAAAGTATTTTATTGACTGGGTGATCACTTAGTAGCCTTGAGTTTCAACTCTGCTGAAACTCATTGGCACGGCAACCTCACATGTCTGACCAACTGCTCTCTGCCCTTCGTACCACCTGGCCGCATGACCTGAGAGGAATTGCAAAACTCTCAGAGACAGCAATGTAATTATGATATGAAATTGTGGCTTGGGAAAGGGAAGAGGGAGAGGGGGCATCCGGATTTAGCTCTTGTTTGTCTTGGAGTTTTACATCTCTTTAATCAAGTTTGTCAATGTTGTTAATTGATTCAGCCAGTCTGGTCTGCTAACTTCTGATTCCTTTAGCTGGCTTGATCTGCTTCTAGCATGGTTCCGAGTGCATGCATATAGTCAATACATGTTTACTGAACATTCATACATGCATACATGCCTCCAACAAACTTCTGTTGAGAGTTTGACTCTGGGCAGGCATTTGGGATATGATAGTGAAAAAGATAGGACTTCCCTCGTGTCTCAGACAGTAAAGAATCCTCCTGCAATGCAGAAAATATAAGAGACCCAGGTTCAATCCCTGGGTTGGGAAAATCCCCCAGAGAAGGGAATGGCTACCCACTCCAGTATTCTTCTTGCCTGGAGAATTCTATGGACAGAGGAACCTGACGGGCTGCAGTCCATGAGGTTCGAAGAGCTAGACACGACTGAGCAACTAACACTTACTTATTTAGTGAACAAGATACGATGCTGAACAAGATGGACCTGGTCCTTGCCTAATAGGGTTTACATTATAATTATCAAGTTCACTGCCAACTATAATTCTATCACAAGTCCTACAAAGAATGTATCAACACAAGTTTTAGTGGAAATAAGCAGTCTAACTGGAGGATTAGACTTAGAGCAGCATTCCTTCACAGCATTCAAAACCAAAAAGAAACAAAGAAAATAATGAATCTTTTTGGTCAATATGATCATCTTTTTCAGGGTACTTCATTCTGAAGAAGAGCTTCTCAGGACTGATGAGTTTGTCTTCTAAGTGAAGAGAAAGTGAAAGTTGCTCAGTCATGCCCCACTCTTTGCAACCCCATGGACTATATAGTCCATGGAATTCTCCAGGCCAGAATACTGGAGTTAGTAGCCTTTCCTTTCTCCAAGGAATCTTCCCAACCTGAGGATCGAACCTAGGTCTCCCACATTTCAGGTGAATTCTTTACCAGCTGAGCCACTAGGGAAGCCCAAGAATACTGGAGTGGGTATCCTATCCCTTCTCCAGAGGATCTTCCTGACCCAGGAATTGAACTGGATCTCCTGCATTGCAGGCAGATTCTTCACCAACTGAGCTATCAGGGAAGCCCTTGTCTTCTAAAGTAGCTGTATAATGTATAGGCTTCTTACCGCAGCTACATGGTTCATTCTCATATGCAGGTAGATGTCTTTGCCTGCTTTAGTCCAATATCCAGACATGTGCTAAGTTCCCTGGGATCTTTCCAATATGAGAGCTAATTTTAGGCCCCAGACTTGGCTTCCCGCCAGTGTTCAGGACAACCTCCTGAATGTGCTCAGGGAAGCATGATAATTACTGTCTGGAATGATGATCTGGTTTCTCTGACCAGCGTGCTTTACAAGCAGATGATCCGTGGCTGGATGGCTTGTGAACAGCTTGAACATCCTTACATGGTGGTTTTTTGGATATCGTCTCATGACTGTATTTAGGGACATCTGTTGTTGGGGATCCTGTGAAATAAATTAATTTGTGATTTGATGAGTCTGCACATGTAACCAGGATACACTCTCTCTCTCTCTTTTTTTTTTGTCTTTGCTCCTACTATGCAAATAAGTAGTTATTAATACCCATTAAACTACTCCATAAAAAGTATGTGCTGTTGACCTGGTGACATAATTGAGAAGGATCTCTTATCCTCAGGGAAGAAGCTTCCAATGTGCTTATTATTGGTATCAATCATTGTAAGAGCAAGAGGTCAGAAGTGGTTTTAGGGCTGCCAAGTGAAACTTCTCTGAGCTAATTCCATATAGATTCTGAAAACCCAGCAGTACTCCAATTTGAGAATACATAAAAATTAGAATGTTTATGATACCTTTTGACATCATAATCTGAGATGTTCAGAAGCAATGGTTTATGCCCATCAAAATCTGGGGATACCTATTCAATATTCTGGAGAGTGGTCTCCTGCTGCCTTAGAATTCCTGAAGTTACTCAGCAATTATCCAGGTCAACTCAACACATATTATTAAAAACCTCATCTGTCCCAGGGGCTTCTCAGGTGGTGATAGTGGTAAAGAACCCACCTGCCAATGCAGAAGACACAAGAGACATGGGTTCCATCCCTGGATCAGGAAGATTCCATGGAGGAGGAAATGGCAACTCACTACAGTACCCTTGCCTGGAAAATCCCATGGGCAGAGGAGCCAGACTTGCTACATCCATGGGGTTGCAAAGAGTCAGACAAGACTGAGTAATTGACCACAACAACTGTTCCAGGGACCCTGTGTGGGATGCTGGGAGGTGATAAAGAGCAAGTAGTAAAATTTCCATCCTCGATATTTCATTAATCTGGGGAATTTGTGGAATATAAGTCTCAGTGTAGATTAGTTATCAATATCAAGGTTCTCCTTTGGACTTAGGACAAGGTGGAATATGTGTGGCTAGCTGCAAGGGGGTGAGTAGAACAATACATCAGCTTCAATATTAGTGACCAGAAAGCATGACTTTATTTTACATCTTTCCTAAAGATTTTGTATCTAATATTATAAGGCAATTCAGAACTGAATGACATCTCTCTGAAAATTATTTCATTGGTCCACATTCACTTCTTAACTTTCAGGATAATTGTTGCCTCTCCTGTGTGACCTCTTACTCTTTTTCCTCATCTCTCTCACACTGTATCGTCTCTTTGCCTACTGCTGATAACGCTCATAGGGAAGAACTTTACCTTCAGAGATTCAGAACTTTTGACTATTATAAAACAACTAAAAAAAAAAAAAAAATCAATCAACTAAAAACACTTCTTTGCATCGACATTTGAATCCTATCAGTTATTGTGCAAATTTCCTAAAACAGAAATGTACTTTTTGCACCAGGGAAAAATGGGTGGGGAAGGGTAAGTGGGCTGCAGACACCTCAATCTTCTCCCTTTTTTTTTAGGGGAGGGGGGTAGTTTCAGATCACATTTTTATTACATTTAATGTAAAACTCAAGGAGATGGATGATTAAGCATCATTGAAACTAGGAATATTAGATTATTAGCCTTTCAACTGGTAAGATCTCCATATTAATAAAAAATTTACTTCTAATTGAAATTTACTAAAATCTTTGAGATTTGGGAAACTAATAAAAATCCATTTGAAAGTTTCTTAAAAAAGGTGGTTGATGACTTATAACCCATCAGACTTAAATACCTCAAAGTGTGCGAGCATGTGTGAGCTAAATTGCTTCAGTTATGTCCTTCAGGAAGGAAGGACCCCATGAACCATAGCCCACCAGTCTCCTCTGTCCATAGGATTCGCCAGGCAAGGATACTGGAATGGGTTGCCATACCCTCTTCCAGGGGATTTTCTTGAGCCAGGGATCGAACCTGCATCTCTTATATCTCCCTGCATTGCAGTCACCTTCTTTACCACTAGCACGTTCTATAATCAACTTTTTCCCACATAACTACAATACAGTCATCAAAATGATGAAATTAGTATTGACATTGCTACTGTCTCCTCAGAATCCCTTCAGGTTTTTTTTTTTTTTTTGCCACTTTTACAGAGTCAGAATCTAGCATTGCATTTAGTTATTGTGTCTCTTT
Source organism: Bubalus kerabau (assembly GCF_029407905.1). NCBI lineage: Eukaryota > Metazoa > Chordata > Mammalia > Artiodactyla > Bovidae > Bubalus > Bubalus kerabau. The sequence goes on from NC_073637.1 coordinate 36,794,354, forward strand.
AAATCCCCCAGGCTCAATCTTCAATAGGCTGTCCTGACAGCAGTTTTACCACTCTAGACAGTTTTGGTGGCAGTTTTGCCACTTGGCCGATGCCAAGTTGGCCTGTGTTGAAGCCTCATAGTGAAATGGAATTTATGGTGATTTCTTGCAGGGAATGAGGCAGAGCAACTTAAATCAGTCTTCATGCTTCTGCTGCTAAGTCGCTTCAGTCGTGTCCGACTCTGTGCGACCCCATAGACGGTAGCCCACCAGGCTCCCCCGTCCCTGGGATTCTCCAGGCAAGAACACTGGAGTGGGTTGCCATTTCCTTCTCCAATGCATGAAAGTGAAAAGTGAAAGTGAAGGCGCTCAGTTGTGTCCGACTCTTAGCGACCCCATGGACTGCAGCCTACCAGGCTCCTCCATCCATGGGATTTTCCAGGCAAGAGTACTGGAGTGGGGTGCCATTGCCTTCTCCAATCAGTCCTCATACAAGAGTCCAAACAGTTGTCTGACTAAATTGATAGTTGATAGCCCTTGACTGACTTAACAGGGGCCTCCATGGCACTACTGCGGAAGCGTGAAGAGAGCCACTTCCGGCAGGAAGGAAGGCGGGGAGACCTGAACTCCTCCCACTGCGGAGTTGGATGAAGTTTAGGATTTGGGGATGGAGAAAGATGGGAGGTCGCTCCAGGTGGTTTCAGGTGCTCACAGAGCCTTAATATGGTGCTGTGATTTGAGCCGAGCCTGACTGAGAATTCAAATTCCTACTCCCTGCATGGAAAGCTGGTTGGTATTTGGGGGCTTCTCTGCTGAGGAATAGTGATGATCACCAGATGTCAGTCATGTGAATTCTTACAGTTTCCCGACTTTGTTTTAATGAGTGAGTGTCATATTTTCTCAAGAGGACTCTTCTGTTTTAGAATCTGTATTTCATAAAGGGAATTTGATAAAATGGAAAGTGTGTGGGCTTTGGAGTCAAGTGCACTGCAAAACAGGATTTGGCTTCAAATCCTAGCATGGGCATTTGGTAGTGGCATGACTTTGAAGGCAAGTTACTGAAACTCTCTGAGCTGTAGTTTCCTCATCTGTTGGACTGTGAGGAAAAAGCTCACCTTGTAGGGATCTAGTGAGGATTAGTGGTAATGTACATAAGGCACCTGAAAAAATATCTGGCCAAGAGCAGGCACTGGATAAATTATTATATTGTTATTCATTTCCTTGAATCTGCCATCAGGGCTTTGGTATAATCCTCTGCAGTTATGATTAGGGTTCAGCTGTCTAAACTGAGCTATGGGTGTGGCAAAGGACACCTCTCCCTTGTGTCCATGATTCTCTGGGTGAGCCTGGGCAAAATGTGTTCTAGAAGCAGCCTTTTTAATTTCTGTGACATGTGCCTTTTTAAAAATACATTATTGTAAAAACAAATATCGTATATATGTAGAATCTAGAAAAATGGTAAAGATGATCTTATTTGCATAGCAGAAAAAGAGACACAGACATAGAGAATAAATGTATGGATACCAAGGAGGGGTTGGATGAACTGGGAAATTGAGATTGACATATATCCACGATTGATACTATGCATAAAATGCATAACTAATGACAACCTAATGTACAGCATAGGAAACTCTTTTTGGTGCTGTGTGGTGACAAATGGGAAGGAAATCCCTATAAGAGGGGATATATGTATATGTATGGCTGATTCACTTTGCTGTACAGCAGAAATTAACAATGTAAAGCAACTGTGCTCCAATTGGAAAACTAAAAAAATTTATTGTAAACACCTGATTTAAAAAGAAAATAAACTCAACATACAGAAACCTCCTATGGCATCTTGGAATCTACCAAGCAGGGCTGCAGTTGGTTGCCTTAGCAGTAGAAAATCCCTCCAAGGCTGTGGTTCTACTTGTGAAATGTAAGTCTCCGAATTGTGACTGAGGTTTGAAAATGAAAAGACTCTTTTAAATAATGGTGCAGGCTGTTCAGATGCCTTGGCACTAGATGAAGCAGAGTTTTATAGGATCTCATTTTTGAACACATTTTGGCTATAGAAACCAGCGCTCTAGATGTTTTTTGTTGTTGTTGTTCAGGACCTTCTATTTTGTTTGGGGAAAAGCAGGCTTTGAGGTTTGATTGGCAGTGAGTACCCAATTATTAGCACATTGCATGTATGCCCCTGAGACGTCACTCCATGTACAAGATGGTCCTGGTTCCAGAACAAAGGGCACATCCATTTGCCTTCAAACGATACTTGATGGTGAACTCACTGCACATTGGCTGTTCTGACCTTGGTTTCTTTAATTTTATCATCTCATTATTGATTCACTAAAGGGGCTGGTGCTTCAGGGGACACAGAGGTGAGTAAAGTCTCCCCACCTCTGTACCCAGCTCTTGCTGGAGGGCACTGAGGGGCATACCCCAAGTGTACAAATAACTGCTATACAAGGTACTGGATGAGATATACCAGCCAAGTGCCATGGTGATGCCAAGGAAGGCAATATGGAATCCAGGGATGGGGACCTGGGATGTATTCAGAGAGAAAGACTCTGGCTTTGTGGTTAAAGATCACATATTGGGTAGCAGTCAAACAGGTAAGAGGCAAGTAGGTGTTAAATAAAACCATGCTCTGTGATTGCAAAAACAATTTTGGACTAATAAGACCCTCAATCATTTTAACATGTAATAATAGAAAAGGAAATGGTGAGGTAGGTCTCCCTAAGACACACCACAAAGACTCTTTCAGAAGGCAACATGGGATTTTTAATACAAAAGGTTACAGCGTATTCAGTGAACCCTAAATATATATATTCACTGAAGCCTAAATATATCCACCAGGGCTTCCCTGGTGACTCAGATGGTAAAGAATCTGCCTGCAAAGTGGGAAACCTGGGTTCAATCCCTGGGTTGGGAAGATACCCTGGAGAAGAAAACGGCTACCCACTCTACTACTGTGGCCTGGAGAATTCCATGGACAGGGGAGCCTGGCAGGCTACAGTCCATGGGATCGCAAAGAGTCGGACACGACTGAGCGACTTTCACTTTCACTTTTCAAATATATCCAAGTGCACAGATTTCTGAAGACCAGTGGATCACTCTAGAGGGCAAATGGACATTTTTCTAGAGATTTTACTAGTGTTAGTGATCTACAAATCCACCACCCTGTATTTAGATCATACACTTTCCACCCTAAAATAAGGCCAAGTTGGTTTTATGACATATTGATAGGTTCTTGACTGGCTTTCAAAAAACCTTGATTTTTCTTTTTTTTTCAAAAAGATCTACTTTTTCTTCCTCAAATCATTGGTTGCAGAAACACGGACAGATATACAAATTAAAATAGGAACCACATCCTGTTCTACCCAAGTTTTATTGTGGGCCTGGACTAGCCTTTACGTTTCTCCTTAGAGCTTTGAGTTCTTCTGACTGGGCTAGAATTTTACAGTTGAAAAAATTTCCATCTGACTTTGGCCCTTCAAGTAAACACTGCATAAGCTTTTCATTTTAAATCAGGCTGAGTTTGAAGGGAGTCAAAGCAGATGTGTGGTTCCTGTCTCAGCCAGTAGCCTCCCCTGGCAAGCAATCTCAGCTGCTCATGTTCTTGATCTGTGGGGATGGATCTAGGCAAAAAAGTGATCCTGTGACTGTTGTTCACCAGCGTTCTTGACTGAAGCAAGGGGAGTGAGAACATGCAACAGATTCCCTTGCTTTCTTGCTCACTCTTTGAGCTGGGTGCAGTGGGGGAGGGGGTACAGGACAAGGTTACTCTTTAGATGGGGTGAGGGTAGGGGTGAATCCAGGAGTCAGGCTGGATGGTGGCTCAGGTGTTTATTCCACAAGCAGGCAGAGGGGGATGAAAGTCACATTGATTGACCTCATTGAGCTTAATATTGAGTTAGAGTGATTTCATTGTGTGAAGGAAATGGCAGCTCACTCCAGTACTCTTGCCTAGAGAATTCCGTGGACAGAGGAGCCTGGTGGGCTGCTGTCCATGGGGTCACACAGAGTTGGACATGACTGAAGTGACTTAGCAGCAGCAGCAGCATTGTGTGACAGTTCTCACAGTAACTATGGAGCCATTTTGTAGGAAAAGAAAGCCAGGCTCAGAGATTAGGTCATTTGCTTGTAATAGGGAAGAAGAGCTGACTTTTGAAGTAGGGTCTCATGTCAAAACTTAGGCTTTGGCTCTTTTGTTTATATTATACCACCACCACCACCACCATCATCATTATCTGTTTCTACTGTCCACCAGGCCCTGTGCAAGCTGCTTCAGATACAATAATGAATGAAAAATGGTGTTTTGCTCAGAGAACTCAGTCTAATGAGAAAGCTGTCCTCCCAAGTAGTTCTGCCAGTGGGCCAGCGTGCTATAACAGGAGGCAAGAGTATTGGTTGCAAAACCCAGAGCCTTTAGTATATTGAAAAGCATCCAAATATCTATAGGTTAGTGGTCTTTAAGGTATGTTAGAAGGGTACCAAAAAGATTATAGTAATTTTGAGTTCATTTTGGGACTCTGGCAGCTGGTGATTTAAAAAATAGACCAAAAAAAAAAAAAAAACCCAAAAAAAAACCCAAAGAAAATGCTTGGGAGTTCATTTTATCCTCACAAAATTCTTTAACTATTCTCAGTACTCATTTTCATGAAATGCTAAGTGTCTGGTATGATTTGAAATTTTCAGTTCAGTTCAGTCACTCAGTCATGTCCGACTCTTTGCGACCCCATGGACTGCAGCACGCCAGGCCTCCCTGTCCATCACCAACTCTTGGAGTTTATCCAAACTCATGTCCATTGAGTCAGTGATGCCATCCAGCCATCTCACCCTCTGTCATCCCCTTATCCTCCTGCCTTCAATCTTTCCCGGCATCAGGGTCTTTTCAAATGAGTCAGCTCTTCGCATCAGGTGGCCAAAGTATTGGTGTTTCAGCTTCAGCATCAGTCTTTCCAATGAACACTCAGGACTGATCTTTAGGATGAACTGGTTGGATCTCCTTGCAGTTCAAGGGGCTCTCAAGAGTCTTCTCCAACACAACAATTCAAAAACATCAATTCTTTGACTCTCAGCTTTCATTATAGTCAACTCTCACATCCATACATGACTACTGGAAAAACCATAGCCTTGACTAGAGAGCCCTTTGTTGGCAAAGTAATGTCTCTGCTTTTTAATATGCTTTCTAAGTTGATCATAACTTTCCTTCCAAGGAGCAAGCATCTTTTAATTTCATGGCTGAAGTCACCATCTGCAGTGATTTGGGAGCCCCCAAAAATAAAGTCAGCCACTGTTTCCCCATCTATTTGCCATGAAGTGATGGGACTGGATGCCATGATCTTAGTTTTCTGAATGTTGAGCTTTAAGCCAACTTTTTCACTCTCCTCTTTCACTTTCATCAAGAGGCTCTTTAGTTCTTCACTTTCTGCCATAAGGGTGGTGTCATCTGCATATCTGAGGTTATTGATATTTCTCCCAGCAATCTTGATTCCAGCTTGTGCTTCTTCCAGCCCAGCGTTTCTCATGATGTACTCTGCATATAAGTTAAAAAAGCAGGGTGACAATATACAGCCTTGCCGTACTCCTTTTCCTATTTGGAACCAATCTGTTGTTCCACGTCCAGTTCTAACTGTTTTTTCCTGCCCTGCATACAGATTTCTCAAGAGGCAGGTCAGGTGGTCTGGCATTCCCATCTCTTTAAGAATTTTCCACAATTTGTGATCCACACAGTCAAAGGCTTTGGCGTAGTCAATAAAGCAGAAATAGATGTTTTTCTGGAACTCTCTTGCTTTTTCGATGATCCAGCGGATGTTTGAAATTTTAGAAAGATACAAATTTTAATTAGATTTGTGATTTTAAAGTTTCAACTTAAAAATACTCCAAGAATCTATTTATTTATATGATTTACAAAATTCATGTCAGATTATACAATATTTTTCCTTCTCCATTTTGTCTTAGAAAAACAATGGTTTTTCAAGCTAAAAGAATTAATTAAATATAGGATGATGCAAGGTCATAGGATAAACTAAGGGTGGGTCAAAATTCAAAGTAGGCTCTATGACTAATTGAATCATGTCAGTGAGTCCACCCTAAATATGGCCCATAATTACTTATCCAGATATAAATTTTAATAGGAATTTTGAAATAATCATAAATGTACCTTGTATAAAATCTAAATGTCAAATTCTTTATAAAAATATGTTCAAGACTTTGTGTCAAGGATGATATATGACTAAAATCTTGGTCTCTGGGGTGACCCTAATTCTGGGAAAGATTGAAGGCAGGAGGAGAAGGGGATGACAGAGGATGAGATGGTTGGATGGCATTATCAACTCGATGGACATAAATTTGAGCCAGCTCTGGGAGTTGGTGATGGACAGGGAAGCCAGGAGTGTTGCAGTCCATGGGGTTGCAAAAAGCTGGACATGACTGAATGACTGAACAGAAGTGAACTGGGGTGATTCTGTTGAAATTCATATCCTAGATCTGCTGCTTATTGCTGTCTGGGCTTTGCAAGTCTCTGAAATTCTCAGCCTCAATTTACTTATGGCATGCTGCAGTCCGTGGGGTCACAAAAAGCCAGACATGACTTAGTGACTGAATAACAGCAACAAAATAGGGATAATCATAACAGCTATCATGCTTTGAGTACCGTTTCAAACCTCTTACATATAGTATAGCAATTAATTTTTGCTAATATTCCTATTTTGTTGATGAAAAACACAAAAACGTATAGAGATTAAGTAACTTGCTTAAGGTCATGCACTTAGAGTGCATGACCAATTCCAACCCTGTCTCACTGTAGCACCCATGCTTCTAACTGTGTAACCACTAAACTAAACTCTCAGAACATATACCCTGGGGTATCTGCTTGTTAGGTTTGTAATGATGATTTAAAAAAAATCCATATAAATGAAATTGGCTCATTAAATTAGATGATCTTATTTAAAGCCACAATACTTGGCACATTCATGTTCAATAAATGCTAGAAGATGAATTATTATTATTGTTATTAGCATACCCTTTATCATTATTTAACTTTTCACTTGGCTGCCAAGATGCATTTAAAATAAATAGATTCCCAGCTGTCTTTTACTTTATCATCATAACATCCATTGCAAAGTATGCAGTTGTTTCTAATTCAAGAATTTCTTTCTGGTATTTCCAACCTCAGTGTTTAATATTAAGAGGTACTTTGATATGTATAGTTTCTAAATTGTGTCAGCAAAAAGCCATTGTAGTCAATTTTAAAAAATTAAATGTCTAGTACAACTTATTTTTCCATCTTGCAAAGTCCTCAAATGTATTAGGAGTAACTAGAGATAATTGTTGTTTTTAAGTCACTAAGCTGTGTCCGACTCTTTGTGACCCCATGAACTGCAGAACACCAGGCTTCCCTGCCCTTCACCATCTCCCAGAGTTTGCTCAAACTCATGTCCATTGCAATGATTAAGAACCTACGAATTCAGTTTTAAAAATTAACATGAAGCTGTGTTGAGAATAAGAATGTGCGTAAGTGTGACAGTGTATAAAAGTCTTTTGTCCACCAGAAAGATAGACACATTTAAATTTTTATATCGGTGCTGAATGCTTCTTCAAAACAGGAGTGGGTCATTTAATACAGCAGCAACATGAAACTCTGCAGGGGGTGAGTGTTCCAATACTTTCTGTTGCCTCTTCCCCATGTCTTTTTCATGTTGGCTCCATGCTGAGTAGCTGCCTTCTGTTTAGCCTGTCTTAATGGTCTCAGCTGTTGAAATCAAGATCTTCATTGTCATAAACTTGATGTTGTCTTATAATATGCCCTACTAAGACCTCTGCTTGTGAGATTTTTGGTAGACAGAGCTTCTCTGTAATATGAAAAACATCCTCTGGCTTGGCTGTTTTCCTGTTTCCAAATCCACAGTTCCATTCTGAAATCTGAGTTTCTTCCCTAGAAAAGCTTTTATTTTTCTTCTTTATAGCTGGCTTTCTCTTTTCTAACATCACCACACCTGTGTCATATTATCCTGTAAATGCACATTGAGTGCAAATGTATTTTTCTCTTTGAGGGATATAAAGTAACATGTATTCAGAAATATGAATCCATTTCTGCCTAGTCTATGCAATCAATCATTTCATGAATGAATGAAACTTTGGTCCCGTTCTGGTACTTTCAAACACCTTCTTCATAATAATTCTAGATATTGATAAATTAGTACGCCATCAACCTGTACGGATATGGCTCCCTTATGTAGCAAGGATGTGTTTTATAACAGCTTTCCCCTAAAAGATTTTAAATGCAATTAGAGAATGAGATAGGTATGTGTGGATAAATAAATAGCTTAGACTAGATGGCTTCTATGAATAAAAATCAGAAGTGAATTTACAACTGACAAATATGGTTCCTAAAACCTGTTGGTTCAAGGGACTTGAGGATTTGCCTTCCAAAGATGAATCAGCTGTTTCTCACCTCTGTGACCAACTGGGAGCATATGGTGAAACCCAATAATTTTAGTATATAACACCTTTCACTCAAGCATCTCCAAAGACCTAATAGATACTGAGCTCCTGCTAGACACCAACTCAATGGTACCTTTTATAAAACAAGTCATGCTCTTAATCATCTCAATCTGAAGTCGGATTTTGGTGGTGATAGGTCTGCCAAGAAATTTTGGCAATTCTTATTTTCATTAGCTATTCTCTGGGTGGGGTGGGGGGAATGGGGGAATGGACTAAATCCTGCATAAACAGAATCCTGAAGGTTGCACCAACATCCCCAGTGCCAGGGCCATGTGTATAGCATATTCACCACACTCTTGGAAAGCTTGGAGCCTGTGTCTGCATCTGGGCTTTCAGGGGAAAAAAAAAAAAGAATCTTAACCCCGCACTCCAAATTCTACCTCGGTTTCCCGTTTAAACATAATTAGAGCTCTTTTTTTGTTTGTTTTTAACTGGCTCAACAGTGCTGCTCCCTACTGTGGAAACCCTCTTTCTCACCACTCCTGTTTCCAAACTATTGTTTAACCACAATTGCTCATCATCATCCTGGGAAGTCTGCACTGTACAATTATCCCACACTTTTTCCATCCTGTTCTGCTACCCAAAACTCAGTGCTCATTTCTCAAGATTTCAGCAGCAGCATCCTCCAGTTAATAAATATTTATTGTGGGTCTGCCATTGTAAGACCAGAGTAAAGATGGTTGTTATGCTCCCTGCTCTGAGTGTAGATTGGCAGACTGGAATGTCTACTCATCTATCTCTGTGTTTCTCTTGGATTCAGCTGGTCCTAATTTTCACATGTTCACCCGACCTATGCACATGTAAGTATTCCATGATCATAAAAAAGGATTTAACTTATAAATGTTGACAGGTCTTGACCGTTAATAAGAATTGCATGGACCTTCTTTGGTGGTCCAGTGGTTAAGACTCCATGCTTCCAATGCCTCCACTGCAGGGGATGCGGGTTTGATCCCTGGTTGGGGAATTAAGGTCCTGTAAGCCTTGAGCAACACAGCTGAAAAAAAAAAAATAACAAGCCAAAAAATAATTGAATGGGTTTTTGAGTCTGTAACAGGGGCACACATTTGAGAATCTGCTTTTACCTTCTGAAAGCTGTATCATTGTTGTTTAGTCATTAAGTCATGTCTGACTGTTTTGCGACCCCATGGACTATAACCTGCCAGGCTCCTCTGTCCATGGGATTTCCCAAGCAAGAATACTAGAGTGGGTTGCCATTTCCTTCTCCAGGGGATCTTCCTGACCCAATGATTGAACCTGCGTCTACTGCATTGCAGGTGGATTCTTTACCACTGAGCCATGGGGAAAGCCCCCAAAACTGTATTAGGTCATAGATAATAAGTTACTCTGTCCATCTTTGGGCTTTTGAAGGCTAACATTTCAGAATGAGATTGTTAATCATGTTTTGAATAATATATAGAAATAAGCTAGATATGTTAATACTTTATTAACTACTAAGATCTGCCCGAGTTTTGTGTGTGTGTGTTGCTGAATGTAGAGAGTATCAACCTGCCAACATTAAGGGCTGTGAAGGAAGATCTCAGGGCTCAGGAAGAATATGTGTGGAGTACCAGACATGGTCTGAGAGTCAGCCCTGGCCCCTGCAGGAATGAGACTGTGGTGGAGATGGATCTAGGTTAGCAGGTCAGAGGTATGTGAGAGTGATTTCACCTGAGGGAGCCACATATTCAGAGGGGCACTGGTGGTATTGCAAGAAGGCCTGTGAGATGTGACTGCAGAGAGCCAGAGGGTGGTTTGAGAAGAGTCTGAAGAGCTGGGCAGGGCTTGGGTCATCAGGCCTTGAGAACCACATGAAGGATTTAGTTCTTCTGGACTATCATTTTCTACTCTCTACTGTCTCCCATTATTATTGTGACTTTTTTGACTGCACCCCGCAGCATGTGGGATCTTTTTTCCCTGACCAGAGATCAAACCCACACTCGCCCTGCATTGGAAGGTGAGTCTTAATCACTGGACTACTGGGGAAGTCCCTTCCACCATGCTCTTCCAGGCTCTTAACCTCCCTTCTCTTGATTGTTTAAGCACTGGTCTTTGAGATTCCTCAGCCTCTCCCACTACTCCTTCACAGCTGGGAGCACAAATCTCAGGGCTGGGTAGAGCATGCTAAGGAAGAGACCGAATGGGAAAGGCCTCACAGAAATGGTAATATTTGATCACCTGCATTTTCCCAGGTAGATATGGGCTTTGTAAGCCCAGATATTGGTGTACACTCTGTGCAAAGTTGGCCGTCAGAGATTTAGCATCTTGTGGGGATGTGATCCGTTTGATCTGTTAGAAAATATCTCTTAGAGGTAATGGGGAGAATAGCTAGAGCAGGGAGGGGCCAGAGACTGGGTGTTCAATTAGGAATATGTCTTGATAGGTTAGGTCAAACATAAGAAGGACCTAAAATTCAGGGACTAGGTTGGCACAAAGAATGCTAGATTGAAGAGATTTTTCAAGGAGAAGGATGTATAGGATTTGAGGACCAAGGAAAGCCAAGCATGACTTACAAGAGTTCTTTCTTGGCTGAGAATAGAAATAACGAAGGCAGTATAAAAAGTGGTGATGGCAGAAGGAAGGATACATTTGGGGGTGAAAAATGATAAATAAATGGAGGTGAGGAAGAAGAAAGAACTAGTGAGCTTTGAGATAGGTTGGGTTCAATGTCTGTGACTGACTGGAAATCTAGACTATATTTAATTTCCCAACCCCCATATCTCCCCTATTTCTCCTAATAGCTCACCAGTGACTCATTTCAGTCAATTATAGGACTTCAGCTGAAAGACTTCCAGATCTACATTTCTAGTTTCAAGCTCTCTCCTGAGCTTTGACTTGCATTCCAGATTCCTGCCACACATCTACACCAGAGTGTTCTGGGGGACTTCAAGTTCAACATATTTAATTGGAGTTCCATGTCCCTATCAAAACCCCCTAAATTTGTTAGGGTATCTACCTAATTCTCAAGACTCAAAAGCATTGTTTTCAATACCATGCCCATCCCACACCCAAACCATTGTCAAGTTTAGAAGATTATATTTCTATGAGTTGCTAAGCTTTGTTTGCTTTCTTCCCTATTGATGCCACTCTTGCCTTAGTTTGTGCCTTCGCTGTGACTCAGCTGTTCTCTCTATAGTCTTTCCTGCTTTCTTTCCATCCTACATGTGGATGCCCAACCCATTCTCCCAAAGCTCAGATCATCTAATCCTGTTTCCTCCAGACAAGCAATCACAACACAACTAACCAACCAAAAGAAGACAACTAAACCACACAGACACACACAGACACACACACACAGCTTTGATAATTCTCCTTTGCTCAATAAAATGTCCAGTTTATTTTCAAAGAAGGTGTGTTCTTTCATGCTTTGTTTCTAGCCTATGTTCCCCTGGTTTTTTCCAGAATGCAATGTCTTGCACCTGATGCTCCATCCAACGTAATCTGCTTGCTGTTTTCTTCCTGTATTGAATCATTGAATTCTGTAACCTATGTGGTTGCTGGAATGCTGATCAGAGGCCAGGAGGTGTACTCAACAAGTGCATTTGTATTTAGAACTGAGGTAAAATTAGCTGTGTCAGAGTGGATAGATACTTTCAGTTTTTTAGGGGGTGGAGCAGAACAGCAATGAAAAAGGTATAAGACTTATTCCCTTTCACAGATTCATTAACATTTAAAAGTATGTTTGAAAGAAAATATTAGGACACATGTACCTCATCAGAGTGAAAGAAAGCTTTTACCAGGAAGGTTTGGTTGAAATAGAGTGGAACCCTCAGGTTCTAGATGTCTTGGTTTATAAACAGTTTTGTAGATTTGTGAACATTGTTTGTAGGGCAACATGGGCAGGTGAAGGAATGCATCATTCTGGAACCTATTGTTAGTGCATTCTTTTTTCATAAGATTATTTTTGATGTGAACCATTTTAAGTCTTTATCTAATTTGTTATAATATTGCTCCTATGTTATGTTTTTTGGCTGCAAGGCACATGGGAACTTAGCTCCCCAACCAGGGATCAAACCCACAGCCCCTGCATTGGAAGTGCAGAGTCTTAACCACTGGAGTGCCAAAGAAATCCATGTCCATGCATTCTTAATTTTCCTCTCTCTTTTCTTCTCTTTCCTCCCTCTCCCTTTTCTCCCTCCTTCCCCCTTTCCTATCCTCTTCCCTCCCCCTCCTCCCTCCTCTTCCTCCTCCTCCATCTTCTTTTTCTTAACTATAATATGTAGGAATTTACTCCTCTTCTTTTCTGAGAAAGTTAAATTATTAATTAGATCAGGGGTCCCCAACCTCTAGGGTCTAACACCTGATGATCTGAGGTGGAGCTGATGTAATAATAATAAAAATAAAGTGCACAATAAACAGAATGTGCTTGAATCATCCTGAAACCATCCCTTCCCGTCCAGTCCATGGAAAAATTGTTTCCACGAAACTGGCCCTTGGTGCCAAAAAGGTGGGAGACCACTGAATTAGATTAGGTCCAGTATGTGCTTTGCTCAATTCAGAAATGAGTATGTACAATTAAAATGTAAAATGTCCTCAGATATACAAAGTGAAAATACAGATAAGTGGAATGCTAAATCCTCAAACCTCACTTTAGGATATTTAGCTTCTACTTTCCTCCATACTAAACATTTTAGGAATTCTGTTATCAATAGTGCAATGAGATGGTTCATATTTTAACCCCTTCCCTCTTAAGGTTAGGGAAATTTATAATTATAAAAGAAAACAAACAATACCAGCAATGAAGTCCATCAGTATTCTACAAGCTGGATATTCAGCTATTGATGGAGTTGATTATAAATATTAGACTATGTAAAAAATGTTTTAACTAATTTTTCTAATTTACATCAAGCAACATTTGTTTAGAATCCAGGAATGTTAGGGATCTTCATTTCATGGCTGCAGAAAGAGTGACCCATGGACTTGGTGGCCCACTGCTTAAGACTCCAAACTTTTACTTTAGGGGCACAGGTTTGATTCCTGGTCAGGGAACTAAGATTCCACATGGTGCATGTACAGCCAAAAAAAAAAAAAAAGAGTGACCCAGAAAGTAGGGTGATTTGTCTAATATCCCATAGTTACCTGGTGACATTACTGGGGTATCATTTGGGTGAGTAGTGACTTCTAGCTCAGAGTTGGGGTGGCCATTTCCCTGGACCATCAGGTCCTGAGTCCAGAATGTGGAGAAAGCTCATCAAAGGTCATGATGTATATAAGTATGCTGCCCACTTCAGATGCCCCTGAATGCCACATTTTTACTTTCTTCTCTGGGACAGTGAGAGAGTGATGGAGGCAAGGATGGTAACAACTGCTGTCAGAACTTGTTCTTTCCCTGAAGTTTCAGGGAATCATCTTTCATGCACTATATATTTCAGATGACATTTGAAAACCGAAGCTTGTCTGAATAAATAAAGTCTAGAGAGCCTTTGTCTTTTTCTGTCTCCTGGGTGTGGTCAGTTCTTCTCAGTGATCTTACAAACAATAAATATTTTAATTTTTTTAAATTAAGGGTCAGTCTTAGGAGTAGATGAACTTCTCATGTGACCAGAGCCTATATATCACTGTAACAAGAGACTCATTAAAAACTTTCTAGAAACAAGTTCTTAATGTGTACTTGCTTAGGAAAATAAATTAATCATGTATGCTGGCTATTTAATATTATAATTAGGTATACATGTAGATACATCATTGACGTGACACCAACACTTATTGGTAATGAATACATCATTAATGATCACTGATACTGTGAAGATCTTGCTTCGTTCTTATTAATCCTTTATTGTGGAAAGGTGGAAAGTTCATTAGACCATATGCATAGCATATGTGTATATATAGTGCATATATATATATTAGGTTAAGCTAAATGTTTCTATATTTTTTAATTAGTTGTTTTCTCAACATAAAATGATGTTCTTCTACAGGATTGAAAAGAATAAAGGATGCTGTTGGAGGGAATGAATTGTGAGGAGGGAACCTGGGGTCATGAGAGGGAAAGTGGCATAGGGACAGGGAGAAGAGATCAGTGGATATGTGTGAGAGACCGGAATGTGACCTCAAGGGCCTTTGAGGTCAGTACCTCATTATCCCGCCAGTTACCTCTCTTTGCTTCTTCAGTATCATTACACAAAATTCAAAATTAAGTAGCAACCAAGGTCAGACAGGACTAGAGCAGGATGCTATATTCTTTCCATTCCAGTAAGATCTTCTTTCCTTCATTCAGCCCTTTATTGCTTTTCTCACTCTTGCCCTTTTCAGCTCTGCTTCATCTTTCCACTGCTTGAAGCTCTAGTTTATCTTATCTGTGGAATGCAAACAATAACTCTGATGTTAGAATTAGAGACCTGCTCATATATGAATGAGCACAAAAGTGGCTCTACCCATAGATTCAAGGGTAGTTAATCTGGCAGGCTAACACTCATGGAATAGTCTTTCCAGAAAAAGAAAACAAGACCCAAACAAACACATTTTATAACTTCAGGGGTGTTTTACTAAATAGACAAACCCCTTCAAAATTAGATTTTTAAAAAGTCTTTATCCATTCTGATTAAGAAGAAAAACTTTATTTCTACAGAGCTTCTTTCTCCAAGATTATTTGTGTGCAAAAATTCTAAAGCACATAAGTTGTATAGGACCATGAGTGTTTGGCTGGGAACTGGGCTGTATGGCTTCTATTCTGCTACGCTGTTTAGTTTTAGTGCCAAATTGGTTTATGCAAATCACATTGCCCTGACTCACTCACGCAGAATCTATTTGGTTGTAGGCCATGTTGGTTTACATTAACGTTATTTTAATTTTTGAATAAATCAGGGTCTTTTCAGAGGCTTAATAGTCATTCTTAAAGAACCTTTGTTCCAAATAGGCCTCAAATGCTCATAAGACTTTTTTTTTCATGTGTGATATGTTTATTTGTGTTGGTTTGCATGGATATTGCAATGATTTGCATGGGGAAATGAGGAAATTTGTTAAAGCATCCATCTCTGTTAAGCATGGTACTAAATATTTTCTTTGTTATCTTTTCACTTGCATAAACATGGATTCCTATGAAGAAACTCAGTGGATGTTGTTGGCCATTACTTTAAATTCTGGTTATGCTCGTTGTGTGCCACTTTTCTCTAAAATATGTTCTGACTGTTAAATTCTCTCCTTCCCAAACTATTCTTAAAGAGAGAATCCTCTTGCATAGATAAAGGCAAATATAAGATGTCTTTTCTTTAAAACTTAAGAGCAAAGCAGCCCAAATAAAGGATCTGTAAGAATACAAAATGAATCTTTAAAATTAATCTAGGGACAGACAGAGATCAAATGTTTCCAATTTATCTTGGAATTTGACATATGGACTATTTACAATAAAAGATAATTGGGGTCAAACCTGATGGCCTTGTGGATTCTTCTGGCCACCCACCTCGCTGAGTGCAGACTTTACAGTGTCAGGTAGCAGGTGCTATGGATAGGCAATTAGCACCAAACTCGTGGCTTTTAATCATTTTTTATAAGGCACATCCATATGTTTTTTTCTTGTTTGTTTTTAACTTGCTATATTTCTTAGCCTGAACACTATGAGAGTTTTATACAGCTTCGGTTAGAATAATTACTCCCTAATTTCTTCAGTATTGTTGTTGTTTAGTTGCTAAGTCATGTCTTAGTCTTTTGCAACCCCATGGACTGTAGCCTGCCAGGCTCCCCTGTCCATGGGATTTCCCAGTCAAGAATACTGAAGTGGGTTGCCATTTCCTTCTCCAGGGGACCTTGCTCATCCAGGGATCAAACCCTTGTCTTCTACATTGGCAGGTGGATTCTTTACCACTGAGCCACCTGGGAAGCCCCTTCTTCAATATACTATTTGAATTTAAATACACCTCACTAGGTGGAATCCTTGGCCACTTTTGTAAGTGTTACAGTTTTGTGAGCTATTGAAGTGGACTGAAATGAAGAATTATGATCTTTTTCAAATTACCTTTGTTTGAAAGATGCTACTTGATGCTTTGCAGGTGGTGCCAGCAGTAAAAAATTCGCCTGCCAATGCAGGAGCCGCAGGAGATGTGGGTTCAATCCCTAGGGCGGGAAGATCCCCTGGAATAGGAAATGGCAACCCACTCTGATATTCTTGCTTGGAAAATTCCATGGACAGAGGAGCTGCAAGGAGGGCGGTACAGTCTACAGAGTCACAAAGAGTTGGACACCACTGAACATGCTTGCCATTGTGGAGAAACCATGAATAAGTATTTTTGCCAACGTACTTTTTGTGAAAAATTGTTTCAAGTACTAAATCCTGTATGCTCCTTCTCTGTAATGCAAAATACAAACAACAACAAAATCAAATTCTGCCTTCTTCTTATTCAGTGGGCTATTCAGAGAGCTACTGGTAATGGTAAACTTGGCTTTCTCCCAAACTCCTACAAATCATAGAGATAAGCATGCTTATAGGATGCAGTTTCAGAGAAGGCAATGGCAACCCACTCCAGTACTCTTGCCTGGAGAATCCCAGGGACAGTGGAGCCTGGTGGGCTGCCATCTATGGGGTCACACAGAGTCGGACATGACTGAAGCGACTTAGCAGCAGCAGCAGCAGGATGCAATTTTGGAGAAGGCAATGGCAACCCACTCCAGTACTCTTGCCTGGAAAATCCCATGGATGGAGGAGCCTGGTAGGCTGTAGTCCATGGGGTCTCAAAGAGTGGGACACGACTGAGCGACTTCACTTTCACTTTTCACTTTCATGCATTGGAGAAGGAAATGGCAACCCACTCCAGTACTCTTGCCTGGAGAATCCCAGGGACAGTGGAGCCTGGTGGGCTGCCGTCTATGGGGTTGCACAGAGTCAGACATGACTGAAGCGACTTAGCAGCAGCAGCAGGATGCAGTTTAGAGATGAATGGTCAGGATAAATGACTGTCATATGTTGTGTGTGTTTGTGGTGGCTGAATAGATAACTATACCTGTTCCAGTTCCTTTCTTACTATAACTATTACTGGCTACCAAACCAAGGACTCCAATGGTTATTTGGGGCTAGTAAATATTAAAGTAAATATTAGGCCACTTGCACATGTGTTTTGCCCTTGAGCCAGCCTCCATGTGTACACTTCTGTGCATTCATATTTAGCTCTGAGAGTCCTTGACCTTGCCATTTTCTAGATAGAGGTTGTGAAGATTTCAAGTGAATTAGTTTTATATAAAAGATCTGAAAGATATGATCACAAAGTATCCCATGGTTTTGTAAGCTAGTTTCAGTCAGTTCAGGTCAGTCTCTCAGTTGTGTCTGACTCTTTGCGACTGCATAGACTGCAGCACACCAGGCCTCCCTGTCAATCACCAACTCCTGGAGTTTACTCAAACTCATGTCCATTGAGTTGGTGATGCCATTTCCAATGGTGATGTCTTTTCCAATGAGTCAACTCTTCGCATGAGGTGGCCAAAGTACTGGAGTTTCAGCTTTAGCATCATTCCTTCCAAAGAAATCCCAGGGCTGATCTCCTTCAGAATGGACTGGTTGGATCTCCTTGCAGTCCAAGGGACTCTCAAGAGTCTTCTCCAACACCACAGTTCAAAAGCATCGATTCTTTGGCGCTCAGCCTTCTTCACAGTCCAACTCTCACATCCATACATGACCACAGGAAAAACCATAGCCTTGACTAGACGGACCTTAGTTGCCAAAGTAATGTCTCTGCTTTTGAATATGCTATCTAGGTTGGTCATAACTTTCCTTCCAAGAAGGAAGCGTCTTTTAATTTCATGGCTGCAGTCACCATCTGCAGTGATTTTGGAGCACCCAAAAATAAAGTCTGACACTGTTTCCACTGTTTCCCCATCTATTTCCCATGAAGTGATGGAACCAGATGCCATGATCTTCGTTTTCTGAATGTTGAGCTTTAAGCCAACTTTTTCACTCTCCTCTTTCACTTTCATCAAGAGGCTTTTAAGTTCCTCTTCACTTTCTGCCATAAGGGTGGTGTCATCTGCATTACTTTGCCAAAAATGGTCCGTCTCATCCAAACTATGGTTTTTCCAGTAGTCATGTATGGATGTGAGAGTTGGACTATAAAGAAAGCTGAGCGCCAAAGAATTGATGCTTTTGAACTGTAGTGTTGGAGAAAACTCTTGAGAGTCCTTGGACAGCAAGGAGATCCAACCAGTCCATCCTAAAGGAAATCAGTCCTGAATATTCATTGGAAGAACTGATGCTGAAGCTGAAACTCCAGTACTTTGGCCACCTCATGCGAAGAGTTGACTCATTGGAAAAGATGCTGATGCTGGGAGGGATTGCGGGCAGGAGGAGAAGGGGACGACAGAGGATAAGATGGCTGGATGGCATCACTGACTCAATGGACGTGAGTCTGAGTGAACTCCGGGAGTTGGTGATAGACAGGGAGGCTTGGCGTGCTGCGATTCATGGGGTCGCAAAGAGTCAGACACGACTGAGCGACTGAACTGAACTTATCTGAACTGAATATCTCTGCTGCTAGGTTGGTCATGGCTTTTCTTCCAAGAAGCAAGCATCTTTTAATTTCATGGCTGCAGTCACCATCTGCAGTGATTTTGGAGCACCCAAAATAAAGTCTTTTGCTGTTTCCACTGTTTCCCCATCTATTTGCCAAGAAGTGATGGGACCAGATGATCTTAATTTTCTGAATTTTGAATTTTAAGCCAACCTTTTCTCTCCTCTTTCACTTTCATCAAGAGTCTTTTTAGTTCTTCTTCACTTTCTGCCATAAGGCTGGTTTCATCTGCATATCTGAGGTTATTGATATTTCTCCTGGCAATCTTGATTCCAGCTTGTGCTGCATCCAGTCCAGCATTTCTCATGATGTACTCTGCATATAAGTTAAAAAAGCAGGGTGACAATATATAGCCTTGATGTACCCCTTTCCTGATTTGGAACCAGTCTGTTGTTCCATGTCCAGTTCTAACTCTTGCTTCTTGGCCTGTGTACAGATTCCTCAGGAAGCAGGTCAGGTGGTCTGGTATTCCCATCTCTTGAAGAATTTTCCACAGTCTGTTGTGATCCACACAGTCAAAGGCTTTGGCATAGTCAATAAAGCAGAAATAGATGCTTTTCTGGAACTCTCTTGCTTTTTCCATGATCCAGTGGATGCTGGCAATTTGATCTCTGGCTCCTCTGCCTTTTCTAAACCCAGCTTGAACACCTGGAAGTTCACAGTTCATGTACTGTTGAAGCATGGCTTGGAGAATTTTGAGCATTACCTTGCTAGTGTGTGAGATGAGTGCAATTTTGTGTGGTAGTTTTTTTGGCATTGCATTTCTTTGGGACTGGAATGAAAACTGACCTTTTCCAGTCCTGTGGCCACTGCTGAGTTTTCCAAATTTGCTGGCATATTGAGTGCAGCACTTTCACAGCATCATCTTTCAGGATTTGAAATAGCTCAACTGGAATTCCATCACCTCCACTAGCTTTGTTCGTAGTGATGCTTCCTAAGGCCACTGGACTTCACATTCCAGGATGTCTGGCTCTAGGTGAATTATCACACCATTGTGATTATCTGGGTTGTGAAGATGTCTTTTGTATAGTTCTTCTGTGTATTCTTGCCACCTCTTCTTAATATCTTCTGCTTCTGTTAAGTCCATACCATTTCTGTCCTTTATCGAGCCCATCTTTGCATGAAATGTTCCCTTGGTATTTCTAATTTTCTTGAAGAGACCTCTATTGTTTTCCTCTATTTCTTTGCATTGATCACCAAGGAGGGCTTTCTTATCTCTCCTTGATATTCTTTGGAACTCTGCATTCAAATGGGTATATCTTTCCTTTTCTCCTTTGCCTTTTGGTTCTCTTCTTTTCATAGCTATTCGTAAGTCCTCCTCAGACAACCATTTTGCCTTTTTGCACTTCTTTTTCTTGGGGATGGTCTTGATCATTGCCTCTTGCACAATGTCACGAACCTTCGTCCATAGTTCTTCAGGCACTCTGTCTATCAGATCTAATCCCTTGAATCTATTTGTCACTTCCACTGTATAATCATAAGGGATTTGGTTTAGGTCATACCTGAATGGTCTAGTGGTTTTCCCTACTTTCTTCAATTTCAGTCTGAATTTGGCAATAAGGAGTTCATGATCTGAGTCACAGTCAGCTCCTGGTCATGCTTTTGCTGACTGTGTAGAGCTTCTCCATCTTCGGCTGCAAAGAATATACTCACTTTGATATCAGTATTGACCATCTGGTGATGACTGTGTATAGATTCTTCTCTTGTGTTGTTGGAGGAGGGTGTTTGCTATGACCAGTGTGTCCTCTTGGCAAAACTGTTAGCCTTTGCCCTGCTTCATTCTGTACTCCAAGGCCAATTTGCCTATTATTCCAGGTATTTCTTGACTTCCTACTTTTGCATTCCAGTCCCCTATAATGAAAAGGACATCTTTTTTGTGTGTTAGTTCTAAAAGGTCTTGTAGGTCTTCATAGAACCGTTCAACTTCAGCTTCTTCAGCATTACTGGTCGGGGCATAGACTTGGATTACTGTGATATTGAATGGTTTGCCTTGGAAATGAACAGAGATCATTCTGTCCTTTTTGAGATTGCATCCAAGTACTGCATTTTGAACTCTTTTGTTGACCATGATGGCTACTCCATTTTTTCTAAGGCATTCCTGCCCACAGTAGTAGATATAATGGTCATCTGAGTTAAATTCACCCATTCCAGTCCATTTTAATTTGCTGATTCCTAAAATGTCGGTGTTCACTCTTGCCATCTCCTGTTTGACCACTTCTAATTTGCCTTGATTCATGGACCTAACATTCCAGGTTCCTATGCAATATTGCTCTTTACAGTATTGGACTTCACTTCCATCACCAGTCACATCCACAACTGGGTGTTGTTTTTGCTTTGGCTCCATCCCTTCATTCTTTCTGGAGTTATTTCTCCACTGATCTCCCATAGCATACTGGGCACCTACTGACCTGGGGAGTTCATCTTTCAGTGTCCCATCTTTTTGCCTTTTCACACTGTTCATGGGTTCTCAAGGCAAGAATACTGAAGTGGTTTGCCATTCCCTTCTCCAGTGGACCACGTTTTGTCAGAACTCTCCACCATGACCTGTCTGTCTTGTAAGTTAGTTGGTATTCCTTTAAATTACAAAGTTTATTGACTCTTTGTTTAATACTGAACTCACATGCAGTATAATTTTTATTGAATGTGGATGAAAATTAAACTCAGTGGGAATATTTAACTGACATCATCCTTTTGTCCCTGTGTATATTTTTTATTTTACAAGCATGAAATAAATGTCAACTAGTGAGATGTAAGGAGAAGGCAATGGCACCCCACTCCAGTACTCTTGCCTGGAAAATCCCATGGATGGAAGAACCTGGTAGGCTGCAGTCTATGGGGTCTCTAAGAGTCAGACATGACTGAGCGACTTCACTTTCACTTTTTCACTTTCATGCATTGGAGAAGGAAATGGCAACCCGCTCCAGTGTTCTTGCCTGGAGAATCCCAGGGGCAGGAGAGCCTGGTGGGCTGACGTCTATGGGGTCACACAGAGTCGGACACGACTGAAGTGACTTAGCAGCAGCAGCAGCAGCAGTGAGATGTAAAAACAGATAACTTGCATGTTGCTACTTTCTGAGCTCAGAGCAGACATCACTAATCAATAATCTGCAATCTTGCTTGGTGGAGTCTAGTCATGAATTCCAAATCCCTCTCAGTGTACTTCTCCAGGAAGGCACTGCCACTAAAGTGGAGATGGGAAATAAGACATTTGTTACTTCTAATCTGTTATTTACTCAGTTCTGTGCTAGGCATTGTAGGGAAACACAGGCATGAGACATAATCCTTTAAAGGGCTTATAACCTAGTTAAGGGAAAACAAAAATGAAACAATTAGAGAGCAGCATAAGGCTTCAAAATTATATTTTAAATGAATTGTAATTAGAAGAAAGAAATATTTTAGTTATCCATTATATGTTTAACCACACAGCTGCAATGTTTATTCTGATCTAGTACTTCCAAATATCTGCCCACTTCTTTGATCAATAATTCCAGGATTTGGGTAGGTCTTGGAGAATATCTCCGTGTCCTTGGACACAATTTTGTAGATGTTTTGAAAGTGATTTTGTTTTCTTTGTTTCTCTGGGACAACTTCATTTCAGGATTGACTTGGCTGAAGGTGAGAAGGTAGATAGCCTAATCAAAAGTTACAGTGTGTTAATAAATTTCAAAGGCTTCAAATGTTTATGCTCAGAGATGCCTGTGAAGAGCTAATGAAAAGCTGAACTTAGAATAAAATCTCCTTAAATCAGATTAATTTGGAATTTATGATAATTTGGTCAAGGCCTGGGTAGATGGTTACCAGTATGTTAAGTATTTGAAAGGACCTAGAAAAAGTTAATGCTGCAAATGAAGTAATAAGATAAATTCCTTAATTATATAAGAAAACAAACTCTCTTTAAAAAACAATTTTAGAAGTATCTGACTTTACAGTGCAATTGCATGTAATCAGAGACTTGCCTTTTGAATACTTTTTTGAGAAAGTAATTATAAATCCTTCTACTAATTAGTAAACAATGGCCTTTTCTAGGTGTTGGTTCTTAACCTCATTTGAATTCCATTATGGACTTAGAAATAACATCACATTTCATTAAAAAAAACATTATGCAAATTTTTTACCTTCTTGTATAGCATGAGATACTATATTTTGATACTGGTGGTTTTCTTTATCTTATTTCCTTTAAAAAATTAATTTCCCCATCATACTTTATAGTCCAAAAAGAGGTATTAGATTTTAAAGGTCCTGGAAACTCGATGGCTTAACATTAGGTATCCAGACAGCATTGTGGTCCTAGCTCCACCTCCTTCTGGAGTGAAGTAAGAGAAAAAAATATGAACTTTGAAGCCAGTCAGACAGTTGGCCTTACTCTCTACGTGTGTCAATGTAGAGACTACATTTATTTCTTCATTTATGAAATGAGAATGATTTCTGGCATCACAGGGAGTTATTAAGTAATGATCTAATACAATCACTTTTCTAAAAAATTTGGCATAGGACCTGTATATTAGTTAATATTCTTTTGGTTATAAGAAAAATAAACCGAGTCTGGATAGTGTTACATAAAATCAACTTATTGTATCTTTTGTATGTCTCTCTCGCTCAGAATTGAAGGTGTTGCTAAATCTTGGGCAGGGCACATCCCAGGCAAAGTTGGGGTTCTCAGCAGTAGGACTGCATGAATATTTTAAGAGGCTCCATTAGTGAGACTCAGTTTTAGCCCTTCTCTGTGTTCTATGTTTAAATATCTGAGTGAATCTGAAACTCTGTGATGAGTCTCAGCAGTCTGTGTCTTAAGAACCCCTACAGATGTTTCTGATGATTGCCAAGTTTGAGGGCTACTGGTCTAATGCAGGGCTTCCCTGGTCACTTAGATGGTAAAGAATCCGCCTGCAGTGTGGGAGACCTGGGTTTGATGCCTGGGTTGGGAACATCCCTTGGAGCAGGGCTTGGCAACCCATTCTAGTATTTTCCCCTGGGATCTCCAGAAGAGCCTGGTAGGCTACAGTTCATGGGGTTGCAAAAAGTTGGACACAAATGAGCGACTAACCATACGTGGTCTAATGCAAACCCTCTCCTCCTTCCCTGGCCCATCTCTGCTGCCTCTAGTTAGAGCAGACTAGAACCAGAGAAAAGGTTATTTCCTGTGAGTCTGCAAGTATAAGATTGTGGTCTTCTGAATCTTTACCACTGGCATCATAGTACATGGAGGTGCTGTTTGAGATTCCTCAGATTTTAGCTATAGTCCTTCTATGTCCCATGGGGAAGCAGCAATCTTATTTTTCCCACACACTGAGAAATCCCCCAGCTAAAACCATGATCTGTGCCCCTACCCTCCATTCCTGAAATGGCACTTGGAGTATTTGCTTCTAATGCGATGGAATCAATCATTATTTGACTTCTAGGAAGAAGCATTCCTTTTTGGGACATTAACGTCTTAAATCAACAGTTAAAAATCTTAGCCAAGAAGTAGTTACTTTGCAAATGAATCATTAGGTACATTCACAAGAAACACCAGCTCTACTACCCAGATGGCTTCCCAGATTCCTTATATTCTAACCATTAAAGAAATGGCAATATATTTAGGCTACAGGCCTAGAGTACATGTTGCATCTCCCCAAGACAGTGTCCTCATATTGCCAGGCATTATCACTATAGCTGAGTCATAAGATAAGTGTCATTTTTCCAAAAAGTCATCTCTTTCTGGAGGACACCGAAAATGACAAGACTATGAATACCACAGGGATTAGTCTATTACCACATTATGTAAGAAATCAAAGCAGTGAATAAGGGATTAATAAATACCTGTACAAAAATGTTGACAAAGGAAGTGAAATTAACTCCAAAATAATTGCTCTGTACTAGGACTAGGACAAATCACTGCTCAAATTATGGGAGAGACTCAAGGGAATCAATCTATCACATATTCTCTATGCCTGTTTCCTTGTTTGAAAAATGAGGATAATACCTACTTGACAGCATTCTTGTACAAACTGACACCGTGTTTAGCATAAAGTTGCTGCTGCTGCTAAGTCGCTTCAGTCGTATCCAACTCTGTGCGACCCCATAGACAGCAGCCCACCAGGCTCCCCCGTCCCTGGGATTCTCCAAGCAAGAACACTGGAGTGGGTTGCCATTTCCTTCTCCAATGCATGAAAGTGAAAAGTGAAAATGAAGTCGCTCAGTGGTGTCTGACCCTCAGCGACCCCATGGACTGCAGCCTACCAGGCTCCTCCATCCATGGGATTTTCCAGGCAAGAATACTGGAGTGCGGTGCCATTGCCTTCTACAGCATAAAGTTAAGACCTTTAAATATGAATTTCTTTTCTCTTTCATATTTAATAAGTCTTAACTTTATGCTAAACACTGTGTCAGTTTGTACTGGGCTTCCCTGATAGCTCAGTTGGTAAGGAATCCACCTGCAGTGGCAGGAGACCCCGGTTCACTTCCTAGGTTGGGAAGATCTGCTGGAGAAGGGAAAGTCTACCCACTCCAGTATTCTGGCCTGGAGAATTCCATGGACTGTATAATCCATGGGGTCACAAAGAGTCAGACACGACTGAGCCCTTTCACTTTCTTTTCTCCAATTTTCCCAATACCTTATCACTAAACTAGGTCTGAAAAAGAGATGTGACAGCAGGGAAAGCAACCTTGTGAAAGGTTAGCACCTTGTCATTTACTAGCATTTGGACTTTGAAATGGTTTTCTTTCCTGGCCTCATATATAAAGCCAGGGAATTGAAACAGATGACCAATAACAAAAGTATATTCTAAAATAGATGTTCATATCATTAGCAGTCAGGAATCTAGAATCTAGTATAGTGGAAAGTTAGGATCAGACAGATCCATAGTTAAATCTTGAGTCTAAATGGCTCTCAATTCTTCTGATCTCAACCTCTGGCTCTTTCACTTGATCACTGGGTGGGCCCTTTAAGGTCCACTGAATCTCTGCATCCTCCTGTGTAAACCTCGGGATGATGTCCTACCCCATAGGGTTGCTATCAGTAAGTGAAGACGTTATATGAACTTCCCTGGTGGCTCAGTGGTAAAGAATCTGTCTGCAGTGTAAGAGATGTAGGTTCAATCCCTTGGTCCACAAGATCCCATGGAAGAGGAAATGGCAACCCCCTCCAGTGTTCTTGCCAGGAAAAGTCCCATGGACTGAGGAGCCTGGTGGGCTATAGTCCATAGGATCTCAAAAGAGCCAGACACGACTTAGTGGCTAAACAATAACAACGAAGAAGCTACTTAAAGTATCCTGAGAGCCACTCTTCAGTGTAGCACTCTCTTTGATGATGTCAGTGTTCCATCTGCTTTGCACAATATGGTGGACACTAGCCACATACGATTATTAAGCCCTGGAAATGTTGCTACTACAACTGAGAAAGTAAAGTTCCATATTTTATTTCATTTTAATAATTTAAAGTACTAGCTGTTCAAAAATGCCTATGAGTCCTCTTTTTATGATCTTTAAGTTATGATGCATGATACAGGGTGCTCGGGGCTGGTGCACTGGGATGACCCAGAGGGATGGGATGGGGATGGAAGGTGGGAGGGGGGGTTCAGGATGGGGAACACATGTACACCCATGGCGAATACATGTCAATGTATGGCAAAACCAATACAATATTTTTACAATATTAGCTTCCAATTAAAATAAATTAATTAAAAAATTTTTATTTTACTTAATAATCTGAAGTTCTAAGGGCCTCCCGATAGCAGAATAGGTAAAGAATCTGTCTGCAATGCAGGAGACACAGAAGATGTGGGTTTGATCCCTGGTTCGGGAAGATCCCCTGGAGAAGGAAATAGCAACCTGCTCCAGTCTTTTTGCCTGAAAAACCCCACGGACAGAGGAGTACAGTCCAAAGGGTCACAAAGAGTCAGACATGACTGAATGACAAAGCAAGCATGAAGTTCTAAAAGTCTTAAAATGGAATGTAAATGCTATAGATTGAATGTTTGTACCCCCTAAATTCATATAGTGAAACCAAACCTCCAGTGTGATGACGTTAGGAGGTAGGGCCTTTGGGAGGTGATTAGGTCATGAGGGTGGAGCCCCCATGGGTAAGATTAGATAAAGGAGAACCCACAGAGCTCCAGCACCCTTCCATAAGGTGGGGACACAGCAAAAAGAGCACCATCTATGAGCCAGGAACCGGGCTTACTAAATACTGAATCTGCTGATACCTTAATCTTGGACTTTCCAGCCTCCAGAATATGAGGAATAAATATGAGAAATAAATTTCTGTTGTTTATAAGCCACTCAGTCTGTGGTATTCTGTTACAGCAGCCTGGACAGATTAAGACAGTAAATAAGTAAAATACCATGCACAGATTTTTTTTCTTTTCCCCATCTGATCCTCCTAGTCTTCTTCCATAAACAGAAACCTGGAGGGGAGTACAGGCCTGAAAAGACTAGTAAGGCAGGTGATGTCCAGGGGAGAAAGTGAACTTAACATTGGGCAGGTCACACACGCATGCTAATCCACACATGGGTGTTAAGTGAGAGTCAGAGAGCCCAGTAGTGAACCCAGGGGTACAAGCCAGAAACATCAGGTATGACTGTGGAGGAATTCCCCAACCACAGGGCTCTTTATAGGCAAACAGGGAGTTAGGAGGGTCAGCTATTCTCAGGTGGGGCATTCCCTGATTCACTGGGACCTAATACCAGATATCAGCAAGAACTTAGAATGGAACTCTACTCTGAATAGCTACTAGGAACTGTAAAACTGAATGGTTACTGGCAGATTGAGAGCTATTATACCCGCCCCCCCCCCCCCAGCACCCCGCAGCCCCGCACGGCCCAAACTAACCAGTCATTAGGTCGGACAGACACAGCACAGGGAAATATAGCCATTATTTTTAAATAACTTTAGAAGGAGTACAGCCTATACAAATATTGAATCACCATGGTATTCACCCGTAACTAGAATAATATTGTAAATCAACTATATCTTAATTTTAAGAAATAGCCAATTGGTTTTCAATGATGATTAACATGCACACAAAAGTCATTCCAAGAAGCAATATGAAAGCAATGACATCAGCATATAATAAAATGGAATTCTTTCTGGGATAACTAATTACAGAAATTGTAGCCATACAATGGCTCAAACATCAGCAATCCCAAAATCTAATTCTCATAATCCTATGAAGAGTGTCACTTTACATTTCCAGTGAACAACTTAATAATAAGGGATAACAGATATAAAATTATGAAGATTTCATTGCCTCTACAATAAGCATTAGAAAGCATTTGCTGGCATGTTGCAAAATAACATAAATAATTAAAATACATCTACTTATTAAAATGTCAGAATAGTGATGCTGTAGCCTCGTTGTTTATTTCCTCATGGTTATTTGTAAAATTCAGTAACTTGAAGAAGTTACTTGTCATTAGTGCAAAATGGAAGAACATGTGATAAATGGGTTGAAAAAATAAGGACTGACTATATTGTACTAAAAGATAGGAATTTAAGTCTTCATTTGGGAAAAAAATTCATAAATGAATTAACCTTTTGCTAACATCAATTGGAGAGCTATTTTGGAGACAGTTATTTAAGTTCTTGTTGTTGTTGTCTAGTCACTAAGTCATGCTGGACTCTTTGCAACCCCATGGGCTACAACCCACCAGGCTCCTCTGTCCATGGGATTTCTCTGGCAAGAATACTGAAGTGGGTTACCATTTTCTTCTCCAGAGGATCTTCCTGACCCAATTATGAAATCTGTATCTCCTGCTTGACAGGCGGATTTTTCAACACTGAGCTACCTGAGAAGCCCTACTTATGAGTAAATTATAGTCATAGTTAACATGGAAATATTGGTTAAATCTAAGTTTCTATTGTTGAAAATATCAATATGAAATTCAAACATCAAAACCCAAAACTTTTTCACTTGTTTTAATATTAGTAGCTTCAATCAAGCAGAGAACATGTAATCCAACACTGACAAATTGTATACAAAGAAGCTATAACAAATTTGTAAATTATTTTTCCAAACTATGGATAATATCCAGTATTTGATTTTTTTAAAAGATTATTTGATTTTGGAATTGAATTTGGAGTCAGCTCTCCTGGGTTCTTCCGAGTGGTAAAAGAATTAAAGAACTAATGGGGCACCATACTGTTTTTCATTGTCTCCTGATGGGAGTGTCTTCCAACAACTTAATTGCTCTTATTTCACTTTCCCCCAGCCACCTAATTTTTATCCTTGTCCTTAATTGATCCTGCCATTGGCACCATATGTGTCAGCCCACAAGGAACAATGTCAGTATCATTTGCTGCAAGATGATCCTCACTCCAGGTGGTTTCAGGGCAAGATGAACAAAGGCGAATGAGAGAGTAATTTATTTTTTAAAAACTAGAATGCCAATTTACTAATGGACAATTAGAACTAGAACCGTCACATGGACTAAAATATGCATCAGAAAGAGTTGTGCTGATACCAACAGTCTATTCAGTGTGACAGTTGTTATTGTTTTTGTGACTTAGTTGTTCGTTTGAGTGGAGGCTGTATAGAAGGAAGGCCAAATTTTATCCAAAAAGTGCTTGGTGAGGAAAGGAAAAATTTTAATTTGAACCTCTATAGTATCAGGCTAATAACAGAACCTGGGGCCATAGCCATTTCCAAATGGGGTGAGTTTATTATGATTTTGAAATAGTGTACTATTGTGTACCAAAAAGTTCAGAGATTTTCATTTAACTACACTAAATCAAAGATAACCCAGACTCTATATATGGGAAACTGTAGCAAGATCATTTTAGCATATCTAGTTATTTGCTCAAGGATATAGTTCCTAAAACATAGGGACATTAAAAACTAAAATTAATACCTTGAATCTTACGTGGAATAGAACAATCAGCTAATATGATGTACAAGACATCATTGTACATTGATTCAGTCACCTATCCTCAAGTCGTAGTTGATGATATAATATTCAGTATAAAGACTTTATATTTCACTTTCTGTGTTGAATGAGATATGAACACTTTTGCATGACTATTTTGGTGCATTCATATCTACTCTTATTTTAATCAGCTCAACAAATTCTTGTTGATTCTATAACACAATCTACAGTCTAAACAAAGAGTATTTATTAAAATTAACCCAGTATTTACCCTAACATTTTATTGTGTACCTGAAAGACCACATGCAAACACATGTTAGTAATTTGAATCCATTTGTGAAAATGATATATGTATTTGACTATATCTAAATAGCCAGTGTTTTATTTATACTATTGCTAATATCTTATTTTCTTAGGCTTGTGAAACATTCATAAGTGCTGAGAAGCTTGAAGTTGTATTATCGAAAATGGATGTGATTTTCTGGGAAGTTGATAGGAGTATTATGGTTCTCCTGTAAACACACATAGACACAAATACACATGGTTTTTCTGATCGTTTCAAAGACACAGAGAGAAAGGGTTGGTGGGGAGTAAACTAGATAGTAAAATGATTTCAAGTGATACTGTATCCTTTAAAACAAATCACTTGAGTTGTGTCAACAAGCAAGAAGTTAGTATAGTTGAACCTTGAACAACATGGAGGAGAGAGTGGTTAGGGATGCCCACTCTGC
This sequence comes from Bubalus kerabau, assembly GCF_029407905.1. Lineage (NCBI taxonomy): Eukaryota > Metazoa > Chordata > Mammalia > Artiodactyla > Bovidae > Bubalus > Bubalus kerabau. Next base: position 36,824,883 of record NC_073637.1, read on the forward strand.
ACAGTGGAAAATCCTCATATAGCTTTTATTAGCCCTCCTTACCTGTGGTTCTACATCAGCAGATTCAACCAACCATGCATCCTGTAGTACTATGGCAATTACTGTTGAAAAAAATCTACATATAAGTGGACCTGTGCAGTTCAAGCCTATGTTGTTCAAGGGTCAACTATATATTTAAAAAAAGCAGTACAACTGAGTTCAGATCATTTATCAGCAATCAACTCATTTGTTCATGCCTCCACTCATGTGCCAGGCTCTACACAAAGGTGAATGGAATTTAGTCCTGGCTGTTGTTGAGTACAAGCCAAGACAGGAAGATTATTTCTTTCAGCAGTGAATGTTACTTTAGGACATTGATCTTAGCATATTCTTATATTATTATGTACTTTGGTCTTTTTCCATTCAACTTAGCTTTCGGTTCATCACAGCTCTGATTTTTTGTTTTAAAGCTTTGCATTCCTTCACTGCACTCATCACTTCTCATTGAATTTTTCTGGATACATTTCCTGATAGATAATCAATCCTTTTCTTAGTTTTACTCTTTGATGTTTCTTAATTGTTTTCTTCCGGACCTCATAGCTGCCCATTGCCTAGTTACCAATCCTCTCTTGAACCTGCTGCCTCTGATGGGTCTGACATTTTAGTGGAAGGTATACCATACATGGGAAGGTATGGGATCTACAGATTACCAAAATGGACCGGGTTCAGGCAAAGACGGTGACCATGGTTGCCATAGCCATCACCAAAGGCTGCTATTTCCCATGGAGGGAGAGCTTTCAGAAGTCATGGTTTTAAAAGATAAGTGGATTTGTCCCCACCAAAAATGGTCAAAATGCAGAAGGGGAGGTAGAGGGATAGGGAGAGAATAAGATTATTTTGGCAGTTGTTTCAGAGTGTAACTTAGGATAAAAATTCTTAAAGAAGAGCTTCCCTAGTGGCTCAGTGGTAAAGAATCCACCTGCCAATACAGAAGACATGGGTTCAATTCCTGGTCTGGGATGATCCCACATGGTGCAAAGCAACTAAGTGCATGTGTCATAACTATTGAGCCTGTGCTCTAGAGCCCAGGAGCTGCAACTACTGAGCCCATGTGCCACAAACACTGAAGCTCATGTGACACAGAGCCTGTGCTATGCAGGAAGAGAAGCCACCACAATGAGAAGCCTGAGCATTGCAACTAGAGTAGCCCCTGCTCTCTGAAGCTAGAGACAAGCCCATGCAGCAACAAAGACCCAGCACAGTCAAAATTAAATAAACAAAATTATCTTTTAAAATGCTACAGAAGATTTTTTTAATTGAAGTACAGTTGATTCCCACAACAAGGATGCCTGGTGTGCTGCAGTCCATGGGGTTGCAAGAAGTCAGACATGACTTAGCAACTGAACAACAGCAGCTGATTTGCAATGTTGTGTTAATTTCTGCTGTACAGCAGCAGTCATTCAGTTATACATATATATGTATGCACATTCTTTTTTAAATATTCATTTCCATTATGGTTTATCAGAGGATGCTGAATATAGTTTTCTGTGCTATATAGTGGGACCTTGTTTATCCATTCTATATGTAAAAGTACATCTGCTAATCTCACTCCATCCTTCCTCTAACCCACCCCCCCCCACACCCTTGGCGACTACAAGTCTGTTCTCTATGTCTATGAGTCTGTTTCTATTTTGTAGATAGGTTTATTTGTGTCACGTTTAGATTCTACACATGAGTGATATTGTATGACCTTTGTCTTCATTTGATTTACTTAGTGTGATAGTCTCTACTTGCATCCATGTTGCTCCAAATGGTATTATTCCATTCTTTCTATGGCTGAGTAGACTCCCGTTGTCTATATTTACCTTATCCTCGTTATCCATTCATTGATGGACATTTAGGCTGTTTCCATGTCTTGGCTATTGTAAATAGTGCTGCTATGAACATGGGGATGCATGTATCTTTTTGAATTAGAGTTTTGTCTGGGATATATGCCCAGGAGTGGGATGGCTGGATTATATGGTAGTTCTATTTTTAGTTTTCTGAGGAACCTCCATACTGTTTCCCATAGTGGCTGTACCAACTGACATTCCCATCAACAGTGTAGGAGTGTTCCCTTTTAAGGAAGATTTTTTTTTTTTTTTTAATGTTTAATTCTTTTTTTTTTTTTTAAATTTTATTTTATTTTTAAACTTAACATAACTGTATTAGATTTGCCAAATATCAAAATGAATCCGCCACAGGTCAAGTTTTGCTGTACATCAGTGGTCCCCAATTTTTTTGGCACCAGGGACCGATTTTGCGGAAGACAATTTTTCAATGGACTAGGGATGGAGGAGATGGTTTGGGGATGATTTAATTTAAGCACATTGCTTTTATTGTGTACTTTATTTATAATCTAATATTTCCTCTGATCTGACAGGAGGTACTGGTCCATGGTTTGACAGGAGGAGAAGAGGGTGACAGAAGATGAGATGGTTGGATAGCATCACCAACTCAAGGGACATGAATTTGAGCAAACTCCCAGAGATGGTGAAGGACAGGGAAGCCTAGTGTGCTGTAGTCCATGGGGTCACAAGGAGTCAGACATGACAGCGACTAAACGAAAACAACAACTTATCCCTGGCTCAGAGGTTGGAGACCCCTGCTGTATTTATATCGTGACATGTAACCTCTTTATCCTCGATAAAATTTAATTAAGGAGCTCCATTAGTCTTTGAGGCTTTGCAGTTAGATTTGTGTGGCTGGAGCAATATCCTGAGCCTGACCTAAAAAGGAAGAAAAGAGTCTGGTTGTATTCAGGAAACCTGCACCCTGGTATCATCTGGGTAAACTTAGATTTATTCCTCGATGCTGCTCCTGACATGATGAATCGATTTGCTGTTGGTAGTTCAAGGAATGACACATTTTTTCCTTGATTGTTGGAATCTTTCAGGGTATATGTTGCTGAACTTCAGATCCCAATACATAGCAGGGTTTTGAAACTTTGGTGCACATAGCAATTATCTATGCACCTTTGAGAAATATACAAGCTATGGACAGGGTTTCAAACCAGACCTCCAGAATCAATTTCTGGCAGTGGGACCTGCATGTATGAATTTTAAGTAAGTTTTGTAAATATATCCAATGTTCAGGAAGGATTGAAAACTTGAGTTTTCATACCTTTCCTTGTAGTGGTCTCATTTGTGCATGATAAGTCACTTTGGTCGTGTCCAACTCTTTGTGATCCTATAGACTGTAGCCCACCAGGCTCCTCTGTCCAAGGGATTCTCCAGACAAGAATACTAGAGTGGGTTGCCATGCGCTTCTCCAGGAGATCTTTCTGACCCAGAGATCAAACCCATGTCTCTCATGTTTCCTGCATTGGAGGTGGATTCATTACCTCTAGTGCCACATGGAAATTCTGACTATGTGCTCTGCTTTTGACAGTCGGAAAAGCAGAACTGGAACTTAGAAACCTGGATACTTAAGAGTGCTGAGGCTGCCTCTGCCAAGGGTGTACATAGAAAAGGAAAGCCGGGGACGAAGTGTTAAATAATATATATCTTCAGTGGCTGTCCTTGTTGGGGAAGAAGACATAGAAAAGACAAAGAAGAAGTCTTATTTTACTCATTTCTGGAGAGTGGAGTCAGCAGAGCTGATGCTGCAGGAAGATGAGCACCCAGAAAAAAAACCATTAAACTTGGTGACCAAGAGGTTATCAGGGATGTTCAAGAGAGAATATCATGATAAGGGTGGAAGTTAGATTGCAGAGGTCAAAGGCCATTCTTCTCAATCCTCCTATGGAGATTTAAAACCAAAGGAATTTCTGATTCCTAGCCCAGATGTACTAAACTGGAATTTCTGGAAGAGAGGCCTGAACATCTGTAATCTGAATTTTTAGAAAGCTACACAGGGCAGGCATTTGGTAGTGAAACCAGAGTCCAGGGGCTGGGGAAGAGGTAGAATACAAGGAGTAGGGGCAGGAATATAGAACATTCTTCCAAAATGGTGGTAGGGAGGAGGAAAAGCAGATTGCTAAGAATTAGAGGTAGGTTTGTGGCTCAGCTGGTAAAGAATCCACCTGCAATGTGGGACACCTGGGTTCAATCTCTGGGTTGGGAAGATCCCCTGGAGAAGGGAATGGCTGCCTCTTCTATATTCTGGCCTGGAGAATTCCATGGACTGTATAGTCCATGGGGTCGCAAAGAGTTGGACACAACTGAGAGACTTTCACTTCACTTCACTTCAGAGGTAGGTAGAGTGGGTGGAAGAAAATGTTTTGTGCTTTTGTATTTTCTATGGAAGGAATCAAGCATGTTTGAAGGGCAAGAATGGTTAAGACCAAGAGGTTACAGCAGCAACTGAGAAAGGGTAATTGAAGTTCTTGAGAAAATATCATCAAAGCCTAGCTTGGGGGTGGGGAAGATGAGATCAACGATGGATTCTTGTTGCATTTTTAAAATGAGCCAGAAAAGTAATTGGTCCTTACCTGTGACTATTTTGGGTTCAACTGTTTGAATGTTGCACTTCAATGTAAACTCTTCAGTCCACACCCCAGCACTGAAATGATAGATCACTATCAGGCTTGAGTGAGCTAAAATGGACCAGAAGGAGTGATGCTAAAGAAGTTCAGGAAAGCCTGAGAAAAGTATTGCATGCTGGTCATTCCATGTGTACTCAGTCACTCAGTTGAGTTCAACTCTTTGCGACCCCATGGACTGTAGTATGCCAGGCTAATACTAGAGTGTGTTCCCATTTCCTTTTCCAGAGGATCTTCCCTACTCAGGGATGGAACCCAGGTCTCTTGTGTCTCCTGCACTGGCAGGCAGATTCTTTACCTCTGCGCCACCTGGGAAGCCCATAGATTTAAGGAAATGGTGATTAAGGAGACCTGAAGCTTCTGTAGATTTTCAGGTCTATTAACAAGGTCCAAAGCTTCTATAATTCTCCACAAAGATGGCCATTGATGCTGAGCAATGATTTTTCATCACATCGGAGTGCTGAGCAGCACTTATTTATGCTCTCAAAGAAAGTTACCTTTTGCCTCTAAAATGATTGATTTTTCATTTCAGTACAGTTCCTTTCTCCTGCATTAAACTCCAGGAAATGGGGGATGGTGTGTATTCAGCACGTATTGCAAGTAAATCATGAAAACCCTTGCAAACATATCTTATGGCTGTCAACTGACTTATTCTCAATGAATGGCTCTTTGGCAGTGTGTGTTTAACCTGGTGATAATAAATACCAAAAAAAAATGGGGTCAAATTTTAACATATGTCCTGCACAGGCCATAGCTTATTTCACCTGGCTGCTATTCAATCTGCTTTTTTAGGTGCAGCAAACATAACCATTCAAAGAAAATAATCTAACTATTAACAAATGATTTCTAAGAAAATTTAGGGCAATGTGGTTGCTTCTTGTCACTGTTTATCTACCCTTTTCTGCTGGTTGTGGGGGATGGATGTATACTGCCCCTTTTATTGTAACAAGAATCTGTTAAGGCACTAAGAAATGCAGGTGAGCCTATTTAAACTAATGACTTCAGAATTAGGCCTAAGTAGTTAATTTTGTTAGATTCTCTTCTCTTTCATCCAACGGTTGGATATTTTTCCAAGATAAAGTTAAAATCCACGGGGCCCTTAAAAATATGTAAAATGGACACGTAATTTACTTGTTGACTTTAGGGTCTTTTTGAAACAAAGGTCCAGGAGAGAGAACTCAAGGGAATTTCTTGCTGATTATGAACCAGATAGAGCTTGTTATTAGTGCCTCCTGTAGCAGGACCATTCTGTTTAAACAGGAGATGCATCTGCTCTACAGTAATGCCAAGTGATTCATATGTGGTTCTCTTAGATGTTACTTTTGTGAGTAAGGGCTGGGCTTCCCAGGTGGCACAGTGGTAAAGAATCTGCCTGCCAACACAAGAGACATGAGTTCAATCCCTGGGTTGGAAAATCCCCTGGTGGAGGGCATGGCAACCCACTCCAGTATTCTTGCCTGGAGATTCCCCATGGACAGAGGAGCCTGGCAGGCTACAGTCCATGGGGTCGCAAAGAGTTGGCCACGACAGAGCACAGCGTACAGCACTTGTAAGAGGCTGCTGGTCTCCCCAGTTTTGAAGACTTTATTCCTAAATTCTACATAATTTTTACAAGTTCACTTATTTATATCATTTATTTATTCTGCCAACAAATTGAGTACCCTCTGCTATGTGTTAGGCACCAAATGAGTAAGACAGCCTGACTGCAAAGAAATCACAATCTAAGCTGACTTGTAAATGAGGCCAGGTTAGTCACTGGTACTTTAGAAATATTGTATTTTTCTGATGTGGACCTTTTTAAAAATGCCTTTATTGATTTGTTACTATATTGCTTCAGTTGTTATGTGGCTTAGACGGTAAACAGTCTGCCTGCGATGCAGGAGACCTGGGTTCGATCCCTGGGTCCGGAAGATCCCCTGGAGAAGGAAATGGCAACCCATTTAAGAGTGGATTGGAAATCTCCGAGGATCAATCTGGAAGCTGGAAAAATTCTTTGATGGAACCCACAGAAACAATAAATAAACCCCAAGTCCCCCTCGCCCAAACTAGAGGGCAACGTCACGATGCAGGAACGAAGTGCCCCCACCCCCAACAATGGACCATTGCTTGGCGTCTTTCCTTTCCTCTTAATCACTTTCAGTTTAAGTGGAAGACGCTTTCTGTTGTCAAAGGCTCATGGTAGGCTGAGTTCCTCGGCTGACCCAGCCCTGCCAATATCCAAGGTGAAGAACAAATGCATTATGAGGAGAAATCCATCCAAAGACTGATTTTGTTTCCTTTAACAGCCAAAGTGGCTTTCGAAGATCAATACGCCCTTTGCACTGCTGCCAAAAGCAAAGAGCCAGTGTGCCAAATTATAAACTGTAGGAGGGATAACTACAGGAGAGCCGGCCCAGCCAGAGTCCCCTGCCTGGCAGTCCGGCTGCTAGGAACCCGCTGCTTTTGGAGCCATCAATCTTCACCTTGTCACCACTGTGGTGACCTGGCCTCCTGGGTAGCAAGCACAGGTGAGTACCTTCTGCCTTCAGAGGTGCCAGCTACGGAGCCTCTCTGACCTGGTGACTTGGGTCACGTGCTTGAGTAGGAAGTTAAATATGCTGACAAGCAAATGGTGTTGTCACTTCGAATTTCATTTCCAAGGGAGAAATGGGTCCCCGCCTGTACCGTCTTTTCTGGATCTGCTGGAGAGGGTCTGGTGTTTTTTTGAGGTTTCAGGCAATGTGCTAGGGGTCCTGGCAGTGGCAGAGATATCAAAACAGTGAGAATGAGTTGAAGCTTATTTTGCAAGTAGCTAAATATGGTCTTTCATTAAGCAAATGACATTATTAAAACGTGTTTTCGATGGGCATTCAGGTGGGGAGGGAAGGGAGGAGAGAAAGGGAAGCCTGTCTCTCCTGAAAACTGTTATAATTCTCAAAATATCCTCACAAGAAACAAGGGTTACTCACTGGAGTTTGATAGAAATCTTAGGGAACGCAGTGGATAATTGACATTGAAATAATTGAAACAAACTTTAAAATTGTCTAAATAACTTCTGTGAACAACCACAAGGAACTATGTTTCAACCAAAAGAGTTGTGGCTTAAGTCTCTGAAATGACACTGCTGGAAATACAGTCCCTGTTCTCACTTCATGACCAGGTTAGCGTCGCTGCTGGACTGAGGGTGAGTGGTGTAGAATGTGGTGGAATGTTGTTTGGGCCCATCCTTCAGCTGTATTAAATGAGCCTTGTGGATTGGCATATCAGTGAAATAGATGGGGTCTTGAATTTACATGATAAACATTTTCTTTCAGCTGTTACATATTCATTTGTTCATTTATTCATTGATGCAGTCCATGGTTAACTGTCTCCAAATAGTGTGAAGCACTGGGCGAGGTGACTAAATCACCATGAAAAGTACCACCATCCATGACCTTAAGGTACCTAGCATCAAGTTAGTAGGAGACTGATAAGCACGGTTGATGAGGAAGCCAAGGTCTGAAACAAACTTGGAAGAGTTTGTGTTAAATAACTTACATTTTTGTCAGTTGCTGAGAATGAGCTGGAAATGGTTAGCCATTTGAGGAGCACTGGAAAGGTTGGGAATGGTCACAGTGAGAAAACTGATAGGGTGATCATCAACAAAGAATCTTAGACCTACTTAGTGGTAGACAGTGCAGGTGCTATCAATAGGTAGCACTAATCTGTTTGGAGATCAGTTTGAACCTTCCTCATAAAACTGCCACGTGGCAGATAAGGAGGATGAGCAACACCTGAAAAAGTCCTGTGGGTTGGAGGTCATTGAAGATGGTTGTCCAAAACAGGATGCCTTTGTCTTCTTAAGGGAAGATAACTCAGGAAGCATGGTTTGGGAAATGATTTCCAGCCTTGCCAAGGGCATGAAAGAGGTAAAAATATGAACTAAGAAAAAGTCATTAGTAGTGAATCCAACAACACAGAGATGAGGATAAGAACAGAGTCATGTACCATGGAGGCAGCGGAGTGTAGCAGAATTGCTGGGGCTTATTGTAACTCTCTGTTTAACTTTTAGAGCAGGGGTCCCCAACCTCTAGGTCATGGACTGGTACCGCCTGTCAGGTTAGAAATCAGGTGCTCAGTAAATGTAATGCGCTTGCGTCATTCTAAACCCATTCCCCCCCCCGCCCCGTCCCGCCCCGTCCCGCCCCGCCTCTGCTCCCGGCCATGGACAAATTGTCTCTCATGACACCGGTCCCTGGTGCCAAAAAGGTTGGGGACTGATGCTTTAGAGGAACAGTCAAAATATTTCCAAAGTGGTCATACCATTTTATATTTTGACCAGCAATGTAGGAGCACTCGAATTTTACCACATTTTCATCCACATTTGTTAATTCTAGCTGTTCTAGTGGGTAGGAAGTATTATTTCATTGTGGTTTTTATTTGCATTTCCCTTATGGTTTTACTGATGTTGAGCATCTTTTTGGGTTGTTTATCGTTTGTATATGTTCTTTGAAGAAATGTCTATTTTGACACTTTGCCCATTTTTTAGCTGGTATTTTATTATTGAGCTATGTTCTTCGAGTAGTCTAGATACTTGCAAGCAAATGTTTCCTCCCATTCTGTGGGTTTTCTGAGTTTCGGGTAAAGCACAAAAGTTTTAAATTTTAATTAGATGCAATTTATTTTTTCTTATTGCTTGTTTTTGCTGTTATATCTAAGAAATCATTGCTTAACCCATGGTCCTGTAAATACTCCTGAGTTTTTTCACTTTGGTCTGTGATCGATTTTGAGTACATTTTTTTGTGTATGGTGTGAGGTAGGGGTCCAACTTCACACTGTTACATGTAGATATCCAGCTGTCTGAGCATAACTGAAAAGAACATTCTTTTGTCTGCTGAATTGTCTTGACAATTTTGTCAAAAATAATAAATATACACTAAATGTAAGGGTATATTTCTGAACTTTTAATTGATCTACATGTTTGTAGACTACTATACAAACATGATCCACAATGTTGACTACTGTAGCTTCACAGTAGCAGCTTCACTTTTGAAATAGAAATTTTTGGAATCCAAATTTTCTAACTTTTGCCTCTTCTGGGTCCCTTATATTTCCAAATGAATTCTAGGAGGAGCTTGCCAATTTCTGCAGAAAAATAAGCTGGGATTTTGATAAGGATTGTGTTAAATCTCTTAAATCAATTTGGGAAGTAGTAACAACTTAACAATAATAAGTCTTCTGGTCCTTGAATATGAGATGTCTTTCCATTTATTTAAAATTATTAAAAAATTTTAAATTTAAACTTATTTAAATTTAAATTTAAACTTATTTAAATTTAAATTTAAATTAATTTAAATGCATTTATTTAAGCCTTTTTTTGAATTTCTTTCAATGATAATCTTTGTAGTTTTCAAAGTATATAGGATTTGTGCTTTATTATTTCTTTGGATTTTATCCTTTTGATGCTATTGTAAGTAGAATTGATTGTTCATTGCCAATGTATAGAAATATAATCGATATTTGCATATCAGTCTTTTACCCTGAGATCTAGCTGAACTCATTTGTTCCTTTTAATAGATTTCAGTGGCTTCATTAGAACTTTTCTGTGTAGATTATGTTGTGTGCAAAGTGAAAGTGTTTTACTGCTTTCTTTCCAATCTGAATGCCTTTTATCTCATTTTCTTACCTAATTTCCCTGGTTAGAACCTCCAGTAAGATGTTGAGTCAAAGTGGCAAAAAGGAACATACTTGTCTTATTCCTAATCTCAGGGATAGATCATTTTCTCTTCATCATTATTATATTTGCTGTGGGTTTTTTGAAGATGCTCTTTAGCAGGTTGAAGTTCCCTCCTAGTTTGAGTGTTTTAATCACAAGAGATACTGGATTTTGTCAAGTGCTTTCCTATATGATCATGCGATTTATCTTTTATTGATATGGTATATTATATAAATTGATATTTCAATGTTAAACTAATCTTGCATTCATGGGCTAAATCCCACTTGGTTGTAATGTATAATCTTTTACTTCTGGATCCGATGATGTAATGAATGTTCAGAGTGGCATTATAGGCCCCCCAAAGTGGAAACAACTCAATTTTCTGTTAGCTACTGAATGAATAGATGAAATTTGCTACAGCCATTCATTTGAGTGTTAATCCTCGGTGTAAAGAAGTAAAATTCTAATACATGCTGCAAATTGGTTGAACTTGGAAAACAATTTTAAGGGCAAGTACCCAGTCGTGGGTTACACAATTCCATTTGTATAAAAGGTACAAAATAGGCAAATCTATAGACACAGAAAGATTAGTGGTTGCCTGGGGCTGCAGGGTGGGAGAATGGGAGGGCAAGGGAGGGGAGGATTGTGGGGAAATAGGGAATAATCACTAATAAAGACAGCTTTTTTTGAGTGAAATTGTTCTAAAATTAATGGATGATGGTTGCATAACTTGAAATATGTGAACATATTAAAAGATATACTTTTACACCTTAAAGGGGTCAGTTGCATGGCATGTGAATTATCTCTAAAATATGTACATGTAAAAAATGATTCTCTATGAACTAGACATCCCAAGTCTTTCACATCTATTACGTTGTTTAGTGAGGACAGCAACCTTGTTAGAGGGGATTATTGTTGCTATTTTACAAATGAAAAAAACTGAGGTTTAGAGACCTCAGGTAGGTAAGTAACTTGTCCCAGATCAATAACTTGTAAACAACAGATTAAAGCAGGCTGTGTGCTTGTGAAGCCCAAAGTTAACTGTGGATCTCTTCTAGCTGAGGAGACATCTTATTTCAGTCCAACTGACCTCTGTCTGCTGCATTTTTTCCATCCTTGGTCATATACTTTCTATCAGTATGGGGAAAGAAAAATGGAGGCTAAAGGCCATTTAAATAACATGAGTGGCCTTATAAATTTGTACCTAGTAAAGAAGAAACAGAATGATCGATGCAGGCTATTTAATATGACAGCTCAACTCTCCATGTGTTTTTTCAGTGTAGACACATTCTTCAGGAGAACTCATGTCTATGAACTTTAAAAAAAAAAAAAAAAAAGACTGTTGGAGAGAAGAGCTAGTTTCAGACACTGATTTGTGCTGCAGTGAATTAAGGCCGGGGCATAAGGCTCTTTTTCTTTCTTAAAACTCTTTTGCCATCTGGTTTCAGTGTCTTTTTTTTTTTTTTTTTTTTTTTTCAGTGTCCTCTTAACATAGTTTTCAGGCTATGAAATTCTGTACATCTTTATGAAGCTCAAGACTTGACCTTTGAGAGGGAAAAGTCTTACTTTATTATGCTGACACCACACATCATAACTCTTATTTTGCTTGGAGATCTCATTCACTGTCATCACCAACATGTGCAACAAGAGATACGTCATGTTTATGGCTAGAATATTCCTTTTATTTCCAGTTATAGTTTTACCATAAAATCTCAACTGAAAATAATCTCTACACAGTCATTGAATGTTATTGCTTGGAACAGAAATGCTAAAACAATTTGCTTATTTAGGATCCTGAGTATTTTCTAACATTTTGAAGTGTTTTGGTCCTCCACGAAATATCTTTTCAGCCAGAGCAGTAGTAATGTAAGTCTGTGGCTTCTCTTGTCATGTATTTTATGGGATTGTGTTACCTCAATAATATATTTGGTATTCCTCCCACGTGTATTGGAGTGCAATGGGTAAATAATTCTATATTGACTCTCTTGCCTAGATGTTTTATAGCTGTGATTGACATCCTCTCAAGAATTGTTCATTAACAAATAAAATTTCCCAGTGAGATCCAAGAGGGGTAAAAGGCAGGGCATGGACATCACACTGAGATGCAAAAAAGTACTTGTGCACATCTTCAGAATTAGGTTTTTGGCTTTTACCTGTCATCACTCTTGAACTGGGTAACCAGGTTGGTAGGAAGATCTTGCCCCAGGAGGCCAAGGGCAGGAGAAGCAGAAAGTCCTTGGAGAATCCTTAAGATCAAACCCTGGGATCAAAATCCAAAGGATTGGGGTGGGGGAGGGAAGGTTGCAAGAGAGGAAGCAGAAAACAATGTCCAGTAGGGGAGAGCTTGGCAGAACTCACAGCACAGGGGCAGAGGAAGGAGTGATCTGGACAATTTCCATAAATGCAGGTGACTGTCTAAAACTTGGTCCCTGTGATCTGATGCAGTAAAATGAACATGGCTTTGGAACTGGATCTGGGTTCAAATTTTGCTTAGTTGCTCAAATAAGTGATTTTACCCCCTGCACCTGAGCTTCTTATCTATAAAATGAATGTCTTCCTGATCACATCAGCACCATTACAATAACTGTATCTTCCCAAATCTCTGTAATGTGCTAGTTATTTTGCAAAGATAATTGTGTTTAATCATCTGTGCAATCTAATAAGGTGTGTTTGATTTATCCCCATTTTGCAAATGAAGGAAACCAGAGCTCAGAAGTTTTAATTAGCTCAAGGTCCTTTCTTATAGCTGGCAAGTCATGGAACCAGTATTTTAATCCAAATCTGCTGGACTCCATAGTCCATTAGACTACTGGCTTAGAATGACCAGGAGCTCTCATAACCAGAGGAATCCTAGACTCTACTGTAGACCTGTGTGAGCATGTCTGGGGATGGGGCCCAGGATCGTGCATTTGAACTCACCTCGTAAGTGAGTTCTTAAGCTCCCCATGAAAGTACCTGCAACTCAGGGTGTGGTCTGTGTCGCAGCACCAGCAGAATTAGCATCGCCTGGGAGCTTGCTTGGCTGCTGTTTAGTCACTGAGTCCTGTCCAACTCTCTGTGGCCCCACGGACTGCTGCACACCTGGAGCCTCTGTCCTCTGGTATCTCCTAGAATTTGCTCAAATTCATGTCCTTTGAGTCAGTGATGTTTTCTAACCATCTCATCCTCTACCACCCTTCTCTTTTGCCTTCAATATTTCTCAGCATCAGGGTCTTCAATGAGTTGGCTCTTCACATCAGGTGGCCAAAATATTGGAGCATCAGCAATAGACCTTCCAATGAATATTCAGGATTGGTTTCCTTTAGGGTGGACTGGTTTGTTCTCTCTGTAGTCCAAGGGACTCTCAAGAGTCTTTTACAGTATGACAATTCAAAAGCATCAGTTCTTTGGCGCTCAGCCTTCTTTATGGTCCAACTCTCACATACATATATGACTACTAGAAAAACCATAGTTTTGACTATGTGGATATTTGTGTGTATAGTATAAATTTTCAGCCCCTATCCCAGCCCTGCTGGGGTAGAATATGCGTTAGATCTAATAAGATCCCCAGGTGATTCATAAGGTTCAGGGGGACCTGTTCTACAGAGTTGTTGTGAGGATTAGAAATACTATAAAGTGTGGTTGGGTGGTAGTTTAGTTGCTAAGTCATGTCTGACTCTTGCAACATTATGGACTGTAGCCTGCCAGGCTCTTCTGTCCATGGGATTTCCCAGGCAGAATACTGGAGTGGGTTGCCATTTCCTTCTCCAAACTATAAAGTGTCTACCATATTAAAAGTACCCTTCATCACCATTCCCTTTTTGATCAAATGGAAGGTGTTCTGGGAGGACCTACAGTATAGGGTTGAGGAAACATCTGCTTTGCTCTCTCCTTCCTTTGGGATCTATGCACAGTGCTGTTATGTTCTTTCTTACATCTTCTACCCATCCTTCCTTTCTTTTTTTAAAATATAAATTTATTTATTTTAATTGGCAGCTAATTACTTTACAATATTGTATTGGTTTTGCCATACATCAACATGAATCCGCCATGGGTGTACACGTGTTCCCCATCCTGAACCCCCCTCCCACCTCCCCATCCTTCCTTTTCCCAAAGCATATCATGCTGTTATTCCTCTATCAATATGGGGTTTCACTCTTGGCTTGGCTAAATACTGTCTGCAACCGTGGAAAAAATTAAGTTTTGACTCTCAGTTTATCAATTGAAAAAAGAGGAAGATGATGAAAATAATACATTTGATGACACTAAAGAGTCAGTCCTATTTGACCCTATTGTTAGGGTATCATTTGGCGGAGAAAGCAAGAAATATAGGAAGAGAATAAAAGTATTAGAGTCTGTATTTTCTTCTAAACAAACCAGTCAGTCTGGTTACTGGATGTTTGATTTTAATTGGTATAATTGTTTTGCAAAATTCTGTTTAATGTTATGATTCTAAGGAAAAATATCTCTCTCAGTGAGGTTGAATAACTCCCTATGGTATAATTTATATATTAACTCTTTAGTTCCAACATTTAACTGGGTCACAGCTAACAACTCTACACTAAATTCAGTCAGTTACTGGTGCAGTTTGGGATTGTTTTCTCTTAGAAGGGGCTTCCCTGATAGCTCAACTGGTAAAAAATTGCCTACAGTGTAAGAGATACTAGAGATGTGGGTTCGATCCCTGGGTCAGGAAGATTCCCTGGAGGAGGAAATGGCAACCCATTCCAGTATCCTTGCCTAGGAAATCCCCTGGACAGAGGAGTCTGGCAGTACATGGAGACACGTACATCAGACACAACTGAACATGTGGATGCACGGTCTCTTAGGAAGGACAACAGAGGTTCCATTACTCTCAAGGGTGTGATTGGCTGATTTTTGTTTGTTTGTTTGTTTAAATGGTCTTTTCGGTGCCTTTTACATGCTACTCTTGGCATTGGATGGAGCATGTGTAGAGTTGTTTCTAATGGTATTTTGAGGAAGAGCTTGGCCTTGTCCATATACATACCCCAGTTCACTTCTCTGGAGTAACCTTGTTTAGACACCTGTCTTTTGGAGCTTTTAAACTTAACCTTCTCAAGGAGGCCTTCATTGAATATGGGACTGAGTTAGTTCCTCTTCTTTACATCCTCTCAGCACCCCTGCTTCCTCTCTCTGAACTGATTCATTGTTGTTTCTCAGGGTCAGTGCTCTCTAGACCAGCAGTTCTGCAGGGGATGTTTGGCAACATCTGGAGATAGTTTTGCCTGCCACAACTGGGGGCGTGGCTCCTGGGATATAGGAGGTAGAAGCCAGGGATGTAGCCAAACCTCCTACCCTGCCCAGGACAGGTCCCCTCCCCCAACAAATAGCTATCCAACCCCAAACATCATGGCACTGATGTAACTCTAGACTAATTTGTCATTTCCGTGAGGACCCTACCATGGCCAAGCCTGCTTTAGTCACCTCTGTCATCCTACCATGCAAACATACCTCTAGGAAGTAAGTATTCAAGAAGTGTTTGTTGAATTACACTTAATTAATTGAATTAATGAATGAAAAAGGATACAACTTTGCATTTAGTACACTAACTGTTAAAACACACAGATCTGCTTTTAACTGTAAGTAGGAGTATGAGGGAAGGATATATCAAGTTCACTGCAGCACTCTGCATTTCAAAGTTGGGTTGACAGAATTAACAATGGAGCACTGAAAAAGCTACGTCATACCTGCATTTGTGGAAATGATAGCACATATCCTAAGGTGAAGCATCACTGAGCCAGGAACCTGGACCATTGTGTTAACTTTTCCATCCTCTGAGTTGCTGATATAAACTGAATTGTGTGGCACTGTCCGACTGTTCTGTGGACCCTTGTGAGAAACATCTCCATAAGGCAGGCATGTACTGTAGGGGGTGGTGTTGAGAATTTAGCATTATTACATCCCATAGTGCTGCTTACTGGGCTTCCCTGGTGGCTCAGTGATAAAGAATCTGCCCGCCAATGCAGGAAGCCTGGGTTCGACCTCTGGGTGGGGAAGATAACTGTGGGAAAGAAAATGGCAACCCACTCCAGTATTCTTGCCTGGAAAATCTAATGGACAGAGGAGCCTGAAGGGTTACCGTCCATGGTGTTGCAAAAGAGTCGGACACTACTTAGCCACTAAACAGCAACAACAGAAGTGTTTCTTATTAAGGGATCATGGGAGAAATCACCCTCTTGTTTCTGCTGCTTTTATCTTAAACATACTATGAATTACAAAATTGTTTCATCTGTGGCATTGGCTACTATGAAGCTTAGATATGAATTTGTGGCTCATTTTCTCCAAGTGTATGGGATATTAGGGTATGCTAATTTCATCTCTAGTTATCTTATTTTTTAAATTTTTATTTCCTTTTTACCTTTCTTTTCTTTAAGGTCTTTATTCCTCTCCCATCCCTTCTCCCTTCTTTCCTTTTTTTCTGTCATGCTAAATGTGCCTTGTAAAAGTTTTTTTCTCCAAAAGGAACATTTTAAGATGTAATTTATTCCATATTTGTGTGCTTATTTTATTACAATTGTAGCTGTTTGACAAAGAAATTTATAGTATGCCTTGGACACACAAAACTTATCAAAATGGTCATCACAAATAAAGGCAAACAGTATTTCTGTTAGGTTAAGAACATGATACATTCGTGGCACTCTTCACTGGCTGTTTCTGGACCCAAGTCCCAGGGAGCGATTCAAGGGGATGCCTTGGGGATATCTACGAGAAGAGGGAGAGGAGCGCTGGGCCTGCAGTAATCATGTTGTCTCACAAGTAACGCAGCCAGTTTCCTTTCCACTTAGTGCATATCATGGCTTGGCACACATTTTAACTCATTTCTAAGCTTTTAAGGTTAGCTTTTGGGTTCAGCTGCTTTGGCTGTCCTGTACTTATGATCTACGTGAGGGGGCCTTTTGCTAGTGGGGCCTCTCTAGCTCTCTCAGTCTTGGTTATAAAAGTAATTGCTATTGAAAAATAACTTTTAAAAAAATTAATGCCCTTCTCTGTAAAATTTGGGTGTGGGGATGAGGTCTGGGACTGACTAAGACGAACGCTTCTACTCTAACCACTGAGAAGCAGTGACTCTGACTTTGATCCTATGCAAGTGTAAGGATCTATGTATTTTTTTTTTTAATGGAAATGGGATATTGTATATATTCCTTTGCAATTGTTAGTGTTCTCTCATTTGTGGTGCTGGTGATCCTTTCATGTCTTTTAACATTGTTCTACATTTTTAAAATTTAATACAAGATTTTTATGTTTAGAATTTATTTATTGGCCACGTAGAATGTAGGATCTTAGTTCCCCTATGAGGGATCGAACCTGTGCCCCCTGCAGTGGAAGCATGGAGTCCTAACCACTGGATCACCAGGGATGTCCCCTGTTCTACATTTTTATGTTTGGTGGCTCGATGGTATTCTGTTGTGTGGACTTACCATAGTTTATTAACCAATCTGAAATAGACATTTAAGTTGTTTCCATTGTAAATACTACTGAGGTATGTTGTGTGTGTGTATATGTATATATGTGCTTTTTAAACAGCTTGATTCTGTGATCCAAAGTCAAAACGTTTCATAACTTCAACCTAAAGTTTACTTGAGACACAAATACATTGGTCCCAATGCAAACTGATAGAGCAGGGTGATTTTATAATCTATATTTGCATTAACACCAGTTGAATGTCATTTTTATATTTAGTCAGAGAAATAATTACAAGTTGTTTAAGAAAATTAAATAATGTAGGTAGTCAGCTGTGTATATAGCATACACCTGTCTAGGCTAGGTTCAAAAAGTTAGTGCTAAATCCTAATTTAAAACAACATCGCTGGAGGAGCCAAGATGGCGGAGGAGTAGGACGGGGAGAACACTTTCTCCCCCACAAATTCATCAAAAGAGCATTTAAACATCGAGTAAATTCCACAAAACAACTTCCGAATGCCGGCAGAGGACATCAGGCACCCAGAAAAGCAGCCCAACTCTTCGAAAGGAGGTAGGAAAAAATATAAAAGACAAAAAAAGAGACAAAAGAGGGAGGGACGGAGTTCCGTCCCGGGAAGGGAGTCTTAAAAAGAGAGAAGTTTCCAAACACCAGGAAACCCTCTCACTGCCGAATCTGTGCCGAGCTTTGGAAGCACAGAGGGCAACATAAAAGGGAGGGGGAAAAAAAAATAAACAATTAAAAATCGCGGATTGTGAGCCCTACGGGAACTCCCCCAGCGGAGAAGCAGCGCAGACGCCTGCACACGGCATTAGCAAGCGGGGGCTGGGCAGGGAAGTGCGGCACAGGCTGTGTCCCTTAGAGTAAGAATCGGGCCGAATGTCCTGAGCGCTATCTGAGCGAAATAATTTGGGCTAGCAAACCAGACTGTGGGATATCTACCACGCGACAAGCCAGCCCTAACCTAAGACACCGCCAGGCCCGCGCACAGAACAAAGGACTGAATAGAGATAGCCGGCTGCAGACCTCCCCCTCCGGTGACAGGCAACCAGAGCCGGAAGGGGGCAATCGCAGCCCCAGAGAGACACTATCTATAAAACTGTAAGCAGGCTTCTTTGCTAACTAAAACTTCTTGGGGGTCTGGACGGTCAACATCTGCCTGAGAAGGTGCGCCGGTTTTACACCCAGATAACCGAGTGGCGGGGAGGCGATAAGTCACAGCATTGGCGCCCGCCAAGCACCTCATCGCCTGAGCTGCTCGACCTGGGAAGAACACAAAACGCAGGCCCAACCGAGTCTGCGCCTCTGAGGACTACCCGAGTGCCTGAACCTGAGCGGCTTGGACCTGGGAGCTCAGTCCAGGGCCGGCCTCTGATTGTTCCCGGCGGAACAACCTAGAGCCCAAGCAGTGTGGGCAGGGAGGTTACACGCGCCGTGAGCGGGGGCAGACCCAGTGTGGCCGAGGCACTTCGAGCGCACGCCAGTGTTATCTGTTTGCAGCATCCCTCCCTCCCTCCCCACAGCGCGGCTGAACAAGTAAGCCTAAATTAAAAAAAAAAAAAAAAAAAAATAGGGTCCTCCACCGTCCCCTTTGTGTCAGGGCGGGAACCAGACACTGAAGAGACCAGCAAACAGAAGAAGCTCTAACAGAGGGAAACGCCTTGGAAGCTACAGGCCATAGATTAAAACCCTGTGGTTACTACGGATTACATAGGAAGGGGCCTATAGATCTTGAGAAATATAAGTCGGACTAAGGAACTGCCAAAAATGAACTGAACCCACAATACTCACAACAAAACCAGAGAAAGACCTAGATATATTTTTACTATTTTTACGATCAATCTTTCTTTCTTTCTTTTTTTTTAATTAAAAAAAAATTTTTTTTAAGTCCTCTATTGTCCTTTAATTTTCACTTTTATAACTATTACTTTGCAAAAAAAAAAAAAAAGACCCTATTTTTTTTTTTTTTTCTTCTTCAGCAAACTTCATATATATATTTTATAATTTTTTGACCGTGGTTTTTTTTTTTTTTTTCTTTTTTCTTTTTCTTCTTTTCTTTAACATTGCATTTTTGAAATTCCAAACTCTACTCTAGATTTTTAATTTTAGCCTTTTGATATATGTTATCAATTTTGTACCTATAGTTTTTTTCATAATTGCTGTGACTTTTTTTTTTTCCCTCTGTTTCTTTCTCTTCTTCTTTTATATAACATCGTATATCTGCAATTCCAAACTCTACTCAAGATTTTTAATTTATGCTTTTTGGTATTTGATATCAATTTTGTACCTGTATTTTCTTTATAATTTTTGCGACATTGTTTTTGTTGGTTTGTTTGTTTTCTCTCTTTATTTTTCTTCTTCTTCTTTTTTTTTTTTTTTTTTTTTTTTAACGTTGTATTTTTGAAATTCCAAACTCTACTCTGGATTTTTAATTTTTGCTGTTTGGTATTAGTTATCAATTTTGTACCTGTAGTTTCTTTATTACTTTCACGACCTTGTTTGTTTTTCTTTGTTCGTTTTTTCTCTCTTTCTTTTCCTTCTCCTTTTCATTAACATCGCATTTTTGAAATTCCAAACTCTACTCTAATTTCTAATTTTTGTTTTTATGTATTTGTTACCAATTTTGTACCTTTAAGAACCCAATCTTCAGGACCCATTTTTCACTAGTGTACGAGATTACTGGCTTGACTGCTCTCTCTCCCTTTGGACTCTCCATTTTCTCCACCAGGTCACCTGTATCTCCTCCCTAACCCCTCTCTACTCTACCCAACTCTGTGAATTTCTGTGTGTTCCAGACGGTGGAGAACACTTAAGGAACTGATTACTGGCTGGATCTGTCTCCCGCCTTTTCATTTCCCCCTTTTATCCTTCTGGCCACCTCTGTCTCCTGCCTCCTTCTTCTCTTCCCTGTATAACTCCGTGAACATCTCTGAGTGGTCCAGTTGTGGAGTGCACATAAGGAAGTGACTACTGGCTAGCCCACTCTCTCCACTATTGATTCCACCTCATCTCATCTGGGTCACCTCTAACTCCCTCCTCCCACTTCTCTTCTCCATGTAACGCTGTGAACCTCTCTGAGTGACCCTCACAGTAGAGAAACTTTTCATCTTTAACGTAGATGTTTTATCAGTGGTGCTGTATAGAAGGAGAAGTTTTGAAACTACTGTAAAATTAAGACCGATAACTGGAAGTAGGAGGCTTAAGTCCAATCCCTGACTCCAGGGAACTCCTGACTCCAAGGAACATTAATTGACAGGAGCTCATCAAACGCCTCCATACCGACACTGAAACCAAGCACCACACAAGGGCCAACAAGTTCCAGGGAAAGACATAACAAGCAAATTCTCCAGCAACAAAGGAACACAGCCCTGAGCTTAAAGATACAGGCTGCCCAAAGTCACCCCAAAACCATAGACATCTCATAACTCATTACGGGACATTTCATTACACTCCAGAGAGAAGAAATACAGCTCCATCCACCAGAACATCGACAAAAGCTTCCCTAACCAGGAAACCTTGACAAGCCACCTGTACAAACCCACACACAGCGAGGAAACGCCACAATAAAGAGAACTCCACAAACTGCCAGAATACAGAAAGGACACCCCAAACTCAGCAATTTAAACAAGATGAAGAGACAGAGGAATAGCCAGCAGATAAAGGAACAGGATAAATGCCCACCAAACCAAACCAAAGAGGAAGAGATAGGGAATCTACCTGATAAAGAATTCCGAATAATGATAGTGAAATTGATCCAAAATCTTGAAATTAAAATGGAATCACAGATAAATAGCCTGGAGGCAAGGATTGAGAAGATGCAAGAAAGGTTTAACAAGGACTTAGAAGAAATAAAAAAGAGTCAATATATAATGAATAATGCAATAAGTGAAATTAAAAACACTCTGGAGGCAACAAATAGTAGAATAACAGAGGCAGAAGATAGGATTAGTGAATTAGAAGATAGAATGGTAGAAATAAATGAATCAGAGAGGATAAAAGAAAAACGAATTAAAAGAAATGAGGACAATCTCAGAGACCTCCAGGACAATATTAAACGCTACAACATTCGAATCATAGGGGTCCCAGAAGAAGAAGACAAAAAGAAAGACCATGAGAAAATACTTGAGGAGATAATAGTTGAAAACTTCCCTAAAATGGGGAAGGAAATAATCACCCAAGTCCAAGAAACCCAGAGAGTCCCAAATAGGATAAACCCAAGGCGAAACACCCCAAGACACATAGTAATCAAATTAACAAAGATCAAACACAAAGAACAAATATTAAAAGCAGCAAGGGAAAAACAATAAATAACACACAAGGGAATTCCCATAAGGATAACAGCTGATCTTTCAATAGAAACTCTTCAAGCCAGGAGGGAATGGCAAGACATACTTAAAATGATGAAAGAAAATAATCTACAGCCCAGATTATTGTACCCAGCAAGGATTTCATTCAAGTATGAAGGAGAAATCAAAAGCTTTTCAGACAAGCAAAAGCTGAGAGAATTCTGCACCACCAAACCAGCTCTCCAACAAATACTAAAGGATATTCTCTAGACAGGAAACACAAAAATTGTGTATAAATTCGAACCCAAAACAATAAAGTAAATGGCAACGGGGTCATACTTATCAGTAATTACCTTAAACGTAAATGGGTTGAATGCCCCAACCAAAAGACAAAGACTGGCTGAATGGATACAAAAACAAGACCCCTGCATATGTTGTCTACAAGAGACCCACCTCAAAACAGGGGACACATACAGACTGAAAGTGAAGGGCTGGAAAAAGATTTTCCATGCGAATAGGGACCAAAAGAAAGCAGGAGTAGCAATACTCATATCAGATAAAATAGACTTTAAAACAAAGACTGTGAAAAGAGACAAAGATGGTCACTACATAATGATCAAAGGATCAATCCAAGAAGAAGATATAACAATTATAAATATATATGCACCCAACACGGGAGCACCGCAGTATGTAAGACAAATGCTAACAAGTATGAAAGAAGAAATTAACAATAACACAATAATAGTGGGAGACTTTAATACCCCACTCACACCTATGGATAGATCAACTAAACAGAAAATTAACAAGGAAACACAAACTTTAAACGATACAATAGACCAGTTAGACCTAATTGATATCTATAGGACATTTCATCCCAAAACAATGAATTTCACCTTCTTCTCAAGTGCATATGGAACCTTCTCCAGGATAGATCACATCCTGGGCCATAAAGCTAGCCTTGGTAAATTCAAAAAAATAGAAATCATTCCAAGCATCTTTTCTGACCACAATGCAGTAAGATTAGATCTCAATTACAGGAGAAAAACTATTAAAAAATCCAACATATGGAGGCTGAACAACACGCTGCTGAATAACCAACAAATCACAGAAGAAATCAAAAAAGAAATCAAAATTTGCATAGAAACGAATGAAAATGAAAACACAACAACCCAAAACCTGTGGGACACGGTAAAAGCAGTCCTAAGGGGAAAGTTCATAGCAATACAGGCACACCTCAAGAAACAAGAAAAAAGTCAAATAAACAACCTAACTCTACACCTAAAGCAACTAGAAAAGGAAGAAATGAAGAACCCCAGGGTTAGTAGAAGGAAAGAAATCTTAAAAATTAGAGCAGAAATAAATGCAAAAGAAACAAAAGAGACCATAGCAAAAATCAACAAAACCAAAAGCTGGTTCTTTGAAAGGATAAATAAAATTGACAAACCATTAGCCAGACTCATCAAGAAACAAAGGGAGAAAAATCAAATCAATAAAATTAGAAATGAAAATGGAGAGATCACAACAGACAACACAGAAATACAAAGGATCATAAGAGACTACTATCAACAATTATATGCCAATAAAATGGACAACGTGGAAGAAATGGACAAATTCTTAGAAAAGTACAACTTTCCAAAACTCGATCAGGAAGAAATAGAAAATCTTAACAGACCCATCACAAGCACGGAAATTGAAACTGTAATCAAAAATCTTCCAGCAAACAAAAGCCCAGGTCCAGACGGCTTCACAGCTGAATTCTACCAAAAATTTAGAGAAGAGCTAACACCTATCCTGCTCAAACTCTTCCAGAAAATTGCAGAGGATGGTAAACTTCCAAACTCATTCTATGAGGCCACCATCACCCTAATACCAAAACCTGACAAAGATCCCACAAAAAAAGAAAACTACAGGCCAATATCACTGATGAACATAGATGCAAAAATCCTTAACAAAATTCTAGCAATCAGAATCCAACAACACATTAAAAAGATCATACACCATGACCAAGTGGGCTTTATCCCAGGGATGCAAGGATTCTTCAATATCCGCAAATCAATCAATGTAATACACCACATTAACAAATTGAAAAATAAAAACCATATGATTATCTCAATAGATGCAGAGAAAGCCTTTGACAAAATTCAACATCCATTTATGATCAAAACTCTCCAGAAAGCAGGAATAGAAGGAACCTACCTCAACATAATCAAAGCTATATATGACAAACCCACAGCAAACATTATCCTCAATGGTGAAAAATTGAAAGCATTTCCTCTAAAGTCAGGAACAAGACAAGGGTGCCCACTTTCACCATTACTATTCAACATAGTTTTGGAAGTTTTGGCCACAGCAATCAGAGCAGAAAAAGAAATAAAAGGAATCCAAATTGGAAAAGAAGAAGTAAAGCTCTCACTGTTTGCAGACGACATGATCCTCTACATAGAAAACCCTAAAGACTCCACCAGAAAATTACTAGAACTAATCAATGACTATAGTAAAGTTGCAGGATATAAAATCAACACACAGAAATCCCTTGCATTCCTATACACTAATAATGAGAAAACAGAAAGAGAAATTAAGGAAACAATTCCATTCACCATTGCAACGGAAAGAATAAAATACTTAGGAATATATCTACCTAAAGAATCTAAAGACCTATATATAGAAAACTATAAAACACTGGTGAAAGAAATCAAAGAGGACACTAACAGATGGAGAAATATACCATGTTCATGGATTGGAAGAATCAATGTAGTGAAAATGAGTATACTACCCAAAGCAATCTATAGATTCAATGCAATCCCTATCAAGCTACCAACAGCATTCTTCACAGAGCTAGAACAAATAATTTCACAATTTGTATGGAAAAACAAAAAACCTCGAATAGCCAAAGCGATCTTGAGAAAGAAGAATGGAACTGGAGGAATCAACCTACCTGACTTCAGGCTCTACTACAAAGCCACAGTTATCAAGACAGTATGGTACTGGCACAAAGACAGAAATATAGATCAATGGAACAAAATAGAAAGCCCAGAGATAAATCCACGCACATATGGACACCTTATCTTCGACAAAGGAGGCAAGAATATACAATGGATTAAAGACAATCTCTTTAACAAGTGGTGCTGGGAACTCTGGTCAACCACTTGTAAAAGAATGAAACTAGAACACTTTCTAACACCATACACAAAAATAAACTCAAAATGGATTAAAGATCTAAACGTAAGACCAGAAACTATAAAACTCCTAGAGGAGAACATAGGCAAAACACTCTCTGACATACATCACAGCAGGATCCTCTATGACCCACCTCCCAGAATATTGGAAATAAAAGCAAAAATAAACAAATGGGACCTAATTAACCTTAAAAGCTTCTGCACATCAAAGGAAACTATTAGCAAGGTGAAAAGACAGCCTTCAGAATGGGAGAAGATAATAGCAAATGAAGCAACTGACAAACAACTAATCTCGAGAATATACAAGCAACTCCTACAGCTCAACTCCAGAAAAATAAATGACCCAATCAAAAAATGGGCCAAAGAACTAAATAGACATTTCTCCAAAGAAGACATACAGATGGCTCACAAACACATGAAAAGATGCTCAACATCACTCATTATCAGAGAAATGCAAATCAAAACCACTATGAGGTACCATTTCACGCCAGTCAGAATGGCTGCAATCCAAAAGTCTACAAGTAATAAATGCTGGAGAGGGTGTGGAGAAAAGGGAACCCTCTTACACTGTTGGTGGGAATGCAAACTAGTGCAGCCACTATGGAGAACAGTGTGGAGATTCCTTAAAAAACTGGAAATAGACATGCCTTATGATCCAGCAATCCCACTGCTGGGCATACACACTGAGAAAACCAGAAGGGAAAGAGACACGAGTACCCCAATGTTCATCGCAGCACTGTTTATAATAGCCAGGACATGGAAGCAACCTAGATGTCCATCAGCAGATGAATGGATAAGAAAGCTGTGGTACATATACACAATGGAGTATTATTCAGCCATTAAAAAGAATACATTTGAATCAGTTCTAATGAGGTGGATGAAACTGGAGCCTATTATACAGAGTGAAGTAAGCCAGAAAGAAAAACACCAATACAGTATACTAACGCATATATATGGAATTTAGAAAGATGGTAACAATAACCCTGTGTACGAGACAGCAAAAGAGACACTGATGTATAGAACAGTCTTATGGACTCTGTGGGAGAGGGAGAGGGTGGGAAGATTTGGGAGAATGGCATTGAAACATGTAAATATCATGTATGAAATGAGTTGCCAGTCCAGGTTCGATGCACGATACTGGATGCTTGGGGCTGGTGCACTGGGACGACCCAGAGGGATGGAATGGGGAGGGAGGAGGGAGGAGGGTTCAGGATGGGGAACACATGTATACCTGTGGCGGATTCATTTTGATATTTGGCAAATCTAATACAGTTATGTAAAGTTTAAAAATAAAATAAAATTAAAAAAAAAAAATAAAAAAAAAAAAAAAAAAAAAACAACATCAGTGTTGATTCTCATAGACCAGGAATTTCAGGTGGCATTTTTTCTTTTCAAGCAAGAGGTAGGGTAAATATCTCCGAGATTGAGTTTCAGGGAGCAAATTGTTGATCAAAACTGGTGTGCCTCTTTCAGGGCAGAACAACCAAAACTTCTTTCACATAAAAGAATTATGAAGACTATTTTATCTTCACAAATTAGAAAAAAAAGGGGGGTAGAGATAAAAGAGATGGAGAGGGAAAAGACAGACAAATCCCCATAGACATCTGTGATTTACAGGTGGGATTCAAAAGTCCTGCTGTGTGAAAAAGGCACCTTTATGAGGAAACTCTCCTCAGGTTACTTGGTCAGAAACAACCCAAAAGGCCCCTGACCGAGCACACCCTCTCAGTATTGTCGCACTGCCACAGCGAATTCAATTCACGCAGGCTGACTTCACGCTATGCGTCACTTACAGAGTGTTTGCTTGTCTATGCCTCCCCTGCCCCCTCCACTTCTGGGTGAACCAACCAAATGAACTGGTTGTGCTGGAAACAAGGGAAGAAAAAAAGTGCAGCATTAGTAAACAGCGTATCTAAAATATACTAGAGGGACATTCTAGGAGACTGCAGCTATCTTGGTTTGGGGGTCAGTTTTCCGCTTAGTAGCATAAATATAAATATCTTGCTTCTTATATCCTGGCTGTTATATAACACAGGGGGCTCAGCTGAGTGCTCTGTGATGACCTAGAAGAGTGGGATGGAGGGGATGGTGGGAGGGAGGCTCAAGAGAGAGGGGATATATGTAGAGATACAGTTGACTTGTGTTGTTTTACAGCAGAAACTAACACAACATGGTGAGGCAATTATCCTCTAAAAATTTACCATACAGAATTACAAATAATAAAATAAAGGAACAATAAGATAAAGCGATATGTTGACCTCCCTCTTTAATGATAAAAATGTTGGGATCAAGATGCATTTTTTTGATGCTACATAAAGATTGGATTTTTTTTTAATCTTAAGTTTAGTTCATTTAAAATGTGTTAGTTTCTGCTCTACAGTAAAGTGAATCAGTTCTACATATGCACATATCTATACTTTTTTTAGATTATTTTCCCATATCGGTCATTACTGGAGTAGGAAATGGCAACCCACTCCAGTATTCTTGCCTGGAAAATTCCATGGACAGAGGAGCCTGGCAGGCTACAGTCCGACACGACTGAGTGACTAAGCACACACAGTCATTACAGAGTATTGAGAAGAGACCAGATAGAAAGATTGGATTTTGACTGACACATGGATTAGTTTGAATGGGTTTTAAGACCAGGTGTTAAAAAAATTTCCTTGAAGCATCCAGGAGATCAGGAAAGACCATTTCCCCCCATGCTGAGATTTGTAAGCAGAGGCTCTGGGAGGCCTCTCTTGGTGGGGACTTCACCACTGTTGATTTGCAGCGGGAGAGTGAGGTCAACACATGTTCCTCCTTGATGAAGCACTGAGTCATTCTGTGTGCCCTCTGCCGCACCTTTTCCACGTTAGTAGCATTTTTCCTACAGGAGTATGCTTAGAACTGTGTATCTTTACCCAAGAGAGGGTGCAGTGGCAGCTGTCTGGCACCCAGACAGCTCTCTCTGTCCTACCGTCTCTGACCCTGTCCTCACTGCTGGAGAAATATGTGGGCCTTGTGTAGCATATACTACTAATCAGAGCATCAAGCAGATGTCAGCTTTCTGAGATGACACTAAGGTGCAGTGTGTAAACTTGGAAAGCCATGAAGCGACTTTGCTGTCACTCATTAAAAATACCTTTTTAAACTGAAGTATAGTTGATTTACATTGTTGTGTTATTTTCAGGTAGACAGCAAAGTGCTTTGGCGATTTACAAATATATTTTTTCAGATTCTTTTCCATTCTAGGTTATTACAAGATATTGAATATAGTTCCTTATCTGCACAGTAGGTCCTTGTTTACCTAGTCTGTATATAGTGGTGTGTATCTGTTAATCCCAAACTCCTAATTTATCCCTACCTCCCCCTCCTTTGGTAACCATAAGCTTGTTTTCTTTATCTGTGAATCTTTTTTATGTTTTGTAAATAAGTTTGGGTTTTATCATATTTTAGATTTCACATATAAGTGATATCATAAGGTATCGGTCTTTGACTCCATTTATGATAATCTCTAGGGCTGTTGTCAGACTGTTTGTAAATTGCCTTTCTGTACACTCTTTTCTTTAGTATGAGGGTGGCTTTTGGCAATGCCATCAAGCCATTCCGACTTGACTGAACAGGCAAATCTATGTTCAGTACAAAACCAAATAAAAAAGTCTCTCTGTCACATCCTCTGACCTGAGGTTGACTCAGGCTTTTCTTCAGTGAGTCTGAAGTAGAGGGAAATAGCCTGAAGGAAAGTGTTTGAAGACCTTGCTGTGTGTCTTTGTGTACTGCACGTGTACATGTTATCTGTCTCGGGCCCAAGGGCAGGTCCGGCCTTCCCCTGCTGTGAGCTCAGGCTTCTGTTGGAAAGCAGGTACGCAAAGCCTTCTTTAACTTTGCCTGCCATGAGTGGTGAGGTAAAAAACACCCGCTGATCGTTAACAGATCTATCTCCTAAGACACCGCTCCTCAGAACATGGCATTTGTTGACTCTGGGCAAAGCTTTAGTATTTTCCATGTGTAAGAAGGTTTGGCCAGTTGCGCTTCTGGAGATGGCCATATTCCCAAGCCAGAAATGTCAGTTACCAGTTTTCTTTCTTCATCTGTTCATTAAATGTTTTAAATGTTTTCTCTTTGCTTCCCAGGAACTAGCGATGACATGTGTCATTTTTGTATCAGTAAACTTCTTTAAAAGAATAAGCCTACGATCGTTAGCAATTCTGCGCTGTGTAGGGTTTCAAATATTTGAGGATTTTATTATTTCTTGTTCACTGAGAGCAAGCAAAATAGCTAAATGTGCAGTATTGTTGAGCTCACTTAATTCCTATTTAGTATCGAAGTAGGAATCAGGGTGGTTATTTATATGTGAAGTCGGGTCACAAGCTTATTTCCAAGAAATTTAGTCAAGGCAATAATTTTATCCTTAACAACTTGTCAGAACAAATGAAAATTTGCTATGTGGGTTTTCTGATCCATTTGAGATATTATGGCTCTGTGGGGAAGCTGCTTCTTTCTGTGAAGATAATGAGAAAAAAAAAGTTGTCAGGAGGCAGAAAGCAAAGAGTTCAGAAGTAGGCTGGGTGGTCAGCGGAGCAATCAAACGATATATACTCATTTGTGATAAATAAGTCGCAGTGTGGAAGACGCACTGGAACCCTGGTTCTGCTAGCTGATGCTTGTCTGATTGTTTCCCCAGATGCTCCCACCAGCTGTAAATCTCAGCCACTAGTCCCCGAAGGATCTTTCCATATCAGGTCCGCTTTTGTGCCCCAGTTGAATTACCTGTTCTGTGGCTCCCCAGAGGCTCATATTCCCCAAAGAGTATAATCTTCACACAGAGCTCTCAACAGCTCTATTCTCTCTAGATGATGGTAGCCCGGAGTCTCATGAGCATCTGCCTGTGTGGTTCAGAGCCATAGAGTGACTTGCAGTGGGCTTGTTTGGGAACCTGACATGGTGTGTTTTAGAGAAGTTGCAGATTTGTGACTCATCTTCAAAAAGAGATCTACACATATCAAAATTGAATAAGGATCCAATTGATGAAAATTGGCCATTTTCACTGTCATTGGCTGAGTTCTCTGTGCAAGGATCTTTAGTTCACACACTATATACATTTTCTTATTCAGTCTTATAACCTATTTTCACTTTATGGATGAGGGAGTTGAAGCTTAGAAAGGTTGTCACTTGCCTAGGTTTCCTTAGCTGGGATGGGAAGTCGGTCCTACCCACCTGTGCAACTCTGTGCATTCTTTCTGCTGGCTATACTGTCTGTATTCCCCAAGAGACCATCCAAACCACTTTCCCATCTATGATTTCCTGCGGTTCTGTCCTTCTACAGTGTTCATCTCTCAAGACCGCAACCCTGGATTTGTCATTCTGCTTCCAAACAGGCACAACTGATCATCTGAGGGTGAGGGGAACCAAACTATAAACTATACAATTCCTTGTAAATACCTCAGCTGAGTCCTCTGCATTACCATCAGTCCTCTCAGAGATCCCTGGTTAGTTTTCACTCCCAATCCTCACGGAAGGATTCCAGACCATCACCACTCTCTTCCAACCCATCTTTTCACCTCCAAACGCAGCAAAGCCTTAAACTTTTGGGAAAAGCTGAGTCCATCAGAAAATTTCACATACTTTACTTACAAGGTAGCAAATCTTTACCTTTGTATTGCTGGTTTCAGGATATCAATTTCAGGTTAGGGTCAAACCCATTAGCTGATGATATAACTTTATACCCCTGTTGATGGATCCTGTTGATCTAACTGGACTATTACCAGTTTTATCTGATGCATTGGGGGAAAAACCCTGTTAACTGGATCAAATCTGTTACCTGGATCCTACAAAACCCCTTACCTCCTCCTGTTTCCTCTGGGACCTTATTCCATTAATCCAACTGGTTCCCTGGTGGCTCAAAGGTAAAGATTCTGCCTGCAATGCAGGAGCCACACAGGAGGCACAGGTTTGATCCCTGAGTTGGGAAGATCCCCTGGAGAAGTGGCAACCCTCTCCAGTTTTGTTGCCTAGAGAATTCCATGGACAGAGGAGCCTGGTGGGCTATAGTCCATAGGGTCGCAAAGAGTCGGACACAACTGAAGTGACTCAACACACACACAGCTCAATTCCTCTACCTTTTATTCTCTTACTCTCTTCAGACATCTTCCCCTCAGCCTAAAACAAGCACACATCTTGCCAAACAAGTTTAAAAGACCCATCCCTCCAGCTACCATCTAGTCTCTCTTTCCTTTTCATGAAACTACTCAAAGAATGTTCTATACAATTGGTTGTCAACATCTTTTCCCATTCTTTTGCCTATCAGATTTGGCTTTTGTGTTCTTACCTCTTCTTATTAATCAGGATCCGACCAGGCCAAAAAATGAACAACTTCACTGATTTGTTACCAAATATATATATAATGTGGGGAAATTGATTAGATGGGTAGTGGAGTAACTGAGAAACCAGACAGGATGGTGAGATATCTTAGGTGCCCACAGCTGGAAGCTACTTCCACACATGGAATGGAGGGATGAAGTAAAAATGGTATGATCAGACCTTGGACTGGAGATGGCGCTAGAGGCAAGACTCTTGGGTTGACTGGCTTGTCCAGAGGGAGCTGAAGCCACGGAGGGGATTCAGCCCATGTACTGTCAGACATCCATCCACAGCAGAGAAGAGAAGCAGAAACACCCAACCTCTCTGTTCCCTTTGTCTTTTAATCTCTCACCCATATCAACCATTGGCTAAACTCCGCCCAGCTGGAGACCAGCTGACACTGGAGCCTGGCAAGTGCAGCTTGCAGGTTCAGATGTCTGGAACACAGATGAGGGGAAGGTTGAGGAGGGGATCTCCCAGCCCATAGATCCAGGACCAGCACATTATATGAGAACAACAGTTACTTTCTAGGTGCTAAGTCTAGTGGGATTTTGGTTTTTCTGGTTTTGGATCTTTCCTCATTCCACTGGTGATTACTCCCTGCTTGGAATTCTCTGCTTTTGGCATCTGAGAGATGCAGTATCCTCATTCCATTCTGTCTATTCCTATAGACCACACCCCCATAACTACCACTTAAATAATGGTATTCTCCAGGATATGGTTCTTCATTCTCAAGATGTTGACTCACATGTGGATTTGAATAATTCAAAAATATGTTTCTTGGGAGGAATTGGGAGATTGGGATTGACACATAAGCATTACTGATATTTTGTCAGTTCAGTTCCATTCAGTCACTCAGTCATGTCTGACTCTTTGTGACCCCATGGACTGCAGTACACCAGGCTTACCTGTCCATCACCAACTCCTAGAACTTCCTCAAACTCACGTTCATCGAGTCAGTGATGCCATCCAATCATCTCATTCTCTGTCATTCCCTTCTCTTCCTGCCTTCAATCTTTCCCAGCATCAGGGTCTTTTCGGATGAGTCACTTCTTTGCATCAGGTGGTCAAATTATTGGAGCTTCAGATTCAGTGATAGTCCTTCCAATGAATATTCAGGACTGATTTCCTTCAGAATGGACTAGTTGGATCTCCTTGCAGTCCAAGGGACTCTCAAGAGTCTTCTCCAACACCACAGTTCAAAAGCATCAATTCTTCAGTGCTCAGCTTTCTTTATGGTCCAACACTCACATCCATACATGACTACTGACAAAAACCATAGCTTTGACTAAACGGACCTTTGTTGGCAAAGTAATGTCTCCGCTTTTTAATATGCTGTCTAGGTTGGTCATAGCTTTTTTTCCAAGGATCAAGCATCTTTTTATTTCATGGCTGCAATCACCATCTGCAGTGATTTTGGAGCCCCCCTAAATAATCTGTCACTGTTTCTATTATTTCCCCATCTATTTGCCATGAAATGATGAAACTGGATGCCATGATCTTAGTTTTTTGAATGTTGACTTTTCATCCAGCTTTTTCACTCTCCTTTTTCACTTTTATCAAGAGGCTTTTCAGTTCCTCTTTGCTTTCTGCCATAAGGGTGGTGTCATCGGCATATCTGAGGTTATTGATGTTTCTCCCTGCGATCTTGGTTCCAGCTTGTGCTTCTTCCAGCCCAGCATTTCTCATGATGTACTCTGCATAGAAGTTACATAAGCAGGGTGACAATATACAGCCTTGACGTATTCCTTTTCCTATTTGGAACCAGTCTGTTGTTCCATGTCCAGTTCTAACTGTTGCTTCCTGACCTGCATACAGGTTTCTCAAGAGGCAGGTCAGGTGGTCTGGTATTCCCATCTCTTTGAGAATTTTCCACAGTTTATTGTGATCCACACAGTCAAAGGCTTTGGCATAGTCAATAAAGCAGAAATAGATGTTTTTCTGGAACTCTCTTGCTTTTTCCATGATCCAGCAGATGTTGGCAATTTTATCTCTGGTTCCTCTGCCTTTTCTAAAACCAGCTTGAACATCTGGAAGTTCACGGTTCACATATTGCTGAAGCCTGGCTTGGAGAATTTTGAGCATTACTTTACTAGCGTGTGAGATGAGTGCAATTGTGCGGTAGTTTGAGCATTCTTTGGCATTGCCTTTCTTTGGGATTGGAATGAAAACTGACCTTTTCCAGGCCCGTGGCCACTGCTGAGTTTTCCAAATTTGCTGGCATATTGAGTGTAGCACTTTCACAGCATCATCTTTCAGGATTTGAAATAGCTCAACTGGAATTCCATCACCTCCACCAGCTTTGTTCGTAGTGATGCTTTCTAAGGCCCACTTGACTTCACATTCCAGGATGTCTGGTTCTAGGTGAGTGATCACACCATGATGATTATCTGGGTCGTGAAGATCTTTTTTGTACAGTTCTTCTGTGTATTCTTGCCACCTCTTCTTAATATCTTCTGCTTATGTTAGGTCCATACCATTTCTGTCCTTTATCGAGCCCATCTTTGCATGAAATGTTCCCTTGGTATCTCTAATTTTCTTGAAGAGATCTCTAGTCTTTCCCATTCTGTTTTCCTCTATTTCTTTGCAGTAATCACTGAAGAAGGCTTTCTTATCTCTCCTTGCTATTCTTTGGAACTCTGCATTCAGATGCTTATATCTTTCTTTTTCTCCTTTGCTTTTCACTTCTCTTCTTTTCACAGCTATTTGTAAGGCTTCCCAGACAGCCATTTTGCTTTTTCCCATTTCTTTTCCATGGGGATGGTCTTGATCCCTGTCTCCTATACAATGTCACGAACCTCCATCCATAGTTCATCAGGCATTCTATCTATCAGATCTAGTCCCTTAAAACTATTTCTCACTTCCACTGTATAATCATAAGGGGTTTGGTTTAGGTCATACCTGAATGGTCTAGTGTTTTTCCCTACTTTCTTCCATTTAAGTCTGAATTTGGCAATAAGTTCATGATCTGAGACACAGTCAGCTCCTGGTCTTGTTTTTGCTGACTGTATAGAGCTTCTCCATCTTTGGCTGCAAAGAATATAATCAATCTGATTTCAGTGTTGACCATCCGGTGATGTCCATGTGTAGAGTTCTCTTGTGTTGTTGGAAGAGGGTGTTTGCTATGACCAGTGCATTCTCGTGGCAAAACTCTAATAGCCTTTGCCCTGCTTCATTCCATATTCTCAGAGAAGGCAATGGCACCCCACTCCAGTACTTTTGCCTGGAAAATCCCATGGACTGAGGAGCCTGGTTGGCTGCAGTCCATGGGTTCGCTAAGAGTCAGACACAATTGAGCGACTTCACTTTCACTTTTCACTTTCATGCATTGGAGAAGGAAATGGCAACCCACTCCAGTGTTCTTGCCTGGAGAATCCCAGGGACGGCAGAGCCTGGTGGGCTGCCGTCTATGGGGTCGCATAGAGTCGGACACGACTGAAGTGACTTAGCAGCAGCAGCAGCATTCCGTATTCTAAGGCCAAATTTGCTGTTACCCCAGGTGTTTCTTGACTTCCTACTTTTGCATTCCAGTCCCCTATAATGAAAAGGATATCTTTTTCGGTATTAGTTCTAAAAGGTCTTGTAGGTCTTCATAGAACCATTCAACTTCAGCTTCTTCAGCGTTACTGGTTGGGGCATAGACTTGGATTACTGTGATATTGAACGGTTTGCCTTGGAAATGAACAGAGATCATTCTGTCGTTTTTGAGATTGCATCCAAGTACTGCGTTTCAGACTCTTTTGTTGACCATGATGGCTACTCCATTTCTTCTAAGGGATTCCTGCCCACAATAGTAGATATAATGGTCATCTGAGTTAAATTCACCCATTCCAGTCCATTTTAAGTTTGCTGATTCCTAGAATGTCGACGTTCACTCTTGCCATCTCCTGTTTGACTACTTCCAATTTGCCTTGATTCATGGACCTAACATTCCAGGTTCCTATGCAATATTGCTCTTTACAGCATCAGACCTTGCTTCTATCAGCAGTCATATCCACAAGTTTTTGCTTTGGCTCCATCCCTTCATTCTTTCTGGAGTTATTTCTCCACTGATGTCCAGTAGCATATTGGGCACCTACTGACCTGGGGAGTTTCTCTTTCAGTATCCTATCATTTTGCCTTTTCATACTGTTCATGGGGTTCTCAAGGCAAGAATACTGAAGTGGTTTGCCATTCCCTTCTCCAGTGGACCACATTCTGTCAGACCTCTCCACCATGACCTGCCCATCTTGGGTGGCCCCACGGGCATGGCTTAGTTTCATTGAGTTAGACAAAGGCTGTGGTCCTAGTGTGATTAGATTGACTAGTTTTCTGTGATTATGCTTTCAGTGTGTCTGCCCTCTGATGCCCTCTTGCAACATCTACTGCCTTACCTGGGTTTCTCTTACCATCTAGGTCATCATAGAACTGTTCAATTTCATCTTCTTCAGTGTTACTGGTTGGAGCATAAACTTGGAGTACTGTGATATTGAATGGTTTGTCTTGGAAATGAACAGAGATCATTCTGTCATCTTTGAGATCACACTCAACTACTGCATTTCAGACTCTTGTTGACTCTGATGGCTACTCCATTTCTTCTAAGGGCTTCTTGCCCACTGTAGTATATATAATGGTCATATGAGTTAAATTCACCCATTCCAGTCCATTATAGTTCACTGATTCCTAAAATGTCGACTGCTTACTCTGCACTCCATGGGGTTGCAAAGACTCAGACATGACTTAGCAACTAGACAACAAAATACAACAGACAACTAATGAGAACATATTGTACAGTACAGGAAACTGTACTTAATGCACTGTGGTGACCTGAATGAGAGGAAAATCCTAAAGGGAGGATATTATACATATGTGTGTGTGTGTGTGTGTGTGTGTGTGTGTGTGTGGCTGACTCATTTTGCTCTGCAGTAGAAGCTAGCACAACATTTTAAAGCAACTATACTCCAATAAAAATTAATTTAAAAATATGTATCTTTAGCCCAGACCTCTCATAAAATACAAATCTGTGTTGGCAGCTCCCAGACTCCACCATTTCAAGTTGAACGGCAACAAAACCAAATTCATCTTTCTCTTCAGTTTCTTCTTTCATTCTCCTCTGCTTGCTCCCTCATCAATGGATTGATTCACTACCTGTATATTAGAGACTGTATGTGGCTGGAGATTTTACCTTCCTTCTAAGTGATCAACTCATCTGCCAGAGTTTCGTGGATGCTGGCAGAAGACACAAGTCTCCTAGATCAGAGACTAAGGGATTGCTTACCCAGGGCACGGCAAGCAGCTTGAGCTTCATGGGAGTGTAAGTTTCCTTTGCCCTGCAAGATGCACAGGGATGACATGGAGTGATTCCGGTGAATGCTGTGCATGGGCTAAGTCTGCGTCACTGCCACGGAACAGGATGCTTAGGGACCCCCAGCCTTTTACCACAAGCTGCAAGCAAACCCGCACAACCTGCGCTCCAGAAGGAAACATTTTCACTGTTCAGGAGACTGAACAGTGCACATCTGCTCTTGGCTCTGGAGGGAGGCTAAAAGACCAAGGAGGGGCTCTCTCTTCTGTGAGGAGACTGATACTTCTCTTTCTGTGCCTTGCTTCCGTGGTGACCTGTGTTTCCCCTGTCCTCTGGTTTCCTGTCCACCTGAAGAGCTCGTCTCATCCTTCAAGGCTCTGTCACCTGACCTGCCACCCTTCTACCTGTGTGACAGCTTTTCCTTTCTCAGTGACCCTAAGAAATCCCATATATTTATTTTTGTGTTTCCCCTGTGACCCATTGGCCCTCTTACCCAGCTGCGAGTGCCTGGAGGGCTCATGCACTGTCTGATACCTCTGTAGCCCTATGCTGTAGTAGGGTGTCTGGTGGAGCTCAGTGCCGTCTAAGGATCTTCTAGACCAGGGATCCCCAACCCCTGGGCCACAGACCAGTGCCATTAGGAACTGGGCTGCACAGCAGGAGTTCAGTGGGGAGCAGTGGGTGAAGCTTTATCTGCTGTTCCCCTGTCACTCCCCATCGCTCACATTACCACTTGAACCATCCCCCCCCACCCCCTATTGGTGGAAAAATTGTCTTCCATGAAACAGGTTCCTGATGCTAAAAGGTTGGGGTCCACTGGTCTAAACAGTTCATTGTGCTTCTTCCACAACAATTCCTCTTTTTAACTATCAAAACATTAGTGCTTGTTCCTTCTGAGATGATCTAGGACACTGAGATGACCACATCTGTATTTCTGAGATGACGCTAACATTACAGAAGTACTAAATTGTGAGACAGTTAAGAAAATATGGTAAAGTAGCCATTATTTTGTTTTTTTGGGAGTACATATTATGTGCCCCTGTGATAACACTAGGCGGAACATCTACTATACTTCTTTAAGGAGAGAAATTACCCAGCTGTTCACCTGGTTTGGTTATTTTACTTTCCTGTCAATAATGTTGAAAAATATACCCATTTTTATTATAAGGATGAGAAAGAATGAGTTTGGAGTAACCTGTCTTTAATCAAATTTGGATGACATTTCGGGAGATTTTGCAGCTGGCAAGAAGAGAACCTGGCAAGCACATATGCACCCACATTTCAAAATGGTGTCCAATCCCATTTCTTATTCCTTGAACAGAGTTCAAAGTTGGTCAGGCTTCTTTCCATTTCTGCAAATTCTGGAAATTCCAAAATCATTTTGTTCTAACCTCATTGGAAAAACCATGTAACTGTTTTCCTAATGGATTGATAACCAGTCAAATATTTTGTCATGCATTTCACATAAAAAGATAAATCCCATGCACTGGTAGATTAATGGAGGAAAAGCATAAAACCACGCTAAGTCCCAACAATGGTGACTTTTACAAAATTGCTTTCAGTTTTATAAGAATCTGGTATCTGTTATTCATAAGGCACATTACCTGTTTTTTTTTTTTTTTTAACTGATACAATCATTTGGATGATATACATTGGGCAGGGTGTTTGAGTCAGGTTCCTGGAAAACTGCTTGATTACTATTAAAGTTGATTAAATCTAAAGTTTTCTTTTTAACCAAGAAAGTAAAATAAGAAATATTTTTTTATGCTTTGTAGTCCAGAGACATGAGCTATTAAAACTATACTTTTTTAAAAGATGGTGAAGAAGCCTACTTGCAGTAGAATCGTATTTGTTAAGAATATGGATATTGTTAAGCCTTTAATGAAAGGTCATGCAAAGTTTTAGAGAAGGCAATGGCACCCCACTCCAGTACTCTTGTCTGGAAACTCCCATGGATGGAGGAGCTTGGTGGGCTGCAGTCCATGGGGTCGCTAAGAGTCGGACACAACTGAGCAACTTCATTTTCACTTTTCACTTTCATGCACTGGAGGAGGAAAGGGCAACCCACTCCAGTGTTCTTGCCTGGAAAATCCCAGGGACGGCGGGGCCTGGTGGGCTGCCGCCTATGGGGTCGCACAGAGTCAGACACGACTGATGCGACTTAGCAGCAGCAGCAGCATGCAAAGTTTAAGCCAAATTGTGAAGTCTGTCTCAAGCTGGGTCTGTATTTTATAGGTGCCAATTAATGTTGGCAGCTATAGGATAGGTTGCTTAGGTGTTTTGGGGTATCCAGTGCAACACAGTTTATGTCCATCTCTTTTTCCTGACACTAGTGAATAGATTGTATTGAGGTTTTTGCTTGATTTCCTTGTGCACAGATCAATAAGCTGTAGATGGTTTACAACATTCTAGATATATAAGCTATTTGCTTTAACTATTTGCTGCAACCAGTGTTTCTCACCCTAAGTCATCCTGTGAACTGAGTTTTAAGTTCTTTAAGGCAGTTCTGTGAGTGAATGAGAGGAAGAGGAGCCAAGAGAGAGCAGAATGAAGGAGAGGGTGGTACATGCCATAGCCAGCTGAGGGAGAGGGGTCAGACAGGACTGTTTTGCTTTACTGAGTAGTGTCTGGAGATAATGGATGCATATTGTTTTTGAACTTTCATTTGGGCATGAAAAATAATTCTTATGGTTTTTATCTTTACTTTAAAAAGCTGAATGTCCTTTTTATAGAAAATTTCATTTGTATAAGACAAAACTGAAAAAAAAATTGTAAATCTTTGTTTCCTTTAAAATAGTCCTTTTTGGGGGGCTCTGCTGTGTATTAGTTAGGGCAGGCAGGATCTAGTTCTCTGACCAGGGGTTGAACCAGGCCCCCTGAATTGGGAGCACAGATTCTTAGCCAGTGGACCACCAGGAAAGTTCCCCCTCATTTAAAATAATCTTTTAAGGAAAAGTATTTTTTGTAACCTCAAGATATGTTCCAAGGCCCTGGTTATCTCAGTTGATCATGTCCTTAGAAATAGGTGCTCATAGCTTCACTTTCCTTTTTGGGGTGGTTTGTTTTCAGGCAATGCTAAGAAGCTATTTTGAAAATGCATGGTATTATTCATGAGGGAGACTTA
Organism: Bubalus kerabau; assembly: GCF_029407905.1. Classification (NCBI taxonomy): domain Eukaryota; kingdom Metazoa; phylum Chordata; class Mammalia; order Artiodactyla; family Bovidae; genus Bubalus; species Bubalus kerabau. The sequence goes on from NC_073637.1 coordinate 36,864,690, forward strand.
ACTTAGAGAATCTGTAATGCTTAAAACCTAATCATTACCATTTCTTAAAGAAACAATTCAAAGATCCCTTTGATAGTGGATAAATAGTTTAATCCCAAGCTATAAAAAATGATAGTATATTATCTTCTGAGATTTGCACAGTGGACTAAGACTTTATTCCTTCTTTTATATGTCTGTCTGCAAAATTTGCTGTCACATAAAGCCAGCTCAGTGGAAGACTCTTAAATACCCCTAGACATTTTCCCTGCAATTAAGGTAGTTACCTCTATACGTAGAGTGCCCTGGGTTAGACCACACAGGCAAAAGTGCTAGGATTTCCCCAGGTGTGGCCAGATGAGGGACTGATATGAAATATTTTATAATTTATTATAATTAGAAACTCAGATACTATATAGATACAGACCAAGAATTAAAGAACCACAAATATCAAGGTACAAAACTTTTTTTGTACCTTTTTTTTCTTTCTTTCTTTTTTTTTTTCTTTTATAGCTGTGTAATTAGAGTCAGCCGTGGGTTATAGTCAGTTTCTTGCAAGGTATTTGAAGTGCTCATGCTAATTACTATTTTGTAGTTTTGCTGATGGTTGGGCTTTTTTTTTTTTTTTTTTAATTCTTCTTGTTGACATCAGCTCACTAGTCTCTCTGGATCTAAGAGGACAGTTATCTATAGTAAGTGGCTTCTCCTTCTGCTTTTTTTCCCCTCTGTAAAGCTAAAAATACAGATTCTGTGTATTTCAGCCAATAATTATGTTTATTAAGGGTATGAAGAAAGTGAAAGTGATAGTTGATTAGTTGTATCCGACTCTTTTTGACTCTATGGACTATAGCCCACCAGGTTCCTCTGTCCATAGGATTTCCAAGGCAAGAATACTGGAGTGGGTTGCCATTTCCTCCTCCAGGGGATCTTCCTGACCAAGGGATTGAACCTGGGTCTCTTGCATTGCAGGCAGATTCTTTACTGCCTCAGCCACCAGGGGAGCCCATATTTAGAGTATACTTATAACTTACTCTTTCTTCTTCATCAATATTCAATTAGTGTTGAATAACTGATTCACTTAGCTCCTGAGGTTTTTTGTTTTTGAATATCCTTTCTGTTTACTAAATCTGCTTTATTTTTTAAAGAATCTATCATCCATCCACCCACCCACATACATCTCACTTTATTTCAAAAAAAATTTAAGGTGGACTCTTAAAAGGAGTACAATATTTTTAACCTTAAAATTATGAAATACATGCTGAATTTAAGTCAAATAGTAGCTTACTTCTGACAAATTAACTCCTGCCTCCAAAGTATGACATGAAATGTTTAATGATACAAAACAAGAAAGTAACATTCTTATAAATGATCTTCTAATAACAAATATGATGCTTTTTGATTCAGTAAGGAATCCAATAGGATCCAAAGGTAAAATTAGAACTTTTGTTACATAAATGACAGATTCAAACATTGTTCTTTGGTTTGAAGGAAGTAGAAATTAGGGATTTTTTAAAAAGGGTTTGAGATCAGTATGTTAAGAATGATTTAGTAGGAAAAATGGCAGCAAAATGGTAATTATTGCAAAGACAAGTGACATGTACAAAAGGAAAATTCTAGTTGTTGGAAGAAAATGAATTCAGCCTAGAGTTCTAGGAAAATCAAAAACAAGGATGTGTCAGACAATTATACCTGGCATAGAGCAAGATCATAATGTTTAATCACTTGCCATGAAAGCAAGCAAATATATCTCTCCTTGAAAAGAATATTGATTGAGTGAAGGTACATAAATCTACACATTGAGCTGAACTGCTGTTTTCTTCTCTAATCATAAGCATTGCTTAAAAGTACTCCAAGAAAGGGATGAATGTAGATTTGACAGGTTAGAATCTGTTGCTGTGCTGGGAATTATTAGAGCTATGCCTAATCAGTATGAACCAGTACATACTCATTACAACACAGTATACATAATTGTTTATCACAATCCATAATTATCTCTAGAAAAATGCATAATTTATTAATATGCATACTGTATACAATATAAAGTACACATGCATTCACATGCATGATATAAAAATATACACGGACTAGAGTACTTAGGATCTGTCAGTATTTTTATCTTCCAAAGGTAAAAATCCTTCAGGAAACTGCATTTCAGTTGTACGGTTGCTCAGTCATGTCTGACTCTTTGTGATCCCATGGACTGCAGCACGCCTGGCTTCCCTGTCCTTCACTATTTCTTGGAATTTGCTCAAAATCATGTCCATTGATTTGGTGATGCCATCCAACCATCTCATCCTCTGTCATCCCCTTCTCCTGCCTTCAATCTTTCCCAGCATCAGGGTCTTTTCCAATGAGTCAGTTCTTCACATCAGGTGGCCAAAGTATTGGAACTTCAGCTTCAGCATCAGTCCTTCCAATGAATATTCAGGGTTGATTTCCTTTAGGATTGACTGGTTTGATCTCCTTGCTGTCCAAGGGACTCTCAAGAGTCTCCTCCAGAACCACAGTTTGAAGGCATCAATTCTTTTTTATCATCCAGCTCTCATATTTCACATACATGACAGTAATTATGTTTAAAACAAAAAAAAGTTTGCTTTTAGATATTACATTTTTATGGTTATGATCTGACACAAAGCCTTTGTCCCATCTGACCTGGCTCCATAGAGTGATTTAATCTACAGTCACAGTTTCTTTTCTTCTCACATCCAGAGGTGTGCCTTGGCTCTGTGTTTGGGGGAGGAACCCGGAGGGGAAGCTGAGGTAGCCCCAGACAATGGCTTTTCCTGTTGCCAGCTGATCCCAGATTATTTGTAGATCCAAAAGACAGCAATTGGAAGAATGGAATCCTTCCAGCTACTGAGGCTGGTGTCATTCATTATTTCCTAAAACCATTTAATACTTAGCACCCAGAAGATTGTCCATTAGATTATGACAAAAAAGTAATCCCATGCCTTCTCTTCCCAGCCCTGGATTTAGTCATTGGTACAGTTGATCAAATTGCCAACATCCGCTAGATCATTGAAAAAGCAAGAGAGTTACAGAAAAACATCTATTTCTGCTTTATGGACTATGCCAAAGCCTCTGACTGTGTGGATCACAATAAACTGTGGAAAATTCTGGAAGAGATGGGAATACAAGACCACCTGATCTGCCTCTTGAGAAACCTATATGCAGGTCAGGAAGCAACAGTTAGAACTGGACATGCAACAACAGACTGTTTCCAAATAGGAAAAGGAGTACGTCAAGGCTGTATATTGTCACCCTGCTTATTTAACTTACATGCAGAGTACATCATGAGAAACGCTGGGCTAGAAAAAGCACAAGCTGAAGTCAAGATTGCCAGGAGAAATATCAATAACCTCAGATATGCAGATGACACCATCCTTATGGCAGAAAGTGAAGAGGAACTAAAGAGCCTCTTGATGAAAGTGAAAGAGGAGAGTGAAAAAGTTGGCTTAAAGCTCAACACTCAGAAAACAAAGATCATGGCATCTGGTCCCATTACTTCATGGGAAATCGATGGGGAAACTGGAAACAGTGTCAGACTTTATTTTTCTGGGCTCCAAAATCACTGCAGCTGGTGATTGCAGCCATGAAATTAAAAGATGCTTACTCCTTGGAAGGAAAGTTATGACCAACCTAGATAGCATATTCAAAAGCAGAGATATTACTTTGCCAACAAAGGTCCGTCTAGTCAAGGCTATGGTTTTTCCAGTGGTCATGTATGGATGTGAGAGTTGGACTGTGAAGAAAGCTGAGCACTGAAGAATTGATGCTTTTGAACTGTGAGTCCCTTGAGAGTCCCTTGGACTGCAAGGAGGTCCAGCCAGTCCATTCTAAAGTAGATTAGTCCTGGGTGTTCATTGGAAGGACTGATGCTGAAGCTGAAACTCCAATACTTTGGCCACCTCATGCAAAGAGTTGACTCATTGGAAAAGACTCTAATGCTGGGAGGGATTGGGGGCAGGAGGAGAAGGGGATGACAGAGGATAAGATGGTTGGATGGCATCACCAAATCGATGGACGTGAGTCTGAGTGAACTCTGGGAGTTGGTGATGGACAGGGAGGCCTGGTGTGCTGCGATTCATGGGGTCGCAAAGAGTCGGACTCGACTGAGCAACTGAACTGACTGACAGTTGAACATAAAATCAGATAGTCTGGGGCACAAGAAAAACAACAATACATCTGTGAAGATGACGCTCCTCGTCACTTCTCGAAATGGTTGTTTCTAAAGATGATAAGGAAACCTGGATGGCAGGCTGCTCGAGGAAATGTAAAGTGACAACAATATCAGTTCACTTTTTTCCACCTTCATTTAATGTTGGTCCAACATTATGTGAGAATTAGTGGATTTAACATAAAAATATCTATAGATACAAGCTCTTCTTTGAAAGCCAGTGACTCCTGACTCTCCCTCAGATTCCATTTTCATTTCTAAGTCTTGGAGAAAGGAGGGATTCTTAACCCTTCCAAAGTTCTAGACTCATTTTATTTGTGTGTTAATGCCAGATCATCTTCCTGTTGGCTGTTATGTCCATCATTCTTAATGTGCTTCTGTTTACTTTTGTGTGTGGATTGAAGGAAAATTTAGGATAAATTTCTGAAAGTTATCTGGTCCGAACATGTCTCCTGAGAACATGCTTTTATCAGTGGAGAAGAGAACTCCTGGCTTTAGTTTTTCATGCTGCTGCTGCTAAGTCGCTTCAGTCGTGTCTGACTCTGTGCGACCCCGTAGACGGCAGCCCACCAGGCTCCGCCATCCCTGGGATTCTCCAGGCAAGGACACTGGAGTGGGTTGCCATTTCCTTCTCCAGTGCAGGAAAGTGAAAAGTGAGAGTGAAGTCGCTCAGTCGTGTCTTACTCTTCTCAACCTCATGGACTGCAGCCCACCAGGCTCCTCTGTCCATGGGATTTTCCAGGCAAGAGTACTGGAGTGGGGTGACATTTTCATGCTAAAGGAAAGCTAATAGGCCTGAAAAGATCATTTCCTTCACCCGCTACCAGTAAGAGGAAACCAGTTGATTTGATTTAATAATTGGTAAGTGGGCTTTCCTGGTGGCTCAGATGGTAAAGAATCTGCCGGCAATGCAGGAGACTGGGGTTCCATCCCTGAGTCGGGAAGATCAGCTGGAGGAATGGCAACCCACTCCAGTACTCTTGCCTGGAGAATTCCATGGACAGAGGAGTCAGGTAGGCCACAGTCTATGGGGTCATAAGGAGTCAGACTGAGCAACTAATACAACAGCAATAGGTAAATGCATCACACATGAGTGAAACCTACAGCGATATCTAGAGCAGCATTAAAACAATAGGTTTGTGTTTCTCTCTAAGGTTCTCCTATTCACATTATAAGGAAGTGTGAAGCACATGTGTGGGATGGGGAATAAGAAAAAATTATCCTTGATTATACATTCGAGATTTTTCAAAAAACAATGAATAGGGAAAAAACAGGAGTTGAGATTTACTTGGATTTCACAATGGTGAGCCTCAGATATTTGCTGGATATTCTACCCTCCTGGCTACAGCATTTTATTAAAGTACAAATAGCTGGGTCAGCTGGGACTGCTGCTTGTACAGTAGAACCAGGGGAGTTGCCCAAGATGCTACGCCAGTTCACGGATGTTAAAACAAGTTTGCATTTAAAATAAGAAACCATAACTAATTAACACCAGGCAGGTGGTCTTGATGGAAATTTAAAATCCAACTTGGGTCAGCAGGCAACAGGGAATACAGACTTGGCAGATGAAACTGTAACTGAAATGATCCCCCCACCACAAGACCCGCCAAGTGAGACTTGAGCCAATAGCCCTTCAAAAAAGCTTCCTGTGCCAGTCATTTCTGGGAAGATGGAGCCAAGGACAAATGACTGTAGATCTTAAAATGAGCATGATTACATTAAGATCTCAGGGCTTCCACCCCCGCATCCGTCCCCAGCCTCCCTGTACTCACTCACACAGAGTTTTCTTAAATGCCAGCATCATTTTGTGAAAGCAGAAATGGAGGCTGCTCCCCATGCATTTATATTAATAGCTGGGAGAATGATGCAGGGAGGGCTAGAGAAGCTTTCAACAGAGGAGAGGGTGTGAAGTTTTGCTGAAATAAGCTGGAATGGAGAGGAGGAAATATTTAGACCCCCGTTGAGCACTAGAGCAAAATCAGATACCAATGAGGACCGAACTCTCAGAGTAACAGCCAGAAGAGCTAAAGTGTTGGGAGTGAAAACTAAGTTTTACTGCCACATGATTGGCAAGAGAAAGAAGGCTGAGAAGGTGAAGATGAAATGGAGAAATAGAGAGAAGGGGGCTGTCTGAGGTGTGATTTCTATCACAGTGCCACGAAAAGATGACTCAGTGATGGATTCCTGCTTTGCTTGCTTTTCCTCCCCAAGGGGCACATAAAGTGGTGGGATGTCAGTGCCGGATGGGCCCTTAGAGATGATCCGGTTCACGGCCTGCGGTTTATAGCTGAAGAAGCTGTGGCGTGGAGGGGAAGTCTCGCCCAAGGCCACGGTGAATTCTTTAGCAGAGCTGTCTTGGAAACCTGAGTCTTGAGTCTTTCCGTTCTTGCTCTTTTATTCAAGAAGAGCGGATGCTTTCACTGTTGCTGGTTCATTTGCTTTATTGATTAATTTCAAAGGCAAGAACAGATTCTGAAGAAAACTGGAACTTGGGTAGCAATCAAAACAAGATGGATCATTCTTTTTTTTAATTTAAAAAAATTTTAATATGTCATTTTTTAAAATTTAAATTTATTTATTTTGATTGGAGGCTAAGTACTTTACAATATTGTATTGGTTTTGCCATACATCAACATGAATCTGCCTTTGAAGCGATAATAATTTGAAATTGATAAGTTTTAAGTGGTCAGCATTGTTCTGAAATGAGCACAGACTCAGTGGAAAATGGCTCTCTTTCAGGAAGATTTTACTTTTTCTAATTCTGAAAAAGATTGGTACACTTATTTGAGGAACTGAAAATATAACACTGCTTCATATCAGCATCACTGAGAAATAACCACTGCTAATATTTTGCTATTTCCTTTCATTTTATAACATTATAAAATGTTACAACATTTTTTTTATAAAAATTAAGATCATAGAATTCTTTAAAAATCAACTTTATTGGATTATTTATCTAATTACTCTGTTGTGTCTAACTCTGTGCAACTCCATTCCAGGCTTCCCTCCCCTTCACTTATCTCCCGGAGCTTGCTCAAGCTCATGTCCATTGAGTTCGTGATGCAATCCAACCATCTCATCCTCTGTTGCCCGCTTCTCCTCATGCCCTCAATCTTTCCCAACATCAGGGTCTTTTCCAATGAGTTGGCTCTTCACATCAGGTGGCCAAAGTATTGGAGCTTCAGCTTCAGCATCAGTCCTTCCAAAGGAAATTCAGGGTTGATTTCCTTTAGGATTGCATGGTTTGATCTCCTTGCTGTCCAAGAGACTCTCAAGAGTCTTCTCCAGCACCACAGTTCAAAGGCATCAATTCTTTGGCCCTCAGCCTTCTTTATGGTCCAACTCTCACATCTGTACTTGACTACTGGAAAAACCACATCTTTGACCATACAGACCTTTGTTGGTAAAGTGATATTTCTGTTTTTTAATATGCTGTCTAGCTTTGTCATAACTTTGCAATGAACAAGCGTCCTTTAATTTCATGGCTGCAGTCACTGTCCCCAGTGATTTTGGAGCCCAAGAAATTAAAGTCTGTCACTATTCCAGTTTCTCCCCATCTATTTGAAGTGATGGGACCAGATGCCATGATCTTCATTTTTTTACTGTTGAGGTTTAAGCCAGCTTGTTCACTCTCCTCTTTCACCTTCATCAAGAGGCTTTTTAGTTCCTCTTTGCTTTCTGCCATTGAAGTGGTATCATCTGCATATCTGAGGTTATTGATATTTCACCTCACAATCTTGATTTCAGCTTGAGATTCATCTAGCCTGGTATTTCATATGATGTACTCTGCATATAAGTTAAATAAGCAGGGTGACAATATACAGCCTTGACGTACTCCTTTCTCTTTGGAACCAGTCCATTGTTCCATGTCTGATTCTAACTGTTGCTTCTTGACCTGCATACAGGTTTCTCAGGAGGCAGGTCAGGTGGTCTGGTATTCCCATCTCTTTCAGAATTTTCCACAGTTTGTTGTGATCCACACAGTCAAAGACTTTAGTGTAGCATGAAGTGAAGTGAAGTCACTCAGTTGTGTCCAACTCTTTGCGACCCCTTGGACTGTAGCACACCAGGCTCCTCCATCCATGGGATTTTCCAAGCAAGAATACTGGAGTGGGTTGCCATTTCCTTTTCCAGGAGATCTTCCCGACCAAGGGATTAAACCCGGGTCTCCTGCATTGTAGGAAGGTGCTTTACCATCTGAGACACCAGGGAAGTCATAGTGTAACATACTGAATTATAATTTCCATAAAATAAACTAATTTTTAGAAAAGATTTTGAGGATCTTATAAGTACAGTGAAAGCCCCATAACACCTCTTTGCCTGTCTTCTTATGCACAGCTGTACCAACCCCAGGAGCCTGCATTTCTTTCCTGGCTTCTGTCTCCCTCCATCAGAGGCTCTGTATCTCTGTCTGTCTATGTCTGTCTCTTTTGCTATCTTTGGTCCTCCAGATTCTTGAAGTCTTCATAGGGGAATCATAGACATTCCCTTCTCTCCTTGATTGTAATCCAGAGGTCCCTCTGTGTGGGCTAGTTCAGGGGAATGATGGGAGAGGAAGAAAAAGCTGCACTGTTTCCAGCTAAAGATGTTATTTAGGTATTTTGCTTATCAAAAGACAGTTTTGCTCCCTAAGAGAAAGTTTGTTTCTCTGCCTGCACTATGAAAATAATTTAGATATTTTCAGTGTTTAGTTTTTTCATCCAACAAATTGGTATGTTTCACTATGATTTTATTTCTGTTGTTGGTTTTTTGGCTTTTTTTTCTTTTTTTTTTCGCCCCAGAAACAGCCATTTCTTAATTCCCTTTCAGTCCTACATTAGACTTACTGTTGTGTTCTTCTGAGTCACAGTTTTCACCCTAAAACCATTATAGGTGCCTGTCTAGTAGTAATACTGATGATGATGATATTTAGAATACAGTGCTTATAACATATCGCATCACTGAATTCCTTGAGCAGCTTTGTGAAATAGGTCTGTCATCCTCATTTTGAAGTTGAGAATATTATTAGCTGTATTTGTCTTTTGTTGCTCAGATATTTATATACATATTAAATATTTTTGTTTTTTCTCTTCTCCCCTTATCATTTAATGTAAAAGTTATTAATAATGATGAACTTTATAGTATTTCAGTAACAGGACATCAAAGGTGAAATAGAAACATTCCCCAAGAACCTGGCCTTCTCTTGTGGGGAAGAGGTTGGTGTGTTTTCAGTTGTATGAAGGATAGCTGCATTGTGGTATGTAGAGTTATGACTTTGTTATTCCTTTTATTTGGAGATTGTGATTTTTAAGAGATGGGTGTTGGGTGCAAAGTTGACAAGGGGTGGACTTCTGTGGGCTTTTGAAGGACTCAACTTAGTTAGGCTGTCACACCATTAGTCAGTCAAATACTGATCTGGGTGTTACTGTGAAAGTGTTTTGTTCAGTTCAGTTCAGTCGCTCAGTCATGTCTGACTCTTTGTGACCCCATGAATCGCAGCACGCCAGGCCTCCCTGCCCATCACCAACTCCCGGAGTTCACTCAGACTCACGTCCATCGAGTCAGTGATGCCATCCAGCCATCTCATCCTCTGTCGTCCCCTTCTCCTCCTGCCCCCAATCCCTCCCAGCATCAGAGTCTTTTCCAAAGGTGTTTTGTAGATGTGATTAAAGTCTGTAATCAGTTGACTTTCTTTTATTTTATTTTATTTTATTTTTAAACTTTACATAACTGTATTAGTTTTGCCAAATATCAAAATGAATCCGCCACAGGTATACATGTGTTCCCCATCCTGTTTCTTGAGGGAGATTGTCCTAGACAGTCCAGGTGGGCCTGATTCAGTCAGTTGAATCTTACGAGCACAGATGAGGCCTCTGTGAAGAAGAATTTTGCCTATGGACAGTGATATAGCCCGTGCCCAGCACTTTCAGGTAGCCTTCCTGATGTTTTTCCCTATGGATTTCAGATTTTCCTAGCCAGGTCCCATAATCATGTAAACTAATGTCTTGTAATAGATCTCTTGATACATACTTCCTACTGGTTCTGCTTCTCTGATTGGCCTGTGACTGGAACAGAGGAAAAGAAACTCAGGCACAGCCAGACAAGCCAGTTAAGTGGCACTGGTGGGACTGGCAGCCCACACCCTTGGTTCTCCGTATGGGATGGCTTAGACGCCTTCCCTGTCAGCTGCTGCTCTCCTCCCCAATCTGGCTGTCCTGGATCCTGTTTCATGTCCTCCATGACATTTACTCTCTGTAGAGTCATGACATCAAGGAGAAGATTGTTGTTTATCATGTGTTTGTATTAGATACACGTATCTTCCCAAACAGCTTAGGAGTTAGCTTGTGCCCTTTACTTTAACCAATGACTAGTCAGTGATGACTATATATATTTTTGTGAATAATTCATTGAATTAAGGAATGTGAGATTTTCAGAATCTTAACATTAAAGTTACTAGTTGTATGGAATTCATTTTTTTCCCATTCATTTCACTATAAATAACCACATGGGCTTTTCTGCCCTATGTGTCGAGATTTTCACTGGATATAGTTCCTTGAAGAGGTATTCCTCAAATTCATTAGACTGAAGGGGACTCTTGAGTTTTGAAAAAGGGGAATACGAGCGAGTACTTGCTCTCAAAAGGCTTTCTAGAAAATTGTTGAGGAAGAGGCTCTTCACTGGAAACCGTGGGGCTGAATACTTCAATGGTTAAGGAACTGATTTTCAACTTATTAGATGCAGTGCCCCCCTCTGTAAAAGGCACAGATTTGTACATCACATTTGACATCTTGAAATGAGATTCATTGATAATATAACCAACAACACACATATTAAAAAACAATAATATATTAATAATACCCCAACTATAATGTAACTGAAACTAAAGGAAAGCAATATACAATAAAATAACACCTATTTCTGAATGTTTGGGTATAAAGTACAGTGAAAAAGTAAAAGTGTTAGTCACTTGCTCATATCTGACTCTTTGTGACCCTATGGTCTATAGCCCTCCATGGTTCTCTGTCCATGGAATTCTCCAGGCAAGAATATTGGAGTGGGTTGCCATTTCCTTCTCCAGGGGATCTTTCTGACCCAAGGATTGAACCTGGGTCTCTTGCATTGCAGATGGATTCTTCACCATCTGAGCCACCAGGGAAGTATGTGCTACTTCCCTGGTATGGGTATGGTTTTATGCTAAATGTTCCTTAAGGAGTCAGCTGTTTGCCTAGTCAGGGACCCTGTCATTGGTATAGCTGTAAGTGTGAACTAGAAAGACAAATTATACCGGTGGTTTGGTTGTCCTGAAGAGTGACGCAATTGGTGATGTGGTTTTCTGATACAGTGAACAATTCTTGGTAGACTTCAGAACAAAATTAATTACAATTTTCCCTCGATTTGCATGGCGGTTGCATTTCAGGAAACATAATGAGATCTTAAGACAGTGCAAAAGTACTTTCTGTTTTATGTAACATTGGGTTAAGTTCCAGGCTCACAGGTTTTTACAAGCTCCAGAGAGCAGAGAATTTCATCCACCCAGATCCACTGAATGAGGGGGAAGCACATGGCATGCATTTAGCTAATATTTGCATGAATGTCTGAAAGTTTATCATCTCCATGAAGTTGAGGGTGGGGGGCATTTGAAAATCACACCGGATGAGGGACGGTTTTTCTCTGTGCAGGACCACCCCACACCCACTCGATGGCCAGCATCCATTACCCTTGCTCACTAAAGATAGTGGTGCTTCTAATTATTGTGAGAACTCAAAAAGTTGCCAATTGCCCCTTTGGGTGGTGCTGCTGAGAACCACAGAATTAAACAATGATGTGGGTACAGCATCTGTCCATCAGAAGCCGAGGTAAATCCACTCACAGAGGTGATGCCTGAGCCAGCGGTGATGGGGCAGCCCCGCTACAGGGACCTTCTGCTTTGAAGTATGTGAGCAACAGTGTGAATGTGACCCTGAGAGAAAAGTCAGGCTTTGGAAAGGGGTGTATGACTCGGGACATGGCCACCTCCAGCTCACAAGGACCTTTGTGCAAATTATAGAAAAATCCCCGCTCTGGGCCGACCAGCTTGGATAAGGCCTCAGTCTGGCCATTGATGTGAGTACATGCAATTCACATGGCCTGACAAGTGGAACCCTGCTCAGAAATCGGGTGTCTCTTCCAACCACTTGGCCTGCGCAGCCTTTTTATAGGACGCAACTTGCACATACCTTGCTGAGTTTCCACATGAGACAGAAATGAAGTGTCAAGAGCAAAAGATAAATTCATCATGATGTTGAGAAGAGAGCTAAAGGGATTGAGCAATGAGCTAAAATGCATAAGTGAAAAGAAGATAGGTTTAATGGAATCTACCAACAAGTTGAGGGCATCATCCTCTCATACTTTGGGTCATAAAGCTGGGTTATACCAATGACTCAGTCTACATGGAGTTCATGGAAGTTTGGAGCATGGATCATTGGTACCCATTGGTGCAATAAAGTCTTGAGGTGTTTGTCAGAATTCTGCTAGCTTAATACACTTAATACACTTAATTGAAATGTACTGGGGAATCTATTTACAGTGTTGCTTGCTTGCTTAGTCAGTTGTGTCCGACTCTTTGCGACTGGACTGTAGCCCGCCAGGCTCCTCTGTCCATGGGATTTCCAAGGCAAAAATTTTGGAGTGGGTTGCCATTTCCTTGTTCTTATTTCTTCCCTGGTGGCTCAGATGGTAAAGCGCCATTTCCTTCTCTGGATTTACAGTGTTAGATGATGCTATATATTTTTGTGGGAACGATTATTCTTGTTGACCAGGAAATCAAACTTCAAGAATCAAAGCACCTTCCTGGTGAGAAGGAAACCAGAGAAGGTGTTTATTTTAAAACTAATTTTTATTGGAGTAGTTTAGTTTACTAAACTAGTTTCTGTTGTACAGCAAAGTGAATCAGTCATACATCTATCACCTCTCTTTTGTATTTCCTTCCCATTTAGGTCACCACAGAGCACTGAGTAGGGTTTCTTCTGCTATAGAGTGGGTTCTCATTGAGCTCTCATCCCCTGGAGAAGGAAATGGCAACCCACTCCAGTGTTCTTGCCTGGAGAATGCTGTGGACAGAGGAGCCTGGTAGGCTACAGTCCAGGGGGTCTCAAAGAGTTGGACATGACAGACCGACTAACACTCATTATCTATTTTACACATGGCATCAATAGTGTATATATGTCAATCCCAATCTCCTAATTCATCCCACCTCCCTCTTCCCCCCATTGGTGTCCATATGTTTGTTCTCTGTGTCTGTGTCTCTATTTGTTTGTTAATAAGATCATCTATACCATTGCTTTAGATTCCACATATATGCGTTAATAAACCTTGAAGGACATTTCCTTAAGGCCACTATAGAACCCGTAAGCCTGCTCTGACTTATGCCAGAATAGCACACACACACCCCTTTTTTTGGCCCTTGACTGCTCACTCCCTCAGAATTCTCATCCAACTTGACTAGACAAGTGTAGAGAAACTTTGACAGATTCTTACCCTTTGTCTCTGATGTGTTGAGGCTCCACATGGATCACCCCCTTTGTTTGAACTCTTCATTGTCAGTTTCTTTCCTCATGACTTTGTTAGAGGGAAGACATCTCATTTCACAGGCGGCCCATGAGGAGACACCCCAGTACCACCAGGAAACATTCTCCCAAACATATGTAGGGTGGGTATATCAGTAAAAATAGGCTGAATCATGCTGTGTGAAAAATAACATTAAAAATTTCAGTGGCATAACAGAACAAACTTATTTCTCTTTCACACAAAGTCCTCTGCAGATCCAGTTCTCCAGGGAAGTAGTGGTTTGGGATTCTGGGCTACTTCCTTTTCCTGGTACCTCCATCTCCTTATGTTCTTTGATCACTGTGGCATGGAAGAGAGTTAATAGAATATCCTGACCCGGCAATGTAATGCTTTGGCCCAGAAATGTGATGTCACTTCTGCTTCCAAGTAATTGGTTAGACTTGGGGAAATTGTTCTCCTGTGCCCAGGAGAATCTGGTGTGAGTGAGCCTTAGTGGTGAAGTAATACCAGCCATGTGTATCATAGTAACGAAACACCATAGACTAGACTCATTGGAAAAGACTCTAATTGCTGGGCAAGATTGAGGGCATGAGGTGAAGGGGGTGACAGAGGATGAGATTGTTGGATGGCATCACTAAGTCAATGAATATGAGTTTGAGCAAACTCCAGGAGATAGTAAAGGACAGGGAATCCTGGTGTGCTGCAGTTCATGGGGTCACAAAAAGTCAGACATGACTTAGCGACTGAAGAACAACAGTGTGGCTTAAACAACAGAAATCAACTTTTCCCACAGTTCTTGAAGATAGAAGCCCAAGATCAAGGTGTTATCAGGTTTTTTTTCTCCTGAGGTCTTCTTATGTTTTCCTAAACTGCAGAGCACAGCTCACCTTTAGGTTTGACCTCATTCCTACAAGTGGGATCCCTTCATTATGTTATTTGTTGATGGCTGGTTGGACCAAGCTATACCAAAGAAGAACCTGGATGTAGGCTCTAGCTACATCCTTAGAGACTGTGGGTGGATTTTGGCAAAGACTGAAGATGGGGGAATATTGTCTCTTCTGTCTTCGTATTTCTCCCATCAGCAACCTTTTCCAATTTTCTTGTGCCTCTCTTAGTGTTTAAAAACTGGATTCATTCTTGTTCCTCTCCCACAAAGAGGTGCATTTTTTTCCCCTCATTGCTCCCCCCTCCATCATGGAATTTTATCAGGATGGATATATTACATATCTGTTTATTTATCTTATGTATATCTGTGCTTTATTTAAAAAGATAGTAAGGTTTTATTTCACCCTCCAAGAACCAGTTTTGCCCCCTTTATTGTCCCTGTTGAAAATCCATGTTCTTGGGCCAACTGGATGAAAGAATGCTTGTCCAGGAGTTGGTCTAAGTTAGTGAAATGGTCAGTCCAGTGCTGTCTTTTGTGGACTTGAGATGCCTGCCAGGCACTACTGGCCCTACACCGGCGCACAGGTTACCCTGTAGAAGAAGGTCCACTTTTCACATATCTAATGAAACAGAGCAGGGGTTCATCGTGGTCCAGGCTACGGCGACTGTAAGAAGGGTTTGCAAAGTTCCTTCTTCTGAGATTGATTAGCTTCATGCCCCAGAGTATGGCTGCCTCCGTTCCTTCAGGAATGGTGATTTATGTGAGAGTGATACTGATGAATGGTCACAGCCATCCTGGGCTGCGTTTATGTGGGCCCATTTTTTTTTTTTCTCATGGTTTTCATTAGGAAGAGCCCTCATTATGTTTAACTAGCTTAAGCAGCAATTTCAATATTAACTCCTCAGCATCAAGGGGCTCCAGAGCCCCAACTGTGGCTAGGCGAGCCTAAAACAATATGGGATTCTAACACATGGTCATCAATGTGTTTATATTTGTTTTCCTGAAGGAACTCATCCAGGAGCAAGGCTGCTTCCCTTGATCCTTTGGCCTCAGCTTGTATCTGCCTCCTTACACACTGTGAGCTTGCTCTCTGAGGTCCTCACAAGGTCCTTGACCTGTACTCTGAAGTTCCATCCACCTGGGTCATTTCACTCAGTCATCTTAGTCTGCTTAGTGTCCTCTCATGTCAGTATTCTCATTCCACCCCTTCTGATGGCATCTGGATCTCTTAAAGGAGGCAGCCCCTTTAGTGTGGTGACTGGTGGGTCAGGGACAGGAACCTTTTCTGAGATCTGGCTGGACTGGCATCCTTACCCACCGGTAAGGTGTGTGGGGACAGCACAGCATTGAGACTGCCACTGTTTGTCACAACGTATAGAACACTTGGGCTCTGGTTCAAATCCCTGTTCCATCACTTCCTGTGAGACCTTAGAAATTAATTTTTCTCAGACTCAGTTTTCTCATCTAAATATGGGGAAAGAATAGAAGCTACCTCACATGGGTTGTTATGAGGATTCAATGGGTTAACCCACAGGAAGCATTTAAACTATTGTCTGGTACCTCCTGAAGTACTTGGTAAATGCTGGCTGCTATTCCTACTACCTGCTATGATGATGCTTCTGCTACCCCTGTTGTTCTCCCCAAGCCTTGTGAGTGCTCCTTCATCTGTGCACAAGGGATGGGAGATGTGTTTTGAGTGTTTTTTCTCTCCTTTAACTCTGACTGTAGCATTATAGACCCTGGACCTCACTCATCTAAGTTCTTCAGAACAATAACTCAGAAGTATATAGGTATTTGCCCATTAAATTCTTGATGCAATTTCATTGTGTAGAGCTTTGGGACCAGTTATAACCTAATGGGTTTTGAAATTAGATTGGAAACTCCATCAGATTTGTCATTCATTGTCAAATATTATCATGTGCCACTAATCACAGTGGGGATAGAAGACTGAGTACGGTAGTTCCCCCTCCTCAAGAAACTTATGCTCAGAAGACAGAATAATGTGTGGATACAAATCACTGTAATAATAATAATTATAGACATTTGCTCCTTGTCAGACTGTGCTGAGCACTTTTCCATTTGTTTTATAACTAACTCCTGAAAACAATCCCATGGCACAGGGAGGCAGAGGTCCTAGAGTTTAAGTGGTAAGTGAAAAAGTGAAGAATTAAACCTTGGGCCTTCTGACTTCTGAGCTTGTGTATGACCATTCACAACACGAGTCATGCGAGAGTCTCACAAGTCTGCTGGTGGGATCCGAGGAAGGAGAAGTCTCTTCTAGCTGATGTGTTTGTGCTGCAGGTATGCTTACAAGGAAAGGTGTGGTGGCAGAGACAGCTTTTTAACAGTTCATTCCTGGAACTGGTGGGTAGAATTTACATGGAAGGAAGCATCCTGAGAAGCAGGACCAGAATAGAAGTCCCAGACAGTATTGTGAAGCTGGGCATTTCTAGGGCCCTGGGTGTAATTTGTTTGGACCAAAATAAAGAATATGGGCAGAGAAAGTTCAACTGGAGCCATCTAGGTTCAGACTCCGTAAGGCCTTGAATGCCAGGTAGAGAGTTTGCATTTTTTTCCCCGCTAGGGTAGTCTAGGAGAGTAGAGAGAACCCCAGCCTTCCTACTGGATACACCTGCATGTGAATTGTAAGGTAAGTTCTTACAAGGCATTTGGGGAGGATGCCTCAAGCTCTCTGATCTTCAGTTTCCTCACTGATGACTTGAGTGAGGATTTTGTTCCTGCTTCTTTGTGGAACAGATGGAGGGATTACCTCCTGCCTAATATTATCACTGTGAGAATGACAATAACCGAGGCAATGCACAAGCCCAGCAGTCCATAAATAGAAGCTACCATTATTATATTATTAGAGATGCATTGTTGAGGTTGTTGGGCGAGAGGGTGGTGTGAGTGTGGTTTTGAGGAGCTTTCTCTAGCGCATATGTCTGTGAAGAAGAGGAAATCCTGCAAGTGGGGAGATCAGCAGGAAGCCACTGAGATGCAGCAGAGAGAGACTGAGTGCCTGAAGGGAGGGGCCTGACGTGGAGCCCTGGATGTGTCAGGGGTGGGGCCAGCGCTGTGGGCTGCCTGTGGGTGACCAAGAATCTGCCCAGGAAGCTTCTGTGTCATCATGTATCAAGGTACACTCAGATATTTTCTCAGTCCTTTTAAACCCGTGAGATGTTTACAGTAAAGCAGGGTAAAGCTTCAAGGCAGAGCCTGGTTCCAGATGATTCTGACTTCCATGCATCCTGTGCTTCCACCTTAGCACCCTGCCTTGCTTTCTGCTAATGAAGCTTCAGCTGTGCGCTTCTCTGGCTGTGTTCTCTAAGTCAATGGAAGCCATATCACTGTCCTGATTTGGTGTTTAGAGCCAGAGAAAGATCCTATGAATATGTCAGATCCACTAATAACCAGTAACCATGACCAAATTGATCCTCTCAAAAAGTTTACCTTAGTACTTTGTTGACTTCTATACCACCAAGCTGCTATGCAGCCTGCCGCTTCCCCCTTTCTGAGTACTGCTCATTGGGGTTGCATATTTTTGGTGAGTAATTGTTTAGATTTACTGTATAAAGGCACCTTTATGGTTCATGTGCCTTGGCCACTGCATTTCTCTTTGAGTCTGGAACCGGCTTATAACACTTGAACTGAGTTTTGTGTTTTTTTTTTCATGACTCAGTCACACGAACCTCTTTTGACAAAAACAAGAAGGGGGTTTGTGGGACAGGCTTTGTGAGCCCACCAGACAACAGGGACCCCTTTGCCAGTGAGAGGTCAGCCCTGTTTCATGATGAGGCATGAAATATCAACAGCTGGAATTTTTGTTCTTAAGCCAAGTAGGAAGGAGGTGAGGCATGTTAAGACAGGGTGTGCGTTTTTTTTTCTTCCCTTTTTTTTTTTTTTTTTTTTTTTTTTAAAGAAGACTGAGGATACAGAAAAGCAGCAGCTTGGACAAATAAGAAGGAAGAATCATAAACATGTCCCACTAAGTTGGGGTCCTGACTTGTCCGCTGCAGCTCTGCTCTAACAGCACTGGGATTCCTGTAGCAGAAACCACTCACATGTTATCCCAGAATTTGCAAACAGCAAAGGGAGCTAAAAAATCTCCTGAGTCCACAACTGCATATTCAGTATCCCAAGGCTTTTGTTAGGTCTGTTTCTAACCATTATTTCTATTTGTGGTTTTACCATTGTATTGTCAATACTGACGTCTGCCTTCAACACCCAACACATAGTAGGTGTTGCGTCGATTTTTATTTTAAAGTTTTTATTGGACTGTGGCTGATTTGGAATGTTGTGTTAGTTTCAGGTGTACAGCAAAGTGAGTCAGTTATATATATATATCAACTCTTTTAGATTCTTTTCCCATATGGATCATTACCGAGTATCGAGTTCTCTGTGCTATATGGTGTGTGGGTGTGTGTTCAGTCACTTCAGTCATGTCCGACTCTTTGTGACTCCGTGGACTGTAGCCCACCAGGCTCCTCTGTCCATGGGAGTCTCCAGGCAGAGATACTGGAGTGGATTGTCATACCCTCCTCCAGGGGATCTTCCTGACCCAGGGATTGAACCCGTGTCTCTTACATCTCGTTCATTGACAGGCGAGTTCTTTCACTAGTGCCACCTGGGAAACCAACATTTTTAAAGTAAAAGTCCTGATGCTCTTGGACTTCTCTCATATCGTATGACCAAATCTTGACCTTATATTCTGGTTAGTCCAACACTGAGTTCTCTGGCTTCTTGCTCTGGTTTTGCTTTGGATTACTTGTTGCTTCCTTATATTTACCTCTTCCTCTGGGACTCAAATCCTGCTCTCCTGATGATCTCCCTAGAGTTTGAAGTTCCTCTGCCTCTGAAACACCTCTCCTCTGACTTACGGATTGTTTTGACACCAACTCTCCTCACCCTGCCTGCTCCCCAGAACCCTCCACACACACCCACCTGCCATGTGTAGGCCCTCCCCACCTCTTCTCCACCCCTGGGATCCTCTTCTTAGCTGTCCTAAGGTGTAAGGCTGTCTAACCTCTGACTCTGGCTTTTCCCATGCAGTGCATTCCTTCCACTATGACTTGATTCATGTCAGTGTATGGTGAAAACCACCACAATATTGTAAATAACTTAATTAATTTTAAAAAATCTGTGGAAGGCAGCTGGACCTGGGGACGTGGGTGTCCAACAAATGTCAGATTTTTTAATGAAAAAGATTTATCTGTGACTTCCAAATGAAAGAAAATTCTAAATCCTTCCTACATGACCTTTTCAGAGCATGTGCTCTGGGTCTCTGTTCTGTGCCGTGCTTTGTCGCTCAGTCATATCTGACTCTTTGCGACCCCATGGATTGTAGCCCAGAAGGCTCCTCTGTCCATAGGGATTCTCCAGGCAAGAGTACTGGGGTGGGTTGCCATACCCTTCTCTAGGGAATCTTCCTGGTCCAGGAATCAAACCGGGGTCTCCTGCATTGCAGGTAGACTCTTTACCATCTGAGCTACCTGGGAAGCCCACTCTGAGTCCCTAGTAGTGAATATATTTTGATGATCCCTAATCTTTCTTCAATAAGCTGAACAGGGGCCTAACCACAATTAGTACTGAGGGATGGAGAGAGCGAATTAAAGGAGGTCCCTATCTCTCTTTCCTCATTACTCACCCTACGCAACAGGGCATTATCTGAGGATAACTTTCCATCTCTTAGTTGAGGAAATAAATCAAAGCCTTTGGTGGAAGCATCAGAGTTTGACTTTTTCTCCCTGGTACCATCTCTAAAACTGACAAAGGATAAAGCACCATCCAGTATTCTCACTGAGCCCTGGGATGCCAAAGGAGCTGAGGAACATGGCTCTAAAGGTCTGGAGAGCTAACCCAGAGTGGCAGGGAATAGACTGTGTTTCATGCTTTGACCCAGCAATTGCACCCCTAATTGGGCACACAGTTGTACTTGCATGCCATTTAAACACTTTAAAGAACCCGTACTCAAGACAGAAGGCCACTGTGTGTTTTCCTGAGGGTGCAGTGAGGGAGTAAAGAATGCAGGGGCTCTCTGAGCATAATTAGGCATTTAATTGCACATCTAGACTTCACCAATGGTTTTGCACGCACATTTGATTATGATTCACTTGAAAGCACCCCGCTGATGCTAGTCTGTCTTCCATTTCTCTACAAAGAAAATTAGGGAGGAAAATATTCAAAGCATTTAATTCTTAAGTCTTATTTCTTTCGTTTCTTTTTAGTTCTAACTTCCCTTCAAGTTTCTAGAGAGTTAAAACAACCACTACCAACAGGGAATTCCACATCTGACTCTTATAAAGCACATAAAACAGAATGTACATAACTGTGGGTAGTTTGCAATTAGAGCATAAGTATAGTACAAATGTGGTGTCTCTCATCTACTAGGAGCCCCCTTCTTGCTCTCTACCCATATTTTCAGATTGAGAAATCAAGGCATTAGGGTCAAATCTTTGACCTAAGGCACTGAGTAGCATGTATATGTCAGGAATATAAATTGCCCTTGGCATCATGTTCTTTTCTGTCATCAAGCCAAAAGACCAGTGTTACGTGTTTAACTCTGTTCTCCTATTGCAGATGTAAACAATGGCTAACCTCAGAGACTTGGGTTATACAGAAATATAGACTTGGATATTTTGATCCAATTTCTTTTTCATACCCATCTCCTTGGTTGCAGCACCAAAAAATTTCAAATGACTACTTTGGAAATGAACCGATCTCTTTTCTTCATCCTTTCTGCCTTCCTAATTTGAGTACTTTGCAGAGATTAGTGTTTGGGAATTTTTGTTTTCAGTCCAAGTGTGTGTTCCATACTTTTTAAATTGGCGTATTCCATTGACCAAAAGTCACTCACGTTGTGTTGGCTCTGCTACACGTATACCGTCGGCTGCTGCGGCTCCTAGTGCTTCATAACTTGGCATCCTCAGAGCAGTCTGTAAGGAGCCCTCTTTAACCTAGTTTTGGCTTCATCTGACTTTGGCTTACTGCAGTAGTTAAGAATATCACCCAGAGGAGCGTCACAGCTGGGGCTAGTGGTAAAGAATGGCATCCAGAGTAGACATTAACTGAATGTAAGATACTGAGGGGCAGTTAGACTATGTCTGAACCATCATCATGAATCTAGGGCTTCCCAGGTGGCTCGGTGGTAAAGAATCCACCTGCCGATGCAGGAGACACAGATTAGATCCCCGGGTCAGGAAGATCCCCTGGAGAAGGAAATGGCAACTCACTCCAGTATTGGGAAATCCTATGGACCAGAGGAGCCTGGCAGGCTACAGTCCTCAGGGCGTCAAAGAGTTGAACGCGACTTAGTGACTAAACACAACACATAAGCCATTACTTAACTACATGTTCATCAGAGGTAGATTTGTATTGCACAGATAATAAATGTTTAATAGTAATATTAAATATTGATTTCTAATCCCTTCTTGCTAAGAAATTAGCAAAAATTGAGCCAGATACAGCTGGCTTGTCAAGAAGTCCCTAATAGGAGGTATGTATGAGAATCACCAATTTGGTGTGGTATGCCTCAAAATACGGAGACACAGGCCCTCTGAATCAGAAATTCCAGGGCAGGACCCAAGCCTATATTTTCAAAATGTTCCTTAGTGATTCTGATGCTTTTGCTGTGGAGAACCAGAAGGTGGGGAGGCCAGTTTCTGTTCTGGTCCTTCCTGAAATATATTTGCTCTTGCTATGGTGTTAGGTTGGGAGTCATGGAATTTGAAGACCTGAATTCAGTTGAAGACTGCACAGTTTATTAGAAGTTGTGTGAGGGACTTCCCTGGTCATCCAGTGGTTGAGTTCCTCTTAAAATGCAGGGGGTGGGGGTTTGATCCCTGCTTGGGGAGCTAAGGTTCTCCATGCCTTGAAGCCAAAACACCAAAACATAAAATAGAAACAATATTGTAACAAATTCAATGAAGACCTTAAACATGGTCCACATTAAAAAAAAAAATCTTAAAGTTGTATGAACCTGTGCCCCAATGTCCTTCCCTGTAAAAGGTGAGATAACAGGATCTGCTGGGATTAAGAGAGGTTGTATGCTTAGCCATGTGTCTGGCATCACATGGCAGCTTCAAGTCAAGCTCATCAAGTGGACTATTCCTATCATGAACTTGATACATTCATGTCCTCCACATCCTATCCATTTTCCTCTACTGGAGCAATGTCTTATATTGGGGTCCTTATATTTTGCAGAGCAGTGCCATACCTTATTCCTAATAAGCCATGTGAAAGTAATAAAGAAGCGTGTCTGTGTGTGTGTTAGTGGCTCAATCATGTCCAACTTTTTGTGACCCCATGGTTGGTAGCCTGCCAGGCTCCTTTGTCCATGGAATTTCCCAAGCAAGAATACTGGAGAGGGTTGCCACTTCCTCCTCCAGGGCATCTTCTGGACCCAGGAATTGAACCTGCATCTCTTGAGTGTCCTACATTGGCAGGCGGATTCTTTACTACTGTGCCACCTGGGAAGCCCAATAAAGAGGTGGAACTTCCTTCAAATATGCCCTTTGCCCTAACTCTCTGTTTACTCTAATCCCAACATTGTTTTGCCAGTCTAGTACAGGGAGTAATTTCCTAATAGGTCTGGGCAGAAAGTAGATTCTCCCACTGGGAAGAGGCATGGTTATCCAAAAACTGCCAGTGTGAGATCATTCTGCCATCATCTGTAGGATGAAGGGTCAGCGAGGATGACCACGTGATGTGAATGAACATGTCGTGCTGTGTGGGTGTGTTTGGGTCTCAGCATTTTTTTTCCCAGCTTTATTGTCAGTTCCCCAGGGACAGCCCCCCTTCCCCCCCCCCCCAACCCCATCCAGGGCTTCACGGAGCTCTGGGAACAGGGAATGTGTGTGCCAGGCAGCCCTCTGGCAGAGGCATGGCTTGTTTATCATTCTGGTTTAAATTGCCTCTCTTATGTACTAGTATTTATATGTATAACAAATGGGGACTGGCTAATTATGTGGTTCTTAGTAGGAATTGAGTCTCTGCTGGAACCAGCCCAATCTCTGCCCACTATTTATAGCCTTCATATGTCCCAAATTTTCCAGTTCTGATTTCAAATATTCTATCCCACTGTCTCCAGAAGTACACTTTATGCTTGTCAGACCACATGTCAATTTATGGTTTGAGAAATATAGTCACAGTATTATAACTGCCACCCCAAACACCACATTTTCTGACTGTGAGATTGGAATCCTGCCTTTTCAAAACAAATTGGACATACTTCGGAAGTGTAAAAAAAGATCTTTTCTTCTCCAGATTTTCTTGGTAAGCAGTTGACTCAAGACTTCACCTAAAAACCATGCAGATCTGGGATTAAATGGCTATAATAATAAAGAGCTTGATGACAATTGTTCCTGAGACGGTACCTTTTGCAGAGAATGTGACCAATCGATAGAGTAAACAAATAGTTTGAATGGGTATATGGAGATTTTCTTTCTGTAAGTTACAGAACTCTGATCTAAATAGGTTGTGTTTCTTCCCCATCATATATGAAGGCAGAACTTTTGCTGCATGAAGTGATAAAGGGGCAGATTTCTAACACTGTTTAGTCCCTTTTTTGTATTGGACAAGATGCTGGACCATTTATCTTAATCCTCTGAAGAGCACCAGGGCATGGGCAGTATAATCTTCATGTCCCAGATGGGGGAATAAAGTCTGGGAGATTAAGAAGCATTCTTGGCTCACTCAGATGGCAAGCAGTATAGTTAGAACCAGAACTCGGGGCATTCTGACTACCAAAAAAAACCCCCAACTGTTAAGTCGCTCAGTCTTGTCTGACTCTTTGCAGCCACATGGACTGTAGCCCAGCAGGCTCCTCTGTCCATGGAATTCTCCAGGCAATGGGAAAAATCCCTTCTCTAGGGGATCTTCCCTACCCAGGGATTAAACCCAGGCCTCCCGCCTTGTAGGCAGATGCTTTGCCATCTGAGCCAAAGGGAAGCCCATGTCTCTATGAATCAGGGCTTCTTACATTACTCTTCATTTTCCCCAGGATGATAATAGATGAAATTTAACTGAAATCACATCCCATCAGCCCCAAGTTCCCCATTATTTGTTGAGATATTTGCAAATGTAACCAGCATGATAAATGCTCTGTTGCCTTTGTCACCGCTTCCTGCCGTGTGTCACAATGCTGGTGTAGATGTCTGCGTTTTGGGGGGCAGGTTGTGAGTAGGAGTGTTTGAAGGCCACATAGAGAGAGTGTCTTATCCAAACTAATGCCTTATCCATGGTGAAGCCCTCCAGTGGCTCTGCACGGCTGGACCAAATCTGGTATTTGCAACAAACAGCACATGAGTGTACTTCCATGTGTCTCAGAAACCAAGGGACAGCTTCCTTCCCCATGTCTCCCTTCCTCACAAATCCCAACAGATATCACTACTAGAATTAGTACAAGATGGTGACTGCTGGCTCTAGAAAACCCAAAGTCTTTTCACATATGGCAACCTTTATTCAGTCTATGGAAGATGATCTCAATAAAATGCATAGAAATTTAAAGATGTGGGGTATAACTTCTGTAAGAGGAATGGTTCTAGGATCTAGAACAGTGCCTCATCCAAAGTGAGTGCATTGTTGAGTAAATGAATGAGTTAAGAACTCAACGACTCTTTCCAGTTACATTCCAGAGAAGTCCACAGACTATTGTAGCATCTCATAAACTGGCAGTCATGATGCCCCAGGCAGAGAAGAGTCTTGATTAATCCTTTGCTGAGTGTGGTTAGAGGTGGTTCTATTTTCAGAGGGGCTTCCCTGGTGGCTCAAGCTGTAAAGAATTCACCTGTAATTTGGAGACCCAGGTTCAATCCCTGGGTCAGATAGATTCCCTGGAGAAGGGATTGGCAACCCACTCCAGTATTCTTGCCTGGAGAATCCCATAGACAGAGGAGCCTGGTGGGCTACAATCCTTGCGATCACAGAGGTCCCTAGATGCCACAGGAAGCATGCCATCTGTGGAACTGAGATATCCCAGCACCTTGTGGGGTCCTGGCATTTAATAGTCAGGTCATAGCACAATATCTGTGCCATAGCTTAGCAATGACTAAGAGAATCACAACTCTGTTCTTGATTATGGAATATCCATAAATAGAAAAACTACCTATTAAAAAATATTGCTTTAGACTTAGTTGTTGAGAGAGCCAAGACAAATAACATGTGATCTTCCTGGTTACAATGATCACTTTATTGATGTTGCTGGAAGCTTTGCTTTATGAATAATTTTCTCCCACCTCCCCGTGAGGGTGCACTGAAGTGGCTTCTTGGGAAAACACTGGTAGAATTGAATGCTTATGGCTTTTAAGCTGCTGGAACACTCTAAACAAAGTAAGTTACCGTTAGATAATCCAAAAGATTCTTAGAGAAACTGGGGCTGTATCCTGACTAAGCTGTTATATCTTTTCATTTTAAAACTAAAATTATGCCTGCCTCTGGGAAAGAAAAAGAAGAATTTGAGCATAAAATCAATAAAATGACTTCCAATTAGTCAGATACACTTGAGGTACTGTGCTGTTTATTTTAGAAGGGAGAAGAAAGCAAACAAATAGAGGGTTGTGGCCAGTTTTCTTTGCTGAACTGTAAGAGAGATTATTCAAAGAAAAAAAAAAGGATCATAAATTCTTGCCTTTTGAATATGGCTGGAAATCCATCATCATTTTGAAACCCTTTCCACCACATGGCATCATGCTGGTAAACTTTGGAGTGAATCCCTGTCCAGAAGAGTAAGACTCCAGCCTCCACCAGTTATGGCAAAGACTGGAATTTAAAAAAAAAAAAAAAAAATGGAGGCAGCATTCTGTTTTTATTTGCTCTGTATTTAGTAAGACAGGATATATTTTAAAAATCACTTTGCTAGAGTGAGAAGTGAGGATTTGTGGATTAAATCCCTTTTTTTTAATTGTGGTAAAAGTCACATAATATAAAACATACTATTTTAATCGTATTTAACTGCACAGTTCAATGGCGCTAAGGACATTCACATTGTTGTGCAATTCTCCCTGACATCCATCTCACGAATTTTTTACCTCCCTAAACTGGAATTCTGCCCCAGTTAAACACTTTAGGCCTCAGTCCCCTTTCCCACCCCCCACCCCCCATCTTCCAGCTCCTGGCATCTACCAATGTACTTTCTGACTCTATGAATTCGACTATTCTAGGTACCTCATATAAGTGGAATCAAACAGTATTTGTCTGCACCTAATGTATATTGGCAGAGAAGGCGATGGCACCCCCACTCCAGTACTCTTGCCTAGAAAATCCCATGGATGGAGGAGCCTGGTAGGCTGCAGTCCGTGGGTTCGTGAAGAGCTGGACATGACTGAGTGACTTCACTTTCACTTTTCACGTTCACGCATTGGAGAAGGAAATGGCAACCCACTCCAGTGTTCTTGCCTGGAGAATCCAAGGGATGGGGAAGCCTGGTGGGCTGTCGTCTATGGGGTCACGCAGAGTTGGACACGACTGAAGCGACTTAGCAGCAGCAGCAGTGTATACTGGAATGCATTTTTTAAAAATTTGGAATATTATTGCTTTACAATGTTGTGCTAGTTTCTGCTGTACAGTAAAGATGGATTAACTCTTAATAGAAGTGAATTAAGCTTTTCCCTTTACCTCCCAGAGGGTGGTCCCCACCACAAGATGAAGAAGTGATCAGTTACCCAGGGATGGGCTTGACAACTGCTATATGAGTAGAGACTGGTTCTACACCCAGGGGTCTCTCATAGAGGTAGTCACGGGAGGGATTCTCTCCTGCTGGTAAACTACTATTCCATCTGGCAAGGAGGTTAGAAAGAAAGGGAAGTAGAAGATGGGCACCAAGGAAGTGGGGTGATATGTGCCAGGCTACAGTGCACACTAGCCAACGTCCCTTCTAAATGGGACTGTCAGGCTCCCTGGTTTGCACCCATCATTTCCATCATCTTCAATCCACCACAAACCCAGATTTCGAGAGTAAGAAAGATGATCAAGGAATGAAAAAAGTGAATGTTTAAAGGGAAATTTGTAGCAAAATTGGTCTGGTTCTGTAAAAGAGACTGAAAAAATGATTGAATGATTTGACTGAATTTCCTGGAAACTGATGGAGACGGAAATGGCAGCCCACTCTGGTATTCTTGCCTGGGAAATCCCATGGACAGAAGAGCCTGGTGGGCTCCATCAGGTCACAAAGAGTTGGACATGACTTAGAAACTGAGTATACACACCTGAAAATTGAATTTCCTATCGTCTAATTTTTCCCCTCACCTTGTAAAATAGTTTAAAGCTGTTGTATAGATTCACAACTTGCCTAATATTGTAGTTCTTTTTCTAAGTTTCATTCAACGATGCCAACTATTAAATGTTGTTGTTCAGTCACTTGGTCATATCTGACACTTTGCAACCCCACAGACTGCAGCACGCCAGGCTTTGCTATCCTCCACTATCTCTGGAGGTTGCTCAAGTTCATGTCCATTGAGTCAGTGATGCTGTCTAACCCTCTCATCCTCTGCCACCCTCTTCTCCTGCCCTCAATCTTTCCCAGCATCAGGGTCTTTTCCAATGAGTCGGCTCTTCGCATCAGGTGGCTAAAGTATTAGAGCTTTAGCATCAGTCCTTCCAATGAATATTCAGTCAACCCTGACTGAATATTCATTGGAAGGATTATTCCTTTATGATTGACTGGTTTGATCTCCTAAGTGTAGTTATAAGACGTGGACCTTGCTTGATGCTGCTGAACTTGAAATGTGGGCTTTCTGAGGAGGAAGGATGTTGATGATCGGATGGATTCCATTTTAAACTTTTAAACAGTTTTGTTTTCACATGTGGAAACACCAGCTGCAGATTTAGTACTCCACATGACGTTTGTAAAATCCAAAAGGAATTTGTTGGAAGATCATGAAGTTAGGTGACAACTCAGCAGAGTGCCTAGGATGCAGATGGCGCCCAGTCGGTGTTCGTGGGATGAGTGAGTGAGTGGCCAGGAGCACTTAGCATTCATTGAGGGGATGAACACAACAGTGCTCTTGACACAGCTATGGAACTCAATCAATGGGTGGCCTGAGGGAACATTTTACCATTACAATTTGTTATTGATACAGCTCACAGGACAGCTGCTCATTAGAAGACAGGGAATTAATGAGGCCAAGGATCTCCATTGAATGCCTCTAGGGGCCAGTTATCTTTGTTCTGTCCCAAGGCTGCATCCACCACCCATAACCTTTGCCAGCTGTCACACACCAGGGCATGCTCTTTGTCACACAGAGGCCCAGGAAGGAGACAGTGAGCAGATTAGCTCAGGCCCACTACCACTCAGGAGGAATAAAGCTACAGGCAAGCACTCTTTAGAGAGGACCATTGCAACAACGGAGTAAATGGAGAACAGTCTGTTTGGAGCCAACTGTGGCTGTCACCCCATGCTGCGGTTGCGTGTGTGCAGTGCCTAGCACAGTTGACTGGAGACACCCTAGCCATGTTTGCTGAATGTGGAGTCATTCCAAAGCCCTGACTCTAGCAAAACGCTCTGTACACAGAATTCAAAATGGACTTGGGCATATTATAACCACTTACCCCTTCCAGAAACCTCCTTTTGCTAAACCCATATATTTCAGAGGACTCCAGCATTACCTACTAACATTCCTGGAATAATGGACTAGTATATTTTCTTCCTGGCAAGCCTCACCTTGATCTGCATTATCATTTAGCCCCCATCTGAAAACACCATTCATTTAAATAAGCAATAGAGACTGAAATAAAATTCCATTCATGCTTAACTCTCCAATGTGGTTTGGAAATGCTTTCTTCTTCAGCCAGTCTTATGTTACATGCTGGATGGTCTTTTCTTTGACCACCTCATAAAAAAGGGCTCATAAATACTTTTCATGTGTTATTTAAACTAGCGGTACTCCCCGAGGCACTGCACTCCTATTTTTTTTTTTTTTTAATCCTTTGTGTATTTCTAAAGCATTTCTAAACCAGTAGCAGAGGTAAAAGCATATTCTAACTTTGAGAGGGCCATGTTCTATCACTATCAGGCCACAAATTTCCTTTACTGATAAAAGAATTTACTTCTCAGTGAAATGTTGCCTGACTTATATGTTTTCTTTCTAAAAATAATCTGGTGTGAACAGTAAGTGCCAGAGTTAGAATATAAGTGTCTTTTCTTAATGCTCAGAAATTGTGACTTTTCAGTACAAGGATGTTCTAGGATATTTTGCTAAACAAGAGCTTATTCTCTCACAACAGTCTTATTAACTTCTGAACAATAAGGCAGAGAAGATGGAGGGGTTGATGTTGCTCTGTATACAGGCTCATCAGGCTGTGTGTAGCATGGACTTGACTCAAACCTGAAACGGTCCATCTCCCCTTTCTAACATGGCTGGCACTTCACCATGCCCTGACTCACATGTTTCTTTCTCCCTCCAGTATCTTAGCTCTTGTATTTTCATTATGCTTGTCCTTCCCACTCTGAGATAAATTTTCATTGGCTGTACCACTGCATCCAACTACTATGTTCTTCATCTCAAGTTGACACGAATCCATCATTGCTCCCTACTCAGGTCATAGAATCATATCTATTAGAGTTAGAAGGGGGTTGACAGACCATCTAGTCTTTCCCTCTAAGTATAGAGATTCTTCCTTTGATAGTCCTCATGGATACCCCTTTAGTATTTGTTTCCATCATTTTAGGAACAAGTAGTTTTCAGCTTTGCAGGTTGTACTCCTATGGCTCAAACTGAAAGAGAGCCTAAACATGGATTGCATCTTCAACCTTTTGTTGGCACTTACCTTCAAAGTTTATGAACTCAGTGGAACTTTGTACCTAATTTTGCAAGACTAAGGATTTGAAAAATGTCAACTCTGGTGGTCTAACTGCCTTATTTGCAATCATCTTTCAATCTATATGGGCTTCCCTGGTGGCTCAACAGTGAAGAATCTGCCTGCAATGGAGGAGACCTGGATATGATCCCTGGCTCAGGAAGATCCCTTCGAGAAAGGAATGGCCATCTATATATTCCAATCCATATGAACAGATGTGACTTCTGGACAAACATGGACCCATATTTCAAGTTGCTTTCTGGTCTTACCTGGATTGGTTTTTCTTTAATTCATTTAGCAAATCTTTCTTTTCTCCTCCAGACATTATGCTAGGCACTGGTGGTACAGGCATGAACCAGACAACACTCCTGGTCTCGTAGAGCTTACCTCTGATGGGGTATTTAGACAACAAACATATAACATGTTCCATAGGTTCCTCAAACAAACTGAGCTTGGAAATTAACCTGACAGCTGCCTTCCTCTTTAACTCTTCACGCCCTGAAATCCTACATCCATGCTTCTCAAATTGTGTTCCCCAGAGTAGCGGCAGATCTGAGTCCTTGTTACTGGGTTGAAACATTGAGAACTGGAGTCTAGAAATCGATGTTTTCATAAGCCCTCTAGGTGATTCTGATGCATGCTCAAGTTTGAGAGCCTCTGTCTATGTGTAATCACTATATGGCAGTCCCTTGATATCTGCAGGGTATTGGTTCCAGGACCCTTGTGGATACCAAAATCTGTGGATGCTCAAGTCCCGTATATAAAGTGATTCAGTGCAGTGGGTTCTCTGCATCCACAGGTTCCACAGTTGGTTGAATCCATGGATGCAGAGCCTATGGATGTGGAGAGCCAAGTCTGCTGCTGCTGCTGCTGCTGCTAAGTCGTTTCATTCGTGTCTGACTCTGTGCGACCCCATAGATGGCAGCCCGTCAGGTTCCCCTGTCCCTGGGATTCTCCAGGCAAGAACACTGGAGTGGGTTGCCATTTCCTTCTCCAATGCATGAAAGTGAAAAGTGAAAGGGAAGTCGCTCAGTCATGTCTGACTCTTCGCGACCACATGGACTGCAGCCCACCAGGCTCCTCCGTCCATGGGATTTTCCAGGCAAGAGTACTGGAGTGGGTGCCATTGCCTTCTCCGAGCAAAGTCGAGAGCCTCTCATATTAGAGCTGTCACAGCCTCTTGATTTCTCTTTCTCTTCTCTAGTCACAAAGTCTTGTTAATCCTCCTTAGAATCCTCTTCCAGGCTTTCAATTCAGCCATTGGAATCTGCTAGGTTTTAAGTTCAGACCCTTATATCTTGCCTGGTGTAACTTCCTAATTGGCTTCTTCCCCATCATTTACTTTCTCTTCTAGTGCATCCTGCATACAGTCAACAGAGTTATCTTCCTAGGTTAAAAAAAATTTTCTTGTCCTGAAAAGCAGTAGTGATCAAACAAAAATTCCTGTTGTCTTCTGGTTACCTTCTGGATAAAATCTAAAATTAATGAGACACACAGAGGTCCTGAATTTCGAATGGAGCTGATGTCGCAGCCTTGCCTATGCACCCCTGTGCTTATTCCCTGCTTTTCCCTGACCGCTGAATACACCAGCTCTCTATTCCCTTTTGTGATTTTCTCTGCAAATAGCTCTTGGTTGTGACTATGCAATCACCACATCTCCTCCTATCCCAGAGTCCTGTCCCTGTCTTTTTCAGCTGGCAAAACTTTCCTGTTTCCAAAACTAGACTGAATGTCATCTCGTCTCTGAAGCCTTCTTTGACTTCTCCTGGGGGATTTACTTGCTCCCCTGACTCCCCATAGTGCTTTGTTCATATATAAGGGAAGCACAGCTGTGTTCAGTGTCCATTTTAATCAATGAAAATGTGAGACACAGAGACTGTATGCTTTGTCCAAGGTCACACAGCTGGACAACAGCAGGGTCAAGAATGAACCAAGGTCTCCTGGCTACTAATCCAGGATAGTATCTTCTGTGTTTACAAATCCTGTTTGTTGTGTTGAGTGGTGGGAGTAGCGAGAAATTTTTCTTTTCTTTAGACACTATCAGTGAAATCCAGGAGATTGTTTCTAATCCCACTTAAAGTGGGAGCCTTTGTTTTTGCTAAATTGAGAGCCGGAGAAACTTGAGGATCATTTTATGCTGCTGGAGTCTCCTGCTGAATTCCCATACTATCAAGGCTCTCTTACAACATCTGGCCACTTTACAGGGCATTTCATGGAGCAAATCAATTAACATAAAAAAAAAAAA
Source organism: Bubalus kerabau (assembly GCF_029407905.1). Lineage (NCBI taxonomy): Eukaryota > Metazoa > Chordata > Mammalia > Artiodactyla > Bovidae > Bubalus > Bubalus kerabau. Next base: position 36,897,288 of record NC_073637.1, read on the forward strand.
AAGGGCTGAGAGAAAGAAAATATTTGAATGGTAGTATAGCACTCTCCAAATTCCTGAATTGGGATGGCTGAATTGCACAAAACCTTGTAACTAATCACTTCTACATGACACAACTTATTCTTAAACAAAATATAAACATTTTACTTTCTAATTTAGAATGGGATCATCAGATTCTTTGAACCATAAACAAAATATAGATATTATTTAGTACCAGTATCCTTACCAATATTACTAGTTTATCCTTTCTCCGACAATGGGGTCTGAAACCAAGACTGTGGGTTGAGAAATTATGTTTAGCAGTTAAGACCCCAGGGGGGGTTCTTTTGAGGTGTAGTCACTGGATTCTGTCTAAATAGTGTGGAAGAATCTTGGCAATGGCTACTGAATCACTTAAACAGTGCTTGCTGAAAACACAGAAGCTATTTCCTGTTGTGACGTTGCTGCTGCTGCTGCTAAGTCGCTTCAGTCGTGTCCGACTCTGTGCGACCCCATAGACAGCAGCCCACCAGCCTCCCCTGTCCCTGGGATTCTCCAGGCAAGAACACTGGAGTGGGTTGCCATTTCCTTTTCCAGTGCATGAAAGTGAGAAGTGAAAGTGAAGTCGCTCAGTCGTGTCTGACTCCTAGCGACCCCATGGACTGCAGCCCACCAGGCTCCTCCATCCATGGGATTTTCCAGGCAAGAGTGCTGGAGTGGGGTGCCATCACCTTCTCCGAGTTGTGATGTTAAGTCCTGGTAAAATCACTTCAAATCAGTTGTTTCCACAGAGACTCAGTAAGTGTGTGCACACACACAGAATTGTAAAGTCACTCATTTATCTCTGTTTTGAGCATGTAAACATCACAATGCTGATATATCTGAAGTACCCAGAATAGTGTTTGATGCATAGTAGGTGCTCTTATACATAGGTTGTCAAATTAATAAAGGAGTATGATTAAAGAGGGGCTTCCCTGGTGGCTCAGACAGTAAAGAATCTGCCTGCAGTGTGAGAGACCTGGGTTCGATCCCTGGGTCAGGAAGATTGTGCTGGAGAAGGGAATGGCAACCCACTCCAGTATTCTTGCCTGGAGAATTCCATGGACGGAGGAGCCTGGTGGGCTACAGTCTATGGGGTCGCAAAGAGTCAGACATGACTGAGCAACTGACCCTTCACTGTGATTAAATAATAGTGTTGGTGCTCTAATGGCTGATTAATCTAGTGTCACTATTTGATAAATTCTGTGATATTTTGGAAAGAACCTAATTACTTCGATTTGAAGAAATCCTCACCCGTAATGAAAGAGAAGAGCCCTTCTCTTATGGGGCTGGTGTAAGAATGAAATGACATTTATGAAGGGGCTCAATCACTAATTAGCAGTTTTATAGAAATAAATATATTTAACTTGAGTCCATTTCTTTATCTATTAAACTGGGCTTCAAATGTCTGGCTTCTGACTCTCCTAGGGTCCAAAACGTCATAAATGTGACCATACTGTGAAATAGATGACCAGTCCAAGTTCGATGCATGAAACAGGGCACTCAAAGCCGGTGCACTGGGACAACCCAGAGGGATGGGATGGGGAGGGAGGTGGGAGGGGCGTTTGGGACCAGGGGACACATGTACACCTGTGGCTGATTCATATCAATGTATGGCAAAAACTACCACAATATTGTAAAGTAATTAGCCTCCAATTAAAGTGGATAAATTACTTTTTTTCTAAATGTGACCATACTTACTAAGCTGCCAGCGCCATAGAATGTAAGATGCTGTTGTCACACACCTCTGTTAAGAGTTGACAAGCCAGTGTCCTTCCCAGGCACCTATCTTGACCAAAGTGAGGAGCATTAATGAATATGACTTTGAGATCACAAGGTTTGTTTTGTTTTTATTCATCTCTCAAACTCAACTGAAAGTACTATTAAGTACCTTTTAAAAAATTAAAGGGTCTTCACTATCACTTAATTGATATTAACAGTGCTGAGAGTAGAGGAGAATTTTCCCAGTATTCCAGTTAATGGGAAAGGGTTTCCCTTCTTTTATCCACTCATGGAACCTCTTGGAAGGAGACTTTTTAATCTAGTTATTTAACATACTCTTTCCCTAGTCCTTTCTCACTAGACATTGCCTGCTCCGGACACACACACACAGATATTGAAGTGATGCAGGCTTCACACTTTGTTTCTCTCTCTCCTTTCCCTAAGTCTTTTTTCATGCTGTGGATGGTAACGGACTATATATACTCTGTTGGAAATGAGACCATAGCAGTAATTCCAACAGAGAACTTCACTAGTTTGAAAAATTGAGCCAAGCTGCTTGACTTTCTAAACATTCCATCACATTAATACCTTGTAGGTCCATGGGGACCTTCCTCTAAATCTCTCCAAACACTTGCTCAAGTTTGGTTAATCCTCAGTGTAGCCATAGTGAGACATTCCCACATGTTGAAGGGGCTGTGAATGAAGCCCCCATCTAGGCCAGGAAGCTGCTCAGGAACCCGGGTGGGAAAAGGAAGCTTCTACCCCGAGCTCTGTTATCCCTCAGCCCATGTGGGCACAGCCAGTGAAGCCGTGCAGCCAGACATGGGAAGAAGACAAGGAAGTTTGTTTCAAATCAAAATAAACTTTCAGATGAAACAAGAAACGTATTGCTTTATTTTCCATAGCTGAAAGATTCTGTATTTGCCAAATGATAGAATCAAAAGACTCTGTCTGTAGTCAGCTGCTCTCTGTGGCCCCTGCTTGGAATTTCCCCTATGACCAAATTCATTATTAATAATGTTATTCAACAAACATTTACTGAGCACATTCCAGGCATTTGTCCTAGGTATTAGAAAAAATAAATGTGGACCAAACAGTATCTCTTGCCCTCAAGGAACTTGCTGTGTAAGAACTGAGAGAGACAAACAAATGATTAAAATAACATGGGAGAAATTTACATGCACCACACACATGCTTGTGAATTCGTTGTTCAGTCTTAAAAAAAAAAAAACACCTTCTTTCAGGAAGCCTTTCCTGAGTGTTCTCCACCTAAAATTAGTCCTCTGACTTTCCCTAGGTGTCTATCTGTGCTTCCCTTATGGTTCTTTTGTCTTCTTAATTATGATACCTTGCATTATCATTATGTACATACATTATTTTCCTTAGTAATCTAAGTCTCTTGAGTATTCTGAGCACCTAGCACAGTAACTTGTACACAATAGCCACTTAATTAATAAATGTGAGTTGAATGAATAAAGAATAAGTCAAAACTGGGCCAATAATGTAAGAGATGTTATACTTTAAAACATAACAATATAAACCTTTGCTCACCACTTTCTCTCTTGGTAGGAATGTAAATTGATGCAGTCACTTTAAAAAAACTAAAGATAGAACTTCCATATGATCCAGTTATCCCACTCCTGGGCATATATCCAGAAAAGATGAAAACTCTAATTCGAAAAGATACATACACCCCTATGTTCATAGCAATACTATTCACAATAAATAAGACATGGAAACAAAATGTCCATTAACAAAAAATGGATAAAGAAGATGTGGTACATACATACAATGGAATACTACTTAGCCATATAGAGAATGAAATAATGGCATTTGTAGCAACATGGATGGATCTAGAGGTTATCATACTAAGTGAAGTAAGTCAGAAAGAGAAAGACAAATGCCATATGATATCATTTATATGTAGAATCTAAAATATGATACAATGAACTTATTTGCAAAACAGAAACAGACCCACAGACATAGAAAACAAAATTAAGGTTACCAAAAAGGAAGGGGGGTGGGGAAGGGATAAATCAGAAGTTTAGAATTAGCAAATACACACTACTATATATGAAATAGATAAACAAGGATCTGCTGTACAGCACAAGGAAATATAATCAATGTCCTATAATAAACTATAATGCAAAAAAAAAAAGTCTCTCTGTGTATATACACGCACACACATATACATGCACACATACATATATATAATGTGTGTATAGCTAAATCACTCTGCTGTATACCTGAAACTAATACAGCATTTTAAATCAACTATACTTTAATTAAAAAAAACTTTGTTCAATAAATATTTCTAGTAGCTGGTCAGGTGTAGAAAGGGAAGGAAGGAGGAAGAACAGAAGGAAGGAAGGAAGTCTACATGTGTATGAGCTGAACATCTATAGGGAATTTTCAGCTATATGAGTGATAATTTTAAGGCAGTACCACTGATTTAAATGGATTTTTGTTCTTATAATTCACCTCCGTAGATAAACTGAACAACAAATGATGGGATTCCCAAATCATTCAAAGCTCAAATATCAAACTTAGGAAAGCTTATGCCCTATACTCTTTCCTGTTCAAAATTGGTATCTGGTGAATAAATTAGGACTATCTTTAATTTTCTAAGGGTAAATCTTTGGTGCCAAACCAGTCAATCTGGTCTATGTAAATGTGAGAAGAACTTGTAAATAACAAATGAAAATGTATGAGGGACAGTAGAAATCACAAAACTCTATAATATGAAGCAGAAAAGCCAAGGTGTGCATTAAAAAAAAATAGGCATAAGGAAAGATGTTAATTCTGGGAAATAACCGGCAGGATCCAGGTGTACAAATAAATGCCAGAGCCTAAGTGTATGGGTGATGACATAATATTAGCCATAATAGAATAAGCATGTGAGAAAAAGTGTCAATTCATTTTTTGGAGCGCCTTAACCATCTGGAAGCATGCTTACATAGAGCTTAGTAACCAAATGTTTAATTTTCCTTAGATGGTTGCAGGACACATTTGGAACTTAGAACTGTGGCCGCCTACTCTGCTGGGTCCTTCTCGTCTTACCAGGCTGGGGAGGTGGCTTTGCAGTGGGGTTTTGGCATGGTGGATGCATGGACCAGACTGGGGAGAAGAGGGGCTACGTTTTCCACCATGAAGAAGGTTGGAGGTACTTCGAATCCTACCGGGATTCCCTTTCAAGGAATACCTTGGACTCAACTGTCTTTTTCCTGATGGATCATGTTTTGGATCATCCCTTTCCAAGGATATAATCATGGCCTGTTAACATTTTTTTGGACTTTGATTTGGCTGGCAAAGATGCTGCTTTTGGAAACCTGTTTTCGCTTAATTTCATTTCCTCTTCCCTGTTAAGCACATCATTGGACCAGAAGAGCAGAACCTCTGATTTTTGAAAGTCTGTGTTCATTGCTGCTGCTCCATTCATTTTGGGGAGAAAACTGAAATACACTTCTGACTTGTGTGGTTCTCTTCACGGGTAAGCCAGAACCCACACCCCGACCTGCCTGAGGTAGTTAACATAAGCATGGAAACAATAGTCATTTAATACTATCATAACATTACATAAGTCATTTCCTTCCCTTCTAGAATGTGAAGGGATATATGAGAAGCAAAGAAAAACTCATATTTTCCACAGGCCTCCAATTACCCTTTCATCTGTCCCAGAATATGGAGGGTGATGTTAAAACCTTGTGTGAGAATCTGGCAGGGTTTTGTATGTGTGTGTTGTCTCTGGTCTGGTTTCTAAAACCAGTCTAGTGATCTGGAAGATTTGCCAGTAAGGGCCGATTGTTCCATAGGAGTCGTCAGTTTAATTCTTAGACAGTGGCTTTCCGTGCTTTTAAAGAATACAGAACATGGCATGGCAGGATTCCTGCTTACTCCCTTTTGGCAAGTGTGTTTGGCATCCATGCGACAAACAAATTAGTGGCACCTTTGGAAAATGCAGGAATTTTATGATCCGAGAGAAACATGATGAAAAGGAATGAAGAAAAGTCTGAGGGACTGAAATTTATTCTCAGACATGCAACTTCGTGAATCTAATGGGAGGCAGCTTCTCCATTGCTATCAAATAGGTAAAATGGATTGATTTCACGTATCCATTCACTTACCAGACATCTTTTGGGCTCCTACTACGTGACAGCACTTGTTCAGTTGTCAAGTCCAGTCTGACTCTGCGAGCCCATGATTACAGCACACCAGGCTCCTCTGTCCTCCACTATTTCCCCAAGTGTGCTCAAATCTGTGTCCATGGAGTCAGTGTTGCTATCTTACCATCTCATCCTCTGCAGGCCCCTTCTCCTGTTGCCTTTGATCTTTCCTAGCATCAGGGTCTTTTCCATTGGGTTGGCTTTTCACATTAGGCGGCTAAAGTATTGGACTTTTCAGCATCAGTACTTCCAATGAATATTCAGGGTTTATTTGCTTTAGGATTGACTGGTTTGATCTCTTTGCAGTCCAAGGGACTCTCAAAAGTCTTCTCCAGCACTATAATTCGAAAACATCAATTCTTCAGTGTTCAGCCTTCTTTAGTCCAACTCTCACGTCCATACATGACTACTGGAAAAACCGTAGTTTTGCTACATGGACTTTTATTGGCACTATGTGACCGTGCTGTTCTTACGCTAAGGATACACAGACAGACCTGGAGATCGTGCGCGTTTGGCTCCAGACCATTGCATTAAAGCAAATATCACAGTAAAGCAAAGCATACGAATTTCTCAGTTTCCCAATGCATGTGAAACTGTTGTATACACTTTAGTGCAGTCTGCTAAGTATGAAATAGCACTATGTCTAAAAAGTGCATAGGTTTTCATCAAAAATGCTCTACTGCTAAAAAGGCTGACCATTATCTGAGCCTTCAGCCAGCCATAATCTTTTTGCAATAGTAACATCAAAGGTCACTGGTCACAGATCACCCTAATAAATATAACCATAATGAAAAGGTTTGAAATGTTACAGAAATTACCAAAATGTGACACGGAGACACAAAGTGAGCAGATGACATTGGAAAAATAGTGCCAACAGAGCTGCTTGATGCAGGGTTGCACAAACCCTCAATGTGTAAACAACACAAACAAAAATGCAGTCCTTGTGAAGTTGAAGTAAAGCAAAGTACAGTATAGCGAGGTGTTCTTGTAAGAGTTAATAAAACTGTGCGTGCGTGCTCAGTTGCGTCGGATTCTTTGCGACCCTGTAGACTGTAGCCCACTAGGCTCCTCTGTCCATGGGATTCTCCAGGCCAGAATACTGGAGTGGGTTGCCATTTTCTTCTCCAGGGTATTTTCCTGACCCAGCGATCAAACCCGCTTCTCTTGTGTCTCCTTCATTGTCAGGTGGGTTCTTTACCAGCTGAGCTACCAGGGAAACTAGGGCTCTCCTGAAACTTTAAGTAGTGAGATCATACAGTAGTGAAGCAGTGTTTGATTTGAATAGAAAAAATGTTACCGGCACTCAACTTCCCTTTCAAAGTGAAAGTGTTGGTTGCTCAGTCGTGTCTGACTCTTTGCCATCTCCACGGACTGTAGCCGGCCAGGCTTCTCTGTCCGTGGAATTTCCTAGGCAAGAATACTGGAATGGGTTGCCATTGCCTTCTCCAAAAGTCACCATGAAAGTAATTAGAGATTGACATGGTTCTTTGAAAAAATGACAGTGATGTGATGACTGATATGCTTTTCGACTTTATAGCTGTTATCTTCCAGTGTAGCTTCTGGAAGAGGTGGAATGGATTATGATGGCACACGGTGTAAAAGAGATACGACATAAGCACAGGCTGTGCGTGTGGCAGCACTACTTCTGGGGAAGGATTTATTGGTCCAGCAAGGTGTTGGCTTCTATCCCTCAATGTGCCAACTGGAACCCTGGTACCACATCTCAGTCCCAAGCCTCTGATTCCCATCAGTGGGCTTTGCTGTTCTGACACATGTGCTCCGTGCAAAAGCTTATCATTGGCCAAAAGTGGCAGGACATGGCCAAGCTCACCACCTCCCCCCGCCTGCCTTCTCCCAGTGTCCTCGCTCATCATCATGCCCCCCATAAACCCAGCATCAAGCAAATAAGAATTTGCATAATCCTCAGACTCTGGGTATCTGTAAAACAGTAACAAAGTACTAAAAACATCTGGTGCTCACTGACAACAGGAGTGGCAGGTCTTGCCTAGAGCAGTCAAGGATCAGATCAGAGAGTAACTGGGCTTTGTAAATCGCTTCTCTCAGCATCCCCAATTCCCCACCCAATATAAGAAAAATAAAATTAATAAACACACACATGTGCACAGAGATTTTTCCCTCTTTTTTCACCATCTGATAGATATTGGGATAGATTTTGTGTCCCGGGTACTTGCCAACCAGCGGTTTTAGTGCTGATGTATTTGAGAAAGATGGCTATTATAGAATGGATTTCACTTAAATACCAATAAACAATAAGCCTCCTTCCATAACATTATTCAGCAGAGATGAAAGTTAATGCCATCTTCTCCCAGCCCGATGCCCAAGTCAAATATGATCACTAATTGGAATTTTTCACTGGATCGAAACAGTCAACATCAAGCAGTAGTCCTACCATTTCTTTTTCACCAAAAAAAAAAAAAAAAAAAAAGTGTTCTCATAAAAGGGAAGGGGAGAAATAATTAAAAGGATAAAAAACAGCCCTTAAATAGCATGTGCTCCCTTCTTTCCTATTGAGAAGAAATCGGATTCTCAGCTTGTTAATTAGCTTATAAATACAGGAGTTTCCTGGTTATTCTCTCTTTGGTGGCAGAGTGTGACTTTGAAGTCAGCTTCACTGTTGAGTGGTTGGACGTTGAGCTAATGAGATTTTACTGTTTTGAACAGCTGGTCAGATTTGGAGGTCCCTCGAGCCTAAAGGCAACTGCTGATTTACAAGGATCCTGTAATATACGCAGTCGTGGCTGATGCTTTTGTTGTTGATTTAGGCTGGAGCAAAGGTGTAGATTTTGTGATGCCATAAAAACGTCAAGTGATTGATTTGAGAATATGTAATACCTATAGGTAGCCCCCACTAGGAGCCAAGCATCTTGTGTGGCTCATATTCAAGACTGTTTTAGGAAGGTTTGGGTGTTCAATGTGCCCTGTGTTTTAGAGGAGGCCACTCTGGATGAATTGGCTGTTTACAGCTGGGTGGAGCTGCAAAGAAGCCTTTGAAAATTCAGACTCCCTCCTCTCCCTTCCTTGTTGTTAAGGATGTTAAAAACAAATTCCAGAACTCATATCTTGTTACCTCTACATCTGTGTATCTCTGAAAAAAACAGACATGTTCTTCAAAAGATAAACATCATAATTCTTTGCTATCATCTAATACCTAGTCCATCTTCTTTTTGTTTTTTTGAATTGTCCTGGAAGTATCTTTTAAAACTGTTTTGTTCATCCCAGGATCCACACAAAGTTACTCATTATCATTTGGTTGTTAAATCTCTTCATCCAGAATAGTGTCCTCTGAGGTAGATACTTTTATTCCCATTTACAGACAGGAAAACTGAGGCCCAAAAGAACCCACAGGGAATGAGAGGAGACAATGGTCTCTCAGAACCCAAATCCCTTCCTATACTGCCTCCTTCCTTTTCCTGGCACATTCATTCTTCCTGTTGAGGTTGGGTTGATTTACTCTCTTCCTTTCCACCTTACTTTTTATTATTATTATTATTATTTATTTATTTTTGGCTGTGCTGGGTCTTTGTTGCTGGTGAGTTTTTCTCTAGTTGTGATGAACAGGGACTCCTCTCTAGTTGCAGTGAATGGCTTTCTCATTGCAGTGGCTTCTCTTGTTGCAGAGCATTGGCCCTAGCCTGTGGGCTTCAGTAGTCATGGCTCCTGGGCTCTAGAGCACAGGCTCAGCGGTTGTGGCGCAGGGGCTCAACACTGTGTGGCGTGTGGGATCCTCATGGATTGAACCTGTGTCTCATGCTCTGGCAGGCAGATTCCTTACCACTGAGCCACTAGGGAAGCCCTCCACCTTCCTATTTGATCCTCATTGCACCTTAGTAGAATTTCAGATCAGAGTTCAGCTTGTATTGCATTCCTGTTCCATGTGATTGGAGCTTTTTCCTGAATTATTTCAGAATAAAGAGAGGCTGAATCAAAAAAAAGTCATGCAGTTTGTTCTAGAGCTTGGAGGTACGGTGCTGCTGTTTCCCTTGGTCACTTCCAGAATCTTGCTGGGTGCTTCAGTCAGCTCCCTGGTTCTTTATGGGAGAAGTGGAAGCTGCTGCTGAGGAGATGAATAATTCCCTGGTGGCTCAGATGGTTAAGAATCCTCCTGCAACATGGGAGACCTGGGTTCAATCCCTGGGTTGGGTAGATTCCCCTGGAGGAGGGCATGGCAGCCTACTCCAGTATTCTTGCCTGGAGAATCCCCATGGACAGAGGAGTTTGTGGGCTACAGTCCATGGGGTCACAAAGAGTCAGACATGACTGAGTGACTATGTGCACAGCACACACAAGACAAGTTTATTTCTCTATTCTTTTACAGAATTAGAGACAGGGCTTCTGTATTAAAGCCTCTAGTCTAGGTGCATATTAGAGACAGAATTTATGAATCATGTGTTCACTAATATCGGTTCAGAAAATAGAAGTTCCTTTCAGGTACCAGTGAGAGCAGAGAGAGAGCCCCCCTGCTGCTCCCCTCACCTTGGTGGGGTGGTGGGATCAAAGGAAAACACAGGAAATATTTCCCACATCCATAAAAACCTAGGCTTTACCTCTCTTCATCTGGTCCAGCATTCCATCTCTCCCAGAGGCAACCCTACCCCAGTCCCACCCTCAGCCATGCCCTCGCATCCTGTCGAGGAACTGTGGTGTGTTTGAAACCCCAGTGCTGAGGTCTGCCTTGGCTGCTGCCTCTGGGTCTCCTCCACTGATGTGCTCATTTCCCCTCTCAGCCCCCAACCCCTCGCCCTTCCCGAAGCTGAGCCCTGCCTGAGGTTGCCCCCGTGCTGTGGCATGGTGCACTTCAGACTTCCTGTGTGCTTTTACACCGAATGGGCCTGAGTTTAAACCACAGGTCAGCCGCTTATGCCCCATAGGATCTTGTGCCAGCCCCCTACTCCCATCATTCCAGTCATGCTGTGCCTGCTTTCTGATGGCAGACCCAGGATGGGAAGATCTAGCCCGCTGGTTTAGGGCAGCTAGGTCTTTTTTAAAAATATGTTTATTTGGCTGCACTGGGTCTCTGTTGCAGCACATGACCTTCATTGTGGCATGGAATCTTTTAGCTGAAGCATGAGAACTCTTAGTAGCAGTATGTGGGATCTAGTTCCCTGACCTAGGATCAAACCCTGGCCCCACAGCCTTCACTGGCAGCATGGAATCTTAGTCACTGGACCACCATGGAAGTCCCAGCCCTATTTGTAGTCTCCATTATCATAGAGAAACTGGTGTAATTTTTTTTCTCATTATCTTTCCAGAGTACTAATCCTCAGACTCTAGTTAGTGATATTTCTTTGTAATAATCATAATTTTATTTGCTGCTAAGTCGCTTCAGTCGTGTCCGACTCTGTGTGACCCCATAGACGGCAGCCCACCAGGCTCTCCCGTCCCTGGGATTCTCCAGGCAAGAACAATGGAGTGGGTTGCCATTTCCTTCTCCATGATTTTATTTAGGTGACATAAAATACCTATTCTTCCATGTAAAACCTGGCACTTCTTCTGTTCATTCCTAAATATCCCTCTCTTGAATTTCTAGTAAGTTTTCATTTATTTGCCCAGTAATAGAGGGTCTAGAAATCCTCTAACAACTTATAGCTAACCCGGGCGAGCTGATGGCCAAGGGCTTGGGTGCTGCTGAACTCTGCTTGAAAGTGGCTACACAGAGAGCCAAATTGTGAGGTTGGGCATAGTCCTTCAGACTGCCAAGTCTGCTGAAGACTCATGCAAGTCACTGAAAGCTATTATACTTGCAGCTGTGCTTTATTACAGGCAAAGGATACAGACTAGAATTAGTCAAAGGAAGAGGTGTGTAGGGCAGAGTCTGGGAAGGTCCAAACACAAAGCTTCCATCATCCTCAAGAACGTGTTACTCCTGGGCGTCAGCATGTCACAGTCTACATGGAACATTGCCACCCAGGGAGGTTCGCCTGAACTTCAGCGTTCAGGGTTTCTATCAGGGCTTCATTACATAGGTATGATTGAGTGGTTGCCCACACGGTTGATCTCAACCTCCTGGTCAACTGCATGATCTAAAGCCTTCACTCAAAAGCACATGCTTGGTCTCTTTCAGAAAGCTGGTCACACCAGATGTTAGGGTGTGTCAGAAATATACAGTAATCTGAGGTGTGAGCTGGCCACCTTTCATCTGGTGTGGCCAGCTTTCTCCCTGAACAAAGACCCTCCTATCACAGATGACATCAATTCCCTACCAGGAACTGAGGGCAAAGGCCACACCTCTTATTGGGAAAGTCCACATTCTTTACCAGACAGTGACTTAGCAAGTCTCTTTTCTGTGCTCACTCTTCAATTTCTGGGGCTGTTTTCCTGGCAAGTCAATTAAAATAAACCAGCAAAGCTGTTATTCTCTAACACTTCCCTTTAATCCTTGGACCCAAACATCATCACTTGCCAGATTAATGTATATGGCATTGTATTAATTCACCTAGCACAGTATGTAGGACAAAGTTGGCATTCAGTAGACCAGAAGTTCTAGTCTGTAAGCCCCCTGAAATCATATGTAAAACTTTGCAAGTATGTTTACATTTGGGTTTGGGTGGGGGAATCAGGGTTCATATATTTCATCAGATTTCAAAGAGGTCTATGTTCCATAAAAGTTGGAGCCCTCCTGGCCTAGATAAAAGTGAGTTCTCTCCCCACACATCACCACTGTTGGGCTGTTTCTTCATGAGCTCTAGGAATTTTGTTTGCTAAGAGAAGGAAGCACGGAGGAGACAGTGCCTGGGCTGGCAGTGTAAAGGCAGTTTTGCTATCTTGGTTTACAAGGCTTCTTGGGTTAATTCTAGAAGCATCAAAGCAACCGTTTCTTCTGTCTTTCCTGTGCTCTGCAGGCCAAGAGTTTCTGGTGCTAAAATAAACAACTGGTAGTTTCATTAGACTCCACAGAAGGAAGGAAGAAGTTTATGTTTCATACTTTTACATTATATAACAACATTACTATGCGATCTTCAATTCTTCAATCTGTTTACTTAAACTTAAAAAACAGTACTAATGCTATAAATGGAATAAATCATGTCCAAACCTGAGCATTTCTAATAAACATGCAGCCAGTAATATAGCCCCTGAAATAATAAACCACTTACCCTTGACGGTCAAGAGATATATAGAAAGAATAGATAAAGATCTCATCACCTTTAGATTTCATTAAACTACAGCTAGCTCGGGGAGGGGAGGAGAGAGGTTCTACTTATTTTAAACTATAGAAAAAAATTCCACACATTTTATTTTGCATCCTTCAAAGCTTTTATATAATCATGAAAATTACAATGTGTTTGTCCCAGTCAGGACTCAACTTTGTTTTATTTTATGGAGAAGAAGAAATCTGGCTAATTTTCAGTTTGCTCTGTTTAGTTATTAAAACATCTTGGCTCTTATCAGACAAGGAAATAAGTATTTGATGCTCAGTAATCCTGAGTCATTCAGAGGCATTAATTGAGTTCCGCCCAGCACATGATTCAGTAATATATTCTGAGGGGATACATATGAAATAATTACCCTTGAAATGCATCCAGTTTAGTGGAAAAGATTAGTGGTTCTCAACACACAGCATTTTACTATAGTTATTGATTTACATGTCTTTATTGTGGACTGTTTTAAAATCCCAATGAATTATTTTTGCATAAATAGAAAAATCTATTCTAAAATTCATATGGAATCTCAAGGGGCCTCTAAGTGAAGTATAGTGAAGTGAAGTCGCTCAGTCGTGTCTGACTCTTTGGGACCCCATGGACTATAGCCTACCAGGCTCCTCCATCCATGGGGTTTTCCAGGCAAGAGTACTGAAGTGGGTTGCCATTTCCTTCTCCAGGGGAACTTCCTGACCCAGGGATTGAACCCAGGTCTCCTACATTGTAGGCAGACGCTTTACTGTCTGAGCCACCAGGGAAGCCCCAAGGGGCCCCTAATAGCCCCCCAAAATCCTGAAAAAAAGTTGGTCTTATATTTCCAGATTTTAAAACTTAATACAAAGATAAACTAATCAAAACAGCATGGTACTGGCATAAAGACACAAGTATAGACCAATGGAATAGAATAGAGAGCCCAGAAATAAACTTTCACATATACCGTCAAATGATTTTCAATAAGGGTGCCAAGACCATTGGAGAAAGATCAGTCTTTTTAAGAAATGGGGCTGTAGAAACTGAATATCCACATGCAAAATAGTGAAGTTAGACACTTACCTCACATGACATGCAAAAATTAACTCAAAGTAGATCAGAACATTAAAGCTCAAACTATAAAACTCTTAGAAAAAAACAAAAGAGAAGCTTCATGACAATGAACATGGCAGTGAGATAGTGTTTTAAGCTCTAGTAGAGAAGAGCAGTCAAGTACAGGGCTAGAGTCAGAGACCTGGGCTCTGACCCAAGACCACCACTTTCTACCTGTGTGATCTTAAGCACATTACCTACTCTCTCTAGGTTTCAGCTTTCTCCTCTGTAAAAAGATGACAATCATGAAGCAGTAGTGGCAATTAGATAAATTAATGCAGGTAATTAATCAGTGCTAGTATCTGGCATAGAATATATGATCAATCATTCCTGTCCATCTGGGGTAAGTGGGAGGTGGCATAAAATAGTAGTTAAGTAGGTAGGCTTTGGAGTCAGATTTTCTAAGTTCATATTCTTGTTCTGTTCTTTACCAGCTCTGTGACTTTGGCAAATACTGTACATTTCTACAACTAAGAATTTTTTTTAAAATTCTGAATACTAGAATTAACAACAGTACTCATTAAATTGTAATGATCAAATGAAAGAACCCCCTTGTCTAGCTCTTAGAAAAATAGCCCTCTCCAGTATTCTTACAGTGCTCAGCACAGCATTGGACAAAGAGTACATGCTCATAAAATGAGCCATCATGCTGCCCTAAATAATGGTTTTTAGGAAGTGCTTAATGACAAGGGTAAACAGTAATCATAAGCTGTCAGGAAAAACAGCATGTGCATACCCTAATTCAAAAATAACTTTACTGCTAAAAACATTAACCATCATCTGAGGCTTCAGCAAGTTGTAATCCTTTATGCTAGAGAAGGGTCTTGCCTCTATATTGGTGGTGTTGACTGATCGAGGTAGTGGTTGCTGAAGGTTGAGGTGGTGTGGCAGTATCTTAAAATAACAGTGAAGTTTGCCACATCGATGGACTCATCCTTTGAGGAAAGATTTCTCTGTAGCATTCAGTGATGTTTCATAGCATTTTACCCACATGAGAACTTCTTTCAAAACTGGAGTCGATTCCCTCAAGCCCTGCAGCTGTCTTATCAACTAAGTTTATGTCATATTTTACATCCCTTGTTGTCATTTCAACAGTCTTCACAGCATCTTCAGCAGGAGTAGATTTCATCTTAAGAAACTACTTGCTTTGCTTAGCCATTAGAAGCCACCCCTCATTTGTTAAAGTTTGATCATGATAATGCAGCAATTCAGTCATGGCTTCAGGCTCCACTTCTAGTTCTCTTGCTATTTCTACTACTTCTGCAGTTATTTCATCCATTGAAGTCTTGAACCCCTCAAAGTCATCCATGAGAGTGGAAATCGGCTTCTTCTAAACTTCTGTTGGTATTTTGACCTCTTCTCATGAATCCCTGCTGGTTCAGATGGTAAAGAATTGGCCTGCAATGCAGGTGACCTGGGTTCGATCCCCAGGTCTGGAAGCTCCCCTGGAGGAGGAAATGGCAAACCACTCTAGTATTCTTGCCTGAGAGATCCCATGGAGAGAGGAGTCTGGTGGACTACAGCCCATTGGGTCATAAAGAGTTAGACAAAACTGAATGACTCACACACACACATGAATCACAAATGTTCTTTATGGCATCTAGAATACAAATTCTTTCCAGGAGGTTTTCAGTTTATTTTGCACAGATCCATCATGGGAATTACTGTCTATAGAAGCTGTGTAGGTGTGTTAGTTGCTCAGTCGTGTCTAATTCTTCAAGATCCCATGGACTGTAGCCCGCTTGGCTTCTCTGTCTATGGGATTCTCTAGGCAAGAATACTGGAGCAGGTTGCCATGCTCTTCTCCCGGGGAGTCTCCCTGATGCAGGGATTGAACCTGGGTCTCTTATGTCTCCTGTTGGCAGGCAGGTTCTTTACCACTTGTGTTGGTTGCTCAGTCGTGTCTAATTCTTTAAGATCCCATGGACTGTAGCCTGCTTGGCTTCTCTGTCTATGGGATTCTCCAGGCAAGAATACTGGAGCAGGTTGCCATGCTCTTCTCCAGGGGAGTCTCCCTGATGCAGGGATTGAACCTGGGTCTCTTATGTCTCCTGTTGGCAGGCAGGTTCTTTACCACTAGCACCACCTGGGAAGCTATAACCTTACAAAATATATTTCTAGTAAGACTTGGAAGTCAAAATTACTCCTTAATCCTTGGGCTCTAAAATGGATGTTGTGTTATCAGGCATGAAAACAACATGAATCTTGTAATTTCTATTAGAGCTCTTGAGTGACCAGGTGCATTGTCAATAAGCAGTAATATTTTGAAAGGAATCTTTTCTTCTGAGCAGTAAGTCTTAATAGTGGACTTAAAATACTCAAGAACCCTGTTGTAAACAGATACGCTGTCATCCAGGCTTTGTTGTTGCATTTATAGAGCACAGGCAGAGTAGATTGAGCATAATTCTTAAGGGCCATAGGATTTTTGGAATGGTAAATGAGCATTCCCAGGTGGCTCAGTGGTAAAGAATCTGCCTACAATGCAGGAGCCATGGGTTTGATCCCTGCATCAGGAAGAACCCCTGGAGAAGGAAATGGTAACCCACGCCAGTAGTCTTGCCTGGGAAATCCATGGACAGAGAAGCCTGGCAGGCTTCAGTCCATGGGGTTGTACAGAGTTGGGACACAACTTAGTGACTGAGCACGCACCCAGGCAAGTGAGCATTGGCTTCAGTTTCAAATCACTGACTGCATTAGCCCCTAACAAGACAGTCAGCCTGTCCTTGGAAGCTTTGAATTCTCCTCTGTAGCTATGAAGTCTAGATTGCATTTTCTTCCAT
The DNA here is from genome assembly GCF_029407905.1 of Bubalus kerabau. Classification (NCBI taxonomy): domain Eukaryota; kingdom Metazoa; phylum Chordata; class Mammalia; order Artiodactyla; family Bovidae; genus Bubalus; species Bubalus kerabau. The sequence continues at coordinate 36,914,208 of NC_073637.1, forward strand.
AAAAAGGCTATTCTATGTACATCAAAAGCCTGTTGTTGCCACCTTCATGAATTATCCTAGCTAGATCATCTGGTTAACTCGCTGCAGCTTCTGTGTCAGCACTTGCTGTTTCGCTTTGTACTTTTATGTTATGGACAATGGCTTCTTTCGTTAAACCTCATGAACCAACCTCTGTTATCTTTAAACTTTTCTTTTGCAGCTTCCTCACCTCTCTCAGCTTTCACAGAATTGGACAGAATTAGGGCCTTGCTCTGGATTAGGCCTAGGCTTGAGGGAATGTTGTGGCTGGTTTGATCTTCTATCCAGACCACTAAAACTTTCTCCGTATCAACAATAGGGCTGTTTCACTTCCTTATCATTCCTGTTTTATTGGAGTAGCACTTTTAATTTCCTTCAAGAATTTTTCCTTTTCATTCACAACTTGGCTTTCTGGCACAAGAGGCCTCACTTTCAGCCTATCTTGGCTTTCGATATGCCTTCCTCACTAAAATTAATCATGTCTAGCTTTTGATTTAAAGTGAGAGATATACAATTTTTCCTTTCACTTGAACACTTAGAGGCTGTTGCACTGTTATGAATTGGCCTAATTTCAATATTGTTGTGTCTCAGGGAATAGGGAGGCTTGAGAAGACGGGGAGAGACATGGGAACAGCCAGTTGGTCGAACAGTCAGAACACACAATATTTATTAGGTTCGTTGTCTTATATGGTTGTGATTTGTGGCACCCCAAAACAATTACAATAGGAATATCAGAGATCACTGATCACAGATCACCATAATAAATACAGTAATAGCCAAAAAAAACTTGAAATACTGTGAGAATTACCAAAATGTTGTACAGAAACATGAAGTGAGCAAATGCTATTGGGAAAATGGTGCTGATAGACTTGTCTGATGCAAAGTGAAAGTCGATCAGTTGTGTTTGACTCTTTACAACCCCATCCAACTATACAGTCCATGGAATTCTCTAGGCCAGAATACTGGAGTGGGTAGCCTTTCCCTTCTCCAGGGGATCTTTCCAACCCAGAAATCGAACTGGGGTCTCCTGCATTTCAGGCAGATTCTTTACCAACTGAGCTATCAGAATGCAGGGTAGCCACAAAACTTCATTTGTAAAAAATGCAATTATCTGCAAGGTATAATAAAGTACAGTAAAATGAGGTATGTCTGTATATTAGTTCCAGGTGTAAAACATAATAATTTGATATTTGTATGTATTGCAAAGTGATCACAGCAGTAAGTCCAGTTAACATCCAACGCTGCATATAGTTACAAATTTATTTTTCTTGAGAACTCTTAAGAAGCACTCACTTAGCAACTGTCAAAGTACAATATAAATAAATATAGTCACCACCTTGTACATAGTATCCCCATGACTTGTTTAGTTTATAACTGGAAATTTGTACCTTTCGATTCCTTCACCTATTTCACTTACTCCCAACCCCTCCTCTGGCAGCCAGCAGTTTGTTCTGTGTATCTATGAGTTTGGTTGTATTTTTAGGGTTTTTTTCTTTTTGGTGGGAGGGATTCAACATATAGGTGGGATCATAGTGTATTTGTCTTTTTCTTTCTGACTTATTTTACATAGCACAATGCCTTCAAGGTACATTCGTACTGTTGCAAATGGCAAGATTTTATTATTTTTTAATATTCCATTGTGTGTATTAATATATACCACATTTTCTTTATCCATTTACCCATCAATGGACATTTAGCAATTGTTTTGGCTATTGAAAATAATGCTTAATGAACATCATTTTGAATTAGTGATTTTTATTTTTCAAATAAATACCCAGAAGTTGAATGCTGGACCATGTGGTAGTTCTGTTTTTAATTTTTGAGGAACCTCTGTACTATTTTCCATAGTGGCTGTACCACTTTACATCCCTACAAACACTGTACAACCTTTCTTTTTTCTCTACACCCTCTCCAACATTTGTTATTATTTTCTTTTTGGTAATAGCCATTCTGACTTAAGGCGTCAGAATGTGTAAGGTGATAAGGTATAAGGTGATATGTCATGGTAGTTTTCATTGGCATATCCCTGATTAGTGATGTTGAGAACATTTTCATGTACTTATTGACCAACTGTGTCTTCTTTGGAAAAACGTCTATTCAGATTCTCTTCACATTTTAAAAATCAGAACTCAAACTCAGTTGAGTTCTTGGTATACTTTGGATATTAACCTTTTATTGCATGTAAGATTTATAATTATTATCTCCCACTAGTATGTTGCCTTTTCATTTTGTTGATGGTTTCCTTTTCTGTGCAGAAGCCTTTTAGTTTGTCTTGTTTACTTTTATAATTAGTCCTACTTGTTTATTTTTACTGTCTCTGCTCTTGATGTCAAATCCAAAAATTCATTGCCAGGACTGATGTCAAGCAGTTTACCATCGATGTTTTCTTTTAGAAGTTTTATAGTTTCAGGTCCTACATTCAAGTCTTTAATCCATTTTGATGTAAATTTGGTGTATGGTGTAAAGTAGTAGTCCAACTTCATTGTTTTCCATTGGCTGTCCAGTTTTTCCAAAACCACTTGTTGAAGAAGCTGTCTTTTCCTATTGTATATTTTTGCCTCCTTTGTCATAGATTAATTACCCATATAAGTGTGGATACATTTCTGGCTTCTCTATTCTGTTTCATGGCATGGTGTTTTTAATGCCAGTACAAAACTATTTTGATTATTATAGCTTTGTGGTACAGTTTGAAATTGGGGCACATGATGCCTTTATCTTTGTTCTTCTCCCTCAAGATTGCTCTGGCTATTCAGAGTCTTTTGTGTTTCCATACAAATGTTTTGAAATTACTTGTTCTATTTCTGTGAAAAATCTCATTGGAATTTTGATGGGGATTGCACTGAACCTGTAGATTGCTTCAGGTAGTATGGACATTTTAACAATAATAATTCTTCCAATCAATGAGCATGGAATATCTTTCCATTTCTTTGTATCATCTCCATTTTCTTTCATTAATATCTTGGTTTTTAGTGTATAGGACTTTCATCTCCTTGATTAAATTTATTCTTAAATATTTTATTCTTTTTGTTGCAGTTGTAAATAGGATGATTTTCTAGTGTTGATCTGCTAGTGAGTGGGGCCAGTTCCTGACACAGCTGGCTGTGGGGTGTCCCAAAGCTGTGCTGTCCTGCTCGTGAGAGTTGCGTCCCAGGGTGGCTGGCTGAGGAGTCCAGGGTATCTTGGGGTTGGTGTTGGTCTGCTAACGGGCTGAGGACTAGATGGTCCTGGGTCTGGTACTGGCCTGCTGTCATGTTGGTGGGGTCCTGTGTTGGCCTGAGGCATCCCCATACTGGTGCAGACAGACTGGGGGGTGGGGTGGGGTCCTCCAGGTAGCAAGACAGAAGGAGGATTCAAAACAGCACCTGCCAGCACCGTATCTTTGTGGTAGTGTTCTTGGGGCTTGTCTTTCTAGTGCAGGGCCACTGGGCTGGGGTGCCTAATGTGGGGCTTGGCCCCTCATTCCTTGATGAGAACCTCTGCTATTGTAATTTTTCGCCTGTTTGTGGGTCTCCCATCCAGGGGTATAGATATTGACTCTACTATATCTCCTCCCTCCTACCTGTGTTGTACCCACCCCCCTTTGATGAGTCTACCTCAAGATTTGTAAATTTTGTTTATCTTTTCAAAGAGCAAATGTTTTTATTTTTGCTCTGAGTTTTGTTACTACCTTCCTTCTACTAGCTTTGGCTGTCATTTTCCCCCTGGTGCTTTGAGTTGCAAAATTAGGTTATTTACTTGAGATTTTTCTTGCTGCTTGATGTAGGCATTTATCCCTATGACAGTTCCTCTCAGAGCAGCTTTTACTGCATCTGATATGTTTTGATATATTTTCACTTTCCTCTGTCTCTTTTTTAATTTATCTTTTGATTTCCTCTTTGACCCATTGGTTGTTCAGTAGCATGTCTCTTCTCCACATATTTATGAATTTTCCAGTTTCTTCTTGTAATTGATTTTCTAGTCTCATCCCATTGTTGTTGGAGATATTTGATATGATTTCAATTGTCTTAAGTTTGTTAAGGTTTGTTTTGTGCCTAATATATGAACCCTCCTGGAAAACAGAATGTTCCATGTGTACTCGAGGAGAATGTGTATTCTTTTGCTTTTGAATGGAATGTTCTGTGTATAATATATATGTTAAGTCCATCTGGTGTAATATGTTGTTTCAGGTCAATGTTTCCTTATTGATTTTCTGTCTGGGTGACCTATCCATTGATGTAAGTGGGGTGTTAAAATCCCCTATTATTGTTTTGCCATCTTTTTCTCTCTTTAGGTCTGTAAATGTTTGCTTTATATATTTAGCTCCTCTTGTGTTGAGTGCATAAATATATACAAGTGGATGTCTGTTTTCTTCCCAAGATTAGGGAAGTTTTCAGCCATTATTGATTCAAATAGATGTCTGCTTCTTTCTCTCATTCTCTCTCCTTTCTCTGGGGTCCCTATTATGTGAATGTTAGTCTGCTTGAGGCCGTCCTTTAAGTCCCTTAAATGATCTGCACTTTTTTCATTCTGTTTTCTTCCTGCTGTTTTGTGCTGCTCCTCTTGGGTGATTTCCACTGTCCTGTCTTTGAATTCACTGGTAGTTTCTTTTGATTTATTTGGACTGCTGTTGAACCCCTCTCGTGTGTTTTTCAGTATCGTCGTCTTTGGGTCTTTGATGTCTATCACTAGTACTTTCTTATATTTTCTATCTCTTTTTAAAAGTTCTCACTGTGTTCATACATTCCTCTTTCAATGTTTATGAACATTACTTTGAACTCTTTATCAGGTAAATTATTGTGCTTCATTAAGGTTTTTTTCCCCCTAAGGTTTTATCTTGTGGAACATATTCCTCTATTCCTTCACCTTGTTTGATTCTGTGTTGGTTTCTATGCCTTAGAAGAAAGAGCCACTTCTCCCAGTCTTGAAGGGTTAGCCTTGTGTAGGAGATACATCTTATCATTCAATCCTTAGCTGTCTTAGCGGGTTCTTAGCTGTCTGTCAAACCTTTGTTAACTGTCTAAGAGGCCTATTTTATTTTTAGTGGCTCCCAGTAGTTAAGGGTGTTGTAAGAACTACAAGTGACCTGAAAGGAAAGATCTTAGCACTGAGATTCAGACTGACAGGAAGCCTGGACTTCAGGCAACACCTTTTAAAGAATACAAGTATATTTAGTCCTATGGGACCACAAGTATAAGCTCCATTGGCCACCAGAGCCAAGCATTCTAGAAATGTCCCTTGGGTAACAGTTGCAAAAATTGGGGCTTCAGATGAGTGTATAAGTGCCTTTCTGGGAGATACTGGCAAGGTATACTGAGGCAGAGGAAAAGAGAAAAGAGTGTGTCCACTGGCCTGTGTTTCCTGAGAGCATCTCCATCAGGCTCTAGATGTGTACCAAACCAGAAGTCTGCCCCTCGGATTGAAGCTCTAGGACAAGCAAATAGGCTTCTTTTGCAGAAAGACTGGGTGTGTGTTTCTGTCTGCTGTCTGTGCCATGCCCTGTGGGTAGTAGCCAAGAACTGGGTTTCCAGTTGTTACAGTCCTGTGGGATCCAGGAACACAAGCCCGCCTGGCCGTCAGAGCCCGGTGATCAAGGAGTATCCTCTGGGTGGAAACTGCAAAAACCAGGGTACCAGATGTGTATAAGAGCTCCCCTCTAGGAGATACTAGTGCTCTGGAGCATAGCAGAGGGATAGCACAAAGATAGCATCCATCCTCCAAGATCTCTGGAAGGGATTTAGTCAGCCCTTAGATGTAGGTTTAATCAGAAGCTTGTCCCTCAGGCTACAGCTATAAGATAATAGGCTTCTTTCTTAGAAAGCCTGAGTCCTGGGTCTGTTGCTTATTACTGTGCTCTGGAAGGTGGGAGATGGTAGCCATTTAAAAACTCTCCATTGGCTCCAGTCCTGTGGGACACATGGCCCCACTGGTCTCCTCCAACATAGAGGTTCCTCTGATGGCAGCCACAGAAATCAGGCACCAGACAAGGATATAAGCTCCTTTCTGGATATACTAGTGAGCTGGACCGAGGTGAGCTGGAGAGTGCAGAAAGAATGTGTCCACTGGCCTGTTTACCAAGGGCACCTCCATAGGCCTCAAGATACATATGCCAAACCAGAAGGCTTCCCTTCAAGCCAAAACTTGCGAACATGCAGAAAGGTCTCTTTCACAGAGGTGTGTTTCAGTCTTCTGCCTGTACAGTACCCTGGAGATAGTAGTCTGCCAAGAGCTGTCTTGTCGATTGTTAGTGTCCTGTGGGATCCAGGATCCAGAGCCAGGTGATTAAGTGGCATTCTCTGGGCAGCAGACCCCAAATTTGGGCACCAGGCCTAAAACTCAGGATACCAGATGCATATTTTCTCCAGAAGATATTTGCAGTCAGGAGCATAGCAGAGAGAGAGCACCACAATGGTGCTTACCAGCCAGCAGGCCCCTAGATGTGCATTAAATGAGATGGCTCAGGCTAAAGGCTTAAGATTCATGAATAAGCCTCTTTAACCTAGAGTCTGACTGCTTCTAACATACAGAAGGGCTGCTATTGCACTGAGCCCTGGGGTGGATGAGTCTGTATGTGAGTCCTTTAACAACTCTTTCTCAGATGGCTATAGCCTATTAGTCTCATGGACACAGGCCCCATTGGTTTTTTAGTCTTTTTTTTAAAATATTTATTTGGCTGTCCTGGGTCTTAGTTGTGGCACACAGGATCTTCGATCTTTGTTGAGGCATGCAGGATCTTCAGTTGCAGCATGTGGGATCTAGTCCCCTGACTAAGGATGGGACCTGGGCCCCTTGCATCGGGAGCGTGGAGTCTTAGCCACTGGACAACCAGGGAAGTCCCCTCCCCCATTGGCTTTCAAAGGTAGATTTGGGTCTTAGAAGCTGGGGTGCCCACTGTGGGGTTCAAATCCTTTACTCCTCAGGGAGCTACTTTAGGTTTTGAATTCCCACAGTTGTGTGTTGCTGTGCCAGGAATGGGATTTATGGAGAGACTGTGTCCCAGCCTCTCCTGCCTGCTTTGATGGGGAACTTCTCTCATTCACCCAATGTGTAGGAGTTGCTTGGCTAGGTTTTAGCTTTTTTTTCAGAGGGAATTATTCCATATGTACTGCAGATCCAGGGTGTCCATGGGAGGAGATGAGTTTAGGCTCCCCTGTGTCACCATCTTGAACCAGAACCCAAGCATTCATTTTTATGCCCTGGTCATGATTAGTCCAGCCAGGTAATTATTTTTGGTTCCCATTGCATCTCAGCTGCATTATGCCTAATACAACTTCTGTGAATAAATAAATCACTAAATAATATTCCTCTGAATATATTCCCAGAAATTGAGTTGTATAGAGATTATTTACTTAAAATCTAAGATACTAGTATATTTGATATGGAGAAGATATCAAAGAAAAATGAAATAATGGATTAGCATTTTGGGGGTAACATAAAAACATGCTTGTTGAGCTACACTACAAATTAACAGTATTTTCCACTGATATTCCTGAATATTTACCCTGTGATGGCCTGGATACTCTATTGGGATAGGAGATGAGGAATTGTTTTCACTCTAAGAGGTTTAAAATGTTGGGTAGGGGGTTAAGAAATGTCAAGGCAACAGATAATACAGAATAAATGGCATAAAGAGTATGTTCCCAGTAATGCAGAGGACTGCAGCTTAATCAAATTTAGCAGATATTGCCAGTTTTACAAAGAGACTATACTAATGTATACTCCCACTTGTATTATCTCTTTTTCATTTCAGCCATTCTGGTATAATGGAAAGGTATCACATTACCATTTTGCATTTCTTTGACAAAAAATGAAGTTGAGCAACTTTTTATGTATTTATCAACCAGTTGGATGTCCTCTTTTTTGAAATTTATTTTTAATTGGCGAATGGCTTTACAATATTGTGCTGGTCTCTGCCTTACATCGGCATGGGTCAGCCTTAGGTGTGTATATGTCCTCCTCTTCCTGAGCCTCCCTCCCACCTCCCACACCATCCCACCCTTCCCAGGTTGTCACAGGGCACCTGATTTTAGCCCCCCGTGTCACACAGCAAATTCCCAATGCCAGCCAGTTGGATCTCCTCTTACAAGGAATGTTCATTCAAATCTTTTACCCTTTTTTAATCTTGAGATTTATTGTTTGTTTATATTGATTTATAAGAGCTCTTTATATATTCACTTTATGAGTACTTGATCAGACATATGTATTGTAAGAATCTTTTCTCACTATAGCTTGCCCTTTCATTCTTTCAATACTGTGCTTTGAGCAGAACACCTTAAATTTAATTTAGTCCAATTTATAATTTTTGAAACGGTTAATGATTTTTTGTGTCTTATTAATAAATCTGTCTGGAATTCATAAATATATTTTATATGTATTTTTCTAATATCTGTATCAGTTTAAACTTGGACATACATCTCAAGATTTTATTTTTGTGTATGGTGAGAGGGTTGTTTCATTTTTTCCCCTAAGGGAGATAAAATTTTTTGATCAACACCATTTATTTAATCATCTTTACTGTACTGTAGTCTCCTAGTCATCAGTGACAGAATATATAGAGTTTTATTTTTTTATTCTTTTCCATTTTTCCTTGTCTGTTCTAGTGCCAATACCACACTAATTGATATAGCTTTATGACTGCTTTTGACAACTGCTAGTATAGGTCTTCTTGCTTTTATTTATTTTAGCAGTCAGCCTGTGTTCTCTCTCTCTCTCTCTATAATATTCAGTATTCTAATTTATGAACATTGCACATCCTTCCATTTATTTAGGGCTTCAACTTTTGTCAACAATATCCTTAGTTTTTAGATTTTTGTTGCAATTAGATAATACACAATTTGATGTCTACTTGTACTTTTTGAGTACAAAAGCTGGAAAATGTTAGAAATACCTGCAGAATTTTTAAATAATGTGGATTCTAGATACTACCTCAGAACTATGGCAGCAGTATCTTTGGGAGCAGGGCTCTGAGAGTCTACAGGACCTTTCAGATTTCACAATACTTTGGGTGAAAATGTAAAAAGTAGTGCAATTTTTTTGCATAATAATTTGGCAAATTTTATTGCATTAAATAGTCATACCTGTTAACCTTGCACTTATATATCTAGGAAGTTACTTTCTATGAATTATTTGTGCACATTTATAAATACCCATGGGGTTTCCCCAGTGACTCACAGGTAAAGAATCCACCTGCAATGCAAGAGCCGCAGGAGACATGGCTTCAATCCCTGGGTCAGGAAGATCCCCTGGAGGAGGGCATGGCAACCCACTCCAGTATTCTTGCCTGGAGAATCCCATGGACATAGGAGCCTGGCGGGCTACAGTCCATAGGGTTTTGAAGAGTTGGACATGACTGAGTGACTTAGCACGCACAAGGTCCTCCCATGTTTGCGTGCACATCTTTAGCCAAGATGGATTCTAGAGAAGAGGTCTATGGGTAGTTGCATCACTTACTATGAGGTGGCGCCCCCTCCCCTCCCCACTCTCTTTTGACCTCCAAGGAGCACATGTATAGTCAGGGTGGTTTCCTTAACTTTGAGAATGAGGAATATATGGTCTTTTATCTGGTCAATTCCAGCCTCCTCCATCATCCTGCTATTATGGAGGTTTTGTTCAGCCTGAGGCCCTTCTATCTCCTGCCTCAATCCTGTTCCTTACTGTTCAAGTCAAAATCACCCAACAGCACCTTTATCTCAGCAGCCCCCCAACCCCACCCTGGGAATTATGACCTTCTCAGGGCCAAGACTCTGTCAGCACCTTGCTCCAGGCTGGGCACACAGTGGGTCTTCAGTACATGAGGAAAGATTACATGCCAAAGGGAACTATTTTTTCAGCATCTCATTTTCTTTAAAGTCTGTTGATGTTAGGCTGTTTGGAGCAGTCTGTTGTTTTTCCTGGTTCCTGCATTTCCCTTTGTTTTTCATGGAACGCGTAGCACTGATTTCCTGTAAGGCTTTGCAAATAAATATCAAGGTCGGGCTGGGAGCGTTGCTGGAGTGATCCTGTCACCTTTTGATTGCACCGGGCCAAGAAATGCTTTCAACCCCAGAGGGCAGAAGTTTTTCAAAACAAGACTGTTCCAATAAGGGCGTGGGCTTCCTCCATCAGTGCAGGCACCCGCCTGCTTGCATTTTAACAACTTGGAGAAGAATGGAAATTCTGCAAAACCCTTGGTATTTTTGAACCACTGAGTTGGTTAGGTGATGGGGCCTGTGGTGATTTCTCAGTGAGAGGTTGGTATAGACAGGAGCATGGTGGGAAGTGGTGAAAGAGGCCTCTTCAACTCAAACCTCCTCTCCCCTTCTTCCTTCACCCCAGGGGCTGTCCAGGGCTCACAGAGCCTTTGATCCCTGTGACTTGTGGGGGGTGGGGTGGGAGAGCTGTCCAGACCTGCACAGCAAAGCGAGGGCAAGTGCAGGAGGGTACTGTTCAATGGTTTAGTTCTTTTGAACGTCCTAGTTGACACAACAAACCCTCCCCTTCTCCTCCTTCACGCTCTGTCTTGGTTTTTCTTCTCTTGTCTTTTCCTCTTCTTTAGTACTTGGCCATCTGTCTGAGGTGAGCTCTATGCTTGTAAACAGGGAAATGCAAGGGACACTGTCAGAGGGGTTTTGCATTTAAGGACCTTGGCGCACCCTCTGGGTACCTGGTTCATCCCTGAGGATGCAGTGTTCCTTAAGGAGAGGTGCAAGGAGTGAGAATTTGTGGGGACCCTTGTCCTCCTGGAGATGTTACCTGAAAACTGGGTTTGCCTCTTCTTGGGTGTTGAGCCAATAGACACAATCAAACCAAAGAAGGGAAAAAGGAGGGATTTATTATTACTTGCAGCCAATAAGAAGAAGCCTGGGGATATTTCCCAAAGCAGGGCCTCCCTGCACAGCAAAACAGGGGGTATTTTACGCTAAGGGTCCATGCATGTTCATGAATGGGTTTGGGCAGTATATGCATATTCATGAAGGGGGTTGAGCAGAGCAGAATTCAGCATAAAATTGGAGCAGACATCTACAGAGTTCAGACTTTAGTTGCCTCAGGTCAGGAGGGTCAACATCATCATTCTGTCCTTTCCCCATGGATGAGGGCGTTAGTTCCTTCAAGAATTCAGATATATTCTTCTGTATATCCCTTGAGGAGACATAGGACTCTGCTTTGTCACTGCTCTTTGTTTGGCTGCCTTTTCTCCCTTCATTCCCCTAAGATCATTGATCATTGAGACCTGTTCAAGGTCAAGCATGTGGCCTGGCTTACATCACAAAATGCTGAGACCAACATGGCCCTCTTTTGTCAAGAAAGCCATTCCTAGTTCTCTTTCTCTGGGGACCCTGTGATCCATCTGCTTACAGTATTACAAAGGTCCCGTCCCCTGTCTCCCACCCAGGTTATGTTTTTAGAGGATGATAGTAAGGGTCTCCACGGAAGGGTTTAGCTTCTTTAAAAACTCCTTCAGCCAATACCCCACCCCCCATCTTGAAATGGAAAACTGCCATTTTCTCAATTACACGTAAAGGGCTTCAGCCTGATTGATGCATTTCTTGGAACCATCAGGGAAACCTGGTTGCAATTCTGGCTCCTTTAAACAAGTCAGTGCAAAACACACATGCACACACACTCACAAACAGCAAAGTCTTCCAGGTTTGGATTAGAAAATTTAGAAAGAACCAACACCTTCCACACACACACACACACACACACACACACAAAGAACCAACACCTTAAACACACACACACACACACACACACACATTAGAGAGAAAATTTAGAAAGAACCAACACTTTCCCCTTAGCTATAATCCTGACTAGCTTTTACACAACTTTATACCTGGCTGGATCCGACAATATCCTTTCCAGTGTTGACTGGAGGTGGGGGAGGGCGTCAGCAAGAGAACCTTGGAAGCTGGCCCTACATACTCAGACTTGCCCCGCCTCTGGGACACCTGCTGTGTGGGTTCTGAGTTTCTATCCCCAGGGCTGCCCTAGGACAGACCCTCCTTCCATCTTGCTTGGGTTATTGCAACCACCTCTTGCATGTGTCCCAGCAACAGTTATTATACATCTCTCTCTCGTTAATCTGGGGAGGACTGGAGTCTAGGTTTAGCAGCCTGAATGCTTTGTGCTAAGTCACTTCAGTTATGTCTGACTCTTTGTGACCCTGTGGACTATAGCCTGCTAGGCTCCCCTGTCCATGGGGATTCTCCAGGCAAGAATACTGGAGTGGGTTGCCATTTCCTCCTCCAGGGGACCTTCCAGACCCAAGGATTGAACCCACAGTTCTTCCGTCTCTGCATTGATACGTGGGTTCTTTACCACTAGTGCCACCTGGGAAGCCCTATCAGCTTCTTCTTCTCTTATTTCATCCAGGCCAGTGAAAATGTCATCCCTTTAATGACACCTGTTTCCCCAGCCAACACTCACCACTCTCGCCTCTGGGCTTCCATCATAAATTAAAATCCTTTGCCACAGTTGCCCCCCTAGATTTCCAGTATTCTTGCAGTCCAGTGAGGCCCTCATCGTAGTCTGCATTTTCTCACATCATCTGTTTTCTCACTAGATGGCCAGCCCCCCAGGGACACCCCTGACACCAGGCAGAACTCTTCATTCGCAGAAGGAATTCCTTAGATTCTGGGATGGAATTGAGTTGGGGGTCATAAGGATTTCGGGGGCACAGGCACGGCCAACCAGGAATCAGAATGGCTTGGAGAGGAGGAGCCAGGAGCTGGGAACACACACTTCACACACAGCCCAGCCTTGCGGGGAGCTGCACTAGGTGGGGGTCTTTCCCTCACACCTGGTCCACAGCAGCGGCTCTCTGCCTTGGCTGCCGCTCAAGCACCAACCTAGACAAGTTCAATGAGACTCGCTAGGGAGGAAAGGGTGGGGCGGGGGTGGGGGATGAACTGGGAGATTGGGATGGACACACATATACTATGATACTATGTATAAAATAGATAGGGCTCCCCAGGTGGCTCAGTAGTGAAGACCTTGCCTGCCAATGCAGGAGACACCGATTCGATTCCTGGGTCAGGAAGATCTTCCCTAGGAAGATCTGCTGGAGGAGGAAATGGCAACCCACTCCAGTATTCTTGCCTGGAAGATCCCATGTACAGAGGAGCCTGGTAGGCTGCATCCCATGGGGTCACAAAGAGTTGGACAGGTAACGGAGCACGCATGCATGCACATAAAATAGAAAACAGATGAGGACCTACTGTATAGCACAGGGAACTCTACTTACTGCTCTGCGGTGACCTGAATGGAAAGGAAGTCCAAAAGGGAGGGGTATATGGATATGTACAGTTGATTCATTTTGATGTGCAGTAGAAACTGATGCAACATTGTAAAGCAACTATATTCCAATAAAAATTAATTTAAAAGAATTTATAGGGAGGGGCTCAGGGAGTTTTCTGAGCACCCAGGTGGTTTCAAGGGGCAGCCCTCTGAGAACCGCTGCTGCTGCTGCTGCTAAGTCGCTTCAGTCGTGTCCAACTCTGTGCGACCCCATAGACGGCAGCCCACCAGGCTCCCCTGTCCCTGGGATTCTCCAGGCAAGAACACTGGAGTGGGTTGCCATTTCCTTCTCCAATGCATGAAAGTGTTGAGAAGCACTAGCAGAAGAAAATTAGAGCTTGTGGTTGGGTGGGGTGAGGGTGAGGCTCCAATTTTAGGGAGTTCCCAGAGGTCCCTGCAGAGTCCTGCTGAAGGGGTAGCAGACAGAGGAACAAGGTAGGGGCGGGTTGGTGGACAGCACCAGGAAATCACCCAGGCAGCTGATCGCCTTTCACACCCGCTGGGCATGCTGTCATCTGTGGACCCTGCGGCTTTATATCAAGCCATGAAAGAAGGTGGGGTAGGCCATGGAGTGCTGGGAGCAGAAGAGGGAAGTGGGGGGAATCCATCATCAGGATGGTCAGTCTAGCTATGGTCCCAGGCAGTAAACTCACCCAGACAAGCCCACAAACCCAGAACGAAACCACGGTGTAGTGTGTAGCCGCTAATGCACTAGCTCTGGGCACACTCTGTCCCTCTACCAGAAAGTTCACTCCTAAGGGCACTCCTCTGGAAGAGGATCCAGTTTTCTTCTGTTGCCAATAAAAATCCCCAGCGCTGTTCTTTCTCCTTCGCTTCCTTCTATTGCTTCTGACAGAGTTTGCCAGTTAGCTGAGGTCAGGATTTCCTTTTTACAAACAACCTGCTTTCAGTCAGTGGGGCCAAAAGGTTTCCTAAATTACAAACTCTTTCATTTCTTCTGCCACAAGTTCGCCTGTCAGTTTGGATAATTGCACAGAGCGGAGAGAAATGGAAACCTTTCTGAGAGACACTGAAAGAAGGAAGTGCTGTTGTTAGTTCTCTCCTTTCGGATTGTCAAAAATCCATCCTCAGCAGGATAGACAGGGTGACGTGAGTCAGCCGAAGGTTTTGTGCCTGTGGGGACTGTTGGGGGAGGGGGGGGTCCCAGGATCTGGGAGGGAATTTCTCAGAGGTCTTAAATGAACACCCAGTGTTCATGGGCCCATCTCCACATTCTGTTAAGCAAATGCGTGTATGCTAATTTGCTTCAGTCGTCTCCGACTCTTTGCGACCCTGTGGACTGTAGCCCGCCAGGCTCCTTTGTCCATGGGATTCTCCAGGCAAGAATACTGGAGTGGGTTACCATTCCCTTCTCCAGGGGATCTTTGCGACCCAAGGATGGAACCCTGGTCCTCCTGCGTTGCAGGCAGATTCTTTATCATCTGAGCCACCAGGGAAGCTCCTTCAGCAAATGGCCTCCTTTATATTCAGTTGAATTGGGGAACATGCAAGCCCTATTCCAGTTTTGAAAAGCAAATTTTAAAAGTTATTACAAAATGTACGTGCTTGGGACATGTGTATATGCTGATTAGGAGTCAAATCTTAAACCAATCTCTTGAAGGATAGCATAGAATTGAGAATTGTTCAGACCTCACTGAACAATTGTATTAACTGGACAGGGTGTAAGATACTCCCTGAAAATGGAAAGGGCTGCTTAAGCCCTGGTGTGGTGTGATGGAGTCAGAGGAAAAGTCAGCTTGTACTGACCTGAGAGCCCGTGATCTTTTCATGAGTCTGTGTTGTATCCAAGAGTCGCTCAGAGCCGTGACTGCCTGATTAGGCTGTGACCTCTTAGGCAGACCATTTAACCTGAGTTTTGTAATCTGTAAAATAAAAGGGGCTCTGCTGGACACTACTTAGGTCTCTCATCTAAGTCTAGTTTAATGTTGAATGGGGCCCCTTTAAGGGTCCTCCAGGCCGTGTGCGCTAATGCAGGAGGCTGAGAACCTCTGGTCCTGTCTTCTTGCTTTTCTGTCTTCCATAGAGGGGGAACAGCCAAGCTTGTGGGTAATAAAAGCAGTAAGTCTGAAGTTGTCCTTGGAGGTGAAGGACAGTTCCCATCCTCACCTTTCCCTCTCCTGGCTACTCAGACCCACACTCCCTGTGCTCCTGTAGTCCTGTGGCCTCTCTCCTGTGCTCTCCTTCTCCCCACTCTGCTCAGGCCAGCTTCAGCCTGCAGGGCTCAGCTTCGGGGCAGGGTTTCTTGCCTGCCCTGCTTGCCCTACCTTGCATGTCCACAGGACTGCTCACACAAGTCTCCTTTATCATTGTGATTCTTTTTTCCTAAAATTTATTCATTTATTAAGGGCTGCGCTGGGTCTTCATTTCCACTCAGGGGCTCTTCGTTGTTTTGAGGGGACTTTCTCTAGTTGCGGTGCATGGGCTTTTCTGCCGTGGCTTCTCCTGTTGTGGAGCAGGGCTGTAGGGCACAAGGGCTCAGTAGTTGTGGCAGGAGGGATTAGTGTGCCGCAGGATGTGGGATCTTAGTTTCCCCGGACCAGGGATTGAACTCGTGTCCCTGCATTGGCAGATGGATTCTTAACCACTGGACCACCAGAGAAGTCCTTTTTTTTTTTTTCTAATTAATTTTCATTGGGGTATAATTGCTTTACAATGTTGTTAGTCTCTACCGTACAGCAAAATGAATCAGCCACACATAGATATATATCCCCTTCCTTCTGGATTTCCTTTCCATTTAGGAAACAGGATGAAAAACTCGTTAATTCCTGACCTCAAGCATTGGGATGGTGGCTATTAAAAAAGAATTGCTACTCAATGGTTTTCTTTTTCATCCTGTTTCCTAGACTTAGGCCTACCTGGTGGCTCCAGACTGTAAAGACTCTGCCTGTAGTGTAGGAGACCCAGGTTTGATCCCTGGGTTGGGAAGATTCCCTGGTGAAGGAAATATCACCCCACTCCAGTATTCTTGCCCAGAGAATCCCATGAACAGAGGAGACTGCTGAGCTACAGTTTGAGCTATGACTAAGTGACTAACATTGTAACTTTCACTTTCCTTGACTAGTCCAGAAAAATGTTATCTCCTTGTAAATGGTCTGTGCCATCAAAGAGCTGATTCTTTAGTTAGAAAAAAAAAAATGTCTATGAATACTTAGCAAGCATATGAATGAACAGCATTCAATAATTTGCCAAGTGGTGTCCCAAGCACTTTATTCATATGAATTTACTTGGTCTTCATTGTAATGGTCTGAAGTGATAGTCACTCAGTTGTGTCCAACTCTGCGACCCCATGGACTATAGCCTGCCAGACTCCTTTGTCTATGGAATTCTCCAGGCAAGAATACTGAAGTGGGTTGCCATTTCCTTCTCCAATGGTCTGAAGTAGGTATTATTGTTATCCCCATTTTACAGATGAGGAAACTAGGGCACAGTGACGTTAACTTGGCAAGATAAAATGGGGAAGCCAGGATTTGAACCCAGGCAACCTGCCTGCAGAGGCCAGTACACCACTGGGTGTACTATCTGACAGTGGGTGGGGAGACGCCTTACTCTGGGGGTGTCCACTTTCCTCGTGTCCCACTGCTCACTTCTTTCAACTCTTCAGCCAGTGCTGCTGTTGCTATTGCTAAAAATAAATCCAAGTGTTCTTTTTCCCATCCTAATCTGAATCTGGCTGCTGCTGGCCTGGACCTTGCTGTTGGCCTAATGACTCATTTCCCCAGTTCTTCTCTTGCCCTTCTATAGTCCACTCTCCACCCAGCAGCCAGAGTGGTCATTTCAAAGAATGTATCAGATTGGGTCACAGCCCTGTGTAGACCTCTCGGTGGCTAGCCTTTGCAAAATCATCTCTTCTTGGACCCATGAGTGTGATTCTCACTCCGAGCACACAATAAATAGAAGTCTTCTCCTCCAAGGACCTTTGTGCCTCTCTTTTCTACCCCTCATCTTCACATGCGGCCTGCTTCTTAGTAGTTGGTCTCAGTTCATCTGTCTCAGCTCTGTCTGTCCTTTCCAGGGAAGCCCTGTCACTTACATATATTCCCTGTTTTAATTTTCCACAAAGAACCTTTCCAACTGAATATATCTCATTCATTCCCTCATTCACTCATGTGTCTGTTCACGCCTACTCTGATGTAAACTCCATCCACATTGAGGAGGGTATTATGAAGTCAGTAAGACTATGGACATTGGAGGTGGGAGCAGTTCAAGAGAAGGAGCTAGCACTGTGTGCCAGGGTGGGAAAGAAGGTTCTGCAAGGAAGGCTCTGGAGCTGAACATGGCTTGGGTGGATGGAGGGTGGAGGAAGTCACTGATGGCAGTGGGCAAGCCCTGAGTAGAGGTGAGGCAAGGATTCTTAGGGGCTGTTTGGTCTATTAAAGAGCTCAGTTAACATGGACCGAAAATTTGTTCATAATAAGAATAACGAGAGACGATGTTGCAAAGAAAGTAGAGGCTGTATCTGAAAAGTCTAGAATGGCAGGGAGAGAAATGTGGCCTCTCATCTATGGACCAAAGGGTATCATGTTAGAAGTAGCACTTTAGAAAATCCATCCTTTGAGGGTATGCTCTCCATTTGACTCTTTTTCATACTTTCTTCACCTGAGACCTAAAAGTCCCTCCACTCCCCACCCCTGCCTACAGACATTCTCCAAATGTCTCACTCTCGGGCAACCGAGCATGCACAGACACTTCATTATTCAAGCCACTTGGCCAAACGTGTGCATGTGAAAAATGAATGTCCTCGGCCTGATGAATGAGTCAGACCACTGCATGTTTGATGTTCATGTGTTCTGTATGTGTGAATGTTGTGTTTCTAAGATGAAATTCCAGGAGGAAGCAAGTTGTGCTGTTATATAGCTCTTTGTCAGTGATGAAGCTGGCCAAATCTTAGAGATGTATGTTGTGGGCGTTCTTTACAGATGAAATGGAATGGAAACTAGTTTCCATTGCTGTCCCTTGGGTATTGAAGTGGCTAAATCTATGCTCTGACATCCAAGATACCTGATGCTGAATTTGGTTCCATAGCAGATAAATCTGAGTGAAGGTCTTGTTTATATAGTTTCAGAGGAAGTAAAAGGCTTTTCCATTCATCTGTTCTTAATGGTGATCAAAGAGACAGCTGTTCTTCTTAGCTTAGTTCCTTGCAAGGGCTGATAAAGCATTACTACAGTTGCTCCATACAGCTTTCTTTTGTTGGACTATGAGTGTTCTAACACCACCAAGATCCTGCTATTTTACAGAACCAAAAGAGGAAGAAAACACTGACAGGGAGCTTACAGTACTTCACAAATCAGTTTTATTAATTTAAACACAAATTGAAGAAAAAGTCTGTACACAGTTGTGGACACAACACACCTTTATACAGTAAGGCCAAGATAAACTTTTGTCTTTTCAGTTTGCAGAGTACAAAAACATAAAATGGAAAGGCTAAAAAACTGTTGACTTCTGTTTGCTTCAAGCAAGAGAGGAAAAAACAACTGAATTCAATGATTAAACAATTTGGAGATATTCACGACTGACTAATTCTAGCAGCAACATGAAACCTTAGGAAAAGGATAGGGCAGCTCTGTAGCTACTTTGGGTCAAAGCTGGTGGGTTTTTTCCCCTCCAATATACTATTAAAGAAAATTCATCCAAAAAGTAATTTCATGACAATGGAAGGCCTTTAGATGAGAGAAACTAGTGTCTAGATAAACGGATGGATTACTTCTGGCTAAACTTTTTTGGGGGTATTACAAAGGTGACAAACTTCATTTCTCAGATTTACGCTTGTCGTATAATTAGGACGGGGGGAAAAGAGTGGCATTATTTTCTTGGTGATGATGACTGGATCATGGCCCACTGCTGGCAATGAAGTTTTCTGGTGGGGGGTGGAGGGAAAGAGAAAGAACATGAATGTAAGGAAGTAATACAAAGTTGTGCTGATTTGCAGATATGTGGTCATGGCCTTCCTTAAACAAGAAAATATATCATCTGGACACATGATAGTGTCCCTTTGCTAGTGTCCAATTCACGACCCATTTATAAAATCTATCCATCATCTACCTTCTTTCTGTGGGAAGAAGCATTTGAATAACTGTCCTTTGCCAAATAGTTACACTGCATTAATGCTAAAAATGAAAAAGTGAGGTTGTAAGAGGACTTGTCTCCCCCTCCCCCCACCCCAGTTGTTTTTAAGACACTGATGTGTTATTTACCAAGGCCCTCCTAACAGCATTAAAAAAAAAAAAAAAGTACAGATTGGGGAAAAAAATTAGAAATCAAAATCCTATTGACACTTGACATCCATGCTTTTGGTCTTGACAACATGATCTAAAAAAAAAAAAAAATATCCATTATCTACATATTTATACCCAGTACTTGGAGAAGGCCCTGCGTGTCTGTGCCGGCCCTCCTCATACTTCACTATCAAGGCATTGCTACCTTTCAATATCATTTTTCTAAACAATATGTAAAAGAAATCATCCATTATTACAAATTTACACCAAAAATTCTTTCTGTACATGATTGTCTCAGTGATGTACATATTATACGTTTAAATTAGACATATTTTAAACTACTTTGCAATGTGCTAAAATTCAAAGTACTTGCTGTGTCATGAGGCCAGGGCCTTCGATCGCTTCTGTCATGCTACTGTCTCTTCAGTTATCTGATGTCAAAAGTCTGTTTGCGTGAACTGTATGGTTCTTGAATTATACCTCGATAAAGCTGTTTTTTTTTTCTTTAAAAGTCTGTTCATAAATAAGTAGAGATGTACAGAAGACCCTGGGTATGAGACACCAGAAAAAGTAAACCTTTACAAGAAAAATCCCCCCACTGGTACTCAGGAAACCCATTTCAGTCTTTGTTGTGCAATCAAGTTTGCTGTATTGGAGAAGCTGTTTTATGTCACATTGAAGATGCTAGAAACATAAAGCGTCTGCAGGTCCTTTCTTCACAGGTTCGAACCATGGTTAGTTAATGTGGCCAAGACACACTACATTGTGCTAGAACATTCTCATGGCTTATTTGCAATGGATTCACAGTACTAGGAGTCAACAGCTGTTCTGAAGAAAGGGGTGTGGTGTCCTTCATTTCCCACAGAGGTGGAGGCGAGGACCCACAGCAGCTGGGTGTCAAAATGCTGAAATGTTAATTTGGAGTCTGGCGCCCAGTTGGGACTCAGCTTGGTGGATGTGTCCCTTGGTCACAGGGCGGCTGTGCAGCTTCAAAGTGCTAGGTGACTGTTACAGGTACTCCAGTTCCAAGGCATGATGTAGGGCCATGAGGTCCGAGTGACTGGAGACCCTCCAGAAGGGCATGGCGTGCTGCGGAGGGGCAGACAATGTGGTGAGGATGGGGAACGTGCCCAGCACCAGCCCAGAAAGGCTGCTCTGTCAGTCCACTCCACTGCCCAACCCCC
The DNA here is from genome assembly GCF_029407905.1 of Bubalus kerabau. Taxonomy (NCBI): domain Eukaryota; kingdom Metazoa; phylum Chordata; class Mammalia; order Artiodactyla; family Bovidae; genus Bubalus; species Bubalus kerabau. The sequence goes on from NC_073637.1 coordinate 36,934,897, forward strand.
TTTATTCCGAACTGTGAACACTGCCCATTAAGATCTCAACATCACATCTGTTTAAAACAAAATCCAAACTTACTCCTCCCCTAAGGATGCCAGAGTGCATTTTAAAATGCAATTCGGGAGTCTGTTTTTTTTTAAGAAGGTGATGGGTATTTCTCAAGCAGACCTACACTGCCGCTTGAATGCTTATTCCAAACTTCAAATAAAACCCAGTACCTGTGAACAAAAATGTGTCAAATATTTGCCTTTCAAAATCTGGATCCACTGGAGCTTTCATGCTGCAAGTTTAAGCGGTTTTCCTTAGTTGGTAGTATTTTACATTTTGCAAAATTTGATTTTAGTTCTAAAATCAAAATTTGATTGAAACAAATAGTTGTTTCATTTATTTCCATCAGGCATTGTTCACACTGACCTTGAAACAATATGAGAACATTTTAAATGAACATCTAAGGTAGTTTTTTCAGCTTTTTTGTAGTTGTTTAAAACATCAATCTAAAAATCTTCCTTAAATGATGGAGCTATCTTTGTAAAACATCTGAATTAACCAGAGACAAGAAAAACAGCCCCCTTCCCCGGCAAGAGCTTCATCATCCATGAAAGATAAAAACATGATTGATTATCAACTTTACAGCTCAAAAACATTATAATATGTATGAGCAAAATCTTAGATAAGAGACAGATAATCACCACCTTTCAGAGAATAAAATTCTATTAAGCCCACAGAAAAGTTTTTTTTTTTTTTTACACAAAAAGTGAAGGTCTGAGTATAATTTGCGATTATAGTTCTAGGGGGTTTTTAAACAATTCAGACTATTAGAATATGGCATGAAAACAAATAGAATTTGGAACTGAGGAGTTTTGGGGGGACTATCTAAGTGACAGTAGAAGCTACTGTTTTGGTATAGATCACATACCTGTTGTTATTCTGGGGATGCAAAATATTGTTACTTATTGTCAATGTCTTTGTCCCAAGTGATCTGCTAAAAACATATACTATAGTCCAATATCACATGTAGGCCTTTCTGGATTCTATACTATTTTAGGGTATCTCTATTTTCGTTATCCTTAAATAAGAGATCTTTTTTCAAATATTTATCATGTTCCACTGGGCAACTTTAAACATATACTGTACTATTTTGCATTCATTCATTAGAGATTTTTGTGTTTGCGAGCACGGCATAGAAGACATCCCTGACCCACCCTTTCCCAGTCTGTGGCTGAGTAGCAGACATGAACGGCAATCATGCAAGTTCACCTCAAAGGAGTAGGAGGAGGTGACTCCCTTTGCCTGGGGAACAGAAGGAGACACTTGGTAAGAGGATAGGTAATAACTGAGCTAGTTATGAAAGAATGATCATTCAGAAGAGCACTGTAATGGCTGTGTGTGTAAAGGGGCAGAGGATAAAGGACAAGCTCATTGTTCGAATACTAGCTGTATGAGAGAAAGACATGACTCTGATATTATTGGCTGCAGGAGTCAAATGGTGCAAGACCTGGTTAGTCCTGTTAAAGAGGACTATCCTATTGATAGTTATTAAGAACATTTAATATTGAGTAATTATAAGAAGACTGAGTCTAGGGAAGAGAACAGGGGATTCAAACATGTGTTAACAAATAATTATATTGCAAAATAACATTTTCTCTAAGTAGGCGCATACCAATGTGAAGCTTTTATGGATCAACAAGAGCTTCCCAGGCCCAGTAAGTGCAAAGTAAATTTTTTTCCTGAATCAGTGTTTAGCTTGGAACAAATATTTCTTATATCAAATCAGAGAGTGATGGTGGCAAACCAGGAAAAGAAAAGCAGGTTCTAGAATGAGGAGACCTGGGTTATACTCTCAATTCTGACTTTAGTAACATGACTTTGAATCATGACATCTCCTTGGAGCCCTAGTTTGTTTATTTGTAAAGTAACGGTTTAGGGGAAATGATTCAGGGTTGCTCCTAGGTTTAATAAAGTCAATAACTTTTTCATTAAAGTATTACTTGCTCAGCACTATAGCTAGAGCGGATTTATAAAATAATATACATACATAACATATCCTCCCACTGCCAAGAACCAGCAGGCAAGACATATCTGCTGAAACTTTTTTATTACAATTTAAGGCAGTGTGGGATTAAGAATCAAAATGACCTAGCCAGCACATCAAGTAAGAAAAATAAAAGCATCAGAATTGGAAAGGAAGAAGTAAAACTATTTGCAGATGACATAATTTTATGTATAGAAAATCCTAAAGATACCAACAAAAAACTGTTAGACCTAATCAATGAATTCAACAAAGTTGCAGGATACAAAATTAGCCTACAAAAATCAGCATTTCTATACACCAAGACCAAATTATCCAATAATAAAGTGATTCCATTTACAACATCAAAAACAGTAAAAGTGAAGGATTTCTACACGGAAAACTATAAGACACAGATGAAAGAAATTGACACAAATAATAAATGGAAAGGTATGTCAAGCTCATGATTAGAACAAATGTGAAAATGTTCATACTGTGTGTGCATCCTTAGTTGCTCAGTCGTGTCTGACTGTGACTCCATGACTGTAGCCCACCAGGCTCCTCTGTCCATGGGATTTTCCAGGCAAGAGTACTGGAGTGGGTTGCCATTGCCTCCTCCAGGGGATATTCCCAACCCAGGGACAGAACCCAGGTCTCCTGCATTGCAGGCAGTCTCTGTACTCTTCCGAGCCACCATCTACAGATTCAGTGCAATCTCTGTCAAAGTTCCAATAGCGATTTTTACAGAAGTAGAAAAAACAATCCTAAAATGTATATGGAGCTAAAAGACCTCAAATTGCTAAACCAATCCTGAGAAAGCACAAAGTGGGAGGCATCACACTTCCTGATTTCAGGCTGTATGATAAAGCTGTGGTAATCAAAACAGTATATAATAGAATAAAAACAGATACATAGAAAATGGAACAGAATCAACAGCTCAGAACAAAGCCATGTATATATGCTTAACTCCCTTAATATAAGGGAGTTTCTCCCTTAATATAAGGGAGAAAAGAATACTCAATGGAGAAAAGATGGTCTCTCCAATAAATGTTGCTGGGAATACTGGCTATTCACATATAAAAGAAGAAAACAAACTAAAGACTTCAATAAGACCAAGAACTGTAAAACTCCTGTAAGAAAACACTGGGGAAAAACTCCCTGACATCAGCCTTGGTAATGATCTTTTGGATACGACACCTAAAGCACAAGCAAACAAAATAAACATGAAGACTAGATCAAACTAAAAAGTTTCTGCACAGCAAAAGAAATGATTGACAAAATGAAAAGATAACCTACGGAATGAGGAAAACAAAATTTGTAAACTATATAAGGGGTTAATATCATAAAACTCAATAGCAAAACAATCTAAAAATTGGGCAGAATAGACATTTTTGTAAAGAAAATATACAGATGGCCAACAAGTATGTGAAGTAGTGCTCACCATTACTAATTAGGGAAATACAAATCAAAATCACAATGCGATAATCACCTCACACCTGTTAAACAGCCTTCATCAAAAAGATAAGGGGTAACAGATGCTGATGAGGTGGTAAGGAAAAGGGAACCCTTATGCACTGTTGGTCAGAATGTAAACTGGTATTATCAGTATGGAAACGAGTCTGGCGGTTCCTTAAAAAATTAAAAACGTAACTACCACGTGACTAAACAATCCCACTTCTGGGTATATACATGCCCAAAGGAAATGAAAATAATATGTTGAACAGATACCTGCATCTTCATAGCAGAACTATTACCATACTCATGATATGGAAACAACCTAAGTGTCCATCAACAGATGAATGGATAAAGACATGGTGAGATTACACCACATACATATGCAGATACTCAGATGGATGAAATGGGACTTAATGGACATGAATTTGTAGCACACCAGGCTCCTCTGTCTTCCAGAGTTTGCTCAATCAATGGGGTGGCAAAGAGTCATACAGGACTTAACGAATGAACAGCAACATGGAGATACTCCATCCCATAACTAGAGCCCTGAAACCAAAACAGTTAACAATAATAGCCTAAACTGATGTGTGTGTGACTAGTTTATCGAGATTAGGCATATATTGAGAAAAATGGGCACCAAGACTTAAATTTTGGGAAGCAGCACATGTTTTGGGGTCATTGGAACCAAAATATTCCCTAATGGGAAGATAAGACATCCTTTCCGTTCCTCTTGCCCACATGTGCAGTTTTCCAAATTTCCTTCTGCCACCTTTCCTGTCTGGTATTTTGTGTTTATCCCTTCTGGTTATACATAAGATCAGTAATACAAAAAGCTCGGCGTGTGAACATTCATGTGTAATTTGAATTTTGCTGAATTATTAAAAAATATTTCAAAACCATAAAAGCACATAGCCTTTGCCCTAGGCATTACACTTCTAGGAATTTATCCCACAAATGTATTGATACTTGCCCACACATGAACCACATAAGAACTGCCTGTAATAGTAAATACTGGAAACCACCAAAATGTTGAGCCCCAGGGGACTTGTTAAATTATAGCACATCAATGTAATGAAATTCTGATGTGGTCATTTATAAGCATTAGAGATACAGAGCTCCATGTGCTTCCTGATATGAAATAACTACCAGGATATATATTAAGTGAAAAAAAAAGGTATAGAAAAAAGTATATAATTTGTATAAAAAATAAAAAACTTATCTGTGCTTTCCTATGCATATATGTAGAAAATTTGCATATGGAGATACAAATACTTCACAAATTGTAAATAGATTATTTTGAGAATTTATGAAACTTTCGGCACAGCTTTGCTCTATGACTATTTGTATATCTGCATCCCCTCTGGACAAAGTCTGCACTTTAAAGATGAAATCCAATTTCAGATCTGGCCTATAGTTTGTGCTCATTAAGTTAAATAAGTGTAATGGCTTTAGAATAAAATTCTGTACTCAGTGTTAGTAATCCCTTTATCTAACTTAAAACTAAAAGCAAAAACTTGCATCAAAAATACTGTTTTTTTTTTTCTTTTAAAAAAAGTCCTTATTTTTCTCCCAAATAAACTCAGAATCAAGCATTATGAAGCAGATTCTCAGGTTCATCTTGGTTTTGGGCAAGGTTTGGGATGCACAATGAAAATGGACATTTTTGATGAAGCTGTTGTTATTATGCAGAATAATGGATGCTTGTCATACCCCCTTCCCTCCATGTTATTTACAAGAGATTCATTTTAGGTGGTTCTCTGAAAAGTAAATAAAGTCAAAGTTATAAAACAAGGCCATTTTGCTCCAGAAACCAAAACTGCTGTCAGTGTGCAGAAGACTATTACTTAAAGCATGATTTAAAAATCAAAATGTAACTATTTTCACTGGAGGAATGTTAGGAAAACAAGAAATTTTATGGTTAAAAAAAAGCATGGCAAATTTTGACAACAAAAGACATAACATACATCAAAGGAAGATATTGACAGGGAGATAGTTTCTCTGAACAGTCTTTCTAGGAACAAAGAGGTGCTTGAAGAAAACTCTTACAAGAGATCTTTTTTAGAATTTGCTTATTTCTTCTAGGGAGAAAAACTGAAAGCATTTCCTCTAAGATCAGAAATAAGAAAAGGATGTCCATTCTTACCACTATGATTCAACATAGTTTTGGAAATCCTAGCCACATCAATCAGAGAAGAAAAAGAAAAGGGATACAAATTGGACCAGAACACTACTAGAGCTCATCAATGAATTTGGTAAAGTTACAGAATACAAAATACACAGAAATTTCTTGCGTTCCTATATATTAGCAAGAGAAATCAGAAAAAGAAAACCGTAATTCAAAAAGATACACGCACCCCAGTGTTCATTGCAGCAATATTTACAATAGCCAGGACATGGAAGCGATCTAAATGTCCATCAACAGAGGAATGGATAAAGAAAATGTGGTACACATATACAATGGAATATTAGCCATAAAAAGAATGAAATAATGCTATTTGCAACAACATGAATGGACCTTACTAAGTGAAGGAAGTCAGACACAGAAAGACAAATACCATATCACTTAAATGTGGAATTTAAAAGAACAGTATAAATGAACTTATTTATAAAACAAAGTGTTACAGATGTAGAAAACAAACTTATGGTTACCAAGGGATAAGGCAGGGGGAGAGATAAATTGGAATTGACATAAACACACTAATATATATATAAAAAACACACTTTATATAGATATAGATATATATAAAGACCTACTGTTGCAAAGAGTTGGACATGACTGAAGTGACTGAGCATGCACATATAGCCCAGGGAACTCTACTCAACACTCTTAATGACCTACATGGGGATAGAATCTAACAAAGAGTGGATATATGTATAATTGATTTACTTTGCCGTACATGTGAAACTAATACAACACTGTAAACCAACTACACTCCAATAAAAAAATTTTTTAAGATCTTTTTAGAATAATGTTTTTTAAAAAACAAAGGTATCTCTAACCTTTTCTCTTTGAAGGAATGTTTTTTAATGATACAAATTATAGAATTAGATCAAATTACTGATGAAACTCCTGGAATTGTATGGAAAAGAGAGCAACGGTGACAGAGCAGATTTTGAGCATTACAAAATAGGTAATTGGCAGAATACTTAACTAGTTTTCATTCCTGGGCTAAAAAAAAAAAAACCACTACATCTAGCAAAAGAACATTATTTAGGGAGATGAAAGACCTCTCTACAGGTAGGAGGCAAGAGTGTTGTACTAGATTTTTAAAAGGACACAGGAAACTAAGACACAAGCTAAATGGTTAAAACTGATTTAGAAGAAAAGCAAAATGTTTTGATCTTGCAAATCATTTTAGCATCCACTCTTGCAGCACTTCACTGTTTCACTGTCAGTTTTATTTAGTGATCTGAAATGCTTGTGAACCAAATTATAAACTAGAATTAATGATTTATTTTAAAAATTTTTAATCATGAGTATAAAATGGGGAGAACACTTAATACAGTTCTATATACCTCCCAAAAGGAATAAACATTGCACACTATAACAATTTTTAAAAGCATTAAAATTATTTTTTGTAAATCAAATCATATTTAAGATATCTAAGTGAAGTTTATAATTTGAAGAAACTTTGTGCTGAATCTCAAAGATATAACTGGCTTCATATCTTAGTTTGGTAGCCGTCAGGCAGTGTGATCTTGGCCAAAGTATTCACCTTCCTGTGACATCTGAATCACAGGTGCAATTTTTAGGAATCTGAATATTTCTGAAAAATCTGTACAATTTACAAACACACATAAAGATCTTACAACTCCAGGCTACAGTTGCATTCGAGTTTCCAAGCTGGTAGGTCTCAAAGTGCAGAGTTCCTTTGTAACAGAGTACTGCACTGATCACAAACACTTCTCCCAAGAAGCTAAAACAAAGCTGAAGCTACAACTTCTCATTCACGGTCAAACAATTTAAAGAGGATGTTCTTTGTAAGCAGTTGTCTATTTTTTTCTTTTTTGGTACAGGTGTGCATGTTTGTCCTGAATAAAAAGAATAACATGTCCAAGGGATAAACACTGGAAACAATTTTAACTGCTCATCAGAGGGAACAAATACTCTCAGTACTGTTTCTACTTTCAATTCTAACATCAAACCAGTAATTCCTTTTCCTTTTCCATGTTGTGTTCACCTACACAAATATCTAAGAAAAAAAACTTCTCATAAAGGCTTAGGAAGAAATTGGTCTACAGAATCCTTGATTGGGGACCAAAGACTTGACTTGTGTCCTTTTTTTTTTTTTTTTTTTCCATATTAAGTCATCACTTTCATAAACATTCTTCTGTCTACCACAAGCCAGAAAGCCACATTTTGGCTTCTCTTTAAAATATTTTGCTGAATGCCAGATGGAGAAGGACCAGCCTGGAGGGCACATTCACACCTTGGCCCTGGGCCATCCTGGCATGCAATTCTGTTCTTCAATTCTATGATGCTCAGAGGTGCAAAACTATTCCATGTTCCCATCGCCACTAGGAGGTCCAGTCTAGAAATGGCAGCGGATTGCAGAGGCTTTCTCAGAAAAAAGACTTGAGTCTGGATTTGCACCAAATATTCTCTTTAACTCTCCAGGGTTGAGTTTTGGGCACTTTATTTAGTCTGGGAAAGATTTCTTTTTATGAAGACAGCCCAAAGGGCTAACAGATGTACCTAATGACAATGGCCATTGGTGAAGCTGGAATGCAGAGTGAGTGCTTAGATGGCAAAAACTGCGGGTGGGTTTCCACTAGTGCTGATCACACTTGGGGAAACTGTAATCCTGGGCATATGGTGTATCTATGAATATAAGAGAAATAATCTATTATTTATAGAATTAGGGTCAGTTTCTATGCTTTGATGGGCTTTCCTGGTAGCTCAGACGGTAAAGAATCAGCCTGCAATGCAGGAGATGTGGGTTCAATCCTTGGGTCAGGAAGATCCCCTGGAGAAGGTCATAGCAACCCACTCCAATATTCTTGCCTGGAGAATTCCACAGAAGAGCCTGGCAGACTACAGTCCATGGGGTCATAAAGAGTCAGACATAACTAAGCGACTTACACTTTCTATGCTTTTACTGGAATTCAGGGTTACTGAAGGTGAATTTACCATTCTTGGACTCTATAGAGAGGCTGGCCATGTGCCATACTGCATCTATGGTGTGGTGCCATTTCTGGAATATACTGGAATATTCCAGAAGAGCTTTCCTCCTTTATGGAAATATACTGTCATTTCTATGAGTGAGGGTGTGGGCAAGAGATGAAAAAATTATCCTATTGGTTAATCTCAAAATATTTAATGCTCTTCAATTTAAGAAATATTAGAGCACGACTGTGCCAAGATTTAGGGCATTGTGAAAAAGAAATGAAGACTGAGGGCCAAACAAAAATCAATCAAAATATAAGATTCCTACCTAACTGCTGAGTCAGGCACATACACAAATAGTTAATAATAATGGCTGCCACTTATTGCATACTTCATAGTTATCAGACCCTGTCTTATACCTTAACAACTTATTTACCAGAGACATATCAATATCTCTCTTGTTACTTGAATGTTATTGACCACAGTGTTTCAAAATATTCACTGATGTAACAAATTACCACAGTTGCTAGTTTCTGCAAAAGTCCCACAGTCAATAATGCGTTAACTAAACCTAAACCTTAAAACAGCCCAACGAGCTAGGTGCTGCTACTGTCCCTATGTATGGATAGAGAGAGAGAAGGGTCAAGTAACCTGTTCAGAGCTGGTAAATGACAGAGTTGCAATTCAAACGCAGGGCTGTCTGGCTCAAGAATCCAAGTTATTTCCCATAGCTTCTCCAATTAAGGACTTCCCCGGTGGCTCAGATGGTATAGAGTCTTCCTGCAATGCTGGAGACTTGGATTTGATCCCTGGGTCAGGAAGATCCCCTGGAGAAGGGAATGGCTACCCACTCCAGTATTCTTGCCTGGAGAACTCCACAGACAGAGGAGCCTGGTGGGCCTACAGTCCATGGGGTTGCAAAGAGTCAGACATGACTGAGTGACTAATATTTTCACTTTTTTCGCTTTCTCCAATTATAGAATAAGTGGTGCTACTTATAACTGAGTTATTACAAACAAGAGAAACAGAAAAGGTGGTATATAAACTGGATTTTGAAAAATGAGGAAGACAGTGACATTCGGGCCCTGGGGAAAGCAGGGAGGAGGTCCTGGGCATGGCCAGAGGAAGGTAAGCAGACCAATATGTCTTATGTCTACAGCATAAGATGCAAGAATGGAGGAGACTGAAAGGTAGGTTGTTACTAGATGGTGTAGACCCTGAATGCCTGGCTAAGGAATGTGGTCCCCTCTCCTTCCCCCTTTTTAAAATGTGATGAAGGACATTCATGAGAAAGCTTTTGCTAAAGGAAATGACAGAATTATACTTGCAGGGATGTAGAAAAATAGAAATATGATGGGTAAACTGGGTCAAGGGACCTAATAGTTGGGTCTGCTTCCTTCCTCCTTTCTGCGCATCCCCAAAGGGGTAATTCACTGACCTTGTGATCAAAAGAAGGTACTCTACTCTAGGGAAGAAAAGTTTTGCATCCTAGCTCTGATCAGTTGGTAGTCTTTCTGAACTGATGTTTAGAAGGTTCTCTGAATTGATGTTTAGAAGGTTCATAGGCTGCATCCAGGCTTAGGTAACAAAGGTTTAATCACCTGGTGATGTCTGCCATGGGTGCAGAGAGGGGCATGCTGGCGTTAGCAGGCATGTATGCTGTCTCTATTCCAGGTGACAGATGCAGAGCTAAGCCTCCTTTTCTGTTCCCCAAGTCCACATTCTGTGAAGATGAACCATCCATGACCCCTGAGCTTGTGAATATCACTCTTCAAAAAGATTATTTCAATAATGATTTAATTCTACTCTGCCCTTGATCAGTGCTTACAGTTCTGAACACATTCACAATCTGTTTCAGAGAAATGTAATGTGTTTAAATGAACCAGCTCAGAATTTTGAGGACTAAGAAAAATTAAAGGGCACAAGAAACACCAATGCGGAACACTCACCTTTTTTGCCCCTTGTTCCTCTTCCACACCATCTCCTATGACAACATACACCACTTTTCTTCCAAACCTCTGAATTATTCTCTCAAAACAGCTTTCCTTTCCTAATGAACAAAAGTAAATTGTAAAAAAATGTAAACTTTGGGTAAGTCAGCACTCTAGGACTTAAACTTTTTATATAAAATGCTGTCTTTATACTTCTGATCCAACTCTATCATACTTGTGTGAACTAGGAAAAGCATGCTTTTACATTCCATTTGGGGAGTATGCAGAACAGCACAATATAGCAAAAACTGTAAATGAATTACCCATGTGGTATCCTATCCCTGGGAAATGGACAGTTTTAGTACTTTTTCCTCCAAGACACATTTATTAAAAAGTAGGATCTAGTCATTTACAGTATAAATTTGGTAGAAAAAGTATTGTTTTGTAGTAGTACTTTGCCCCCTCTGAGCTGAGACTAAACAAAATCATGCCATTCTGCCAATATATTTTAACTTGATTTAAAAAATATTTCATGATCTATCAAACACTGAATCTAATATCTGATTGAAAGGCTATTGAGAAGGATGAACAAAACTGAAGGATTGGTTTTGTTACGGCAAGAGAAATCAAACACTGGACTTAGTTTATCCCTTCATTTTCAGGTTGGAATACGTCTTTGAATGAAAGACACTTCCAAGGCCAAATGTGTTGACTGAAAATATTCTTGGAAAACTGTTTCTAAAATGAATGTCATGTAATTTGGGGCCTTACCAGAGCATGCTTGCCTGATCCATGCTACAATACCTATAAGAGCATGCTTGCCTGACCCAGGCATCTAATGTTCAGTCAAGTACTTTCCTAGAGGAAAAGCGGGATAAAGGTAACAGGATACCTTTATCTGTCTATTATCTTTCCCATGTCAAGACTCAGTTTGGGCTCCAGTGGCAGCTACGCTGTCAGCACATCCCTGTGGTTAATGCAGTCATTGTTGCTTCGCAGAACAGGAACTGGGGTTCCAAGTCCAGGGCTGCCAATAAGGTCATTTTAATGGACAATGGGACAGTTTATAGTTTTCAGATGTGAATGGCTGAGCGGGACCTGTACCTCTTTCAAATAAGGATCAGATATACACACGAACAAATTGCTTGTTTGCTTAAACAAATGTCTGCTTTATATTTGTATTTTGCACTAAAATCTCTAGTTTGCATCTGACAGAATGAAATGGAGCCAGCCTTATTCAAAGATGTCATTTCAATGCTTCTGTAGTTGCTCACTAACCTGTGAAATATTAAATCACTTTGAGAAACAAATACAAAGGCTGGTTTTCACTGCAAAAACATATACAACCGAACACTTGGATGTCATGAAAGAGCAAAATGTTTGCATGTTTTTGTAAAGTTTCCTCTTCATGGGAAAAGGAAGGTAAACTCAATGTGACTTTAAAATAAAGCTGTGATGGACAAATTCTCACCCAAATACTATCTTTCTAATAAGGTTCATTGTGAATACACAATAAGAATAAATAAACTGAAGCTCACATTTAGAGGTTAATTTGAGGTCTTACATGGAATTTTGATTTTGATGAATCCATTTTGTCTGAAAGAACATCACAGCTCTCTGCTGAATGACAGACCAGTCCCTTTCCTTCTCTGATTCTGCCATTTTGCCTACAGGAAAACATCCCTGGTTTTTCTGCACTGATCCCCATATTACATCTCATTTGATGGCAAGATGAGCAGTAATTAACAGGAGTTTCAATCTCTATTTTTATTACTAAAAAAAAAAAAAAATCACAGGAACATGATTCTACCACTGGTTTTGAGATCATTTCTACCACTGTACAGTATTTAAATTGAATTTTTATTCTATATTGAAAAAAATTCCAATATTGCAAACAATATGTCCATTAAAAATACTTTCTTGATTGTTATTATAATTTCCTATTATCCTCACGATTGTTATTATAATTTCCTATTATCCTCACATTTTCAGATTATTTGAGATTAAACTTCAACTTGCAGAACATGTAATATGCTGCTATTCCTTTCCTTCTAGGAAGTTAAGTACTATCTCTTGTATATTATATGCTTATTTGGAATATGTTCTTTCTTTCATGTGCCAATAAAACCTTATCTTGGATCCCTGTTCACAAAACATGATTTCTCTTAACTGATACAGATAAAGACCTGAGTTAATGGAAATTGATTACTAATTTATGTGAGAACATGTAAAAATTCTGGGTATATCAGGCTACTAGGAATTCTTTGTTTTTTAAGGGTCTTCTAGTTTTTTGTTCTTGGCCTTTTTCAGGAGGCAGCAGTCATTCTCAAACTCCAACTATTTCCAACTTTATAGGGTTATTTGAATATCCTACAGGTTCTTCAAAGTCACATAAGTAGGATCAAACTCTTATTTTTGTCATGAAACCTGATTTCCCCATCAGCTAATAGTGTCAATACTGATCCAGTTGCCTAAAAGAAACCCTCTATTGTCAGCCTTCTTCTGAATAAACAACCATATATTCATCCATTTCATTCAACATTGAGTACCTACTATGTGCTAGGCCCTATGGCTACAATGATGAATGATACAGACAGACACAGTTATCAAGGAGACTAGGAACAAATAACTAAACACATAATTTTTTAGTGATGGTTTAGTAAATTCTTTGAAGAGAAGAACAAATCAGAGATAGTCTGTTTTGCCCCTTTTTCTTTAGCCAGAAACAACCTTCTTCCCACTTACCAGGACACTCATCCTCTGTCCCTAGGACTCAATTATATAACATTAACCTCATCATAGCAACATATAAGGCCACTTAAAACCCAAATCTACCTTGCCAGCTACCCATGAATACTGCATATTAATCACCCAGGAAAACTCACAAGTCCCTCAGCAGGGAATACATTTTAATTTCTCTGTTGCTTTGTTCTCACTAGCCATCTGCCTATAAGAACTGCCTATAAATAAACTCTTATATACCCTTCTATACCCAGCTCAAATGTCATACCTTCCCTTTAACTTTCACTGACACTTGCCCTTCTGCCTCCTCCTGAGTGGGACTGAATGCTCCCCCAATGAAGTGCACACTTGGGCACTTACTGGTAGGATCCCTCGGCGTGTGGAATGGTCTGCTGGACCTTAGGCTCAGAGATCTACTCTAACCCTCAACTATACTAGCTATTAACTTAAACTGACTGACTTATATCTCTGAGATTTAGCTTCCTCAGTTGTAAAATGAAAAGATTGCAAAGATGGACTTTAATATGTAAAATGTTTAGTACGATTCTGGGCACCTAGTAAATACTTGATAAATGTTCATTTATATACCACTGAATACTTTGTCATACTATAGTTATTTTGTTGTCTGTTTCCTCTGTTAGTGAATTCCCTAAGAACAAGAGCCATGTCTTCTTTTAATTCCTACTTTTGTTTTGTCTTGCTTGATATTTTAAGTAAATTTCACAGTAATCTTTTCTAACTACATTTTCTTTTTGCAAGAATCTAATTTTTTGATCCCCATAACAAAAATGAGAACTTAATCATTTACACATGTTAAATTAAAGCAAAAAAAAAATAGTTCCAGTAATAATAATATATTGGAGTTGCCTAATTAAAGCTGCTATTAGTTATTTCTGCTTTGTATGTTTCCATATAACTACTTGTTTTAGCTTATAATTTTTGTTGATGCTACCTAAGAGAATAAAAATAAGATAATAATCTAAAAATGATGCTAAGTTGACTGTAGTAAAATGCATAAGTTTTAATGTCAGCCAGTGAAGTAAAAATTTCTGAGTTTAGCTACATGGATTATGCTTTCTATTTCTCTTCACATCTAAAGGCCATTTTGACAATAAAATTGGTTTAAACATTATTCTAGTTTTCTGACATTTAGAATCCTGTAAATAAAATCCTATTTATCGCCTTTTGTTTTTACTAGCCTGAAAGCAAAAGGTTGACTGTTATATAAATGATTAAAAAGTAGCTTACCTATTTTAGTTGCACTGTAAATATTTTCTATTGGAAATACAATTCCTAAACCATATAGCAAGACTTTCGCCAATGCTGGGATAAGCTGAGTAGTTGTTACTAAAATATTCACACAGTTCGTTCTATGAGATCAGAAAGAAAAAAAAGACAGTTGAAAAATAAGTCTCCACAACGAACAAGCAAAGCCTGTCTTCAGGCAGAGGCCCTACGAAGTGACTTGGGGACAACTTACCGGGAGTGAATGAGCGTGAGGGCTTTCAGAGCCAGTGTCAACCAGGAGTCTGTCAGGGCTTCAATTTCAGCCCTTAGCTGCAACCAGGCTTCCCTCTTGGCTGGACCAAGCAGACCTGTGGATTTAAAAGCAAAGGAACTACTTCCTTACCAACGAGTTTTGCCAACTTTATAAACAATAAACATTTAAAACTACTCTAATACCTCCCTCAAGCTTTACGTGTACTAAGCAATTTTTTCACATACCATTCAACAAATATTTAGTACTGTAGGGGACATCTATTGTTTCTGCATTCCCGACATCCCTTTTTCTAGTTATAGAAGTCCTCTCTTCTATTGAGGGAGCCTACTCACCCCTATTCCTCCAACTGAATAATTTGGGCAGAGACACAACACTATCCTCTGGCTCCCAGAACAGGCATATGACCTTGTCTTGGCCACTGAAAGTATCTGGAACTTTTTTGTTGAAGCTATTGGGAAAGATGTTTCTCCACCCCATGGAGGTGCTGGACTGGTTGAATAGAAGCCTGGGTCTACTGGTGGTCACTTTTGCCACCTTTCAGGAAGGACTGACCCCAAAGGAAATCACAGGCCAAGGATGACTGATTGCATCACCAGGGCATCTGAATTTAGCCAGGCTAGAAACCAACACCCACCCTTAAACTTTTCATTGTGTGTTAGTTGCTCAGTCGTGTCTGACTCTCTGCAACCCCATGGACTATAGCAGCCCGCCAGTCTCCTCTGTCCATGGAACTCTCCAGGCCAGAATACTGGAGTGGGTTGCCATTCCCGTCTCCAGGGGATGTTCCCAACCCAGGGATTGAACCCAGGTCCCCTGCATTGCAGGTAGATTCTTTATCAACTGAGCCACCAGGGAGGTCAATATATTCCTTTTCGTACCAAAGTCTTTTTGAAACACAATCAAAAGATGAACTAATACAAACATCTACCTGCGAAGGATGCTTTATGATTCATCTTAAGTCCTTTAGGCAAGAAGTCAAGAAACGTACTCCAGTAAGTTTACTAACTCACACCACTGTCCAGGACAGCTGGCTCTAAGTCTATTACTTTTCTCACTCAATCACAGCAGAATAATCACTGGTTAGATGAAACTACTCTCAGCAAAAGCTGTTCTACCCCCAAAAATGTGATGTAAATGTGTGATGCTCTGAGTATTTTATTGAGACTGTCTTAACCAACCCAGCAAGCTACTGGTGATAGTCACTTGCCTCCAACATTATTTTTGTAGGTATTGTAGATCTCTTTTACTCGTCTGTAGCGGAAGGCCAACTTTCTCATCCAGTCTACACCGCCCCGCACACCGGTTGCCAAGCATAAATTAGCACTGGTTGCTGCAGCAGGAAAGCCATCTGTTCCAAAGTTATATGTGCTATTTAGATGCAAGAAAAGCCCAAAGTTAACCAAAGAGAAAGTTCATCTTAATGAGCTGAGCAATTAAACCATAACATCCCGATCATGGGCTCACCTTAGGTCTTGTCCATTGTCATCGGAAGAGACATCGTCTATATGAACTTGGTCACATTCCTAAAACACAATTAAAATTGATACATGTTAATTTTGAAAAAGCATCTACTTTTTTGGGGGGGAAAAACCATACACAGCTATTTAAAAAAAACAACAACAACCAAACACTGAAATTGGTAGTGTTAGCCAACCACATCAATCAGTAGGTGGCAGTCTTGTTAAATTGACATTTTTACCTACTTTGGGTCCTTTTTCAATGTAAGAAAGGAGCAATGTCAATACGGACTACTGTTACTCAGGTTCAGAAAACACATTTTTGTGTTTAGAAAGGAAAGTGATTGAAAACAATTAGCATATGTGTTCCATAAACCTCAGGTACCTGAAGACATCGCACTGCTCTGAGCTGATTCAGTCAATGCCGAAGTGTAACTGAAACCAGACATTTCGGTAAATCTAACATGCTAGAAAAATTAAACCTGATGCTAACTGCCAATGAAATTATGACCTTTGATTGCTGTTGAGCCACACACCAACACAGCCTGAGGCCAGCGTGGAGCCCAGACCAGAAAATCTGTTACTAGTTTGCCATTGATTTGAGAGATGTGAGTTTTATTTTGCTTGTGCGCGCACGTGTGTGTGTGTGTGTGTGTGTGTGTAGGAAAAAAGCATGGGAGACTTCCCAATCTAAAAAAAATTACCATGATGTGTTTTTTTTTCTTTTACTGTTTTCAAAAAACTTTTTTTTTTTTTTACTGTTTTTCTGTTATTACATATTCATTTTAAATAGTGGATTTATGAGTTGATTATAAAATGATTGGAACAGACCTGATTTTAAAATCCCGCACCATGCATAAACTGTTTAGAATAGGGGGTGTAATTGTGGGTTAAAGCCCAGTTGGATGGGTTCACACTGATACACCTGTTCACATGTAAGCACTCCTACATCTTACTGCTGTGCCCTGGCCTCCGGCATCTTTGTGGGAAGAGCAACACTCAATAAACATTTGCTGAACAAATGAAGGCAAACTATAATTTGGAGACAGACATGGTCTCTAGTCCAGAAACAAGTAATACGCACTTGGCATGTTTTAATATTTTAGCCATGATTCTTCTCTTGGCAGTCAGCCTCCAAATACCAGAGTGGCCTTTCTGACACTTATTTCCATTAAAAGTTTTAGTGAAAAAAATCTTATGAGACATCGGCAGGCGTGTATCTTGTATTTTAAAAGGTTCTTTGGACTAAAGCTCTAGTCATCCTTCCCATAGAGTTCACCTCATAAAATCTATCCTATCCCTCTAGTGCTTGACATTCAATGTGTAACAAAGATGCCAGAGATAAAGCACCCTAGGAATAGAAGGTGGATTTTTATGTTGCCGGTTCCTTCTGCACAAATTCTTTCTCTCCATGGATTTGTGAGGAAGGGAGCAGGAGATAGAAGTGGAAAGAAACTCAAACCAGCTGTTGCTTAACAGAATTAAAATCCTGACCCCAACCTCTTCCTTCTAAAGCATCTATTTTCCAGGCAACCCTCTCCCAGCAAGCTGCAAGTTCCAAGGAGGAAAAGGCTTTGACCTTGTAACCCTTCCCTGCTCTCCTGAGGTCCATAACCCCAGATAAGAAAAAAAAAAAAAAAAAAAAAGGAATAAAAGTCTAGGAGGCCTCGCAGGCAGGACTGTGAATTTAACATTTTAAAAACAGGTCATTCCTGCAAAACACGATGGGAAATTTCTTTGAGTTATTATACATAATTCGGAGGGTGAAAGATGAATGATAGTTGTGTTTTTTCAACAACGTACTTATTCTGGGTTTAAAGA
Source organism: Bubalus kerabau (assembly GCF_029407905.1). NCBI lineage: Eukaryota > Metazoa > Chordata > Mammalia > Artiodactyla > Bovidae > Bubalus > Bubalus kerabau. Next base: position 36,952,914 of record NC_073637.1, read on the forward strand.
ATTACTGAATCGTGACTTTCTACCATCTAGCCATTCATCTAGACAGAAATACAAAAATGCTGTTGGTACACGACTCTGCTAGGGTGTGTGGTTAGTTAAAACACAAACAAATTCGAAAAAGGGTACTCCCGCAAACAAACAGAACCCCCCAAAGCCTCAGTGCTGTTAATGCAGGATTTTTCTCTCTGGGGAGAAAGAACAGAGAGAGGGAGGAAGTTGAGGAATTGGAAGAGGAAAAGATGTGTGTAAAAGAATTGAATTTAAGAAATCAAAGCTGACCCAAAGTTACCCGGTTAATTCTAGGGGTGGGAAGAATGCTTTGGAAAAACAGGGTGTTAAGAGGCTTTTCTTAAGCTAATGCAGTTGTAAATCTCCATTACTAACAGAGCAGCCTTATCTTCTAATGACTGTTGGTGACTCTATCACGGCTATTGTCTGCCTGAATCCTGTATTTGTTTTCTCCTGCCAGCTTTCCTTAAGGCTTTTTGTTCCCAGGCTGGGCCCTCATTTGAAGTACTGTTCAGTATCTTGGTTTACTCTAATTAAGGGTCAACTGCTCCCAGCCTTTTTACCTGCAGAAAACCAAACTCACTTCACAATGATCTGATTAAAGCAAAGTTTGGTGTGACAGCAACCACAAAACCCTGCTGTTTAGCAGGAGAATTTCTTTTTAAACTTATTCTCTATTGGAGTATAATCGATTAACAATGTTTTGATAGTCTCAGGTGGACAGCAAGAGGAATCAGCCATACATATACCTTAGCCAGAGAATTTCTGTAGAATGATTTTAATCAAATGAGATAACTAATGAGAATGTACTCGGGGAACTCTACTCAGTGCTCTGTGGTGACCTAAATAGTAAGGAAATCCAAAAGCAGAGGAGATATACAAATTCCTGATTCACTTTGCTGTACAGCAGAAACTAATACAACACTGTAAAGCAACTATACTCCAACAAAAATTAATTTTAAAATAGATTAAAAAATCAAGAGCATTTTTAAAGGGCCTAGTTGGCGCTTTTAGAAATTAAAACACCATTAAAGTGTCTACGTAAAATATGTTTTTGGAATGAGCTCTCAGTTTACTTAACAATAGACAAGTAGTCTGTTGCACAAACTTGCAATTGATAACATGACTTGGCGGCTGAACAACAATACGAAAGATGATAAGTCACTATTATGAGTTTACAAATAATGGCATAAATGTCTTGGAAAATAAGCTGTGTATTTAAAAAAATTTTTTTTAATGAGAAACTATAATATTACTATTTTGATGCTTACCCATACAAAACTAATTCCTCAAAGAATGGAGACTATTAAGATACCGAAATATCATTTCATTTCTCAGCTGACCCCTGTAATGTGTGAACTTGTACTCAGTGTACTTACTGTTAAATTAGAAAACTGCAGTTCCCTGCATTCTGATATCCTGAAATTGTCTCCTCCATGGCGATAAGGCTTCCCTTCCTTCACCTTTCAGAAGCCATCCAGCTTTTTGCCTGTTTTCCTAAGAGCCTAATTTGAGGTTTCCATTTTTGCTTTCTGAATTTGGTTGCTTTTCATTCGCAAATCTATTCTGAACCCAGACAATTAGGTAATGAACAGAGGGACAGGAGAAGAAATGAAACCAATGAAACAGCAGCAGCAACCAAGTTTAAAGCCCCACTGCAAGAGTCTATAGACACAGAAGACGGTAATGGAAGCCTTCTATATTTTCAGGTGCCAAAGTCTATGCCTACAAACCCTAATTAGATGCTTAATATACAGAGTGCAGAATATACATAATTTCATGAGAAAATACATTTTTATTCCCAAAAGATTGAATGTGCTGAAAATGTAATTGAAATAAATTTCCAAAAAGTATGCAGTAAGATTTTAAGGAATTCAAGCCATTACCGAATCCAAGTCTTGGGGTAGCATCCACATAGGGGCCTCCCATGGCCAGTTCAACCAATTTAGTGTTAATTAATTAATTGGTCATGCATTATTCTGGCCTGCTCAGGCTTGAAGATACCTAAGGGACCCCAAACACACATGGGTGTCAGGCTTGTGGTCTCATGTAGGTGTGTGCAGTAATCATTTCCTTGTCTCCTGATAGACTTTGCATTCAACATGGATCCAAATTGGCTAATGGGTGCTTTGGGTTAAAAAGGTGATCATTTATTTATTATTGTGTCTGATTATTTATCAAGGAATACCTGTTCTGGGTATTGCTGTAGATGCTAATGACACACCACTTAACACAAAAAATCCTTCCCATCTTGGAACTAACATTCCAGTTGGGAGAGACAGCCAAACAAGAAAACATGCAACATGTACAATCTGTACAAGTGCTAAGGAGAAGCAATACGGCAGGCAAGGGGAATATGCAACGCTGTGGGAGTGTCTAGGGAAACAGCTTTGCAGGCCAAGGAGAGAGCAAGTGTAAACGCCCTGAGGCCGAAGGGGAAGAGTTGCATGGACCAGCAGGTGACAGGGACTGTCAATGCTGGTCCTCTACTTCTGAATGGCTGTAGTATGAGGGTGGGGAAGGTGACCTTTTGGAGGCCAGCCATCCTTCTCTCTAGAAAATACCCCACAGATGCAAAGGGACTCTGTGCAGTTAATCAACAGGTCTCAGAGGTAGGAAGGAAAGATCTTAAACAGTTTCTTTCAACCCCCAAACTACAGATATGAGAACTGATGTGGGCCTGGAAAGGGATCAAGAGATAAGCAGAGAACTATTTGTTGTTCACAGCTTTCCAAAGGGATGTCAAAATCAATGTTTTTGTATAAAGGTTTACATCATGTCATGTCAATACTACAGGAGTATATAATTAACATTTTTATTTAACCAGTTTTAACATATACCCACATCCCTCAAAGAGCTTCTAAGAGTCAAGCCAGTGCTAGGCAAAGTTGTGGTTTATCCTTACTAGGTAAATTTCATAATTATTACTGAATTAGACATTGCTAACATATTGGGCCCACTGTTCCCACACTGAGCTCAGTCCCTCCCTTTCCAAAAGTCCTAAAGCACCAGGAATACACCACCCACTGACACTGGATTACGAAGGTATCCTATCTTGACAGTCTATATCCCGTGAAGAATGGATTTTTCCTTCCCTTGAAGGGATGGCTAACAACTCCAAAAGAGCTGTTTTCTATATTTGTGTGGTGGTAAAGAACTCCACGGGTTTTGGAGGAGACATGAGAGGCGATTTTGTTCCCTGGGTTGGGAAGATTCCCTGGAGAAGGGCATGGCAACCCACTCCAGTATTCTTGCCTGGAGGATCCCATGGACAGAAGAGCCTGGCGGGCTAGTCCATAGGGTCACAAAGAGTCAGACATGACTGAAGTGACTTAGCACACCAGCAGAGGCAGGCCCATGGTTGCTCCTACTCACACAGACTCCTATTTCTTGTTGAGCTGAATTACTGATACTTACTTATGTTGAACACAAAATAGTATTTAATGTTACAGCCTATTTTACGGCTGCAAATAAATGAAGACTCAGAAAAGCTAAGTAACCTCAGTGCTGAGACACTATACAGGCCTTTGATCCCCAAGCACTATTTCTCCCGAGGATCCCTGGATTTTGCACAATTTAGACAACGGCCCACTCCACAACCTAGGCCCCTGGTGGCTTGTCAGTTGTTTAATGTTTATGGAATTCCTGCTCTAGGATGTATCCTCACCTCTGTCTGCCCCATGCCCACCTGGGGGTCCAGCATTTGTCACCACCGCCCCTCTTCTGGCCCAGAGCTCGGAGGTTCAAGTTCCATCCTGCAGTTAAAGCCCCACCCCTTCATCTCTCCACCTGGCCTCCAAATGATTGGCACTTCAGAGAGAAATTATCCCAGGAGGAAAGCCATCATGGAAACTCGGTCTTTACAAGGGTGGAGGGGACAGAGCACAAGGGTAGATGAGAGCATAGGTATTAGCATGACTTTGTCACATGTCCTACTAGAAGGCTCGAAGCCTAGAAACAAGGACTCGGTCACAGTCACAGTAGAGTTGAATGAGGGCAGGTGGCAACGACCAGGGAAGCATGATGCTGAGTCCACAGGCACTGGCCTGCAGGCTCTGTTGTACCTGAAATGGCTCCTATGAGCAAGCATCCTTCAGATAAACACCACAAACCCAACGCCCAAAGTTCAGCCTTGTCTGGCTTCCCTTTATGTTCCATGGCTTGTGCTTCTCACAAAGCAGTAAAATCAATAAAATCGGCAAGCTTCAGTGACTCTGGGCCCTCAGCTTACAGACATCTCAGCACTTGTGGGGCTGGATTATAAAATGCTGACATACATGGCTGGGGAAAACTGCCAACCCATGAAGCAGCTGAATACCAGGTCCAGTGTTGGGAGCAGGAAGAAAGCCACAGGGGGTCCTATCTCACGGCCACGCAGCAAAGGCATGGTCTCCCTCAGAACTCTGGTTGCACTGTTATTCTGCCTTTTTGGTTCTTTCTGTCATTATTCTTGGCACTGCAACTCAAGCTGACCTTTTTCCGATCCATCATCATCTCTGGCCTTCCAGGGCTGGGCCACAGACATGTTCTTTTGGACTGAGCTCCGGGAATAACTCAGATTTTGTACAGGGGCTCATATGCAAAATATTAAGTTATGGCAGAATTTTTCTGCAAATATTTATTCTGCTTTGATACCGTAGTGGTTGGACTTTTCCCTCAAGCCTCTCACTTGTGCCATAATTATGTAAAAACACACCATGTCATTCACATTCATTTAGGAAAATTAATGAAAAGAATTAAGACAGTTACAATGGGTCTTATTCTGTGTGCCAAACACAGTGACATCACAGTCAGGATGCTGAGGCGTTTACACCCCTGAACCTGACACTAGAAACATAAACTCCAAGTAAACCTGCAGGCTTTGCATAAACAGACTTGAAGACTTGGAGGCAGTCTGCACGTTATGAAAGGGAACAATATAAAAATGTTACAAACATGTCTTGGGAGAAGTTGAGTTATATAAGCCCTGATTCTGCTGACTGAAGCGATATTTGCTCCATTTTCCAAATTTACCATGAGAAAACGAACACCATACTGCCGACTAATTGTTTCAATACCTTCCTTTATGAAGTAAAAATGGAAAGAAAAAGCATCCCCAGAGAAGGAGCTATTTTCATTGTGTCCGTGCATCAGTGAGCCTACTGAGACTTGCTGGAGTTGGCCAGGGACACGGTGGCTGGGTTCTCTGTCCCCTTCTGTCATCAAGCAGTTACATCCACTGCTCTGACCTCTCCACCAAACAATAAGATAACTAGCTTGACACCTTAGACATCTGCAAGTTACCAGAACGTTTTCCTTTTATTCCTAAATATGAAAACTGTAATATATGGAGTACAGGAGTATTTCTAGTGCTTTTAGAGACAACTCACTCAAATGGGCTTCCCAGGTGGTGCTAGTGGTAAAGAACCTGCCTGCTAATGCAGGAGACATAAGAGATGTGGGTTCAATCCCTGGGTCGGGAAGATCCCCCAGAGGAGGAAATGGCAACCCACTCCAGCATTCTTGCCTGGAGAGTTCCATGGACAGAGGAGCCTGGTGGGCTCCATGGGGTCACAGTCCAGGGGGTCACACAGAGTCGGACACAACTGAAGCAACCACCACACACGGCACACACTCACATCAGTTGTCTGGAAGGCAAGTGATCAACAGTGCTTTGAAAAATTAAAAGAAAAAACAAAAGATTCTCCCCGTGGCTCTGCTCACACTACCCTCTTTCTAATCAAAAATCCAAATTGTACAGATGGCATTACAGGGTGACCAGTATTTGAGTGACAGGTTTTTAAGGGAGTGATTTCCATGCGGCTTTTGGAAATAACTCCCAACTGCCTAGAGAGCTGCATAATTTTGTTGAAAAAATAAGGTAAGATGGGTCAACCCTAGAGATTTTCTGTGACTTGGAAGTTCTATGGAGGGGGGAGGGGTGGTCCAGAAGCAAACTAACTGACGGCAAAGATGTGAAGAGTCCTGCTCCTAATTCACTGACAATTAGATTCAGCTCCTTGAGCTCTGTGCTAAAGAAATTCTGTCTGTACGGCGTAGCACAGGGAACTGTATTCAATATCTTGCAACAACCTATAATGGAAGAGAATCTGAAAAAAATATATGTATAACTGAATCACTTTGATGTACACCTGAAACTAACACAACACTATAAATCAATGATATACTTTGCTTAAAACAGGAAAGAAAGAAATTCTGTCCGCTAGTAAATTTGCAGAAACCTGGATTTTACTGGGATATTTTGCTCTGCATAAAAGAGGCTGTTCAATTAGCGCGCTGTGTATTTAGACTCACTAAACAGTAAGTCTAAGTCATGTGCTTGTAGTGTGCTTTCTAAAGCTGTGTCCAAACCTGCACTCCACTTTCAAATGGATGCAACGAAAAGTCACAGCACTGCTGTGTCCCCGTGCCTGTCACTGTGGACTGGTGGCATGCCTGTGGCACGGGCCACCTGGAAAGAAGGATGTGGGGTTTGCGGCTCTGTTCCTCTGGCTCTCAGCAGCAGGACCTGTCATGTCTGTCTGGGGTGCACCTTGTGACCTGAGGATCGCCCTGCTTTCCCACACGATGCTTCCTCGCAAAAGAAAAGGTTGCAGATTACCCATGGCTACGGCACAGGAGATGAAGAACAAAGGGAGTTTTTGAAATCTGCCTCATTCTGTTAGACAGTTTGGGGAACACAAGTTAAGGAATTAAAATACAGCTGGACAAATTTATCTTTACATTTCCACTTTAAAACTATCTACTCAGCACAGCATCAGTGCCAACACGTGTCAATAAGTCAATATTTAAATATCCAGTTCTGTTTTGATAGGAAGAGGATGACACAAATATAGAAGCCAATAGGGAAAAAAAAATAAAAACAATTTCAAATCTCAAACTAGGTAAGAGGAATTTTAACATCAATTTTTGAGATCTGTAATAAGATGCAACTTGTAGAGACCTATGCTGTTTTTAATTATTGTTTCTTACTTAGAGAAACAATATTTTAATGCATTTAAAGTTACAATATCCTGTAGGGATTATCTAAACAAAAGAGATATTTTTCTAAAATATCTCTAGTACCTGTATTTGAAACCCAAGACTTGAATTACAGCAGTTTCAGCAAAGGCAAGACATTAGCTATTTCAATCTCATTCTGTTTAGCTGAATATTCATAAAACATTTAGAGGATAAAATCTTTACTGAAAAGCATGTGAAGATGGCATGTTAAAGCAGAAGATAAAGTGCTTATGCTATGTTTTCATATATGTACAAAGTTATACTAAATATTTAAGATCACTAAATAAAAATTATAGGGCTATCAAGCTTATTAAAGAATTAAGGAGAAGATGCGAACATGTTTTCAAATTTGTAATATTTTCTTATAGTATTATTTCCTTTAAAAATGTGCTCATTAAAAGTGAGATGGCATGATAATACCACCACAGCACACTTCTCCAAGAATCTCAAAGGAATTGCATGAAGCTGGTTTCTTCTTAGCAAGTGGGACACTGTTAATAAATATGTCAGTTTCACTCTGCTTGGAGTTCCTTCTTTCTAACCATGAATACCTTCTTTACCACATGGTCATATTAAATATATTTGTCTTTATTCACACCCTCCACCTTACGGTGAGGAAAAGAAGGCTTACTAATCAAAGCCAGACAGAACTGAAAATAAGTTTTTAAAATGAAATGGGCTTATCTGAAATTATTCAACATTGTGTCTCTAAAAGTAATGGATTCATTTAATTGATAATTATGGCATGTTATTACATTTGATCAAATGATATCAACACATAATTTTCCTTTCTTTAAAAAAATACAGTAAATTTAAAAAATACAGTGAATGAAAAGCACCAAGTGAAAAGGTATATGGTGAATGCCTAATAATTTAAGGCTATAAGATCCATCTTTTATTGATTATGTTTTGTGCAATAGCACAAAATACATTTCAGTGCATTCTGTACCCTTACTGCATGATACTATACACAGAAAGCTTTGGCCCAAATGTAATAGCTTCATTTATAGTTCAGCTAACATAAGAAGATATGGCATTTTACAAATCTGCAGAGAAATCAGTGAAAATGTTCAGTTCAGTTCAGTCGCTCAGTTGTGTCCGACTCTTTGCGACCCCATGAATCGCAGCACGCCAGGCCTCCCTGTCCATCACCATTTCCTGGAGTTTGCCCACATGTTATGTTATATACCTTCAAATACAAAATAGGGTAGTGCATCAATGTTTCATAATATGTCAAACTGTATTACATAGTTTTTCATTAAAATATATTTTTAATTGTATCATGTAATTTAAAATCAAGTAGTAAGATAAAACAGTAAAGGCTGACAATGTACAAAATAATAATTCAGAGCCTTGAAAAAAAGAAAACTCAGCACATGTCTAATATAAATGTCATTCTTTTGACTGTCAGGACTACTCTTAAGAATAAGCCTTTGATTTACTGCTGAACTGATTTCTCAGTTTTCAATGGGTTTGCCCATCATTTTGCAAACATAATTTGTCATTGGCCACAGTGTTCTTTTAATTCCTGTTGCCTTTCTTTTAGATCTATTATTCCTGCTGAGAGTATCTACCAAAGAAGAATTTTTCATAGTGACACCAACTCTAGTCTTGCTGTGAATAATCACATTCTCATAAAAATCATTCTTTTTCTTGCAAACTTGCTGCCAGAAGCACGGAAACATACTCAAACCAGGAAACCTTTTATCCTTTCCTGCAATCACTTTCTTTTAACTGTCACTGCCATTTGAAGAAAATCAATCACATACTAATTCATTCACCAAGCATTTAACTAGAAGTTTTCATTTACATGGACTATTTCTGTTTTGATCATACATAAACCAATGAACTAAAGCTGTAATATTAAACAGGTCATATTTTAAGAGAGCTCTTTTTTTTTTTTTAAATCTCTGAAGCAATATTTCACTCTAAAATTCAGTGTTTGCAACAAACAGAAGTTCTGGTTTATTATCATTCCATGTCTATTGATTCATTTTCATTGACCTTCAAGCCATTTGTCTATAATCTTTAAAGGCATATCTCAATGCAACTGGTTTTTTTAAGTGACTCTTTTTTTGCAGGGGTGGGAAGTAAAATTTGAAAGTTTAAAAGAGACCAATTTGTCAATTTTAGTTAACATATACAGCGAGATGACTTTATACTGGTAAAAGAGACTCAATTTTGTATCAAAGAATGTGTAGCTCAGAATAACACCCTCAGTTCATAAGTGAATAAAAATCTTCCACACTGATTTCCTCTGCCATATATTTATTGCTGACTCCCGAGAGACAAGTTGGCAGAACCGGACGTAGGCACTTAAAAAAATAGGTTCCCCATGAGCTGAAGGAAGGTTCCATCATCACCTTCCCTCACTGTCAGCCCCTCATGTGGGGAGTGAGGACCTCTCAGGAGGCACTTTCTTACTCAAAAAGCTCTCTCTTCTAAGTATCAGGGGGTCTGAAATTCCACCCCTTGAAATCTTCCCTTTTCAATCTTCCTTTATAAGACAAAGACTTCCGGTAAGGGTAAATGACAAGCTCCATTACTTTTGTGTGAACTGTCTTATCTGGTACATTTCCTCCAGCATGGGGGTGCAGGGGGCTCTGGTGTGCCCCAAACCAATGCGTGTCAATAGCAGAGGGAAAAGGAGTTGGGGGCTAAAAACTAAGGAAAAATTTTGTTCATACTCACAGTCTCGCTTCCTATAAAACCACCCCCTTTTCCTATGATTAAACATTTCAAGCCACAAAGAATATCTTTTGGTTGTTTGTATATTATTCAGAAAAGTATTATATAGCATTAATATAGCATTAATATGGTCTATGTTATATATTACAGGACACACATTCTGTATTCTTTTTGTTATGTACTCAACTAACAATGACTGACCACCTATACCAGGCACTAAGCACACAAAAATAAATGAAATGCAGATATAGCCAGAATGGCTTCATAAACATGGGGAGGGCTGGAGAGAGAGGCTACAAGTGAGCGCTACTAGAATTTTCTCTCAGGGAAGGTACTAGAATTCTAACAAAGCTATGAGAATGGAACATGGGATTCACCATGCTTCTAGCCCTTTTCCTTTCAATCCAGCCTGTGCATCAAATCACCGTCAGATACAGTTCTCTCAGAATAGGTTTTGTCCACCCTCCTACCCCGAAATACAATTTCCACTCTGGAGGGTTAGCTTCTTGGCGGCAGGTAATACACTTCACTTCTGTTTCTGTATGTGCCTTTTAACCAGAAGGTGATCAATAGATGCTTGCATGTGTGCTGAGTGGCTTCAGTTGTGTCTGACTCTTTGTGACCCTATGGACTATAGCTCACCAGGCTCCTCTGTCCATGGGATCCTCCAGGCAACAATACTGGAGTGAGTTGCCATGCCCTCCTCCAGGAGATCTTCCCAACCCAGGGATTAAACGTGTGTCTCTGAAGTCTCCTGCATTGGCAGGTGCATTCTTTACCACCAGCGCCGCCTGGGAAGCCCTAATAGATGCTTAGGAAAAATTAAATTAGAAACACTAAATATATGCCAATGCAAATGAGCATTCAAGGGCTTTTCTACTGAGCCTTAACCTTGCCCATCCAATGCCATGTCTATCTCTTCTTCACAGCCCATCTGGAGGGGTCACATGCTCCTGGCAGGCCAGTCTCAGCCTGGTCTCCACGTCCCTCTTTCACTAGATAACGCTTGTGTCTATTGCTTGCTGGAATGCCTTGTCTCGCCTCTCTCACCTGTCAAGGCAAGGTTCCTTTTCTTTGTCAGCGCTGACGTATGCTCTGGAGCTCAGTGAATAACAGAAGCAACAATCATTAAGAGCTACTATGTGTCTGGCCCCTATACTGCAAGCCTATCCCTTCTCCTGGGGATCGTCCCAACTCAGGAATTGAACCAGGGTCTCTTGCATTCTTTACCAGCTGAGCTACCAGGGAAGCCCATGTTATTTCCAACCCTCCCTTAAACTCTACATTTGATGGATAAGGAAATGAAGGCTTACAGAGATCACTTCTGTGTATCCCAGCAGGTAGTAAATTCTTGGAAGGAAGAGAGAACTTTTTATGGGTCTTTTTCTCTCTTTTTTCTAAGTTGGACCTTATTTCTGCCTATTCCTTTTCTATGTGGACCAAGCACATGGGTGATACTTAAGGAAACCTTCCAGATTATCTGACAGAATTTAATACGAAAGAATGGGTCAACCCAACTGGAAATTAATTGCTAACATTTTTATGTTTTGTCATTGCAGTGTTAAAAAGTTAGTAGTTTTAGGAAAATACATTTATTATCTTGTTTGATTGCAAAATGATACATACTCACGTACACCATTCATGAAAAACAGAAAAATATATAAAGGAAATAAACTTCAATTCCATCCCTCAGAAGTAAGCACTGATAAATTCTTCCATCATTCTTCCTGGTCCTACTCACTTACTCACTCACTCAGCCTTCCTCATGTTTTTCATAGAGCTTAAATTTTGATAGGTGATATATAACCTCCCCCCCCTCAAAAAAAAGTGCTTCCCAGGTGGTGCTAGGGGTAAAAAATCCACCTGCCAATGCAGGAGATCCAATAGACAGACGTTTGATCCCTGGGTCAGGAAGATCCCCTGGAATACGAAATGGTAACTTTCCACTATTCTTGTCTGGAAAATTCCATGGACAGAGGAGCCTGGCGGGCTACAGTCCATGGAGTCACAAAGAGTTAGACAAGACTAAAAGACTGGAGCACAGAGCACATACCAAAAAAGCAGGTAAAACCAGGTACCTGTTTTGTAGCTACTTTCTCTTCCACTCAGCAATATGGAATAAATATCATTTTCTATCAGTTAATCATCTATATTATCTTTTAAATTGCTGAATACTATTCCACAATTATACATGTCTCATATTTCTCTTAACCAAGCAATGGCTGAGAGTTCTTCACACTGTTTTAAAATGCTGATAGCATTTTTTTAAACTGTTAATAAGTAGGGCAATGGCTGTCAATCTTCCTTACAATTCTATTTTAAGCATCTAAAAGAATAATTTATTATTAAAGATAATTAATATTTAAGCATCTTTGTGCACAAAACAGTAATCACTTGATAAATGTTTAAGTGAATGACCAGGTTGATGAACAAACTTAGATTCGTGACATTCGGTTATCTCCTTAGGCTATATTATACTTTCCTTATTTGACATTTTTCTTCACTCACGTCTCTGATCCTTGTTCTATATGCCTTCTGCTTAGAACATTCTTCTCTAAAGTTCCCTCCATGCGGCTCTGTCGATTCCTGTTAATCCTCTGCGGCAGTTTCAATGTCACCCTCATCTTTCTGAGTCCTTACTCTGAGCTTACATGATTTTAAACACTTTGAGAACACAGACGGATATCTGCATCTTGTTTACTATCACCCCTAAAAAGCTTTACAAAATTCAGTTGTTTCTTAACTCTAAAGTTTTACATTTTCTCTTGGATTTTGGGAAAGCTTTTGTCAATTTCCTTAAGGCCTTGACCAGTTATGGGATATGACTTCTGCTTACAACAATTTTTATGTGATTGAAAGCAGAGTGAATCTTTCATTTTTGGCATTTAGAATGCAAGTCATTTCCCCTATATTTTGAAGAAAGCAAAGATTATAATTTCTACTTTGCAAAGAGAAAGTATTATTTCGCCACACTTCTACATGTTCTTATTACAAACATGCTAAATACTACCTTTCAACTATGAATGTTCCAAGCTACTTATTTTTTGTTTAGTAGAAATTTTTTATCTGCAAAGCCAGGAGGACTACATGAATGTGTGTTTAAAACAACAATTTCCACCAATTAAAAGGTGTCCCTTTAACTTCTTGACAAAACACAATACCAGAAGATACTTCTTAGTTGATTGTTTTTCCAAGAGGCAAACAAAATCACCAGATAATGCTGATCAAAAAACAGCATCCTCTCTGTCTGCCCGGTCCTCTACCTGCCTTACAAAGGAGTAGCACACAATTAGTAGCAAGAAGAATCTGGGATTGAAAAGCCTTTCCTTAGAAATGCTGTTAGCATACTGGACTGGCTGAGCCCAGATAGAGGCTCTATTGTAACTGCCCTGAAATGGGAGAAGACTCCAGGGACCACAACTTAAGCACATTTGGGGGAAGTTGAAGTTACAGGCTTTCTCTTGCACTCGTCAATTTTAAAAAAAAAAAAAAAAAAAGAAGACTTCTTTTTTCTCTACTAAGAAAACTTCCTATGAAGGTAAGTGAGTAAAATCTCCCAGACTGAAGATTACTGGGCACCTGTCAAAATGAAGAATCTAAACAAAAAGTCTGTCATAGGTGACACCAACAGGTCGATTTCTCAGGATTTTTAAATAAACTGACAGCCCTCAGCCAATTACGTGAATTACCAGCCGAAGTGGCATGTCGGTTCGGCAAGCAGGAAAAGGCACTTTACATGCTGAGGCCCCCCAGGTGCCAGGCACTGACTCGGGCTCCAGATATTCTCTCCTAACGGTACTGCACCTCGGAACCATCTCTGATGCTCACCAGGGTGGATGGGTGAAGCTCATGCATTCATTGTTCAGGTGAGGCCTGAACTTGGGCCTGAATTTCAAAGAAGTGTTCACTGTTTCCTCAGACCACGCTGCCTCCTAGGTGCTTCATCCATAGAACGAAGCCAGTGTTTTATTTTATTCTATTTTCCAGAAAATAAAACCAGTACTTTAAATAACGATAAATGCAATATAACCTTTAAAAGTGTGAATCAGTATGTTATATACCTGAAACTTACAATAAAAAATAATAAAAAAGAGACTTGGGTAAAACTAGGAAGATAGCTTCACAGGCAGGTCAATTACCAGTTTGTTAGAACATCCACTTTTGTTTTACATATGTTATCAATGTACGTTGAGATTCTGTGTTGCCAAACAGAAATCTCACAAAGAGACCCCTGCTCTGAGATGTTTCTTTTACACTCAATACATTCTTCTTGGAATCCTAACCAATTTCACGAATGATGACTTCAAACTCACTTCTCTCTGTTGAGCTTCAGACCTGCATTTACTACACTTGCTGGAGTCTGTCTGATGTCCAGAACACACTTCAAATTCAACAACTCAAAAAAAACTGTACTTAGCATCTTCCTTTTAGAGGCAGCTCACTGTCCTGGGTTTTCCATCTCTACCTTACTGTTCAAGCCTGAACTGAGATTCTGGTCTCCCAACCCAGTACATCAAAGCTACTCCCACATCCTCTCCAGACTGTTTTCTTAAGAGCTTCTCCATTTGCCCCATACTCTGTTCCCACAAACAAGCCCCGGTGATTTCTCCTCTAGATTATTGATACCCCTGACATCACAATGCAATTCATCTCCATAGCAAAGATAAACATTCGTTCATGATTACCCTGGGCATTCATATGATATGGCACTTTCTTAGCAGAGTTTACAAAGCCTCTTGTAATCTGGCTCCTCTCTGTCCGCTTACCTCCCAACTGCTTGGCATGCACTCTGGTGGGGGGGGGGGGGAGGAGGGGGGCGGGTGTGTGTGTGTGTGTGTGTGTGTGTGTGTGTGTGTGTTCGCTGCTCAGTTGTGTGTGACTCTTGGCAACCCCATGGACTGTAGCCCACCACGCACCTCTGTCCATGGAATTCTTCAGGCAAGAAGACTGGAGCAGGTTGCCATTTCCTTCTCCAGGGGATCTTCCCAACCCAGGGATTGAACCCCAGGCTCCTGAATTCCAGGCAGGATTCTTTACCATCTGAGCCAACACTTTAGATCTACTCAAACTGTTCCTAAATGCCGTGCTCTCTCACACCAAAGGTCACATACATCATGTGGAAATCATATCTCCTGCCTTTTAGTCTCGTCACTCCTCCCACAGGCTGGGTTGCTGATCTTGGTTTTGGACTCTGCTGACATCATTACAGTTTCCATCACTGTGGAGATTCACTGTGATATGACCGTTCCCTTACTTTTCTGTCTCCACCTCCCATCCTGACTCCTGAGGGCAGTGAATATATTTCATGTGTTCTCCTCAATGCCTAGCACAGTGTCCAGGATGGAGTAAGCATGAGTAAATGTATAGCACTTTTTCTCTGTCACATGTGGATGTGTGTTAGTTGCTCAGTTGTCTCCAACTCTTTGTGACCCCAAGGACTGTAGCCCGCCAGGCTCCTCTGTCCACAGGATTCTCCAGGCAAGAATACTGGAGTGGGTTGCCATTCCCTTCTCCAGGGGCTCTTCCCAACCCAGGGGTCAAACCTGGGTCTCCTGCATTGCAGGCAGATTCCTTACCCATCTGAGTCACCAGGGAAGCTGCAATGTATATAGACAGAGGCAGCTAAAATAATATTTTTGTCTATTCAACAATAGGAATTTACAAATACATCCATCTGTCTGTCATCTAACAATCAAGCAATCTATTTACCCACCTACCTCCAAACCTTATCAAAACAGATTTTAGGTTGCTTAAGCAACTACTAATAGTAGAGTACAACATATAAACAAGGCAAACAAATACTACATTAGAGAAAACACGTTCTGTTAATGGGATCTGCTATATGACAATGGCGTGTGACAGCATCAACATGCCACTATTTCCTTTACGTTGCTGCAGAGAAATTTCCAGGTTATGGGACATGGCTAGAGAGGTTTGTGCAATGATACCGAGGTAGGAAATCCCTTTTCCCATCTTAGCTTTACTATTGCCTAATCAAGATGTGAAGAGCCGATTCATTGGAAAAGACTCTGATGCTGGGAAAGATTGAGGGCAGGAGGAGAAGCGGGCAACAGAGGATGAGATGGTTGGATGGCATTATCGACTCAATGGACATGAGTTTGAGCAAACGCCGGGAGATAGTGAAGGACGGGGAAGGCTGGCGTGCTGCAGTGCATGGGGTCGCAGAGTCAGACACGACCGAGTGACTGAACCACCACCACCACCACCAAGTGGCTTTGGGCAAAAATCACTTCATTTCAATCGCCTACAGGTGTACCCTGGAGATAAGACTGAGTTTCCAGTGCTGATAGAGGTCAAGGTCAATGCTCTGTACTGATGTGAGGAGAGTTTCCCTTTAGCCAGCTTCTCCCTCTACGTCACTCTGCACGCAGCAAGGCTCTGCTCTATGACACAGACACCAGTGGCAAGGTCCACAAGTCAGCCTTCAAAACATGAGGCAAGAAGAGAACAAGAAAAGGCAATCAGCACGACCCAAGAAACACATTTCTTTTGGACAAGAAGCCAGCACCCTTCTTTTCTATGAAGCGACAGCATAGGGTGAGGGGGGCCAGACACAAGAGCTCTTTAACTGCCCCAAAGAAACCTTCCTTCTTGGAACTGGGGGTGGGGGAACAATGTAAAGGAGGAAAGAACAAAAGGAGTGCACTGTGATGTGCCTGGAACCATCTGCATTTGCAAACTGAACACCAGCAGAATTTCTGTTGTTTTTCCAGTGTGATTTCTGTTGCAATTCTACATGGGAATTTTGGCAGCAAATCACTTATTATTTCAAAATTTTCATTCCCTAACTATTCCCTAAGTCACCTCCTCTTCTTTCTCCATGGCCCTACTCTCCAATTTTTGCATCAAAGATACTCAGGAAAGAATAGCAGATTGGACTTCCTTAGTGCCTCCCATGTGTCAGAGCTAGTTCTATGCACCTAACAGGTGTTTGAGGGGGACCTCCCTAGCGGTCGAGTGCTTAAGACTCTGCACTTCCACTCCACTGCAGGGGGCATGTCTTCGATCGGTGGATGGGGAACTGAGACACCACATGTTGCATGGTCCGGTCAAGAAAAAAAAAATTTAAATAGGTATTTATGTACTGAATCTTCATATTGAAACCCTAGGATAGTATCATTGTCCAATTTTAAAGATAAGAAATTGAGGCACAAAAGGATCCCTCAGAAATGAATGAATACTTGAGTTCAACCTCCAGTACCCTAGAATCATAAGATGTGCTGTGCGCTATGCTTAGTCGCTCAGTCATGTCCAACTCTCTGCGACCCCACAGACTGCAACCTGCCAGGCTCCTCTGTCCATGGGATTCTCCAGGCAAGAATACTGGAGTGGGTTGCCATGCCCTTCTTCAGGGGATCTTCCTGACCCAAGGATCAAACCCAGGTGTCCAGCACTGCAGGCGATTCTTTACCATCTGAGCCATCAGGGAAGCCCAGAGCTATAAGATAACATGCTACATAAATGCAGGGCTTTGAGTCAAGTTGGAATAGTTGATTATAATTATTCAACAATTTTCTAATTATAAGAAATACTAACTACTGAAAAGAAAAATATGAAGATAATTTATAGCTTAGTTTATGGTAGTGTTATGCCCACTGGTGGTAGCTTAGTTGCTAAGTTGTGCCTAACTCCTGTGAGCTAATGGACTGAAGCCTGTCAGGTTCCTCTGTACATGGAATTCTCCAGGCGAGAATACTGGAGTGGGTTGCCATTTCCTTCTCCAGGGGATCTTCCTGATCCAAGCATCAAACCCAGGTCTTCTGCATTGCAGGCAGATTCTTTACTGACTGAGCCATCAAGGAAGCCCACTATCCAGAGATAAATCCTTTACTGTAGAAATTATTTACTTTTGGTAACATTTTTTAATGTGAAAAATATTTTATCTTCTTTTGCATGTATATACATTAAAAAAAACTTAAACTGGAACCACACTGAATATCATTTTATATCATACCTCTTGCACCTCCATTGTGTTCTGCCACATTTTGAAAATATGACTTACAAAAAGAATAATATCAAAATTTAATCTCTTGGACAATTTCAATTATTTTTAGGATTTGTGATTAGACATTTACTTTTAAAAAGTGAATGTCTGCAAATTATTAAAAGTAGTGCTCACTGTAGACTATTACGTTCAAAATTTTGGAAAAAAATTAAAAAGACATAGGAGAGCCTTCTATCTACCAAATCTGGTGCTTAAGCTTCCAGTGGATGAGTCATGGTCCCTGCCATCAAGGGACTGATGTGGGAGGATACAAAGGGATAGACAGAAAATCACGAGATATGAGGGAGGTATTTTCACAATGAGAACAGCCTTGTCTTCTAGCATCTGTACCTGGCGACTCTTCCTTCCTTCTTACTCAAGTCCAGCTCTGTCACTGGTGATCTGAACTATCCTCTTGCTACCCAAGGACTTGATTCTTTCCACTGCTCCCTCTCCTTTTCACATAATTTATCATTTCTATTGGATCATTCCAACTGGCACCTAAACACATCTAAAATATCTTGTTTTAACTAACCTCCCCACACCATGATCCTATGATCCTCTCTACCAACTCTTTGCATCTTGTCATTGTGGAAACTCCAATCAATCTTTCCTGTTTTCACTTCCTCAACTCTCCTTTTATTTTCAACCCACTTCCATTGGGCTTACATGTTCTGCTTAATGAAATGGTGCTTATCACAATCATTACCAATCAACATTCTGGGCAGATCCAACACTCACTTGACACAGTAGTGAATACCCCTCATTCCTGAAATACTACTCTCCAGGTCTCTGTGATGTCTTGTACTTTTCCACCTCCCTCACTGTACACTCCTTACCACTTTCTCCTGCAAGTTCTTCTTTCTTGGTCCTATTTCTAATTGTCTGAGTGTCTAATGCCCAGTCCTACACCTTCTTACTCTTTCCCCTTTGAGATGATATATCATCTTATGCCTTTATGACTCCAACAACTACATCTTCACATTTCCTTCTCTCCTCTGAGATCCAAACCTAAATGTTCATAACCTCTTGATCTGGATGTTGAATAGGTATTTCAAACTTAATCTGCTCATTTCAGAAGAGTTGAGGACAGCTCTTTCCCCTGTCTTACTACTCCAAACCCACCCTTCCTCATCTCAGGTAAGGTGACCATCCATCTAGATACTCAGGTCAACAGCTAGTGGCCATCCTTAACTCTACTTTCTCTCTCTTCCCACATCTTGTCTATTAGCAGATCCTGCCAGGGCTTTCCCCAAATTATATGTTAGTCTTCCAACTTTTCATCATGTCCGGAACGGCTACAGTCTCAGCCCAAAGCAACTGTCTCTTAACTGATCTCAATGATTCTAGTTCCTTTTATGATAAGCATACCAGTCATTTAAAAGTGTAAACACTAGTCTATCATATTCATGCTAAAAACTCTCCAATGGCTTCCCACTGCAATTAGAAATAAATCCAACTTTCTTTACTACAATCTACAAAGCCCTTTATGATCCAGATCCTGTAACTTTCCCCCATTCACTCTGCTCCAACCACATGGATGACCTTGTTTATTTCTTGAAGAAGCAAAATGTATTCCCACCTCAGGGCCTTTGCACAGGGCATTCCCCTTTGAGAATGCCTTCCTGCTGTTCCAGGTGCTTCTTCCCACCTTCCTGGTTTCTTTACAAATGTCCTCTCTTCAAAGACACCTCTTCCCAAACATCTCAGCTAAAGATATCCCAGTCTGCAACATCCCTTATCCAATTACTCTTCTGATTTTCTTCCTACACATATCTCTACCTGAATCTATTTTATTTACAATAAATGTGTTTATTTTCTACTTGCCCTCCAGAGTACACGCTCCATGAGGACAGTAACCTTGATTTAATCATTGCTGCATCCTCGGCTTCTACAACTGTGCTTGATACCTAAACAATTAATAAATATATATTAGCTAGTAAATGAAGTGTCTCAGTTTTGGAGCATCACAGACAAACAGCATTTATAACCTCCCAAAAAACATCCACACTGGCAACATTTTAATGTATTTAACTCTGGTTATTGTATAATAAGTCATAAGTGCTAAAATCATAATCATACAGTATAGTCTGATTTATTTTGCTGCCTGTTTATTTTTAAACTTAAAGTTACATGCTGCTGCTCAGTCACTCAGTTGTGTCCAACTCTTTGTGACCCCATGGACTATAGCTGGCCAGGCTCCTCTGTCCACAGGATTTCCCAGGCAAGAATACTGGCATGGCTTGCCACTCCCTTCTCCAGCAGATCTTCCCAACCCAGGGATCGAGCCTGTGTCTCTTGTGTTTCATAATAGTTTTTAAAATTTCCCTCCAATTTCTTCAACATTCCATACTCTAAGAAAAATTAATAAACTTAATTTTTAAAAAAATATTAGGTTTAGAGCAAAACTGACCAGAAAATGACAGTGTCCATATACTCCTTGCTCCCACACACGCATAAGGTCCCCTACTGTTGACATCTCACACCAGAGTGGTACATTTGTTACAATCAATGAACCTATACTGACACATCTTCACCACCTGAAGTCCACAGTTTACACTAGTGTTCACTTTTGGTGCAGTACCGTCTATGGGTTTATACCCACCACTGCAGAATCATACTGAATCCTTTCACTGCCCTGAAAATCTTCTGTGCTCCGCCTAATTCATCTCTCTTTACTCCCACTCCCTGGCAACTAGCTGATCCACAGTTTTGCCTTTTCCAGAATGTCAAATAGTTGGACTCATTCAGTATGCAGCCTTTCCAGATAATCTGCCATATATTTTAAAATCAAGGCTACACTGTACTGTAC
This sequence comes from Bubalus kerabau, assembly GCF_029407905.1. Taxonomy (NCBI): domain Eukaryota; kingdom Metazoa; phylum Chordata; class Mammalia; order Artiodactyla; family Bovidae; genus Bubalus; species Bubalus kerabau. The sequence goes on from NC_073637.1 coordinate 36,973,430, forward strand.
AGTCTATTTTTAAAACTTGGAATTGACCATGAATATTTTCCCTATATTTAATAAGCAGTTTTAAAACAATTTTCAGTGAGGATGTATCATTAATCACTATTCATCTATTTTAGAATTTTAAAATATATTTCTATATTTTATTGGTTAAAAAAAAAACCAAACTAATATGTGAGAGATACAGCGAGGGGTTGAGTGGATTTCTAGACAGCGCTGAACCTGAGTTAGAATCTGTCACTCAGTAGCTGTGTGGCCTTAGACAAGTTTTGTTTTAGCCACTCTAAGCTTCTCTTGGATATTCTACAAAAAGGAGATAATACCAGTGCTCCTATCCTAGAAATATAAGGGTATTAAGTGGAATAATGTATGTAAATCACATAGGACAAGCGTTCAGTAAATGTTTATTATTCTATCAATTCTCTGCCTATAACTGTTTTCTTAGAAGTTAAAAGTGAAGCTACTGAGTAAAAGGATCAGTACATTAAGGTTCTGATGTGTTATCATCAAGCCACCTTTCTGAAAACTGTACTAATTTATATCCTTATCAGTAACATAAGTGTTCATCTCACTGCACTCTAGACCATATTACTGATTTTAAATCTTTGCTAATTTGGTGGGCAAGAGGCTGAACACTCACTCTGACATTTTTGATTACTTAAAGGTGAAATCCAACATTTTTCTTTTCTTTATGCATACTGAAAATTCAAATGCTTTTCTCTTTTATCTGTTTATGTCCTTTACTAATTTCTTTAGGTTTTCCTTAGTGCACTGCAATAATACTTTTTATTAGTTAAAAATAATTTTGTCTTTTAATATTATCTATGGTTTTCAAAAATAGTGTTTGTTTTCTTCCCTAACGACAAAAGAAATAAGTATGCATTATAGAGATTTTGAAATACACACAAAAGTATAAGAAAATAATCAAACATCAAACTGCAGATAAAAATAATGTTAAAATTCTATAGAATATCTTTTAATCTATTTTTGTTCCTCCATTAATTCTAGGTGAATTATACTTTTCTATTAAAAAAATAAACTTCTAAGATAGCTTACAGCTCTTCCACTTTTAGAAGCACAAACATTAGGACAGAACACTTCACTTGAGATCAAAAGTAATTAGCAGTGGCATTCCTTCCTTTGAAAGAGGATTCTTTTCCTAGCCAAAAATCAATTTCTTAACAAGATATCAAAATAATTAACACACAATAACCTAAATTTTAAAGTTATCCAAGTTTATACTAGTTATTCTAATTTATCCTAAGGTTAAATTATAATGAAGCCAAGGGGCAAATTAATTTCTTTCCTTTATAAGAAAATGTATTGCAGCTTACTTCCTTTCAAGTGTGGCATTACTTAGAGGCTGTCCATGGTGCCCTTCCTTGGTCTTTGAGTCATCAAACCTAGGTCTATTGAGATCAGAACCTTAGTCCCAGGCCTTTTCTTAATAAAAATTATGAAAACGAGGAGCTATAAGAGTAAGTGCTTTGAAAATCAGACCTGGGACAGGAGTCCACACGTCAAAGGCCCAAGAAAGGACTGCGGCATTCACATTACAGAGCTCAACACCAAAGAGTCCTCTGGCCCGTCTCAACTACAACATACTAGGAGTGCGAGGGAGAAAGCTGCAGCATAGCTCCACCGTTGACTAGGAGAACCTGGTGTGCACAGCCCCGAAGACAAGAGGTGGGGTCCTTCTGAAATGGAGCAAGACCCTACGGTCCTCACCCCCAATGTCCTCTGCCTGCCTTTTTGCCTGGGGAAAAACTAGCTAAAGAGTAAACTTAATCAGAGAAGTGAGAAGGCACAAAAAATGAAGGCAAATAGTCAAAGGAGACTAAATAATAATAATGTACTCATTCAGCATAGTCAAGGACCTTTAGTTCCTTCTCAAGGGCTATAGATATCCTGTAAGTTGTCTTATGTGAGAGTTGGACTGTGAAGAAAGCTGAGCGCCGAAGAACTGATGCTTTTGAACTGTGGTGTTGGAGAAGACTCTTGAGAGTCCCTTGGACTGCAAGGAGATACAACCAGTCCATTCTAAAGATCAGTCCTGAGTGCTCTTTGGAAGGAATGATGCTAAAGCTGAAACTCTAGTACTTTGGCCACCTCATGCAAAGAGTTGACTCACTGGAAAAGACTCTGATGCTGGGAGGGATTGGGGGCAGGAGGAGAAGGGGACGACAGAGGATGAGATGGCTGGATGGCATCACTGACTAGATGGACGCGAGTTTGGGTGAACTCCGGGAGTTGGTGATGGACAGGGAGGCCTGGCGTGCTGCGATTCATGGGGTCGCAAAGAGTCGGACATGACTGAGCGACTGAACTGAACTGAACTGAAGCTGTCTTAGAGATACTGACACTCCTACCAGGTGGAAGAAGTTAACCACTTGATGAGCAGACTGTAGCCAATGACATAAGCTGCCACAATTCTGAGAACCGGCCTCAAAGAAATGGAAACAAACTGACCCTGGAACTGAAGATTAACTGTATCTAAAACAATCAAGATGAAGCGCATCAGTCAACCGATGACCAGTTTCAAGAAGACTGTCAAAAGTGACTGTTTCTACATGTAGCCCCCTCCCTCAGCCTATAAAAGTTCTTGCCCCCTGATTGTCAGTGGAGAGAAGTCGGCCTATGGACACGAGTCCATCCTTCCCTCAGCTGTCAGCACTGAAATTAAAGCAAACTTTCCTTTTGACCAACCTGGCCTCTTTATTGGCTTCTGAGCAGCGAGCAGCCAGACCCCACTTTCTGTTACACTTCTGCTTCCCCACCGTGATCCCTGTAGTCTGAGAGAAAGAGTCTCAGAGGCTACCATGTTGATAAAAAATCAGTTAGGATGGCAACCATAATGTCAGTGAGATGATACTACTTAACACCAGACAGAAAGAGAAAATTTTACATAAACTTGTGCCTTATTTTTCTTTAGATTTATATCCATCTTGATCAAATACCTTCCTGTAACTGTGGAGAAATCCAGTAGGAGAACCAATAAAACGCAAGTTAAACTGAAATGTTATCATATTCAGAAGGCCCATCACCTTTCAACAAATAACCAACAGAAAGGGCTCTTTCTCCATTCAGTCAGAAAGAGACAGGCTTTACTCAAGAAGCTGGAAAAAAAAATCCTCCATTTTCATACTGTCATTCATAAAAAATGACTTTCCATAATAAGCATCATAGGATTGCACACGGAGACCTTTGGTAAAATGATACAGAGGGCATTAGACGTGGACATAGGAAAGCCAGGAGTACACGCAAGTCTAAACCCGTCTCTGGCAGGGTAGGGGGCTGGAATAGTATTTTCTTTGATAATTGTGTCTCTCTGTCACTCATGTTCTTTCACATGTCAAGTATTTTTAATGGCTCAAAAAACCAAGATTTCTCTCTTTTTTTTTCCTTAAGTGTCAACAGAATTAATTTAAATTGTGATTGCTTTTCATTAAAAATTGTCAGTAACAAGATGACAAGATTTTTAAAACTAAAAACAGGTAACTTTTTAATGCCTTAAAGTACAATTAAGATATTTGTAAATTACTTTAAAATCGTATCAAATTTCCCAATATTCTAATAAACATTTTAAGCAACTATTTTGATAACATTAAGAATTGTCACTGGACGCTCTTCACAGTGTATTTCTTTATTCAGCATCTTTTATAAGTCACAGCTGCAAACTAACCAAATTATACAGACAGGCTGGCAAAAAGTTAAAATTTTAAAAGAAAGTGAGGCTACAGTCAACAATCAGAGTTCAGAAATCACACGTCAAGCTAACCAACAGACTATTAATTTCCTTAACATTACTTGTACTCTAGATCTTCAAAAGCTAAAAACATGTAATTAAAATATATTAAAATATTAATGCCCCTTACCACAGCGCCCTGCTAACTGGAGTGTGAAATCAGGCATTACCACATCATTTTTGCCTGATGAGATAATTTTGGTTTTCTAAAGAGTATTAAACCAATACATTTATTTTTGCCAGGAAATAATTTCACTCTTTAGTTTGAAAGAAACTAATATTTGCAGTGACCATTCTCAGCTTTGTTGAATTACAAAAATATAAAATGAAAGATTGAAATAAGTTTAAGAACCAATTTATTTTTTAAACATTGTGCAAATCTAGAGCAATGGCTAAGTGAATCCTTCATTTATACTTTTGCTGACACCTCTATATTATTCTCAGGTAAAATAATGTAAAGTCAACTTTGGTAAAGTTAACAAGCTTAAATAATTTTTCACTATTGATTTTTACATGTGGTTGAATTAGTCCTTTATCCTGTTTTGTACTTATAAGAAAGAGTCCTCAAGAATAAAATCTGGTATTTCAGTATCTTTATGGATCTTTAGTTCTTCTCCTTTTTTAAAATTTAGGCTTATGAAAAAACTACATCCATCACAAACCTAAACTAGGACTTTTAATATTTACTTTTATTTCAGACCTTCTCTGTATAGTTCAGCGTGAATAATGTTAGTAAACAAATAAAAATCTGACTATTACAGCCAAACTGAGTTTGGAAGCTTCTCTGTCTTATATTACACCAAGTTATTACTTTGCCTAACTTCTCACTTTTCACCACATAGTTCTGGCACTGCACAGACTAGCTTTGGCATTTTTAAGAAGGTAGAGTTTAAAAACAATAGAAAATTACTGCTAATTTCTTCTTGATGGATGCTATTAATACCTATTAACATCAGTAAGAGTAACAAGGCTGAATCCAAGACAAAATATCAATCTAGTCTGTATCATTGGAAACAAAAGGAAACTCAAGAAAGGAATTTTAATGTATTAGTAAAATACAGAATTTTTTGGTGTTCTCTTATGAAGGGAATCACAACCAAAAATCAGAAACAGCTTTTGAAAATAAGTATGATTATTAAGCTTTTCTAAAGCAATTAGGAAACTGTCACTCCCCCTTGGAATATTTCTACCTTAAAAATAGTAAGGCCTTACATATAATTTCCTTAAGGAAAGCAAGCACATTAAATGCCAAAAAAAAAAAAAAAAATCTGCATTTTACTCTATGTGTAAAAATAAATATTTCACTAAAGGAATGGGGGGAAAAATGAAGCACATTTAAATAATTTCATTGCACTGGAAGTTGCCAATTCGTCTGTGAGTAGTTTCATTGCAGATGAAAAGAAATCAAAATACAGGGCAGATGTTGAACAAACCGCATTTAAATTCTGTCACACACTAGCATTTTAAAAATGATTTGGCTCATCTATGAAATAAGGTGCATTTTCCTTGATTTTGAAAAAGGGAAACATCAGGAAATATTTAAAGGCCAATTGCTGCCAATTAACTTTGATCAGTAAAAAGTTCTATTTGAATCTTTCAGATTCTTCTCCTGTCTGAAATAACATACATTTATAAAATCTAGCAAAACAACAACCTGATGATTAATGCCTCTTGGCAGCCCTACCACAAGCTTGGTTAATAGCAGGATTTAAATCAACAACTATCTCTATCAAGGAGAGAGTGAAAATAGGCATATTTTCTCATAGTGTAGACATGAAAACCAATATTCTTTATTCTGAAAAATGCTTCCAACCAAGATCAGCATGTTTGTCACTGCCCATAACACATTTTACTAGCCACTGTACAAAAATCTCCTCCCAAACTATAAAGGACAAATAAAACCATCAGCAGTTTGACATAAGGAATCTTGGCAACCCCAAGAGTAGAGGCTTGACTAAACTGTTATACAACCAGCTGGACTAGCCGGACAGAAAAGCACCTGACTCAATACGATAGGAGTCTGACATGGATAACATATAACACATGCAGGGATCACTAAAGGCAACTCATCTCAACAGTGATTGTTAACTGAGACATCTGTACTTCTGATAACACAGTTTAACATTAAAGATTCTTGCCATCAACTGTTAATCCATATCAATGGTTCCACAGAATCAAACTTTGAAACACAACAACCAAAGTAAAGCAAAACAAACTCCACGAAGGCAAAACACATTACCATATAATCAATAATTATGTTACCTCATCACTCCAATTATATGTTCAAAAAATAATATTCCACTGTTATTTCAGGACCAATCACCCATTTCCAAACATGCAACATGAGGAGTATATAAAAGAATCATAACTTACTTCTAAATCATTAAAAAATAGATGTGTGTCGGCCAAGTTGAAAATCATTTCTTCCATTCGCAGTCCAAGGGAAACTGAAGTAGGTGGATCCTGAAAGAAGAATTTTACAGGTCAAGACCATATCTACATTAGGGTACAGGAAATAAAGCATCTCATCAAGAGGGACTTTACATCAGGATAGGCCACAAGACCTGGGCTCCAGTCTTTGTCAGATTATGTGGCTTATTCTGTATTTGGACTTCAGTGACTCATTTCATTTGAAAAGTGCCTCTAATGTTGTTGGTACTTTGCCTAACAAAGAAAATAACTTGCTGTTTATATTAATACAAAAAATATAAACTCCAGGGTTACTCAGACATATAGAGTGGAGGAAATTCACCTTCACACATCTGTTTCAGGAGCAAGGAAATCAGTGACTCAGGAAGACATGATTTTTATGTTCCACTATAACTCATATTTACTACTGTGGGCAAGAATCCCTTATAAGAAATGGAGTAGTGCTCACAATCAACAAAAGAGTCTGAAATGCAGTACTTGGATGCAATCTCAAAAATGACCAAATGATCTCTGTTGGTTTCCAAGGCAAACCATTCAATATCACAGTAATCCAAGTCTATGCCTCAACCAGTACTGCTGAAGAAGCTGAAGTTGAATGGTTCTATGAAGACCTACAAGACCTTCTAGAACTAATACTCAAAAAAGATGTCCTCTTCATTATAGGGGACTGGAATGCAAAAGTGGGACGTCGAGAGATACCTGGAGTAACTGGAAAATTTGGCCTTGGAGTACAAAATGAAGCAGGGCAAAGGCTGACAGAGTTTTGCCAAGAGAACACACTGGTCAGAGCAAACAGCCTCTTCCAACAACACAAGAGAAGACTCTACACATGGACATCACCAGATGATCAATACCGAAATCAGACTGATTATATTCTTTGCAGCCTAAGATGGAGAAGCTCTATACAGTCAGCAAAAACAAGACCAGGAGCTGACTATGGCTCAGATCATGAACTCCTTATTGCCAAATTCAGGCTTAAATTGAAGAAAGTAGGGAAAACCACTCGACCATTCAGGTATGACCTAAATCAAATCCCTTACAATTTTACAGTAGAAGTGACAAATAGATTCAAGGGATTAGATCTGAAGACAGAGTGCCTGGAGAACTATAGACAGAGGTTCATGACATTGTACAGGAGGCAGTGATCAAGACCATCCCCAAGAAAAAGAAATGCAAAAAGGCAAAATGGTTGTCTGCAGAGGCCTTACAAATACCTGAGAAAAGAAGAGAAGCGAAAGGCAAAGGAGAAAGGGAAAGATATACCTATACGAATGCAGAGTTTCAAAAATAGCAAGGAGAGATAAGAAAGCCTTCTTCAGTGATCAATGCAAAGAAATAGAGGGAAATAATAGAATAGGAAAGACTAGAGATCTCTTCAATAAAATTAGAGATACCAAGGGAACATTTCATGCAAAGATGGGCTCAATAAAGGACAGAAATGGTATGGACCTCACAGAAGCAGAAGATATTAAGAAGAGGTGGCAAGAATACACAGAAGAACTATACAAAAAAGATCTTCATGACCCAGATGACCATGATGGTGTGATCACTCACCTAGAGCCAGACATCCTAGAATGTGAAGTCAAGTGGGCCTTAGGAAGCATCACTACGAACAAAGCTAGTGGAGGTGCTGGAATTCTGGTTGAGCTATTTCAGCTCCTAAAAGACGATGCTGTAAAAGTGCTGCACTCAATATGCCAGCAAATTTGGAAAACTCAGCTGTGGCCAGAGGACTGGAAAAGGGCAGTGTTCATTCCAATCCCAAAGAAAGGCAGTGTCAAAGAATGTTCAAACTACTGCACAATTGCACTCATCTCACACACAACCAAAGTAATGCTCAAAATTCTCCAAGCCAGGCTTCAACAGTACGTGAACCATGAACTTCCTGATGTACAAGCTAAATTTAGAAAAGGTAGAGGAACCAGAGATCAAATTGCCAACATAGGTTGGATCATCAAGAAAGCAAGAGAGTTCTGGAAAAACATCTACTTCTGCTTTATTGACTATGCCAAAGCCTTTGACTGTGTGGATCATAATAAACTGTGGGAAATTCTTCAAGAGATGGGAATACCAGACTACCTGACCTGCCTCCTGAGAAATGTGTATGCAGGTCAGGAAGCAACAGTTAGAACTGGACATGGAACAACAGACTGGTTCCAAAAGGGGAAATGAGTACGTCAAGGCTGTATATTGTCACCCTGCTTATTTAACTTATATGCAGAGTACATCATGAGAAATGCTAGGCTGGATGAAGCACAAGTTGGAATCAAGATTGCCGGGAGAAGTATCAATAACCTCAGATACGCAGATGACACCTTATGGCAGAAAGTGAAGAACTAAAGAGCCTCTTGATGAAAGTCAAAGAGGAGAGTGAAAAAGTTGGCTTAAAGCTCAGCATTCAGAAAGCTAAGATCATGGCATCTGGTCCCATCACTTCATGGCAAATAGGTGGGGAAACAGTGGAAACAGTAAGAGACTTTATTTTGGGGGGGTTCCAAAATCACTGAAGATGGTGACTGAAATTAGAAGATGCTTGCTCCTTGGAAGAAAAGCTATGACCAACCTAGACAGCATATTAAAAAGCAGACATTACTTTGCCAACAAAGGTCCATCTAGTCAAAGCTTTGGTTTTTCCAGTAGTCGTGTATGGATGTGAGAGTTGGACTATAAAGAAAGCTGAGCACTTAAGAATTGATGATTTTGAACTGTGGTGTTGGAGAAGATTCTTGAGAGTCCCTTGGACTACAAGGAGATCCAACCAGTGCATCCTAAAGGAAATCAGTGCTGAATATTTATTGGAAGGACCAATGCTGAAGCTGAAACTGCAATACTTTGGCCTCCTGATAAGAAATGACTCCCTGAGAAAGACCCTGATGCTGTGAAAGATTGAAGGCAGAAGGAGAAGGGGACGACAGAGGATGAGATGGTTGGATGGCATCACCGACTCAACAGACATGAGTTTGAGCAAGTTCCAGGAATTGGTGATGGACAGGGAAGCCTGCCGTGCTGCAGTCCATGAGGTCGCAAAGAATCGGACACAACTGATGGATTAAAATGAACTGATAACCCATAATCCTGGGCTTCCCAGGTGGCGCAGTTGGTAAAGAATTCACTTGCCAATGCAGGAGATGCAAGGGAAACGGGTTTGATCCCTGGGTCAGGAAGATCCCCTGCAATAGGAAATGGCAACCCACTCCAGTATTCTTGCCTGGAGAATTCAATGGACAGAGGAAGCTGGTGGGCTACAGTCCATGGGGGTGCAAACAGTTGGACACAACTAAGCCCCACAATCAACAACATAATCCATAAAGTGTCTACAACCACTGTCATGACTACCAGAAAATAGATACACTATAGATAAGTTTCAGAAGGACAGTAAATAGCAATTTTACTCCAGATGATAACTACCATTATTTTTTATTTATTCAGCCTGCCTCCCAATTTTGAGTACACTCAAAATAGGAAGTGATGGCCACTCTGACCAGCTGGCACCATGCCAACTCAGAAGGCTGATCGTGACATTCTTTTAACACTATTTAGTCATCAAACAGCGAGTACCACCCACGGACGGGAGCACCAGCATTCTCAACAGTGGCTTCTACTCAACACTTCAAGCCTTTGACACTAGTGATAGATGGTTTGTGCCACACAACCTATATCCAGATGACATCTGCTGGCATCGAGATGGGGAGTGTGGAGGTATTTAATGGTGTTACTATGTTCAAAATGCATCTCACCCACAAAGCAACAATGTTCACGGTGAATATCCTGACTGTGTGTGTGTAAGTCACTTAGTCATGTCAGACTCTTTGCAACCCCATGGGGTGTAGCCCGCCAGGCTCCTCTGTCCATGTGATTTTCCAGGCAAGAATACTGGAGTGGGTTACCATTTCCTTCTCTAGGGGATCTTCCTGACCCAGGGATCAAACATGGGTCTCCTGCACTACAGGCAGACTCTTTACCATTTGAGCTACCAGGGAAGCCTGCATAGTGATAAACAAACAAAAAATTCTGTAGAGAAAGTATTCAAGGATATAATGTGAGTTTTTTTCAAGTTTTTATTGGCATTCTAACAGCAATACCAACTTTCACCTTTATGGCATTTAAAATTTTTCCTAAGAAAAATAATTTCTGATCTACTACTTTATAATCCCAGCAAACCTTTGGATGTACAGGTATCATTTAGTGATAGAAACTATGACTAGAGAAATTACACCTTCATGTCGCCCATCCATCTGGCTGGGGTGTAATACGTGTATCAACCAACTCTGAGTCTTACAGTAGAGAACAAAAAACCCAGGGAAAGTAATAATCTTGCTTCCTAATACTGTCCAACATAAACCTTGCCCATTTTCTCTATTTGTGTCTTCTAAACACACTGTCTTCATTTTAAAGCTCAAGACTTGCCTGTGTTTTACCCCCTACCCTGCAAGTATCTGAAGTGTATCAACAACCTAAAGCCCCATCTTCTCATGGGCTTTGATACATAGCAACAAGTGGTGGAAGAAGAACCTAGACCCAGGGGCCAAGCCCTACCCTTGTTTTTCTACTTTGGTGTCTTTAGCTCACTAAGCCTCAGTTTTCTCATCTAATAAATCAGATGGCTAGATAGCAAATATGGGATAGAATATTTTATCCCATAGAATTAAAAAAACCTCCATCTTTTAATTTGTCACAATCATAGGGGCTTCCCAAGCAGCTCAGTGGTAAAAGAGTCCACCTGCAATTCAGGAGCTACAGGAGATATAGATTGATCCCTGAGTCGAGAAAATCCGCTGGAGGAGGGCATAGCAACCAACTCCAGTATTCTTGCCTGGAGAATCCCATGGACAGAGGAGTGTTACAGTCCACAGGGTCGCAAAAAGTTGGACACGACTGAAACAACTTAGGATGAATATGTGTTTATACACGTGGGAGAAAGGAGGGGCCTGGGACTCACTGGGTACAGCCATGGGCTGATCAACTGTGGCCAGAGAGGCAGAGTTAACCCCATCCCTGCAGGACCCGTCCCACTAGCTCCCATCTACCCCACCTGCATGAGCACCTGCATGCTCTACCTTTGCAAGAGTTCCAGGGAAGGACAAGACGAGGTCTGAGGAAATACAGCAGGATGGTACTGCTAGCCTCAATTCCCCTCCCCTCTAGGCCTTCTCTGCCGGCTGACTGGCACTGGAAAGGAGGCAGAAAACACATCACTGCCAAAAATCTGGGGTGAGATTGGCAAAAGGGCAAAGCAAATACCCCAGGGCTTTTGTAAGAGGGCATACAGGAAAGAAAAATACATAGGCCAGCGCAGTGTCCAAGAGCTGTGTGTGGAGGGACAAATAAAAACACTTCCCTCAAATTTCCTGTGCAATCAGATGAACCTATTTGTGAGGCAGGAATAGGGACACAGATACAGAGAATAGATATGTGTACACATTACTTTGCCAACAAAGGTCCGTCTAGTCAAGACTATGGTTTTTCCTGTGGTCATGTATGGATGTGAGAGTTGGACTGTGAAGAAGGCTGAGCACTGAAGAATTGATGCTTTTGAACTGTGGTGTTGGAGGAGACTCTTGAGAGTCCCTTGGACTGCAAGGAGATCCAACCAGTCCATTCTGAAGGAGATCAGCCCTGGGATTTCTTTGGAAGGAATGATGCTAAAGCTGAAACTCCAGTACTTTGGCCACCTCATGCGAAGAGTTGACTCACTGGAAAAGACTCTGATGCTGGGAGGGATTGGGGGCAGGAGGAGAAGGGGACGACAGAGGATGAGATGGCTGGATGGCATCACTGACTCGATGGACGTGAGTCTGAGTGAACTCTGGGAGTTGGTGTTCGACAGGGAGGCCTGGCGTGCTGCGATTCATGGGGTCGCAAAGAGTCGGACACGACTGAGCGACTGATCTGATCTGATCTGACATGGGGGAGGGGAGGGTGGGATAAATTAAGAGAGTAAGATTAACATATATACACCATCATGTGTAAAATAGATAGCCAGTGGGAAGCTGCTATATGGCGCAGGGAGCTCAGCTCAGGACTCTGTGATGATCTAGAGGGGTGGCATGGGCGTGGGAAGGAGGCTCAAGAGGGAGGGGATATATGGATACAGTTAGCTGATTCACTTTATTGCACAGTAGAAACTAACACAGCATTGTAAAGCAATTATCCTCCAGTTAAAAAAAAAAAGGAAACACATTTCCTGTGCAATGATTTAGCCTTGATCAATCTTCCCCTTGAGTTACCACCTAAAATCGATGAAATTTCATAGGTTGTAGAAGAATTAAAAACAGTTTACAAGTGAGTAAAGAAAAACTCTTATTGAATCTTGGTTTTATAGGAAAATTGCTCACTCACAAGAATTCCAAGTAGCAATAAGCGTGCTAGAAAAAAACAAATGCTCAAATACAGCCCAGAGCAGAATGGACCAGCAGGGAAAGTTCAAACAGTTATTTCTGAAACAAAATGACTCAGGTGTGTCCTCGTTGAGGCCAATAAAAATACACTGACTTATCTCATAACCACGTCAATGAATCTTTTTATGTGGCCAGGCGGAAGAGACACATGGCAATTATTTAATTGGTAATTCTAGAATTTATGTGCCATGGTAGCATTACTTCTGAAAAACGATTATTTCTCCTTGATATGGTTGCTTACTTATACCACCATCAAAAGAATTACTCTATTGTTTGTGAATATATAGCATGCTCTAACTTTTCTTCATAAATTACAGTAATGACCTGCGAGTCAGAATACTAATAAATTTTAAAGGCTCATTCAGTCTTGTGGTCAAATACAACACAGATGTTGGCCTTATTTACCTCTTAATGCTTTTCTCTTCTGTTATTAGCTGTCATTCCTTAACAGTTTTCATACTGCCACTCCACCATACTACCAGGAAACATTACTACACCTAAAGAACAGTCTGATGATGAACTGGAATGGAGGAATTTTAGAATAGGAACGGGATCGAGTCAAAAGCAGTATTCCTCAAATATTTTAAAATAATCCACAGCAAAAAAACCCAAAAAACATTATATACTATGATCTAGTACTATCTCTCTCGTCTCTCTCTCTCTCACACTCACATACACACACACAGCTGAAATGTGTGCTTGGCAAAATGAGACTTTCCATACTGTGTGGAGCGTATTCTGCTATTTTCCATTTCATCGCCCATTAACAGGTCAAAGTCTATAGTTTAAAAAGCAGAATTCTAGAGAACATGCACTTTTGATTTCAGAGACAGGAAAACTAATTTGCAACTGTGTTACGATTTGCTTGTGATGCTGGGAAAGACTGAGGGCAGGAGGAGAAGAGGGTGACAGAGGATGAGATGGTTGGATGGCATCAGCGACTCAATGGACATGAGTTTGAGCAGACTCCACAAGGCAGTGAAGGACAGGGGAGCCTGGGGCACTGAAGTTCATGGGGTCACAGGGTTGAACATGACTGAACGACAACAAAAGAGCTGTGAGGGTGCAAAGTTGTCTCCCCCTAAGTGTTCCACCTGAAAGGCAAGGAGCTGGAAGAACAGATAACCATGGTCACAGATTTATTCCACATTCTAGCAACTGGAGTTCTCATATCAAGGTTAGATTCGATCTTCCTATTATAATAATCTTTTACTATTTTCACATTTCCCAAACATGCCTGATACAAGTCAAATGTCACAAAAGCTAACAATGAACAGTTAATAAATGAGTCGCAGCTTGATGGCTTATTTTGGCATATTTAGAGGAAGAAAGGGGAAAAAACACATTTTTTAAGACCTAAACTGAGACATTAAAAATCACCATGTCTTTGGCTAAATCTTACTTTTCTTGTGCTTTGCAGTAACAAATTCCAGAGCTGCAGTTATGAAAGAGTGGTTTTTAAAACACCATTTTTGCTCTATCACTTTTGAAAAATTATTTAGAACCTTGCTTCCACTTCAAAGAAATATTTCATTTTAAGTAAAACTTGTTGCCAAATGTTTCCATTCTTCTCTGAATTTGACTCCTTAGTGGTATTTGCCACTCCTGTCAAATTTCTCTTAACATTTCTCCTTCTCTGATGTCTGTAATATCATGAATTGTTTTTCTGAGCATCTTCCTACAATCAGATTATCTACTCCCTATCCCTTAAGTCATGTCAGTTCCTAGGACTGTTTTCATCTGTTCCTCACTCTATTTACACTGCCTACAGAACCCACACACTCACACCTTCAACCACCACCCCCATTCCCCTCTATTAAATCTTAGATCTCATTTGTAGGCCCATGTATCAATCACCTATTGGTCACTGATATTCTGTGTACCATGCTGTTGTTGTTGTTCAATCACTAAGTCCTTTCCAACTCTTTGCGACCCCATGAACAGAAACACACCAGGCTTCTCTGTCCATCACTATCTCCCTGAGTTTGCTGCCCACTGAGTCAATGATACCATCCAACCATCTAGTCCTCTGTTGCCCCCGTTGTTCTCTTGCCCTCAATTTTCCCCAGCAACAGGGTCTTTTCCAATGAATCCGCTCTTCACATCAGGGGGCCAAAGTATTAGAGCTTCAGCATCAGTCCTTCCAATGTACCGTACAGTACTTGAAACTCAGTGGGCTGCAATCTGGACCCATCATATTTCCCACATTAAATGAATCACAACCTTCTGCTGCTTGGACCTAGAATTCATACCTTCCTTATATTCACCACCATTTTCTTTTTCCCCAGGCCCATGTCTCTTTATAACTATCTGCAGTAGCCTCTCTCACTGGACTGGTCTACTCGGGTTATCAGTATCAAGACATCAAGGTCTCTGTTCAACCCCCATGGCCACATCCTATATCCTTGCACAGGGCTTCTCCCCCTGACCCTTCATCAGTCCACAGTTTTCCTCCCTGACTTATCTCAGACAGGCTTGTCAGCTTCTGGGTACCACAGCTGTGTGTGCTCTTGTCTGTGGCAGTCATACCCCTGTATCTTTCTCCTCCATCCTTGGGACCATGCATAGTGCCTGGCCTAGGGCTTCCCCAAAGTTCGGTGCAGAAGTAAATGAATGACAGCAATAAACAGCAAGTATTTCAAATAATTCTAATTAAGAAAAAGATATTAAATTTTATCTTTAGTTAGTATCCAGTATCAGTTAAAAACAAACAAACAAACAAAAAAACCCTAGGTACTTGGCTTAGGAGGAAAAATGGGTGTTTGACTCCCAAAATCATTCTATTTATCTAAATACTATTAAACACACTCATTCATAATTTGTACCTGATTAAAGAGCAGCTCATTTTTAGAAACAGCTGCTTACAAAGCCTATCTTATCTACATGATGCACTAAATAAGACTAGCCTAAGAACAGCATACAATTATTTATTTTTTAAACTCATCAGGGGTTATGTGTTAATCATCTTGTGAAATATATTCTCATGTGCTCTGCAACTTAGTTCCCTAGTAAAAACTGAACAGTCCAGTGAAGAAGCTCAAATAGAGAAAATATAATAAAATGTTTTGTCATTTTTCTGGTTTAACAAAGAAACATTGTAAACTTACTACAGTTCTTATGCCCAGGAAATTCTACTAGCCAAAACAAGACAAACAGTATTCAGAAATAAAGCTATTTGCAGCATCGTGGATGAACCCAGAGACTGTCATACTAAGTGAAGTAAGACAGAGAAAGAAAAATACCATGTGATACCACTTACAGGCAGATTCTAAAAAGTGATACAAATTAACTTATTTACAAAACAGAAATACAGACTCAGAGACATAGGAAACGTATGGTTACCAAAGGGGAAAGGAGGGTGGGAGGGAGGGATAAATCAGGAGTTTGGGATTAAGAGATACACACCAGTACATATAAAACAGATGAACAGCAAGGACCTACTGTATAGCACAGGGAACTATAGTCTATATCTTGTAATAACCTATAATGGAAAATAATCTGAAAAAGAATATATATATGAATATTTATATATACATATATATATGAATCACTTTGCTGTACACCAGAAACTAATATAACATCGCAAATCAACTATACTTCAATTTTTTTTAAATGGCAAATGTCTGATTAAAGTCATGAAAATAAGGTGAAGGAACTCATTGCAATGCTAGGCTACTCAAGGTTGCTTTGTGTAAGTCGAAGATGGTTATATCTACTGAAGAGAAAGCAATATTATACAGAAAAGTTAGGTCCAAGTCTAAAGCAATTCTTTTGCTCTCATCCTCTATCCAGTGAACCCCACAGCCTCAAGATCTTTTTCTCCTGTTTCTAGAACACAGAACTGCCCACACAGACAAAAGTTATTATCATCCTGTATTCAAATCATCAGCATCATCCCTGGCCACTGTCATTCTTTTATTGTCTGTTCCTTGATTTTTTTCAGCCTGATCACTGCCATTTACACTAGGTCTTCATGTGATGAAAACGCTTTGAAGAGAAGAAACTCTAGACAAAATCAGTGCATAGAAATGCTGAAATGCCACTAAATTCATCTTTTAGGGAGATTCATGTGTCAGTCTTGAATTAACATGTTGACAGTATATACACTATTGATACTATGCATAAAATAGACAGCTAATAAGAACTAATGTATGTATCTCAGAGAACTCTACTCAGTGCTCTGTGGTGGCCTAAATGGGAAGGAAATCCAAAAAAGGGGCTATATGTATATGTATAGATGATCCACTTTTCTGCACAGCAGAAACTAACACAACATTATAAAGCAACTATCCCCCAACAGAAATTGATTTTTAAAAGATTATATATAATGTGAATTAAATGAAAGAAAAGGATGTTTAGAAGTATATGTGACTATTAGAACATTGGAAGACTAGGATATGGGCTCGACTTGTTTTGTCTTACAGATGAGCTAGGACATTTGATAAGAGCTTCCCTGACGGCTCAGGGATAAAGGATCCACGGGTCAATGCAGGATACTTAAGAGATGCGGGTTTGATTCCTGGGTGGAGAAGATCCCCTGGAGAAGGTAATGATAACCCACTCCAGTATTCTTGCCTGGAGAGAAGCCTGGCAGGCTGCAGTCCATGGGGTTGCAAAGAGTCAGACACAACTTAGCCACCAAACAACAACGATGTATGACTTAAGAGACTAAACAGCAACCAAGGGCATTTGATAAGCTTCAAGCATCATTAAAAATGCACTTTTCAGGAAGCACAATCCACAGCAACTCAGAAATTTGATTTTCCCACGACTCAGCCACCAGACAAAGACGCGGTTGTGACTGCAGGGCTGTCACTGTTTCTAAATTTCCATCTAGCAGTTCTTTTAGGATGACGAGGATTGAACTCCTTTCATCAGAGCTTATGAGGATGCCATCCAGTTCATCTCTTGACTGAACTAGGTCTAACACTAGCCCACACGAGGCATTGGCAGGAGTACCTTTTTGCTGCATGTCAAATAAATGGAAGGAGTTTTCTAAGATAACTGAGCTCCCAACCTGCAGGCATAAAGGACACCAGAATTGTACATTCTCATGGTGGTCATACTGTGCGCTTTGCAGTCATAGCATCTAGACTGAAATTCTCACTTTACCATTTACTAGCTCTGTGGTGGGCAGTTCAGTTACTTAACCCCTGGATTTCAGGTCCCAGATCAGCAAAATAGGAATAGAACAGGTTTGCTTGAGGTTTTTAATTGATGATATATTTAAAGTTCTGAACACAGTGCCTAGCAAGTATTAAGCTGCTGCTGCTACTACTCTGGGTGGTGGTGGTGGTATTTCTATCTCTATACTACAGTAATAACTGCAGATCAGTCCAAACATGGGACACCATGTCCCTACTACAGAAAGGTACATGAACATTCTGTGTTCAGACTGGATGTGAAGTTCATGCTTTTTAAAAATAAGGTCACCCCTAAATTCCTCATGCCAATATTTTTGAGGTGATTGTGTTTTTAAGAGACCCATATCAGTAGAGCTGATTTGTGTGGATGTTAAGCTGGGAACATGCAGTGTGACCACTCCCAGAAGCAATGCCACTGATTCTCCCAAAAGATGCTAACCAAGCTTCTTATCACTAAGAGCAATGACCCAATTCTAGAAAACCAGCAGAGGTGTTGTCCCATACTCTGAAGATCTAGGAATGGAGCGGAGGGCACTCTCATTTCAGACAGTATCCAAGCACTACACCAATTCCACAGAAATCCAAAAATGCTCTTTAAGGAAAAAGCAATTACCTGCACAGCCAAGCAGTGTGATCTCTGTGGGTGGGTCACTTATACCTATTAGCTTATACCCTTTAATCATTAAGGGGTTAGATTTTTGGATAGGAACTTAAGCAAAGCCCAGATCCATTGTTTACAGTCCAAATGACTTGGCAAAACAGGTCATGGCAAAATCTTGATAGGCCCAAGCTTATCAACAAATAGCTGGTAGTGACAAAGGGCAATAAACCATAATTACTGAGGTACATTCCAAACGTAGTACCTTCAATGTATAGTCCCTGAAAATGTTCAGGGTTCACAAAATGACTTTAGCATTTGAGGAATACATAATTCAGAGAGGCCTTGTTTGTGGTAGGGTCAAAGAATAAATCTTTGGGAGTACTTTAAGAATATCAACATCATATAAAATTATCTGCTATTATAACAGGAAAGAAAAGTAGGGCCTTCTAGTATCAATTGTTCAAAAAATAGCAACTCTGATTGGAGTCATGTGACTGATGACCAGGGAAAGGTATTCCATTCCTCAGCTCCCATGAGAGCATAGCATCCTTTCCCTAATGTAAATAGTTGATTACTCCCAAGTTAAGATTACCATGTATATGCGTTATACATGAAAGTGAAAGTCCCTCAGTCCTGTCCGACTCTTTGGGACCTCACGGACTATTCAGTCCATGGAATTCTCCAGGCCAGAATATTGGAGTGGGTAGCCATTCCCTTCTCCAGGGCATCTTTTGAACCCAGAGACTGAACCCCGCTCTCTTGTACTGCAGGCAGATTCTTGACCATCTGAGCCACCAGGGAAGCCCATGGTGGCCACCATTTATATTGTACATAAAGGTCTGCTAGATATTACACAGAAAATGCCTAAGGCTAGATTTAAGCTTCAAGGAGCAGAATTGGATTTACCTTTAAAGTTAGCCACCAAGCATCAAGCACACCTACAGATTAATCATATTAGTTCACTGACTCATGAGCTGTGGCTGGTAAACTGAAATTCACTATGCTGTTGAAAAGATAATGAAGGAATGGGGCACCTACATGAGCCACTAAGGATACCCATCTGTCTTCAAGAGGTGTCCAGGAAACCTTAGCAAGGATCTGCACTAATATTGGAGAGATATTCAAGGAGAGAAGATATTTGAGAAAATCTCCAAATTTAGAAAGCAGTTAAGGCTCATCTAAAAACTGCCTCATATCAACCCTGAATATTCACTGGAAGGATTGAAGCTGAAGCTTGAATACTTTGGCCACTTGAGCCGAAGAGCCATCACTGGAAAAGACCATGATGCTAGGAAACGTTGAGGGCAAAAGGAGAAGGGAGCAGCAGAGGATAAGATGGTTAAACAGCATCAATAACACAGCAGACATGAATTTGAGCAAACTCTGGAAGATAGTGAAGGACAGGGAAGCCTGGCATGCTGCAGGCTTCATGGAGTCACAGACAGTTGGACAATGCTTAGCGACTGAACAACAACAACACTGCCTCACCAAAAGTAGCTATGGGCTAGTCATTTATAAAAAACACTGTCATTCTCTTTATTTCTAACGCGGGTCCACATATACTTGGTTCTGCTGAGTTAATGAATTTGTGGTTTAAAAACCCCTCAAACTGGAGTTTTCTCCTTCTTAATCAACTCTGAGTCAAGGGTTTATAGGATAATTGAGAACACTCTACAGTGGCTTGTTAAATGAGAATTCAATCAGAATGTTGACATTAAAAAAAAAAGAGAGAGAGAGAGCAACCAGACATTGTGAAGTCACTCAGTTGTGTCCGACTATTTGTGACCCCATGGACTGTAGCCCACCAGGCTCCTCCATTCATGGAATTTTCTAAGCAAGAGTACTGGAGTGGGTTTCCATTTCCTTCTCCAGGGGATCTTCCCAACCCAGGTATCGAACCTGGGTCTCCCGCATTGCAGGCAGACGCTTTATCGTCTGAGCCACCAGGGAATTGCAACCAGACACTCAGTTCAGTTCAGTCACTCAGTCGTGTCTGACTCTTTGCGACCCCATGCATCACAGCACGCCAGACCTCCCTGTCCATCACCAACTCCCAGAGTTCACTCAGACTCACGTCCATGGAGTCAGTGATGCCATCCAGCCATCTCATCCTCTGTCGTCCCCTTCTCCTCCTGCCCCCAATCCCTCCCAGCATCAGAGTCTTTTCCAATGAGTCAACTCTTCGCATGAGGTGGCCAAAGTACTGGAGTTTCAGCTTTAGCATCATTCCTTCCAAAGAAATCCCAGGGCTGATCTCCTTCAGAATGGACTGGTTGGATCTCCTTGCAGTCCAAGGGACTCTCAAGAGTCTCCTCCAGCACCACAGTTCAAAAGCATCAATTCTTCAGTGCTCAGCCTTCTTCACAGTCCAACTCTCACATCCATACATGACCACTGGAAAAACCATAGCCTTCACCAGACGGACCTTTGTTGGCAAAGTAATGTCTCTGTTTTTGAATATGCATTCTAGGTTGGTCATAACTTTCCTTCCAAGGAGTAAGCATCTTTTAATTTCATGGCTACAATCACCATTTGCAGTGATTTTGGAGCCCCTCAAAATAAAGTTTGACACTGTTTCCACTGTCTCCCCATCTATTTCCCATGAAGTGATGGGACCAGATGCCATGATCTTAGTTTTCTGAATGTTGAGCTTTAAGCCAACTTTTTCACTCTCCTCTTTCACTTTCATCAAGAGGCTTTTTAGTTCCTCTTCACTTTCTGCCATAAGAGTGGTGTCATCTGTATATCTGAGGTTATTGATATTTCTCCCAGCAATCTTGATTCCAGCTTGTGCTTCTTCTAGCCCAGCGTTTCTCATGATGTACTCTGCATAGAAGTTAAATAAGCAAGTGACAACATACAGCCTTGACGTACTCCTTTGCCTATTTGGAACCAGTCTGTTGTTCCATGTCCAGTTCTAACTGTTGCTTCCTGGCCTGCATATAGGTTTCTCAAGAGGCAGGTCAGGTGGTCTGGTACTCTCATCTCTTCCAGAATTTTCCACAGCTTATTGTGATCCACACAGTCAAAGGCTTTGGCATAGTCAATAAAGCAGAAATAGATGGTTTTCTGGAACTCTCTTGCTTTTTTGATGATCCAGTGGATGTTGGTAATTTGATGTCTGGTTCCTCTGCCTTTTCTAAAACCAGCGTGAACATCTGGAATTTCATGGTTCACATATTGCTGAAGCCTGGCTTGGAGAATTTTGAGCATGACTTTTCTAGCGTGTGAGATGAGTGCAATTGTGTGGTAGTTTGCGCATTCTTTGGCATTGCCTTTCTTTGGGATTGGAATGAAAACTGACCTTTTCCAGGCCCGTGGCCACTGCTGAATTTTCCAAATTTGCTGGCATATTGAGTGTAGCACTTTCACAGCATCATCTTCCAGGATTTGAAATATCTCAACTGGAATTCCATCACCTCCACTAGCTTTGTTCGTAGTGATGCTTTCTAAGGCCCACTTGACTTCACATTCCAGGATGTCTGGTTCTAGGTGAGTGATCACACCATGGTGATTATCTGGGTCGTGAAGATCTTTTTTGTACAGTTCTTCTGTGTATTCCTGCCACCTCTTAATATCTTATGCTTCTGTTAGGTCCATACCATTTCTATCCTTTATCAAGCCCATCTTTGCATGAAACGTTCCCTTGGTATCTCTAATTTTCTTGAAGAGATCTCTAGTCTTTCCCATTCTGTTGTTTTCCTCTATTTCTTTGCATTGATCGCTGAGGAAGGCTTTCTCATCTCTTGTTGCTATTCTTTGGAACTCTCCATTCAGATGCTTATATCTTTCTTTTCCTCCTTTGCTTTTTGCTTCTCTTCTTTTCATAGCTCTTCATAAGGCTTCCCCAGACAGCCATTTTGCTTTTTTCCATTTCTTTTCCATGGGGATGGTCTTGATTCCTATCTCCTGTACAATGTCACAAACCTCCATCCATAGTTCATCAGGCACTCTATCTATCAGATCTAGTCCCTTAAAACTATTTCTCACTTCTACTGTATAATTGTAAGGGATTTGATTTAGGTCATACCTGAATGGTATAGTGGTTTTCCCTACTTTCTTCAATTTAAGTCTGAATTTGGCAATAAGGAGTTCATGATCTGAGACACAGTCAGCTCTCGGTCTTGTTTTTGCTGACTGTATAGAGCTTCTCCATCTTTGGCTGCAAAGAATATAATCAATCTGATTTCGGTGTTGACCATCTGGTGATGTCCATGTGTAGAGTGTTTTCTTGTGTTGTTGGAAGAGGGTGTTTGCTATGACCAGTGCATACTCTTGGCAAAACTCTATTAGCCTTTGCCCTGCTTCATTCCGTATTCTAAGGCCAAATTTTCCTGTTACTCCAGGTGTTTCTTGACTTCCTACTTTTGCATTCCAGTCCCTTATAATGAAAAGGACATCTTTTTTGGGTGTTAGTTCTAAAAGGTCTTGTAGGTCTTCATAGAACCATTCAACTTCAGCTTCTTCAGCATTACTGGTCAGGGCATAGACTTGGATTACTGTGATATTGAATGGTTTGCCTTGGAAAGGAACAGAGATCATTCTGTCGTTTTTGAGATTGCATCCGACTACTGCATTTCGGACTCTCTTGTTGACCATGATGGCTACTCCATTTCTTCTAAGGGATTCCTGCCCACAGTAGTAGATATAATGGTCATCTGAGTTAAATTCACCCATTCCAGTCCATTTTAGTTCGCTGACTCCTAGAATGTTGACATTCACTCTTGCCATCTCTTGTTTGACTACTTCCAATTTGCCTTGATTCATGGACCTAACATTCCAGGTTCCTATGCAATATTGCTCTTTACAGCATCAGACCTTGCTTCTATCACCAGTCACATCCACAACTGGGTATTGTTTTTGCTTTGGCTCCATCCCTTCATTCTTTCTGGAGTTATTTCTCCACTGATCTCCAGTAGCATATTGGGCACCTACTGACCTGGGGAGTTCCTCTTTCAGTATCCTATCATTTTGCCTTTTCATACTGTTGGGGTTCTCAAGGCAAGAATACTGAAGTGGTTTGCCATTCCCTTCTCCAGTGGACCACATTCTGTCAGACCTCTCCACCATGACCTGCCCACCTTGGGTGGCCCCACATGGCATGGCTTAATTCCATTGAGTTAGACAAGGCTGTGGTCCATGTGATTAGACTGGCTAGTTTAACATTACATTAATGTCTAGTGTATCGAGACACTGAAGTGAAGTGAAGTGAAGTCGCTCAGTCATGTCCGACTCTTTGCGACCCCGTGGACTGTAGCCTACAAGGCTCCTCTGTCCATGGGATTTTCCAGGCAATAGTCCTGGAGTGGGTTGCCATTTGCTTCTCCAGGGGATCTTCCCAACCCAGGGATCGAACCTGGGTCTCCCACATTGTAGACAGAGGCTTTACAGTCTGAGCCACCAGGGAAGTCCCAACTGGAGACATTACACACCTCTTATTGAAAGATTTACCCCACCCATGAAATCTTGTCCAAAACAAACAAATCAACCATCAAATCTAAATCTAACTCAGCTTCTGGATCTAGCTACTGATATGTAGGAAATACAGAGAACAAAAGACTATGTGATAAAGGAATACAATGGAGATGCAATCAAGAAAACCCACTCTAGGAATGCTACAAGAGAAATGGTCTGATTATTTTAAAAGATATACTAGAGGTTAAATAAAAAAGATTAGGTGAGAATGTACTATTAAAATACATATTAAGAGACATACAATAAACTATCAAAAAAATAAAACCATTGGGAAAACCCCTTTATAAACTAGGAACAGAAGATAGAAGGAAACTATCTCAATACTATAAAGGCCATATATGAAAAGCCCACAACAACCTCATACTCAACGTTTAAAGTCGAAATGCTTTTCCTCTATGAGCAGGAACAAGTCAAGGATGTCATTTCTATTTGACATTTTACTGGAAGTCCTAATCAGTAAAACTAGGTAAGAAATAAAAATCCAAATAGGAAAAGAAGAAGTAAAATTATCTTTATTCACAGATGACATGATCTTATATGCAGAAAATGCCAAAGAGTTTCTAAAAACTGTTAGAACTAATAAATGAATTCAGCACAGTTACTGGATAAAAAAAATCAGCACACAAAAATCAGCTGCATTTTTATATACTAACAATGAACAATCCATAAAAGAAATTAAGAACATTTCAGTTAAAATACCATTAAAAGGAATAAAATACTTAGAAATAAATGTAACAAAAAGTAGTCAAAAGACTTCTATACTGAAAACTATAAAATGTTGCTGAAAGAAATCAAAGAAGATACAATTAAAAGGAAAAACATTCTATCCTCCCAGATGGAAGGTTTAATATTAAGATACCAATACTACTCAATGTGACTTATAGATTTAATGCAATTTCTATCAAATTTTTGTGTTAGTCATTCAGCCATGTCCAGCTCTTCGTGACCCAATGGGCTATAGCCCACCAGGCTCCTCTGACCATGGAATTCTCCAGGCAAGAATACTGGAGTGAGTTGCCAATCCATCCTCCAGGGGATCGTCACAACCCAGGGATGGAACCCGAGTCTCCCACATTTCAGGCAGATTCTTGACCATCTGAGAGAAGAATATTTTTAGTGATCAAATTTTTAAGGGGATTTTTAATGGTATTTTTTTGTAAAACCAGAAAAATCCATCCTAAAATTCATATGCAATCTCAGAGGATCCAAATAGCCAAAACCATCTTGAAAAATAAAAACAAAGTTGGATTTCATACTTCTTAATTTTAAAACTTAATCACAAAGCTACAGCAGTCAAAACAGTATGGTATATAGTGACATGGATGGACCGAGAGACTGTCATATAGCATGAAATGAGTCAGAAAGAGAAAAATGTCATATATTAATACATATATGTGCAATCTAGAAAAATGGCATAGGTGATCTTATTTGCAAAACAGAAAGAGAGACACAGATGTAGAGAACAAACATGGATACCAAGGGAGAAAGGAGAAGGATGGGAACAATTGGGAGATTGGGATTAGCATACATATATAAATATATACACACACATATATCACATATACATATATATATACACTACTGACACTAGGTATGAAATAGATGACTAATGAGAACATACTATATATAGCACAGGGAACTCTACTCAACACTTTGTGGTAACCTAGATGGGAAGGAATTCAAAAGAGAGGGGATATATGTATATGTGTAGCTAATTCACTTTGCTCAACAGCAGAAACTAACACAACACTGCAAAGCAACTATACTCCATTGTAAATTAATTAAAAAACAGTCATTTATAAAGACTGGTATAATGACAAGACATATGGACTACTGGAATGCAACAGAGCTCAGAAGCAAATTCCCACACATATGGTCAAATTACTTTTAAACAGAGCGCCAAGATTATTCAATGAGGAAAACATAGCCTTTTCAACAAATAGTGTTGTGAAAACTGGATATCCACAAGCAAAAGAATCAAGTTGGATCCTTATCTTACACCATACACAAAAATGAACTCAACATGGATCAAATACCTAAACATAAGAGTGAAACTGTAAAACTCTTTGGGTAAAACACTTCAGACAATGAATCTGGCAAGTGACTTCTTGGCTATGACACAAATGCACAGGCAACAGAAGGAAAAATAGATAAATTTGACTATATCTAAGAACTTCTATGCATCAAAGGATTCAATTAACAGAATGAAAAGGTAACCTATGGAATAGTAGAAAATATCTAAACCCGTATCTGATAGGAGGTACAAAAAACACCTACAACACAGCCATAAAAAAAAAAAAAAAAAAAAAAAAAAAAACAGTTAAAAAATGGGCAGAGAACTTAATAGTGATCCCAGTGGTTCAGCTGGTAAAGAATCCACCTGCAATGAGGGAGGCCTGGGTTCATTCCCTGGGTTGGGAAGATTGCCTGGAGAAGGAAACACCTACCCACTCCAGTATTCTTGCCTGGACAATTCCATGGACAGAGGAGCCTGGCAGGCTCCAGTCCATGGGATCGGAAAGAGTCGGACATGACTGAGTGACTTTCACGTTCAAAGATACACAAGTGATCAGCAAGCACATGAAAAGATGCTCAACATCACTAATCATTAGGGAAATGCAAATCAAAATCACAGTGAGATATCACCTCACACTCACTAGGATGGCTACTATAAAAGAACTGGACAATAACAAGTGCTGATAAAAATGTAGAGAAATTGGAACCCTTGTGCCCTGTTGGCACAGCTGCTATGGAAAACAGTATGGCAATTCCTCAAAAAATTAAGCATAGGATCACTATATGATTCAGCAATTCTACTTCTGAAAGTCAAAGTGAAAGTTGCTCAGTTGTGTCTCACTCTTTGCGACCCCCTGGACTGTAAAGTCCATGGAATTCCCCAGGCCAGAATCCTGGAGTGGGTAGCCTTTCCCTTCTCCAGGGGATCTTCCCAACCCTAGGACTAAATCCAGGTCTCCTGCATTGCAGGTGGATTCTTTATCAGCTGAGCCACAAGGGAAGTCTAATTGTACTTCTGGCACCCAAAATAACTGACAGCAGGGTCTCCAAGAGATATCTATACAGCCACTTTCATAGCAGCCTTATTCACAACTGCTAAAAGGTAGAAACAATTCAAGTGTCCATTGACAAATGAATAGATGAAATGAGGCATTCCCATTCAATGGAGTATTCTTCAGTTCAGTTGCTCAGTTATGTCCAACTCTGCAATCGCATGGACTGGAGAATGCCAGGATTCCCCGTCCTTCATCATCTCTCAGAGCTTGCTCAAACTCACGTCCACTGAGTTGGTGATGCCATCCAACCATCTCGTCCTCTGTCGTCCCATTCTCCTCCTACCTTCTATCTTTCCCAGCATCAGGGTCTTTTCCAATGAGTCAGCTCTTCACGTCAGGTAGCCAAAGTATTGGAGCTTCAGCTTCAGCAGCAGTCCTTCCAGTGAATATTCAGGATTGAGATCCTTTAGGATTGACTGGCTGTATCTTCCTGAGGTCCAAGGGACTCTCAAGAGTCTTCTCTAGCACCACAGTTTGAAAGCATCAATTTTTAGGCATTCAGCATTCTTTATGGTCCAACTCTCACATCCTTACATGACTACTGGAAAAACCATAGCTTTGATTATACACACCTTTGTCAGCAAAGTAATGTCTCTGCTTTTTAATACGCTGTCTAGGTTTGTCATAGCTTTTCTTCCAACGAGCAAGCGTCTTTTAATTTCACAGCTGTAGTCACCATCTGCAGTGAATTTGAAGCCCACGAAAATAAAATCTGTCCCTGTTTCCATTGTTTCCCCATCTATATGCCATGAAGTGATGAGACCGGATGCCATGATCTTCATTTTTTGAATGCTGAGTTTTAAGCCAGCTTTTTCACTCTCCTATTTCAACCTTCATCAAGAGGCTCTTTAGTTCCTCTTCAGTTTCAAAAAGGAAAGGAATTCTGACACATGCATAAGGCAAGAATAAACCTTGAAGACATTATGCTAAGTGAAGTAAGCCACTTACAAAAAGACTAATACTGTGTGATTTTACTCATATGAGGTATTCAGGAGAGTCAAAATCAGATAACCATACTAAGTGCAGTAAGGGAGACAAAGACAAATGTATGATATTGCTTACATGTAGAACCTAAAAAAATGAAACAAATCAACTTATTTACAACACAGAAATAAACAGACTCACACACATAGAAAACAAACTTACAGTTACCAAAGGGGAGGGGGAGGATAAAATTAGGAGTATGGGATTAACAGATACATACCATTATATATAAAATAAATACTAAGGATTTACTGTTTAGCACAGGGAATTATATTCAGTATCTTATAATAATCTACAATAGAAAAGAATATGAAAAAATCTATGTACACACACATATGACTGTACATCTGAAGCTAACACAATATTGTAAATCAACTGTAGTTCAATAAAAATAAAGAGTAATAAAAATTATAGAGACATAAAGCAAAATGGTGGTTGCCAGGTGCTGGAGGGAGGGGAAAATGGGGAGTTATTCATATAGACTTTCAGTTTTACAAGATCCAAAGAATTCTGGAGATTGGTTGTATAATAATGTGGATGTATTTAATACTACTGAACTGTATGCTTATGAACTGTTAAGAAGGTAGTTTATCTTAGGTGTTTATTTTACTACAATTTAGAATCAAAATAGAATTGGAGAACTGTAACTGTTGATTAGACATTTAATATTAAGAAATTACTAATTTTGCTAGATGGCTAAAGTCCTGAGTACTAGCTACCATTTGTATTCTAAAGATTCTTTTAATGGAGTCTTAAATACACATTGAAATACATACAAACTAAATACTACAATTATTTGAAAAATAATTCTCCAACAGAGCCAGGCAGGGAGGGATGTGGTAAGGACACAGATGCAACAAGATTAACTAGGATTTGGTAATTGTTAAAGTTGGCAGAGGTTACAGTGGGTTTCATTATATCAATACCATTTCATCTACTTTTGTAGATATTTAGAATTGTCTATACTAAATTTTTTAAAAAAATAGGCAAAAATATTCACTGAGACAAGATTGGTTGTCTTCTGGTGGTAAAACTATAGATTAAAAAAAATTTTTGAAAATGTAAAGCACATTCAAACCATACTTTTAAAATGAAAAGGTTTTTTTTTTTTTAAGTCAAAGTTCCAAAAGCCTTGCCAAGTTCCTCAGCATATCCTCCTTTATTGAAAAGAAGATGCTTGGACATGCTTGTTCATCTGTACTCAGAGAGATTTGGAATATACACAGGACGTGTGTCTGACACTGCTTTGTATTAACACTACTAATTTTTATCAAAGGGAATGGCCTTTTCCAGGAAGCCAGAGAAACTTCTATTTAATACATTTATAATTGAAGCCATAGGAGCAGCGTGGTCACACTGCAACACTGATCAGCTGCAAAGGAGAATTCTCAGTGTAATTTAAGACTAGCAGTAACCCTAGAAGCATCTCATTTAGGACTCTGGCATTTAGTTTTTGGTTGTGTAGCTCCTGATCCTTTTTTTCTGGCTCATGATACTAGTGTTATCATTTAACATCCTATTATTGGCCTTTTCTTACTAGTTAAGTGATTGTAGTTACCAGAGAACACTGTCATGAGTAATACAGAATACTTGTTTCCTTCCTAAGATTGTTACTCCTTTGGATATATCCTATTGTTATATCCTTTGGATATTCTGTGGTTTCCCTCTTTGCAGGTTTAGTGGTGTTGGTTTAGATCAGCCCATGAACGACTGCTACTGAAGGTTCATTCTCATTTCCTACTGACTATCTGCTTTATTAATCTAAAAGCTCCCTGAAGCCAGGAATTCTGGCTAAGCAACTATTACACTACTATGTTGTATTCAAGAGATTATTAAGGACAGACTGTACTTTTTGAACTTTTTATTTTGTACTGGGGTATAGCTGACTAACAACGCTGTGGTAGTTTCAGGTGAACAGTGAAGGGACTCAGCCATACATGGACATGTATCCATTCTCTCCCAAACCCCCATCTCGTCCCGGCTGCCACATAACACTGAGCAGAGTTCCCTGTGCTATACAGCAGGTCCTTGTTGGTTATCCATTTAAATACAGCAGTGTGTACCTGTCCATCCTAAACTCCCTAACTATCCGTTCCCCCTGGCAATTGTAAGTTTGTTTTCTAAGAAGGAGCGATATTTTAAATGACTCATTGGTATCAAGCCAGGAGACAAATGGTGACTCAGACGGAAGATGGGAGCATGGCCAAGTGCATATCTTGGGTACTAGAGCCCATATAATATGAATGGTTTTGAATGTGCAACTAGGGAATGGTGACATTTGGTGGTACAATTTTCTGAAATACTTCATGGACGTTTTCAGTGATCATTACCCACAACAAAACTACTATAGGCCAGAAGGTTAAGGTACTGGGTATCATCTACTACTTCTGTTTTGATAACTTCTTCGGATGGGCTCTTAAATTTTGGTTAGTCCTAACATGGAGACCACATGGCATTAACATGGAATCCAGACCTGGGGGGAAGAGCAGGAGAGGGTACTTTCTGACATGACTTTTGTTTTATTTTGGTGATCAAGCTGAAGTTCAATGCTGCTCAGATTATTCTGTTGGCCATTTATGTTGAGAAATATCATAGCTATATCTGCATTGCTAATTCCAGTATTTGAACATATTTGATCTTACCTATCTGTGAAATTGCTTTGAAGGGTGGTATGCACTCATATGCACTCATAATTCTCATTTCATGGCTTTAATGGCAATTTAATCTATTTTTAATGGCAAAGATGACTGCCCCCTGTACCTACCCACCCTCCCTGCACCTACCCACCCTCCCTGCCACCCCTCTCCCCGAACTGAGACTGATTCAAAAATGCTTTTCTTAATTCATTTTCACTTACTTTCTTAAAATTCTGTTTTAGGCTCAGAGTATTCATGGTCCTTTGAGCCTCAAAATAGTTTAAGGAACACTTATTTATCTTTTCTTGGGTTTTTAGTAGAGGATTCAGAATGTTTTTGAGTATAAAGATAAAATACTTTGTCCTTCCTCTAGAAAACTTAAAGCTAACCATTCATCTAGCCATAAAAATATAGCTTCCTTTTATGTAACTATTTTGAAAGCTATATCCCAAGGTTTTTAGTTTTGGTTTAATGCTCCAATTTCTCACTTCCACTGTATAATCATAAGGGATTTGATTTAGGTCATACCTGAATGGTATAGTGGTTTTTCCCTACTTTCTTCAATTTAAATCTGAATTTGGCAATAAGGAGTTCATGATCTGAGCCACAGTCAGCTCCCAGTCTTGTTTTTGCTGACTGTATAGAGCTTCTCTATTTTTGGTTGCAAAGAATAGAATCAATCTGGTTTTGGTGTTGACCATCTGGTGATGTCCATGTGTAGAGTGTTCTCTTATGTTGTTGGAAGAGGCTGTTTGCTATGACCAGTGAGTGCATTTTCTTGGCAAAACTCTATTAGCCTTTGCCCTACTTCATTTTGTACTCCAAGGCCAAATTTACCTGTTACTCCAGATATTTCTTGACTACCTACTTTTGTATTCCAGTCCCCTATAATGAAAAGGACATCTTTTTTGGGTGTTAATTCTAGAAGGTCTTGTCTGAAGAATCAATGCTTTTGAACTGTGGTGTTGGAGGAGACTCTCGAAGAGTCCCTTGGACTGCAAGGAGATCCAACCAGCCCATCCTAAAGGAAATCAGTCCTGAATATTCATTGGAAGGACTGATGCTAAAGCTGAAACTCCAATACTTTGGTCATCTGATGTGAAGAACTGACTCATTTGAAAAGACCCTGATGCTGGGAAAGAATGAAGGCAGGAGGAGAAGGGGACGACGGAGGATGAGATGGTTGATGGCATCACCGACTCAATGGACATCAGTATGGGTAAGCTCCGGGAGTTGGTGATGGACAGGAAGGCCTAGTGTGCTGCAGTCCATGGGGTCGCAGAGTCAGACACGACTGAGTGACTGAACTGAAGTCACCTAAGTTTTACCGCAAAAACAATTAAAAATGGCACCAAATGTTAATAAGAGTTTCTCTTTATTGCTTATATATACCATATATAATTATGTCATTCTGAATATATATTATTTTGTGCTCAGTCACTTAGTTGTTCTGATTCTTTGTGACCCCATGGACTGTAGCCCACCAGGCTCCTCTGTCCATGGGATTTTCAGGCAAAAACACTGGAGTGGGTTGCCATTTCCTCCACCAGGGACCTTCCTGACTCAGGGATCGAACCTGTGTCTCTGAATTGGCTGGCAGATTTCTTACCGCTTGAGCTACTGTTAGGGGAAGCACACTGATTGGAACTGCCCGCCCTGGCCAGCCACCATAATAACCATTTGTATGAGTTGTTTTAGGACAGGAGGTCCTATTAAGGAACACGGAACTAACAAGCCTCCACCAAACTGAAGAATTTGGGAAAGGTCAAAATGAGACACCACACATCTGACCATCTCCCAGAATCCTTCTCTCTGGCATTCATCTTGGCTGAACAAGGCACCACCAGGAAGGACTCTTGAGTCAGAATGATTGGCTAAAGACAACTCGGAACCTAATCCCATCACCATAAAACCTGAGACTGCAAGCCATTGTCCTGGGTTCCCTTACCCTACTGCTCTCCACCCAGGTGCCCTTTCCCAATAAAATCTCTTGCTTTGTCAGCACATGTGTCTCCTCGGACAATTCATTTCCAAGTATTAGACAAGAGCCCAGTTTCAGGCCCTGGAAGGGGTCCCCCTTCCTGCAACACTACCACTAGACTAGATATCTGGGCAATGTATTAAAAGAAATAACTGTTCGTATTGTTAATATAAACTCCAGTTCCTATATCCACACCTTGGCACATTTTGCCCTTTCATTGTTTTTCTTTAACCATATTTTTCTAAACTTAAAAGCAAAAAAAAAAAAAAACCACAGTGAAGTAAATCAGGCAAAAGTATAGGCAATATACACTTATCCAATTTAAATTCTTTAAGTTGAGACTTTTAAGAAATATTTTAATACCTAAGTTGTTGTTCTACTTTTAAGCATTCCAAGCTAGGAATTGGGTTCTACAAAGCACCAATGATGCCAGGGGTTTATTTCACTGAAAGCCAAAAAATTAGTTTTGCTTTCTAATTTTTACCTATTACTATTTCCAATTTCCAAGTACATTTTAAATACATGATAAATTTCTTTTGCATCTCTCCTATTGAATAGGTACCCCATGACATCTATGTGATCAGATCTATACAGACTCCTGGCAATTGCTATTCTATTTTGGATCAAAAAGTAGAATCTGTCATGTTTTTACAATGCTATTTAAAGAATTTATCTTAGGCTAAAAGACGGTTCAACTATTTCAGAAAGTCTGACTAGTACCTTGGGATATGGTACTTATATTTTAAATCTGTAGACTAAAAGTAAGGTTCCTAAAAATTCTATTTGCCCTGACCCTGTGTGGGCAGTTAAGCCTCCAGTGGTGAATAATTACCAGGACCGATGTGGCCCAGTGAGGTGTGATGGGAAGGTTGTGAGCAGGTTTATGAGGATTTGCTGGTCAATGTGAAAATCTTGTAAAGTCTACTCAAAGCAACAACAATACTGGCCAGTCTCAATCCAAGAAAAGGAAAAAAAAAGCCACTCTGGACCCGTTAAGCAACTCCTTATTTTGAATGCTAGTATTACAGCCAGGGAACAGGGTCTGCATGCCATTGAAAATACATTCTCTTCATTCAGGATCCTTTGTTTTGGAGAAAAAGAAGCTGAAAAACAGGAATAGGCAGGCACTTTGAGTCCAGGGGTAGCTTATTTTCAAGGCCCCATGCTGGTTGCTCACAAGGGAAGGATTAAAGATAAGATGAGAAAATTAACTCCCTTACTGGAAAGAAGAAAAAAAAAAAATGCTAAAATGTTATTTCTTTAAAAAATACTTCTAAAAGTGTTATGATCTGTACAGACTATGAGACCCAAAGATTCCATTTTTTTCTCTAATCTGTCTCAAATTATCAATACCATCAAAGGAATATTAACTTTCGCAATTTTATACAGCCCTCTCATGTCAAGTTTTAGGAGCTGGGTGTAGTTCTGATGCCAATTAAGAAATAATCTGGATTACCAGGAGAGAAAGTACACACATGAGAAATAAATCATAGCTGAATTATTGGATGAATGACTTAAAAAAAGAAAAAAAAAAAAAACAACAAACAAAAACAAAAACCACAACTTACGGTGGGGCTAATCAGGTTATTTTTATTGATTAGATATGTGACACTGAACTGCTCTAATTTTCTCCTTATTTAAGAGACTCTTACAACACCATGAAAATAATACCCAAGTAGAGAATAAGAGTAAGAACTTCACCATTCCAAAGATTAACTGTGATTGTGGAAAAAACCCAATGAATCCCAAACATGAGAGAGCTGCCAAGATGTGGTACAAAGAGGGAAGAATGAGAATAAAGCCAGGACAGATCTGGCCAAGTCAGGGCCCACGCAGTGCTGGCAAAAAGCCTACACAGCTAAATCCAATCAAAAGACCTATCTAGATTTCATTTGTAACCTCTCCTATCTCTCTCTCTCCTTCCTAGTGTTACAGCCATTCTCTCAGACCTTGATTATTTCCTACCAGGAGGACTGCAATAATCTTCTCTGCTATCAGATCAATCTTCTAAATTGTACATGTCCATCATGGCTCAGACGGTAAAGCGTCTGTCTGCAATGCAGGAGACCCAGGTTCGATCCCTGGGTTGGGAAGATCCCCTGGAGAAGGAAATGGCGGTCCACTCCAGTATTCTTGCCTGGAAAGTCCCATGGATGGCAGAACCTGGTAGGCTACAGTCCTTGGGGTTGCTAGGAGTCGGACACGACTGAGCGACTTCAATTTCAGTTTTCAGTTTTCACTTTTATGCACTGGAGAAGGAAATGGCAGCCCACTCCAGTATTATTGCCTGGAAAATCCCATGGACCTGGAGCCTGGTAGGCTACCGTCCATGTGGTCGACAAGAGTTGGACGCAGCTGAGCAACTTCACTTCACTTCTTCACTTCATCATGTCACTCTACTGTTTAAATACTCTTCATGGCATCTGCATGCCTACAGCACAAAACCTAAATGTTTAAAAGTTTCTGTTTCCAAGTTTTTTCTAAATATGTAGGCATGAGGGATTTTATCAGCCAAACACGTTGTTGGCCACAAGATCATGGACACATTCTTAAGCATCAGTTTTAATGTCTTAACCTTGAAGGGGCAGATGCAGAGAAGTGAGATTACTTTTCCAAACTTTTTACTGGGTGCATCCCCTTTTTGCAGGCAATGAGCCCATTAGAAGGTAGATGAAATTCCTGATGTTGTCAGTTAACAGATGAGCTTCTTTGGGGCAATCATTTAATTTTCTGAGACACAGCTTCTTCATTAGAAAAAAAGAAGGAACCAACTGGATGTTTAATAACTGTGAGATGGCAGTGTAGGTTGTAAAAGTTGAACAAAGGGACAGTGTTTTTATTACCATTTCAGAACATTTTCTGCTCCTCATCTTCTGCAAATACAATCCTCTATATATCCTTAATAGATATCCAGCCACTTTGTCGCTCATTTCCCTAAACGGTTATGCTCAGCTACCACCTCTTCCTGTCTGTTACCTGGAACAATAAAGTATTCACTATTTCCCACTCCCTCTTCTGAACTCCTCAAGGTAAGCAATAGCAGCTCGTATTTAGAAAGTGCCTACGAATATTTTTCTAGGTGCTTTATACTGTTTTCCCAAAAGCCCTGTGATTGCTCCCATTTTACAGATGGGAAGATTAAGACAGAACAAGTGAGACTGGATTATCTTCAATGGGCTATTCCAAAGGCCTTAAAGCGAGAGAGGTCCAAAGCTGGTGATGGCAGACCAGTGTGGTGGTTGGAAAACTGATGATTCATGTTTGTCCGCTGCATTTCCTTTTACATGTATGGGCATGAAAAATAGAGCTTTATTCAAAAGGTAGCAGGAACATACATTTCAGTATGTTACTGCCAGTAAGGAGGAAGAGGCTGACAGTTAAAGGGAAAGAGAACCACTGTCAGAAGAAGGGCAAAGGAAAGGGATGAAGGAGGCTCTTTTTGCTGGAAATCCCCTTAAGAGCTAAAAATACTGTGTTAGTTCATTTTGAGAGTTTAGATTCCAGGTCATTTCACA
This sequence comes from Bubalus kerabau, assembly GCF_029407905.1. Lineage (NCBI taxonomy): Eukaryota > Metazoa > Chordata > Mammalia > Artiodactyla > Bovidae > Bubalus > Bubalus kerabau. Next base: position 37,009,404 of record NC_073637.1, read on the forward strand.
GTATTCCGAAATTATATTGACAACTCTAATTTATTTCATCATTTTTATCTAACATGGCACTGATACACAAAGTAGAGAGTAAAATCAGGGAGCGATCCTTTGGAACTAAGTGGCCACGTGGCACATCTGGCACACAGCCCTAGGGCACTGCTGTGCTGGGATGGCCAGAGCCACCACAAGGGTTTGAAACTGTGCTCTGGGTTTTACTCATTTGTCAAATATTTCTCAGCTGAGAACTGTGGCTGTCACTGCCACCCATCCACCGAAACCCACTTTCTGTGTTTTCCTGGCCACACAACTAGGTTACATCTTCTGGTCTCCCTTGCACTAGGCCAAGGAAGCAGAGGTGTGTGCCCTTCCTTCCAAGGCTGGTCCTTAAAGTGTGCCACTCACGCTCCCCCTGCTTTTTCCCTCTGTGGGCTAGAAAGCTGATGACGAGGTCCCAGAAGCCTCAGAAGCTATCCAATGAGATGGCACAATCATACCTGCACTGCCAAAGGCTGCCTAGACCATACAACCTAGATAATCCACTCAAGCCCAATCAATAGGACAGAGATGTTTCTGCTGTGTTTGAGCATGAGATTTGGGGCCTATTTGTCACTGCCAATTTGCTACCCTGACAAATTCATGTGCTGGCTTGTGCTTCACTGGGGCCCCAGATGCAGGCACACGATGCCTGCACTGACTTCACTGTCTAGTCAGCCACACTGTGACCGTCATTGACTTTGCCCTGGTGTCCTGAAGGCAGGAGTAAAATTAATCAACACAAAATTCAGAACATGATCTAGAACAAGGGCAGTCAAACATTTTCTCTAAAAGGACAGACAAAAAATACTTCAGACTTTGCTGGCCATACACAGTCTCTGAGAAGATTCTTTTATTTTAAAATAAACAAATATATATAAACTCTTTATAGGGCTTCCCTGGTGGCTCATACAGTAAAGAATCTGCCTGCAATGCAAGAGACTCAGGTTTGATCCCTGGGTCAGGAAGATCCCCCAGAGACAGGAATGGCAACCCACTCCACTATACTTGCCTGGAGAATTCCATGGACAGAGGAGCCTGGCGGGCTATAGTCCATGAGGTTGCAAAGAGTCGGACATGACCAAGCAACTAACACTAACTAACTAATAAGCCTTCAAAAATTCAAGCAGCATTCTCAGCTTGGAAGCACTACAAAAACAGGTAATGAATCAGATTTGGCTTTGAGATACGATTTGTCAATCCCTGGTCTAAATTTTTAAAATCCAAAGGAAGGCACACATTTCATGATACGGAAAAACTGCATGAAATTCAAACTTGAGAACTATTAATATAACATTTGGTGACATGTATTCATTTACATATTGTCTGTGGCTCACTACCGGGGCAGAGCTGAGCAGTCATGACAGCATATGGCCCAAGACATTTTTATTATCTTACCCTTTACCAGAAAAGTTTGTCAACCTCTGATCTGGAGGTTCCAAAAGACAGATCATTCTGTTTAAGTGTAACTAAACCCTCTGTAGTCCGAGGAGGACACTAGATGTCTAGCTGCTTTGATACTATGCTGAGAATCCAGCATCTACAGCCATCATGGAAGGTGGTCATCCCTCATTAGAGTCTGGAGTTTACTGTCATGCCCTGAAACAGACACAGTACTCTAAAAAGCAGCAGTCTTTACTGGCTACCTGGAATGTTCTGATGAAATGGGGTAAACTGCCATCAAGTTTTTCTTCCCTCAATGTGCTGAATGATCACAGTAATACACTCACTAGGGAGGTTTAGTTGATCTAAACTTATTGTGACAACTGGGACCATCCTATAAGGCTGGCACATTACAAAACAAAAGCTTAGACAGCAGATACAAGATCAATCAGTGATATATGCTGTATTTATTATTAGGTTATTGCTATTAGTAAGACATAGTGCTGGACCCTTCAAATTCATGACACAACTTAAATCTTTTTTTTAATACCTTCTAGCTTTACTATCATTGATGCAAGTGAATTTTTAAAGCGATTACAAGCAGTCAGATTTATGAATATGGAAACCAGGCTCAGCATGGATAAATAGTTTGGCCAAGGTCAGTGAACTGAAAATCAGAGCTTGAATCTGAGTACAGCTCTATTTGAATTCAAATCTGATGCTCCTTCTATTACATCATAAGGCCTATCACGTAGGCCTTATGATGTAATAAGGCCTATGTGATAAATTTTTGTATGTAAATTTTTCCTACTTCAAAAATTTAAAGACAGTATCATATATTACCTACTGGCCACTATGTCAGATTCAAGGGGTTTTTGTTGCTTTTTTTTTTCTTTTTTGACAGTCAAGGTTCAGCTACACTAAAATGCAGCTAATATGTATCTTATGCCACACATGGTACTGTTTTTCACATTTGATCTCTAACCTCTTTTGAATTTCAGTTTCCTCATCTGTAAATGGGTTTGGCAACAGCAGTTTCAGAGCACTAGAGTTGAGCTAAATGAGCCCTGGGCACAGGGGAGATTCTTAATAAGTAGGGCCTACAATTGATGCTTTCAAGCTGTGGTGATGGAGAAGACTCTTGAGAGTCCCTTGGACAGCAAGGAGAGCAAACCAGTCAATCCTAAAGGAAATCAGTCTTGAATATTCATTGTAAGGACTGGTGCTGAAGCTGAGCCACCTGACGCGAAGAGCTGACTCACTGGAAAAGACCCTGATGCTGGGAAAGATTGACGGCAGGAAGAGAAGGGGACGACAGAGGATGAGATGGTTGGATGGCATCACTGGCTCGATGGACATTAGTTTGAGCAAATTCTGGGAGATGGTGAAGGACGTGGAAGCCTGACATGCTACAGTCCATGGAGTCACAGAGAGTCAAAAAGGACATACCAGAACAACAACAACAATTAAAATGCTGAGCTTCATGCTGTCTTAAGTGTTCACATTTAGGTTTTTGTGTAAAATGAGGAGCGAGGCTCAAGATTCTGAAGACCTATTCTAGCCCAAATCTGTATGAGACACAGACGTTAAAGCAAAAATAAAAAGTATTAAAACAATCAAGATACTGGGTATCTTGAGAAGTCCTCCCCCAAGAAGGGACTCATGCCTTGGACATCAGCACAATGCTTATTTTAAATATAAATCTGGGGTCTGTGTTTGATGTCAACAACTATATTATTACCTTGTCTACTTTAAAGAGACCATTCAATGAAAAAAAGCAAGACTCATTTTCTTCAGTAAAATTGGGGAATTCGGATTTGGTTTGAAAGCAACTTTAAAAGATGCTAGGACAGATATTAGGAACAACCTAATTTACATTAACATCCATAGACTTCATTTTCCTTTTAATATGCTGTTTCTTTTCTCTTCCCTAAAACTTGAACTGTACGTAGTACTTTCTTTTTGTTCCCATCACCTTTGTTATAAAACAGCACTTCCTTATAACACCCAGCAGGCCTGCTTCCCACAGCTAGGATTACATGGAAGGTGAGACATTCTCAAACTTTTTTTGGTACATATTGCTGTAACATGCCCTAATTTTGCATTATATCAACCAGATCCTGTATCCCTTTACTGAATGGCCTACTCATGGAGTAGCCTAAGCTACTGTGACTAAGCTACTTCTCAAGTATCTGGTTCCCATAGAGACCGAACAGCAATCACATTGTCAGGCATTCACTGCTTTATATGCTTGCAGAGTAAGGCCCAACCACATACCCCCTTGACAAAGCCCAGTAATATCCCTGAACCTGTGCTCTAAGAGAGGTGGCTCGCCGCTGAACTGTCCTGAGACTTCTCTCCTGCATCCCGGGTAGAAAAGAGGGATCCAAGTAATGATCAAAAGCATCAATTCTTTGGCGCTCAGCTTTCTTTATAGTCCAACTCTCACATCCATATATGACTACTAGAAAAACCATAGCTTTGACTAGATGGACCTTTGTTGGCAAAGTAATATCTCTGCTTTTTAATATGCTATCTAGGTTGGTCATAGCTTTTCTTGCAAGGAGCAAGAGTCTTAATTTCAAGGCTACAGTCACCATATGCAGTGATTTTTGGAGCCCCCAAAAATGTGGTGGTGGAGAAGACTCTTGAGAGTCCCTTGGACTGCAAAGAGATCCAACCAGTCCATCCTAAAGGAAATCAGTCCTGAATATTCATTGGAAGGACTGACGCTGAAGCTGAAACACCAATACTTTGGCCACCTGATGCGAAGAACTGACTCATTGGAAAAGACCCTGGTGCTGGGAAAGATTGAAGGCAGGAGGAGAAAGGGACGACAGAGGATGAGACGGTTGGATGGCATCACTGACTCAATGGATATGAGTCTGAGTAAGCTCCGGGAGTTGGTGATGGACAGGGAGGCCTGGCGTGCTGCAGCCCACGGGGTCGCAAAGAGTTGGTTATTATTACTCTTTGGAAGCGTCCTTGCTGAACCACACATTCTTATGACACAAGTATCAGATTTTGCAGCAATTCTGCCAGATTCTAAAGTTCTCCAATAAAGAGATCATACAGCAAGCTTTCTTGCATGATTTAGGCTACAAGTCAACATCCTCAGCAAGGAGTCCTCAAAAGTCAGGGAAGGGCCATGTCCCACCAATGAGAGGACAGGGTGACTGACAGTGCCAAGCTCAAAGAAGGTGTTTGGGAAGAAACTGAGCTAAATGTGTCTGAGGACCTTCTCATCCTGAGCTGTGCACTGTTAATTCTAAATCTGACATCTGCCCCGACCACTCTCCACCATCTCCTATGGTCCCCTTCCAAGTGTCACCTTGCCTGGTCTGAGCAGATGTCTCATGGGCATTTCAAACTTGAGCAACACTGAATTTTCCATTTTTCCTCCAAATTAGTTCTTCCCCATCTCAACAAATTTATGAAAATTCTTCCAGTTGCTCAGGACAAAACCCTGTGAATGATCTGATCTCCTATTGCCTATTGCCCACTATCAGAGTCCAGTTAAATCCTAATTCTTTATCTGCAATGGAACCCATAATCCAATAATTTCTCCATCTTCACTGCCAGTGCATCTGATCACCCTGAAATCTCCTCTCTGTTCCTCATCCTCTCTCTCCCTACCACTAATTCTCCACACACAGCCAAAGGAATCTAAAACACTATATCAGATCTCATATCTCCCCTTGAAGACTTCCAGTGATTTCTTACAAAGTGTGAAATGAGATCAACTCTGTTGACTGTGGCTGGGAGGTGCTTCACACCTGCCCTCATCCCGGCACCTATCTCTCTTGACTCTACGTCTTTTTCACTAAGCTTGGCAACACTGTCCTCTCTGTCTCTCAAACATTAAACCCTTTCCTGCCCCTGTGCTTGCTATTTCCTCTGCTTATAACACTCTTTCTCCTGATGGGCACATTATCCACTGGACTCTTTAGGTCATTCTGACCTCAGGCTCAAGGGATCATATTCAGGTAGATGTTCCCCAACCCAACTTTCTGAAGTTACTCTCTCTTCAACACCCATCAACTCATAAAGGATAACCTTACATTTAAATATCTCAAATCATCTGTATTTGAAAGAATACATACATTTGGCTTTGGGAAATTATAGAAGATACAAATTTTTATCACATACCCTAGTATGAAAAAACTAAATACTATGGGTTGAAGTCTTAAAATAGTAATAGTTGACACCGGTAAAAATAAAATTCATGGTATTTATAACATTTGGCTTAGATATCGTCAAGAATCCAAGTGAAAAATTCTAAGCTGCTGTTGGTTTCCCTGTTAGGTATGAATTCCATGCGAAAACCAGTAATTTATGGTCAGAGAATGACACAAGGCCAGGAGGTCAGGGGATATTCACCACCTCTAAGCAGGCCCCTTTCAATGGCTCAGAGCACACAGATCAAGACAACTCTCCTTAATCAATCTGGCCTCTAGTGACAAAGCTTTTAAAGACTTGAGACTTTCTGGATGGTTTTCAAATGGTGATTTCCTAAGTGTTTCCTTTTCAACACTTTTCTGTGAGTTCCAGGGGCCAGCTCTCTTCCTCCAGGAATTAGTTGTAGGGACATTAAAATGGTTCAGTAAAGATGATCTTCAAGACTCTTCCTACTTACTATACGTTGACATTTTAGGCTCTTAAAGGAGCAGTTTTTGTAGAAATAGGGATAGTAATAATATCAATCAAAGAAATAATAAAAATCATGCAACTAATATTTACAGAATCCTTAATATGTGCTAGCCACAAAGTAAAGACTTATTTTGAATGATTGACTCTATGACTTCTGCACAGCAAAGTAAACCATAAACAAAATAAAAAGACAGCCCTCAGAATGGGAGAAAATACTTGCAAATGAAGCAACTGAAAAAGAATTAATCTTCAAAATATACAAACATTTCATGCAACTAAATATCAAAACAACAAACAATCCAGTCAAAAAATGAGATCTAAATGAGAAAATCTAAATCTAAAAAATGAGAAGATCTTCTTCTCCAAAGAAGGCAAACAGATAGCCAAGAGGCACATGAAAAGATGGTCAACATCACTGATTATTAAAGAAATGCACATCAAAATTACAATGAGGTATCACCTCACATCGGTCAGAATGGTCATCATCAAAAATATCTACAAACTATAAATGCTGGAGAGGGTGTGGAGAGAAGGGAAAATCTCTTCCACTGCTGGAAATGTAAATTGATACAACCTCTATGGAGAACACTATGGAGGTTCCTTAGAAAACAAAAAATAGCCTTATTTTAAAAATAATCTGTATTTTTATTCATTATCTTCTGCTCATAGAAAATCTGTTTAACAATAAATTGGGGGATATTGTTTTACAGATATTTCTGACAGACATTCAAATGGTGGAATATTCTAGCTCTTACAAATGTGCATTTCTCTAGCCCTCCCCTTTTTTTCGTATTCGGTATATATTTAGGGTTAAGGAAAGGAAGGCTGCACTGTGACGCTCAATGAGCATCTCTCCACTTTCACCTCCAGATGCCTACATATCAAGCACTAAATATGTATTTATTGAAATATGATTTATTGAAAGGATGAATTCCTGCAAAGTCTGTAATGAGAGCATGACCATTTTATGAGTTATCAATTTTAACAGTTAATGCTGAGAAACGTCTGGAGTCACCAACACATAAGAATTAGTTCCTAAGACTTCCAACCAATACCTCCAAGGATCTAAGACTTATAATATGATTTCTTTAATGATTAAAAAAATGAAAAATATCATATTCACAGGATAATTTCACTAAAGACACTTTTATTTTATTTTTTTTTTTTTAAATTTTATTTTATTTTTAAACTTAACATAACTGTATTAGATTTGCCAAATATCAAAATGAATCCGCCAGAGGTATACATGTGTTCCCCATCCTGAACCCTCCTCCCTCCTCCCTCCCCATTCCATCCCTCCGGGTCGTCCCAGTGCACCAGCCCCAAGCATCCAGTATCGTGCATCGAACCTGGACTGGCAACTCATTTCATACATGATATTTTACATGTTTCAATGCCATTCTCCCAAATCTTCCCACCCTCTCCCTCTCCCACAGAGTCCATAAGACTGTTCTATACATCAGTGTCTCTTTTGCTGTCTCGTACACAGGGTTATAACATGATTTTTGCAGGAGAAAGAGCTATGGAACCAGCAAGGAAACAAAAAGAATTTCCAAGGTTTTGGGGAACCCAAATGCAGAACACTGAAATTAAAATTATATTCATGGAAGGTGATTTGTAAAATTATTCTGTACCTACACCACCAAGATAAGTTGTTGTAACAACTAAGAATTGGATATATTTGTCCTTTGTCATTCAGAGGCCAAATTTTTACAAACTATTCACATAAATTTAGCTGCACAGCAAAGGGACTAATAAAGACATTCATAATAAGTGTTTTGAAAATAAAATACTAACACTGCTAATCATGGAAGACAATATAAAGTGAACTATCTGCTCCCCTGAATATGTTGGGAATAATGAGAATAAAAACATGTGGCAAATAAAAAAACACAACACAACAGATCTTTCTATATCATCTATATATTCTATTTCACCCTAGAATAGCATCCAATCACCCTTATTCATTGGGGTCTGAAATAAGAATGTATTTAATTGCATAAAGTTTATCTTTATGAGATATTTATCTTCTTAAGAGCCTAAAAAGAACTCCTTCTGTTAATATATGGCTTTGTCTTATATATATATTTATTTCAATAAATCAAGCACTTTAAGCCACATTCCCATTTGGATAAAAAATTCAATTCTAGGCAGATTTAAAGAAATGAGCAAATGATGCCTCTTGGTACTCACCCTCCCATATCTGTTGGCATAGGATCCAGTGAGCAAGGAATGGAAAACGATGATTGTCTCGTCCAAGTCCCAGATGAACACCCTCTACAAAGGAAGCACCAAATCAGTGTGTCTTGCCCTTGGCTGAGAAACCTGCTATTCATAACTTCAAGAAGGAAAGGTAGTCTTGAAATGGGAGACAAATGAAAAATCTGAATTTACTATTTTTTAAACACAAATGTTCCAAAGTGTATATACCAGCTTTTCTCAGATAAAACCTCAGATAAGATATGAGAATAAACATATCAGCAACACTGTCAAAAATACAGGGAAGAAATAAAACTATATGTTCTTTCTACTTCTGTAGTCACTTCTCAGTCTTAGTTCTAAAGACATGGAAAATAAGCTAAAATGAGTTTGTTTATAACTTCTAAGACAGAGGAGCAATTAATGAAAAATCATTCAGTTGATCTTTTCTTTGCCTCTGATCACTGTTCATTAAGAAGTGTTAAAATAACTAATCTTATGGCTTATTCTTAATAAACTGAGTATCTAAAAATTGTATATAAAAACTAAAACTTTACATCATCTATTCACCTTGTATTACCTACTGGGATGTTATCAAATGGATGGCATATTGTTCCTGCCTGATTTTATTGAGATTTCAGAGTTAATAACTTAAGTAGACATAACCTGCATGCTCTTGGCACACTCTTGGGATTTTTAGGATTGAATTATTGAAGGAACTCATTTCAAAAAGATCTTTGAGATATCACCAAAGGCTTTCATATTCTGCTTTTTTCTTCCCAACCCCACTCACACCAGCACATATTCATACACGCAAGTTCTGCTGGAAATCTGTCATCTTTTCGGCCAAAACAATCATGTTTTCTATCATCAGTTTCACTTGGGCAATGAAAAGAAAGTTAATATCAGTGGATTCAACGTTTTGAAATCTATCATCCTGTAAAGTTTTATTTAATCTCTCCTGCTTTGAACTCCACCAAAGCATGTCTCAAAAGGTGATGACCACTTCTGTTTAGAACACTCTGGGTTTTCTTCCCCCCAATACACACAGTGTGCCTTTAATTTCCAAGTGAGTTTTATGAAGCATATTTAGTACAACACTTAATTTAACAGCAATGACACAGAGCAGTACAAGAGAATTTTGTCAAAGCAGAATGATATAATTTATGATGTTTCACTAAAGAAGAAAAATAAATGCTTTACCACATGAAGTAGAAGAGAAAACAGAAATAAACAGCTGCTTTACCTTTAATATGAAAAAAAGAAAAAAACTGGCTTATTTATGTTGATATGGAATGTAAAGCAGTAACAAAGGCATTCGGACACCTTACTCATAGGTATACAGAATCTGCATTTTTTTTTTTTTTTAACTTTACAATATTGTATTGGTTTTGCCAGTGGGATGATTTGGGAGAAAGGCATTGAAACATGTATCATATCATATACAGAATCCACATTTAGCTTCTAAATCACTTGCTATTTACTTAGGCTTTGGCAACGACATACCTCAAGATCAGAATCCGGAGGAGGAGAAGGGTTATTGTTTCTTCGGCCCCGTCCACGTGACTTCCCATCTGAACCTCGACGCAATCGATCAGAATCTGAGTCTTTAATAGGTGTTGACGGGCTGTGGATTGTACCATACTCTGTGGAAATACAGGAAGGATTCTCATCTCTTGTTGTATCACCATGGTGTCAAGATTAACCCTGTTCTAATTCACAGGGAAGTCGGAAGAGTAAAGCACATTTCATTCTGCTCAAATTCTCCATTATCTTTTACTGGCATTGGTAAATAATTTAAGAGGAAGTTGATGCCAGCCTTGCTTAGAAAAAATGTGTGATTAGAAATTCTTAAAATTTAATGGAAGATGGGAGACAACAGGTTGTATGAAGTTGGAGAGACTTCCTTTGTGGTTCTCTGCGATGAAACAATGCTCCCCCATCTCCAGGTCCACCTGCTCTCTCATCCCACAAATGGCTCCTGGCCACACTAAGAGGTCCACACAACTGCCTTACAGGGGCTCTTCCAACAACAGAAAGCCTTCTGGTTCATGGAAAGAAATGAAAGAAAAAGCCCTGGGCCAGGGAAAACAGAATCAGATGGATTTTTCTTCGAAAATTTAAATTCTCCATTTTCTCCCTCATTTTATGTGAGATCAAGGGGGTGGGCAAGATGAGGAGAGCTGACGTATGAGCAACGCCACACTCTGCATGCTATTTGTCACAGACTCTTTCTGTGTCTTAGTCTCTTTGAACCAAATATCCCAAACCAGGCAGCACATTAAAGTCACTCATCCGGGAAACTCAGAGAAACCATGGAAACAATCGCACAGAAGCCACAAAATTAAAAACAACCCCCAGCATGCTCAGAGGAAGAGCTGGACAGTGGTTGTGGGGCTGGGAGGAGACTCTTACCCTGTTTCCAGAAAAAAGACATCTACTCTTACCCCAGGTACGTTCTTTTCATAGTCCATCCAGTTCACCCATCAGACATCTCTACCCACACTAACTCCAGATGTGCTGACTCCCCCCAAACCTCTTTGCCAGATCACTCTACTAGATATGGGTTGAAATCTCTCAATCTAATATGAGAAATATTATCTTCATAGAGACAATGACACTACATCTCACCAAACAGAAAACTGTAGAGAACAGCTAGAGACCTGGTAGCCATTGTTAACTGGTACTAAGTTACTGTACCAGTTCCTCTATCAACTGAACAACAGTACAACTGTACCATTGACTCCACCAGGACCTTCCAGGAGTCAAACTGCACGGTCTCAGTATAACCTCCAAGTTGAAGTGCTCCTGCAAAGCCTTAAGAGTCAGGGTAGATAGGAATGGATTTTGACAGATTAAACTTCATTTCTAAATCACAAGAGACAGCTCGATGTCTCTTGTTTCACCTTAAAACCTAAGTGGTTTCTATCGCTTTTAGATGTAGCTTCTCCATGTCCTCTGGCACAGCAAACCAGATGGCAAACTTCCTCATATAAACTAGTCATGTGATTCTTGCACCCAGAAATCACCATGAGGACTTAACAAAGCTACTAGTTAATTACAGCCAGAAAATCCAAAACAACGCCAGTCAATGCTCAATTTATGTTAATCAAGATGCATTTCTGAGCTAACTCATCTGGTAGAACTGTTAGAATACAGTGCTGCCTAGTCAACGATAAGCATTCTCTAAAATCTATATTAGATTCTTTTCCTGCAGAGGTAGATGTTTGTGGCAAATTCTCAAGATGTTCCAAACCAAGCTTCTCTCTTCCATGTTTTATAGAGAATTAGGTACTATGCACAAATTTATTTTTTATGGAGTTCATTAGATACAAAGTTGTGTTTTGAAGAAAACATCTTGATCTCTTTTTTCTTTAAATATTGTTCAATCTACATCTCCATACAGAATCTGAATAGTCACTACCCTATACAGAACACACACCAATCTCTTAATAGTTTCAAAATGGCATATTTACTTTGTCTCTGGCATAGCTGACATCTAATTTGCCCTGGATGTCAAGCAATTGTTGTAAAGTCTATCTTGAATGGTGATGAGCTCCCTAGCTGTGGAAGTTCATCTCTGTGAAGAAGCTGAAGACATCAAGTAATGTGTCTTAGTTAGTTAGTTCAGCTGCTCAGTCGTGTCCGACTCTTTGCGACCCCATGAATCGCAGCATGCCAGGCCTCCCTGTCCATCACCAACTCCAGGAGTTCACTCAGACTCACGTCCATCGAGTCGGTGATGCCATCCAGCCATCTCATCCTCTGTCGTCCCCTTCTCCTCCTGCCCCCAATCCGTCCCAGCATCAGAGTCTTTTCCAATGAGTCAACTCTTCGCATGAGGTGGCCAAAGTACTGGAGTTTCAGCTTTAGCATCATTCCTTCCAAAGAAATCCCAGGGCTGATCTCCTTCAGAATGGACTGGTTGGATCTCCTTACCACGTGTTTTACACCTTGACTTCCAGAAAGAGATCATTTTGTCCAAAAAGTAATTTATCTTACCTAGGTTTTCTGAACCCAGATGTCCTCCAATTGACTGCCTGTTCCTTTACTTCTTGGTGTTTACTTCTTTATCCTTTTTTAAAAACTCAGTTAAATCTTTAAAAATACATGTTGTCTCAATTTGAAAATAGAAAAGCTAGAATGAAATCAATTACTTACTTCTGTAAACCTCCCTCCAAAGAAAACAAACTGAAAGATCAAAGTTTACAAAAACATTTTTACATCATGTTATGTAGTTTTTCCAGGTGAAGAAAATAAACCCTAAGAGATGGACAATCTGACACTTTAAAATATTAAAACACACACACATACCCCTCCTTATAGGTCTCAACTTATTAGAAAGAATATGAAATCTGAATAATGCAAGCTTTTTCTTTTTTTTTTTTTTTTTTAAATTCTTCCTCTTTGTTTTACAGGGTAGTATGAAATGCTTCTACTCTCCTAACCAGCTTTCCTGTCTCTTAGTTCTCCTTCCTCCTACTGGGGCAAAACAACTCAACAAATAATTTAATCTTCTAATCCACCATCTTATGTTTCATTAAAATCCTCTCTAAATTGTTCCACTTTACCCCCACTGAGATAACGGATGTGAAAACATTCAGAAGAGCATTCATTTCATTTAACCAACATTGACTGAATGTTCACACTCTTCAAGCACTATACTAGGAGCCTGAAGTATAATGATGTACCAACCAGGTATGGTTCCTGCTTTCTTGGAGCTTAACATTCAGAGGAGGGCATTGATTCATGAATAAAAATGAGAGATTACCAAATGATATGGAAAAGGTAATGAAATGGGAAAAGTAGACTGCTGGGTGACCACAGAGGAACTCCATGTAATTCAGATATGCAGGGTTACAGAAGTTTTCTGCTGATGGAAATCAAATTTGCCAATGAAGAGGGTATATAACAGCTCCAAACAGTCACAGATCATGTGTGAAGGTGCAGAAGAGAGAGCATGTTGGGACTTCCCTAGGGGTCCAGTGGTTGAGACTCTGCTTGCCAATGCAGGTGCCATGGGTTCCATCCCTGGGAAGATCCCACATGCTGCGGGGCAACTAAGTCCACGCACCACAACTGGTGAATCTGTGCTCTAGAGCCCAGGAGCCACGACTGCCAAGTTCATGTGCTAACACTAGTGAGCCCATGCGCTCTAGAGCCCGTGCTCTGCAAGAAGAGAAGCCACCTTAATGACAGGCACACATGCTGCAACTAGAGAGCAGCCCCCACTCTCCACAACTAGAGAAAAGCCTGCACAGCAATGAAGATCCAGCAGAGTCGAAAATAAAATTATTTAAAACAGAGAGAAAGAGAACATATTGAAGAACTGAAAACAATCAATGTGACCTGACTCTATAGAACACAGAGATAAGACTGGGGTGGCAGGCAAAGAATTCAACAAGGAGGTGATGTCATCAAACTTCGATTTTTTCAGATCGATGGCTCTAGCTCTAGTGTAGTGAGGTCCTGGAGACAAAAGAAGCCTGAGAAAGGGAGAGATATCCTCACAAGAGGATAACTCAGTCATCAAGATGATGGATGCTGGTGGCCCAGATGCAGGTAGCAGGGCTAAAGGAGAGTTACAGATTCAAAGAGGTATTTGGTAGTGAAATCAATTACTAATGGGATAAAAAGGGGGTGAGGATGATGCTCACACTAGTGGTTGGCAGCTTGGCAGATTCCAGTATGAGCATGGGGCTTAGGAAGAAGGGATGGAGAGAAAAATGTAGGTGACGATTCGGGTCCAGCTTTGGACATATTGAAGAGTCTGTGGCATTTGAGTAAGATGTCTGACAGGCTGATAGCTCCGAAGCTCAGAAAAGAAAGGTGGGTTGAGTTTAGATTTGGAAATTGATACCACATGTAGCGGTGCAGAGGTAAAGAATCCTCCTGCCAATGCAGAAGACGTAAGATACATAAGAGATGCTAGTTCAATCCCCAGGTAATGAAGATCCCCTCGACGAGGGCATGGCAATCTACTCCAGTATTGTTGCCTGGAAAATCCCATGAACAGAGGAGCCTGGAGGGCTATGGTCAATATGGTCTCAAAGAGTTGGATATGACTGAAGAAACTTAGCATGCACACACAGACTGGAACAAATAGATGTCATTAAAAACATGCAGTGTGTATAGAAGAAATGGGCACAGAATGGTGGGTGGGGAGTGAAAAGGAATACCAAGGTCAGTGCATTATAGATGAAAGAATATGATAGCAAGGAAAGAGGGATCAGTAACTTCAGATCACCCAAGAGATAAGGAAAAAGGAAGACTGAATTCAAAAGTACTTTAGAGCCAAAGAGGTCTTTGGTATACATGGTGAATGTATAGGTTTGACAAGTATTTAGAAGGTAGATTGGTGGATAAAGATGAGAGAGTAGAAAGTAAAAGAGCAAGCAGGGGGCAGAGCTCCTAAAATATTACCGATGACCCTAAAATGGCCAAATCCAATAACTTTTAGTCTTCAATCTTATCTGACCTCTCTGTGGCTGTGCTGGCCACCTGCTCATTTAAACCATGAACCCATTAGAATAACTGGACTTCCCATTCTTTTGTTCATTCTACCACTCACACTGTACCTTCTGTCTCTTTGGCTACTATTTCCCTCTATTTAAAGTTTAAATGTTCTTGATGTCAATGATACTAAATGTGATCTGCAACAAAAAAAAGAAAAAGGAGTTTGCAAAATCAGGATGTTAAGCAATGCAAGGCAATGGAATGTCTTGCTAAGATTTTTTAAAGTCAGTTCAAGTAAATAGCAAGCTTATTTACATGCACCAATTACATGCTGAAGCGAATCCCATCTCTCACCATGGACCAGTGATAAAAACTGGTGCACGGCCAGCCCCTGGGTAGACTGTATTCTGAGAAGCAGCGCACTAGAGTTTCCCTCCCTAGCCCTCTTATCTCACTATAGGCTCTAAGTGGTTTGTAGCATCTGTAAGAAGGATTTCAGTGATAACCCAGGCTGATGATGCTGAAGCTTTACCTCATCTCTTGATCTGACTATCCCACTGTTTGCCAGAGCTCTTGATCTGAATATTCCATGAATACCACAGCTAAAGTTGTTCTAAACTGAATCCTCCATCTCTGTTCTTCAGTCTGATGAGTGGTACATCTATCCAGTTTTCCAAGCCAGAAATTCTTTAGTAGCTCCATCAAATCAAGACTAAGTTCTGTGGCTTTTCTCTCCTAAATACTTTTGATCCAAGATTAGGCCTTCATTATCCTTTGTCTTGATTCTTGCAAATGGCTGTTTCCAAGCTTGCTACCTGCAGCCTTTTACCTATCTTCTGCACCACCATGACAGCAAGCTTGAAAACCATTCAATGCTCCAAACCCTCCGGGAGGAAGGGGACAGGAAGATCAGTCTAGATTCTAAGACTCTGACCTGTGGACTCAACTGCCACATTTCAAATCATGACCCCACTACTTATTAGGCTTTGTTCAAGTTATTTTCCTTTTCTTGGACTCCGTTTCACCATCTGTAAAATCGAAGTCAATGGCATAAAGTAAAACTACTGTGTCAACGTATTTAGAACCATGCAAGACACTAGCAGAAGAAAGTCCCACTGAGTCACTTTCTGACAGCTTATCTCTAACTGATCAGACTTCAGACACATCTAATTATCTCAGCTCTCCACAAGTGCCATGCTGCTTCATGATTCTGCGTGCAGTTTCCTTTTCTTAGAATGCCTTTTCTCCATACTTACTCCCCTCATCAGTCTGAGAAAGTCCTAGTAACCTCTGAAGATCAAGCTCAAGAATCTTTTTTGTGATTTTCCATCTAAATCTTGGTTCTTACTTTGAATTTACGTTTATCTCTATTATAGGGTTATATAATTTTTGTAATCACTTATGTTCATTATGTGCTTATGAACTGTGGTGCTAGAGAAGATTCTAGAGAGTCCCTTGGACTGTAAGGAGATCAAACCAGTCAATCCTAAAGGAAATCAACCCTGAATATTCATTAGAAGGACTGGGGCTGAAGCTGAAGCTCCAATACTTTGGCCACCTGACGTGAAGAGTTGAGACTCATTGGGAAAAAACCCAGATGCTAGGAAAGACAGAGGGCAGGAGGAGAAGGAGGTGACAGAGGATGAGATCGCTGGGTGGCATCACTGACTCAAAGAACATGAGTTGGAGCAAATTCCAGGAGCTGGTGAAGGACAGGGAAGCCTGGTGTGCTACAGTCCATGGGGCTGCAAAGAGTCAGACATGCCTTAGCAACAGAACAATAAATGTTCATTATAGAAAAACTTATTTGATTTACTTTAAGCAAATGTCCATCACTCCTGCTCCTAGAGAGCAGCCCTGGAGGTATTTGTTTTATATTCTGAAAGCACAGTAAGAATGAAGAGTACAAAGTAGACAGTTAAAAAAAAAAAATCAATGACCAAAATAATGAGTGTTTCTCTAGTTTTTGCTCTATTAAATCTATAAAGATTATCTAATTATTTCTATTGGCAAGTCAAAATATTTACAAGTGGGAAAGAGCTGGAATTCTTTTTAAAGCTTATTTAAAAGTTAATGTTTACATATTCAATCATAACATATTAAAATCTACACAAGATTATTAAAATTCTACATTTGTAAATACTACCAAAGAGTTCCATAAACCCTTTAAGAGTAAAAAGAAAAACAGAAAACTGGAACTCAGAAGAGTCCATCTAGTTCATCTGAGCTCATAACTCCTACCTGAACCTTGGGGAAGGGATTTCCGTATTTTTTAGTCTTCAGTCCCCCTGGTTTGTCAAATTGAGGATACAACCTAGATTACGTAAAGTCTGATTATCTACAAATGTACAATATTTACCAAACTGGCTCAGATGGTAAAGCATCTGCCTGCAGTGCAAGACATATGTGTTCGATCCCTGGGTCAGTAAGATACCCTTGGAGAAGGGCATGGCTACCCACTCCAGTATTCCTGCCTGGAGAATCCCACGGACAGAGGAGCCTGGCAGGCTACTGTCCATGAGGTCACAAAGAGTTGGATATGACTAAGCAATTAACACACACACACACATACACACATATCCCAGCCGTTAGTCTTATTTCTCCCTCCACACACACACAAGGTCACAGGCTATAGTCCATGGGTTCACAAAGAGCTGGACATGACTGAGTGACTCACACACAGACACCCCGGCTAATTTTGTTTCTCCCTGCACACATAACCACCCAGCTTAGTTTTCGTTTCTCCCTCTCACTCACCCTCAGAATAATGGGTCTAAAACACTTCAAGCAACTCCAGCTCTCAGAACCAGCAGGGTTTACTGCCTACAGAATCGAGTCCAAACTCCTTACCCAGTTTTATTTCTCATGCCTCCCTCGACATCTTACCCACTTTCTCACATAGAGTGCCAGTTTTTAAAAGGATTTTGTCCACTTAAACTGTGCCAGTTTGACCACAGCCTTATAAGCACTGGCTATTGCTGTTTTAAAGATGTCCTTAGCATTTTATTAGGTGCAGAAAATAGTGCTCTAATTGGGAAATATTGGAGATGCTTATATATACGTGCTTTAAAAGTAATTTCCCTCCATGAACTGTCCAAATTCTTTGTCAATTTTAAAATATTCATTTACTGATTTATATAAAGTTTTAACACCTTTTTTCATATTTGCAGACATTCTTCCAAGCATGAGAACTCCTCCAATTATGTTGATATTTCAAATTATGTTTTTCTTCAGAGCTTTTGATTTTGATGGAGTCCTGCTCCACAGCCTAAGAGCTTGACTGGCTCCTTGAAGATATAGGGATAAGAGTTAATACTTAATCTAAGGTTGCTGGGAAGTTCTGATCTAACGTTATACTCCTGGAATATATGGAATATACTCCTGGAATATATGGAATATACAGAATATACTCCTGGAATATATATGCCAGTGGAGTTGTAAGGAAAGTAGGGTACAGGGCTCCTCCCGTTCCCTTCTCTGTGCTTTGGGATGATGGAGGCCCTCCTTGCTCAGTCCTAAGTCTAATCAATGGGAAAGACTACTCTCCGAAAAAGAAGTAAGTAACCAAGCTCCTTGCCGAGAGGGAGCTCTTGCCACGTGCATATGACACTGCATTCAGGCCAGGAGAGCCACTATCTCTGGAGCCTGAATCTACGTTAAAATGACACGGAAGTGCAGAGCTTTGGGGGAAATGCTTTTTAAGATTATTTAAATTTAGTAAACATGAGACCTAGTGATCAATTTTTATCTAGTTGACCCTTGAACAACTTGAGATTAATCTGCCTATAATGGATAGTCAGCCGTCTGTATCCATGCTTCCTCCATTCACAGCATCAACCAATCTCAGATCATAGTCCTGTATGTGGTATTTACTAGTGAAAAGTATCCCTGTATCAATGCACCTGCACAGTTCAAACTCATGTTGTTCAAGGGTGAACTGTATTCTATTTGCTGCTAGGGAGGACTCAGATAAAAGGAAAAGAGTATATTACTTCCTTAAAAGCAGATATCGCCACGCTCAAGACTCAAGTATTCAAGGATATGGGGTGAGTAGGAAGAAGATGCCAGTCAACACTGAGGCACCCTGAACTTTGAGACTCTCAAGGTCAACCTAGATACACACACAAATTATCTTAAAAGGTGGTCTATCAAGACAAAAATCATGAAGACTGAAAGAAAGATGAATGAAGAATGAGAGAGGTTGATTCTGATTCAGTGAGGACAGGTTATCATGGCTCTCTGGAGGCAGATGCATCAAGTTTGATGCTACTAGCCACAGGAACCATATACCTCCATTGGGTATGTTTCTGGTAATAATTTTTATAATTGGTTTTCCTAGGTAGGGGAAAGCTGCTGGGTAAGGCTGAGTCCGATTACAGTAACCAAGGGGGATTATCTTACTCTAGATATAGGTTCTGGGATCAACACAAGGTGAAAACCACCTATAATCAAAATTACCCCCAAATTCTCTCAACCAGATACACTGAGTAGCAAAGGGTGGAACAGTGGAGTACAGATCACACAGGCCCTGGTGAGGCATGGAATCGACCTGCCCACACTATTTTACTTCAATTCTCCATTTTTAGAGTGGCAGGTGTCTGTACATTCTAATACAGAGGTCAGTAAGGTTTTTGTTTTTTTTTGGTAAAGAGTCAGCAAATGGTTTCGTGGACCATATGGTCTCTGTGACAATGACTCAATTTTGCTGACAGAGGCCAAAGGTAACCCCAGACAGGATGCTGGTGAAGGAGTACAGGGGTGTTTCAATAAAACTTTATTTACAACACAGATAACCCTGTGTGATTATGAGATTCAGGCAAGTGACTGTCACCTGACTTTTCTGGGTATTATCACTTCTTCAAAAGTGTTAACCAATGGTGAATGGTAAAACTGTGCGGTAAAGACAGTAAGTGAAACATGTTGTTGAAATAATTGGAAAGCAAGGTCCAAAACAAGGTGTTAATTTTGGGGGAGTTGATAACAAGTAGAAAAGGAATTTAATATATACTTTTGAAAAGGCACTATCCCAGGTGTTAAGAGAGCTTAGCCATCATGTCAAGCCATCACCCCTACCTTGAATATGCAAACAAGGTAGAGGAGGATAGGATTTTGTTTTTCTCATGAACACAGTAACTTGACATGCAAAACAGATTACAGATTCTCCTTGGGTTGATATGGGCACCAGACACCTCCATCCTGGGAGGGATTCTGGGTTCTCATCTCCAACAGAACAGGTCTCCGTGCAGGCACCACGCCTGATGAAGCTGCTTTAAGGTGGGCACTGCTCCAGGTGTGCAACCTTGAGGACACTTGTCTCCTGGGCTCTCTGTAGCTGACTAAATTCTGTCACAAATGACCGGAGCAGGCAAGCTCCAGTGACCCTGGATGATAAGCCAAGCTTGTTTCTGAGGAAAGAAAAATTCAAAGGCCCTGCCTGCCATGGTCAAGTCATACTGTTCACAACACAGTCAGCCCTCTGTATCCTCAAGTTTAGCATCCATAGATGAAAAATGTTTTTTTAAAAATCCAGAAAGCTCCAAAAAACAAAATTTGGATTTGATGCTTTTGAACTGTGGTGCTGGAGAAGAATCTTGAGAGTCCCTTGGACTGCAAGGAGATCAAACCAGTCAATCCTAAAGGAAATCAGTCCTGAATATTCATTGGAAGGACTGATGCTGAAGCTGAAGCTCCAACGCTTTGGCCACCTTATGCAAAGGACCAACTCATTGGAAAAGACCCTGATGCTGGGAAAGATTGAGGGCAGGAGGAAAAGGGGACGACAAAGGATGAGACAGTTGGATAGCATCACCAATTCAATGGACATAAGTTTGAGAAAACTCTGGGAGATGATGAAGGACAGGGAAGCCTGGTGTGCTGCAGTCCATGGGGTCACAAAGAGTTGGACACAACTTAGTGACTGAACAACAAGGAACAATTCACATAGCATTTCCATCATATTAGGTATTCTAAGTAATCTAGAGATGATTTAAAGTATACAGGAGGATGTGCATAGGTTATATGCAAACATTATGACATTTTATAAGGGACTTGACGATCTGTGAATTTTGTATGGGGTGGAGGGCCCACAGGAACCAAACCCCCAGGATACTGAGGGATGATGGGACAGGAAAATTAGGAAGTTTAGGTGAAAGGGCAAATGGAAAGGGGGCATGGATATGTCCATGTTGTTTTCAAATGTTCTTTTCACAATGAACACTCAGATTTTCTTTGACTTCCAGTGACCTCTGACAACTGTATCTGACAACCATTCCTTCCCAGGCCTACTCCCTTAACTCCAGTCCCCCAACAACACTGTAGAATGGATTCTCCTCTCCTGGAACCAACCTCTCTACTCAGAGATCCTAAGACTTAAAAAGTGCAATTTCTACTATTCTCAGAACTCTACAGAAGTTCCCTTGGTGGCCTAACCTTCATGCTTGCATTATCTGGTGACAGAGTCATTACCATGGAAGACAACTGCTCACAGCAGAGCACAGGTGTATATATACATTTCATTCAGTTAATTTGATTTTTTCCCTCCAGTAAAAGGGGAACAATGCTGGAAAACGTCTTCAAAAAGGTCTTTTAGATACTGCTTTTGGAAAGCAATCTTTGAAACAAGTCAATTTTAAAGCAGCTACAAAATCAGTCACCTTATGGGTGTGTGATGTTAGTCACTCAGCTGTGTCAGACTTTTTGTGACCCCATGGACTGTAGCCCACCAGGCTCCTCTGTCCATGGGATTTCCCAGGCAAGAATACTGGAATGGGTTGCCATTTCCTTCACCAGGAGATCTTCCTGACCCAGGGATTGAACCCGGGTCTCCTGCATTGCAAGCAGATTCTTTATCATCTGAGCCACCAGGGAAGCCCCCACCTTACTCATGCCTTGGATCTAAACTTCCATTCACACTGTCCTTCTCTGCTGGAGTTTGAGAAACGAATGGGGAGGATTTTCTTATGTCTTTTCTTTTTTAATCAGTCATCAATGCCACATCTATAATGACAATGAACCATAACCTCTGATATTGACTAGTTTCACTTTTCCCACCTTCCCTTTCCCACTATTGTGATTTGGGGAATTCTGATTAGGGAGACACCCCTAGGGCATGTTTTCAGTGATGAAAGTTTCTAAATAGCACTGATGCATCTGCTCACTTTCTTAGAACACTGCTATACCCTCATCTCTGTCCATCTGTGATGACGGCAACTTCACTTTCAGATTTGACCTTTCTTTCTTAAACCTTTAAAAGAAATGTAAACATGTAATGCTATCTTCTCCTGAAGTCCTAGCTCCGGCCAGGGCCCCTGGGTCTACAGCCCACAGGTGTGTTTGATCCGATTCGGCCGGTAGCCGTGTACCAGGCCAGCTCCACAGCCATGTGGCCTGTGTACTCACATGGCACCCCAGGCTCAGAAAGGCCCTGCACGTGGTTTAATGCCCTGCTGTGCTGTTTCTTTCTTTTTTAGAGTCTAGTGTTTATTTTATGTTATGGCAGATGCACTTGAATTTCAAAAATTTAAGGCATATAAAAAGTGATTAGGGACTAACATTTGTATCAATGATCGATAAAGGTCTAAGATTGTTTATTATACAGCAAGGTATAATGGTAGTGCTAATGCTAACAGGGCACCATGGAAATGAGTCTAAAAATTATCATTTAGGTTTTATACAAACAAAGCATTTGCTGCTGTTTTAGAATTTGGGGACATAGTCTGCTGTGCTGTTTTGAAAGTCCTAATCTATGAACAAAGGGCATGCATCTTGTGCCCTTTGGTTCACAAACCCTTTAGCCTTCCTGCCTGTGGCTGTCACAAACAAATCCCCGAGCCAATGGAGCAGCTCCACCTTGGGATTATGTGCTTAGAGCACCTGCTTTGTGCCAGGCAAGATGCTAAGTGCAACAAGACAATGGTTCCCGCCCTGACAGAACCTCAGAGCTGCTGTGTTCACTGCATATCAAGGCATCACATGGGACAGCTTGCCACTCAGGACCAAGTCTCCTTCTAGCCTCAAGCAGGAAACTTGTCTCCCTGACCACTGAAAAAATAAAAGCATCCACTCTCCACGCTTTCCACGCCTGGGTAAAACCCCCGCCAGTACTTTTCAGGCACTGTCTCCTCCCCTCTTGTTAGGATGGACAAATTTCTGTGCTCCTAAAACCAACCTCTCATTTGGGCATGAGATCCCAGCCCCTGTCAACTACTTCAGCCAGTGTTCCTCTGGATCACTTACATATGCATACAGACTGGATCTATTTCCTGTTTCTGCACCATTTTTCTATTACCTTGTAATGGACAGCAGAAATAAGTGAAAGAATTGGGTTTGCTGCATAAATTTCTTCTCCTCCCATTCTCTTTTACATCCATTCCAATCATGCTGCTTTCTCCAGCGTGTCGCCAACACTCCCCTGTCAGTATCCCCAGTGATGGCTTTCCCTGGTGGTCCAGAGATTAAGAATCCACCTGCGAATGCAGGGGACATGGGTTCAATTCCTGATCCGGGAAGATCCCACATGACTCGGGGTAACTAAGCCCATGTGCCACAACTGCTGAGGCCTGCACGCCCTAGAGTCCATGCTCCACAAGAGAAGCCACCACAGTGAGAAGCCCGTGCACTGCAACTGGAGAGCAGCCCCCTCGCTCACTGCAACTAGAGAAAGCCTGTGAGCAGCAACGAAGACCCAGCACAGCCAAAAATAAAGAAAGAAAGAAAGAAATAGAAGCAATGCTTAAAGAAAGAAGAAAAGATCCCCAGGGATTCCTACTCTGTCAACTCCAACAGTCAAGTCTCAGGTTGCATGTTTTCAAGCCTTCACTGGCATTACACCTGGCGGATCACACCTCACTCCCGTGTAACACTTACTTCCCACAGCCTCACGCTCCCTCTGGCTCTCTCCCCTGCTGTAATCACACTCAGTGTCCTGCTCAACTCATCCAGATACATCAGCTCTAAATGGCATCTCTGTTGACAAGTTTAGACTCTAAATGTTCCTGTGAACATCAGACTTACTTATCCAACAACTTCCTTGCCATCCCCTCTCTGGATTTCTCAGAGGCATCTCAAACTCACATGAGCCAAACTGGAAACCCTGATGTCCCCAATGCCACCTTCTCTCCCTGCCATTTTCCCATATTAGTCAATGGCAAATGTGCTTTTCTAGCTGTTTGTACCCCAACCCACGATGTCACCCATGACTCCTCTCTTACTCTTCACATTCAATCCACAGACATAATTCCGGTAGCCACACTCTTTAAGCTCTCTCAGGTCTGACAGCCATCAGTGCCTCCAGCCCAAGCCCGGCCCCCACTACATCTCACCTGGACCACTGGAAGCATTTCCTACATGATAGCCCCCAATCCCCATCTTGCCTTGCCCCAGCTCACTCTCTGCTCAACAACCAGACAGATTCCTTTTAAATGTCATGACATCTTGCTACTTCTCTGCTTAAACACTTCTCAGCATGCTCAAAACAAAACCCAAAGTCCACCCCATGCCCACACACGTGCTGTGATGTGGGCTCTGTACCTCCCACCCTCACCCCCACATTCTCCTCTGCCAATGCACTCCAACCATACTGGCCTTCCTACCGCTCCCCAAATCCACCAAGCACAGTCCAAGCCTTGGTAATTCTGTTTCCTCTCCCAGAACAGTCTTCCCCTAAATATACAAGGTCTCTCCTCATCCCCTTTTGAGTGTCTGCTAAAATGTCCCCTTGCCGGACCGCAGTTCAGAAATAGTTCACCTGCTCTAACTCTTCTTTTTATGCATCATGTCATCCTTCCAGGTACTTCTGACTACTAAATGCATTTCAATATTTACTTATTGTCTGTGTTCCCTGGTAAAATGTAAACTCCCAGAGGGCAGAGACTTTATTTTGTTCACTGCTAAGTCCCCTGTGTCTAGAACAGAGCCTGGAACATTCCAGAGGCCAATAAAGTTTGTTGTTGGATGAACTAACAATCTGGCACATGGAGCATCCCTGGTTCACAAAATGCACATGATCACATGATTGATATTCCCTGACGTAAAATTTAAAAACTCTCTTATAGGATCTCCCTGGCAGTCCAGTGTTGGAGAATACCATCAAATCTTCATTCACAAGTGGCAGAGAAAACCGTGCTTCCTGCCTTTCTTTCACCTAGAGAACAGTGTAACAAAATTTAATGGCAAGATGGAGCAATACCTCTCAAGAGAACTGTACTTCCTCTATAACCTTTATCAACATCACAGCTGAGTCAAGGGAGGTAATTAGATGAACAAATGTACTGAAACGGACACATTAGGGAGAAAACTAAATGGGAAACTGGAAAGGAAAGAGATCCCTCAGAAAGAAAGTGCATAGAATGCTCAGAACATTTAAAATGTCCTCAGGGATGGAAAAGAAAAGAAACTGCAGAAGTCAAAAATGATGTCAGTGGTCGAGAAAATGAATCCTTACATTTGGGAAGCATAGCACAATTGGCAACATGCTTTTTATATAAATTACCTGAATTGAATACAAGCCTATGACCTAGACAAGAAGGAATGAGAGAAAGGAAAAGATGGAGACATGCTGTTGGGAGGCTATTATTAGGAGAATCTTGAAGGGGTTTTAGCCAAAATGGTAGCACTTAAAAGATGGTTGTAATGTAATTTGCAATACAGGAGTTTTCTCAGCATGAGTAGTTGTGGTAAATCTTTTCTCTGGCCTTTATTCTTATCAAACACAACATTTAAATTCTTCATCTTATTTTCTGAGTAATTCATATCCTACATTCACCAAAAAGGGTTTAAGATACCCATCAAATATATACACAATAACTATGCAGCAATCTTTTGAGACAATGAATGAGTATATTAGAAGAAACACTGAGTTGGGGAATGTAAATAAAATGAAGCTGGGGGAGAGTGGTCAGTGCAGGTCTGCAGTCAACAAAAATATCAAGTTGGCCATAAAGTCCATTCAGCTGTTTCCATAAGATGGTATGGAAAACCCAAAAGAACTTTTTCGGTAACCCAATGATTCATGGGGATATAAAGTAAGACAAAACAATTTCTCTACAGTTTTTGTAAAGAAACGAGACAGAAATACCTCACAGGATTGCTCATTGAGAGGGTGTATGTGATACCAGGAACATGCCTTCCTAGTAAATAAAACAGCACGTTTCATGAGACTCTTAACTCCTAAGGCTGACTGCACTGGATTCCATATGGCTGACTTGGTGGTTCAGAGCACAGAACACTGACTTTGGGCATTTTCCTTATTTTAAGGATGAAAGTGAAGGTATCTAGAAGAACAGGGCCATTATATACCTTTCTGACAGCTGCCAGAAGCAAGTTTCCACTTGAGTTTTAGATGGCAACAAGGGAGGAGGTTACACTGATGGGTAAGTTGGAGGAGAGCAATACTTGGCTGCTGAGTTGACAGAAGACTCACAAGCTTCGTTACTAAGTTAGCTACACTGAGAACAGAAATAACATTCTCTTATGAAAATTAAGAAGCCTTACCAGGAGAGATTCCCAGGTGGAAGGCCACAGACCTGAGGGAAGGCCAATGATATTCCTCAAAAAGCTACTGAGGACTCATAGAGACCTATGAAGTAACAGGCCAACAAGCCTCCAAAGTGACCTGCCAATTTTATACTGGAAGATTTTTTAAGTGGGAGTTATCTCTCTTGGCAACAAATAAACAAACAACCTCATAAAATCCTTGAATAAATTACATTACACTATATAAGACTCTCAGTGACTATTACCTCACCAAAGGAAGTGCTCAGTTGTGTCAGACTTTTTGACCCCATGGACTGTAGCCAGCCAGGCTCCTCTGTCCATGGGATTTCCCAGGCAAGAATACTAGAGTGGGTTGCCATTTCCTACTCCAGAAGACTTCACAACCCAGGGGGATCAAACCCACATCTCCTGCATTGCAGGCAGGTTTGGGTTTTTTTTTTTTTTTTTTACCGCTGGGCCCCTGGAGAAGCCCCTATCAAACGATAAGACAAGACTTAAAGAAACTGATAACCTCAAGTTACCAGTCACAGAAAAACATGTGTAAAATAAGCCAAGGTAAGTACGCTTGATGACTAGTCTTATAGAAGTAATCAGAAGTCAGAGACCAACAGGTATTAACGAACTTTCAGTTCAGTTCAGTTGCTCAGTCATGTCCAGCTCTTTGCAACCCTATGGACTGCAATATGCCAGGCATCCTGTCCATCACCAACTCCTGGAGCTTGCTCAAACTCAAGTCCATCAAGTTTGTAATGCCATCCAACAACTTCACCCTCTGTCAGCCCCCTTTTCCTCCCGCCTTCAATCTTTCCCAGCATCAGGGTCTTTTCTAAGGAGTCAGTTCTTTGCATCAGGTGGCCAAAGTATTAGGGCTTCAGCTTCAGCATCAGTCATTCAAATGAATATTCAGGACTGAGTTCCTTTAGGATTGACTGGTCTGATCTCCTTGCAGTCTTATAGAAGTAATATATAAGAAGTCTTAAAGAAGTAATCAGAAGTCTGAGACCAATAGGTATTATTTAACTTTAGGGAACTGTTTTGATTTCTGTCTTGCATGACCATTGGTTCTCTTTCACGAATCACTAATTGAGGTCTCCCAGGTAAATCAGATCCTCAGTCAAGGTCCATTAACTAAGTTAAGAGAATTTTATCATCCCTGGAGTCAGACCACCATCCACTCTCCAGTGCTTTATGGATGACCTCAGAGAAACGTCTGTCATCCTTTTCACTTGCTTCAACCTCTGACTTAAACCCTCATTCTATGGGAAAGAAATAGATGCGCACACTTTCGAGGCTTTACCTCTGAAACAACCACAACACACAACTCACCCCAGTTATCCTCTTCAAGAGGGGAGAA
Organism: Bubalus kerabau; assembly: GCF_029407905.1. Taxonomy (NCBI): domain Eukaryota; kingdom Metazoa; phylum Chordata; class Mammalia; order Artiodactyla; family Bovidae; genus Bubalus; species Bubalus kerabau. Next base: position 37,036,963 of record NC_073637.1, read on the forward strand.
CTCATTGGCTCCTGAGGCCAGGGACGTTGCCCTTCTTGCCACCTCTATGTCCCCAGTACACAGCAAGCAGTTACGCATATCTGTTGAATGCATAACTGAAAAAAACAAATATCTGAAGGCCTAGATCTGCAGTCACTTTGTTAACCACCACATAATTTTATTCTCTCATTCATCTCATACACAAGAGTGGTAGTATCCTCATTTCATAGAAAATTGATACACTACAGAACTAAGTGACGTGCCCAGAGTAAACAACAGAACCAGTATTCCGAGCCAGGTTAACTGCATTCTGAATCCCAAGTCACCACTCCAGTTTCTCTCAATTATATTCCAAGAAGTGTGATGCCCAAGAGAAGTTCACAGATATGCCTTGTGGGGGGTGAGGGTTGGGGGAGAGTGGTACCCAGGCAGGTGTGATTAGGAACCACTGTGCATTATATTCAATTCTCAATGAATATCACTGTATCAAAGGGTCACCAAAGACTTAAAGGAACCCCGCTAGCTTTAAACCTGAAGACTCATGACCCTGACTGATCCCACCTTGGGAACTCATTAAAGGACATCCATCCCAACCTTCTGGAGACAGCAGTGCTTCCCGGGGCACTGTGGGAAGTCTGTACCATGTCACGACATCTATCAAGGCTGCCACTCCAACTTGCATTCAAGAGATGCCGCTGATAGCAGGCCACGCCACTCTGGAAAAACTTAAACTTTCTGGACTCCTTATTCATAATCAGTAGAGAGAGTGTCTTAGGCAAAAGAATCTATAAGGTCACTCCTAACTTTAAAATTCAAAATTGTCCCTAGGGTTTAACTGCTCCAAGCTAAAGTTCCTTAAGTGGATTTGTACCTTGAAGAGAGTGTCAGTTTTCAAATCAGCTATGTTCTAAATATTTTTGCATCAGTTGTTTGAAACTCATAATCTGTTTTCTCACAGACACATAGTAGCCATGAGTTCCAAACCAAACCATGACCATCAAGTCTAATCAACAGTCCCGGTGAAAACCGCACACACACAACATAAAACATCAGAAAACTGTACCCAGATATCGGCAGTTATGTTAAAGTGAAAAATACAAAAATTTGTTTTAAATAATGGCTCTAAAGAAAATGCAATTTTAATTTTATAGAGTTTCTGAAGGGGCAAAAGAAATAGTTTCAAATGTGCTGGAAGGTGATTGTACTGGATTAAGATTGCCTGCTCTTCTTTTTTCCATTCACTTTAAAATGCAGAGCTTCCCTTGAGACAAGAGTATTACCATCCCTATACTTAGTGCTCATCAACCATGACCTGTGAGTGGACCAAAAAAAACAAAAAGAGTTGGTAAGGTAGAGAGTGAAGTCATTTGCAGGGAAAGGGTTAAGGGATGTTGTGAAAACTGTTTCCTAAGCAGGTCCACGGCAGTAATTATTAAACAGGATAAACAGGGAGTGGGAGAGAGAGCAGATTTAGGGAAGTGGAAGGTAAGAGAGAAAGTGTACATTTGGTTGTAGATCATTTAAGAGCCTAGAAATTCAGGAAACACAGTACAACATCCCCTTTGATATACTGTATACCACTGCCCCTATGATTTCAGACAGACCTATGTGATTTTATCAGCACATAGAGTTCATTCAAACGGTGAACATATATTTAAACTGAATACCTTCTAATAGATGCTTTTGTTGAGTGATTATGCTCATACAGGCTATGACTGATTAAAGAAAATGAACGCCATATAGCTACTACCTTTTATGATTCTGTTTACATTTATTTGCATTTTTCTGCTTGCTTGAAATCTCAGACTCAGTGGTTTCAAGAAGCAGCATGCTTTCCTGATTAAGGACACAAGTTTGAAGCCAAACTTTTTTTTTTTTTTTTAAACTTTACATAATTGTATTAGTTTTGCCAAACATCAAAATGAATCTGCCACAGGTATACATGTGTTCCCCATCCTGAACCCTCCTCCCTCCTCCCTCCCCATAAAGTTAAATTCAGTGCTGCAGCTGACCTCTCCTTAGCTTCCCTGTCAATACAATGTGGGTGATGATGCCACTGCCTACTCCCCTGGGCCTGATGGAAATGAACTAAGTTCATACACGAACAGTGCTTGGAATGACGCTTGGTACATGGTAAGTGCTCAAAATGCACGTGCCATTGTTACGGGTGTGTTTTAAGTCACTTCAGTCGTGTCCGACTCCCTGCGACCCTATGGACTGTAGAGCACCAGACTCCTCTGTCCATGGGATTCTCCAGGCAAGAATACTGGAGTGGGTTGCTGTGCCCTCCTCCAGGGGATCTTCCTGACCCAGGGATCGAACCTGTGTCTCTTATGTGTCCGGCATTGGCAGGTGGGTTCTTTACCACTAGCGCCACTTGGGGCCATCATTATACTGGCGTATGAAATATAAAAATCAGCAAAGCTATATATTGAATATTTCTCTGCATATTACTAAAATAAAAATGTAGGGCACAGAATATCTTTAAGGAAAAAGAAAACTAATGAAAAGTATACATACTTGAATAAGAAAAAAGAAGTGCTCAGGGTACGTGCTATGTCTACATTTATAGAAACAAAGTGTATCGCTAGGAGACACAAGAAGCTCTGCTGGAAGAAACTAAGGGTAGGGAAGATGAAGGCGGTTTTATTCTTTTCTGTAAACCCTTGTGGACCTTTGTAATTTTGTCCACGCTCATTTATTATTATTCAGTACATTTTAAAGATATTCATTAAAGTTAAATTTATTTTGACTATGAAGCTAGAAATAAAATTGATAGCCATTAATCATCAATATCACCTCTGCTGCTACTGCTAAGTCGCTTCAGTCGTGTCTGACTCTGCGCGACCCCATAGACAGCAGCCCACCAGGTTCCCCCGTCCCTGGGATTCTCCAGGCAAGAACACTGGAGTGGGTTGCCATTTCCTTCTCCAATGCATGAAAGTGAAAAGTGAAAGTGAAGTCGCTCAGTCGTGTCCGACCCTCAGCGACCCCATGGACTGCAGCCCACCAGGCTCCTCCATCCATGGGATTTTCCAGGAAAGAGTACTGGAGTGGGGTGCCATTGCCTTCTCTAATATCACCTCTATTCAAAAGTTAATCCCAAACTCATCCATTAAGCCATCCAATCCCAATTAAATGAAGTGGAGAGATGGGAAACACATACAACTTTCTATGTCCTTTCCTCAACCATCTCCAATTTAAAAATTTAATCTATATGAAAGGATAAAGAAGTTGTGTACATATATACAGTGGAATATTAGCCATAAAAAAGAATGAATTTGAGTCAGTTCTAGTGAGGTGGATGAACCTAGAGCCTGTTATACACAGTGAAGTAAAAAAGAGAAACACTAATATAGCACATTAACACATATATATGGAATCTAGAAAAATGGTACTGATGAACCTGTTGGCAGGATAGTAATAGAGAAAAGCAGAGATAGAGAATAGAGTTGTACACACAGCAGGGGGAATGAGAAGGTGAAAAGGATTCAGAGTAGCATTGAAACAGGTACATTATCATATATAAAATAGCTAGCTAGTGGGAATTTGGTGTATGATGCAGGGAGCTCAACCCAGTGCTCTGTGACAACCTGGAGGGGTGGGATGGGCTGGGAGGTGTGAGGGAGGTTCAAGAAGGAGGGCACATATGTATACCTATGGCTGATTCATGGTGATGTATGGCAGAAACCAAAACAACATTGCAAGGCAATTATCCTCCAATTAAAAACAAAACTAGAAATAAAATTAAAAAAATTTTTAATCTGTAAATGCTGATGTCCTTCAACTTAAACAAGGGAACTTATTATATTGATCTGTGTTGGTCACAAAGGATACTTAAGACTTTACAGAAATAATGACTCACTTAGCTACAAAAGAAGATGACATGATAAATGCCTGGGAGATATGTAAACTAATTAGCTCAATAATATATGCTTTCTGATCTTTATTATTTTTGTACCAATTATCCATTATGTATAAATATAAGAAAGAATGACATATTGGAATCCAGGTGTACTAAAACTGACTCTAAGGCATCCTGATTTCATGCAGCTAACTGAAAAAATTAGTCAAACTAGTTATGAGGACATGGGTGAATGTGGAAACACTGGATTTTTCACTTCCTAGAAACAAGTCTAAAATTCAAAGGTACGGCCACTGACAACATTCCTGGCAAGATTTTTTTAAAAAGTGAATTTTATAATCTCAATAAGGTTAACACCACACATTCCTGGGGTCGGGGGCAGGGGGGTGGTAGATGACAAATAAATGCCATCAAGACAACCAAGCACAGGAGCCCCAAACATCTGTTTTGTTTCCTCACATCTTAATAGCCTGGCTATTTTAGATACAAATATTTGTTTTGCTGACAATGTTTCCAAAATGCTAATTCAAATTTTGTTGAAATAGTTGCTTTTTGAGCTGAACAAACTGCAAACCCTTCCGAAGTCCAGGAGGCATCTGTGGAAAGGAGCAAATATGGCCTCAAGTTTTGCAAAATAGTTCATGCAGCAAAATATAGGTAATGTAGATGTGGCATTCATAGCGTTCCCTGCATTCACTGGGAACACGGCCGGCAGTTTAGGTTCTCATCCCATCTCACCGAACTCCTGTTAGAGTTCAGAGCTCTCCTGCCACTTTGCACAAGAATGTCCCCCTGTTTTTCATGAGCTTTGCTCTACTTTCTAGGCCTTGGCAAGGATCAAAGAAGCAGAGGGAACAAATCGTTTCCCATGCATATTGAATTCCCTCTTATACTGATTTTTCCTCTGTCACTTGAAATTCAATATTGGCAAGATTCCTGTACATCACCTTAACCAGTAAATTGTCTGCATGCACTCAAAGCATGAAAAGGTAGATATCAAAATTAAGGTTTTTGTAAGAAATTCAAATGAACAAATCCTTTGAAAAAGGAACTTCTCTATGTGATCCATGCTAAAATTCATAAATACATAATTAGCTTTTATTTCCATTTGACCTAAAATGATTATTTATCATTTAGTTTTATCTCTCTCTGATTGCTTTGTACTACCCTAAAAATACAATGTTACAGGTGAACAGCCCTTTCATAAGAACTTGGCTTCAAAATTCCTGATCAACTTCAGTATTCAAGAGTTACATGCCCATTTTCCTCACCTGTAAAATGGAAACAAATAGTACTGACTTCATGGGTATGTTTATAAGACTACAAGTAATACGTTGTAAAGCTCTAAACACAGTAATTATACTTTTACTATGTATTATTATTATACTCACCATCATAATAATTGTGAGATGTTCTAAGACTTTATGGACAAGAATAATGTTTTCAAGCAAATTTAATTAACTAATAGCACAGTAATTAGATTACAAATGAGTACTCATATTTATACATATATGAGTCATATAATAAAAACATTTTTTAAAGAATGGCTTTTCTTTTTAGAAAAGTCAATTTCAAAAGTCTCTTCGTGAATGACTCTCAAAGTGGTTAAATTATCTTTATCTCATTTTTTAAAAAATGTATTCAGTTATGTTGGTAACAATATGACTTAAGATTTCAGGGTTCAGTTCAAGGAAAGAAAATATTCTTTTTATTTCAGTGGCTAAGAGATGATAGTATGAGAGCGTAGATGTTAGTATGAAAGGAAAACATCCTAAAATGTCCTTTTCTTTTTTCTTACTCTGTATGTTTTTAAACACAGAAGAAAAATCATTAATTTTGCAAAGAAAAATTGTTTTAAAAATAAAAACATGTTCTTTTAACATTTTAAAAGGTATTTAAAATGAAAGCCATGATTTAAGAAATAAAGTAATATTGGATTTAATTTTGATGTTATTTTACAGTATTATATTTGAGCAGAGTTCACTCTGACCAAAATTTTCTTATAGTAGATAATAGAATGTCAATGTATTATGTAATACCCTTCTCTCAGAAACAAAACACATTCTCTATCTAATTGGGAAGATGTGAATAACTGGATGGCTGTAATAAATGATATATACTGTGCACTATCAAATTTCTAAGATTTTTCTCCAGTAAAGTGTATATAAAATATATGTCTCTTTAGAAGGTAAGGTTTGATAGTGAAAATAAAAATATTCTGAACTAAATGAAAATAGAAAAAACCTATCAAATATTGTGGGATGCAACAAAAGCAGTATTTAAAGGGAACTTCACAGTATTAAATGTGTATGTTAGGAAAGAAGAAAGATTTAAAATCAATTATCTAAACTTCAAGCCTTAGAAAAGTAGAAAGAGGGGCAAATTAAATCAAAAGCAGAAGAAATCCTAAAAATCCTAGAAGTCAGTAAAACTGAAAATAGGAAAACAATAGAGAAAAATCAATAAAACTAAAAGCTGGCGAGAGGAGGAGAAGGGGATGACACAGGATGAGATGGTTGGATGGCATCACTGATTTGATGGACATGAGTTTGAGCAAGCTCCAGGAATTGGTGATGGACAGGGAAGCCTGGCATGCTGCAGTCCATGGGGTTGCAAAGAATCGGACACACCTGAGCAACTGAACTGAACTGAAAAGTTGGCTCTTTGAAAAAACCAAAAAATTAATAAATTTCTAGTTGGGTCAACCGAGACAAAAAAGAGAGAAGACACAAATTTCTAATACCAGAAATAAAAGAGGGGTCCATCACTAGCAATTCTATGGACATTAAAAGGATAATAAAAGAATATTCTGAACAACTCCATGCCCACAAACTTTATAGATCATAACATAAGAGAAAACCTAGAGTTTGGCAATGAGTCTTCAGATACTAAACCAAATGATGTTCCATGAAAGGAAAAAAAAAAACAAATTAAAAACCTCTGCTCTGCAAAAGATAATGCTAAGAATAAAAAGACAATATATAGACCAGGAGAAAGTATTTGCAAAAGTACATGTTACAAAGGACATATCTGAAATATACAAATAACTTTTAAAACTCAACAACAAAACGACCTGATTAAAAAGTGGGCAAAAGATCTGAACAGATACCTCATCAAAGAAGATACACAGAAGGCAAATGATTATACGAAAAGATATACTCAACATCATATTTCATTAGGAAAGTGCAAATTAAAACAATTAGATAGCAGAACACACCTATCAGAATGGCCCAAAGCTGAAAGCTGACAAACCAAATGCTAGTAAAGATGTGGAGCGAAAAGAACTCTCATTTGTGCTGGTAGAAATGCAAAATGGTACAGCCACTTTGAAAGACATTTTGGCAGCTTCTTATAAAACTAAACATACTCTTAACCATACAATCTAGCCATCAGACTCAGGAATTTTCCGAGACGAGTTGAAAACTTATGTCCATATAAAAACCTACATGAATGCTTATAGTAGTTTTATTTATAATTGCCAAAATTGGAAGCAACCAAGATATCTTTCAGTTGGGAGTGGGAAGGCTGGCATTGCTAGTTGAAGAGTAGGCACAATTTTTATGAATTCAGTAAGTTAATTAAAATTGTGTTGAATGATCAATTTCACTATACTTCTCAAGGTACATGGATTCTTACCTATCTCCAAATTATATAAATTTTTTTTAAGACTGTCAATGAATGACTAACAAATACATCTTTTTTTTTTTTTTTTTTTTTTAATTTTATTTTATTTTTAAACTTTACATAACTGTATTAGATTTGCCAAATATCAAAATGAATCTGCCACAGGTATACATGTGTTCCCCATCCTGAACCCTCTTTTTAAAATGAATGCAAAGGTACTGGTTTTAGTTTTTAAAACTTGAAATTATGCTTTCACATTCAAATTATGTTATTTTTAATGTATGACATATGTCTACTTAAAGGAGGATACAGCTTTCAATATTTAACTACAAACATATTAAATAACTTATGAGCTTAAGATTCATAAGGAAGTACATATTTGTAACAAATACTGCATAATATCATAGACTTGAAAGATTACTATCGTGCATATACATTTTAAAATGTAGAATTAAAAATAAATGAGTCCTGCGAATTCCCTGGCTGTCCAGTGGTTAGGACTCCATGCTTCCATTTACAGTTTCAATCCATGATTGGGGAACTAAGATCCCATAAGTCATGAGGCATAGCCAAAAAAAACAATAAAAATATAAACTCCTCAACTGAAAAAATGAGTCCTTACCTATTCATATTGAAAAAAGCCCTTACAAGGTCATCTTATTTGTCCATTATGATACAACAATTCTATGAACAATAAAGAACGGATATCATAAAGTATGGAAGAACTCATGGATTGTGGATTCATCTGTTCTGTGTAATTCCATGAAACTGAAAGGCAGAAACTTAGTTATACATGAGATAATGACTAAAATTTAACTTTCCAGTATTGCAAAATACTGACTTTAAACCAAATAGACTATTAATAGGAAAAAAAACACCTGAAATAATTTCAACAAAAATAAACATGTTATTTTAACTACTGTTTCAATCTCAAAACAAAAATGTTACGGTATATGTAATAAATCATTCTTATAATTCTTTAGCTTAATGATTTTTATAGACTTTATCATCAACACTCTCTTGTCATCCATAATGTTCTATATGACTAGTAAGAAAGTAAAGTGAATGCCAAACAACTTAGGCTGAATTCACAGTCTTACTACAGATGTTTAAAAAAAAGATGAAAATTTCCTTGAATTCTTAAAGTAATCCACATTTCTTTTTCAATGTGTAAACTCACTGAACTCACTATGTAACACAATAAAGGTTGATCCACTACACACACATTTTTAGTGGGAACTGCTGAATATTAAAAAAATCTGAAAAATATTTTTTCTCCACTTCAATTCATTCCTATTCTATAGCAACAAAGATACTGAAATTGAAATAAGTACCTAGAACACTAAGCATACATTCAAATAAAACCTAAAATAAATCATTTAATCTTAAAATAAAATTATATATACTTTTCAAAAATTATAATTTCACACTTTTTCCCATCTGGTGTGGCTTGGTGCCCACTAATCCCCACTCTTTCACATGGAATCCCTTTTATAAACAAAATTCACTTAGAACAATGTTAAGTTTCAGACATCAAGTTTTATGATATGTCCAAATGGCCTTCTTATAAAGCTCTAATCAAACTTAATTTAAGAAACATTATTAAGTCTTCAGTTTGTTTTATACTGTGCTCTTCACAACCAAAATGTCATTAATTAAGTAAAATTATTCAGCTGTCTCCTTTTCTCAGTATCTTATTCCACAGACCCTAAAGAGTTTTTCTGTTTCACATTCACATATCTGTCCTCATTTCAAAGTTCCTTTTGGTCCTCAAGAACCTCTCATGACCCAGAAGATTTATGTAAAAACACAAGTTATTTCTAAATTTCAACAAACCATTATCTCTCCTCTTGATACCTACATGAAGTCAATGTGACAAGGAGAGACAGGAAAGTTCTACAGTAACTTCTACCAGACATTCAATTCCTTTTATAACAAAGTTTACTTAAGTGTGGTTATATAGATGTGAAATCTAATTAAAATGCAGAAAAATACATATATGAGGTTCTATGAATACTGTTTTTATATATGTGAACTCAGTGAATATTATATCAAGCTACTTTTTAAAACTGAAGTATAGTCCATTGACAATATAATGTTAGTTGCAGGCGTACAGCACAGTGATTCAGTAGTAGTATATACACACACACATATATGTATATATTTAGCACAGTGATTCCATCTTATTTATATATGTCTTATATATTTTATATATATATATATATTCTTCTTCAGATTCTCTTCCCTTATAAGTTATTACAAAATATTGAGTATAGTTTTCTGTGCTTTGCAATAAATCGGTCCTTATTAATTATCTACTATATATAGTGTTAATCCCAGCCTCCTAATTTCTTACTTCTCCAACCTCCACTTCACGCTCTGGTAACCATAAGTTTCTTTTCTATGTCTGTGAGTCTCTTTCTGATCTGGAAATAAGTTCATCTGGATTTTTTTCTTAAGTTTCCACATATAAGCCATGTCATAAGATAAAAACTCATTTTTTTCTTAAATAAAGGTAACTGGAATATGATAATCAAGATAAACATGTCTAGAGTTGAGATATACAGCAGAAACTGTATTTATAGTTAGCTGGAATACAAGATTAAGAATGATTTAACTTCCTACTCTTGAACAAAACAGTGTCTACACCCATTTAAGAGAAAAAGTAGAATGATTAAACACTTAAAGGAGTTTTAAGGAGGATCATCTGCTAAGATTTACAAGGTAAACCTACAGTCAAAATTTAAATCAGCATCTATCACATAAAAGTTTTTTCTCCCCATAGATTTGGGATAACCACTGAGAATTAACACTCTGATCACGTCATAGAAGTGAGTTACGATGTAAGACCATTTTAATATGACTGACTGGGCTCTGGCTTTAGGAGTAAAAGGCAAAGGGAAAAAACTCACGGCTTCTTTAAGGATAATAGTTCACTTCTAATCTATGAAAGAAAAGATTATATTTTTAAAAAGTTAAGGATGCAGGACTTCAGTGGTGGTAGAGTGGTTAAGACTCTGCACTCCCAATGCAGGGAGCCTGGGTTCAATTCCTGGTCAGGGAACTGGATCTCACATGCTGCAACCAAAAGTTGACACGCACAACTAAAAGATCCGGTGTGCTGCAACTAAGATCTGGTACAGCCAGCCAGTCAGACAGACATTTTAAAAAGTTAAGAATGCAAGAAGTACAAGAGGATATGTAAGAAACCCAGGTGGAGGCCAACTCAGAAAATTAAGCATACACTGTTCAGAGTTCCAGAAAAAAATTAATGGAGGGGAAGAAGTATTAAAGACATAGTAGACAGACTCCTGGAGATAGAGTTTCATTTAAAAGGGCCCATCAAATGTACACTTGCTCCTTAAGAAAAGCTATGACAAGCCTAGATAGCATATTAAAAAACAGAAACATCACTTTGCTTTCAAAGGTCCATCTAGTCAAAGTTATGGTTTTTCTAGTAGTCATGTACAGATGTGAGAGGTGGACCATAAAGAAGGCGGAGTGCCAAAGAAATTGATGCTTTTAAACTGTGGTGCTAAAATAGAGAGCACAGAGATATATCCACGCACCTATGGACACCTTATCTTTGACAAAAGAGGCAAGAATATACAATGTAAAAAAGACAATCTCTTTAACAAGTGGTGCTGGGGAAACTGGTCAACCACTTGTAAAAGAATGAAACTAGAACACTTTCTAACACCATACAGAAAAATAAACTCAAAATGGATTAAAGATCTAAACGTAAGACCAGAAACTATAAAACACCTAGAGGAAAACAGGCAAAACACTCTGATATAAATCACAGCAGGATCCTCTATGACCCACCTCCCAGAGTAATGGAAGTAAAAGCAAAAATAAACAAATGGGACCTAATTAAACTTAAAAGCTTTTGCACAATGAAGGAAACTATAAGCAAGGTGAAAAGACAGCCTTCAGAATGGCAGAAAATAATAGCAAACGAAACAACTGACAATTAATCTCAAAAATATACAAGCAACTCCTACAGCTCAATTCCAGAAAAATAAATGACCCAATCAAAAAATGGGCCAAAGAACTAAATAGACATTTCTCCAAATAAGACATACAGATGGCTAACAAACACATGAAATGATGCTCAACATCACTCATTATCAGAGAAATGCAAATCAAAACCACATGAGGTACCATCTCACGCCAGTCAGAATGGCTGCTATCCAAAAGTCTACAAACAATAAATGCTGGAGAGGGTGTGGAGAAAAGGGAACCCTCTTACACTGTTGGTGGGAATGCAAACTAGTACAGCCACTATGGAGAACAGTGTGGAGATTCCTTAAAAAACTGGAAATACAACTGCCATATGACCCAGCAATCTCACTGCTGGGCATACACACCGAGGAAACCAGAATTGAAAGAGACATGTGTAACCCAGTGTTCATCACAGCACTGTTTATAATAGCCAGGACATGGAAGCAACCTAGATGCCCACTGGCAGACGAATGGATAAGAAATTTGTGGTACATATACACAGTGGAATATTACTTAGCCATTAAAAAGAATACATCTGAATCATTTCTAATGAGGTGGATGAAACTGGAGCCTATTATACAGAGTGAAGTAAGAATGAAAAACACCAATACAGTATACTAAAGCATATATATGGAATTTAGAAGGATGGTAACGATGACCCTATATGCAAGACAACAAAAGAGACACAGATGTATAGAACAGTCTTTTGGACTCTGTGGGAGAAGGTGAGGGTGGGATGATTTGAGAGAATAGCACTGAAACATGTATATTATCATATGTGAAACAGATCACCAGTCCAGGTTCGATGTATGAGACAAGGTGCTCAGGGCTGATGCACTGGGATGACCCTAAGGGATGGGATGGGCAGGGATGTGGGAGGGGGTTCAGGATGGGGAACACATGTACACCCATGGCTGATTCATGTCAATGTATGGCAAAACCCACTACAACACTGTAAAGTTATTAGCCTCCAATTAAAGTAAATTTAAAAAAAATAAAATAAACTGTGGTGCTGGAGAAGACTCTTGAGACTCCCTGGGACAGCAAGGAGATCAAACCAGTCAATCCTAAAGGAAATCAACCCTGAATATTGATTGGAAGGACTGATGCTGAAGTTCCAGTATTTTGGGCACCTGAAGCAGAGAGCCAACTCATTGGAAAAGACTTTGATGCTGGGAAAGATTGGGGGCAGGAGAAGGGGATAACACAGGATGAGATGGTTAAATGGCATCACTGACTCAATGGACATGAGTTTGAGCAAACTCTGGGAGACAGTGAAGGACAGGGAAGCCTAGCATGCGGCAGTCCATGGGGTTGCAAAGAGTGGGACACGACTTAGTGATTGAACAACAACCAAATATTGTGAAGTACAAAAAATGCCCACTCTCAGAAACATTGTTATAAAATTCACAGTAGGTCATGAGTGGGAAAGGGTAGGCCAAAAGAATCACTATCTTCCATGATTGATCCTTAGAGGCTATTTGATTTTTTGAAAAACATTAACTAGTTCATGATGATAAACATTAAATTCAAGATGATGTCATTTATATTCATATGTCAACACTTTAGTTAAAGTTATAGTTAAGCATCCTAGCTAAATATTTATAATTATACATCCAAAAAGCTACATATATACCCTGAAAATGGAGTACATGTACAACTAAATAAAATCTCATGTATTTTTACATGAGATCATATCTCATCTTATTTCATGCAATTTTCAAGTTTATAACTTCATATGAAAGCTTTTAAGCAAATAAGTAAAAATAAAATTAATGTCACAATCATGCTGCTTGACTAAAGGCCTTGCTAAAACTTGCCAAAAGTGTGCAACCATTATCATGAATATATGACTGTAGAAAAATGCATTTAAACCATCAGAAATACAGCCTGCAGGACTAATAAAGGCAAGTAATTACCTGCTGCGGGATCTGTAACTGCTTGGCTGGTAATGCCGGATGGTGGCTCCTGAAGCTGGTAAGTGGCATTTGTGGACGGCGTTGTTGGGCTGCTGTTGCTACTCGTCATGTAATGTGCTGGATACGGTGAGCTGTTATAATACTGTGCATACTGACCCTGGCCGAAACTGGGATAAGATGGATAGTCCTACCAAATTAAACCACACAAGAACCAGTCAGAACACAGCTGCTGCCTTCTTACATTTCAGAGTATAACCGTAAATACGTTTGCATCTCTGTCTTCTCTGAATTCACAAAGGAACACACAAGCACACACTGACTGAAATGCGCAGACATGCCAACCAATTTTAGGTAAGATTGGATTCCCTCTTCATATTTCTTCTGTTTCAGGTTGCATTATTAGGTAAAATTTAACCAATCTGAAAACCAAATGACTCACCATATAGGACTGCTAAAGACATTTTTTCAAGAGCAAAAAAATCTATCAGAAAGCTTAAGAAAGCTCTCAATTTTCTTCATATAAGAAAATCATCTACTGCACTTTTTTTTTTAATTTCAGAAGTCAACCTGGCTTTTAAAATTACCTGCTGTGAGCTGTTAAATCCAGAGGAATTTGTGAGTGAATTATTTCCTGTATATAATCCTGATGATGTTGTAAAACTGCTACCTAAAACAAAATGAAAAGAAACATGGGTGACTAAGTCATGTCGAGTAATATGTCTATAGGAAATTATTATTTAGATAAAGCGGAGCTGGGGTTCATAGAAATGAATTTGGTTTATCTTGAAACCAGAATAAATTGAAATAGCTAAAATTCTGGTTTCATAAAACGGCTGACAATTTTAGTATCACTATACAACTGAGAATTCATAAGTAAAGAGGTTTAAATTTCTAAGGACATGAGAAACTCAAACTATGGATGAAATTATGTATTTGTGTAAAAATATCAGATACTTAGCTTTCCATTTCAATTTGTAAAATGCATACAATTTTCACATCTTTACATTAAATATGCTTATTGTAAAGTAGTGGGATCAGATCAGATGATCTTTAAAATTCCTGCTAGCTCAAAAACTATGATGCTGCTTCCAAAAGTTCAAGATGCTTTCCAACTGGTACTTGTTATCTGAATGGCCCAAGGAAAAAGCTGATTATTTTATTTCACAGAAGAGTAAATGGAAGCACTTAGAGTATTTGATAAAACAAAGATCAGAGAGGAACACGTGCTGTGTAGGTAATATTCTATTTGTCGAATGTCTCTGTACTAAAAAACAAACAGCAGAGTTGTGCAGGATTCAAACCAAAAAGCAAATCTTAGTTTTCTCCTTCAACAGATTTACCATCTTTTTGTTTAATCATGTAAAGCAACAATATACTGTGTTTTTTTTTTATTGAAGTATAATTTATTTACAATGTTGGGTTAATTTTTGCTACACAGCAAAGTGACTCAGTTTTATATATATACATACCTTCTTTATAGTCTTTTCTATTATGGTTTATCTCAGGATATTGAATATAGTTCCCTGTGCTATACAGTCGGACCTTGTTGTTCACTCATTCTATATAAACAGTTTCCATGTGCTAATCCCAAACTCTCAATCGATAGCTCGCTCACCCCACATTCCCCTTGGCAACCGCAAGTCTGCTCTATGTCTGTGAGTCTGTTCCTGTTTCGTAGGTAGGTTCATTTGTGTCATATTTTAGATTCCACATATAAATCATATGATTGTCTTTCTCTTTCTGACTTACATCCCTTAGTATAATCTCTATGTCTGTCCATGTTGCTGCAAATGGCATTATTTCACTCTATTTTATGGTTAAGTAGTATTCCATTATACGTACATGTGTGTGTGTGTGTGTGTGTGTGTGTGTGTGTGTGTGTGTGTGTGTATTCAGTTCAGTTGCTCAGTTGTATCCAACTCTTTGTGACCTCATGGACTGTAGCATGCCAGGTTTCCCTGTCCATCACCATCTCTCTATATACATACATACATATATATGTATGTATGTATGTATACACACACACACACACAGCCCATCTTCTTTATCCATTCATCTGTCAATGGACATTTAGGTTGTTTCCATGTCTTGAATATTGTGAACTGCTGCTACGAACATAGGGGTGGCATGTATCTTTAATAATATACTATTTTTGACTATCATTTTAGTGAAGATTTTTAAAAGGCCAGGGATTAGCAAACGTGTAAAAAAATGGCATTTGAACACAAAACAAATTAAATAAGATAAGCTACTGGGCTACTTGGTCATAGTCAAGAATTTTATATACCGTTTTAACCCAGTAATTATATTGCTGGGCTTTTAC
Organism: Bubalus kerabau; assembly: GCF_029407905.1. Taxonomy (NCBI): domain Eukaryota; kingdom Metazoa; phylum Chordata; class Mammalia; order Artiodactyla; family Bovidae; genus Bubalus; species Bubalus kerabau. The sequence continues at coordinate 37,052,678 of NC_073637.1, forward strand.
TCTAAAAAAAAGTATGATCTATACTACGAGGTAGTTAGCAAAGATGTTCTTCAGTGTTGTTTCTAATAACCGAACACAGAAAGTGACCCCGAGTCCTTAATAGACATTATTCAGAAAATTTAATATTATGAAGCTGTTGAAATAGTATAATGACATTTAACAACATGGGAAATAGTTGCATACTAATTTTTTAAAACAAAAACTTAAGCAATGAAGATGTTCTTTGTAATCTCATTTGAAACATTTGAACAGCATAGAGTATTTCCGAAAAGCACAGAAGTCTATGGAGGAGTGCTATCTATGGTCACAGAATATTCGTGGAGCCAATGATCATTTTAAAATTTTCTACTCAAAACCTGTGTTACTTTTATAAATAGAAAAACCATTTTTTAAAATAAAACTTGCAGCAAATGAGCAGTCTAGGCAGTAAATGTGTTGGTGGTTTAAGGAGGACGTCTTCAGTGTGAACCACCTATTCACAGATGCCTTCAGGTACGACGTGCTAGTTAACATACATTAATTATGTACTTGCTTACTGAACATTTAAGTACTGGCCAAAGAGTCAGAAAACCGTCGAGTTTCCAGTTCATTACTTATGAGCTGTTTGGACTCTGGACAAATCACCTAACTGGTCTAAGATATAATTTCCCTAGCTGCAAAAACTCTGTTTCATAGGCTTCTTAAACAGACCAAATGAAGTTTTGGAAAATATAATGAACAAGCCATAGTAACACACAAATGTTCAGAGCCGTTATTGTTTATTTCAGTAAAACTTTCTAAAATTCTCTACTGTATTTATGTTATCTTCTCCCTCTTTTGACTTTCCCAAACTAGAGAAGTATGGCAATATCTTGCATATCTAAAATTCTTTTCCTATTTACTTATCAAGTATCTATACACTTTGAAAAACCAGTCAAGGACTTGCTATTTTTATTAAGAAAAGAAAATATTTCCTAAGGTAGTTTTAAATGTTATCACAGAATCATGTTTGAGGTTTCCTCATTTGTAAATTTTAGGAAAACCAGTTGTTCAAAGTTCCCAGAACACCTATTATAGAAAAGCAGAAAGTTCTCACACAACTAATACTTATTCCACCATTCAAAAGTAGGAGTATCACTAGGTAAGTTTTTCATACTGTTCATCTGCATGTGGCAACCACACAGTCATTAAAAAAGTATTGAATACTGGGCTCATGGTGATAAATACATGAGGAAAGAAGAATGATTAAGATACAGGCATGGACCTCTGCTGCTGCTAAGTCGCTTCAGTCATGTCCAACTCTGTGCGACCCCAGAGATGACAGCCCACCAGGCTCCCCCGTCCCTGGGCTTCTCCAGGCAAGAACACTGGAGTGGGTTGCCATTTCCTTCTCCAATGCATGCAAGTGAAAAGTGAAAGTGAAGTCGCTCAGTCGTGTCTGACTCTTAGTGACCCCATGGACTGCAGCCTACCAGGCTCCTCCGTCCATGGGATTTTCCAGGCAAGAGTACTGGAGTGGGGTGCCATTGCCTTCTCCAATGGACCTCTAGGGCTTATCAGGTTAACATTACCTTTTTTTTTTCTTTTTAAACAATGGACTTCCTGGGCATATGTATTCCTTCTATATATCTATATATCAGGGAAAATTAATATTAAATCTATATATCTATATAAATATATGACAAACTTATAAGGAACATTTTAAAAATTCCTTGTTAAAAACTCAAGTTTATTGTGGATAAGAGTGTGACTATCAATACTTTTCAAACTTTATTACACACATTTGCTAGAAAAAATTACTCTGAGTTATGACTTGTGACTTTCGTTTCAACTACACATTTTTGGGTTATGACTTGCTACTTTTATTTATACTACAAATTTTTGAACAGTAAATACTGACCTCAATAATCCCCATCCACTGAGAAAATGAATAAGATATAGAAAATATATTTTAAAAATGGATGTTTTTGTTCCATAACTTATTCCCTGGAACAGAGTAGAAAAGACCATGGAAGCTATATTGGCACATATAGGCCACTAGGGTCTGACCATGTAAATCACAGCTCAGTACTCTTAATGGTACCCAAGTGACTTCCCAGACTTCATGCTACTTTGACGACTGTACATTAGCTGGAATTCACCATAAGTTACACTCATTTACTGGCTGACTGCAGGCTGAGATTCCATTCCATTTCATATGCAGGAGCAGGAGTTTAACGGCACTCCAGTGGCCTACGAGACTTAATGCAACTTCCACAAGGATCTATGTCAGGCAAAGGTAGACAAGCTGGGGAGAATCAGGCTCAGGCAATATTAATTTTTAACCCCCAGAATCAGACCAGTAGGGCCTCCCCACCCACCTCCATGTGTGACAGAGAGCTGCTAAACTTTTAGTCCAGGCCACCAGCACTGGATGTCTTCAAGAACCTCCTTTCCTAGCTTCCTGCCCAGCGTCTGGCTCCCTCTAGCTCATTCTCCACACCAGCAGTAGAATACTTTCTCTAAGGTACATATTTCATCTTCTTACTCCCCTGTTCAAAAAGTAACGCCCCCTAATACCCTCAGGATCAAATTCAAACTTATCAGGGCTTATTTATTAGGCCCTTCCTGAGCTTCCCTGGTGGCTCAGATGGTAAAGAATCTGCCTGCAAGGCAGGAGACCTGGGTTCAATCTCTGGGTTGGAAGATCTGAAGGCGGGCATGGCAACCCACTCTAGTATTTTTGCCTGGAGAATCCCCACGGACAGAGGAGCCTGGTGACTACAGTCTATGGGGTCGCAAAGAGTTGGACATGACTGACGACTTACGCACAGAACAGCACATGGTGTGAATTCAGTCTCTTAGATTTCTCGTCTCTTCCTAGGAATGCTGACCACACACCCACACAGATACACACTGCAGCCTCACACATACTTTTTTATACTAAGAAAGGAATCACACTCATCAGGCATTTACAGAATGCAAGTTTCTCAGAGACTGTTGTGGGTATCGTGGCCCTTGAGCTGGGCTAAACAAAGCTCATAGGGAACAAACAAAGTGAAATAAAAGTCCCTCAGTCATGTCTAACTCTTTAGGATCCCATGGACCATAGTTCACCAGGCTCCTCTGTCCATGGAATTCTCCAGGCAAGAATACTGGAGTGGGTTGCCATTCCCTTCTCCAGGGGATCTTCCTGACCCAGGGATCAAACCTGGGTCTCCAGCATTGCAGGCTGTTTCTTTACCATCTGAGCCACCAGAGAAGCCCCAGGGAACAAAGTGTCCCACTCTAATAGCTGATCTGATTCAGACTGGGTACCAGTACTACCAGATGAATTTTACCAAAGCTTAGAACACCAAAAAGCAAAGGCAAAACAGCAAGAACAATACTCCCAAAAAAGCTTCCGTGTGTATAGCTACTAAACCCACTTCCTACTCTACACAGGCCCGGGAGACAAGACACAATTGTGCAGAAGGCTGCCATGTACCAGACTTAAGTATGGATTGGTACAGGGGAGAAAGGGCGAGACATGACCAGGAAAAACAGACTCCCTTCTTCCATTAGGATCCATTCTCTAAGACAGCAGACCTCAACCATTTTGGCACCAGGGACTGGTTCCATGGAAGATAATTTTTCCACAGACCTGGGGTGGGGGGTGGATTATTTCAGGATGATTCAAGTGCATTACATGTATCTTGCACTTTATTTCTATTATTATTACATCAGCCCCACTTCAGATCATCAGACGTTAGATCCTGGAGGTTGAGGACCCCTGCTTTAAGATAGTTTCTGTCCGATTCATAAGTCTTCGCTTACAATGTTAGATCACAGAATTAGGCTTAGTATTGAGAATTCATTTATCAAAATAAAATACAGAAGTATTTTCCTTTCTAGACACAAATGATTTTACATGAAAAGTCATCTCCAGATAAAAAGAGAACAGAAATATTCTATGATAAATTGTTTGACATTTTATGTAACATTATATCATTAAAATTCCCCAAAGTAGAAAAAGTTCCCATTTAGAACCCATTATTTCTCACTCAAGGAGTTTGACAGAGTTTGGTTCAAACGGAGCTCCAATAATGCTCAATATTATTCTTGGTAGAGTTGGGAATTAAGTTACCTTCCGAGCAGGGTGGCAGTAGGACACTTTCTTTCCCATTAGTGAAAAGGAAAATCTTACCTGTTTAAATAGTTTATTATTGTAAAAAAAAAATCATAGCCATTATTCTTTTCTGGCAGGGAGAGGAGAAATTCCTTTCCTGACTAGAACACTGGAAAAATCTTTCCTTTCAGAACATCTCTAAGACAAAATTAATATTCATTCCATTGTTGTTTTTTTTTTTTTTTTCTCTTTTGTGGCTGAACTGCACAGCATGTGGGATCTTAGTTCCCAAACCAGGGATTGAACTCATGCCTCCATTCATTGAGAGTGTACAGTCTTAACCACTGGAGCACCAGGGAAGTCCCTCCATTGCCTTCTTTTTAAGTTAAGAACTTTTATATTCTGAATGGAAAGATTATATATATTATGGAAATAAAAACTTTTCAAATTAGTTCAGTCCACAGCATGTATGGGCACATTTAATTACAGGCACAGTTACTATCCTAGAGGGTACTGTGGACCCAAAGAAGCCAATGTCATGAGTCTATCCCTTGAGGAAAGTTTAAAAACACACAATCTCATGAAAACACCACCATGAAATACCAGCTTGTGTTACCTACGTAGGCACCATTAAGTTCTGACAGGGAGCTGCTCAGTCAATGAAATGAAAACATCTAGTTTGACTCGGAAGGACAATACACAGAAAATACACAAAGAATGTCAAGAAGGGTACTCTTGGCTCAGGGTGAGGATAAACTATCCAGAGGAGAAGATCCAAGAGTGAGAGGTTTATAGCCCAGGAGAAAGAGAGACTCAAGGAGGGTGACAGAAGTTTCCTGATCATTTAAGAAAAGAATAACAGTTTAGGAAAAGAAATAACATCCTTTATCAGAAAAACCCAGGGATCTGAATGTTGATCATACTATATTAGGACATAGGAAATGTTATGATTTCTGATTCTCCTTTTAAGGATTGCAGGAGGTGGGGGAAGCTGTTATAAATGCAAAGATACAACTGGAGCTGGAAAAGGGGAGTTGGGGTTGGAGGTGCCCAGGGGAGGAATATGCTGATCAAGCTACTTCCTAAGGCTTGCCTGTCCTCAGCTCACTACATGAATTCAGGATGTTATCCTGAAAACTCATTCACTGTTGCTCCTCTTACTTAATGCTTCCCTCTATCAGTCCCCATTTCCCATCTTTATGATCTGGCTAAACCTGTCTTCCCAATCAGCTTTCCCAGACAGTTCTTCTCTGCATTGACTTGACCTCTGGGAACGTGAGCTCAAAAATAATCGATACCACTGTTCTTGTACTAAACAAGCCTTCATTGGTCTTGTTTTCATAATGACAAGTTCCTTAAGTACATGTGTTATATTTATTCACCTGGCTCACATGGAGAAGAGGGCTTCCCAGGTGGTATAGAATTTGTCTACCAGGCAGGAGACGTGGGTTTGATCCCTGGGTCAGGAAGATTCCCTAGAGAAGGAAATGGCAACCCACTGCAGTATTTTTGCCTGGAAAATTTCAGCGGACAGAGGAGCCGGCAGGCTACAGTCCAGGGTATTGCAAAAGAGTTGGCACAACTTAGTAACTAAACAACAATAACATGTGGAGAAGAAGAAACTGTGTTCATTTCATGCCTTTGAAGAGCTTCATGGAGGCTCCAGCAGGAGACAGAACTAGTTATTTGAGAGTTCCAATTCAAGATGGTAATGACAACAGCAGCCAGAGACGACACAACCCTCATAATTAGGTACAGGAAGAATGGAAACCTTGCCCTAATTTTTTTTTAATATGGTGAAGGTAGAAGGCCATTTAGAAGGGGGATCTGAAGGCCCAACAGACACGAGGAAAGAAAACATCTCTCAAGTTCCTTATTTATTCAGCAACAAAAACAACAGTGGGGAAAGGAAAAAATAACCATATAGCAATTGTCTATTTCTCAGGTTTTTATCAAGAGGACACACACTTTGCTTATTTCTTTTAAACTAGATGGTGGTGTGTAAAGGCTTATCTTTAAAAAGTAGATTATAATGACTACTTCAGATACAAATTATATGAAGAATATTAAATGCAGGGCCTATAAGCACCTTCTGGAAGGATTTACAATGTCTGAGTTTCCAGAAAGAAAATCCCACAGAGTTTTAAATCCAATAAAATCTTAAATTAACTAAAGCATCATGAATTTTGAACAGCTCATAAAATCTCACTGATCTAGCTCAGATATTGATGTATCATCAGTGCATACATGCCAAGTCACTTCAATCATGTCCGACTCTTTGAGACCCTATGGACTGGTATCATGGGTATATGAATGAAAAGAAGGGACTCGGTTGCAAATGAAAAATTTCAAATTCAGAATGCAGTAACATTCTATGTGTTTACCACCCATTTATACTTCATGATTTCCATATCCATTGTCTCAGGTTATTTCCCACATCAGTATGTGAGATAATAATTATTATTATAGGCCACCTGTCGCTTTCTAAAAAGCAGAGATAATGGTGATTTCCTGGCCCAAGAACCCTGAATTAGGGAGTGGCCATTAACTCCACTTTCAGGCCAGTGTTCACCATTCTACCACACCAAATCCACCCTTTACGTGCTCTGACTCAGTAATGCTGAAGTGAGTTATAATATTGTGAAAAGTGGTATTTTTATTTTAGTTTTTAGTACTGAAGTAGAGTTGACTTACCATGTTGTATTAGTTTCTGATGTACAGCAAAGTGAGTCACTTATATGTATATTAATACATATTCTTATTCATATTTTTTCCATTATGTTCTTGTAAGATATTAGTTTCCTGTGCTATCCAGTAGGTCCTTGTTTATCTGTTTTGTATATAGTAGCTTGTATCTGCTAATCACTTATATGTGGAATCTAAAATATGATACAAATGAACTTGCTTACAAAACAGAAACAGACTCACCGAGGTAAGAAAACAAAATTAGGGTTCCCAAAAGGAGAAGGAATAAGGGGGGGAGGTTGAAAAGTGGTATTAATTTTTGGCTACACAAACATCACTGATACACAAAGCGAGAGACAAGGGCATCTGAGAAATTTTTCATAAATGAATCTGGAAACAAACGATCTCATTTCTAAAAGACTTCTTCATTATAACTCTTTTGAAGCTGGTAAATAATTTTAAAAAGTAAATTATACAGTCACCCAAAAGATAGTGTATCAGAAAGACTGGCTTTCTTCTTGTCACCATGAGGGGTTCCTACAGGGAAAGGGTGGTGGTCTCGTCAACCGTAACAAACAAGAAACAGTCCTGCTAGGAGACCCTGTGTGGCCACCCGGTTCTATAGGTGCTAAGCAATTATAGTTTAAAACTAAACTGATCCTTCCAAATCTTTATTAATAAATCCTAAGTACTTTTTCATAGTTAAGAACCCAGTCTATGTTGATTTATAACATGATTTAAAATGATAAATCAACATTGTGTGTGTCATTTAAGCTAGAGAACACTGCCCAGCTATAACTTCAAAAAAGTTCCAAAAAAAAAAAAAAAGGTAACATATAGGTCAAAGGTCTACTTCACAGAGAACAAGGACTCGCATTAAAAACCAGAATCCCAGCCAACATAAGAATGCTGGAACCTGCAGGGGCCTGTCTGTACTTACCATGTTTTAGAGCATTTTCTAGCACTTACTCAGCAAGCAGGATGCTATTTGTCCCCCGTGTATTTTCACAAAAGTCCATTTGCTTTTCTTCCCTGGCCTCTTTGCCATGGGCTATGTCCATCATCAGGCACGATCTATGTGGCAGAAGTCAGCGCAGCTCCCTGGGGAAAGGCCTCTGAAGGCCAGATGGGCTACTTTTAAAACCAAAGTTTTCTCCTTTTCTTATAAGAAGGATTTTAAAGGACCAAGTCAAGGACTATTCTTTTATATCTCAGTAATAATTTTTCTACATCAAAGATAATTTTTAACTAATGTCATTAAGGTGGCAAAGCCTTAATATTTACCTTTATTGATCTATTTCTCTATATTTTAATAAAAACCAGTTCATACAGACAAGAATGTGGATACTGATAACTAATTACTGCTATTACTGACTTCAAAAGATTCCCCTACAATTTCCAACATTTGTCACTTGAAATAACATAAGACGCCAAAATAAGTAAAACCAAATATTACTGCTAAAAAATCAACTTAAGCAAGAAAAAAAAAATCTGCAATGCAAAAATTTCCACAAACTTAAATATAAGTGTGAGCAGACTGGCAAAGCAATTAAGAGAAATTGTGAACAATTAGGGTGAGCTGAAATGGCAATTCTCCAAATATAACTTTCTTCTGTCACTTTATGCCAGAAAGTGCAAACTTCAAATGCTTTATCAGAGCAGATTATTAAAAAGGTTTAGTAAATATTTCCTTAAAACTGTATATTTGCAAGCTAGGAAAAATATCATTTCTATAGGTAATGGAAAAACTTTAATAGTATATTTTGCTAAGCCATTTTGAAGTTCTAAAAGCCTAATAAACTGAAAGACTTCAGCTATATATTCGAAAAACTACAGACAGGCAGACCAAAGAAAATCAGGGTGGTTGCCCTTATTAGATTATTATTGGATGGTTCCCACTTGATAACAAGCCCTAGAGCAAGTAAGCTTCAGAGAACTATGGAACTGTCACCCTTCCACATCCCATTAACAAACCTCTGTCCTTATTTATGGCCCTTCCTCACTGGGTGGGCCTCCAATCTCTTTAACAGAACAAACAACATTATACACTGAATACAAAGAGGGAGTTAGAATTTGCCGTTATTTTCTCCTCTAAGAGAGAGCAATAAAGCCTAAAAGAAAATAAACAAAGTAGGGTTTCATGCATGTACATCTGTGTAGTCCCTCTCATTTACCTAGGCAAATCCTGACACCTTCTTGCTACAGAATGACAGAATGTCCCCCACCTCATTGCTATTCTGGGGCAATAAAGCACTCAGAAAGGCGTTCTACACAACCACCGCAATTCTCCAACACCTCCATCCACTCCACCTACGACTGTGAACACAAGGCAGGACTGCTTTGAACACACCATGATAATAAACTAATCAAGGATTTTACGATAGGTAAATTCCAAATTCATTTCCCCAAACGAACAGGAGTCATTATGAATCTTAACTTCTAAGTGCCATTGTGACAGAGGCCTTTCCATGTCCAGCAAAACATTTGTGTATTTCAGACATCAGTTCAGTTCAGTTTAGTCGCTCAGTCATGTCCGACTCTTTGCGACCCCATGAATTGCAGCACGCCAGGCCTCCCTGTCCATCACCAACTCCCAGAGTTCACTCAGACTCACGTCCATCGAGTCAGTGATGCCATCCAGCCATCTCATCCTCTGTCGTCCCCTTCTCCTCCTGCCCCCAATCCCTCCCAGCATCAGAGTCTTTTCCAATGAGTCAACTCTTCGCATGAGGTGGCCAAAGTACTGGAGTTTCAGCTTTAGCATCATTCCCTCCAAAGAAATCCCAGGGCTGATCTCCTTCAGAATGGACTGGTTGGATCTCCTTGCAGTCCAAGGGACTCTCAAGAGTCTTATCCAACAACAGTTTCAGACATACTACCAGATAAAACAAAACCACGAGCTGGTCAACCTGCAAATGGTGATCAATAGAACTAAGTTATCATGGCAAGCTGGGTTTGCCTCAAAGCTGAAGATTAACTGGTTAAGAGGCCAGACTTAGTTTGAATTACTTTTAGTGTGAAAATTGTTTGCATTTTCCTTACTTCAAACAGATTTCTAAACAAAATGTCATTTTCTTCCTATGACTCAACCTCAAAATTATTATTTTTGGCTGTGTCATGTGGTATGTGGGATCTTAGTTCCCTGACCAGGGATTGAACCCGTGCCCCTTGCAGTGGAAGTACAGAATCAACCACTGGACCACCAGGGAAGTCCCTCGGCCTCAAAATTCTGAACACTCTCTTGTCTTTGGTGGCTGATGGTACTCTTTAAGTCTATAGTGTATAGGATGTGGGGGAAAGTGAATCAACAGGAATGACAGCAATGTGTGCAGAACCTGTGGTTTTTAAAATACTATAACTAAAAGATTGATTTCAAATCAGATGCCTCTTTTATACAAAAGGAGAATAAAGTTTGCTTTTGACAAACTAGGCAGATATTCTGTGAAACAGGTCAGTGAATCAAAGGCTAAAGTTGTTTCTCCTAAATGGCTTCTCTGCTCTTAGTACATGTGAGCATGTGTGTGTGTACACACCGCCCCCCAGACATAAACACAAACTTGCACCCTCCTCTTCATTCTTGCTGTCAGTGTCCTCTGATTGGCAGCATTGAAAACACTGTGTACAGGATCTGCACAGTTGACCCAGGGGTCTCCAGGCACCCTGTGTCAGTCTACACTCCCTCATTCAGTTCGCTCATTTGCATGTTTGTCAATGGCGTGTGAAGAAAAATCTCATACCATCCAAATCTTCTCCCAGAAACAGAGACTGACCCTGGGGAGCAGGAAGATATCAAAAAGTAACAGTAAGGATTTCACCTCCTGGAGTGAACTCTGCAGTTCTCGATGAACAGAAACACTTTGTCCTTCTCTGTTAAACTGAAATTTCTAATCTTTCACTGGATGCGCAAAAGAGATCCAATGAAAGCAGAGATAGAATTTTCCAGAATCTTGCAGCAAAGGTAAAAGCAATCAGATTTTCCAGTCCCTGAGGTTTTACTCCATGGGCTTTTACTGTTAGTGCATATAAAGCAAAAATCCAAGCCATTTTGGCTTAAAACAGCATGTACTGGATTCACAGAAGCCTGCCACAGACAGAAGTGTTGAGTATTGGAGCTGGAAGGATTCAGGTTTACCTGGAATAAATGAGGGCACCAAGGCTAGTCTAGTTCACAGGGCCAGGCAGTGCCAAAATGCCCACAGATTCCCAAATAGATCTTTTCCTTAAGTTCCATTAAAAAAAAAAGTGCTCAGAAATGAACTGTCTAAAAATTTTTTTCTAGAGCTTCGTGAGCTGGTATTTTTTACTAATTACATAGTGGGCTATGTGACGCAGTGTGTCTCAGCTATAAAAAGAGCAAATCTACCCTTCAGAAAATAAATACTACAGGCAACTACATTTCTTTGTCTTTTTTTGGTAGTTTTCTATCAGTGCCTCCCCTATAGGTGCTGTCATGCAATTGAATAGAAACATGGCAGGGTCTGACAATTCTAAGCCATTCTCCATTTTGATGTATTCATCAGCATTTTCAGGTTCTTATGCTTTACCACTGGAGAAGGGAATGGCAAACCACTTCAGTATTCTTGCCTTGAGAACCCCATGAACAGTATGAAAAGGCAAAATGATTGGATACTGAAAGAGGAACTCCCCAGGTCAGTAGGTGCCCAATATGCTACCGGAGATCAGTGGAGAAATAACTCCAGAAAGAATGAAGGGATTGTGGCGGATTCATTTTGATATTTGGCAAATCTAATACAGTTATGTTAAGTTTAAAAATAAAATAAAATTAAAAAAAAAAAAAAAAAAAAGAATGAAGGGATGGAGCCAAAGCAAAAACAATACCCAGCTGTGGATGTGACTGGTGATAGAAGCAAGGTCCGATGCTGTAAAGAGCAATATTGCATAGGAACCTGGAATGTCAGGTCCATGATTCAAGGCAAACTGGAAGTGGTCAAACAAGAGATGGCAAGAGTGAATGTCGACATTCTAGGAATCAGCGAACTAAAATGGACTGGAATGGGTGAATTTAACTCAGATGACCATTATATCTACTACTGTGGGCAGGAATCCCTCAGAAGAAATGGAGTAGCCATCATGGTCAACAAAAGAGTCCGAAATGCAGTATTTGGATGCAATCTCAAAAACGACAGAATGATCTCTGTTCGTTTCCAAGGCAAACCATTCAATATCACAGTAATCCAAGTCTATGCCCCAACCAGTAATGCTGAAGAAGCTGAAGTTGAACAAGAAGACCTACAAGACCTTTTAGAACTAACACCCAAAAAAGAGGTCCTTTTCATTATAGGGGACTGGAATTCAAAAGTAGGAAGTCAAGAAACACCTGGAGTAACAGGCAAATTTGGCCTTGGAATACGGAATGAAGCAGGGCAAAGATAATAGAGTTTTGCCAAGAAAATGCACTGGTCATAGCAAACACCCTCTTCCAACAACAACAAGAGAAGACTCTACACATGGATATCACCAGATGGTCAACACCGAAATCAGATTGATTATATTCTTTGCAGCCAAAGATGGAGAAGCTCTATACAGTCAACAAAAACAAGACCGGGAGCTGACTGTGGCTCAGATCATGAACTCCTTATTACCAAATTCAGACTTAAATTGAAGAAAGTAGGGAAAACCACTAGACCATTCAGGTATGATCTAAATCAAATCCCTTATGATTATACAGTGGAAGTGAGAAATAGATTTAAGGGCCTAGCTCTGATAGATAGAGTACCTGATGAACTATGGAATGAGGTTCATGACATTGTGCAGGAGACAGGGATCAAGACCATCCCCATGGAAAAGAAATGCAAAAAAGCAAAATGGCTGTCTGGGGAGGCCTTACAAAGCTGTGAAAAGAAGAGAAACGAAACACAAAGAAGAAAAGGAAAGATAGAAGCATCTGAATGCAGAGTTCCAAAGAATAGCAAGAAGAGATAAGAAAGCCTTCTTCAGTGATCAATGCAAAGAAATAGAAGAAAACAACAGAATGGGAAAGACTAGAGATCTCTTCTAGAAAATTAGAGATACCAAGGGAACATTTCATGCAAAGATGGGCTCGATAAAGGACAGAAATGATATGGACCTCACAGAATCAGAAGATATTAAGAAGAGGTGGCAAGAATACACAGAAGAACTGTACAAAAAAGATCTTCATGACCCAGATAATCACGATGGTGTGATCACTCATCTAGAGCCAGACATCCTGGAATGTGAAGTCAAGTGGGCCTTAGAAAGCATCACTATGAACAAAGCTAGTGGAGGTGATGGAATTCCAGTTGAGATATTTCAAATCCTGGAAGATGATGCTGTGAACGTGCTGCACTCAATATGCCAGCAAATCTGGAAAACTCAGCAGTGGCCATAGGACTGGAAAAGGTCAGTTTTCATTCCAATCCCAAAGAAAGGCAATGCCAAAGAATGCTCGAACTACCGCACAATTGCACTCATCTCACACGCTAGTAAAGTCATGCTCAAAATTCTCCAAGCCAGCCTTCAGCAATATGTGAACCATGAAATTCCAGATGTTCACGCTGGTTTTAGAAAAGGCAGAGGAACCAGAGATCAAATTGCCAACATCCGCTGGATCATGGAAAAAGCAAGAGAGTTCCAGTAAAACATCTATTTCTGCTTTATTTACTATGCCAAAACCTTTGACTGTGTGGATCACAATAAGCTGTGGAAAATTCTGGAAGAGATGAGAGTACCAGACCACCTGACCTGCCTCTTGAGAAACCTATATGCAGGTCAGGAAGCAACAATTAGAACTGGACATGGAACAACAGACTGGTTCCAAATAGGAAAAGGAGTACGTCAAGGCTGTATATTGTCACCCTGCTTATTTAACTTATATGCAGAGTACATCATGAGAAACGCTGGACTAGAAGAAACACAATCTGGAATCAAGATTGCCGGGAGAAATATCAATAACCTCAGATATGCAGATGACACCACCCTTATGGCAGAAAGTGAAGAGGAACTCAAAAGCCTCTTGATGAAGGTGAAAGTGGAGAGTGAAAAAGTTGGCTTAAAGCTCAACATTCAGAAAACGAAGATCATGGCATCTGGTCCCATCACTTCATGGGAAATAGATGGGGAAACAGTGTCAGACTTTATTTTGGGGGGCTCCAAAATGACTGCAGATGGTGATTGCAGCCATGAAATTAAAAGACACTTACTCCTTGGAAGGAAAGTTATGACCAACCTAGATAGCATATTCAAAAGCAGAGACATTACTTTGCCAACAAAGGTCCGTCTAGTCAAGGCTATGGTTTTTCCTGTGGTCATGTATGGATGTGCGAGTTGGACTGTGAAGAAGGCTGAGCACCGAAGAATTGATGCTTTTGAACTGTGGTGTTGGAGAAGACTCTTGAGAGTCCCTTGGACTGCAAAGAGATCCAACCAGTCCACTGTGAAGATCAGCCCTAGGATTTCTTTGGAAGGACTGATGCTAAAGCTGAAACTCCAGTACTTTGGCCACCTCATGCAAAGAGTTGACTCATTGGAAAAGACTCTGATGTTGGGAGGGATTGGGGGCAGGAGGAGAAGGGGACGACAGAGGATGAGATGGCTGGATGGCATCACTGACTCGACGGACGTGAGTCTGAGTGAACTCCGGGAGTTCGTGATGGACAGGGAGGCCTGGAGTGCTGCAATTCATGGGGTCGCAAAGAGTCGGACACAACTGAGGGACTGAACTGAACTGAACTGTTGCTTTAAAGCCATTGTTCAAGGTTATTGTAAGGATTAAATGAGACAACATATGTAAAATAATTAGAAAAGTCTTGGGCCTATGATAGGTGCACAATCAACAGTAGCTGTTATTTTGTGTTATGGACAAGAGTTTTCTACCTTGATAGAGCATAGCTTGTCGTGTTCCCATTGTCCTCCCTAATCGTGGCTTCCGAACTAAATTTTGTGTTTAAAATGGCTTTCACCTCCATTTTCCCCATCAGATCCTCTCAAAGTTGCACTGTGACTGCAGGGATTTCTGGGGCATAAGGACTCAGTTTCTACTTCTTTCCTTCCCACCCCTGTGTGCTAAGTCACTCATCGTATCCGACTCTGCAATCCTATGGACTGTAGCCTTCCAGGCTCCTCTGTCATAGGATTTCCCAAGCAAAAACACTGGAGTGGGTTGTTATTTCTTTCTCCAGGGGATCTTCCCAACCCAGGGATCAAACCTGGGTCTCTTACATCCCCTGCATTGGCAGGCAAGTTCTTTACTACTGGCACCACCTCGGAAGCTCAGTTCATTTCTTTGTCCAGGACCCTTCTGTGTTACCCATGGCTCCTGCTTTCCAGCACCCACCCCCACTGTTGCCAACAGAGCCTTTCCTCTCTTCTGATTTTCTTCATGTTCTTGGCTGCTTTCTCTTGTTTCTTCTACATTTTTGTATCATGTACACAAAGCCTGACCTTTGCTGACAGTGATTTTCCTTCCTTGCCAGCATATTAGTTAGATCTGGCTCTTTTCTAGCCATGATTATTTGATTACTGCGTTCTTGGAACAATCCGTGCTGGTTATATATATAATATATATATATCAAATTTTTATATTTATTTCATATATATATATATATATATTTTTTTTTCCTCCTGGGAAATGCAAGAGCAGGAGAATTTGGCAGTGCTTCCTAATCTGGAACTATTACATGATGATGATGATAATGATAATAATAATAATCACCACCACATCACTATCAAAATGAACACAGTTAAATGAAACTAAGCATTTAAATGCTTACCAGTGCTAGATGTTGGTCAGAGTGATAAGTCATGTCTGACTCTCACAATCCCATAGCCCATTAGGCTCCTCTGTCCTTGGTATTTCCCAGGCAAGAATACTGGAGTGGGTTGCCATTTCCTTCTTCAGGGAATCTCCCGAATCCAAGGATCAAACCAGCATCTCCTGGCTTGCAGGTGGGTTCTTTACCACTGAGCCACCATAGAAGCCCATAAATGGATAATCTCAGTGAATTCTCACCATACTACAGTGGGTATGTGTATGCACTCAGTTGCTCAGTCGTGTCCAACTCTGCCAGGTTCCTCCATGGGATTCTCCAGGCAAGAATACTGCAGTGAGTTTCCATTTCCTCTTCCTGGGTATTTTCCTGACCCAAGGACTGAACCTGCATCTCCTGAATTGGCAGGCAGATTCTTTACCATTGAACCACCTGGGAAGCCCACTACTGTGGGAACAGACAATATTCAAGACAAAGAAATGGAGACATGAAGTTGAACCCCATGCTGAAGTCCCACCAATAGCAAGGGCAGGGTGTTCAACAGGCAGCTTGACTCCAGTACCTACACTGTTTGCCAGAAAGCAAGATTATATCTTTAGTCCAACCTTCTAAATCTGACAGAACCAAAGAGGTGATCATCATAAATTCTCCTGAAGTTAATCAGCACAACACCCTAAAGCATATATCCCACCACTGAGTTAGTTCGAGTCATCTTGGTTACTAAAGTACTTCTTCTAATATTGTGAAATCCTAATATAAAATCTTAGCAACTAAATCTCTGAATAACTCATCATATTTTATATTTTAAAGGTCAAAAGATCTTGGAGAAAAAGCTAAGTAAAATATCAATACTCCCAAATCACTAAAATATGTATACTGTCATCCAGGATTCTAAGAATTTTCAACAGCTATAAGAGTGATATGAACAAAAATCACTGTTATCCATTAAGGATAATAGAATTTAGAGAATTTTAAAAATAATTTTATACATTATAGAAAGTTTTATATTGAAAAACAGTATTGAACGACAAAGGTCAACAGATTCCCATGACTGGACATATAATATCATTTCATCCATTTCATTTTTTTTTTACAATGCACTTAATGTTTAAGAAATTCATATTAATCAGAGTTTAGTTATTTATCCATATGTGACTATAAGTAATCTACAGAATATCATGTATCATTATCCATCATCATTTTGGCAAGTTTCAAGTTAACAACATGGTATTCTCTGGCTTGATGTGTGAAAATCATATTTTCAGATTACTCTAAAAATGAGCAAAGTGCCATTATACAAACATTCATATGAAATAAAATTTTAGTGAATATGGGTTCTAAAATCCCACTGGAAAGACCATTCAACCAGAGTATGCCTAAAAACACAAAAAGTTTTAATGCAACATCCCAGATGCAATGAAATCTATGACTAGAGAGCAATGCTACATTTAGTTCTACAAATGTCCTTATTTCTGCTTTAAAATGAAGACTCTTTTCCTCCTCCAAGTTAACTTTCTTTTCTTCTTCATTTCCATTCTTCTTTATACTCTTAAGCTATACTTACATCTGATAGCTAGCTAGTTCTCTTAAGAATTTTCTGCCACATAAGCTTTTGATCTGAGAGAAAAGGAGGGAGGGGACATATATATACACATACCTGTGGCTAATTCATATTGATGTATGGCAGAAACCATCACAATATTGTAAAATAACTATCCTCTAATTTTAAAAGATCTTTAATTTCTTCAATATGGCCAGTTGATAATACAGTTATTAAAGTAAACTTGAATAAATGAAAAATTATGAACTGTATCTCCAATATTAGGACATATGCCAAAACTAGAAAGCAAAAGATTACAACTGCCTTAAAAAAGAACTCTCAAGTGCCACCCTTCTTGAATTCCCCAAGATACAACCCTGTTTTTACTTCTAATCCTTCTCAGACTGACAACTTAGCAAAATATAATAGTTACATATGACTAAAAGAATGAGGTGAAAAAAGAAAAGACACAGAGTCCATGTCTGATTTCTTAATATTAGTGTTTCATTTCACCAACATAATAAGTTTACTATGACATACCATAAACATTTCTAAACACTTACTCGCAATTTCTATACTCAACGCATTGTGGATAGTAGCCAAGGGGCTGGCTGCACGTGGGCTCAAGCCCAGGAATCACACATGTAGGTAACCTCTCTTCTCTGGAGGGCACTTCCTCTATTTCATTTGGACTCTTAGGATCCACTTCTCCTTTAAGAAACCTGTATGCCCAGGGTAGAATGGGACTCACCACAGCACCCAACTTTTTCCCCTAACTTTCCCAAGACTCCACAATTGCATAGTTCCTTTATCTGTTTGTCTACTTTCTCTCTACTTCACACAAATGAACTTTACAGACTTTACTCACCTTATGAACCATTTCACTATTAAAGCCTAAGATGGTTCAATCCTTCAATGAAGTCTCATCACTTCCTGTTCTTTTTATCCCTTTACTCAACTGACATTTAGCATGTACATAACCATAGTTCTTTTCCCAAGGCAGCTTTCAAGTTTTGGAATCAGGCACAAAAGTAATATCCTTCTAACAATAAACATCATCCATTGTAAGACAGTTTTAACTTTGTAGCCATCAAGTATTTCAAAACTTTATAATTCAGCCCTTTTTATACCAAAGGCAAAACAAATATGAAAGGATTAATGGATCTGGTCCCATAAAATTTTACCTTCCCCATGCAGGGAAAAAAGCTCTTTAAAATGATAAACTAGAAATGTATCTATAAAACATTATACATAATGTTTTATAGAAAACATTATAAAATATAAAAAATGTTTTATAGAAAAATATCTATAAAGCATTACCAAAGTTTAAGAAGTGTAGTATAAGAAATAATAAGAAAAGATGAACATCACCATGTTAGAAAAGAAAAAATGGTTTATCAGCTCAATTTTCTAAAAATGCACATGAAAATAATAAAATCTCAGACCTTCCAAAATGACAAATTTTTAAAAGTTAAATATTTAATGTGTTCACTCTAATTCACAGCCCTTCTTTGTGTAAAAACATTACAAATCCTTAAAAGAGTTTAAAACAGTTTACCTACCCACACTTAAATTTACTCAAAGGGAATAATTAAGGATGCACGTAAGACATTCGTAGAATCACTCTAGATGTCTGATAATGGATTAAATAAGATATATCTATGAAACCATACAGCCATTAAAATAATGCTACAGAATTTATTGATATGAAAAGATGTTTATATCTGTTATTAAAAAGAGCAGGTTGCTAAGTGTCTTCAAACAGATGAATGGATAAAGATGTGGTGTGTATGTACATGTATACGCACACACAGTGGAATACTACTCAGCCATAAAAAAGAATGAAATTTTGCTACTTGTAGCAACATGGATGGACTTGAAGGGCATTATGACAAGTGAAATAAGTCAGACAGAGGAGGACAAATACTGTATGATATCAATTATGTGCTAAGCCACCTCAATATCAATTACATGTGGACTCTAATAAATAAAACTAGTGAATATAACAAAAAAGAAACAGACTCACAGACATAGAGAACAAACTAGTGCTTACCAGTGGGGAGAGGAAAGCGGGCCTACCCTACCTTGTCCGCTCCCCTTTTTCTCTCCCCACTGGTAACCACTAGTTTGTTCTCTTTATCTGTGACAGAGGAGCCTGGCAGGCTACAGTCCATAGGGTCACAGACAGTCGGACTCAACAGAAGCAACTTAGCACACACACACGCACATGTATGTACACAGAGTACATGTACAACACAGGGAATACAGCCAGCATTTTGTAGCAACTATAAATGAAATATAACCTTTAAAAAGGTTAATCACTATGTTGTACACCTATAATGTATGTAATATTATATATCAACTACGCTTCAATAAAGAAAAGCAAATAACATTTTAAAACATAGATATTTAATTCTACTATAGTGTGAATTATAGTAGAATTCGCTCAATCGCTCAGTCATGTCTGGCTCTTTGCAACCCCATGGACTGTAGCCCACTAGTCTCCTCTGTTCAAGGGACTTCCCAGGCAAGAATCCTGGAGTAAGTTGCTATTTTCTCCTCCAGGGAATCTTCCTGACCCAGTGATTGAACTTGTATCTCCAGCACTGGCAGACAGATTCTTCACCACTGTGCCACCTGGGAAGCAATTTGACTATAGTTTGGCACTATTGAAAGGATATGATTTATTGTGTGTGTGTGTGTGTGTGTGTGTGTGTGTATATATATTAGAATGTTTAAATTATGCAAGAACAGATTTCAAGTACTTTACAGACACATTTGCATGACAATAATCTGCCAATTACAGTAATGCCTACTCTTGAACGAGTTTGACAATACAAACTTTCAGCTGTCATCCTTATGATATGACATGTACTTAACATTATGTTTTGTCTACAGTTTCAAACTCAGAACCCAGGAATGGGTCCTTGGAAGCAAAATCTTGAAGATGCATTGAGTGGCTGTCAATTTGATCTCCTGGTCTTTGACAGATCATTTAGCCAACACGTATCACGGTTCCATTTCCATAAATGTGATAATGAAGAAAACACAGCCCCTTGAAAAAAGCTGAATGGCCACAAGTGTCAGTTTTTAGGACAGTCCACATTAGGATATTACATCATTGACTCCTACTTTTTTCCATTCCTTTTTTCACTGATAGAAGCAAGGGCAGAAAACGTCAACATCACAAAAAATTTTAGAGCTTTTTGAAAAAGAATGTTAGTGATCATCCTGTCTAAGCCCTGGATGTTAATAACAAATAAGGAAATTTAGGCTCGGAGAATAGGGTGTGTAAAGAGCCAAATGAGAACCAGGCATCTTGCCTCCAAGCCCAGTCCACTTACCATCATCCACAACTTATACAGAATAGCAGGGTCCACTTTAGAATCTAATTATCCTGTAGGGTTAATGAAAGGAGCAATGTCAGTATGTATACAGACCTTGCATCTGGTAGCTGTACGGTGCCTGTCCAGGTTGAGGAGTCCCAAAGCTTGTGCCATAGCTGAGAAATCCTGTCTGCCCAGGTGACTGAGATTGTGACAATCCGCCTTCAGTCTTGATGCCTGCCCACAATGCACCTAAATCAGTTAGTGATAGCTTATCTATCTGTTCATTTCCAACAGCTGGTGAGTATACAAAAACACTCCCACAGCTATCCAGTCACAAACTTTTCCCAGTATTATCTCAATAGCCAAGGCCAAACATGCTTAGAGTGAAATACCCTTAACTCTACCTTCAATTAAAAAAACAAAAAAACAGGATTATGAAAGATTTGAATGCCTGTCTCCACTGTTCTTTTTTTTTGTTTTCCTGAATTCTATTTTTTATAAAATTTAACTCCAGTGATTAGTTGTTACAAAATTTAGCTTCTGTAATTAATTGTGCTGTTTTACAAGAGTTTAAGATCACCTTTATAGTTCAGAAATAGTCATAATTAAAGTGAACTATATTTTTCTAAACACTGTTACATTAATGTCAAAATCAAAACATTTTTTCCTAAAAAGTGATTAAAAGTCTCTAACCTCATAGCATTTAAAAAGTTTTTTCTTTACTCTTTCTACCACAATGCTGATTTTAGTACATAATTTATTTTGAGGTCAGAGGTAGCAATACTGGACACAGAATTAAGCAACACAGGAGGAAATCTTTTCCCAGGTATCCACAAAGTAAACACAAGGAAGGCAGAATAGTAAAAAATTCAGTCCTACAGAACAGCATGAAGGAAACCAATGGTTCCCTTTTTGCCCCTTGCAGTTTCAAGTATTTATTCAAATATAATTTTTAAGTGTAACCTAAAGTACACCTTTTTATGTATTTTTAAAAGTATGCTTTTTAAAAATCACATAATATAAAAATAAAGTATTTGTGCCCCCAAATACATCCCAAAGTACCAGGCTGACATCCTAATTTCAGGACTTGGGTTTGGCAGTATCGTTGCACAAGGCTCAGCCTTGGATCATAATTAAAGACAGTCATGAAAGTTAACAACTGTCTTTAATTCCCACAGAGGGAGGGGAGTAAAATGTCTGCCAAGGGAATTCACATTTTGGAATAATTTTACTTTGCACTTAAGATAAATAATATCTTTGGGATCTAGAATACACAGTAGTCTCACTGTTTATTTCCATTTTAGGGGAATTTCATCAGTAGAATGAATTTAGGTAACTTTCCTAAGGCAGTGGAAGAATCTGACTCTTGGCTGAGAGAGCTTACTCTAATTTCTAAAGTATCTCTAAACAACCTCATAATGGCCTTGCATCGCAGTCTTAACACAACCTTAGCATTTAAAAAAATGTCACTTTCCCTGCAAAGGCAATCCCAAACCAATGAATAAGCCACACTTATAAATGGTCCCTGGAAAAACAGCTGCCCAATACAGGTGGTTTGATGGCTCCAGAAACTCACTGCCTTTTCATAGGGTCACAATAGGGATTTTCTCCTTCTCTCTCTCTCTGATGCTATACTGTTGTACATTCAGTCTTCACCTGTGCCAGCTCTGTTTTCAGCCTGGAGGCTCAGAATGGGAATCTTTGTGGTAAGAACAGGTAAAGAAAAGCAGGAAGAGGTAGAAAATGCCCATAGCCACACCCATCTCCATGGCTTCTAGCCAGGAGCTGGCAAACTCATCCCACTGGTTGACTCCATGCAGATCCAGTGAAGAATGGCATGACCCCTTCTTCCCCATGGACCCACTGCCCTTACTGGGAAAACATTTGCCTATCTTTTCTCACTGGGTCTAATTAAAAAGTCAGGGGACACACGTCCCCAGAGGTAGTCAGAATTCTAAGACCATCAGAATCTTAACTATCAGTTTAGGGTTAAAACCCATAAATTTAAATTATGTGCTTTTCTTCCCAGAGCAAACAATGAAAAGAAAGCTGCCATATTTTTCCATGCACTGGCCCAAGAAAAATAGAATGGCAGGCCAGAAGCACTAGGGCATCTCCTTGCCCTCAAGGCACAAAAAGAGAAGAAGGAGGGTGGATCAGGAAAGTGCTCAGGACTGAGAATTATTTATTCCCAGATTCATAAGCACGGAAGGCTCTGGGATCAAGTCCTTCACACTAAGCCTTACTCTCACCACTTTCCCAATCCCCTCCTACCATATGAAAATCCCCATTCTCACTTTACTAGCTGGGAGTATAACCTTAGAACGTCTGCTCATCTCACCCTACTGGACGAACTGTTTCAAACAACAGAGATATCTGTTGATGGTTTAAAACTAGAGGAGTCCTTACCCAGAAATCGGCAAAGGGCCCAACCATGACTGAATGGGGAGGAGCAAAACAAAAAAACCAAGAGAGTTGTGTGAGTAGCAGCCAAAGCAGTACCAGGAAAGGTACCTTCTCCTGGCAGCATTAATACATCTATATACTTGAATATTGTTTGCCCTAGAATATACATTTATATTTCAAATCATCAGCTTGCAAATAAATTTTGAGAATATAAATTGGGGGACTGCCTTAATTCACATTATAGAATTTGAAGTCACACAATTCAAATCATGGAACCTTTTTCCTCTTTCAGCACAAGAACAGTTTAAAAGTAAATTACAGATAATTTGATCTATATTTAACATCATTTTGAGAAACTCAGCAAAGTCATGGAAATGAAAGATAATTCTAGGAAGTCCATTTGATGGCTGTTTTTAAGTCTAGTTGAAAAACACTTCACTGGATCACATTCAGTTGTGATCTTTTTAAAATAAAACTATAAAAGCTGAAGTAATACATAATTTAGATTTTCATTTCTGTAAAATGTGTATATGGGAAATTTGCCTGGGGTAAAGACAAGACAAAAAAACTAAAGATAAGTTACCTTCTAATGATCAATGAAATACCTGAAGAAGAACATTATTTGTTTCAACATACTGAAAAGATTATGAAACAACAATAGCAGCAGAAGGAAAATTAGAATATTGATCACAAAATAATCCACTAGTTTTTTCTTTCAGTCATTGCTTCCAAAATTTCATGTATTTTTTTTTCTGGATCACCAGGTTTTATTTATTTTGTAATAAAATGCCAATAATTCGTATTTTTATATTCCAACAAGTTGCAATTTGTTTAAGATTACAGCTACCATTCCATGGAAAAGAAGGTATTTTTGGAATCCTAAGATTTTTAAGAATTAAACTCTGAAGTTTGGCTGGCTTTATTTTTAATTTACAGGTATTGACCCTGTTAACAATTGAGTTAAATTACACCAAGATAAAAATAATCTCCAGGTGAGAGGGAACAAATAAGGATGTGAGCTTTCAATGTTTTCCTGATTGGGCTCTTTCAAGTACAGCCCAAGCCATGATACAGATCACTTTTCCTAGTGGTTGATAACGCTGACATATGAGACGACTACTCCCATCAAGTTTAGAGCCAGGGTTTGTTGAATGTGGCTTGTACTTCTCTAATCATAGCTCAGCACCTGATAAATAGGAAATGAATCTTCACCCCCAAAAGACTTCATTCACAGAAGTTTTATCAGAAATATGCACCAGAATACTTTGGATTCCCAAACCAAGTGTTCAAATGGCAAATTAAGAACCGAGATATAAATGGGGGAAAAAAAACAAAGAGCAAGAAAGCATATGAACCATGCTATCCATCTGCCACTTCTGACCTCAAGATAAGCAGCCACCCCTTCTTACAATGTTCATTAGAAACAATCATATTAAGAATTCAGACACAAAAGGTGACAGCCCTTTCTCAAGTGTCCAAGAGCCCCATCTCTATATACCACTCCCGTGACACTTTCACATGCACGGGTGTGCCCACTAGGCAACACCACTGTAAAGCAACGGGATTACTCACCATAGGAGGAGATTCCATAGGGCTGTCCCGGCTGTGGGTACGTGGCGTAGGCTGTAGCTTGTTGCATTCCTGTAGTAAACTGTGTTTGCCCATATGCAGCCATAGTTTGTGAGGAAGGGGTAGGAAGAATATGTGGGTATGGTCTGCTATTTGTCAGAAATGACAGAAAATAGAAAGCCCATGCATTAGATGGAAACATGCAAGGTAACTGATTAACAACCAAATCACAAATTCTAGTTAAAGATTGTTTCTTCATGTGTAATCTTCAACTATCATAGACAAAGTACTGAAATATTTCAGTGTCCCTCCTAGGTGATGCTCCAAATAAATTTACATAAGTACACTTAAGTCTCTATGAAACACACTTTAGTTTAACTTAAGATGTAACATGTGGGCACCAGACCTGACTTGAAATAAGGTAAAAGACTACTCAGAAAAGTTATTTATTGATTAAGAGAAAATACATCTTACTTGGAAGGATAAATCTGTGGTGGGGAGAACTGATGAGTTGGTCTTGGGCTGAAGCTGCTGCTCCCAATGGCTGGAAAAGAAAAATAATGCACAATCATGAAAGAAAAACACAAAATATGTGTTTGATAACATTGATATAGTTTCAGCTCTGGGTAGACCACATGACATCACAGACCTTTCTGACCTGCAGAAATAGCAGTTTCCTAAGTCGACATAATAGAAGGTTAGACTATACTAAGGAACCTACAGACACTGATTAAGTGATTCTGATTCGACATCAACTCTTAGAAAATACACTCACAATCTTCTTAAATACCAGTCAGTGATGACTTTTACAGTGGCAATACTTTAAGAGCACAGGGAGTCCTTACTGTTCAGAACAATGCACTGAAAGGCGGGGGATGAACAGGGCTAGGCAGGACCGGAAAGTCCTCTGGTCTATTGTTTGGACTTAACGGGAAACACATCCCTGAGACCATGGTACCAAGAAACACAGTCTAGTCTCTCAAGGGAGTAGAAATAGGACAGATTCTCATTTTCCTGCACTGATTCAGCAATTTTTTAAAATAAAAATGCATTCCTATATGAAATTTCTCAAGTTGCAAACGCAGCCTGTTATGTTCTTGCTTGGAGGTGGATGTTCCTGTGCCTTTCAGAGATATGTGCTCCACTTCAGTTTCCAAGTCACAAAGTTGTGTTTTGTTTTTAAAGAGTATTTAAGCATTCAAGCAGAATTTCATTTCTTTTTAATCACACAGATTTGACTCAGTAAGTCTCAGAAATGCACTAAACTCTCTTAGCAAATATTCTACACTCATTCTGAACTAAAGAAGCAAAAAGACATACTTTTTGCTAACACAAGACCTTAAAATGTTAATTCTTGGTTTCTATTTATGTACATAACTATCTACATGCATTTACCTATACACTCATTTACATACACACATTTACATGTATGTACATGTTTATATACGTATTGCCCCCTTTACCCTCAAATTCTTCCTGTTCTTTTCCTGGCTAAGGTGCATATATGCTTTGGGTACAATTATTATACGATGTAATATGTTTGTTTTCTTTTTCTACTAATAATCACTGCAGAGGCTCTTATTTATTATATTCTACATTAAGACTCTTTGTAAACTTCCACACACCCCAAGTTTTATATATTTTCACAACATCACATCAATACAGTTATGCTTTTCAAAATGTAATTTTCTAGCTTGTGTTCGGGAGAATAGTGGTGGATTTGCATTAGAATCTCAAAATCTATGAGTAATCCTTTCCTGGTAAAAGACTGGCCTAATCCAGTGACGAGAATAGCCGGAGGTCAGTCTTACTCTTCCGAGTTGCTAGATTTCAACCCTCTGGCTGTTGGCAAGAGACGGAGGCCATATGAACGAGAGAGAGCCGGCTAGCCCAGCTGGTGTCCCCTCCCTCGTCTCTTGGCACATGTTGGGTTACCACTCTGTTCCAGGCATTGAGCTCCATGCTGCAGACACAAACATGCAAAGACAAGTCCTGGGTGTCACACGTGGGGAGGCCAACACAAATAGCCATGGGAGGACAAGTTTAATATTGCAATTTATAGAAGGGAGAGGTTAGTGAAAGAATGCTTGGACCACAAGTGCTGCCACTGCCTGGGTCACCTGTGACTACAGTCTTTCTACTCCCCTCTTCTAGGCCTGGAAAGAGACCAAGGGCAAAGTAGATTTACCCAGTGAGTTGCTGGAGGGGCATTATTATACAGGGTAAGGTAGGTTTGGAAAGGCTTTGATTTAGATTATATGCATCCTCTGTGTGTGTACAAATGAGGAGAGATTTAGGAGGCTATGGAGTGTGGTAACACAAGCACAGGTTCTGGAATCAGAATTTAATTTCAGCTCAGATTCAATATCCGACTCTTCTGTGTGGTCTTAGTCAAGTTGTTTGTTCCCTCTAAGCCTCAACAGGACTTCACAGGCGACTCAGTGGTAAGGAATCTCTCTCCCAAAGCAGAAGACTTGGGTTCGATTCCTGGGTTGGGAAGATCCCCTAGAGGAGGGCATGGCAACCCACTCCAGTATCCTTGCCTGGAGAATCCCATGCATGAGGAGCCTGGCGGGCTACAGTCCATGGGGTCGAGAAAGAGTCAGATACAACTTAGCAACTAAACAACAACAAACAAAGCCTTGACACGTTTTCCTGTAAAATGATGGCAATAATACTACCCACACCAATAGGCTGGCTATGAGGACTAAATGAAATAATGACAAAAAGTGAATAATACAAAGCTTGTGTAAGAAATGCTTACCATCTCAGATTCCTAAATTCCCACTCTCTTTGCCCTATATCTGTCCCTCCTTTTGTATTTTTAAGTCCACTCAAAGGACAGCATCACCATCTACAATATTCAGTAAAATGCTTAAAAACAGGATTCTTTGTCCCCATTTTATATATGGGGCTAGAAATTAAATAACACATCCAAATAAGAAGGTTGGTATTTGAACTCATATATGCCCATTCTTTCCACCCAAACATGCAATGTCCTCAACCCCTTCTTAGAAATCAGAAACCTCAGAATCATCCTAGCTCCCTCCCCACATTATATAACTCTCAAGTCAACCACCCCAATCTAGAAGAGACTGCTGAGCTGTTCTGCATTCTCCATTCCTACCCTCCAGTCCTGGGGTGGGCTCTCAGTAAGTCTCCCCTGGCCTGGATCAATAGCCACTGAGCTGCTCTCCCGTATTCTACCCCCACCCTTTAACTCACTACCGCCACCGTATTGATCTTCCCCACATGGCAACTTCATGTCCATTCTCCAGCTTACAATGTCTCAACTCCACTTACATTATCCATAGAAAAGAAAAAAAAGATCCTTGGTGGAATGTATCAAGATATTGAAGCATCCACCCACCCGTGGGTTTAGAGTTACACAGCATCCCTGGACTTGAGAACTGCCCGTGCATGCCATGTATTTTCCCATCTGCCTCGGTGTTCTTCATGTCAGACCCTACTGCCTCTTCTTTCCTCTGCCTGTCAAACACTTACTCCTCTACTGGGACTAAAACATCATTTTCTCTTTAGGACAATGTCTTCCTCCCCTGTACTTTTTAGAATGTTGTCAACACTGGCAATGTGACGCTTACCACACTAACAAACACTGGCATGATGGTTAGTGTATGTCATGTATAGATGTTAGTTTCCTCTGCTAACCACGAGCTTCTGGGGTCAAGGACCTCCTATTCTCCTTTGTTTCCTGGACCTGATAGGGCCCAGCATGTGGTAGTAGTAGTAGTAGGGGTGTGTGCAGCATGTGGTAATAGTGTGTGTGTGTGTGTGTGTGTGTATGTGTGTGTGTGTGTGTGTGTGTGTG
Source organism: Bubalus kerabau (assembly GCF_029407905.1). Lineage (NCBI taxonomy): Eukaryota > Metazoa > Chordata > Mammalia > Artiodactyla > Bovidae > Bubalus > Bubalus kerabau. The sequence continues at coordinate 37,080,849 of NC_073637.1, forward strand.
TTAGTCGCTCAGTCGTTCAGACTCTTTGCGACCCCATGGGACTGTACCCCACCAGTCTCCTCTGTCCTGGTTTCTCCAGCAAGATTACTGGAGTGGGTAACCATTCCCTTCTCCAGGAGTTCTTCTCAACCCAGGGATCAAACCTGGGTCTATTGCATGCGGGTAGATTCTTTACCATCTGAGCCACCAGGGAAGCCCTCAGCATGTGGTTAAGTTATAAATAAACAATGTGTGTTTAATAAGACTGTGAAGTTTAGGTCAAAGGCAAAGTAGAATTTTTAAAATCATAATGACATGAAACTTGTTATTTTAAGTTATTTACAGACATAACATATGATATAAATGGGAATCAGTTTTTCTTATTAAATAGATGCAAATAAGAACCTATAATGCTGCCCAAGTGTCCTGCTATTTCTCTGTGTGCACTTAAAACTATTGACCATGTAATGCCATATAAACAGCCACATCCTTGGGGCTTTCTCATTCAAACCCCTATGATCTCTATGTAGCCTAAGGTCAAGAATCTTCTGCCTTCTACCTACAGTACTTTTTCTTTTAGTTGCCTAAAACACTTTTAACTTTTTTAAAAATAATAGTCAAAGAATTCAGGTTAATTGCAATTTCTTGAGACCAGAATAGCCTAAGGCAAAAAGAATGCTCCCAGGCCATTTATCAAGATAAGTAAAATGGCCCTCACACCATAGGTAAACTCCACAGGATGCAGGCCAGAGCCCTGGGACAGAGGGACAATGGCTCCTTCTCTGTTTTAGCACATTAGTTTCCTATCACTTCACACTTTCTCCTACCTCTCATGTGTAAATTAAAGAAGCTCTCCAAATACTACGGCAGGAAGGGAGAGGAGAAGGACCTGAGGCAAGCAAAATCCACAAACTGGAGAATCCTTTGACAAGGTTGATAGAAATCTCAAAATTAGCAAGTCCTCAGTTCACCTCCCCTGGGCTCCCTCTGGTTCATTCAAAATCATTCAGCTGGACAATCAGCTCAAACACCTAAAAGCAAGTTCTGATTCTCCTCTTTCCCTCATATCCTTTTATCTTAAGTCCAGCCAGCTCTCCCTCCAAAATATAAGCTAAAAGTGACAACTTATTTTCTCTCATCTGCCACTCTATTCTAATCACCAATGTTGGCTGTGACCAGCGGAGAGGACAGCCAGGAACCACCCCTTCCCTCCTTTTCCCTCCACTCCTCTCCCCTAATAGGATCCTGGCACAATATATTCTGCCTTGGTGACTCCTCCAGGAGGCATGTGAGCTAACATGTTCTTCCAACATCATCTCCTGAACTAGGAAACACCAGTCTCCCTGTTTCTCCTTACCTTCTCCTCACTCTTCTCCTAAAGAGAATGTTCTATATGACAAACAGTGACCTCTTAAAAACATTAATTAGCTCATCATGTCACAACCCCCACTTGCCCTCAACTCCAAGCCCTGTTATCCTCCCATTTCACTTTGATTAACTCAAACTTATTCCCTCACTTCCCTAAGAGCTCTGCTCTGACACCCTCTCCTCAGAGGAAGCCTCCCTCTAGAAGAGACCCCTACCCCCACTCTTCACTATAGACTTTGATCTGCTTTTGTTTTCTTCAGAGTACTTTTTGCTGCCTATTTATTTACGCTGCTACTTATCTACTGATCATCTGTCTCTCCCACAAGAATGAAAGCTCCATGAAAATAGAGACCAGCTTACTTTTTCACCACTATGTTGGCCCACAGCCTACCACACTGCCTGGCACATAGTAGGTGCTCAATACATAATTGTTGAATGAATGAATCAGATCCCCAAAGGTAGATCTTTCTGTGAACAATTACAAAGAAATCATACTTTGTCACACAAGATGTGTTTTCTCCTCCAGAAATTTCCAATTTTTAAATACGTCAGACATCAACTTTATATGATCAATATCAACTGGCATGATGAAAACAAATGAATAACAAATTTGGGCTTTGTGGAAGTGGAAGCAGCAGCAGGTAAAGATTATTTTGCAATCCCTCCAAGCACATTATTTTCAACCGCAATTGTTCTCAACATTTAAATCATTAAAGTATTGCTTTTCATTGGTCATTTTCATGACTGTATTTTAAAAACATAATAAACATTTAAATCATCAAAGTATTGCTTTTCATTGATTATTCTCATCACTGTATTTTAAAAACATAATAAACAACCTTGCATTTTTCAATTCAGCCACATGCATTGGAAAATCAACCTCTCTCCTCTCAGTCTCCCCACACCAGGATACCTGGAGATTTCCCTGGAAAAGAATGACCCTCACTGCCTCCTTAAAGATTTAAGATGCTAGAGCTCACTGAAGGACACAGGTGGAAATAACTGTTACCAATGTCAGGGTGACTCTTCATTATTTTTGACATCCATTTCCTTAAGATACCCTGAATATTTGAGATGTGAATTTTTAAGCTATCATGGAGAAGGAAGGAGGCATAGTGACCACAGAGATAAAGACCATCTTGGAGTTAATGCTTGGAGATTCCTTTCTCCAGCCTCCTCTTCCCTTAGAAACCCTAAGTCCTATTCATAGTCACTCTAGCATGCCATGGTTTTTGCATCTTTACTCATGAAAGAGAGGGAAGGAGAGAGTAGGGGAAGGAGGATAGGAGGAGGAGGAAGAGAGAGGGGAAGAGAAAAACTAAAAGACAATAGAAAATGAAGGTCCATCCCCATGTTGTTCTATATCTGCTATGCTTTGACCCAATTCCCCAGCTCACGTGATCCTTTCCTCTGTGTCCAACAATCAATCTATGGCAAACAAGATCCTCCATAGCTTCAGTCTCTTCACCAAACAATCTCTCCACCTTCCACTAAGCCCGCCTTCAAGGCTCTAACTTTTTTTGCATATCTTTTCCCAGTAGAGAAAAAATATCCTTTTTTGCATATCCTTCTCCCAAATTCCAGAATCATAAAGACCTGAAAATACATCCTCCTTGTTTCTCACAAACCATTGTTTTTCTGCTGTCCCAGGCAATCCTCCCTTCTCTGAAGTTCATGACAACTCTTTAACACTTCCATGAATGACCCATCACCTAAGAACTGCCTCAAGTTTATTAAAAACTAGTATCTGACTGCATCCTGACATATCCCAACATTATCTTGGGTCATGCATCCAGTGCTTTCTCATTCAGTCTTGGCCTCAACTCTGGTCAACCATCAGGCTCAAGACCACATCATGGACTTCCTTCTCCATTCCAGTCGTAAACCACAACAGCACCAACTGATTCATTTGTTTATTTACAAACATGTACTGACCACTGCCCATGGACTCCAATCCATGATGGCCACTGGGATGGTAAGTGTGAACAAGACAAAAGAATCTCTACTCTCACAGGGCCATGGTTTAGTGGAGGAAGTGAAGTAAGTGAAAGCTGATCAGTCATGTCCAACTCTTTGTGACCCCATGGGCTGTATAATTCATGGAATTCTCCAGCCCAGAATACTGGAGTGGGTAGCCATTCCCTTCTCCAGGGGATCTTCCCAACCAACCCAGGGACTGAACCCAGCTCTCCCACATTGCAGGCCGCTTCTTTGCCATCTGAGCCACCAGGGAAGCCTGGTGGAGGAAAGATAATGCAAAATAATTTTTAAAGGGCTGATAAAGGCTGAGGAAGGGAAGTACAAAGAACCAACTCCAGAAGCGTGAGGTGGGAACCTGAGTTTTGAGATTAAAGAAGAAACATCCTCTTTTCACGGAATTTTCATTCCTTATTCCCATCTTTTCTGTTCTCCAAGCCATCAAGAGAGGCAGGACCCCTGACATGTTATATTCTCTCAATTTATTACCTCCTTCCTTCACTCTTTTCTACCTATTTTAGGTAGGCAAACAGTTATTTGAAACTAGTCTTTCACTGATGTCCTCAGTTCTCTTCTCATATTGAGTCACTTCAGAAAAAAAAGTAGAAGCCATCATTCATTCATGTATTCAAATTTTATCTAGTAATATCTGAGTGCCTGTGTTGTTAAAGTGTTAGTCACTCAGTCATGTTGACACTTTTGTGACCCCATGATCTGTAGACCACTAGCGAAATCCATGGGATTTCCCAGGCAAGAATATTGGAGTGGGTTGCCATTCCCTTCCCCAGGGCATCTTCCTGACCCAGGGATCGAATTCAGGTCTCCTTCACTGCAAGAAGATTCTTTACTGTCTGACTACCTAACAAATGCCAGGTACTTTTTCAGGTGTCAGGGATACAAATGAATAAAAGAAGACTGAATCCCTGCCATCTCAAGCTTACATTCTGACGGGATTGAGACCAACAATAAACCTAATACACAACTGAATGCTATCGTTTGTCAACGGTTCTGTGTGTCATTTGGTGGACAGGAGATTCAGCATTTAGCGAGATTAGAAGTCTAGAGTGAGAGTTCTGTAACACTGAGTAGGGGGGTCAGAGTGGGTATCATCAAAAAGGTGGGATGTGAAGGTCAGGCAGGGATGGAGTCAGGCAGGTACCTAAGGAGGTACTTGGCAGCGGACTGCCATTGCAGAAACCCTGAGTAGAGGAAGAGCAGGAGGCAAGGGAGGCAGGCAATAGGATCTGCTGGGCTTGCAAGCTCATTGTAAGGATTCATCTTTCATTCAAAGATGAATGGGAGCTGCTGGAGGGTTTGAACAGAGGAATCAGGCAGGAATTCCCTCACTATCTTGCCGCCTCCTCTTCCTCTTCAAACTCATCTGCATTATTTCCCATTCATCTTTCCTGAGGTTTCTGTGGAAAAGCTATTCTTTTTCTAGGCTGACTCACTCCTGTTTTGAATGTAAGCCATTGCTTTCTCATCAGGATTGCCTCTACCTTTCACCCCTGCCTCTATCAAGTTCATACTGGCATCCCAGACCACCCCGACCTTCTAAATGTCATCATCAACCCTTCAACCCTCTTTCTAATGGACCCTCATCTCTTCTTTTGCTACCTATGGACGTGAAAGACATTTTTCTCTTCCCTGTCTCCACTTTCTCATTCATTAAGTCATTTATTCATTCAGTAAACTTTATGAGAACAAACTACCTGCAAGGAACTATGCTGAAGACACAGAGGCAGGGCACATGGGCCAGTGGGCACAAGGGGAAATGAAGCTCGCTTGTCCACTTTGTCCACGAAAACTGCTAAATCCATCCACTCTTCTCATTTTTTAACTTTCCTATTTTGAAATCATTTGACAATTGCAGAAAAGTTGCAAGAATAGTAGAAAAACCTCCCAGATATCTTTCACCCAAACTTCCCAAATGGTAACATTTTCTGAGATTAGCTTTTATTCTCTCTCTCTCTCTCTATATATATATATATGTGTGTGTGTGTGTGTGTGTGTGTGTGCATGTATGCACCTGTATAGCTCACATTTTTTGGAGCTGTGGATATGATACCTCTTTACACATAAATATTTAGTGCATATTTCTCAAAAACAAATTTCTTCACCACACGACTGTGATAAAAATCAGGAAAAACACTGATGCAATGCAATACCATTATTCATAGATACTTTGGGATTCATAAATACTTTGGGATTATTCATATATAAACTTTGAGAAAACGTGGTAATCATGTCTTTGCAGTATGTGATTCTTGTACTTTAAAATGATGCCTTTTTAAAAGTATGACTTTTATACATATGCTGTGCAAAAAAATCATGAAAAAGGCAGAATGAATAAAATTTCTTGTTCATCAGCAACTCCCAGAACTTGCTCAAACTTGTGTCCATCGAGTCAGTGATGCTATCTAACCATCTCATCCTCTGTCGTCTCCTCCTCCTCCTGCCTTCAATCTTTCCCAGCATCAGGGTCTTTTCTAATGAGTCAGGGTCTATTCTAATGAGTCAGTTCTTTGCATCAGATGGCCAAAGTATTGGAGCTTCAGCATCAGTCCTTCCAATGAATACTGCCAGCACCCTATTTCATGTCTTCACTATTTCTTGTCCCGATGAAAGAAAACAAAACCCTAACTGTTCTCTACCCTTCTGTTCCCCAGCCTTCCTTTCATCCTGCCCAAGTCATTCCATAAGGGAATATGATCATGCAATGCTCTTCCTCTGGGGCCACCCATGGCACTCAGGATAAAACACACACACCATATGGAACACACCTGCCTGTTTCGATTCTGGCCCCTGTCTCCCCATGCAGCACCCCCTCCCACCACCACTCACACCAGACACACCAAGCATGTTGATCCATCAGTGGCTCCTCCAAGTTCCACGCCTCTTTGCCTTGGTCTCCTCCCATGGAATGTGCCATCCATCCAGCTTCCTCATCCTCAATTCTATGTGTGCTTTATTACTACTCATTCTTAAAGGCTGAGCATAGGCATCTCCTCAAGAAAACCTTCCCTGACCAGCCAACTCCAACTCGGTTTCTTCCTGGGTGTTCTCAGGGGTTCCCAGGCTTCCCTCTGGCATTATCGAGCTGAACTGTGATGGCCCGGTGATTAGGTTGCCCTATTAAGCCACAAGCCAGGACCGTTCTCATACATCTTTGAATCCATAATAGCACTAAGCACACTGCTTGACATGAGTCAAATTCCAGGAAATGCTTTATTAAAGAACTATAGGTATAACATTTTATTTCCTATTGCCTCTAGCTGGTACCATTAGCATAAAAGTTGTGCATCTGCATTTTGTTTTATATCTACATATAACTCTTTTTAGTTGTGTTATATGTGAAATGATCCTGAGAGCTGGATGAACTCAATCACAAATTTACAAAAGTAGAGCATTTCCAATGGAGAGCTTTTATAAACATAGCAGACAACCTGAAGAGGGTTAAAAATTGAAGAATTACATCTGATAAGAATGATTTTTTAATGGAAAGAGTCCAAGCTGGGTAATTTGACAAAGATAAACTCAAATCTTCACAGTGAATTTATTATCAGTCACTTTTTTAATCAGGAAATGTCAATATAATGGAGGTGAAACACAGATATTTTGTTTGTTGGAGGCAGACTTTATCGATGTGAAAGAGATGAAAAACCAACTTAAAAATCTAAAGCTACTTTACAAAGTCTAATCTCTAGTAGATATGACAGTTACTTAGGAGGATGACTTGGCAAGTCAGTTTAGTGGGTATCAGAAGCCAGTATTTTGCTTGATTAGAAAAATCACACAGGGACTTCCCTGGTGGTCCAATGGCAAAGATCCATGCTCCCAGTGCAGGCAGCCCAGGTTTGATCCCTGGCCAGGTTCCCTTGTGGCTCAGCTGGTAAAGAATCCACCTGCAATGCGGGAGACCTGGGTTCAATCCCTGTGTTGGGAAGAGCCCCTGGAGAAGGGAAAGGCTACCCACTCCAGTATTCTGACCTAGAGAATTCCATGGACTGTATAGTCTATGGGGTCACAAAGAGTCGGACATGACTGAGCGACTTTCACTTTCAGGGAACTAGAGTCCACGTGCTGCAACGAAGAGTTTGCATGCTTCAACTAAAGATCCCACACGCCATACAACAAAGACCAGAGAGCCTGCATGCCGCAACCAAGACCCAGCACAGGCAAATAAATAAATAAATAGTTTTTAAAAGAAAAATCACACAGATGAGAGACAAAAGGAGTCATTAACATAATAAAGATAATTTAGAGATGAGAACAGCAACTTTTGATTTTTTTTCTCCAAAATTTTCAGCATCACAATAAAAACATCAGAACTGCAAACATGTGACTCTGAGAAAAACTATACAGTATTACATAGAGAATCTACACATACATATGCGTCTACATACATATATTTGTACATATATAAACCACAAAAAATAATGTTTCATATTAATGTGAAAATCTAATATTTATTCCTTACCTGAACCTGAGAAATTGTCTAAAGACCCGTCTGCTGTTGTTGAAACTATTTCACTGCTGCTCATTGGCTCTGTTTTAACTACAAAAATAAACAACATATGTCATGTATCCAATTAATAGTTATTTGTAAAGACACAGTAGAGAAGATATAACATTCAAAAAGTTTTAAGAAAATAATCTAAAAATCAACTCTTTCATATTAGTATATAAATCAGATTGATATTCCTAATAGAGTCTTTTTTAAAGAAATTCACCTTAAGTTTTTATAAGGAACCTACTGCAACAAGTAACTTTTAAAAGAAACACTTTAAACTAAAATTTGCTTTCTCAGTTATCCAGCATGGCTGAAACAGAGTGCTCACTTTAATGGATTATTATTACCATCCTGCCACACCAAGCCACCAATTCATCAATGTCTAATGTACACTTAGTACCAAAAGCACACTAAATATAAATGCAGCATAAATAAAATTTTCCATTTAAAAATAATGATGATAGCAGACAGTTTGTGGAAAACATAACCTTTGGTAAAGTCCCTTGGGTCTATAAACTAAAGACATTTATATTTATGCTATTGGTTTTCCAAAGCAAATCCACTCTACTGTTATAGTGATGGGATTATTACAGACAAGCCAGACCACCTATGGACCCTTTTTCTCCTAGTTTTATATTTTTTAAAATAAAAAGGTAGAACGATTATTTTCCCTAGAAATTACTAGCAAAGTGCTATCATTGGAATTTGCCCAGCCTACTTTGTGGAAGTTATACATCCCTATTAACAGGTTTTCAAAAAGAGTACAATAATATTTTAGAGGTTACCTAAAAATCAGTAACATGTATCCCAAAATGAAGGCCACAACAAGAGAATATTTGGGGAGGCTTCTCTCACCATGTAAATACATTCTGTAATGGGGAAAGATGATGGAGAAAATGCAGCTTTTCCTTCTTTTAACATTGCCAATGCCATATAAACATAAGGCAAAGGACAAATTTACCCTCTTGGGCCTTCAAATCTTTCACTCGTGCATAATGAGTAGTTTAAAATACACATTATGAATAGTTGCAGCAGATAGTTACTTTCAAAACATTAATTATGTAGACTGTCCCTAAACCAAGTTGAGTCCAAAGGAAATCACTTCAACTGACTGTTCTAATGTAGAACAAACAATAGTGTGATTGAAGTTTGCACTTTCCCACTTCTTTTAGATCAGAAGTCTTAGTTGATGCTAATAAATTCTGATATAAACCTGTATTTCCCTCTTCTCTTCACGCCTCCACGAAACTTAACAGTATTGCTCTTCATACTCACTACAGTGCCGCAGATTCAAGAAGCCAGGGAAACCTGTGCTGGTGCAGTTTCCTGCTCACTTACCCACATCCTTATCTTACTGCTTTAAAAAGAACTCATGCAATGCCCTGTACATACAAAGCAATAGTTCTAGATCAACTCTGTACTTGACAGATTACCACTGGGATCTGAACTTAGTATCAAATATCACATGACCAGAAAAAGACCAGAGCTATGCCCAAGACGATTAGGTCCTACAAAGCACCTACGAGTCTTTATAGACATTCTAATTAATCCCTTTAAATAATTCTACAAGTAGATCTCAGAAGACAACGCGCAAACTCTCTAGTTTGACATGCAAAGACTGAAAGCAGAGATATAAGGAAATTGCCCAAGTGGCTGAAATGGGATTTCATGTTAGCTATTTTTTATTCCAAGGCTGAAAACACTGGCAGTTAAGTGGCACATCCCAATAGTAAGAGCTACCTGACACACAGTACAGCAATGGAGGCACTGCCACACTCTAGACTAACAGGAAGCAAAACCCCTACAGTCCTTGGATTCCTAGAGTGTTGATGCTTCCAGGCTAGAGAGCTCACTGGCAGATCTCAAGTGGAAGGTCCACACTCACCTGGCTGCCCAGGAAAGATGGTGAGGAAGAAATTTACAGCGTGAGATGTTAGCCCAGGCAACTCCTAAGTCTTTGCCAAATCTGAGATCCTTGATTGTGTAGATTGGACTGTAAAATTCATGAAAGCTTGACTCTGCCTAACTACTGCTTCCTTTGTACCCCTACGACCCACCCCAGCTACTCTCCATATTTGGCTTAATCAAATAGTTTTCACTCCCAAGAGGCATATTCAATTGTCCTTGAGATGCCATTAAAAATATGCAAAAAGAATAGGAAGGAAAAGAAGGGGATACTTAACCTTTTAGGCCTCAAGCGCATTGTTTTTTGCCATTGTTCAAATACACTCATCCATAGACTAAAGACTCCCTTTTCCTGGTGAATCCATTTTTTTTTTTTTTTTTTTAAGGTTCACTCACTGTTAAAAGAGAAGAGCCAGTACATAAAGTAACTACCAGAATATTCGTGCTCTTATCAGGTACTGTAGGTCAACCTGCCATCACCAGCCACCTGATGCTACAGAGACTCGTGACTTACTGTGATAGAAAATAGTTTCTGAATGAAAGCCAAATAAACAGAGACCACTGCTGGCTTTGGGCATGCCAAGCATACACCCACCAGAAGATTAAAAAAGACAAGATAATAATCCTGTGGCCACCAAAGCTTTACATATCCTTACTAGTGCCATGACATTTATAAATATGTCATAAGCGACATAATAAAGCACCTTACCAAAGCTCTGAATTTAAAAACACAACATACTGGATTTTTTAAAGTTTGATCATTTTAAGGTGCAGTTATGTCCAACAATAAGGATCCCCTCCTCACTACCTATCTGAAAAGAAAAAAAATCTATGAATAACCTGTTTTCCTTTAAATAATAGTAGGATTCTTCTATCTCCACCACACTTTTTCCTTTGCTATATGATTTCATTCTGTCAGAAAGCAGGAACTTTTATTCTCTTTTGCCCCCACTCAAGAATCTGTCTTTTCTCTACCACTCTGAATTTTCAATCTCCTATCTGATATTTAAGGACTCATCCTTTAAAACATACTCAGAAATTCTTCTTTCCCACTTTAATCTCCCTGATCCTTTCAACAGCTTCTCCTAACCACGCACTTTAGGCTTGAGCTATACTGGGCAACCTGCTATATCCTCCAGAGGTACCACACACTTCCATCCATCAGTGCCTCTGAGCTTTTGTTTTGAAGGCAAAAAATTCAAATACCCACCATAAGACTTTGTGAAGTTATTCCATCTCTTCAACACTGGTTATCTCATCTACAAAATTTAAGAAGTGATATCTACAGTGGCATTTACATACAGAATACACTTAACCATAAAAAAAAGGAGAAAATCTTTCCATTTGTGATCGCATGAGTGGATCTTGAGAGTATTAGTGAAACGCGTCAAAAGAGAAAGAAACACTGTATGATTTCACTTCTTTGTGGAATCTACAAAGCAAAACTCACAAAGAGAACAGATGCTCACAGATACAAAGTGGTTGCCAAAGGGGGTTTAGGGGGTGGGTGAAATGGACGCAGGGGGTCAAGAGATACAAACTTCCAGCTGTAAGATAAATAAGCCATGGAGAAGGTGACTATAGTCAATAATATTATACTGCATATTTGAAAGTTGCTAGGTTCCTGTCACAAGAAAAAAAAAATGTTATCTACATCCTAGGAATGCAGTACAGATTCATAAAATGTATGTAAAGTACCTAGCATACAGAGGAACTAAAACTATATTTATCATCATCATTAGTAGCAGTATTATATAACTACTATACTGAATGCCTTCCTCCTAGGGAACAGTACAGGGAGCAACAGGGAATAGAGTTAAAACACGTAATAAGTAAGTGAATGAATGAATAAAGGAAAGAATAGAGTTAAAAGCACCAGCTTTGGAATTATCAGTTGAAGTTCAATCTAGACTTGCTATTAACAGTATGAACCTGGAAAAGCAACTCAACTTCTGTGTGCTTCTGCTTCCTCATCAGTAACTGGAGACAATACACTCATGAGAATATTTTAAAAAGATAAATGCTTATAAATCATTGAACACTGAGCTAGGTCCAGATGCCATGCTTTTATAGTTACTCTGTCATTAGAGTGTCTTATTAAAATGATGATGAGAAATCAAAGTGGTTTCTTCTGGGACAGAATCTGTTACAAACTTCACATTAAAGTGAAGCTTACCCTTTGAAAAGTAAATGAGAAGAATCTGAAGCTAAATGGCTTGTCTATGATCAACCACGAAGCCACTGCCTCAGGACAGCCAAAATCAAATCAAGGTAATTTGGATATAACAAGAAGGCAGGACTAAATCATGATTATATTAATAAAACATACACCTCTGTCATTACAATCAGTGTATACTCTTTCTGAAGAAACGGACTAGAGGAAGAATGCTGACCACGGCAATCATGATAGAAGATTCCAGGAGAAAATGTGGGCATCTCTCTCCAGCACTATTCAGGGTGAATATACTATTATGTTAGAGCTTCCCAGGTGATGTTAGTGGTAAAGAACCCGGCTACAATTCAGGAAACATAAGAGACACAGGTTCAATCTCTGAGTCGGGAAGATCCCCTGGAAATGGAAATAGCAACCCATTCCAGTATTCTTGCTGGGAAAATTCCAAGGACAGAGGAGCCTGGTGGGCTACAGTCCATGAGGTCACAAAGAGTCAGACATGACTGAAACGACGGAGCATGCACGATACTGTATATGGCCCATGAAAAAGAGAACCCTCTTTTGATTCACCATAAATTTAAGCGGAGATAGATCTATCAGATCACTCTCAAGATCAACCAACTAACCCATCATACCATGATTCCATGCTCATCAATCACCTTTATTACTGATGCAACATCCATATCTTCTTTGCAACAATACCCCACTATTTGGTTATTTGGTCTCAACAAATTCAATCATTTCATCCCAAGGGACTATTTCCCTTCTGCCTCACCTAATTTTAAAAACAAACAGCAGAACTATTTACAATAGCCAGGACATGGAAGCAACCTAAATGTCCATCGATACAGGAATGGATAAAGAAGATGTGGTATGTATATACAATGGAATATTCAGTTCAGTTGCTCAGTCATGTCCGACTCTTTTGAGACTCCATGAACCGCAGCACACCAGGCCTCCCTGTCCATCACCAACTCCCGGAGTTTACCCAAACTCATGTCCATTGAGTGGGTGATGCCATCCAACCATCTCATCCTCTGTCATCCCTTTCTCCTCCCGCCTTCAAACTTTCCCAGAATCAAGGTCCTTTCAAATGAGTCAGTTCTTCACATCAGGTGGCCAAAGTATTGGAGTTTCAGCTTCAGTATCAGTCCTTCCACTGAATATTCCAATGGAATATTACTCAGCCACATAAAAGAATGAACTAATGCCACTTGCAGCAACATTGATTGTCATACTGAGTGAAGTCAGTCAAGATAAAGACAAATATTGTATGATACCAATTATATGTAGAATCTTAAAAAATGGTACAAATGAACTTATTTATAAAACAGATCTAGAGTCACAGATGTATAAAAACTTATGGTTACAGGAGGTAAAGTGGAAGAAGGGATAAATTGAGAGACTGAGATAGATATACACACGCTATATATAAAGTAAATAATAAGGTTAATTAAACCAATATAGGGACTTCCCAGGTGGTGCCAGTGGTAAAGAATCCACCTGCCAGTGAAGGAGATGCAAGAGATGTGGGTTCAATCCCTGGGCCAGGAAGACCCCCTGGAGAAGGAAGTGGCAAACCACCCCAGTATTCTTGCTTGGAAAATTCCATAGACAGAGGAGCCTGGTGGGTTACAGTTCACGGGGTTGCAGAGAGTCAGACATGACTGAGAACATATAAACACATCATCACATACGCATATGACTGTTAGGGTTATTGATGAAAAATTCTAGTTTGCTTCCCAGGTGGCACTAGTGGTAAAGAACCCACATGCCAATGCAGGAGGCATAAGAGACACGGGTTCAATCCCTGGGTTGGGAAGATCCCCTGGAGAAGGGCATGGCAATCCACTCCAGTATTCTTGCCTGGAGAATCCCATGGACAGAGGAGCCTGGCAGGCTATAGTCCATAGGGTCTCAAAGTGTTGGACACGACAGAAGCAACTTAGCAAGCACTCACAAACCAATATAAAATAGATAACTAATACTGTACAGAACAGGGAACTCTACTTAATACTCTTAAGGGCCTATATTGAAAAACAATCTACAAACAAGTGGATAAAAGTATCTATATAACTGATTCACCTTGCTGTACACCTGAAACTAACACAACTTGTAAATTTATACTTTAATAAAATTTTTTAATAAAAGAAAAACCAAAATCTAAATAAATAAGCAAACAGGCAGGTCTCTCCTAATTAAAAAAAAAAAATATATATATATATATATTTCTCAACCATTATCTATTTCTCTCCCTTCTTTCATCACTAAGTTTTCTAAAAATCTGCCTTCAAACTTAGTATCTACTCTCTCTTTGCTGCTGCTGCTGCTAAGTAACTTCAGTCATGTCCGACTCTGTGCAACCCCATAGACGGCAGCCCACCAGGCCTCCCCGTCCCTGGGATTCTCAAGGCAAGAACACTGGAATGGGTTGCCATTTCCTTCTCCATCTTTAGTCCTCTGAAATATCCCTATATAGCTACTATTTTACTAAAAGGATTTTAATTGCCTAATTCAAACTCTTCTCCATCCTGATTTCCCTTAATTTTTCTGTAGAATGGGCCTTCCTCTGACATTTTTCTCATCATTGATCAATACCACACAGCAATGTTTCCCTGTTCTCCTTGTGTTTTTTCTTCTGGACTGTTCTCCTCTGCTTACTCTATTGTTCGATAATTGTACTTCCTCCTTATCCATCTAAATTTTCCTTCACAATCATGTCTTTCCTTGCAATTGTTTAAAAAAATCTTCTCCATGTAGACAACTCTCAAATCTTTATCCACATGCACAACTTTTTCATGGGGACCAATCCTCATATTCCAATTGTGCAATGCCCTTGTCTGGATCAAGGGCAAATCAAATGCTCAAATGCAATCTCCTCATCCTATCCTTTTCTAGCGGTCACACCATCTAGACTGAGCATTTCACCCTGATTCCCCCCAGCAACTCTTTCCTCACACTCCACTGTCAATCTATCATCTCTACCATTCTAATCTTTCACAACCACTTTTTCCCCTAATTTCACACTCACAAGCCTAGTTACTGTATACCTCTTCTCTCTGAAAAGCCAATCAATTGGCCTTTCAGTCTCTCTTTATTTTGAACAGAGATATTTATCTTTCTATAGACTAGATTGGAGCAAGTCACTCTGCTGCTGAGGTCTTCAACAGGCTTTTCATTTTCTTCTGAATTAAGTTATCATAACTTTATCACTGGAAAAGACCCTGATGCTGGGAAAGACTGAAGGCAAAAGGAGAAGGGGGAGGCAGAGGATCAGACGGTTAGATAGCATCACCGACTCAAAGGTCATGAATTTGAGCAAACTCTGGGAGATAGTAAAGGACAGGGGAGCCTGAAGTGCTGCAAGCCATGGGGTCACAAAGAGTCAGACATGAATTAGCAAGTGAACACCACCAACAACAACTTTATCATAATCTTAAGGCCCTGTATGAGACCAAGCTTTTTTCTTTTTTTGCTTTCCATGCCACTTCCTTTACACACACTTTGTATTTGTATAACAACTAGTAACTTACAAGAATACGAGAGCACTACAAAATAGTCGCATTTAATTATCCTAACTTTGCTATCTGACACTTATCTCCTTTTTATAGACAAAGAATCACACGCCCAAACAAACCAACCAACACTGGCCTACCAAACTGGCCCACCAAATGTTTAATACTTCCTCAATTCCACAGTATTTCTAGTGCCTTTCCTTCTGACGTTAAATGTTCTACAATTTCCACTGATCTGAATCCTTCATGGTTCAATCGAAGTCCCACTTGCTTTGTGAAGATTTGCCTGATCTACTACTCAGGGGTTATGCTTCTTTTCCTTGAACCACTAAATCTGAGTTTGTACATCATTTAGAACACATATCTTATTCAACCTTGCTTTACATTTCATAGTCTTATCCAAATATGTTATAGATTTCTTCATAGTTGGAACTCCAACTTTTTATATCCCTATAGAACATAGCCCAGTGCTTCACACATAATTGGAACTCAATATTCACTGAAGAAATGGATGAAGGTAAAAATGTACAACTGACTTTGAAAAGCAGATTATAACTGACTTCATACCACTGGGCACATTGTATAGGGCAATTAAACACACTGTATATGATTAAACTGAAAATTACATTTTATTCCTCCGAAATTATCACTCTGTCAACTTCTACGGAGGTTCTTATAAAACCTCTCACTCATAAGACACATTTCCCTCATATTATTTTGAGCAAAGTACTCTTTGGAGAAGATATACTCACATAAAGGAATATCAATCATTGGATTTTTTGGTATATTTAGAGAGAATCCTTCCTGATCTTTAAAAAGAGAGATAAGTCACATATATTTAATAATAATTTGTGGGAATGATCAGTCCAAGGCAAAATATTAGATATTACTATAAGCAAACCTTTACACAGAACTTTAAAGAGCTACACCACACATGATTATGCTGTACAGATAATAAATAACCTATAAGACAAAAGCATAACCATTGTAATGTTAAGTTATAGTTTGGACTCAATGATAGTATCACTCACAGATTTTTATTTTATTATTTTTTTTAAATTTTATTTTATTTTTAGACTTTACATAACTGTATTAGTTTTGCCAAATATCAAAATGAATCCGCCACAGGTATACATGTATTCCCCATCCTGAACCCTCCTCCCTCCTCCCTCCTCCCTCCCCATTCCATGCCTCTGGGTCGTCCCAGTGCACCCACAGATTTAATGAGTGCCCTATCTCAAGTTATGAGGCAGAAGTAGAAACGTACATTTAAAAAAATGTGTCAAATGACTCAGAAAGTGGCATCAAGGGATACCAAAGGCATATAGAAAAATGGATAAAATTACATGAAATGTGAAAGTAGAAAATAGCAATATTCCTACATTTATGTATTTTATTTTAGACATAAGTAAATAAGTAAAAGATTATAAGCAGCCATTCAACTATTTCTCCTTTATTGAAAAGAATATATATCCATGAATCAAATGATTTTTCTTTGGTTAATACCCATTTGGAAAACAAGGTATCCCTTTATGTTCAGATTGGTTTTACAGTCTGGAATATGATTATGACTACTCTAAAATTTAAATTCATCTTCTTTTTCTTAAAAGGGGCTTCCCTGGTGGCTCATATGGTAAAGAATAATCTGCCTGCAATGAGGGAGACCTGGGTTCAATTCCTGGGTCTGGAAGATCCCCTGGAGAAGGGAAAGGCTACCCACTCCAGTATTCTTGCCTGGAGAATTCCAGGGAGAGAGGAGCCTGGTAGGCTACAGTCCATGGGGTTGCAAAGAGTAAGAGTAACTCTTCAAAACAGCAATACTATCTTTTGAAAACCAAATCAACACACATAGACTAAACTTGAACTTAAGAGTGTACACAGCCAACAAGGAATGTTGGTCAATCAAAACTCGTTATTCACAGGAAGTATAGCATATTGGAAGGACACTGCACAACGACTTATGTAGAGGTCTAGACTAATTGACTTTTTGGTAAAAGAAATGATACTTGGTAAATGATAACTGTTCCTTTGAGATATCCCTTTGAATGTCTGACTCAGTGGCTTCTAACCTTCTTGAGAATGAAGTCCTATTTCTAACATCAAAATATTTCAGAATCCAGATGATAGCCTATTTTTAATCTGTTGATTGAGAAAGCGCCCGATGACAAAAACCCACTGTGAATTTTCAGACAAGAAAATTTGTTGTGTTTTCATGAACATAACAGAACATCCATATATGAAAAAGAATTAAACATGTATGCAGCCTGGACAGGATTCCAGTTTTGTTGTTGTTCAGGTTCCTAACACACAGAATCCAGGCAGATCTCATGAGCCTCCATTTTGCTGTACTTGTCTCCCTCAACCCAATCTACCCTTGAAATTGCTGCCAGATTCATACCTAAAACACTTGCACCATATCAACCCTCATTCAAAATATTCAATGGCTTCTCTACTGGCTCCAGGATAAAGTCCAAATTCCTTAGCCTAGTATTCAGGGTCCTCCACAGTTTGGCTTCAGATGATCCTTCGAACCTTATCTACTATCAATTCCTTTTTCAGCTCCACTAGTCTCCTCCCTGTCTCCCACACTATCCTACCTTTGTTCATATTGGTCCCTCATTTAGAATGCATTCCATCTCTTCTCAATCTATTCAGGTTCTACCCATTTCCCAAACACTCAGCTCAGATTCCATCTCCTCCTTGAAGCCTGGCCAGACCTCAGCAAGCTGAAGAGCTCTTTTCTCTAAACTCTGAGAGCACTTTTGTTTGACTCAGTGGCTTCTAACCTTCTGGAGAATGAAGCCCTCTTTCTAACATCAAAATATTTCAGAACCCAGATGATAGCCTATTTTTAATCTGTTGATTGAGAAAGTGCCTGATGTCAAAAACCCACTGTGAATTTTCAGACAAGAAAATTTGTTGTGATTTCATAAACATAACAGAACATCCATATATGAAAAAGAATTAAGCATGTATGTGGCCTGTTAATCTTAAATGTGCCATTTGATGACTTTTAACAAATACCTACATTTAGATGCTAGTGTGTTATAAGAACGCAAGCACAGCACAACGGCCTGAAAAGACTGCTCCAATTTTAAGAATTAAGGTAGCAATAGAACAGTCTCAATTTATGGCACAGGCAATATTTATGTAGAATTTTCACCTGGAAGAGTAATCATTTTAAAAATAGCTTATGTTTCTTGAGCATTTACTACATGTCAGGCATTGTGCTAAGCACCTTACAAGTAATCGCTTATTTGCTTCTTGTGGCAATTTCATGAGATATTTACTCTAACTGTCACATTTGAAAGATGAGAAAACCACAGCCTAAAGATGTTTAAAAACTAGCCTAAGGTCACACAATTAGGTTTCAAATATCTTTGATTACCATACCTTTTATGAAACCACTGAAAAGTCAAATGTTGTTCAATGAGGGTTTTATCATCCTTAATCATGTCTCTGATGGAGAGCCTAACAATCATTGAAGGGCACAGCAACAGAAACGTCCCAGAAGATCAGCGCATTAAACAAAAGTGTATCAGTGCATGCTGCAATTCAGTGAATGGTAAAACAAACTAGTGTATGAAGACCGGAAGCAGATGGGCTGGCTCAGGTTCAGAACCTCAATCATATCAATCTGGAAAAATGGTGTACTTGCCTAAAATGTAATCAACCTACCAAATTTACATCTCAGATAATACCCCTTTCCCATGCTTCACCAAACCACAGGAGCACCCAGACCTAAATCCTACCTACATTGGGTATTAACTGAGCAAGCACTTATGGAGTACTCCAGGTACTCAGAGGACCTGCAAAGGCTATCAAGAGAAGTGAGGATCTCCAGGGGAAGTAAATCTCTCTTTCCATGGAAACACTGCAGCAGCCATTCCCAGTAGATATATTTGCTTAAAAAAAAAAAAAAGTCACCTGTATTATTCTTTACTAATAGTTGCTCTTCTTTGAGTAGGTTTGAACCTTTGAGTAGATGACAGGGACTGGAGTTAGTATATTAAGTCTATAGCTGAAGAGAAGGTATAATCTGTTGTAGGACATGTATTAAGTGAACCTTAAACATGCCTTCCTATATATATTAGGTGGAGACAAATACTATTTTATTCTACTTATACAAGTCACCCAGAATAGTCAAACACCTACAGTCAGAAAGTACACTGGTAGATGCCAGGGGCTGGGGGCTGGAGGCGTGCGGTGGGGGGATGGGGACTTAGTGTTTAATGGGGACAGAGTTTCAGTTTAGGAAGGTGAAAAATTTGGTAGATGGATGATGGTTAGAGTGCCCAACAATGTGAATGTACTTAGTGCCAATGAACTGTACAGTTAAATATGGTTAAAATAGTATATTTTATGTGACTTTTACCACAATAAAAAAATTTTTTAAAAGAACCTTGAGCCTCCACTAGGTGGAAAAGATCCAATGATAAAGGTGCAACCCCCATTTTACAGTGGGGAGGGCAGAGGCTCAGGGATCTTAGTCGCTCAGTCATGTCCAACTTATGACCCCATGGACTGTGGCCCATCAGGCTCCTCTGTCTATGGAGTTCTCCAGGCAAGAATACTGGAGTGGGTTGCCATTTCCTTCTCTAGGGGATCTTCCCAACCCAGGGATTGAACCCACGTCTCTTATGTCTCCTGCATTGCCAGGTGACTTCTTTACCACTAGTGCCACCTGGGAAGCCCCAAACTAGGAGATAACTCGGGGTTGTCTGGGATCAGAGATCTTACATGATAATAACAAAACAGCCAATAGATATTAAATATTTCTTAGAAGTCAGTGTGTTCTAAGTGCTTTACCAACTCATTTAACTATCCTCACACCCCGAGAGGTAGACACTTTCATTTTACAGACAAGGAAGCAGAGATAGAAACAGTTCAGTAATTATTCAGCATCACACTCAGTCTCCAGCAAGTGGCAGGGCTCGTATCCTCGTTTCAGAGCCTTCCCCCAGTCCTCTGCTCTCTTTCAAAACCCGTATGTCAGTTACAGAATTATGACACTGAGATTTTAAGCCCAGGTTAGTCTGATTGCAAAATCCATCCTTACTATCATGCAATACTGCTTTGCTACATATATATATATATATATTTTTTTTTTTTTTTTTTAATTATCCATTCTCTGCTTTCCTTAAGGCAAGTATCAGCAATTTGTGCTGAAATGGTAATACATAAATAAGTACATGATTTCAGATAAAAATGCCCCTCATAACTCCTTACCTGCAGTCTTTTCTCCCTACCTATCACCCACTGGAAAAGACCCTGATGCAGGGAAAGGCTGAAGATAGGAGAAGGGGATGGCAGAGGATGAGATGATTGGATGGCATCACTGACTCAATGGAAATGAATCTGAGCAAACCCCAAGAGAGTGAATGACAGGGAGGCCTGGTGTGCTGCAGCCCATGGGGTTGCAGAGTCACATATGACTGAGAAACTGAATAACAACAACAAAGCATCTGTTGAATCCAAGTTTCAAAATACTACCTAAGTGTATTTCTCAGACACAGACTCAATCACATTACTCTCCTGTTTGCAAGCCTTCGGGTCATCCAACTCTTTCAGGATTGAATTCAAACTCCTGAACTTGGTACATAAGGTTGTAGGTTGTTCATCATCTGCTTGGGTGACTGTCTTAGTCCCATCTCTGTGCACTCTACCCATATGTCTCACCTCCCCTGCCACACACAGTCCCTGGGATTAGGAATGGCTTTGCTCCTTCCTGGCGCAGCATCCAGTGTTTCTCTACCTCTCCTTCAAGATTCAGTTTAAGCATTACCAGTGTGCAGACACTATCCTCAATCTCCACAGTCATGGCTGGGTATCCCTTATCCTCTGGAGAATACAGTCCTGATCATCAAGTATGGTGGTCATCTGACTGCTGCTGCTGCTGCTAAGTCGCTTCAGTTGTGTCCGACTCTGTGTGATCCCATGGACGGCAGCCTACCAGGCTCCACCGTCCCTGGGATTCTCCGGGCAAGAACACTGGAGTGGGTTGCCATTTCCTTCTCCAATGCATGAAAGTGAAAAGCGAAAGTGAAGTTGCTCAGTCGTGTCCGACTCTTAGCGACCCCATGGACTGCAGCCTACCAGGCTCCTCCGTCCATGGGATTTCCCAGGCAAGAGTACTGGAGTGGGTTGCCATTGCCTTCTCTGACTACAGGACTGCAAATCACAGGAGACTATGAACTGCTCCTTGCTAGAGTGCTATGTGGTAAATTTCTAGACATAATCAGTTAATAACTATTTCTTGAATTAACAAGGAAATGGTGGATATACAGTAGGAGATATATTCTTATATAATATGCATATTCTTTTCACTGCAGTATGTATATATCTTTGCCCCTCTAATTTTTTCACCTTAAAAATGACCTCTAATCATAACTCCTTACCATGTATGTAAAGATATTAAACATAAGTGTACAAACTGCTTGATCTTTTTATCATTCAGCTGTTTCTTAGACTATGTGAAAGTTGATTCATCATTGATAAATACTACTAAGTCCAAGTTGAAGTTTCCATTTATGAAACAATTAGTACATATCAAGTGCAAGTCAGTTGAGTTCAGCCACTCAGTCATGTATAACTCTTTGAGACCCCATGGACTGCAGCACACCAGGCTTCCCTATCCATCACCAACTCCTGGAGCTTGCTCAAACTCATGTCCATCGAGTTGGTGAGGCCATCCAACCATCTCATCCTCTGTCATCCTCTTCCTCCTCCTGCCTTCAATCTTTCCCAGCATCAGGGTCTTTTCCAAGGAGTCAATTCTTCGCATCAGGTGGCAGCGAAGTATTGGAGTTTCAGCTTCAGCATCAGTCCTTCCTATGAATATTCAGGACTGATTTCCTTTAGCATTGACTGGTTTGATCTCCTTGTAGTCCAAGGGGCTCAAGTCAGTTATGATGGTGCAAATTCAAACTCAGCAACAATGTTGACTGAGGATGTTCTCTGCATAAACAGCCTATGGCTACTGTAGGAATTGGTCTGCGAAATGATCACTTTCAAAAATCTGAAAATTGGGCTTGAGCTAATTATGGAACCTGTTAATGCTTTGTAAATAAAATTAGTGAGTCTACTAAAGAGCCTCTTGATGAGAGTAAAAGAGGAGAGTGAAAAAGCTGGCTTAAAATTCAACATTCAAAAAACTAAGATCAAGGCATCCAGGCCCATCACTTCATGGCAAATAGATGGGGAAACAATGGAAACAGTGACAGATTTTATTTTCTCGGGCTCCAAAAACACTGCAGATGGTGACTACAGCCATGAAATTAAAAAAGACGCTTGCTCCTTGAAAGAAAAGCTATGACAAACCTAGATGGAGTAAAAAGCAGAGACACTGCCGACAAAGGTCCATACAGTCAAAGCTATGGTTTCTCCAGTAGTCACGTATGGATGTGAGAGTTTGATTGGATGGCATCACCGACTCAATGGAAATTAATTTGAGCAAACTCTGGGAGATGGTGAAGGACAGGGAAGCCTGATGTGCTACAGTTTCCTGGGGTCACAACGAGTCAGACACGATTTAGCAACTGAACAACAAATGATTATAATCATTCACTTGCATTAGTATGCAATAACAAATACATGTTGGCTGTTTATTCACTACTAAGCTTTCTGCCAGCTGCAGAGAACACAATAGTAAACACGCCTATCCCTGCCTTTGAAGACCCATGAGCCTCTAATAGGTGAACTACATATAATAAATGGAAGCTGTAGTTCCTTTATTGGGTAATAATCTTAGATAAGGTAACAAAAAATCTTAAGGCAGATTTAAGTATTTCAGTAAGCACTAAGCTTTTAGGCTACTGGGGAGTCTGTGTTTTTTGAGTATAAAGGATGTAGGCTTTAAAATTAGCCTGACACGCTGTTCAATCTCTTTTCCAACACAGATACTATGCTGCATAGACTAATCACAAACTCTTTAAGATGAGGTCAAAGAAGTTCTCCTAATCTTTTTGAGGGGAAAAAAAAAAGGTAGGTGGAAGAAATGAAAGATGTGCTCAGTTTGTGCTCAAACAGCTAGTAAGAGCTTAGTCTATTCAGCCCATCAGTCCAGTTCAGTCGGTCAGTCGTGTCCGACTCTCTGCGACCCCATGAATCGCAGCACTCCAGGCCTCCCTGTCCATCACCAACTCCCGGAGTTCACTCAGACTCACGTCCATCGAGTCAGTGATGCCATCCAGCCATCTCATCCTCTGTCGTCCCCTTCTCCTCCTGCCCCCAATCCCTCCCAGCATCAGAGTCTTTTCCAATGAGTCAGCTCTTCACATGAGGTGGCCAAAGTACTGGAGTTTCAGCTTCAGCATCATTCCTTCCAAAGAAATCCCAGGGCTGATCTCCTTCAGAATGGACTGGTTGGATCTCCTTGCAGTCCAAGGGACTCTCAAGAGTCTTCTCCAACACCACAGTTCAAAAGCATCAATTCTTCAGTGCTCAGCCTTCTTCACAGTCCAACTCTCACATCCATACATGACCACTGGAAAAACCATAGCCTTGACTAGACGAACTTTGTTGGCAAAGTAATGTCCTTATTTTGCTAAAATAGTATTCTTCCCACACAAAAGTCCCCTTAGAGTAACAGACACAGTGATAAGATAGGGAAGTATTTTAGATTTTGATTTAGATTAATTTTATGAAAAAAAAATCTCTGATTTGTATTATAGGGAATACTTTAAATACATCCTTGAAATGTGTATAGTAGAGTTTACCCACCTTTTTTCAGAGTAACAGGATACCAGAAGCATGAAATAGAACTGAAAAATCTGCAAAACCAGCAAACTACTTTGTATTAGGTTGGCCAACATGTTTCAAACACACTTTTTGGCCATCCAAATACATAATCATAGTAAGAGTTTAGTTATAAACTACTTGGGGTTCTGAAACTTAACATAAACCCTTGATTAGCTTCTCAAAATTTATGCTCTCTTTTAATAAAGGCAATATTTAGCAGTCTTTGAGGATAGCTATGTAACAGATGACTTTTTCTTACCCAGAGTGAAAATGGAAAAATAGAAAATCTGCAATTATGTGCATAATTTTCTATTATATTACATGTTCGGAGGCAAAAGGAGGAAAATATATTACTCTTAGACCTTACCCTAAGTAAGCAAGATGAGAATAACCATGTGTGTGTATGTGTGTTCTAAGTCACTTCAGTCACGTCCGACTCTGCAATCCTATGGACGGTAGCCCATCAGATTTCCCTGTCCATGGGATTCTCTAGGCAAGAATATGGGAGTGGGTTGCCATGCCCTCCTCCAGGAGATCTTTCTGACCCAGGGATCGAACCTGTGTCTCTTATGTTTCCTACCATTAGCTCCACCTGGGAGGCCCAAGAATAAGCACACACATACACAAAACCACACCACTTTTATCTATATACTGCTCATCCCACAACGTCTTCAGGCACCCTCAGAAATTAGTAATTACTTAAAGCAGAGAATCCATGATCAAAGGGATAAGAATTAGGCTAAATAACTAGCATTCACTAAAGATTTGCGTATCTCTCTGGGGGAAACCATAAGTTTCTCCCAGAGACAGGATGGCCTTAGGGAGACACATCTTTCTGGTCCTACGAAAGTTTCAGCCCAGCTAGGGAAGAGGTGAGCCAGAACTATTAGGTACTGGGAATAAATGAAAACTGTATATATTCAGGTCATTAGTTTATCAAGAAGCCTGGCCTCCTAGAAACTCTGAGCCTTTTCCAGGCAGTATTGGAGTCCCCATATATTAAAGATACAATTAGTGATATACAATCAACCAGGGTACGTTGGCTAACCTGTAAGCCCCACACATGACACCCCCCTTTATTCTTCCCACTTGATCTCCTCTACTCCCTGTCATTCTCTCTCCTGTTCTTAGAACGTGGCATGCACATCCCATCTCCTGGCATTGGTCACTGCCCTTCCTATGGAGCCCCCAACAAATGCCATTTAAGCTGCTTCTTTGAGTGTTGCTTGGCTACCATAAGCTGGTTCTCAAAATCAAGAGACATATAACCAGTGTATTATCTACTTCCAAATATCTGCTGCTGCTAAGTCACTTCAGTCGTGTCCGACTCTTTATGATCCCATGGACTGCAGCCCGCTAGGCTCCTCTGTCCATGTGATTCTCCAGGCAAGAATACTGGAGTGGGCTGCCATTTCCTTCTCCAGGTCCAAATATCTTCCAAGGCACAACAGACTTCTGAGGCACAAAAGACTTCTGAGCAGTAGTAAAACTGTAACCACTTTTTAAATTTCACAGTAATACTGTTTCATTCCAAATGTGCATATAATGACTATGATAATGAAAAGCAGAGATGACTTCCCATCTCTGTTTGATCCCAGGGAGGCTTAACAGAGACAGACGGCTGGTGGAATTATAATTAAGTTTAAAGCTTTGAAAGCTAGTAAGAGACAATCCCCTAGAAGTGAACCTATTGATGCAATATGCTATATGAGCCCAACAGAAGGAAGGAGTCTCACACACTCATGCACAAAAGAACTTAAAAACCAGAGTAGGACTACCCTGGGGTGTTGTCCTTAAAATGAAGTCCTTTTGTCATCAAAGCCTTTGCCATTGGTCCTTTTATAGGTCTGTTGTTTGCTAGAGAATGTCTCCAGTCATGAAGACAGTGGGAGTACCGATATTTGGTATGAAGGTATTAGAAAAGGTACTGGCGGATGGTGGGAACTGTGGTGCTGGAGAAGACTCCTGAGAGTCCCTTGGACTGCAAGACCAAAGCAGTCAATCCTAAAGAAAATCAATCCTGAATATTCATTGGAAGGACTGATGCTGAAGCTAAAGCTCCAATACTCTGGTTACCTGAGGCAAAGAGCTGACACATTGAAAAATACCCTGATGCTGGGAAAGATTGAAGGCAGGAGGAAAAGAGGGCAACAGAGGATGAGATGACTGGATAGCATCACCAACTCGACAGACATGAGCTTGAGCAAATGTCAGGAGATAGTGAAGGACAGGGAAGCGACGTGCTGCAGTCCATGGGGTTGCAAAGAGTCAGACACAACATAGCAACTGAACAACATTGGCAGATGGTGGGAATAATATATTCTCTCCCATAAGTGATATACTGATTTGAAAACCTAGAGTCTGGACTCAAACAGAACTTGATTCAAATACCAGTGGTACCAATTACAAACCATGTGTCTTTCAACTTGGCATCTAACTTTTAAGACTCAGTTTTCTTACATTGGGTTGGCCAAAAAGTTCATTCGACTTTAAGTAAAAAATGAAAGACATCTGTCATTTTCACCAATTACTTTATTGAACAACACATTCACTAACCAAGCAAAGGTACTGGTGAACTCAACACATGAGACAGTAACGGTACTCTATTTAGTTGTTTAAATTGTATCCAACTCTTTTGCAACCCCATGGACTGTAGCCCTCCAGGCTTCTCTGTCCATGGGATTTCCCAGGCAAGAATACTGAAGTATGTTGCCATTTCCTTCTCCAGGGGATCTTCCTGACCCAGGGATCAAACCCATGTCTTCTAGAAGGGGTTATTATTTACATGTGGTCTAGAAATTCGAAGAGCACTTAGTAAGTCACTGCTGCTGCTAAGTTGCTTCAGTCATGTCCAACTCTGTGCAACCCCAGAGTCCACAGCCCACCAGGCTCCCCCATCCCTGGGATTCTCCAGGCAAGAACACTGAAGTGGGTTGCCATTTCCTTCTCCAATGCATGAGAGTGAAAAGTGAAAGTGAAGTCGCTCAGTCATGTCCAACTCTTAGCGACCCCATGTACTGCAGCCTACCAGGCTCCTCCGTCCATGGGATTTTCCAGGCAAGAGTACTGGAGTGGGTTGTCATTGCCTTCTCCGAGTAAGTCACTAGTGTGTTACAAGTTTTACTTATCATCCTCACAGCAAGTAAGACCTGCTATTATCCCCATTATACAGATGAGGAGACTGAAACACACAGAAGCAAACACACCTGAGCTCACACAGCCAGCAAATGGAGCTGGGATTCAAACCCAGTGTCCTACCCATCATGCTGGTGATCAAAAGATCCTCTGAAGATAAATGAAATGAATCATAGAATGGTCAGCTTAGTGACTAATAAGTTATTTATAAAAATTACCCATTGTTTTTATTAAGTATCAATCAGTATGTGAGAATTATTCCCATAACTATATATGCAAATATTAAATCTTAAATTATTTTTTTCATCCTTTCATGGCTTTTGCTAAAGAACAATTTAAAAGAGGCCAATTTTGTGACTACAAACTCTAAAAATGTCACTTAGAAGCTCCTTTACTCACAGAGTCCCTTCATCTTCCAGAAACTAAATCATGTGCAGAATGTAAACAATAGTAAAATTAGATTACCATTTTTCTATTGACAACAGAATATTTGACCACAAATATACAAATATAGTTTTTTTAATGTAGCCTCAAACCATAATTTTATACACATTTACTCTAGTTTCCTTATTTTTCATAAATAAGATTTCTTAAAAATACTCTGGTAGGATATAACTGTACTTTACGAAATTAAAATTACAGTGAGGAAAACAAATTCAAGATAATTTGCATTCTAAGCTTTGTAGGAATGATAAATCAACTTTATACTCCTGATAATACAAATTTGTAAAACTGAATTAACCTATCATCCTAAAATATGCAATACACAATTAAATCAATCTTAAAATGCAGAAAATTTAGCCACCTAATTTGAGATTGTATCTCTTATCATCTTGGAAATCTGATATACCAATTCAAAATTACTATTCAAATTACCATCAGAATTCCTGAAACCCTATTTGCAGTAAAGATTCCAACTGCATCTGGTTTTATGTCACTTCAAGGCAAATTCCTCTGCTTTAAGACAAGTTTAGCCTCTTCTTGAGTTTGTATCTAAATTTACAATCGAGAAAACTCAGGTTGAGAGCTTTTAGTTCCGCCTGCTCACACCTCCTTTTTGCCCTTCCCCACTCCTCACCCCCAGACAACCAAAAATAAACACTCACACTAGCAATACATGAACTGACCAATCTTAGGCTCCCATGGTCTTAAGACAGCCAGAAAAAACAAAGATGGAAGAATCACTGCTTTGCAAACAAGGCCTTAATTAGGTATGTAAATAAAAATCCCTTTACTGCTAGATCCCCAAGTCCTTCTGAAGAAACATTTCCCAACTACTTCTCACATTTACACAACACAAACATCAACATGCAGCTTCTACCAAAGAGAGACCTGAACATATACCTGTACGTTAGAAATCCTCTCAGATCAGATGCTCGTATTTAACTGACGGAAGCATCATCACCCAAGAGCCCAGGTCTTAAAAATTATTCTTTAATAATCTAATAACAAATATCTTTCCCATTCTGTCCCGGAAGACCAAAAGACTAGGAAAAAATCAGTTAAAAGAAAAGCCACCATAACCATTCCATCAGTCTAAGTCAAGATTTAATTGTACAACAGTAATCTAAAATATTGACTAATTCCTTTGGAAACAAATTATCCCAACAGTGCTTTTCTGAATGCAAGTCAAGCATCCATTTATGCTATGTTATATTTTTGCCTCTTTATGCTTTCTATTTCAAAGACTTATAAACTGGGTGAAACCCACAGTTCACTGCAACAAAAACGATTCACAGAGAGGTTGGAATTTACAAACATGCAGGCTTGAAACTTTTGAAACCTGAAATACTCAAGCAAGAAATCTCACTAAAGAACATTTCAAGTAGGAAGTAAAAAAGCACAATGTTTGAGGCTGTAGCTCAGTGTCTTTATCCCTTAGATGAACCATGAAAATAGGCACTAGCCTGCGAGGACAGAACCTACACTGAGTCTTATGATAATTTGGCAGCAGACTTAAGAAGAAACTTAATATTCTCTGCCTTGCCACTCCATTCCCTTCTTATTTGTTCTTCAGATGAAGTTATGGTTTTTGAGACAGGAGATTTTCATGTTTTCTTAGCCTCATAATAGGAACAAGTGGTTGCAGGAAATTAAAAAAAAAAAAAAAAAAAGGCTCTGGAGAAAGAAGACAACCTATCCAAGTGGAGCTAGGGTCAACAACTATGTAAACCCAATGGAAGTTTTGTCAACCTAACTAAGGAGATGCATTGCAACCAGACTACCATAAAATCACTTTAGAGAGCCTGAAATACCTATTCTGGACTTACGGGAGGTGATTGATATTTTAAACACTCTTTGAAAAGTTAAGGAATTTCTTGTGGGTTTTTTTTTTTTTCCATTCCACTAATTCATTGGTGAATATTGCTAGTTTCGAAATAAATAAGATTTCAAAAAAGGGATAGGAAAATCTATAAAGATTCTATTCCAGGAAAGCCTGCAGACACTGAATTCACTGATTTTAAGCTTAACTCCTCTAGTGGTGACTGAAGGGAAAGACACACATGCCTTATGGAATATGTAAGTGGCATGATAAATTGATTCACAAACTTAATAATAACCCAGAACTTTCTGATGCTGTTTGTATCCAAACAGGCCTGTCACACAGATGGTGGGGAAAGTTTGGGTTCATGTTTTCAAACTGTGCACTAAAAGTGAATACCCCAGCCAATGGACTAAAACTTCATGTATTCTCTGGGTAATTTATACCGATACCTCTCACCTCACTTTCTAACTACCATAACCCTTGCAAAGTATCCCAGTGAAGAATGCCTGAAAACAAAAGAGGTAAATATACAGGTATGATAAAAACAGCAACAAGAAAAGAATGCCCGAAAAAGAATGCCCAGTCAGATGAGTAACCGGGTACTTGTTTGAAATATGACTTAGAAATGGTTTTTTTTAGGCCTAAGATAAATTAAGAGTTTCTTTCTGGATAAGAAATAATTTCTAAGTATCTCTCAGGCTGATGGTTTGGCAGGTTACATAGCTATCTAAGATGTTTTCTCATTTTTGATTTATTATAGCTATGTAAAACTTTGATGAAGTACATATTGCTGAATATGAACATGATATCAAGCTATTAAATGTAAATATTCAGAAATATGATCATTTCACATGCCCTTAAAAAACCAACCACACATCATTCACACGAAGCCATCCAAGAGGCAGTTTCCAACACATACTCTGTTTTAATATTGTCTGATTCTTCTTCTGTAGATGATTTGCCAGTAAAATGATGGCAAAATGAAAACATTTTACCCCTAATTCTTCATATATGAGAAAATTAACTCTCATCATTTCACAATTATTCCTACCAATATGTATTGGTCTATTCCCTTAAGCAAAACAATTTAACATACTTAAAGCTTTGTTCTTTAAGTTACTTTTGATGATTGTCTTAATGGCAACCCACTCCAGTGTTCTTGCCTGGAGAATCCCAGGGACGGGGGAGCCTCGTGGGCTGCCGTCTCTATGGGGTTGCACAGAGTCAGACATGACTGAAGCGACTTAGCAGCAGCAGCAGCAGCAGCAGTGATGAGAATGACTGGTAAAGGTTTCCATCCCTGGTCCCCTGATGCTGCGCTCAGTGGTCGCCCTGCCCGCCGACACTGGCCTGGGGTGGCCAGTCCAGGCCCTGCAGTGGTCTGGACTGCAGTCCAATCTGCAACAGCTGCCATGCTCACACGTGAAGCCAAATTCCAGGAGAGAAAGGAAGGACTGCTGGCTTTTTATCGTATTTGCTCTATAACATCTACTTAAACACTAGAATGACTTTCCTATACATAACTGAGATTTCTTTTTGATTGCCTATTGATATGGACAGAGAAGAGTTTCACATACAAATGAACCTTTTTCAGAGATTTTTTCTTTTTGGCTAGGTCAGCAAAGTTTCTTCTTTTAACACAGACCATTTTCCATAGTGTGAAGGTATTTACTCAAAAAGGAAAATACAGACTACTTACATGTAAAAACAATCACTGTCGCTATGAAAGTTACCAGTTAACTCCTATCAGAAACAACTGATTTTGGTATTGTATCTCTTACCAGAAATTTCGTATTATCATCAGTTTTAAAAGGCTTTCCTCACACATACTGGAATACTGCACCAAACAAACAATTTTATGACATGGTGTTTTTTGTTTGTTTTTTAAGAACTGTGATTAAAGATCATCATGGTGATTGAGAAATGATGATTAGGGTTTGGTTCATGCATGGAATTCTAAGATCGATCATCTATCGAACTTCTAATGAAACTTATGCTCTAAGGTCCTAAAGCTTGATAAGGAATAAATACACAAAAATATCACCTTCGAAGAAGAAAATTTTCAGTAGAATAAAGTAAAAATAAATATAATACAAAACATACCCTTCTATGAAGCTTTAAAAATATAGTACTTAAATAAACATGCACACCAGCTAATGATACACACAAATAGCTTTACCTATATGTTTAGACTTAGGTATACATGCATTTAAGTAGGTATTTCTACTTAGATAAAATTTAAATAAATATTCATATGTATTATACAGAAATCATTGAACAGTACTATGTTTGAAATATAAACTTAATCTTTACAAAGTAAATGAATTTCATATTATCTTCCAAATAAGGTTGTATATTTATAAACAGTAAGTATCTTTTACTTCTTTATATTTTAATGGTGAAAGTCACACGAATATTAGGCACACAAATTATTTTATTGATATTTAGCAACACTCCAGGCCAATGCTGCATTGAAGCAAATTTGGTTATATTTAATAACAAAGGGAAAGTAAAATAAAGGAAATAATTTCAAATGTTCATGGCTCATAGAGCAAAATAATTCCAGTTGCTCCTGTGCTGTGAAGAAAAATCAAAAAGGAAAAATACACTCAAAGCATAAATATGTCATGCACACATACACATGTCTACTGTGCATATACATATGCATCTCTCTGAAATAACACCAGTCTATGCATGGTATAATAACCTAGCAACATCAGCCCCTCAGTGGGGGTGAATGCTGATTCATAAGTCAAATTAACCTAAACAAGAACTAGAAGAGTAGTTTCAAGGATTTGACAACCGAAATCATAACCACCTAGAAACACCGGGTACAGTGATGAAGAAACAAGGTGCAAAGTAAACAGTGAGAAGGCAGCCACTCACCTTCGGTGCCATTGGGAGTCATGGAATTACTATTTATATGAGAGTTATCGAGTTTGGGGGATTCACTACTACCACTCAGACGGCTATGCGGGCTGGTTAGATCCTGCATTTCCATAGACCTAAAGACAAGAAGCCTTCCGTTTGACAGATGTACCAAATTCATAACCCCACTATTTAATGCGCTAACGACTTGACACCTCCTTTGAAACACATTCGCACAAAAGTCCTATTGTATCTATTTTCTTCAACTCCAAATAGGTCCCTCTTATATTTTCACTTCAGCCATCCTTTCAAAATGTGGACTATTAAAAGCTGTCACTGACCATACCTATCCAGCCAAATATCGTATGGAGTTTTTTGGGTTTTTTTTTTAAATTTCTTTTTCTCTCCTTCAATAGTTCATCAAGTGCCAAGATCTAATGAGATGTTTCCATCTGTTTTTATTATCAAAGAAAACAGACCGTCCTACTTTTCTCTTTAGACAGGGGGAGAAAAAACCCTAAGGTGTTATTTTTCTAAAACACGAAAGTGTAAAATTGAAAAAAAAAAAAAAAATTCACTTTTGTATGGAATCTCTTTCATCTAATAAATTAGCACTAGGAACTCCCTTATAATTTACCGCCCAATTGTAATTTAATGGGTCTCCAAACCAAATAAAACACTTGAAGCCTATAGTCCAATGACAGGGAGTGAGATAGCCCTGATGCATGTGTTTACTCTGGCAAACTGCTTAATTGTTCCTCTGTTTCCCTTGAAACAAATGCAGCATTAAAACATTCTGATGTCGGCTCACTTGTTTGCTTTGTGGATTACATACAGCCAGCCCAAGTGAGGAGGGATCAGGCCAGCATACAGTGAGTGCCCAGGAACATGAGCACTCAGGATACCTCAGCTGTCACCTACTTGGGGAAATCAGAACAATGCCACTGCCCTGCTCATATTGGGCATTTTTACAACACAAAACAGCGAAATCCTCCCGGAAAGTTCTTTGGCTCCGCAGTTACTCTATAGGGGATAGAAGCTCCTATTCATGTTCACAATTGCAGAACCATCCATTTCTATTTCACCTTTTCTTAATGGAGAGAGGAGACCATTTCTTTAAAGTGACTAAAAACACATCTAGATACCATTCTGTTCTCTGCCAGCCAAGTGTTTGGAAGTCTAAGGCCTATTCACTTTATGTTAAACTTTATGTTTTTCTTTTTAAAAAAAAGGAGGGGGGATTAATATTACATGTATGAAGCTAAGACTGTTTGCTCCTCACCCCCACCGGGTCAACAAAAGCTAGTCAATTTGGAAGCTGCACTTAGACTGCAAATGTCAGCTTTTATAACGAAGAACGTGAACTGTTTTACTTCTAAAGTGAGTTCTGACTTTCCCAAGTCTTTGGGATTCAAATGAGAAATGGCTTAAAATCCAACTTTTCTCCCCTAATTCTCAACACACATTCAGAGTTTTCCTAACCCCAGAAAGTACAGCCCCTAATCATTTTCAAATCCAGGCTCCTCTTCCCTTTCTACATATTTAACTTTTTTTTTCCTTTTACACACACACACACACACACACAGTTAAGTAATTTCCAACCAAGGCTATTAATAGAAATAATTAAGAAATACTAGACAAAAATAGATAGGGGGTCACAGAGAGGTAATCTCCCCAAATGTCAAATATCAACAGTATCCTTACCTGCAACTTGAGGAAACAGCAACATCTGAACTGGTTTGAGATGTTTGCACCTGTGATCAGGGGTAAAAAATTAGAAGCTGTTGTTACTCTGCTTCAGTGTCAGCTCTTAATTATACAGAGCACATGGCTCAGGACGACAATGCTCTCTTTTAACCAAAAGAGAAAAAGGAGGATTCTGCAGCGGTGAAAGGCATATTGTCTTTAAGTTGAGGTCTCCACTGTTGTTTCCTCCTCCAGGTCTACCCTCCTCCTCCCCTTGTAAGGGGGGGTGGGAGGGGGGAGGCAGCCAAATGACGGGATAGTGATTCATCACTGGCCTATGACAGCTGCAAACGGGATTACCCCTCCCCCAATCAACATGCAAAGCGGCCTTACCCAGGCAGCTTGGAAAAGGTACTTGAAAAAAAGATAGCTATTAGCAAAATGAGCATGTTTCACAGCAGCAGTTCAAGCATTAACCCTCCAGCATCCTCAGATCTTTCATCTTCTGCTATCACCAGCTGAAATAGAGTTCCCGCCCATGAGTTTGACTCCAGACAGTGTTTCTCCTCATGGTGATGGTTTTGTCCTGTATTTACTATTTGTCATTGAACAGTTTACTCCAAACGGCTTCTGGGCAACTTGCAGGCAATGCCAGACTCAACGAGAAATGGCCCAAGGCAAGTTCTTAATCATCATGGAGCCCTGCACTCATTCACCCAAGCAAACCGAAAATTCAGTGAATGTTTAAGTTCAAGGGAAATCCATGCCTGCCTGGTGAAATAGTCAGAGCAGTTCGCTTTCTGTTTAATTTTCCATCTTTTAAATCAGGAGAGAGAACGGAGAGTTGAATAATCAGTTCAGTATCTCAGCTGGCCAGAGTTCTGGTCTCTTTTGTCCCCAGAGGAATCTGTATTTGGGTTTTCACTGAACAACTAACTTAGCCTGCAGGCTTTACTAGTCACTGTTCTTCCTCCAGAGGCAGCAAGGTGATAAACTCAGGTGAGGGTGGGCTGCTGGCTCACCAGCTCAGGCAAATGCCTGACTCTGAGGTAAAAAACATTCTGCATAACGTCTTTTAAACTCAGAAATCTAGATCTTTGATGTGCATTTTCATTCAACCGGAACAGACATCAATTAGGGTTACAGAGCAAAGATGAAAAAACTGAAGTATCTCAAATGGCATAAAAGTTATCCAACCAAGTATCTTCTATTGAGTCCTGTTATTTTTTAATTATGATTTATGACATTAAGTAGTACTACCTTTTGGCAGGAATAAAAGCATCATTAAAGTCTAAATATCTTGGTCTAATATTACATGAAATTCCTAGGTCTACTTTTCGAGAATATGTGCAGGATGCAAAATAATTTGAAAGAGATGCCTGCGTATTCAATGAAAAGTATTTGAATGCCTGCAAGGTAGGTCATTTGATGCTAACAGCCTTCTGCAATTTTTTGTTAAATTTTCTCACACAAGAGTAAATGTTTCCATTTAGAAACTACAGTGATATACCTCAAGGATAAATTTCCTTCCCCCCCATTTCCATTTTTATACACCTGGAATAAATTATAGGTGAGAACTAACTTAGTTTTAAGAACTCTCGGCTTAATTATGTGAAAGAGTATGTAAAACATCCTTTCTGTTACACGTTAAAATACATTCCTATTTTAACACTGGCTAGATACTATAATTTTAGAAACGTAATGTTAGTTTCCTTGTATACTTTCAAAGTTTGATATTTTTATTTGAGGTTTAACCTATTCTATTTAAATTTCAAAGTCAAACCTGTTAATAAAAAATGAGCTTCAAACTAGGAATTACTCTAACACGTTTTCTCACTGAAAACAAATGCGTTTTCACAACATACTTTTTTTGTGTGCTGGCTAGACTTTACTGTACTTTGTACAACTTCTGATTCCACATCCATGATCTTCATTTCATTAAGTATACTTCAGATATTCTTTTGTGTCTCAAGGATTATTTAAACCATGTGTTGTGTGTTACTGTTTTTAAAAATGACTCTTTAATCAAAATAACTTTAAAACAACTAATCCTCACTTAGGTTGGTCAGCTGAATCCACATCGTGGTCCAGGAAAAATAAATCTACTCTCAAGAATGCGAATGCAGACAACAATTAGACACAGATGTGAGCAAAATTAGTTACAGTTTACAAAATGCTACACTTCACATGCTTTTAGTTTTTTATGTGTAGTACAAGATTACAGCACAGTAAGGAAACATGGTCTTGTAATGACTTATCTAAAAAGAACACCTATTTCTGATTGGTGCTGATTTTCTCTTATGTTTGCCCAAATCTCTGGAAGGTTCTGGGTTTTCAAGGTCTCAAAACATAATGTGCTGCAAAAATAATTAATTAGGCACCTTTCCATTCAAAAGAGAAAAAAAATATTTCATGGTTTTTAGAAAAATGCTGTTAGGCATTGAGTAAGCTCATGTTCTCTGCTTTATATCCATAAACCTAATATGTTCCTTGTCTCCTCCTAATCTGGTATTTTTTAATTCAAATGCTCCTAGGAGTGTAAAAATATTTCCCATAACATTATAAATGGTCATCTTAGATTACAATGAAGTCATTTCACTTTAATGCTTTTTAAAACTCTTTGTAGAGAATACCCAAGTAGCGTACTGACAGAGTTGTGAAAATAGAGAGAGGAAACAAAAAAGAGAACTTTTTAGAATTTCAATTCAAGAATCCTCAACTAGTAACTTTGACTTCTGATTAGTTAATGAGGTCTTTTAAGTTTGCCTTTTTTCTAATTAAATTTCTAATTCTTCACAGATGTAACTTTTGTTGATGTTCAATTTGTCTCTCTCATTTTGTTAAACCTCACATAGTACTTCGCCAATCCATTGAATAGCCACATTAAATCTGTTAATACCATGCTCTTCAACCCCAGAAATTATTTCCAGAAGGCAAACTTGCTTTGAGAGATCATCAAACAAGACTTAAGGTACACATTTTATCACATTTTTCCCTACCACAGAGCTCAGGATGCAGAGCAAAATTCATGACTTTTGCACTGTTTATTATACTTTGCTAAATTACAAATCAAAAGCATCTGACAGAAGATCATGTATGAAGCCAAAAAGTTAATAATGTTCTGTGAAAAGTAAACTGTAAATGGAAAGGGATTCTAAATCTCAACAGCAGAGAGCAAATAAAATGTAGGTACTTGTCTCAATTATGGGTTTTCCATTGGCTCTTTTGCTTGCTAGAAGCAATTTTTATAAGATGACTATAATTTTAAACTTTTTTAACTCAAAAGAAATTTTCAAAGTGAAAGTACTGAACTTATCTAAATAAATAGAGTTGGCAGGCAAGCTAGTTTTGCCCAACCACAGATCAACGTGAGTACTCCCAAATTTGAAAGACAATGGCAATTTTCTAATCAGAATGTATTTTATAGAGGGGGAAAAAAGGTGCCTTAGGCAGAAACCTGCTTTTAAATCAGAATATATTCTTGCTACAATGTTCCTCAATCAATATTTCCTACCATGGTGTCAATGATGTAATAAAAGTCTAAACCTAAAATTGAAATGAACTTTCAGAAAAGGCAGATAGATAGATGCAGAAAAGGCATCTATCTCCTTCTTTATCAAAGACTCCATAAAATGAATGCTTTAAAACTCCTGATTTCTAGTGATATATACTGTATCACTTTTTAAAGTACCTTGTTTAAAGAAAAGGACAAAACAGAGTTCCTAGGACAACAAAAACAAGTACATATTTAAAAGACTGATTCTACCTATAGTCTTCAAGGACTGTTTTTAAAATTACATTTAAGATGTTGAATGGATCAATAATACTTGGATGACTGATTAAATGGAAGAAGGGGTTTATTCTCATGGCAAGTGAGTTTTTTTTGGAAGATATTCTTTACAAAATAAATTTCCAAATACAAGAGGAAACTTTGAGAAAATCATTTATTATATCTATCAAACACCCAGAGCAGTTGACTTCCCTTTACCATTCTAAAACTGAACAGTTGTTCTAAAACTGAACACTGGCTCCATCAGGCTGCTCTGTCACCGCAAAGAATTTTCAGGCTTGAAAATCCATGGCTGTTTGCTCACTTACTGAACACTTTGGGCCTTAGGAGAACTCAAGCTGCGAGAAAGTCAAATATCAAATATTTGATAATGGAGAAAAACATGACTTTTCTTGTGTGCATATCTTCAAAT
The DNA here is from genome assembly GCF_029407905.1 of Bubalus kerabau. Classification (NCBI taxonomy): domain Eukaryota; kingdom Metazoa; phylum Chordata; class Mammalia; order Artiodactyla; family Bovidae; genus Bubalus; species Bubalus kerabau. The sequence goes on from NC_073637.1 coordinate 37,119,175, forward strand.
CCCAAACAGTGGGCAAAAAAACTCACACACGCCTAAAATAAAACCTCCTCTGAAAAGACACATTAAAAAAACAATCCCCAGACTATAAAACTACACTGTGTCCTTAACTAGAGACTTTTTGTACCCTTGTCATTTTAAGAAATGAAACTTAAAAATGCTTGCCTACAGTGGCAGCTCTGAGTTTATGGAATTCCTGCAAAAGCTGTGCTTAAATGTTTCAAAAACTCCTCCCAAGAAATATAAGCCATGAGTCATTAGCAACTCATACACTCATTTTGAATGACAAATATTTTAAGTGGTAATTCAAAAGCTGAAGAACCTTGTTTTTAATTTCCAGGTCCATTCAAGTCCTATTAAGTGTCAATAAGTGAGAAATATCTTAATTTGGCAAATGTTTATTATTTCACCTTTTGAAGATAAGCCCGTTTAATATAATGTTTGGGAAATTTGTGTATTGAAACAAAAGGATTTCCTTCCTTAAAAGGGGGTGTCCATTTATTTTTGTTATCTGTTGTCCTTTGAAAATGTTAATTCCTTCCTTCTTTTCTCCAATCCAACCAAAATGTGTAGGAAAAGCTATCTCTGTGTTAAAATGGATATAGACAGATACCGCTTTCATCTCTATCACATAGTAATAGTTGAGGTTTGTGCAGAAGATAGATATGAAGTGATCCCTTTACAAGAGTATAGTCCTGCAAGAAACTTTTTTTTACATATAAGGCAACAAGTCATTGTTAACAATTAATTTCTAATTACCTCTTAATGATTCTAATCGCTCAGTTAAATTGGGGGTTAAGAACTTATACTTTTATGATGGAGCCCAGTGGCCCATAAAGCACTGGGCACAAAGTGTCATAATCTTCCCCACTCCCTAATGTTTTTCTTTTAAAACAAATCAAAACAATAACTCAAAGCGCTCTTGTTATCTTGGGCTTTGCCCACAGGACAGCTGGTGTCACGCAGTACAATTTTTCAAACAGTCAGCTTGTACTTACAGCGCTTTACATCTGCTGCATCCACCAGTTTCCTGGGCTCCTTCGAATTTTCTGGTTTAGCAAACCTCCATTCCAGACATAGTTTTTGCTCCTGGAGGAGGACGCGAGAGGGTCTTAAGGGCTCCCGGCGGAGCCCGGCGCTGTTGGAAGCGGAGCGCGTCCGCTGGGGGAAGCCGGGCCGCGGGGACCGCCGCCTGGGCGCTGCTGCAGGCTCGGGCTGCCGAGCGACTGAGCGCACACGTTGGCCCCGGCGAGAAAACCGCCACACCGGACGGCAACAGGAAGGCTCCGAGTCGGAAGTGGTACTGGAGAGTTTCTACCTCGCCCCAAACTCGGAGCCATCAGCTCCCACCGGTCTGCTTAGCCAGCGCCTTGAGCCCCGCGCTCTTTCGTTCTCTAAACGGCAGCAGCTGATAGCATCTGAGAAGCCCAGACAAAGAAACAGCACCATCTCATCTCTCGGTTTGTTTGCGCAGCCTTGTAGGTCTGCCCGTGGAGCCTCGGGGCTTTTTTTTTTTGTTTTTGCAACGCAAACCACAGCTATTCTCTTGTCCTAACCTTATTGGTTTAAATGCAACAATTGAGAGGAGCCCTGCTCTCTCTGACTCAACCTTGCTGCTCCCAAAAAATTTATTATGTAAATGAACGCGCCCCCATGCTATCTGAATAAACAGCTGTGTGAGAATCAGGGGACACTGTCAACACACGTCTCTTGCTACAGCAGCTACCAATTACGAGCTTTGGGGAGTCGTTTCGCGTTATCTTTCATAGTTTCCCAAAACTTCTTTTCAAGCCCTGAAACTTAGGGAATCGATACTTTAAAAAAATTTTTTTTTCCCTGAATGTAACAACCAACAGGTCTGGGGGAAAATGAAAACTAGCATGGCTATTTCCATTTTAAATAAGTAAAGGGAGAGAAAAAGCAAACGTGTAAGCCATCAATATCAGCTTAACAATGAAAGCCTGGATGTTAGCTCTGCAGTGATTTCTATAATGGCAAGTTTTACGGGAGCAATTTTTTTTTTTTTTTTTTTGGATATGAACCAGATACTATTTCAGTGTTGATATTTTAAAATGATTTGGGGGGAAAAGATTTATTTTATCTAGAACTCTTACAGTCTGTTCTTTTTAAGAAGAATTCTAACTAAATTCAATCTATGCATGCTAGTCTATAATGCTTACCTGGGTAGCTGAGCTATTCAGATTACAACTAAATTAAAGATTAAAATATTTACTTACTATCATGTTTTAGGCAAATAAATGACTTCAGTTATTAGATCAATGACTTAACCATTACATTGATTTCAAATATTTAAAGAAGGCATCACTTACATGGCTAATTATATTTGCCAGCCCTGTATCATAATTAAAATATAAATGTTTATTTTTGATACTAGTCACTCACCATAACCAATTTGGTACTTTAAAATGGAATCTTTATACCCTTTGGATTTTCCTTCAAAGTATCTGACAGTAATACTATTCTATGGGGTTAGTCTTTTTATTATTAATAATAAGCATCTTCTTCATTAAGGCTCCTGCCTTGGTATGAAAATCACAGTAACTTCTTAAATGATTTTATAATACGTTTCAGATCATCAACTCGTAAAACAAATAGACACAATTTTACCTTACCTTTACTTTGCTAATTTGTAAATGAAAGCACCGTTCTGATGCAAACAAAACAAAAAGCTTCTAATGACCAAAATTCAATATAGACTTTCCCACCATCTCCCCCGCAAAAGGGTGCCAATGTAAATTCCTCAGAAAAGAACATTCTGTTAAACCTAACAGACAGCTTAAACTGCAAATTCACCTAGGATTTCCTTGCTGGTATGGTACCAGCAAGGAAACCTGGGCTAACCATCTTCCATATTTGGGAAACCAGGTCAAAAATCAGTTGATTGCTATTGGATCTGTTCATGCAGCTAAATAGAATTATGTTACCACCTACAGAACTTTCTTAGAACAGAAGTATTGGTTATTCAATATACTAAAGTATGTGTGCAGAAAAGAAAATACAGCCTGTAATGGAGGTCTCTAGTGCCGTGAGATAAAATACAATGATACGTCAATTCAATCTATGGGAGCGAACACCGGCACAGTAACTGCTTTTGCTATCATATTTATTTCTAAGCTCCATAAAATACAAAATTTGAGGTGCTGGTTGGAGAATTCAACTGTGTTTTTAACTTTACATTAAGCTATTGTGCCCATGCTTCCCATAGTTTAAAATTTATTTTAGCTATAAAAAGATAAAATATTATTTTTCTGATCATGAAAGATTATACTGGCAAATCCAGAAGACCAACTATGAAGTCATCAGGAATATCATGTAAAGTATCTGACTTTTATACACAATTGCCTACATAGTAGTCAAATTTATCATATCACATTAGTTTTTATATTGAAATTCAATTATTTTTATTTGTATAACCAAATGAATCATTTTAAAATGATACATGTCATTATGAAGAAGACGATGAAAAGCATGACGACTGTAATGTGAGCACTAATTGATATGATATTGGTCATGCTGCATAGTTATATAACAAAGAACTTAGTAATTGGCTACAAAAAATATGGATGTATACGATTTATTTTTTTTTTTTTACCTTTCAAAAGTGTATGCCACTTTTAAATGCTTTCCTTTTCCTAAAGCAAAATCAGATGGCCTAAAAACAATTACATGCTTATCCATAAATTTTGTCTGGTTACTACTTCTGAATATCAAATATATAATAAATACCATATAACTCACACCGAAATAAGTTATCCTCTGATAAATAGCCAAAATGTTAGTCATTACTAAGAAGATCTAGTTGGTAATATACTGTTAACTTCCTATTTCTAAATTTTCACAACTATAATTTCATGACTTAACCATATACTTTAAGGACCAATGTGTTCACTAAACAAAGTCATACCCCTTACAACAGAACTTAGGAAAATTTGCTGAAAACCCACTATTAGTAAAGACAGATAGATAACAGTAGAAAACCTACTATCTGACATTTCCTAGAAAAATGTCAACACATAAACATTATGAATAGGAGTAAAAAAATTTCTAATATGACTTTACCCCACTAAAAAATAAATTTCATCTGGAAAAGGAAAACATTTGGAAAAGCCAGTTGTAACAAAATGTTTGAATATCCTCATAAGGATGATACCTTTCATAAATCTCCAAACAAGCTTTATCATATTGATATAGAGCAAACTGTTTTCTGGTTATATAGATATTTGCTTGGTTATATAGAAGTCTGAAATGTTGACAGAAGTTGTTAGCTCTGTTCAATGAACAGAGAATATTAAATAAAAGCATGATTACAAGAATAAGCAAATATGCCTAATTTAAAAAGAAAAAATACAAGGGTCCATTAGAACAATTGAAAAGGTAAGTTGGAACTTTTCTAAAACTACATGAATATAACAGTTGATTAATCCAATTAAATATAACAAACAGTGAGAAAGCAAAAAAGCTAAAAACATCTTCCCTTCCCTTTTTCCATTCCAGTAATGATAATAAAGTTCTTCAGTAGTTCTGCAGTTTTCAGCACAAGATAAACTCAGAAATTTTTTCTTCTATTTGTGTTTACTTTTAAATCAGTTTAGAATTAACCATGCATGTGATTTCCAAGTCTGATGCCAAGCATCTTTTACCTCTCTGTTTCTACCATTCTTTTACTTTATGAAGATTCTTATTCAACAATAATGGTACAGAAAGTTACATAATAGAATTAGCACTTAAAGATCAATGCTTTTTCTTCAAGAGTGTTGTCCTAGTTATTATTTCTTCCACATTCTTAAAATCAATAATACCTGGAAACAGTCAACATTTTGTGATTGAAACTGTTCAAAGTAGAACAGCAAATATTCCAAAATATTTGGTACTTCCAGAGCTTCTGCTTCCAGATAACTCTTTTTCTCATGGTCCATGCCATGGCTCCACATTTCTGGCTTTTAACAGAACCTTTGGAACACTGTCTGGATGGCTGACATTACCATCCTTGCTGGCATGCGGAGTGGTCACTTCCATGACCTACTCTTTCCCTGCTGGCACGAGACCTGCAATGAGGGCCCTGCTCCCAGTAGCCTTCTGCTGAAACACAACCAAGTAAAACATCCTCTATTTATTTTAAGAATGATATTAAATCTGCCAAACTGAATGTCTACCAGTATTTTGCTAAATGTTTCCCATTCAAACTCCAATATGAATAGCTTTTAACAGTGAATTTAAGGAGGCAATTACTAACTAATCACTGCACCATGGAAAATTATCGTAATAAAAATGAGAGTCTTTATACCAACACAATATGGAAATATAACCTATTTCCTGGCCCCCTAATAAGTACATTGGTTATTACATAAGAATAATAACCATTTATTTATGTAGGGTGAGAAACTTGCTATCTTATGTAGTAATGACTGCCTAGAGGATGTTTTTTTAAAAAATTATTATTCTTAATTAGAAAGTTTGAGCAGCACTTCTTGAAACTAATAATGATAACAGGGCAGCATTAGGTTTTTAAGATGAGAGAACAGGATGCTAGAGGTACTTCATCTAAAAGGAAAAAAAGACATACTGGGTTTTCTATTTTAAAATCAACTGATTTCCCAAAATGGCAGAGTTACTTTTTCTTCCTTCTGCCAAAAATATGTAAATAATTGGTCTTGGAAGCATATGCTTAATCTGAGCAATAACTCTTTTGCTTTCTCACATTATAAAATGGATTTCTGTTGACATGAAGCAACCTGGAAAACCCAGGTTGTCTCTTCCACTTTTTTTTTCTCTAAGCCATGGGCAAAACCAATCTTGTCAGCACCTCCCAATACCTTTAAGAGGATCTGGAAATTTGCTCTGTGTTTTCCAGGTTTCATGACAGCTGAGTTCACAGTTTTTAAATTCTTTGGAAATGATGACTGTCTCACAGAAGAAGGATGGGAATTGGTGCTTATTGAGTGCTACTACATGCCAGGCAGCAAGCTAGGCATTTTACATACATTCTCCATTCATTTTAACACATAGCTTAACAGCTGATCTGTATGAATCCTGTTTTGTTTTGTTTTTTTAAATATGTTCCCCACCCCCCTCCCTGGCCTGGTCTCCCACTATTTGTTTTGGAATCTGCCTCCTTTCTCCAGCACCATCAAAGTTACCACTAAACAGCAGATGGAGCACTGGAACATCATTGTGTCCTAGCTGTATCATCAATTTTGGAGCAAGGTGACATCTAGTAAAGTTAATAAATCTAGAAAGGTGTGTGATATATTGGAATGGTATATTCAGTATAGAATAGACATCATCACTATACAATATCTGATAATACACAAACACATACTGCAAGTTAGTGTGCTGGTTCAAAAATTAAGTATATACATTAAATGGGCTTCCCAGGTGGGGCTAGGGATAAAGAACCAACCTGCCAATGCAGGAGATATAAAAGATGCAGGTTCAATCCCTGGGTCAGGAAGATCCCTAGAGAAGGGCATGGCAACCCACTCCAGTGTTCTTGTCTGGAGAATCCCATGGACAGAGGAGCCTGGTGAGCTACAGTCCTTGGGGTTGCAGAGACAGACAGGACGGAAACAACTCAGCACACACGCACACACATACATTAAATAGTCAATAGAGGCAAAAATGTGATGAATCCTTAAACGTGAAATTGCCAAATCAGGAGAGAGATTTTTTTCTCATTATTTATCAAAAAATGTGAATTATCTTCCTAAAGCAGGTTATAAATATTCCCGACTTTTTCTTTATAATAAAAAGAGCAGCTAAGGGTCTGATCTTAGTATGGGCCATTCTATCAATTTCTTCCTTTTTGTATTCCTTAATTTCATTTATCCAATGTTACAGTGCTTTGATCTTAATAACTATCATAAACATTTGATTTATTCATCAGGGAAATAATTACATTCAAAATGCACTCCAATTCTCCTTATGTATTTTGAGGTGTGGTTTAAGCGCTCAGAATCAAGAGACTTTCTTATTGTTACAAAGGATTTGCCAGAAAGGGACAAATAAAAAACCCCAAATCTAATAACTTATAGAAAAATTTTTCTTCCTTCAAACAGCATTAACTTTCCCCCCTCTCTAGTCTCCCAAATCGGAAAAGAAAAAAAAAAGAATAACCTCTAAAGCTGTTTTAGACAGAAGGTCAGAATTCAAAGGATCGGTAACTCAATCCACAGGGTGCTGCAATCACATTGCTATTGGAAACACAACCAGAAGCAGCATTCTTCTACATGTTTTTATTAAGCCATGTCAATAGGTATACAATCTGGAGGTTTCTCTCTACTGTAAAGATTCATACTTGCAGCCGATCAAGTTGCCCTGGCTTTTTTAATCTTACTTGAGAATGCTATAGATTAAGGAAAAACTAGTCTCTGCCTTACATGCTAAGGAAAACAATGGCTTTGGTTTGTTTGAATAGTAAGAGTACCTTGCTGTGGCCAAAAGGTATAATAAAGCTTCAAGTATTTTAGTCTTTAGATGCTCATAATTAATAAGAATTCTTATTTCAGATGGCCTAATGTTGGGACTATTAGAGTGATTCTTTACATGTGTAGTTCATATTCTTTTAAAAAACAGAAGTCTGAAAACCTCGGCCGCTCCTCTCAGGGCTTCGTTTTAATATCACCAATGATTGGTTTACCTGAATTACAAAGTAAAACCAAATCCAGAGTCAGGGTTTTTTCCTGAAATCATATATTTTAAATGTGTATGATTCGTAAAAAACAATGCCCCAATTGATAGGGAGTTACAGGCTAGTGTCTTGTTTTTTTAATCAATACGAGGAAAAACAAATAGTTAACCAAGAGGTCAGAGAGCCAGTAGAGGAGCTCTCGACCGCGTGGTTAGCATCGACAGCCCCTGCTGAAAGATCCGCAAAACCCCCATTAGCTCTGGCCTCCTGGGAGAACTGTTCACTTTTCTTCCTGTCCTTGCCTGAGAGGACTGCTCATCCCCACCAACGCCACGTGGCTGGAGAGGGCTACGGAGGAGGTGCAGGAGGACCAGGGCACAAAGCGGAAAACAAGAAAGAAGTTATTCGAGACAATAATTAGAAAGTCAGCTCTACCTTAGGCCTTTTGAAAAGAATGAGGGTCCATGACTTTGACATTCTAAAGAAGAAAAAAGGATACCATTTTTAGACGTGCAAATTTCATATGTTTTAAATTTACAGTACACTTACTTGTATGCTCATCTCTTTTGGGAGGCATGGCATTTGATCAATTTAAAAATTAAAAAAAAGAATGACTTATCTCTCCACAAATACATCCGGTTCGGTTCAGTGCAGTCACTCAGTCCTGTCCCACTCTTTGTGACCCCATGAACCACAGCACGCCAGGCCCCCCTGTCCATCACCAACTCCCAGAGTCCATCCAAACCCATGTCCATCGAGTTGGTGATGCCATCCAACCATCTCATCCTCTGTCGTCCCCTTCTCCTCCTGCTTTCAATCTTTCCCAGCATCAGGATCTTTTCAAATGAGTCAGCTCTTCGCATTAGGTGGCCAAAGTATTGGAGTTTCAGCTTCAACATCAGTCCTTCCAATGAACACCCAGGGCTGATCTCCTTCAGAATGGACTGGTTGGATCTCCTTGCAGTCCAAGGGACTCTCAAGGGTCTTCTCCAGCACCACAGTTCAAAATCATCAATTCTTTGGCGCTCAACTTTCTTCATAGTCCAACTCTCACATCCATACATAACCATTGGAAAAACCATAGCCTTGACTAGACAGACCTTTGTTGGCCAAGTAATGTCTCTGCTGTTTAATATGCTGTCTAGGTTGGTCATAACTTTCCTTCCAAGGAGTAAGTATCTTTTAATTTCATAGCTGCAATCACCATCTGCAGTGATTTTGGAGCCCAGAAAAATACAGAAAAACAAATACATTAATTCATGATTAATTGTACTCCAATGCCATATTTGCCTGTTATTCCAGGTATCTCTTGACTTCCTACTTTTGTATTCCAGTCCACTATAATGAAAAGGATATCTTTTTTGGGTGTTAGTTCTAGAAGGCTTTGTAGGTCTTCATAGAACCCTTCAACCTCAGCTTCTTCAACATTACTGGTTGGGGCATAGACTTGGATTACATTCAGAAAACTAAGATCATGACATCTGGTCCCATCACTTCATGGCAAATAGATGGGGAAATAATGGAAACAGTGAGAGACTTTACTTTGGGGGGCTCCAAAATCACTGTAGATGGTGACCGCAGCCATGAAATTAAAAGATGCTCCTTGGAAGAAGAGCTATGGCCAACCTAGATAGCATATTAAAAAGCAGAGACATTACTTGGCCAACAAAGGTCTGTCTAGTCAAAGCTATGGTTTTTCTAGTAGTCACGTATGGATGTGAGAGTTGGACTATAAAGGAAGCTGAGCACTGAAGAATTGATGTTTTTGAACTGTGGCGTTGGAGAAGACTCTTGAGAGTCCCTTGGACTGCAAGGAGATCCAACCAGTCAATCCTAAAGGAAATCAGTCCTGAATGTTCATTGGAAGGACTAATGCTGAAGCTGAAACTCCAATTCTTTGGTCACCTAATGTGAAGAACTGACTCATTGGAAAAGACTCATTGGGAAAGACTGAAGGCAGGAGAAGAAGGGGACCACAGAGGATGAAATGGATGGCATCACGGACTCAATGAACATGAGTTTGAGTAAGCTCTGGGAGTTGGTTATGGACAGGGAGGCCTGGTGTGCTGTAATCCATGGGGTCGCAAAAAGTCGGACATGACTGAACCAACTGATGATTAATTGCTGAAGACTATGTAAAAGAAGGAATCTACATCTCTAAGCTTTCTATTTACAGTTTGCCAAAATCATACCTATTACTAACCAATGAATGATCTGGATTTGAAAATAGATGTTTTAAATGAGATATTTCACTTGAAGACCTTTGGGAAGGAACATATGATAACCTTGATTTCCTTCCCCTATCTTTCTGTCTTTTTGGATTTTATGTCTATTACTGCTCAAGGTTTAAATGCTTTTTTCCTTAAATGTGTAGAATTATTAAAATCTGTCTACAGTCAAGAGGGTACCACTCATTGCTGCTGCTGCTAAATCGCTTCAGTCGTGTCCGACTCTGTGCAACCCCACAGACGGCAGCCCACCAGGCTCCCCCGTCCCTGGGATTCTCCAGGCAAGAACACTGGAGTGGGTTGCCATTTCCTAGACTGAAACAAATACACAACAGATTCAAGTTTTAATTCTAGCTGTAGCACAGGTTTTGTTTTTTTTTTCTGTGCCCTTTGTATTATGCATACTCTCCATTTATAATCTGTAAATAGGCTAAACAAAAAAAAAGATGCAGAAAGGTTTCACACCTTTCCAAAATGGCATGGGGATAAAAGTGTTTATAGCTATGGAAAAGCTCTCATGGATAGTAAAATAGCAATAGAAGACTAAATTTTAGGGACTTCCCTTGTTGTCCAGTGGTTAAGACTTCTTGCTTCCAATGCAGAGGACATGGGTTTGATCCCTAGTCAAGGAATTAAAAACTTTCCAGGTTACTCACTGGTAAAGAATCTGCCTGCCAAGGCAGGAAACACAGGAGATGTGGGTTTGATCCCTGAGTTGAGAAGATCCCCTGGAGAAGGAAATGGCAACCCCCTCCGGTATTCTTGCCTGAAAATTCCATGGACAGAGGAAGCTGGCAGCTACAGTCCACAAGGTCTCAAAGAGTCAGACACAACTGAGCACACACACACACACACACCCCACAGCCAGAAAATAAATAAAATTTCAAAATAATTAAATTACTTTTAAAAACTGAATTTCAAATCAGTTTAATTAAACAAGTATAGAAGGAGTGCCTGGACAGGGCATGGTTGTTTCCAGTTTTAGCACAGCTTGGTACACATAATCTGTACTCAGTAACTGTTACTCTAATTAATACAGGCATACTTGACTACTTGAGAGATTATGGCCGGGGGTTCGTGAGAGAAAAATAATTTCCCTAGCTTCTACGTTTTCCTTTATTTTCCTTGTTGTTGTTCTTTAGTCACTAAGTTGTGTCCAACTCTTTGCGAGCCCATGGACTGTAGCCCACCAGGCTTCTCTATCCATGCATGGATTTCCCAGGCAAGAATATTGGAGTGGGTTGTTATTTCCTTCTCCAGGGGATCTTCCTAATCCCAGGATTGGACCCACGTCTCCTGCATTGGCAACCAGATTCTTTGCCACCCAGTCACCAGCTGCTGCTAAGTCGTGTCCAACGTGGTGCGACTCCATAGACGGCAGCCCACCAGATTCCCCCGTCCCTGGGATTCTCCAGACAAGAACACTGGAGTGGGTTGCCATTCTCTTCTCCAATGTATGAAAGTGAAAGTGAAGTTGCTTAGTCGTGTCTGACTCTTAGCAACCCCATGGACTGCAGCCTACCAGGCTCCTTCATCCATGGGATTGTCCAGGCAAGAGTACCAGAGTGGGGTGCCATTGCATTCTCCGGAGAGCCCCTTTATTTTCCTTACATATTGTTATATTTGCCCTCACTGGCAACTCTAAAGTTGGACTGGGTGGGGATTATCATCTCAAGGGAGTTAATTTCATTCTCCTGTTTAAAACATACTTAAAATATTTTGTGGAACAAAATTCAGTCATGGAAAATGTGCTAGCAATTTGCCATCCTAATATTGTGGAATAACCAAACTGTATGAGTCTGAGTGAATTCCGGGAGTTGGTGATAGACAGGGAGACCTGGCGTGCTGCGATTCATGGGGTCGCAGAGTCGGACACGACTGAGCGACTGAACTGAACTGAAAGAAACTAGAAAATTAGAAGAGACCTGAAATCACTATATTCACCTGGTGTATATGTTTATGTGGGACAGGAAAATGGCATAAAAAGTTCAGGTTCAGTTTTACAAAAGCTATCATACATTGATTTAAGTTACACCCATCATATTCCTCCTGAAATGCTCTGTTACTCTAACATCAGTTTATATTTCCCTTTTAATTTCTTAACCAGACTTCCCTACAGCCCAGTGGTTACAACTCTGAGCTTCCACTGCAAGGGGGCACGAGTTTGGTCCCTGGTTGGGGGAACTAAGATCCCAAACACCTCAAGGCATGGCCAGAAAATGAAGAAAAACATTTTTTTTCCAAAAATTTCTTAACCAAGAAAGACAAAAAAATAATTTTTAAAAAGTTTAAAGATATACATCTTTAAGCCTGTATCTTCTGCTTTTCAGAGATACCTCATTGTAGATGTATCCATAATGCTGTCATTTAAAAGATTTTCAGCTTTTAGGTTAGTTAGAAGTCTAATTAATGAAGCTAGTTTAAGCCATTCAGCAAATATTTTTCATGCATTTAGTATCTGCCAGGAACTGTGGGCACTGGGAAATGAAGCAAGTAAACAAGACAGACAGAATTCCCACTTATCATGGATGCCTAAAAGAGACTAAATAAATTAAAAGGTGACCAAATGAACATAAGCATTTATTTTTTGCCTTTCTCTATGAACCCCACTAGAGCAACAGTAAATAGATTTTTTTTTAAAGCATAAATCCCAAAGAACAAAGAGAGCAGGTAGTAAGAAGACAGTAACAAATGTCATGAGCAAAAAAACAGGCAGAACACTACTGACTGCTAACTGACTTAGCAGATCTGAGAAAGCTGAACCCGTGCTGGCCGTGCCTAAACACTAAGTGAGAGTGCAAGTCTCTCGTTCGAGTCCAGGTCTTTGCCACCCACAGACTACACAGTCCATGGAATTCTCCAGGCCAGAATACTGGAGTGGGTAGCGTCTTCCTTCTCCAGGGGATCTTCCCAACCCAGGGATCGAACCCAGGTCTCCCGCATAGCAGGCAGATTCCTTACCAGCTGAGCCACAAGGGAAGCCCAAGAACACTGGAGTGGGTAGCCTATCCCTTCTCAGCTATCAGGGAAGCCCAGTGAAGAGCAACCCAACTTACACTATCACTTTGGATTATCTATGTCTGATGAAATGTAGAAACCAAATGAACAGGAAAGCATGAGAGTGATGAGGCAAAAGCAAGCAAAACCAAAACAAACTCTCACTAAACTAAAATTCCCCTGAGAAATAAGATACTTCTACCATAAAACAAAATATGAAAATAATAATAATGATTTTTTTTAAAAAAAGGAACATCCAACAACGAAAAGATCCTTTAGAAATAAAACGTAGGATAACAGAAGTGTGTAATTCAATGACGTTTGAAAATAAAATTGAGAAAGTTTCCCAGAGAATACAGTACAAGACAGAAAATAGGAGAGAACAGAAAACATAATAAAATGAGGAGCTGTAAGAAGACCTAGTGGTCCAACATCCAAGGGTAAAATTTAAATAAATAATTCTAAAATATTCCCAGGGACATCAGTTTTCAGAGTTCAATGTATACCAAACAAAACAACTGAGAAAAACACACACCAACAGAAATTATTGAAAACTTTCAAAACACTAAGAAAGAGGGTATCCCCTAAAATCTTCTAGAGAGAAAAAATAGATCAAATGCAAAGCATGGGTCATGAATTCACATTTCTTAATTGGAACATGTATTTCTAGAAGGTAATAGAGAACTATTTCAAATCCCTTAAGGAAAAGTAACTCTCAACCTAGACTTTTATATCCTAACAAATTTTATATCAATAGGAAAATTGAAAACATTTAAGCTAAGTTAAGAATATTTGCTGATATGTCAAGTCTCAAAACTTTCTTTTCCAAATATTCTTTCTCAGGAAGCTAATAGAGGGTATGTTGCACTGAAATTTGGGAGCAAAGTTCTTTATGAAATAAGTAAGTGAAATAGGAGCGAGAAGTCTCTGGTCCCTAGTATTGATGAAAAGGAGAATTTCTAGGAGGATAGCTAGGAAACGTGAGTTCGATCCTCATGGATTGGTAAGATCCGCTAGAGAAGGCAATGACAATGCACTCCAGTATTCTTGCCTGGGAAATCCCATGGACAGAGGAGCCTGGTGGGCTACAGTCCATGGGATTGCGAAGAGTTGGACATGACTTAGCAACTGAACATGCACACACATATAATTTTGATTAAAATAAAAAATGCTGCAGAAACATAGATATTTTCCTGCCCCTGTGTGTGCGTGTGTGTGTGTGTGCATGCATGCATGTGTGCATGAGTGCATATTGATTATTGACAAGAAGAAAAAAGTTCAGGTAAAATTTAGTAAAGGACATGGGGGAAGTGGTGGGTGCTATGTTAGCCAGTCAAGGAAAGCCTCTTTGAGGAGGAGTCACTTGAGTTAAGACACAAATGATAAAAATGTGATAGACATGTACAGTCTTGGGGTAGGTGGGGAGGGGAGAGAAATATGGTCCACACAGAAGAAACAGCAAGTTCAAAGCAAACAGCTTGGCATATAAAAAGAGAAAAAGAAAGAACTGGAGGATAGAGAACATGAAGGAAAGAACAGGAGGAGAGCTGCTATGGAATACGGGGCATTGTAAGGTAGGTAAGAAGTTGGGATTTTATTCTAGGTATGATAGAAAGCTACTAGAGGAGTTTTTTTGTTTTTTGGTTTGCTTGCATCTACTTTGTTTTTGAGCAGAAAAGTGGCATGATCTGATTTTTATGTAAGAAAGGCCACGGTGGACAACAAGAGAGAGACAGAGACAGGGAGGCATATGAGTCCAGGTGAGAAGTGGTGGTAATCTAGGCCAGGGTTTTATCAGGAGGTGAGATATAGTCAGATTTAGGGCATATTTTGGAACTAGAGCCAACAGAACTTGTAGAATGGATGTGGGTTTGAGAAATTAAGGATGACTCCAGTCTCCCCGCACAAACAGTAAACACCACTGATTTGACTTTCATCTCGATTCATTTCTTCTTTCTGCTTTCTTGCTCACACAATAACATGATCTAAACACAAAGAGCATGAATAATTAGAATCTAAATAGTTGAAAGTTAACTGAAAGTTTTTTCATGACTATCTAGTTGAGCTAGCCTACAAATCTCCCCCCGCCCCCCACCAGCCTCTTTTCCGTCACCCACACCCCAGGCTCACTCCTGTGTCTGTGTGTGTTTATGTTTCCCCACACTCACCAGCCTGATATTAGTGTCTTTATCCCTCTTTTCTACTTAAGTCTATCTCTTATCCACTGCTGGCTTCTGTCATCATGGTAGCCTATTAATTTTACACCCCTATTCAACGTGCATGTTAAGTCGCTTCAGTCATGACCAATTCTTTGGAAACTTATGGACTGCAGCCCGCCAGGGTCTTCTGTCCATGGGATTCTCCAGGCAAGAATACTGGAGTGGGTTGCCATGCCTTCCTCCAGGGGATCTTCCCAACCCAGGGATCGAACCCACATCTCCTGCATCTCCTGCATTGGCAGGCAGGTTCTTTACCACCAACGCCAGCTGGGAAGCGCCCCCTAATTCAACACATATCTCCAAAAAAAACTAATTCTGGGCTTGGCAAATGGGGCACTAACAAGGACGATGCAAGCAGAGTCTTGAATTCAGCTTGCACCTTGGAGCTTATCCTCTGAGAATGGTTACTCTTTGAATCTAGTCATCATGTAAAAATCCCAAGCCAGCCATGTGGTAGAAGAGGAATCTTGGTCTACCAACCATCTCACCAAGGTTCTGGACATGAGGTTTGAATCCCTTTAGAACATGGAACGAGGTCGTTCCCTTAACCAAAATCATTAAATGGTCTTAGTCATAAAAAAGAATGAAATAATGCCATTTGCAGTAACATAGATGGACCTAGAGATGATCATACTAAGTGAAATAGGTTACCCAGAGAAAGACAATTATATGATGTCTCTTATATGTGGAATCTAAAAAAATGACACAAATTAACCTATTAGAAAACAAAAACAGACATAGAAAACGAACGTGGTTACCAAAGGGGAAGATGGAAGGAAGGGATAAATCAGGAATTTAGGATTAACAGACACAAATTATATATAAAATGGACAAACAATAATGATCTACTGAATAGTGCTCAGTCCCTCAGTCGTGTCCAACTCTTTGTGGCCCTATGGACTGTAGCTTGCCAGGCTCCTCTGTCCATGGAATTTTCCAGGCAAAAATACTGGAGGGGGTTGTATAGTACAGGGAACTGTGTTTAATCTCTTATAATAATTTATAACGGAACAGAATCTGAAAAAATATATATGTAAAAAAGAATATATATATATATATATATATATATATATATAATCATTGAATGGTCAATAATCAAGAACTAGTAACCTTACCTGGTATTCTCTTGGGATTTGGTAAGATCATATAACTCCAGGAATATACAGAAATATATTTAGTAAGGAAATATATGGGTTATATTTTACAATAAAAATGTAAAATGTGAAGATATGAATGAAGAAATCAGAGGCTTTTACTGTTAACATTTAAAGTTTGAGGACCAATGAAGTAATGTATCTTATAATCATTGGGTTGTTCTGCATATGCTTCATCAATTTTTTAGAGATATTGAAAACCTTTACTATATCTTGAAATCACAGACTTATAATCACAATTTAAAATGACTAAAGGAATTTCATTAACTGAATGGAGTTAATGTTTAAAGAAGATTCAATTGATTAAACAAATAAGTGAAAGTAATTTTTTTTTTATTTGGGAAAAATAACCAGATTTAAAGGTAAAAGAAGTTCTATAAATTGACTTTTTAAGCTTTGGCCTAAACAACTACTTAAGAAAACAGAAGTGAATATGTGAATTCCTTTCTATATATAAAAGTCTTCTTCAAGCATGAAAACTCATCCCAGTATGGAAAAGAGAAGGCAGCAAAGAATTCCTGGGTCTTCAGTGGGGACACAAAAGTTTCGAGAATCTTGATCAACTAGGTAAGGGCCTTTTGTGAAAATGAGGAAGACACAAGTGGGTCACTTGAGCCTGGAGAGCAGTGTAGAGACCAAGGACCTGAAGAATAAGGACAAGCATGGTACTGGACTGGACCAGATAGGACCAGCCAAACATGTGCCAGCTACCAGGCCGGGTGCACAGCAACCCAAGAAGGTGAGGACACATCCATGTGAGCCATAGACAACACCCGGCATAGCACGTATACCAGAGGTGAAACAGCTACACCTACCCCCAGAGATTAAAACTGAACCCATAGAACAGCTTGCAAGGCTCTGCATAATCTAGACACTGCCCACCTTTCCAATGTGGTGCCAGGATGACTCGCTTGCCTTTTCTGCTCTAGCCTTAGCCTGTCATACACACTTCTCCTCAAGGTGCATGCCTTTACTCATATTGTTCCCATCATTTGAAATGTCCATGGAATCTCCAGTTAGATACTAATTAAAAACAAGCAAATTAGGTCCATAATAGCCGCAAAGAGTCGGACATGACTGAGTGAGTGAACAACAGACCTCCAAGTAAGTTTCAGTGAGAACAAAAACAGAAGAGAGCCTTTAGCACTTCCTGTCTCTGCATTTCTTAGCACTTTCCTAATTTCACTTTGTACCTAGTCTAACAGGCAAGCTCAAGTCTTCTCCATGCCAACAATGATGTAAAACTGCCCTTAACTTCTTTGCACTCATCTGGAAACTGGGTCCATGAGAAGGTTGGGAAACTGGAAGAAAGAGGAAAGAATGGACTATAATCAGGGGCTAGGTTGAAACCTGGGACAAGGCACACACAAGCACTTTGTATACACAATACGAGCAATGACTTAGAAACAAGTGGTTTGGTAAAGTTTTGGGGTTTTTTAAGACAGTGAAAAGTTAGAATTTACTTTTACCAAGGCTAAGGTAACCATCTTTTAAAAAATATATCCTATGGTATTATCTTTAAAGCCAGAGTTCTATAGATGCGAGTGCCAATCCTGTAAACATGCCTTAGTGCTTTGCTTCTAAAATTGCTTTGAAGATTTCCTCCCTTCTGTTTCTCTTAGAGGAGTCTAACGATACTTCAACATACTCTCCGCCTCAAACACTTCCTCCCATGTACAAGCTCACGCATACCTAAACACACACATGCACTGCCTCCTTTTCCCCCCACTACCCCCCTGCCATCACATGCACTCTGGTGAGCAGACACCGTTTATAATTGTCCTCCCTCTGTGTGTCATTTGGGATTTACTGGTATTTTCGTTAACAGGTTGATTCTAGGCTCTTGTAATATAAAAAGCACTTTGTATACACAACATGGGCACAGATCCAGAGTAATGTCTTTAAAGCCTGGGGCACTTTAAAATTTGTTTTACATCAAGCTAATCATGTTATGAATCTGCATTTTCATTATACATCATAACCATCCTTATTTTTCCTAATGACATACAAGATGAGAAGAAACAGAACGCATATGTTAAGGCTACCGTCTGATCTCCCATTTGTTAGAGTAAAACTAGACATTTTAGTAGAACCACAGATGAATTACATAATATTTATGAAGGGATCTTATAATAAAAGTGAAGAAATCAAAACCAGATGAAAGCAGATAAAAGCTTTATTTTCGTAATTAAAATTATATTATACTGAATTGAACAAGTACTTACACAGTGGTAACGAATTACTGTGTAGAATATCATGTTACTTTGCATGACAAGTTGCTAAAATATACACAAATTTGTGACATAAAAAATATCTCAAGGTTTCCTACCTTCACAGACAGAAATTAAATTAAAACGATCAAGTATCCCAACTGTTGGCCAAATGGTTAAAGTTATATTAGAGGTAAAGTATCCACCTTAAATAGTTAAGTATATTAAATTTAATTTTATATTCACTGCACATGTATTTCAGCACACAATATTATTTTATACTACAAAGATTTCCTTCTAATTTTTTAAAGTTGCAATTTGTCTCCTTAAAAGGTATGCATTAATAGGAAACAGATAAGCCATGTTTATGTTTTAAAGGGCCTGGCCTTTTCTCATTGACTAATAAAGGATATATACGCTTGTTTCTTAAATTACTACCCAAAATAAAGCAGAGATGGTGATAAACTAGGAATCTACATAGCATAGACAGTCAGACTAGATATAGACAAGACGATGTATCCACAAGTTCACCTCAGAGGATTCTATGACTGAGTGGCTCACACTATCTAATTCAGCAATTCTGTGCTTCAATCTCTGTGCTAGGTCACAGTGTAGAATAAACCAACAGCTCATAGAAAGCATGTACATTTCTAGGCTCTTAATAAAATTCTATAATGAAGGAATAACTTAAGTTTTAGGATCATAGCAGTATAAAATTTGCATCAGTCTACATTTTACAAGAATGGCAGAACAAAATGGATGTGGCATGTCAGACCAATGTGAATAAGAAATCATAATCTTAAAAAAATTGAGGGGCTTTCCTGGAAGTCCAGTGGTTAAAAACCTGCCTGCCAATGCAGGGGACATGGTATCGATCCTGGTTTGGGAGGATCCCACATGCTGTGGAGCAACAAAGCCTGCGCACCACAACCACTGAAGCCCATGCTTAGAGCCTGTGCTTCGCAACGAGAAGCCACCTCAGCAAGAAGCCCACACACCACAACTAGAGAAAGCCCAAGCACAGCAACAAAGACTCAGCGCAGTCAAAAAAATAAATGAAAAAAAGAATTTCTAATGTCCTAATTTTGCAGGGAGGTGCACCTTGGCTTAAGGAACTTTTTTCCCCATTGGTCAGTTAAATGAATACATGATATCCGTGTACGTGTTAGTCACTTAGTCGTGTCCAACTCTTTGTGACCCCATGGACTGTAGCCTGCCAGGCTCCTCTCTCCATGGGATTCTCCAGGCAAGAATACTGGAGTGGAAGATCCAGGGGATCTTCCTGACCCAGGGATCGAAGCCGGGTCTCCTGCATGATAGGAAGATTCTTTACCATCTGAGCTATAGGGAAGTCCATATGATAGTATGCTGCTGCTGCTAAGTCACTTCAGTCGTGTCCGACTCTGTGCAACCCCACAGACAGCAGCCTACCAGGTTCCCCTGTCCCTGGGATTCTCCAGGCAAGAACACTGGAGTGGGTTGCCATTTCCTTCTCCAGTGCATGAAAGTGAAAAGTGAAAGTGAAGTCGCTCAGTCGTGTCCGACTCTTAGCGACCCCATGGACTGCAGCCCACCAGGCTCCTCCGTCCATGGGATTTTCCAGGCAAGAGTACTGGAGTGGGGTGCCATTGCCTTCTCCGTATGATATTCATAGTTACACTGTTTTCTAAGATTACCATTTAAAAAAATATATAATTGGAGAATAATTGCTTTATAATGTGTTGGTTTCTGCCATACAACAATGTGAAGCAGCCATAAGTACACATATATCCCCTCCCTCTTGAACCTCCCACCCACCCCCCACCTCATCCCATCCCCCCACCCCATTCCATCCTTCTAGGTTGTTACAGAGCACCAAGCTGCACTCCCACTGTTTTAGATTACCTTTTTTAATACCAATTTTAAAATATTATATCATTTAAGAAAATGCAAATTAAAATGACATAACATTTTATTCTCAGCTCAACTATAATTAAAAATTTTGACAACTCTAAATGTTGGTGACGTTGAAGCAACAGGAATTCTTATCCACTACTTTTAGGAGTTCAGTTCAGTTTAGTCACTCAGTTGTGTCCGACTCTTTGCAACCCCATGGACTGCAGCATGCCAGGCTTCCCTGTCCATCACCAACTCTCAAACCTTGCTCAAATTCATGTCCATAGAGTCAGTGATGCCATCCAACCATCACATCCTCTGTCATCCCCTTTTCCTCCCACCTTCAATCTTTCCCACCATCAGGGTCTTTTCCAATGAGTCAGTTCTTCGCATCAGGCAGCCAAAGTATTGGAGCTTCAGCTTCAACATCAGTCCTTTCAATGAACCTTCATTCAGGACTGATCTCCTTTAGGATGGACTGGTTAGATCTCCTTGTAGTCCAAGGGACTCTCAACAGTCTTCTCTAACACCACAGTTCAAAAGCATCAATTCTTCGGTGCTCAGCTTTCTTTATGGTCCAGCTCTCACATCCATACAAGATTACTGAAAAAACCATAGCTTTGACTAGACAGACCTTTGTTGGTAAAGTAATGTCTCTGCTTTTTAATATGCTGTCTAGGTTGGTCACAGTTTTTCTTCCAAGGAGCAGCGTCTTTTAATTTCATGGCTGCAGTCACCATCTGCAGTGATTTTGAAGCCCCCAAAAATAAAGTCTGTCACTGTTCCCCATTGTTTCCCCCTCTATTTGCCATGAAGTGATGGGACATGATGCCATGATCTTAGTTTTCTGAATGGTGAGTTTTAAGCCAACTTTTTTTCATCAAGAGGTTCTTTAGTTCTTCTTCGCTTTCTGCCATAAGGGTGGGGTCATCTACATATCTGAGGTTATTGATATTTCTCTTGGTAATCTTGATTCCAGCTTGTGCTTCATCCAGCCTGGCATTTCTCATGATGTACTCGGCATGTAAGTTAAATAAGCAGGGTGACTATACAGCTTTGATGTACTCCTTTCCCTATTTGGAACCAGTCTGTTGTTCCACGTCCAGATCTAACTGTTGCTTCTTGACCTGCATACAGATTTCTCAGGAGGCAGGTCAGGTGGTCTGGTAGTCCCATCTCTTGAAGAATTTTCCACAGTTTGTTGTGATCCACACAATGAAAGGCTTTGGCGTAGTCAATAAAGCAGTAGAAGATGTTTTTCTGGAACTCTTGCTTTTTTGATGATCCAATGGATGTTGGCAATTTGATCTCTGGAAAAGTATATCAATTTTGCAAAAGAAAAAAAATACCCTCACAACTAGCAATTTCATTTCTAGGTATATTTCCTAGAGAAACTCCTATACATGAGCACTAAGAAAAATACACCAAAATATCTACTACAACATTGTTTCATATAGTGAAATACTTAAAAAATATGTATTCCTGCTTACCTGGTGGCTCAGATGATACAGACTCTGCCTGCAGTGTGGGAGACCCGGGTTTGATCCATGGGTTGGGAAGATCCCTTGGAGTATGGAATGGCTACCTATTCTAGTATACTTGCCCGGAGAATCCCTTGGACAGAGAAGCCTAGTGGGGCTACAGTCTATGGGGTCACAAAGAATCAGACACAACTGAATGACTAACACACACATACACTTAAAACAGTAAATCAAGTTTAAGGATGATAATAGACTACTTTTTTTTTTAAGTTTTAAAACTGGCAATAACAAAAATTGCCTATAGATACACATTTGCAGTAAAACTATAAGGACATGAGTGGGAATGATGAACACCAAATTCAGAATAGTAATCACCTCTGGGAAGAAAGGTAGGAGATAGAAAATGAAGAAAATGAACCAGAGCATTCATTGCCTTCTTTAATGTTTCATATCTTAAAAAAGAGTAATGACATTTGAACAAGACAATACAAAAATATTTCATTTTGGCCATCTGGGTAGATGTACACAGGTATTAATTATATTATTATTTCTAATTTTCTGTATTTATAAATATTTCCAAGTTTAAGAACAAAACAATGACCTCTCCATCCTAATAAACATGACTAGATCATTTGTTGGGCTTCCCAGGTGGCTCAGATGGTAAAGAATTTGCCTGTAATGCAGAAGACTGGGGTTTGATCTCTGGGTCAGGCAGATCCCCTGGAGAAGGAAATGGTAACCCACTCCAGCATTCTTGCCTGGAGCATCCTGTGGACAGAGGAGACTGACAGGCTACAGTCCATAGGGTCACAAAGAACCAGACACGACTGAAGTGACTTCGTGCACAGACCATTTGTTACTATGCGCATTCACTTTATAAAGTCCCTGTATCTCAGAGATAGCAACTATAATTTTAAGTATTTTCCACTTCATAATCTCCTCTAGATCTTTAGGAGGGCATCGAACTTCCCAACCTCACTAAGAGACAAGTTTAGACCTCTGATGATACATTATCTAGTAAGGTAATTGGTTGTTTTCAAGTTTTCATTATCAGCCTGCACATATTTTAAGTTGGTGTGTCTATTCCATATTGAACATTTTTAGGAAAGTGTATTTGAAGAGCTTAACTTCTCCATACAGATTTCTTCTTTTCTATGCACTGTAAGATTCAGTGGGGCTAACTTATCCCTTAGCAGGTCCCACTGTTCATTCACAGTGGGACTTTTCATCCTTAGGACCTGCCTCAGGCGGGGTCTACCCTGGGTTGCCTTCTCTGACTAACTGAGGCCAGGTAGGGCTTCCTTCCTGGAATTTCCTTTGTTCCCACAATTATCTGGATTGGGAGATTTTTCACCCTGCTGTCTGGTAGATAATTCTACCTCCTCTCCTGAAAAACAGGCTTCCACAAAAGCCGCAAAATAAATTCTGCTTTTACCTTTTCAAGATCTTCTTGCAGTCCTATATTTACATGATAAGTATCTCCTGAAAGAATAAATGAACAAAAGAAGCTGTGAAAACACCAGTATCTATCTGTCTCTACTAGTATTATTCTTTAGCCAGTACTTTTGTGTCTTAAAAAGGTGAAAGGCAAAATCAACTTTGAATCCATCTCTTAGGAAATGTCAGTGCTCCCTGGAGGGAAAAATACAACTTATTCTTGAATCCAAGTTTTGAGTCTGAGGGCATATAGTTTTCAGTGTTTTGACCTGATAATGAATAGTTCTCAGAACAGCACTATTTTAAAGTGACATAGCAATTTTTAAGTAAATATTAACTACTCCTGTACCAAATTGGGATGAGTAGATCCTCAAAGATATAGAATATTAAAATATGATCTGAAAGATGTTTCTAACTTACTGTTAATAATTGAAGAATGAAGCTAATGGCTTTCTGGGCATAATGTTAGCCTGTATTTTCTAATAAAGACATAAATTTTGAATTACTATTTAATTAAAATGAATGACTAGAAACATTCTGGAGGAGTCAGACCAGTCATCAAGCAGATGAGCCCAGGATTCAATATAACAGAACACCCTCTAACCCTAAGAGAATGCAGGTCAATCTCAAAAGGTTAGGCATCATAAGACAGGAATTGATAGAAATGTAGGTACAGAGGGAGAAAAGTTAAGAAAAGATCCTCAAAAATATCTTATGGGGGGTTGGGGAGAGAAGGGATAAATTGGGAGATTGGGATTTACATATACATACTGCTATATATAAAGCAGATAACTAATAAGGACCTACTGTATAGCACAGGGAACTCTTCTCAATATTCTTTAATGATCTATATGAAAAAAGACTCTAAGAAAGAGTGTATATATACATACATGCGTGCATGCTCAGTCACTTCAGTCGTGTCAAACTCTTTGTAACCCCATGGACTATATCCCACCAGGCTCCTCTGTGACGGGATTTCCAGGCAAGAAAACTGGAGCGGGTTGCATTTCCTTCTCCTTGCCAACTGAGGGATCAAACCTGTGTCTTCTGCATTACAGGCAGATTCTTTACCACTAAGCCACCAGGGAGGCCCATATACATATGTGCATATATATAGATATAAAACTCATTCACTTTGCTGTACAGCAGAAACTAACACAACATTATAAATCAACTATACTTCAATACAAATTTTTAAAAAGTTACCTGTTACAGTAGCTACTAATTATACAGCAAGACCTTAACTTTATATATGCTTTATTTTATTCAAAGAGTAATCTTATTAGAGGCCACAGCAATCCTGAGATTATAAAGATGAAGTAACATGCCTGTTCTACAGATGAGGAAACGGAGGCTCAGGGAGGCTAAAGATAAAGAAGGAGAGTCAGAACTGACCCTTAAACCCAATATTTTTTACATTTAATCCAGTCTCTTTTCAAAATGTGGTAGTCATTCTTCCTCAGCTAATTCTCCTCCACTTACAAAATAGTGCTTCTAAGCATTCTAATAAATAGTTGAGGTGGAATTTAGAAAAATTTGAAACTCTTCTATAACTGGATAATATCAGTTAGGGTTACACTTAGTTGTACGGTTTATTTCTGATTGCATAAATATTCATAGGGAAACACCTAAGAGGAATATTCAAAGCACTGAGCAATGTAGTTCTTATTACATTAACAAAGATCAGATGGATAAATTCCCATTTAATGCTTTGAAGATCTGTCTCTGACATTTTACCATTTAGATAGCTGTAAAGCATACTCCTGATTGTTATGGGTTTGTAGTAAAAAAATATGCTTAACTGTACTAATCACTCTGATACCACTTAGAAAGATGTTTCTGTCTTCCAGTAATGCTAATACTCTCCATTAAGTCAAATTATTCCATCACACTTCTTCAGTTTCTTTAATTTCACCATTTCCTGAATCTGAGTCTCAAAAATCTTAAACTCCCATTCATCTAAGATCAACAGTGTCTCCAAGACTAGGGTCAACAGTAATGATGTAGGTGACAAGCTGCAATGCCTTCAGGAATCAGTATGCGTGAACGAAAAATGGGGAGGGGGCAGGGCTCAGTGTAGTGCAAGCTCTCATGAATGGGTCATTTGTCATTCAAACCAAATGGATTGGTGTCATGCAGGAGTATGGATTTACTATTACTGGATCTTCTGAGTGTTTGAGAGAAGCCAGAGAGCCATATCTTTTTCATAAGAAAGTTTCTAATCTTTAAATGTTACTATTAAAAATCACTTTTTAAACAGTGTATGGACCAACTTAATCTAAAGCAATCAGCATTTGTAAGCCTTGAGTTTACAATTGCTGGACTCAGAACATGCAGAATGGTGGACCCAAAGTCAGATTACAGTAGGAAAGACTGTCTTCTTTCAGCGGTTACAGTCCAATTCCTAGGCAAATTTAGGGAAAAAAAGTAGGGTGATGTAAAGATAACTAGAATGTTAGAGAGCTACAGAATGAACATGGAGAAAGAAATTGTTTGCTCATGTCAACATAAGTGAATATTGATGAGAAGTCAAGAATAAGGAACTTTATAAAGGAAGAGCTATAACCTTCTATTTTATGACAATCTGATACAAAGACTCAAAAAATAACTGGAAACAATTTTTCATTCTGAATCAAACTACTTTTATCATCCTATTGAGTAAAGGCTTTGGGAAATGGTTTTAGACATAGATTTTATTATGTAGATAGGGATTAGTTCAATTCACGTCAATAAACATCTTATGGTCCCTCATGTGGGCTAAACTGTACCCAGTGGTGAGAATACAGATGAATGAGATACTTTCCTGCCCTCACAAAGCTCATCATCCAATAGGCAATCATAGCACATGATGTGACAGATTTATGTGAAGGCTTCTAGGGGGGTATAGGAAAAGATTAGGGAGCACTGAATAGGTAGATTGTGAAAATCAGTAGTGACTTACTTCAAGTGATCATGGAACTACATACTGAAGAACAAATGGAAGTCATTCAGGTAAACTGGCAATGGCAAACAAAACAGCATTTGCAAAGGGATGGAACACAGAAGTATATGGTGTCTTTATCAGTGTACAAGCAGAAAGTCATTGACAACATTAAAGAGAAGTGAACTTTGCCATCTATTTTAGATAGATAATATGGTGGACTTTGTAAAGGATAGAATGAAGAGAGACAAATATAGGGTAGAAACACCACTAAAGAGATCAAAGTTGTAGTCCAGTTGAGGGATAAGGACCTAGACTAGAGAAAAGAAGATGTAAAGGCTTTTGAGAGAAAAGGGAGAGATCTGAAAAATACTGGGAGGATATATTATTGGAACTGAATAATTTATGTGAGGGAAGTAATGCCAGTGATTCATGAACTTCTGCTTTCAGATCATAATGTAGATAGTGGTTGTGGAATCAAGAGGAACAGTTGTCAGGGAAGATAATAGTAATACTTTCAGTTTGGATGCTCTTAAGTTAGAGGTGCTTATGGGATATTCAGGTGGAGATTTTCAGTTCTAAATCTTGGGGCTAGGACGTGAGCTGGAAATATACTTTTGAGAACTCTTAGAAGACAAGTGGTGGTTAAAGCATGAGAACAGTAGAGAACGTTTAGGTAGGGTAAGTGTGCAATGAGAAGAACATAGACGCCTAGGACAGCAGTGTAACTTAACAGACAACGAATCATCAGAAAAGCACAGATAGAATACGTGAAAAGGCTTCAAGAAGTGAAGAAGTAGTATTGTACAACTAGTACATGCCAGGAACGGTGCTAAACCTGTACAAAGTGTCCATATTCCCAGAAGTTATGATTAAACTGTACTTATCAAGAAAACTGAACTATCCCAAAAGGTAAAATATCTTGCTCAAGTTCACTCTGGAATTACGACACCTGTGATTCAAACCTAGTCCTGCCCCATTTCAAAGACTGAACAATTTCTACTGCATCAAGTTGCCAGGGATCTTCAAGGTCAAACAACAAAATGGTCAAGGATGGAAAGTGCCCAGAATCAGCAATATGAAGACTGGTGGTAATCATAGCTGGAATCCCTTAGCATTTGGAAGGACTGGCAAGTCAAGAAATGGATTTAGGAAATACATACAACTGTTGTAAAAAAGCTTGGCTGTATTGGTAGGAAAAAGAAAACAGAGGGGGACATGAGTTAGATAGTGAGGGTAACCATAGTTATTCAATTGTCTGTTAAGACAATTGTTTACAAGATATTCACTATTATAATGACTAATGTATCATTTAATAGAGAGAGAGATGGTGAAAGGACCTTTCTGGAAGGGTGACTGTACCGATCATCTCTATCTAGCTTCAGTCCCAGCTGCATAGGGATAAGAACCAGAGATATTGATGATACTGTCCAATCTTCTAATTAATGCCACATGAAATAAACAAAAATACAGAGCTCCTATGACATTCTGATGCTGAAGCCCTATCACACATGTTTGAGAAGAGAAAACTGAGCAGGTCTTTCTTGGCACTGTAGTTTAGATCAGAGGAAGTATATTTTAATAAGTCCGAGAATTGTAGTCAGAATCATCTTGGAAATGAACTGAATTATGTAAATCCAGTCTTATGTAGACTGGCCCTGGTTATCAAACATCATGCTGGCAACTTCACAGCATCCAGCTAGTTCCTGGGGATCTGGGGAGGCAGCCAGTTCCTACACACAAGCCCCTCTGTAGACGAAAAGATGTAGAGTATTCCTTTTCTGGGCTCCCCTCACCCTCAGAACCAGGATGCCTGCCAATCTGGTTCACCTCAAGACTTTACCAAAACAATTAAGAAACAAAAACAGCAACCAAAAAACAATTTTTTTAAAAGGAAGAGAGGAAAAACAACAAAGTTTCTCCTACCTCCCCTCCCCAGAAATACATTTCTGCCAGGAAACTCTCATGATCTTTTCATTCTAATGGCTTCCCCAATGGCTCGGGGGTAAAGAA
The DNA here is from genome assembly GCF_029407905.1 of Bubalus kerabau. Classification (NCBI taxonomy): domain Eukaryota; kingdom Metazoa; phylum Chordata; class Mammalia; order Artiodactyla; family Bovidae; genus Bubalus; species Bubalus kerabau. The sequence continues at coordinate 37,147,354 of NC_073637.1, forward strand.
TCTGCCTGCAATGCAGGAAACACAGGAGACTTTCGTCTGATGCTGGGAAAGATTGAAGGCAAAAGGAGAAGAGGGCGGCAGAGGATGAGATGGTTAGATAGCATCATTGACTCAGTGGACATGAATCTGAGCAAACTCCAGGATACAGTGAAGAACAGGGAAGCCTGGCATGCTGCAGTCCATGATGTCGCAAAGAGTCAGACATGACTTCGTGACTGAACAACAACAAGGTGAGAATAGGGTGGGGAGGAGTAATTTCCAGTTGAAATAAACAATTTCATCCAAAATAGCAACAAAAATAACATAACAAAGAACAAATTTAACACAAAAGATATGGAGCTTTATAATGAAAACAATATATTATTATTAAATGTTATAGACCAAACACAAGAGTTAAACATAACATGCTCAAAGATGGGAAGACCTAATTTTCTAAATTAAAAAAATTTTTAATGTTAACATATACAATAATATATCTTTCCATAAGATGTTATGAGAAACCTGAACAAAATTTTTGAGCAAACCAATAATTCATAGCAAGGCATCTTGAATGGGAGTAATGGCCCAGGTAAAATTACTTTAGAATTCACATGAAATTTTACAATGTTCAAGAATATCCCTCAAAATTTTGAATTGAAGACTAAAACAGGACTTGACTTCACAGATAACAAAAGTTACTATCAGATTACTTTAATTAAAACAGTGAGCATTTTGGCTTAGGAATAAACTCAGAAATTAGGGAAACAGAAAGGGAAGAATAAATCCAAGTATAAATGGACATTAATTTATGATAAAAGTGACATTTCAATTCAGTGGAGAAGTAGAGTTTACTTGATAAACAGTGCAAGTACAGTTGGCTAAGGGAAAAAGTACAATTTTGCTTGCATACTACACAAAAATTAACCGCAGATGGATTAACAATTCAAGTATAAATTATTTTATTAATTAATTAAAAAATAAAACTAGGATACCAATTGTACATCCTTTGACTCAGTACGATTTTCCTATGCAAAACAGGAAACTCAAAAACTATAAAGGAAAAGATGAGCATAATTAGTACATAAAGGTTTTAACTTATTGCATGGCAAAAGACAGTATAACTAAAGTCAAAAGGTAACAGACTGGGAAAATGTTGAACAGAAATTGGGTTAATAATTCTAAATAATTCTAAATAATTGGGTTAAAAATTCTAATCAAAATGCCACATTTGATTAGAAAACGACAAACAATCCAATGAAAAATCATTCAAAGAATATGAGCGGGCAATTGGCAGAGAAGGGAATCCAAATGGCCAATAAACTTATGAAAAGAAATGTATTATTACTGGCAAACCAAAGAAATTGGGGGAAAATGGGTGTGCAAGGTGTAATAAACAGTGCTAGCAGAGTTGTGAAGAAATGGAAATTCACATGTGATGAAGTTGGGATTTAAAAAAAAAATGCCACAACATCTTGGAAACATGAACTGGTACTATTTATTAAAACCAGCTCTGAAGCTTGCAGATGCTATGGCCAGCAATTCCACGTCTGAAAATATATTCTATTGAAAAAAGAGAACTTCTGTTGCATCATTTTGGTAAAGGCAAAAATGGAATCTACTTGATCATCTATTTGATCATTAGAGGAATAAATGAATATATCATAGACATTAAGAAAATCGCATGCTACTTCTAAAAAGAGTAAGATGGAGCTATACCTATAAACCTGAAGGGATATGCGTTTTCAAGTCAGAGTAACGTGCATACTATACCATTTTTTTAAATAAAAAACAGAAACTAATAAACAATATATATATTTAGAAGGGGATGGAGAAAGTTAAGAAAGTATGCAACCCAAGGTGTCAGCGACAGGTCATATCAAGAAAGTGTGAATGGAAGGGAGTTGAGGGAAGGTTATTTTTTTAAAACATATTTGGATTGTTTCACTTCTGAAATTGTATAACTTGGCCTTTTTAATTTTAAAAACAAACATTAAAGAAGTTTTAAAAATAATTGCTCTTGTTGGGGTAAAATTATAAGTTGATTTGGCGACAGCACAGTGATTGCAAAAGAAAGCATTGTGAAGTTAGGTTGAAAATGGCGGTGGGATTCAGTTTATGAAAGTTAAAGTGTTAGTTGCTCAGTCGTGTCTGACTCTTTGTGACTCCATGGGCTGTATGTAGCCTGCCAGGCTCCTCTGTCCATGGGATTCTCCAGGCAAGAATACTGGAGTGAGCTGCATTCCCTTCTCCAGGGGATCTTCCCAACCCAGGGATCAAACCCAGGTCTCCCACATTGCAGGTAGATTCTTTACCATCTGAGCTACCAGGGAAGTCCAGATTCAGATTCAAAAGATCATAAAGCCTAACATAATTAGCTCTATTCAGGAATCTTTTGTATTTAAGGAAGTGACCTAATAAGAAATGTACATTTAGAAAGCAATAACATTTTGGAATAAGAGCAGGAGATTTTTGGAGGAGCCCAGATCATAGAGCTAATAAAAAGTACCAGTAAGGAGAGGAAGGAGGAATATGGGAATAGCACTTTTGAAACCACTGTCAGAATCTATTAATGGGTGTTGAATTGATAAAAATGGTTTGTTACTAACATTTTTGAAAAGTGAAATATAAAATAGAATATCTGGGGGCATCACCCCTAAAAAGGGTCATATTACTCCATAAAGTATTTTTCAGACACATAAATGTTCACACATACAAAGGAGATTGTACTGGATTGTATGGGAAATATTTCCAACTGTGGTTTGCAGTTTAAATAGTTTCAAAGCAATGCTTTTAGAGGTAAAAATGAAAGAACACATCAATTGATAGGCTGTGAAGTAAAGGAAGAGAGAATCAAATGATGTTTAAGGTTCAGAAGTTTAGAAAATGAAAGGAAAATATACTCTTGTCTTATTTCATTTGGCCATAGCCACCTCCAGGAATCCATCTCTTTAATTAACATCTATTCCAAAATGCCAGAACAAAATTAAGATTCAGGCCAATTCTTAAAAATAAGAGTAGTACAGAGGTGCCAACCTGGTATCAAATCAGGCATTCCAAGGTAATGTTTAGAAATAGTCCCCCTCTTCCAGGACTTACTATTCTATCATTATTGTGTTCCATTTTCTTTTAAAAAATTTTATTTATTTATTAATATTTATTTTTGGCTGCCCTGGATCTTTGTTGCACTGTGGGCTTTTCTCAAGTTGCGGTGATTGGGAGTTATCTTCGTTGCGGTACAAGGGCTTCTTATTGAGGTGGTTTCTCTTGTTATGGAGCACAGGCTCTATCGTTATAGAGCACAGGCTTAGTTGCTCTGAGGCATGTGAGATCTTCCCAGACCAGGGATTGAACCCATGTCTCCTGCACTGGCAGGTGGATTCTTTACCACTGAGCCACTTCATTCCCTTTTCTGAATCATTGTTAATTTGAGGTCAGCTCTCTCTCTCTCTCTCTCTCTCTCTCTCTCTGTCTCTCTCCTTCTTTTTAAAAAAGAAATTCATTTAGAATAATGGTTCCTTAAGTCATGACCTGTCTCGTCTTCACTTTCCTCCCCATATTTACCTTTCCTCTCTAACCTTTATCTGGGTTGCCATCTCTGTCTTATACAGAATGTCAACCAGTTAGAATTAAAGACTGGGCCCCTTTATCCTTTGAGCCACCTGCTGTTCCAAGCAAAACCAACTACAAAATTGTTATCAACACTTAATTCCCTTACTAGTTCACATGGTGATCTGTCTCTTTTAGCACATAAAACCCTTGAATGCATGGTTAAGTCTTTTTTGGTTTATAGTGTATACACAGCCTGAAACAGGTGAATAAATGAATACACAATAAGCTGCCCATATATTCTAACTATATAACTTATAAGCTTTCTCTTCATAAATGTCTATCTTTCCTGTATCTTAAACTTCTATAATCTGAGTCTTTCCCCATCTTATTCAATAAGCATATATAAACTTTCCATATTAAATTATTTCATGTCACTGCCAAACATTCTGAAAACTAGTCAGATTTTTCTGCCTTCACTGTCTCAACTTGCATTCACTCTTTAATTCTTAAAATATGGCATTCCTGATCAAAACTTTAGATCCAACTGCAATTTACAAGAAATACAGTTGACAGAGGAACATACTGCAATCCAGCAAAGAGGAGGTGGCCAAGATGGTGGAGTAAGAAGATGCTGAACTCATCTCCTCCTATGGACACACCAAATTTACAAATATCTACAGAGCAACTATCTATGAAAACAATCTAAAGACAAGCAGAAAAGATATTGTGCAATTAAAGACATAAAGAGAGAACCACAATGAGAGCAACTGTTAGTTTCATTGATTTTTTAAAATTGTTTTTTAGTCTCTATTTCACTTATTTCCACTTTGATCTTTATTATTTCCTTCTACTAACTCTGGGTTCTGTTTGTTCTTTTCCTAGTTTTCTTAGGTGTAAGTTTCATTTATTTACTTGCAATTGGCTTCCCTGATGGCTCAGTGTGTAAATATTTCACCTGCAAGGCAGGAGACACAGGAGATGTAGGTTTGATTCCTGGGTCAGGAAAATCCCCAGAAGGGCATGGTAATCCACTCCAGTATTCTTGCCTGGAGAATCCCATGGACAGAGGAGCCTGGCAGCTACAGTTCAAAGAGTTGCAAAAAGGTGGACACAACTGAGCAAAAAAGCACACACACACAATGAGTATGTGGAGAAAAGTGAACCTTCATGCACAGTTGATGGGAATGTAAATTGGTACAACCACTATGGAAGACAGTCTGAAGATTTCTCAAAAAATTAAAAATAGAACTACCATATAATCAAGGAATTCCACTTCTAGGAATTTTTCCAAAGAAAACACAAACATCAATTTAAAAATATATGCACCTCTATGTTCATTGCAGCATTATTTACAACAGTCAAAATATGGAAGCAACCTAAGTGTCCACTGACAGAAGGATAGATAAAGTAAATGTGGTATATGTACATGCAATAGAATATTTTTCAGCCATAAGAAATGAAATCTTGGCATTTGCAACAACATGGTTGGATCTAGAGGGTATTATGCTAAGTGAAATAACTCAGAGAAAGATAAATACTCTGTGATCTCACTTATACATGAAATCTGAAAAAAAAAGGAAAAAACAAAACAAAATCAGACTCACATATACAGAGAACAAATGGGTAATTGCCAGGATGGGGGGGTGAGGGATGGAGAAATAGGTGAAGGGAACTCAGAGGTATGAACTTCCAGGTATAAAATGAATAAATCATGGGAGTGTAATATACAGCATGAGAAATGTGGTCAGTAATATTGTGATAACTGTGTGGTTACTAGACTTATTGTGGTGATCATTTCATAATGTATACAAATGTCAATTCATTATGCTATAGACCTGAAACTAACATAAAATTGTACATCAACTACATTCCAATTTTAAAATGTCAATTAAAAATAGATAATTAAAATAAAATAAAATACATAGGGACACTACCAGTGCCATCCAGACTATGACGAACTCTACAGAACAAATGACTCAATTTCTTTATCAGGAAATAAATGGAGGGAGGGGAAGTCAACATAGATCTTAACAATAGCAAACAAACTCAGTTCACGGGCCTTTTTTGATTCAAACAAACTCAGAAAGTATTGACGACATTCATGCAAAGTCGTGGAAAATGACAATAATATGTAAGCATTAACTGAATTTTGATGATACAAAGAAATTATTATTCATTGATTTTAGGTGTATTGACGATAAGATACTTGTATATTTTAACTGATCGTATTTTTTAATGATACATGCTAAAATATTCAGGGATGAAATAATATTTCGTCATCAAATACAACTGAAATTTGTTTCAAAATAATACAGTGTGTGGTGGATGGAAGCATGTATGAAAGAAGGCCATGAGCTGATCATTATTAAATCTGAGTAAAGGATAACTGGGGCTTATCATATTATACTTGAAATATTCTGTAATAAAAACTTTAAAAAGAATCATGGCTTCCATTCCAACATTCTCCTTAAACTGCTTTGGGTATAGTCACTAGTGACCAAACTAGCCAACTTCATGGGTATCTTTTCAAGTCATTAACATGATCCATGTTGTCCTGACTCTGTTACCTACCCCCTCTCTTGATTTCAAGGTCATATCTATCTGCATTCTTCTCTGTTTCCTGTGCCCTGATTACAAAGTCTGGTAGGAATACCTCTTGTGGACCATGCTAGGGAAGGGGACTTCAGGACTGAATTAGAGGGGATGAGATGGACTTGTGTGAAGCAACAGAAGGTCAAAGGTTGAGAAAACATAATCATCATCCAAAGCCAGCAGCCAACATCACAGGTAAAAACACCAAGGTTTAATTCTACAAAATGAGGGGAGGAAGAAAATGGAAAGGCTTGCAAAGGTAGTAGTTTGGAGGTTCAGAAGCAGAGCAGAATCAAAGATGAGCAAAAAGTCCGAAGATTAACTTTAAAATTCATTTTGATATTTGGCAAAACTAATACAGTTATGTAAAGTTTAAAAATAAAATAAAATTAAAAAAAAATAATAAATAATTAAAATTGAAAAAAAAAAAAAATGTCAGTACAAGTGTGTACTGGAACACCCTTCTTACCAGTCCCCAGCATCTCTATGGTGGTGGTGAAGACAGCCACAGGCGCTGCACTCGGCCAAGAGCCCGTCTCTCCAGCAAGAACCACTCAGACTCCTGCATGAGCAACTCCCATTACCCCTAGATATTCAGCAAGTATTTGAGTGCCTTCCATATGTTCAGTACATTATCCTTGTTCTGATTCTCATTTTACTTATACCAATTGTTCTTAACCTTTTTTGGGGCATGAACCCCTTTGGGAATCCAATGAAAGGTACGAGCCATTTCCCCAGGATAAAATGCCCATAAACACCTATGCACAAAATTTAGCATGACATTTATTTTATTGCATTGGAAATTTACTTTGAATATGTAGCCTATAAAACAATCTACATGTCACAAATCAACAACAAGTCATTTCTGATGATGAGAAAGAGGAAATGCATATGGTATATGCAAAATAAAAAGTAACCTAATTGTATTTAAAAGTACATCTCAATGCTATTATTTAACTCAGTAGCAATGCTGTAATTGTGACACGGTTCGTGATCCAGTACATTTGTACCACCTTTAGATATCCAATCAATTTGGAATTTCCATTGAGTTAATAACTACTGCTGAAAGTCTTACTCCTAAAGGTATGCAGCAAGAAAGGAATTATTTTGCTTTGTTCACTCTGTTAGTTGAAGCCAAGTATTACAAGTTGGATTTCCTAGAAAGTTGTTCAGTGGCTAAGTTGTGTCAGATTCTTTGCAACCCCACGGACTGCAGCATGCCAAGCTTCCCTGTCCTTCACTATCTCCTGGAGTTTGCTCAAACCTATGTCCACTGAGTTGGTGATGCCATCCAACCATCTCATCACTTGTCACCCCCATTCTTCTCCTGCCCTCAATCTTTCCCAGCTTCAGGGTCTTTTCCAGTGAGTCGGCTCTTCACATTAGGTGGTAGAATCTAAGGTGATTCGCACTTGGTCAATTTATGAGGGTGTGCTGTTGGGAGCAACACTGTGGAGAGGGAGAGAAAAGCAGGATATGCAGACAGACAGACTGCACAGCAGCCCCTGGGAAGGCCTTGGCTACACAGAGGGAAGGTGCTTCAGAGGTAACCTGAGTTAGGGTTAGAAGCAGGACCATTATACTCCCATATTAAATAGTCCTTGGATGCCCGTGACCACTGGAAGGGTGTGCCCTCAAGCAAGGCTGTGCTTTTCAGCCAAAGCAATTCTGAAAGAGCACTGACAGCTGATGAATACCTTCCAGCAGTGCTGCCAATGGCAATCTCAGCAGCTGGGGAATAAGACTTAATTCCTGAAGGGTAGGTCTAAGCAGAACATGACGGTGTCCACCACAGTAGGCTTCTATCAAGAAACATCAGAGTTCTCTAAGACTCCTTGAACTGAATTCTTACCCTGTCATTTGTGTCCAATTTACACTCCATCTTTGACAAGGTTTGCAGTCTTTCTAATTTGGGCCACAGAGAAATGGCTAAACTGTTATCAAATGAAATGTCCATTTGATTCAAACCTTGGCCTCTGGAATACCTGTGAACTTCAGGAATTCTGGTACTCTGAAGAAGCAGAGTAAACCCTTATGTTGTTTTCCCATTTCAGAACCAAACTTCTGGAAAAGATACAGCTTTAAATCTATAGCTCCAACTGAGTTCATGGCTCTCATGTAAGATGATTATTTGGAAAATTCTTCAATAGAACAACAAAACATGACTTGTTCTGGAGCACTGCATATACTCCATTGATTCACAGAAGATCAATATTTTTTTTTTTACCAAAGACTTATACAATAGAAATTCTTTTTTGATGGCATTAGTATGCACATAACAGAAGAAAACTAGAGACACTGGGTGCTCTGAGAGGCATCCAATATTTTATCCAGTTGCAATCTGAACTGGAATCAGAGAAATATTTGTGATTCTTTAGTAGGTGATATTCTTTGATGAAGGAACCACTTCAGGTTCTTCCTCTGATTCTTTCACCATTTCCAGAGCACTTAAAGGTCTCTCTAATTTTGACTACTTTTATTTGGAAAGATGGCAATCAACCTTATAACAACAATAAAGATAATAATTATTGAAGTGAAGTCACTCAGTTGTGTCCGACTCTTTGCGACCCCATGGACTGTAGCCTACCAGGCTTCTCAGTCCATGGGATTCTCCAGGCAAGAGTACTAGAGTGGGTTGCCATTTCCTTCTCCAGGGGATCTTCCTGACCCAGGGATTGAACCCAGGTCTCTGGCATTGTAGGCAGATGCTTTACCCTCTGAGCCACCAGGGAAGCTTGCTATGTATATAGTTCTAAGTGTTTGGCTTGTATTATCTCAATTAGTTCTCACAATAACCCAATGACACAAGTACTACTATTACTCCCATGTTACAGATTCTCACTGATAGACAAGCAGGTCAACACCAAATGATGCTAATGGCCATTCTACATTCACTTAACTACCAAGTGGGAAGCTTGGATTCAAACACATGTGGTTGCCTGACTTCCAAGTCCACCCTCTTAACTATACTGCATGGTGTTTTAAACATCTGTCTGGTAGACAAATCATAGCCTGGGAGTCATGTTAATATTTTTTAATGGAGACTACCTCTCACCAAAGAATTCTGCCTTGCCTGGTATACTTTCACATGCGCGCACACACACACACACACACACACACACTGCCTCTTCAGTATCACTGGCTCCATGCCTCCATCAATAGGACAAAGAAGCACTGGGGATACTCACTGCATGCTCAGGAACAAAAGCACAACCAAGGATAATTGAGCTCTGTTCTACTTTTGGTAACATTTTCCAATTAAAGTCAGAACCAATACAAACAAGACAAATTTCTATGATCATAATAGCAGGATCTATTAGTTAACCATATACTGGAAACTAAGTTGTTCTTGTTTAGTCAACAAATCATGTTGGACTCTTTTGCAACCCCATGGACTGTAGCCTGCCAGGCTCCTCTGTCCATGGGATTTCCCAGGCAAGAAAGCTAGAGTGGGTTGCCATTTCCCTTTCCAGGAAATCTGCCTGACCCAGGGATTGAATCCTCATCTCCTGCATTGGCAGGCTGATTTTTTACCACTGAGCCACCAGGGAAGCCCATTGGAGACTATACTCAATACCAAAATATGGGGATAATGACAATACACATAGCTTGAATATGTATATTTTATACTTATGTGGAGTGTGTATTATTTACTCTTTCTGTGTCTCCCCTCCCTCCAGACCCATTCTATGCTCTTCACCCTCTCTTGCCTCTGCAGGCTGACCTTAGCTACAGACTATATCACCCAGGTTCCCATCCAATGGGCTTCAACTGGACTTGGCCAATGGGAAGCACCAGGTGGACAGTCAGAGGGCTAGAGGAGGGAGAGAGGGCAGGGGTTTCTACCCTGCTCCTCTGGCTTTGCACCATGGTTCTCCCAGGGGCTGCATCCCTTGAGGACCACAGCTCTTCCCAACTGTCGTTCCTCCATGGTGTCAGCACTCTTTGGCCAGCCCAGTGCTGCCAGTCTTCTTGTTGCCTCACCATGACTTATTGCTTTCTTCAACCTTTCCTACATCTGTGCAAATAGCTACTTTATTAAATGCACTTCATTTGCATTATCTGAGTGGAATTCTGTCTTCTGCTGGAACTCTGCTGTTGTTCAGTCACTAAGTGTGTCTGACTCCTTGTGATCTCACAGACTACAGCACACCAGGCTTCTCTGTCCTCCACTATCTCCCAGAATTTGTTCAAATTCATGTCCATGGAGTCAGTGATGCTATCTAACCATCTCATCCTCTGCTGCCCACCCTCTTCTCTGTTTGCCTTCATCCTAAATATTCATTGGAAGGGCTGATGCTGAAGCTGAAGCTCCAATACTCTGGCTCCCTGATGAAAGGAGCTGACAGTGCAGTCTTCTTCTCATGCAAAAGACTCTTGAGAGTCCCTTGGACTGCAAGGAGATCAAACCAGTCAATCCTAAAGAAAATCAGTCCTGAATATTCATTGGAAGGACTGATGCTAAAGCTGAAGCTCCAATACTTTGGTCACCTGATTCGAAGAGCCCACCCATTGGAAAAGACCCTGATGCTGGGAAAGATTCAAGGCAGGAGGAGAAGGGGATGACAGAGGATGAGACGGTTGGATGGCATCACCGACTCATGAGTTTGAGCAAGCTCTGGGAGATGGTGAAGGACAGGGAGGCCTGGCATGCTCTAGTCATTGTGGTGGCAAAGAGTCGGACACGACTGTGTGACTGAACAGCATTAACATTTTAATACAGTGTTGGTATACAACTTTATGATTTAAATGCATATTTTATTAGCTCTATAATTATTACTATATGTAAAATGTCCTCTATACTTGATATGTTTGGTAAGTGCATAATAATAGAAAAATCCTCTAAGATGGGCTACAAACTAGGAGCATTTACAAAAACTGGAAGTCTAGAACACTAGAATATCTGACAGCAAGTCTCTTGTCTATTTTTCAGACACAGTAATTTTAATCCTTATTATAGTTGTTTTTAAGAGTGCTAAAAACTTATTCCCATTAAGGCCTGCTAGGTATAGTATCCCAAATGTACTAAATAAATTGCACCTCCTTTGAAAAGAAAAGGTGATAGATTGAAAAATGTTTAGCTCGACCATGCATAATTGATAGGTTTCCTAGTGCAAATAAGTGCCTAATAAATAATTAAATTTAATCTCATTATAAGAGTTTTCATAATGGGATAATTTAATTAAATGAAAGTCAAAAAGGTTTCTAAGGGGTTGAAAGATGTTAATGTTGCTATATTTGGCTAATGGTCTGGGGATGCTATAGTGAAGAGAGTAATTCACATGGGTGCATGCATTATTTAATGAATCCCTCTGAGATGGAAGAAAGGACAGATCAATGATAACTTGTCGCTTTATCATTGCTTACAAGGCACATTTAAACAACCTAGGATATGTTAAAGGTAGAAAACAGTCAAAAATGAACAGTTCTTTTAAAGGACAATGTAACTACATTCATAATATTATACTGGAAGCTTTGATTACAATACACATTTTTCTATGCACTGTTATTTCTCTCTTTGATCTATTACTAAAATGAAAAATAATAAAATCTCATAAGCTGCTGTACAGTTAGGTCAGATTTGGCTCTAAGTGAAAGTAATAATGGAACAGCATGTATATCTGATACTAAAAAATTGATAGCTGAGTCAGGAGGGACCCATTAACAAGCTTTTTGAGTGAGCAGAGTTTTGTGCTTCAAGTCTCCAGAAGCACTTAGCCAGACTAGAATAGTAAAATTGTAGTCTAAGTAGTTATCTCAGTTACAGGTGATCAGTTATGAGTTAATATGAAAGGTGAAAGGCATCATTCTTCTATCAGATATTACTTTTAAAACCATCATTTTGTGAGAGGCAAAGGTGCAAGTACCACAAAATTTGAGACAGGTGATCCAGTCAGGATTTTTTTTTTTCCTACTTATAACAATGTAAAGACTAGGCACAGTCTTGATTTTAAATTAAACATAATTTCATATGGTGACCATGTCCAAATTTGGAGTTAAAAAGAAGTACAGAATAAATTAGGAATTTGGGAGTAACATATACAAACTACTATACATAAAACGGGCTTCACAGGTGGCACTAGTTTTAAAGAATCGGCCTACCAATGCAGGACATGTAAGAAACATGCGTCCTATCCCTGGGTCGAAAAGATCCCCTGGAGGAGGGCATGGCAACCCACTCCAGTATTCTTGCCTGGAGAGTCCCATGGACAGAGAAGCCTGGCGGGCTACAGTTCATAGAGTTACAAAGAGTCAGACACGACTGAAGTGACTTAGCACACACACACATATTTAAAACAGATAAAAGAAGAGGATTTATGGTATAGCACAGGGAACTACATTCAATATCCTGTAATAACCTATATAGGAAAAGAATCTGAAAAAGAATATATATACACAGAATATATATATATATATATATATATATATCGCTGTATACCTGAAACAAACACAACATTGTAAATCAACTATACTTCAATAACAAATATATTTTAAAAAAGTTTCAGCTGGGGGAAAAAAAAAAACAGCACAAAACTAACACATTGGCCTTAGAATACAGGGTCTATATCTGGGGCAAATGGCCCATCTCCTGAAACCTGAGTCGTGGGGCTTTCTAAGTCTTGGAAAAGAGGTACTTTATTTACAGGGAAACTCCTTGTTTTCATCGAGGATAAGGAGATGGATGAGCAGTGGTAGCTATTTCAATCCCCAAGAGTGATCCATCAATTGCTGTAATGTTGTTGCTGTTGCCATGAATCCCATTGAAACTTTGATGAATCTTTCTCCCGGATAGGAATTTATAATAGAATTATAGTTGAAAGGACTTGTGACATCTCTTAGTTTCAGTACTTCTAGGCCAAGAAAGGTGACTTGCTCAAGGCAATCCAACTGTTTAATAGAATGAAATCTGAGTGTCAGTCTAGGGGTTATTTTTATTTTTAAATTTTTGCTATGCCAGTTGGCCCAAAGGATTTTTTCAATGATGGTGACATAATAAGTCAGTGTATCTCAAACTGTACACCCATCCCTACAAGCTTAAGAGTGTGTGTGGTAGGGAAGGGCAATTTGTGGATGAGGAAGTCCAAGAAGGCTGAGGAGATAAACAATGTACATTTTGAACAATTGTTTGATGGTGGCAGCGGTCAACTGTGGGTTACACAAATACAGTGAATTGGCTTTATCCAGCTCTTCACTTGGCCTCCTCCAAACTTCCTCCCTGCTTGCTAACCTTCAATTAAGACATATGGGATGTCAAAAAGGTAGCTGAAACACTGAACTAATGTGCTCTCAACAGCTGCTGCCACTGCACCTGCAAAATGAACAAAGGTTTGCCTTGTCCACATGAATATGGGTGTGCAAAGTGTGAAGGCGGACAGGGCTGACCCTCAGATTTCAAAAACAGGGACATCAATATTCTAGGTACGTTGGGTAGTGTTGAGAGACGTGATTATCCATAACGATTGATTTTTAAAGGCGATTTTTCTATTATGGTCAGATACTTCCCTTCAGTATTTTTAATCTGAATGTCTGTTTTCACTTAATGTAAAGGTGAGAATTCCTTATCTGGGAATTTCTTATGTAGTCAATATCCTTTGCTTTGAATGACTCTGGAAAACAAATGGTTACTTTGCTTTTGATAAGGAAATCTCCCGGTTTTATTTTGTCCTATTTTACAAAAAATCAGTGATAATCTGGTGAGTTCTTCTGTGGAAAGACAGAAGATAGGGGACAACTTTTCTAATCCATTCTTCCTCTGGGGACACTAAGGGTTTTATTCTCTAGGTCTGCTGTCTCTCCAAAAACTCTTCTATCGATTACTGATCAATAGAAGTAATCTATAATGGAAATGGGTATATGCAGAGTCTGCTTCTGGTGTTTCTCAGGCATAAAAAGTACATGCCCTTGGCAGACACACTCCTAATCTGTTCATAACTAGAGTTTTCTGACTGCGGTTGTCAGTGTATTCTCAGGGGAAGGAACTTGTATACAGACAACTACCCTTAATAGAAATAAAACTATAAGTCTGATTAATCTCATTTTACACTCGAAGACTAAAACTCAGAGACCTGAAGACACTTATCCAAAATTATAAAAATAAAAGGCAAAATATGGATCTCAATTCTTTCTTTTTTTCTTAAAGAATATACTTTCCCCTTTATTAAAAGATGCTAAAAATACTATTGTTCAAGGACTTCCACTAGTGATCTAGTGGCTAAGACTCTGCACTTCCAATGCAGGGGGTCCAGGGGTCGATCCATAGTCGGGAAACTAGATCCCGTATGCCTCAACTAAAATCTGGTGCAGTCAAATTAAATGACTGAATTAATTAAAAAAACACTATTGCTCAAAAAGGCATTACATTTTCATACTGCTACGGTTAGAGAAAGGCATGTATCTTTGCTACCAATCCAAAGTTTCCATCTCTTACAGTATACAACCAGGTTGGCAAAAATATTCTTAAAGACTGTATTTAAATAGTGACAATAGCAGACTGTTTGAACATCTGAACTAATTTCCCCTGACAACCACAGTACACACAGGATTGACATGCATTTCAACATTGCTGATTAGCATGTGACTTTTATGACTGTTCTTGAATGTTTTTTATCTTTATATTCTCCAATCCATTCCATTCTAGTGGGATAGCATTGGGTTTTGGTCTTAAAATTTGCCAGAGAAATTCACAATTAAATTGCTTTTATTTCTTTAGAATATCCAAATGATAGTAGTAGTTTTCAACAAATGAGTACTATTTTCTGGGCTTTCCGGTTTAGTTACCCTCATTTCCTTCACATTGTAGATTGTATCTCTGCATGAAGGATTAGTGATCCATGACAGACAGCTAAGGAATGGAACAAATATCACCTCTGCTGATTTTATTTAATGTAATTCATGTATTCAATACTTCTATTTGAAAATGCCTAAGAAAATAATTTTGGTATTTCCCCCTGTATATCCAGTTTTTTTTTTAATAAAATAGGTAACAGCAAACTATGAAGGATTTTTTATTCAAAGGCACAAATCCCCAGATAACTTTATCATGTAAATGTATCACGTTTCCAGAAAATGTATAAGCAAAATCTGAAAAGAATTGAGTAGATGCAAGTTGTGGATAGCAGGTTAGGGTCACTTTCTAGAGAGGTTAACTGCTTTCATTTTGCTTCTTTATATTTTTTTGTTATAATTCTTTATAATTCTTTTGTTACCTTAGTCTGACATTAAGAAACAGATTTACTTTTAGAAAAAAGACCTCCTGTTTATAGAAGTTACAATTTTTCCGCTACTTTGAAATATAAGATAAAAAGTGTGAGGGAAGGAGTTAAAAGATACCTACTACTTCCTAAGCAAGACCTAGTCCAGGCCCAAGGATTTTTCAATAATGAATGTTGCCAAAGAAATATACATCTTGAGAGCTAAAGCAATCTGATCCCCTATAATGGTTATGATCAGATCCATGATCTCTAGTTAGCAGATTCAGTTCTATGACATACTTGGGTCCTCAAAATCCAGTGATTCACAGAGTATAGATAACTTAAAAGATAGGGAACAAGATGGTGGAGGAGTAGGTGGATGTGGAGTATATCTCTCTCCACAGATACATCAGGAATACACCTTCAGACACAGAAGTGCATGCAGAACACCAGCTGAGAGCAGACAGGAGTACCCGACCAGTGGAAAAGAATTTATAGAACCACGCAAAACTCAGTAGGACGAAGGAACTAGGGGGAAAAACAGGAGTGTTAGGAGGACTGGACCTGCCCTCAGAGGGTGGGGGACCTGAAGGAGGGGTCTGATCCCTACATTGGGGCAACTGTCTGAGTCAGAGGAGAAACATTTAAGGCTGAGAGTTAAACAGTTATCTGTGGCAGCCTAAATGGAACGAGAATCAGACAGTCCTTGCCCCAGCCACACATACCCTGGAAAGGGGACACAGGTCCCCTATAAGGCACAGTGGCGGGGAGCTTGAGTTTAGGGATTGTGGAGCAATTCCAGGGTGAGGGCTGCTGTTGACTGTGGAGAGACGGACCGAGGGGATGTGAGGGAGGGGATTGTGGTGGGAAATGCCTGTGGAGGAAAGCCAGGCAGCCATGGAAGCAAGGCGATCCTGCTGAGTCATGCGTAGGGGGTGGAGCCATCACCATAGCCTCTCTCCCCCCACAGGCCAGCATCCACAGCTGAGCAATAGAGAGGCTGGCCCATCAAACACCTGATGCACTCAACTACAGAGTAGGACCCCACCCAGGATGCCCCTTGGAGTGCCTGATGCACCAGTCTACAGAGAGGACCCCAGCCGGCGGCAGAGTTGGGGGGGGGGGGGTGGTTCCTCTATGTGCCTAACTTGTGGAACAAAAGAGAAGGACCTCAGGCAAGGGAGCCCTCTAAGTGCATGAACGAGTGGAGCTATGGAGAAAGACTGGCCAAAGATGCCTTCTGATCACTAGCTACAAGAAGCTTGACAAAAGACTCTTGATAGGGCCATAACTCCTATGGTGGAGGCGGTCCATGTCCCTGCACACTTGGCACCACCAGCGTCCCCGCAAGCCAAGCAGCTACGCCACCTTCATACTCAACCCTCACTGGGTCAGAGCTGCCACAGGCAGAACGAGTCTTAGGTCTATGCGTGCAGGGTTGCTTCGGTCTTGTCCGGCTCTTTGCGACTCTGTGGTCTGTGGCCTGTCAGGCTTCTCTGTTAGAGAGCGGGCTTCTTCAGGCAAGAATACTGGAGTGTACTGGCCAATACTGGTTTCCATGCCTTTCTAGATCACTGTATTTCCTGTTGCCCTAGCTGCCAACCCCCCTGAGATCCTGGTGCTGCCAGAACCCCTGTGACCCAAGCAACTGCACCTCATCCACACCTGGCCTTCACTGGGACAGACCCAAGTCCTCCAGGGCAGCCTCAGGAGCCAATCCCAGTGGACAACCCAGAGGTGGAAATACAACCACAGCTGAAACCCAGGGGCAGTGTATCTGAGGAAGAAGACCCAAAACATTCCCACCAGCTGCATAAGCTGCAGATTAAATCCACACAATCAACTAAGCACTCTGTGTCTATGGAATATATAAAAGGACATTGAGAGCTCCCACAAAAGAAAACACATTAGTTCTGATAGCTGTGGACATTGGAAGCAAGAATACACAGGAGTAGGACCAGATTAGAATTTGAACTGCCCCCACAGCAGGTCCTGAGACCGGCACAGTGTTGGAGGGCATCCTACGGAGGTTAGGTGGACTGTAACTCCCAGCAAGGGAAAGGACTCTGGGCAGCAGTGACTCAAGAAAAACATTTATTATTCTTATGTTTTGACTTGCTCTATAGATTCTCTTCGACTTTTTCTCTTTTTTTTTTTCCCTCCTCTGTTGTAGTTGTTGATTTTATTGGCATTATGAAATCTAATTGAGCTTTTGAGGTTTTTTTTAATGCATAAATATCTATGCACCCCACATAGGAGCACCTCAATACATAAGACAAACACTAACAGACATAAAAGATGAAATTGACAGTAACACAGTAATAGTAGGAGACTTTAACAGCCCACTCACACCAATGGACAGATCATCAAAACAGAAAATTGACAAGGAAACATAAGTCTTAAATGATACATTAGATGAGATGAATCTCATTGATATCTTCAGGATGATCCATCCAAATGCAGAAGAATACACCTTCTTCTCAAGTGTATACAGAACATTCTCCAGGATAGACCACATCTTGGGTCACAAATCAAACCTCAGTAAATTTAAGAGAATTGAAATCATATCAAGCATCTTTTCCAACCACAACGCTATGAGACTAGATATCAGTTACAAGAAAAAAACTCTAAAAAACACACCAAAAAATGGAGATTAAACAATACGTTTCTAAATAACCAACAGGTTACTGAAGAAATCAAAAGGGAAATCAAAAAATTTCTATAAACAAATGACAATGAAAACACGACAACTCAAAACCTATGGGATGCAGCAAAAGCAATTCTAAGAAGGAAGTTTATAGCAATACAATCCTACCTCAAGAAACAAGAAAAACATCGAATAGACAACCTAACTTTACACCTAAAACAACTGGAAAAAGAAGAACAAAAAAACCCTCAAAATTAGATGAAAGAAATCATAAAAGATCTGAGCAGAAATAAATGAAAAAGAAATTAAAAAAAAACAATAGTAAAGATTAATATTAAAAACTAAAAGCTGGTTCTTTGAGAAGATAAACAAAATCGACAAATCTTTAGCCAGACGCATCAAGGAAAAAAGAGAGAAGAATCAAATCAACAAAGTTAGAAATGAAAAAGGAGAGGTTACAACAGACAATGCAGAAATACAAAGGATTATAAGAGACTGTTATGAACAACTATATGACAATAAAATGGATAACCTGGAAGAAATGGACAGATTCTTAGAAAAGTTCAATTTTCCAAGACTGAACCAGAAAGAAATAGAAATTATGAACAACCCCATTACAAGCACTGAAATTGAAGCTGTGATCAAACATGTCCCAAAAAACAAAGGCCCAGGACCAGATGGCTTCACAGGAGAATTCTATCAAACATTTAGAGAAGAGCTAATGCCTATCCTTCTAAAACTCTTTCAAAAAATTGCAGAGAAAGGAACACTTCCAAACTCATTCTATGAGGCCATCATCACCCTGACACCAAAACCAGACAAAGACAACACAAAAAAAGAAAACTACAGGTGAATATCACTGATGAACATAGATGCAAAAATCCTAAAATTTTAGCAAATGGAATTCAGCAACAGATCAAAAAGCTCATACACCATGATCAAGCTGGGTTTGATCCTGGTCTCCAGGGATGCAGGATTCTTCAATATATGCAAATCAATCAATGTGATATACCATATTAACAAATTGAAAGATAAAAACCATTTGATAATCTCAATAGATGCAGAAAAAGCCTTTGACAAAATTCAGCACCCATTTATGATTAAAACTCTTCAAAAAATGGGCATATAAGGAACCTTCCTCAACATAGTAAAGGCCATGTATGATAAGCCTACAGCAAACATTATTCTCAATGGTGAGAAACTGAAAGCATTCCTTCTAAGATCAGGAACAAGACAAGGGTGCCCACTTTTACCACTATTATTCAACATAGTTCTGGAAGTTCTAGCTACAACAACCAGAGAAGAAAAAGAAATAAAAGGAATCCAGATTGGAAAAAGAAGAAGTAAAGCTCTCACTATTTGCAGATAACATGATTCTGTGCATAGAAAATCCTAAAGATAGTATCAGAAAATTACTAGAGCTGGTCAGTGAATTTAGCAAAGTTGAAAGATACAAAATCAATACACAGAAATCACTTGCATTTCTATATACTAACAATGAAAAATCAGAAAGAGAAATTAAAGAATCAATCCCATTCACCATTGCAACAAAAATAATTAAATATCTAGGGATAAACTTACCCAAGGAGACAAAGGAACTGCACACAGAAAATTATAAGACACTAATGAAACAAATCAAAGATGACATAAACAAATGGAGAGATATTCTGTGTTCCTGGGTAGGAAGAATCAATATTGTGAAAATAACTATAAAATCAAACAATCTACAGATTCAATGCAATCCCTTTCAAATTCCCAATGGCATTTTTCACAAAGAACTAGAACAAAAAATTTCAAAATTCATATGGAAACAAAAAAGACCCCAAATAGCCAAAGCAGTCTTGAGAAAGAAGAATGGAGCTGGAGAAATCAACCTCCCTGACTTCAGATTATACTACAAAGCCACAGTCATCAAGACAGTATGGTACTGGCACAAAAACAGAAATATAGAACAATGGAATAAGATAGAAAGTCCAGAAATAAACCCATGCACCTATGGGTAACTTATTTTTGACAAAGGAGGCAAGAATATACAATGGGGCAAAGACAGCCTCTTCAATAAATGGTGCTGGGAAAACTGGACAGCTACATGTAAAAGAATGAAATTAGAATACTTCCTAACACCATACACAAAGATAAACTCAAAATGGATTAAAGACCTAAATGTAAGACCAGAAACTATAAAACTCTTAGAGGAAAGCACAGGCAGAACACTCGATGACATAAATCAAAGCAAGATCCTCTATGACCCACCTCCTAGAATAACAGAAATAAAAACAAAAGTAAACAAGTGGGACTGATGAAAAGGAAACTATAAGCAAGGTGAATAGACAACTCTCAGAATGAGAGAGAATAATAGCAAATGAAACAACTGACAAAGGATTAATTTCCAAAATATACAAGCAGCTCATACAACTCAATACCAGAAAAACAAACAACCTAATCAAAAAGTGGGAAAAAGACCTAAACAGGTATTTCTCCAAAGAAGACATGCAGATGGCTAACAAACACATGAAAAGATGCTCAACATCACTCATTATTAGAGTGATGTTTAGCATTATTAGAGCAAATCAAAACCACAATGAGATATCACAACACACCAGTCAGAATGGCCATCATCAAAAAGTCTACATACAATAAATGCTGGAGAGGGTGTGGAGAAAAGGGAATGCTCTTGCACTGTTGGTGGGAATGTAAATTGATACAGCCACTATGGAAGACAGTATGCTGCTGCTGCTAAGTCACTTCAGTCGTGTCCAACTCTGTGCGACCCCATAGACGGAAGCCCACCAGGCTCCCCCGTCCCTGGGATTCTCCAGGCAAG
Source organism: Bubalus kerabau (assembly GCF_029407905.1). Taxonomy (NCBI): domain Eukaryota; kingdom Metazoa; phylum Chordata; class Mammalia; order Artiodactyla; family Bovidae; genus Bubalus; species Bubalus kerabau. The sequence goes on from NC_073637.1 coordinate 37,168,136, forward strand.
AACACTGGAGTGGGTTGCCATTTCCTTCTCCAATGCATGAAAGTGAAAAGTGAAAGTGAAGTCGCTCAGTCGTGTCCGACTCTTAATGACCCCATGGACTGCAGCCTACCAGGCCCCTCCGTCCATGGGATTTTCCAGGCAAGAGTACTGGAGTGGGGTGCCATTGCCTTCTCCAGGAAGACAGTATAGAGATTCCTTAAAAAACTAGGACTAAAACCACCATATGACTCAGCAATCCTACTCCTAGGCATATACCCTGAGGAAACCAAAATTGAAAGAGACACGTGTATCCCAGTGTTCACTGCAGCACTATTTACAATAGCTAGAACATGGAAGCAACCTAGATGTCCATCGACAGATGAATGGATAAAGAAGTTGCTGTACATATACACAATTGGTATATTACTCAGCCATAAAAAGGAACACATTTGAGTCAGTTCGAACAAGATGGATGAACCTAGAACCTATTACACAGAGTGAACTAAGTCAGATAGAGAAAGATAACGTATTCTAATGCACATATACGGAATCTAGATAAATGGTACTGAAGAATTTATTTACAGGGCAGCAATGGAGAAACAGACATAGAGAACAGACTTATGGACATGGGGAGAGGGGAGGAGAGGGTGAGATGTATGGAAAGAGTAACATGGAAACTTACATTACCATATGTAAAACACATAGCCAATAGGAATTTACTGGCTCAGGAAACTCAAACAGGGGCTCTGTATCAACCTAGAGGGGTGGGGATGGGGAGGGAGATGGGAGGGAGTTTCAAAAGGGAGGGGATATATGTATACCTATGGCTGATTAATGTTGAGGTTTGACAGAAAACAACAAAATTCTGTAAAGCAATTATCCTACAATTAAAAAATAAATTAATTTAAAAAAAATATAAGAAACTTAGCATAATTGTTGGTTCTAAAATTAAATGAACTTGAACTTTGCACTTAAAAGGTCCTAAAATACTTTGCCTCAGAAGAACCTTGAACAGACATCGTATATTTACATAAAGATGAAAGTTTCCCCCAATCCAAGGCTCATGTTAATAAAATAGGAAGCTCATTCAAATAAAAATTAATCAGAGAACAGAACTATTCTGACTGGGAATGTTGATCGCAGTTAAGACAGTACAACTGGTGAATGTCACCTTAGCTGCACAGCTGGAGAAGTGTTTATGTTTGCAGTCTGTACATTTTTTTTCTTGCTTTATGTGATTGATTCTAGTTCTCCCTGAACTTTCTACCTGCTGAGGGTTTTCACTTTAGTTGTATAAGGCGAGAAATTTTTTGTGGCATTCCAGGTGTCTGCCCTCACCCTGGCCTGATGGATGTTTCCCTATGGCCTGCCAGGTTACCCTTGCCTTCCCAGACCCTGGACTGGGAGCTCTGATGAGGCCTCTAAGCAGGACCCATCATCAAAACTCTTAGAGAAAATTTCCCATAGAACTTCAGACAGGAAAAAGAACTTCCTGATTAATTTTCTTCGTTTCAAAGAAAATTCATACTTAAAAATTTTTCTTGAATTGGGAGAGGTTGAGAAAGCAAGCAATCAACTTATGAAACAGTAAAATATCATGTGCAGAAATAAAATATGCTAATGAAGTTACTGCGGCTTCCCTGGTGGCTCAGTGGTAAAGAATCTGCCTGCCAATACAGGAGACTTGGGTTTGATCCCTGGGTCAGGAAGATCCCCTGGAGGAGGAAATGGCAACCCACTCCAGTATGCTTGCCTGGGAAATCCCATGGACAGAGAAGCCTGGCAGGCTATTGTCCATGGGGTTGAAAAGAGTCAGACACAACTCAGCGACTAAACAACGACGAAATTACTAATCTAAAAAAAAGTTATCCTTATTTTTCAACAAGCCTATGAAATTTTAACATTATGTTTAATTCTTACATGTTCTGAAATATCCCTCCCATAACACACATGCAATGGGAAAAGTCTTCTGTGTACAATGTTCCTCATCAAAGAACCTTGATGTTCATAGTTACCTAACTCCTTTCCAGATTTGGATATTCCTGGATCATATAAAGGTATCTTCTTTAAAAAAGTAAATTCTCCATTAAATCTTGAATGTATTTGTGTGTGTTTGTAAGTGAATATACTTGTTGCTTTGGGATCATCAGGACCATGCATCAGTATTAAACAAGCATGCTTTCTGGAATAGAAAGAAGGATAACATTCCTGGCAACTGACGGACAGGCCGGCACCGCTATGAGGCATGGCCAACGATGGGCAAAGAATCCAAAAAAGGAAGTTCTGAGACAAACTCAGCTCCAGGCTTGTTGTCCAAGGTCTGGGAGGTGGGAGGAAGAAAAAGTGAAAAGGTGAAAAGGTCCTGATTAAAGCCATAGAGACCTCCAGGCTGAATTTGATATGACACAACTTTATATTTTTTTTGCTGGGATGCTTGAATTAGGGGAGTGAGACTAAGGAAGTAAATATGACATCACCCATTCTGGTGGATATCTTATTATGCTAATGATAATGAGTATGGAAGTATAAATTAACCAACTTTAGCATAGCTTAAATAGACTGCTATAGGTAATTTCCTCAGTATAGGAAGTCATAAACAAGCAAGTCAAAACTTGCTTTTTAAAAGCAAGTAATAGCTTTTAATATGTGATTTTGTAACTTCTAAGGGAACTTTAAATGGCAATCTGTTCATTCTCACATGGAGATATTAACAAGAAAAGTAAAATTATCACTCACATGTGAAGAATCCTCAAATTGTTAAAGCTAAGCAAGGATGGGAACCACATCTGAATGGCAGGATAGTAGATGTTCAAGATATATCTGATGTATCTGATATACAAGATCTAGCATTTGCCAAAAAATCTGGCTAAGGAAACATCCCTGGAGTTGAGATGAGAGAAAGAGTCAGGGAACTGGGGGATGAGTTACTGCAGGTAACTACCAAGTCTGGACAGGTGAGATGTACTCTCCCTTGCCTTCTGGCTTCCCCACCATCCCCTAACTAAGTCTGCAAAATAGAGATGTGGTTTACTGAAAACCAAGTAAAAACATTCATCATGTAAAAAATCAGTCACTTATTTTGCTTCAAATCTAACCTCTTGTAATATGGCAGTGCTTAGACTCTAAATTTTTTTTTAACGAAATACTTGTTTTTAAGAAAGTGACTTTTTGTGTACCACTGAACTTTTTATCCTACTTAAAACACAGAAGATATCCTGCAACCCTGAAGATTCCTAAAGGAGAAAAGAAACAGAAAGAATGAGAAATTTGACGCCCTGACCTGAAATGTGCGTGAAATGGACTGTATAACAGTGTAAAATCACAATTACAGCTAGCGACTTATATGTGATTTCTAACAGAATATTAGGCTAGTTGACTTTGAAGCAGTTATCTTTCCTTTCCCCTCTTCAGAAAGACTGATCTAGTCTTAGAAGCGATTTTGGAGCTAAGAGTTTTGTTCTTTCGAAACATTGCCATTTTGTTTGTCTTCTTTCCCATCTCCTGTTGCGTATTCAAGTTGGCCTTGATGTTGCTCTGATGGGAATTTCCACGAGGCAAGCCTGTCTTAACTATGATAGTTTGGGGATGCTTTCTTTCCTCCACTGTTTACTTAGCTTATTATATCGTCTCCCTGCTGTTTAGTGACCTGGTTGTAGCTTTGGTTTATGGACTTTCTTTTTAAATGATAAAGATTAAAAACAAAACAGAATAAATTTCCTGGGCATCAAACCAAAATACACAGAGAAATAAAAAGACATGAAACGCTTAACATAGTTCCATCCAGAGCCACCTATTACAGTTTGAATTATCTGTATTTTCTTCAGTGCCTCACTGGAGGTCACTGAATAAATCACACACTTCTCTCACCTTGTTGTGAACTAAGATTGTGTCTCCTTTGACACCTCATGTAATGCCTAGTGAAGTCATTGAAAAATTAATAATATGTTATACACTAATGTTAACACACTAAATGTTTTATCCACCCTCTCCTCCACACCACCCCCAATTTTTTTTTTTTTTTGTCTTTATTTTTTCTTGATTTCTACCATGTGCGTGAGTGCTCAGTCGCATCCAACTCTTTGTGACCCCATGGACTATAGCCCGCCAGGCTTCTCTGCCAATGGGATTTCCTAGGCAAGAATACTGGAGCGGGTTACCATTTTTCTTTTCCAGCGGGTTTTCCTGACCCAGGGATGGAACCTGCGCCTCCTGAGTCTCTTGCATTGGCAGGAGGATTCTTTACCAATGAACCACCTGTGGAAGACTAGGTTCTGGCACACATATGGTTAAATAGAATACCAGATGCAGTTCAATATATATGCTAAAACATTTTTTAAACTCCAAACCAGGAAACCTAGTGCATCTCAAAACGTGCTGGAGCTGGAGTAGTAATATAATTTATACTCTCAGGAAAGGGTCATGTGGGTGAGTCTGCATTGGCTTGTGACCATGTCTCCACTGAATGAATCAGATGAGATAGGTTAGCAAAAGTTTGGTGCATGGGAAAAAATACCACTGGCTGATGGACTGAAACGGACTGCCCAGAAAAACTTTGTATAGTAGGGTTTGTTTTTTTTTTGGAGGAGGAGGTTGACAGGGAAGGTGTGGATCAACATTTTTTAGGGGTGAAGAGTATCAGTGAAATGTATTTAATATAACATCAGTTGCTGCTCTAAACCATTAATAGTAACCTAGGTTGTTATGTGACAGTGATGCAATTTTTAAAAAGTCATGAAATGCCAGAATAAGATTTATGCAGTAGTTACAAAACTAAAACTATCCCATGAATTTAAAAAGTAATGAACTTGCTTGTATAGAAAAAAAATAGTAATGCAAAATACATGAATAAAATAAATTGTCAAGGCTTAAATTTTCAAATGCTTGGTTTTATTTAAATGCAGAAAAAACTGGGAAATTTTCTGAACAGAACAACAAAAAATATATAAACTTTCCTAGAATAAGATCTGGTTGTAGCCAAATCTACCCCACTGGCTAGGCTAACTACCTCAATCTGAATAAGAAACGCTGTTAAATTTAACAAAGAACATCTGTTTTTCATTTGAGGTGCATTCAAGTGTTCATTAAAGTGTCCTAACTGCTCTTTTCTTTTTCTATTTCACAATGGCTTTCCTTTCTAATACTATTGCAAGTTCAGCATGTGACTTAAAAAACCTCAGAGTCATTGTGGCATTTCCTTTGAAATATGCCAGGAGAAACAAGGGAGAAAGCTGAAATCTCTAAGTTTAATAACATTTTATTACCATTCACCTTTTCCATACTTCCTAGGGGTGTTTATTTTCTACAATTATTCAACTAGGCTTCACTGAACCTGAATACCCCAGAGGCCTTCTCTCCTGTCTGCAGGGAGGCCCAGGAAAACTGAGCTTGAAAGTGAGTTATCGGCATTAGCTTCTTTGATGGAAGTATTTGGTCACCTTCTATAGGAGTAGAAATCAGTTCAAAATATAGTTTAAATGCAAGGCCTCAGATTGCTTCATTCTGCCAAATTCTTTTGAATATACAATTTATCCTGAATGTCAAAGTCATTATTTCTCAAACCTTTCTTTTGTTTTCTAGAAGGCATCAGCCCACTGAAATTCACAAATGAACTTGGATACTTATTTCCTTGAAGAAATAGAAAATGTATCTAGACTTTTAGGGCAGACTCATCAGATTTTAACCAATAAATTGTATGTGAATAAACCAAAATTTTTAGTAAATTATTTAAGATGTTTTATCACTCAAGTATACCTCTAGGTTGATTTGAAAAAAAAAAAGTATATTTTTAAGCACACTTTAAAGTATATCTTTAAGCACACACTTTATGCTGCTAAATACATCTTTATAATAAAAAATCTTTGTATTTTAAATAACTAAGGTCAAATTTAAAATATACTACATTGGTGAGCACCTGGTAATAGAAGAAATGTAGAATTATCTTGTGGTTGAAAAAGCAGCACAGAAATCATTGATCCAAGTATGAAACATATCTTTGTTAAAGATCACTTAGCTAATATGATGAATTGTCCAAAATGTTATAGATGGAAAAGCAAAGCCTGACTCATGGCAAGCTCTCAATAAACACTGGGCCCTCACAAATGTTTAAGAATAGAGAGGTAGAGGGGATGAGCCAAGAATCTATCATTCCCTTTCATGGAAAAAGGGATTTGTGCTATTTCCTGATAACACTTCTGATTCCCTGCCCAATTTGCTCTTTGGGGATAGTCTTTCCCCAGGTTTATTGAGAGGTAATTGATGTAAAACACTGTGTTAAGTTTAGGTGTACAAAGTGATGATTTGATACAAAGATATGTTGTAAATAGGACAGTTTGCATAGAATGGTTCTCATATGTTTACCACAGCTATTATATTATTCCTATTGATTACAAAGGTGCACTATAAATTAGAAATTATTAAAATTTTTAAAATTAAGTGTTTTTGATCATTTGGGCAAAAATTACCCTGCTGTTTAATTTTGGCATTATCAATATAATCAAATACTCTATGGAAATTAGTTATAAAAACTGGATTATATATGTATATATACATATACACATACATATATATATATGGTGGTGGTGGTTTAGTCACTCAGTAGTGTCCGACTCTTTGCAACCCCATGGACTGTAGCCCACCAGACCTCTCTGTCCATGGGATTTCCCAGGCAAGCATACTATAGTGGGTTGCCATTTCCTTCTGAGGGAATCTTTCTGACCCAGGGATCAAATCTGGATCTCTTGCATTTCAGATGGATTCTTAACAGACTGAGCTATCAAAGAAGCCCTAAATGCAAGTAAGTTAGTGCTAGTGAAAAATAACTTACAAATATTCATGAAACAATGTTTTGTTGATATGGTCTGAGTCACTGTATAAATTTGAAAGAAATGAATATTTTACTTAAAATGCATTAATCCTATAATAAAACCTTAATTCATAGGTCTTATTTTCTCTGAGAGGCTCAATAATAACTAGTCTTTATCGAACAACTTCTATGCCAGCAGCCCTGCTACATCCTTTATGGGTATTATCTCTTTTGATCTGTCCTATAACCATCAGGGAGATATCATTAAAATAATATAATTTTTATCCTCATATTACAGCTTCAGGAGAGTGATGTTCAGAGAGGTTAATACAATGCCCAGAGTCACATACAACTGGTTAGTGGCAGGACTGGAAGTCTTAGTTTGCAACCTGCTAACTATACCTGATCACAAAAATGACCATGAGAAATCAGTAAGGCAATGAAATAAATTAGGTAAACGAATACTGGGAAACCTATATTAAAATCTTGAACAAGGGGAGATACGAATAAGTTGGAAGTCATGAATCAATACTGTTTGGAATTGTGCCCTGCATCATCAACCCTGAGTTGGGCTAAGAACATCCAGTTGAGTCATGCCTAAGAAATAACCCGGGGTAAATAATTAATTCCCTTAGGAGAGGTTGGAGCCAGCCCATCTGGGATGCTGGCCAAGAGGCTGTTATCCCTGAAACCAACTGGGGCTGGAGCTGTAAAGGTTGTTGAAGCAGCCAGAAATAGAGGAGCCAAAGGATAAGAACAGAGTCCTTGTAGAGCACAGAGTTAAAAGCTACCTAAGGCATGTTCAGATCCAGCCCAAAACTTGAAGTGGAAGAAGATAAGGAAAAACCCAAAGGCTGGAGGAGAACAGGAAGCAGAGCCTAAGAACATAGGACAAGAGACCTTGGCTTTCACTAAGTGGATAAAGCCTTTGCAGAGTCAAGGTAAACACCTCCAACTTTCAGGACATGAGAAGAATTTTAGTCTACCTTTGATAGTTATCTCCTGATATCAAGGCTTCCTTGGTGGCTCAGACAGTGAAGAATCTGCAGGAGACGCAGGATGCATCCCTGGGTTGGGAAGATCCCCTGGAGGAGGAAATGGCAACCCACTCCAGTATTCTTGTCTGGGAAATCACATGGATAGAGGAGCCTGGCGAGCTACAGTCTATGGGGTTGCAAAGAATTGGACATGACATCCAGTATCAATGCACGATACTGGATGCTTGGGGCTGGTGCACTGGGACAACCCAGAGGGATGGTATGGGGAGGGAGGAGGGAGGAGGGTTCAGGATGGGGAGCACATGTATACCTGTGGTGGATTCATTTTGATATTTGGCAAAACTAATACAGTTATGTAAAGTTTAAAAATAAAATAAAATTAAAATAAAAAAATAAAAAAGAATTGGACATGACTGAGCAACTAACACTTTCACTTTCACTTTGATAGTTTTGGATAGCTTAGCATGTAATATCTAAATAGTGTTCTCGCTAATATTAACTCAGATACTAGACAAGAAATCTGTAACTGCCTATTTGTTGTGTATGGATCATGTTCTCAGTCCTCTGTGAAGTGCAAAGAGAAAGGAAATAAGATACAGTCCTTGTCCCTTGGCCTTATATTCTCTCTTCCTCCAAACTTTATAATCACTCAGGGAGCATCTCTTGCACTTGATGTATGGAGTGATCATGTCAACTCACTCGGCCTTTGAAATGTGTCTTGAACCCAATAATTTCTTTTACTTTTCTTTTCCACCACTCCAGTCTTGGCCCACAAGCCTAGACTAGCAATTCCTAATGTTGCTTTTCTGTGGGTGACTAATTTCATGGAATATGTAGAAGCATTACACTGCCAACAAAAACAACAGCGTTCCAGGGATAGAAAAGTATAGGATACACAGGTTAAACGTAATTAAACAGGTGTCTTTACTGACGAATAGCTTTGGACCTTTAAAATATGCTAATCAGCTTTGTACTTCCCCAAGAACACATTACAGATAGTCCCAACTTAACAATTTCTCAACTTCAACTTCATGATGGCATAAAAGTGATACTCATTCAGTAGAAACTGTACTTTGAATTTTGATCTTTTCTTGGGCTAGTGACATCTGTAAATACTTTCTCATGATGCTGGGCAATACGGTGTGTTAGTCAGCTACAAGATCACAAGGTTAAACAACTGATAACACTTTTAACCATTCTGGATCCAGACAGCCCTCTTACTTCTCACTTTCAGTACAGTATTCCATAAATTACACCATAATCAGCACTTTATAATCAAATAGGCTTTGTGTTAGATGATTTCTGCCCAACTGCAGGCTAATGTTAGTGGGATCTGGGCACTTCTAAAGCAGGCTAGGCTCAGCTATGGTGTTCGGAACATTAGGTGTATTAAATGCATTTTCAACTTGTGATATTTTTTATTTACTATGGGTTTATTGGGATGTAACACCACTGAAAGTTGAGAAAGATCTTGTATATGACTTACTTACTTGCAAGTCCCTCTTTTGAAGAAAATTTCTTTCACGCAAATTCAGGGAAGCATTAGGGCTTTCCTGGTGGCTCAGACAGTAAAGAATCTGCCTGTAATGCAGGAGATCCAGGTTCGATGCCTGGTTGGAAAGATCCCCGGGAGAAAGGAATGGCAACCCACTGCAGTTTTCTTGCCTGGGAAATCCCATGGACAGAGAAGTCCATGGGGTCACAGAGTTGGACACAACTTAGCAACTAACACTTTCACACTTAACACAGGGAAGCATTAGTCTGCATGACTCCTCTTTCCAAAACAATTGCACATATTTCATACCATGTTGTTTTTCCACAGGTATTATTTTGGATATAATCAGCCACCTGATCACAACTTTCTGAGGCTCCTCTACGTCTACTCTATGAAGTCTAAATTTGGCAACCTGTCAAGATAGGTCCCCTCCATTCTATTAGTCTAATCTACTCATATTTCCTAGGTTATCCCAGCCTCCACATACTTGTGTGGTATTTCTATTTCATAGAGCTGAATTATTACTACTCCACTAGTCTTGGTATTGCAAAGTTTATAAGATTTTGCTTAAGTATAATTGGAGTTTTTCCTAGTTGCTTCCTTCTTTGAATTTTTGCCATACTTACTTTAGTGACTATATATATTGTGTTTTCCTTAAATAGATGTTAAGCCTCTCATGGTTAAGAAACGTGCTTTTTGTTTTATTTTGTGTTATTTATATCACAAGGACCTAGAACAATGCTTTCTACAGGTAGATGTAAAAGATGACTATATAAGAAAAATCATAAACAGTTATATTTTAGAATTCAGCAAAGCTCTGTTTCCTAAACCATCCACCAAACAAGAAGGCCGAATACAGTGTGCTTTCAGAGTGGCTCACTTGGAAGGGCTTGTGGCCATCACACATCCTCAGCTGGCATTCATCAAGGATGCCATATTAGTTTTGTGCTGCTGCTGCTGCTAAGTCGCTTCAGTCGTGTCCGACTCTGTGCGACCCCATAGACGGAAGCCCACCAGGCTCCCCTGTCCCTGGGATTCTCCAGGCAAGAACACTGGAGTAGGTTGCCATTTCCTTCTGCAATGCAGGAAAGTGAAAAGTCAAAGTGAAGTCGCTCAGTCATGTCCGACTCTTAGCGACCCCATGGACTGCAGCCTACCAAGCTCCGCCGTCCATGGGATTTTCCAGGCAAGAGTACTGGAGTGGGGTGCCATTGGGGCCACCATAATAAAATGCCACCAACTCTATAGCTTAAGAAACAGAAACTTCTTTTCTTACAGCTCTGGAACTAGAAGTTCAAGATCAAGGTAACTTTGTTTCTTCTGAGGCTTCTCCTTGAGGTTGTAGAGAGCTGCCTTCTTGCTCTGTCCTTGCATGATCTTTCTTCTGGATATGCATGTCTGTGTCTTGATCTTCTCTTTTTATCAGGACACCAGTTAAACTGGATTAGGATCCACCTGTATGACCTCATTTTACCTTCTCTACGTCTTTAAAAATCTATCTTCAAATACAGTACAGTCAGAATATGAGATGCAAGGGATTAGGACTTAAATATATAAATTCTGTGGGGACACAAATCAACTCATAATAGATGCCTTTGAAAAATGGATTCAGATGACTGGAACCAACCAGACTGAGACATTGAACCAAGACACACTGTTGCTGTTTAGTTGCTATGTCATATCCAACTCTTTGTGATCCCATGGACTGTAGCCTGCAAAGTTCCTCTGTCTACGAGATCTCCCAGGCAAGAATACTGGAGTGGGTTGTCATTTCCTTCTCCAGGGGATCTTCCTGACTCAGGGATCAAACTCATGTCTCCTGCATTGGCAGGCGGGTTCTTTACCACTGAGCCACCAAGGATGCCTGAAGCAAGACTAAAAGAAAGAAATCACCATAGAATTGCTCCAAATTTTCATTGTTGAATTGCTTTAGTTTTTTAAGTTTATATCATTTACTCCAGAATAATATCTGGTGACTTTTGAAACTAAGTGACTACCTCCTCCATTCCAGGAAACATAAGTTAACAGCATAGTTACAAAGATACAAACTGTTGCTGGGATTGATCAGTCATGTGGTCAAATACCAAACTGCCAGGAACTCTGCACAGAGAAAGGCCACCTTCAGTCCCAATAACTGTGGCTTCTGAAAGCATACAAATTATATATTTGGCAATTTTTCCTTAGAGCTTCACAGTTTTGCAGAGTTCTGATTTCTAGAAAATAATTGTCTATTGTATGTACGAAAAGGTAGGGAGAAAGATTGGAGGAGAAAAAAATATGAGAATTTCATAACTTTTTAGTTCTTCTAAGACTTCTTAGACTATTTCAATATTGTTGTTGTTTGGTTGCTAAATAATGTCCTACCTACTCTCTGTGACCCCATGGACTGCAGCACGCCAGGCTTCCCTGTCCTTCACTATCTCCTGGAGCTTGCTCAAACTCATGTCCATTGAGTCGGTGATGTCATCCAACCATCTCATCCTTTGTCACCATCTCATCCTCTGTTGCCCCTTTCTCCTCCTGCCCTCATCCTTTCCCAGCTCAGGGTCTTTTCCAATGAGTCAATTCTTCGCATCAGGTGGCCAAAGGACTGGAGCTTCAGCTTCAGCATAAGTCCTTCTAATGAATATTGAGGGTTGATTTCCTTTAGGATTGATCTTGGTGTCTAAGGACTCTCAACAGTCTTCTCTAGCACTACAATTCAAAAGCTCAGAGTATTTCAATATAAGGAATTAAATAAGTGTACGAATATATTTAGTGACATCCCTAGAGTCTGGCATACTGCTAAGTCTGCTAAGTCACTTCAGTCGTGTCCGACTCTGTGCGACCCCATAGATGGCAGCCCACCAGGCTCCCCCGTCCCTGGGCTTCTCCAGGCAAGAACACTGGAGTGGGTTGCCATTTCCTTCTCCAATGCATGAAAGTGAAAAATGAAATTGAAGTCACTCAGTCGTGTCCAACTCTTAGTGACCCCATGGACTGCGGCCCACCAGGCTCCTCCGTCCATGGGATTTTCCAGGCAAGAGTACTGGAGTGGGGTGCCATTGCCTTCTCCAAGAGTCTGGCATACAGAGTAAAGTAAATCAGAAAGAAAAAAAAATCAAATATTAATGCATGGATATGGAATCTAGAAAATGATATAGATAAACCTATGTTCAGGCAGGAATAGAGATGCAGACCTAGGGTACAGACATGTGGACATAGGTGGGGGGAAGATGGGGTGAACGGGAGATTAGAGTTGATGTGTGTGCACTGCCATGTGTAAAACAGATAGCCAGTGGGAACCTGCTGTAGAGTTCAGGGAGCTCAGCTCAGTGCTCTGTGATGACCTGGATAGAAGGGATGGGCTGGGAGGGAGGTCCAAGAGGGAGGGATATACATATATACATAACTGATTCACACTGTTGTACAGCAGAAACTAACACAGCATTGTAAAGCAACTATACTTCAAGGGGAAAAAAAAAGAAAGAAAGAAAGAAAAAGAATATACTCCAGTGTCACTTGAATGGTTTAAAATAAAACAGAAAACTTCCTCTCTCATGGAGCTTACCTTCAACTAGAGATTGAGGCACAGAAGAAACAAAGAAAGACCTCGTATATTATTCTAGTACAATAAAAACAATAGTTGCCCACTGGAACTGAGAGAGCTGCAGTTTAAACAAAGACAGGGGAAAGTAAAATTTCATCAAAAAAGTTCCCTGTATGCATAGGCCAGAAACTGGAGTGGGAACAAGCCATGGGGATGTTAGGGGAAAGAACATTCTAGAATATGAATGGGAACAGCACATGCCAAGGCCCTGAAAGGGAGTGTGCTTGGTGGGTCTGGGGAACAAGAGAGAGGCCACCATGGCTGAAGCAGAGTTAGTAAGGGGTATGAGAAATAGGCAGTGATGTTGAAGATATACCCATGGACCAAGTCATTCAGTGTCTTGAAGGCCACTGGCTGTTCCTTGCAGGGATCTGAGAAACCATGGAGGATTCTGAGCAGAGGTGTCATAAGAGGACACGTGAATTTCAGGTGGGACACTTCTAGCTATGGAGAGTAGACTACAGTAGAAGGAGCAGGGAGTTGAGAGGCTATTTTAACAGCCCATCTGGGAAATGGTGGTGGCTTGTTCCAGAGTCGTAGCAGTGAAGTTGCTGAGAAGTGATCAATTCTGAATGTTCATACACACACAACTGATTTTGCTAATGGAATGGATATGGAGTGTGAAGGGGGAAAGCTGAATCAACCAAAAGGCCAAGATTCGGGGGTCTGATTAACTGAAGGATGGAGCTGCCATTAAATGTATATTTAAACATTTACATGCCTATGACTGACTCCCAGTTATAGTAATAATTTTTCAGATATTAAATTTCAAGTCAAAACTTGGAAAAATGACATGCTTTAGCCCCTAGCACATAGATTCACACACAGAGGCACTCCAAAGTCTCCTTGGTAAATACAATAATAAAATATGTATAAGTAATAGAATAAAGCATTTCAGCTTTCTGTAAATCTGTCCCTCAAAGGACATTCTTTGCACACTACCTCAGCAATAGGAGGATTTTTGCAGAAGGAAAAGTTTAATATAATTGGATAAGTTATGGCATTAATTCAACTTGAAAGGCTATTTACATTGGTTCTTTTGGTGAAAGATGAATGGAGTAACATGGATTTCTTACAAAAAGAAAAATTAGAGGTTGCTTAGAAAGTCGAAGAAGGTTGCCATGGAAACGAGGTCTTTCAGAAATCTGGTGACAATGCGTCACCATGAATGCCGTACATTCTAACTGTGAAGCTGTTCAGCTTCTAACTGAATACAGGTAGGTGTGAGTTATTAGAGACGGGGGAAATTAACTCAGCAGCGACATATACAGAGGGAAAAAAAATGGTGATCAAAAAGTTATACTAAATCTGAATGATAAAACAGGAGAGTTGAGTATAATTTCTAGAAAAAGTATGTGTGCAATCAGAAGCCTAAATATATTTAAAGAAGCAATTCAAGTTTTCTTAAAGCAATTTTACCAAAGCAAGCACTATTTAAGTAAGAAAATGTGTATGTGAGAGAGAGAGAGAGTGTGTGGGTGCTCAGTCGTGTCCAACTATTTGTGACCCCATGGACTATAGCCCACCAAGCTCCTCTGTCCATAGGATTTCCCGGGCAAGAATAATGGAATGGGTAGCCATTACCTTCTCCAGGGGATCTTCCTGACCCAGGGATCAAACCCACCATCTCCTGCATTGCCAGTGGATCCTTTACTACAGTGCCACCTGGGAAGCCAAAAAAACGTGTGTATCTATCTATATATACACATATACTCACTTCACTCAATAGTGTGTGTGTGTGTGTGTGTGTGTATACACACACACATACATACACAATATTTGTAGCTTCCCTTTTATAGAATCATAAAAGACTTCACAGTTTTGAAAATTTGGCAAATTCACCTTTCAAGTAAGCAAAGTCAGTTTCTCCAGATTTATACTCTCTAATTCTTATCCATCCTTCAATGCTCTGGGAAGCCACCTTGGATTTTTCCAACCCACAGTGGTTCTTCTTTGAACTCACTCTATATGATTCTACTAGAATGATCCATAATCACATGCCCATGACATCTCTTGTATTGTATTTTAATGTGCTTTTATTATTTGTCATTTCAGTGTTTAACCTGTGCTAGCCAAATGAATTGGAGAAGGCAATGGCACCCCACTCCAGTACTCTTGCCTGGAAAATCCCATGGACGCAGGAGCCTGGTAGGCTGCAGTCCATGGGGTCGCTAAGAGTCAGACATGACTGAGCCACTTCACTTTCACTCTTTACTTTCAGGAATTGGAGAAGGAAATGGCAACCCACTCCAGTGTTCTTGCCTTGAGAAACCCAGGGACAGGGGAGCCTGGTGGGCTGCTGTCTATGGGGTCGCACAGAGTCGGACACGACTGAAGCGACTTAGCAGCAGCAGCAGCAGCCAAATGAATTGTGAGCTTCTTGAGGGTAGATGCCATATGGCTTACTCCTTCCCAGCTAATTAGGTAGTGTATAGGAGCATTAGGATGTTTTATTTAAATCTATGAATTGATTCACATATAGTTGGTAATAAAGATTCATTTTCTTCCTTTTAATTATTAAAATTATCTATTGGAACATAAGCTTAGTAAAAGTCAGCCTTAAAATAAAGGTTTGTCTTAGGGATAAAAATGTATATAAAAATAATCACTTAAGAATTCTGAAAGAAAAAAAAGAAGCTAATATTACATTAACTAGAAGACTGTTTAGACTCTTTTCTATGATTTTCTAACCATGTTTACAATATTTTCTATGCTGCTTAAAGGGCTTCCCCAGTGGCTCAGCAATAAAGAATCTGCCTGTGATGCAGGAGCCGTGGGTTCAATCCCTGGGTAAGGAAGATTCCCCTGGGGGAGGAAATGGCAACCCGTTTACAGTATTCTTGCCAGGGAAAATCCCATGGACAGAGGAGCCTCATGGGCAACAGTCCAAGGGGTCACAAAGAGTCGGATGTGACTGAGCACTCATTCAAGCTACTTAAATTTTAAACCTATATATTAATAACTAGATAACACTTTATGGCAAATATATGGGGAAACAGCAAAAACAGTGGCTGACTTTATTTTTCTGGGCTCCAAAATCACTGCAGATGGTGAATGCAGCCAGGAAATTAAAAGATGCTTACTCCTTGGAAGGAAAGTTATGACCAACCTAGATAGCATATTCAAAAGCAGAGACATTACTTTGCCAACAAAGCAATACTTTGGCCACCTGATGCGAAGAGTTGACTCATTGGAAAAGACCCTGATGCTGGGAAAGATTGAGGACAGGAGGAGAAGGGGATGACAGAGGATGAGATGGTTGGATGGCATCACCGACTTGATGGACGTGAGTTTGAGTGAACTCTGGGAGATGGTGATGGACAGGGAGGCCTGGCATGCTGCGATTCATGCGGTCTCAAAGAGTCGGACACGACTGAGTGGCTGAACTGAACTGAAAAATGATATTTATAAATAATGTACTTAATGTTATCCTATAAAGGGGATTTATTGAATTCTATGGAGAGGATCCCTAGTCATTGCCTTTAGTATCAGCCCCTAAGAAAATCTTCTGACCTAAAGCCCTCTCTCAGCAACATTCAACTCACTTCAGTAGGGCATGGATTCGCTCTTGCTATCTGTAATGCCAGTTTTGGAACTGTCTCTCCACTCCATAGTTAACAGTTTCCACTAAACTTAGGCATGATGGATTTTAAAGTATCTAAATATAGAACCATATTTCTCCCATATCACCAAGATCATTTTAACATTAGTCCTCTAAATCTGCTCCATACTGTCAAGAGTGTTGAAGTATTTTTTAACTTGTAGTGCCATGAAACTGCAGAGCTGTAGGAATCTTCTAGCAAAACAATGGGAACACCTGACAATTCCAACATCTTGATGATAGAACCTTAGCATCTTAAATGACGTGAAATAATGTACATGCGAATAGCCTATAAACCATAAATCTCTATGGAAACGCAAGATCAGATGACAGAGTCCATAGACTACCCAATGCAAGATTTACATTTCATTCATGCATATTTACAGTAAGTAAAACCAAAAAAAAAAAAAAAGTTTTAAATAACCCATTGTAAGGAACATACCCAAAGAGGGAATCATTATTTGTATATGGTACACTTATACCACACCATCGCTCTTCCCCAACAGCACCATTTAGTACAAACAGAGAAATAATTTGTTTAGCTATATAATGAGGAGAGGCTGCACACAATAAAAGAAAGCATTCTGGTTTTTAAATGAATAAAAATTGATTGTGTCCCTATAAAAACTAAATTGGCAGAGTGTTAACTGCATTTCACATAAACATCTGTAGCAGGCTGCGCCTCTCTGCTGTGCTGTAATGCAATATGGGACCCAGGAATAAATGCATCCTCCAGATGAGTTCAGAGAGATTTTCTGAAAGTGCCTGATGAGATTGTAAAAATTGGATTAACCGGGACTGCTAATAACACTTAAAACAAAGGGGAATCTTTCAACCAAATTATTTTGCACTTTTCTCTTGATAAATTACATGCAAATGAGTGTTGATTGAAAAATGTTTGCCTTGAAGGTAAATTCACACTAATAAAGGAAAGGTCATCCTGCCTCCAACACAGTACCTCTCATCAGGGGGACTTTAAGATTAATCATGTGATTTCCTTCCTGTAAACTTTTTCGAGAAACCATGTAATGATGTTGGAGACATTTATATCTTATCTTTAGTGCATTCTTGGGTATTATACGCATAATATGCATGACTTTATATTATGTTAAGTTCCAGGTGTGTGTATATGTGCATGTGTATATATTCATTTTTTGTGTGTATCCTCTTTATACATAGTATAAACATGTATATATATATACTATATATATTATATATAAGAATATATACATATACTCTTTTAAGCTAACAGAGTTTTCCATTTTTTTCAGTCCATTAGTTGAAGAAAAAGCTGCTGTTTCAGGATTTCTTAGATTTCTGAATAGTTTCATCCTTGGCACAATTTTTTAGAAATTCAGTCCTGATGGATCAAGTAAATATTTTTGTGTCGTTTATGCCCTCTACTAAAATATCAGTGGACTGTGTTAGAAAGAGCAGAGTTCAACTTCTAGCTCCCCTTGTGCCAGCTTCAAAACCAGAAACACGTTTATGAAGGAGCAGCTTTATAACCAGGATCCTGAAACTTATCCTTGAAGCCTCAATTTCCCCACCTTGAAAATACATAAAATAATATACAGGTCTTTAAAATGGGTACGATTATACATTTATCACTAACAATTCACTTGCTCATAACCAAATGGTCTTTAGTGAATTAAATATGTTAATTTACATAATATATGTATATATAATAAATCTAAATCAATAAATGACTTAAGTAAATTCAGACATTTACTTCTATATGCATAGTGGTGTGCTGGGCACTGAAGAATGCCAGACACAAGTCACAACTCTTGTCCCCAAGGATCATCAAATCTCATGGAAGAATTATGGACACTTAAAATAGTTAATAACATTAAAATGAGTGATACAGGCAGGCAGTGCTGTTAGGGTTGATCAATGCAGAGTGATGAGGGGTGATGACTTCCTGAAGGATGGTAAGGGTTGTTAGAATGATGCCTGGAATGTGGAGGGTGTACACAGGTGGTGAGAAAGGAGGGGGCATCCATATGGAGGGCCCACAGGAGCTGCAGGAAGCATAGCATATGCAAAGATGTGACCAAGACTAGCTTGGCCACAGTGAGAGCTCCTGGCTGAAGGAGAGGAGATAGATCTCCAGCTGCAGCTTATGAGACAATGTAAGAGAACTTGCAAAGAAGGGCCAGATCTGTGTATTAAGACATGGAGAGTGTCTTCATTCACTTTACAGGTCTATGTAGCTTATAAACTTGGAGTCTGTAAGAACAACTATGGGGAAGAAAGGATTGGCCAGAACAGGCAAGGTCAAACTCAAACAGCCAGGCTATACTGGATGAGTCAGGTTTCAAGGAACTGACCATTGATTCTCCATGGTTCTTAATTCTCCATCAGGGAATCAAGGTCAGAGATTTTGATAGAAGGATATTCAGTCACTAAAACAGTGAGGCCACTAAAGGCCTAGATAATTCTGTAAAGCTGAACCTCAGACAGGATAACATGTTTTCCATGTTTCCAAAAGGAGGTGGCACCAAAGCTGGGACTAGGACACAGGAGGCTTAATTACTTCTTCATCGCTCTTTCCTAGGGACCACCTCTCAAGTCCCCTGCTCCCCTGCAATTAGCTGCTTTACATTTTGAGCTTGTTCAGCCTCCAATAAATGTTAAGGATTGTGACCAGGTAATTACTCCAGCTGCACTAAGCTGGAGAAGGGATAAAGTGATACACTTATGAGTAGTTTGCTGCTCTAAGCTGTTGTTTGACATTTATGAATTAACTGGGATGCTAGTCATCCAGCTTGTCTCCCAGGAAATATCCTGATGCTGTTAAATGTCTTTCCATTAGATTGTGCTTATGAAACCTGTACTTCAGGGTAGATTCATCATTTCCAATTAACTCATTCAATAAAGACTCACTGGGCTCCTCCATCATTTCTTGCCTTCATGGAATTACTTGGCTGACCATTCATTCTGGTGTCAGTGGCGTGAAAGTAGCATTGTAAACTGTGATGGCTGTGTCAATCCTTCCCATAACAATACTCAGTTGCAAGAATATTTCCTAATTTATTCATTCCACAAATACTCACTAAGCACCTATGAGTGCTATGGGAGGTATAGAATAGAGAGTAGTGTTATGTTTAACAAGCAGGCAAATTCTCAGTTCCTCCACTAAATTAGCTGTGCACCTTAGCTCCAATGAGAAACACATTCATCTCACCAAGTAATTATGAGGACTAAATGGATTCAGACATGTAACATGTCTAGAACATGGTGCATATTACTTCACAATAAATGTTAGTTATCAGCATTATGATTGCTATCTTTAGAAACTGGGTAAGCCACATCAAAGATGTCTTTGAGAGGAGGAGACATTTGTGTAGAATTCTGAAGTGTTAGTATGTGCTCAGTCGTGTCCAACTCTTTGTGACCCAATGGACTGTAATCCACCAGGCTCCTCTGTCCATGAGATTTTCCAGGCAAGAATACTGGAGTGGGTAGCCATTTCCTACTCCAGGGGATCTTCCCAACCCAAGAATCAAACCCATGTTTCCTGCATTGCAGGCAGATTCTTTACCACTGTGCCACCTGGGAAGCCTTGAAGTGTTAGTAAGCATTGTCTGTTTAGAAGAAATAAGAGAAGGTCATTTGAAACACATTTAAAATAGCCTGTGAAAATAATGGAGGTGTGAGGTCAAAAGAGAGAGACTGCTCATTCTGGCTGGATTCTGAACATTTGGGAGTAGAAGCTAATTGCAAAGGCAGGCCCTGGATGCTAAGCTAAGGGGGTTGAGTTTTCTATTTAAAGCTACAAGGAACCATTGGAAGATTTTATGATGGGGATGCAAAATGATCCATTTTGTGCTTTAGAAAAATCACTCTGGCAATGGTGATAAAAAACAATCATTCTGGAAGGTCTTGAGCAACAGGAGCAGGAAGTGCTGAGAGACTGAGCTAAGACAGGGCTAATGCAAATGAAGACAAAGGACACAATCAAGAGGAGTTTTGGAGGAAGTCCTCATATGACTTGATAACTAATTAGACCTGGGAAATGGATAAAAGAGAAGAACAAGATGATAAAAGTTCCAAACCTTGGACAAGTAAGTCAGAGATGGGCCATTTTCTGATATGGGGAAAGACTAAACATGCAACAGGTTTAGAGGTGTAACGATGACTCATGTCCAGACCTGTGGAGTCGAAAATGTGGGGCAGGCAGGTGAGGCTGTGCACTAGGCACCTGGACATAAACTTGGAGTTTATACATGAAGTTCCCATCAGTCATCTCTACCTGAATGTCACTAGAGATACACTAGTGAGCTCTGAGTTTCTAAATTGTAGTTCACAACATGAATATGGATAAAGTTGCCCAGGAAGAGTATACAGAAAATAAAGGAATATATAAATGAGAGAGAAAGAAGAAGAACCAGTTTCATGAGATGCAAGCTCCTACTAAGATCCCTAAAAGTCAAAAGAACAAATCAAGATTGCCCTCCTATGGACGCACGCATACTTAGGAAGAAGCCCACTTAAATTCACATATGGACCATTTTACAGAGTAGGTTACATTAACTATGAAAGTCAACCTTTTTTTTATAGCATTCATCAAAATCACTGACAACTCCAAAAACAGACCCAATATATATGCATGAAGGAGAGAAAAGAAAAACAAGGAACTTCAAAGATTTGGGGCCTAAGTGACAGGCCCCATACCAACAGCTAAAACAGGAGTTTTCATAAGAGTTAATATTGCATATAAGTAGCAGAGTGTGGTCAAGGTAGAGATACAGCTATAATTTGCTTTTGGATTTACTTACATATTGAAGTTAAAACCACCCATTCAGATCGAAAGGTTAATCTCTATGTGTTTCACATAGAAACAATACTGGAACAGCAATGGGGCAAATCTAGTGTTCAGATAGCCCCCACTACAACTTCTGCTTCATTGACTATGCTAAAGCCTTTGACGATCTGGATCACAACAAACTGGAAAATTCAAAAAAAGATGGAAGTACCAGACCACCTTACCTGGTCTCCTGAGAAACTTGAATGCAGGCAAAGAAGCAACAGTTGGAATTGGACATGGAACAACAGACTGGTTCAAAATTGGGAAAGGAGTACGTCAAGGCTGTATATTGTCACCCTACTTACTCAACTTCTACACAGAGTACATCATGTGAAATGCTGGGCTGGAAGACTCAAAAGCCGGAATCAACATAGCCAGAAGAAATATCATCTACCTCAGATATGCATATGATACTACTCTAATGGCAGAATGCAAAGAAAACTAAAGAGCCTCTTGATGAGGGTGAAAGAGGAGAGTAAAAAAGCTGGCTTAAAACTCAACATTCAAAAAACGAAGATTATGGCATCTGATCCCATCACTTCGTGGCAAATAGATGAGGAAACAATGGAAATAGTGTCATATTTTATTTTCTTGGGCCCCAAAATCACTGATGACAGTAATGGCAGCCACAAAATTAAAAGACACTCGCTTCTTGGAAGAAAAGCTATTACAAACCTAGACAGGATATTAAAAAGCAGAGACATTACATTGCCAACAAAGGTCTGTACAGTCAAAGCTATGGCTTTTCCAGTAGTCATGTATGGATGTGAGAGTCCCTTGAACTGCAGGGAGATCAAACCAGTCAATCCTAAAGGAAATCAATCCTAAATATTCATTGGAAGGACTAACGCTGAAGCTCCAATACTTTGGCCACCTGATGTGAAGACTCAACTCATTGGAAAAGACTCTGATGCCAGGAAAGATTGAGAGCAGGAGGAGGAGAGGATGAGATGGTTGGACAGCATCACTAACTCCATGGACATGAGTTTGAGCAAACTCTGGGAGATGGTAAAGGACAGGGAAGCCTGGAGTGCTCCAGTCCCTGGGGTCGCAAAGAGTTGGACACAACTGAGCAACCGAACAACAGCAACCTTCTATTGATGAACTTGAAGTAACATATAATGGTATCTACGCAGAGAATGATAAAAAATATTAGCTTATAAATTGGGTATTTCTGGCTTTAAAATTCAAGTCCTCTTCTTATAAACAATATGATTAAGGACAAGTTAATGAATTTGTCCAAGTATCAACTTTCTAATGTTTAATTCAATCTAATAATAAAGTTCACTTATAGCTGTGCATAAGGATATTTTAGGTAAATTATAACAGTTAATAAATATATAAATATATTTTATATAAGTACATTATATTTATAAAAATATATATTTCTATTTTATATAAATATATAAAAATAAATACAACAGTTAATATTTATTTAGCTCTCAGTATAAGGCAATGTGCTAACCTCTTTACATGTACCACCTTTTAAAAAATCATTTTATTGAAATAATGGTTGAGTTACCATGTTGTACTCATTTCTGGAATACAGCAAAGTGATTCAGTTATACACATATATCATAGTTACCATTGTACCATCTTTTAAATCTCACAACAGCTCTCTAAGGATTGAACCATGAATCAATGGGTGTCATGGGAACAAGAACTGTGGTGCTTTTTGTGAGGACATTTTCATCCTGGAGGCAACTTAATTGCTTTCTAGATAACAAGAGACCCAGATAATGGAATCTTATTTTTGTGTTTGTATAAGCTATCATAACATATATGCGCATGACATTCTCCAAGTTTAAATAGAAAGTGATTAAGATAGAAGCTTGTATCTCGGAAATTCTGTAAGGGGTATGCAACTTCTGGTTCTGCCTCTTGACCAGAGTGTGTCTGTAACACAATGTGGACCATTTTATGGAGCAGGGTGTATTAACTGTGGAAAAATCACAGGGTTAATACCCAGAGGAGGGTCATGTGTACCCTATTTAGCATGTTCTGGCCAATTCTGATGTCATAGTCCTTTATCTCTGAGATACTTGTTTTCACATGTATTACAGTTTCCTTTTTATTCTCCTATGCATTACACTCATAGCCACATGACAGCCAGTACAGGGCACTTGACTGTATACTCTCAACCAATGAGAATCTATCACACATGTGGCGCAGTGGTAAAGGATTTGCCTGCCAATGCAGGAGAAGCAAGAGATAGGTGTTGGATCCCTGGGTAGGGAAGATGCCCTGGCAGAGGGCATGGCAAGTCACTCCAATATTCTTGCCTGGGAAATCCCATGGACAGAGGAGCCTGGTGGGCTACAGTCCAGGGGGTCACAAAAGAGTCAGACATGACTGAATGAATAATCAACAACAACAATTATTGAGTGATATGACTCTAACTGCCATTGGGTTCACCCTCAAAACATGTAAGTTTTGAGACCCCTTAGTAAAAGATATCTTAACATCCTTAACATCGAATTTAAGTTTTGCCTTTATGTAAAGCAAAAAAATTTTAAAAACATTAGGAATGCTATAGTTTTAGAGGTTGAGTAGACAGTTTTCTCGGAAAAGGCAATGGCACCCCATTCCAGTACTCTTGCCTGGAAAATCCCATGGACGGAGGAGCCTGGTGGGCTGCAGTCCATGGGGTCACTACAAGTCGGACACAGCTGAGCGACTTCACTTTCACTTTTCACTTTCATGCATTGGAGGAGGAAATGGCAACCCACTCCAGAATTCTTGCCTGGAGAATCCCAGGGACGGGGGAGCCTGGTGGGCTGCCGTCTATGGGGTCGCACAGAGTCGGACACAACTGAAGCGACTTAGCAGCAGCAGCAGCAGCAGACAGCTTTCTAGAGCACTTTTTATAAATACTAATGAGATTAACTCTTTGTTTTCTCTGGGAAAATGAGATACACAATCTCAAAATTTTATTCCTAAAGTGACTATAACCTGGATTTCTACATGAGGGACAAAACTATGTTTTCTATAAATATCTACTGAGTAAATGAATAGTTGGATTGCTACAGGTATTAATTTTCAAGGGGAAGAATAAGTTGTCATTGTGTTAATCCCACCTATTGTATGTCCAGATGACCTCTATCACATAAATTTACTGCAACATAGGTGACCGGTATACATATGTGTTCTCCTCAAAGCAGAAAAGGAAAGCCTAATCATCCTTTCTAACAAAAGAGAAGTGGCTCATGAGCAGGGTAAGTCAGAATAGGAGAAGGAGAAGACTTCCAGGATTGGATCTAAACATGAGCCCACAGTCAGGCATTCACTGTTCTAAAGAAAAGATTTGTGGGAACAAAGATTGAGAAAAGAGAGCAAAAACAAGAGAGGTTAGTTCAAAAGCAGAAAGTACAATCAGAAATTAAGTACCATTTGCCAAGAATAGAATACATGATCATAGACCAAAAGGTAGCAAAGACAGTGACCAAGAAAGATTTGGTACTAAATCTTTGGTACTAAAGATAGAGATCATGGTATTGAGACTTTAGTCAATTAAGATGGAGACATAAAGACATGAGGTCAGGCTTCTGGTGTTAGAAGGGAATCAATTGGTACCTTTTTTTTGCATAGTTCTTCTGTGTATTCTTGCCTCCTCTTCTTAATATCTTCTGCTTCTGTTAGGTCCATACCATTTCTGTCC
Organism: Bubalus kerabau; assembly: GCF_029407905.1. Classification (NCBI taxonomy): domain Eukaryota; kingdom Metazoa; phylum Chordata; class Mammalia; order Artiodactyla; family Bovidae; genus Bubalus; species Bubalus kerabau. The sequence goes on from NC_073637.1 coordinate 37,193,071, forward strand.
TTTATTGTGCCCATCTTTGCATGAAAGGTTCCTTTTGTATCTCTAATTTTCTTGAAAAGATCTCTAGTTTTTCTCATTCTATTGTTTTCCTCTACTTCTTTGCACTGATCACTGAGGAAGGCTTTCTTATGTCTCCCTGCTATTCATTGGAACTCTGCATTCAAATGGGTATATCTTTCCTTTTCTCCTTTGCCTTTTGCTTCTCTTCTTTTCTAAGCTACTTGTAAGGCCTTCTCAGACAACTATTTTGCCTTTTTGCATTTCTTTTTCTTGGGGATGGCCTTGATCACTGCCTCCTGTACAATGTCACGAATCTCCATCCATAATTCTTCAGGCACTCTTTCTATCAGATCCAATGCCTTGAATCTATTTGTCACTTCCACTATATAATCATAAGGGATTTGACTTAGGTCATACCTGAATGATCTAGTGGTTTTCCCTACTTTCTTCAATTTCAGTCTCAATTTGACAATGAGTTCATGATCTGAGCCACAGTCAGCTCCCAGTCTTGTTTTTTGCTGACTGTATAGAGCTTCTCCATCTTTGGCTGCCAATAATATAATCAATCTGATTTCAGTGTTGACCATCTGGTGATGTCCATGGGTAGAGTCTTCTCTTTTGTATTTGGAAGAGGGTGTTTGCTATGACCAATGCGTTCCCTTCACAAAATTCTGTTAGCCTTTACCTGTGTGTAGAGTCTTCTCTTGTGTTGTTGGAAGAGGGTACTTTCTATGACCAATGCATTCTCTTGACAAAGTTCTGTTAGCCTTTACCTGTGTTTAGAGTCTTCTCTTGTGTTGTTGGAAGAGGGTGTTCACTGTGACCAGTGTGTTTTCTTAACAAAAATCTGTTAGCCTTAGATTCAAGGCATGAGATCTACAAAAAAGATCTTCATGACCCAGATAAACCACGATGGTGTGATCACTCACCTAAAGCCAGACGTCCTAGAATGCGAAGTCAAGTGCGCCTTAGGAAGCATCGCTACAAACAAAGCTAGTGGAGGTGATGGAATTCCAGTTGAGCTATTTCAAATCCTAAAAGATGATGCTGTGAAAGTGCTGCACTTAATATGCCAGCAAATTTGGAAAACTCAGCAGTGGACACAGGACTGGAAAAGGTCAGTTTTCATTCCAATCCCAAAGAAAGACAATGCCAAAGAATGCTCAAACTACCACACAATTGCACTCATCTAATCCCAGGGATGGGGGAGCCTGGTGGGCTGCATCTCTGGGGTCGCACAGAGTCGGACACGACTGAAGCAACTTAGCAGCAGCAGAAGCAGCACACTAATAAAGTAATGCTCAAAATTCTCCAAGCCAGGCTTCAACAATATGTGAACCGTGAACTTCCAGATGTTCAAGCTAGATTTAGAAAAGGCAGAGGAACCAGAGATCAAATTGCCAACATCCATTGGATCATGGAAAAAGCAAGAAAGTTCCAGAAAAACATCTATTTCTGCTTTATTGACTATGTCAAAGCCTTTGACTGTGTGGATCACCACAAACTGTGGAAAATTCTTCAAGAGATGGGAATGCCAGACCACCTGACCTGTGTCCTGAGAACTCTGTAGGCAGGTCAGGAAGCAACAGTTAGAACTGGGCATGGAACAACAGACTGGTTCCAAATAGGAAAAGGAGTACGTCAAGGCTGTGTATTGTCACCCTGCTCATTTAACTTATATGCAGAGTATATCTTGCAAAATGCCAAGCTGGATGAATCACAAGCTGGAATCAAGATTGCTGGGAGAAATATCAATAACCTCAGATATGCAAATAACACCACCCTTATGGCAGAAAGCAAAGAAGAACTAAAGAGCCTCTTGATGAAAGAGGAGTGTGAAAAAGTTGGCTTAAAACTCAACATTCAGAAAACTAGGATCATGGCATCTGGTCCCATCACTTCATGGCAAATAGATAGGGAAACAGTGGAA